>NW_026294802.1:33228548-35628548 GCF_026119805.1 Tympanuchus pallidicinctus
GCAGGAATCAGCACGTAAATGAGCCTGTGCTCAGGACAAAGCACAGAACCCATGTGACTTCCAAAATAATCTTCAGCACTGTCTTTAATTCAAAAGCAGTGAACAAGGCTAAGTTTTCCAGGAAGAAGACAGAATCCTCTTTTGTTCAAAATCTACTTGCTCTTACCTCATGAAAGAAACTGAATACTCTAGCAAACAGCTCAATCCATCATGGCACAAGTTTAATGCCTACTCTTATATAAAAAAAAGGTGTAACACAGCACAGAAAAACCCTCAAAGACCTTATCAGTACATGGAACACAACTTTTGTGACAAGTATACAATATGTATTTACGTGGATCTGGTAGAGGAAAATACTCAGGAGATGCTGCCAATGGTAAAGATAATAGCAAAACTTGCTCCATATTTGAGTTAATTAATTGATTTTTTTTTGTGGTTTTTAACACTGAAAAATAAATGAATATTCAGAATTAATCATTTGTAAAGTGCTACAAAAATACTTCATGAATATTGCACTTAAATATCCAAGCTTATAAGTTTTCTGAAGTTTTTCAACACTGAAATCAGACTAATCCAGGTTACAAGGAACCCCTGAAGTTACTACACCTCCTGCTCAAAGCAGGGCCATCTCCTAAGTTGGATCACACTGCTCAAAATTATATCCAGATGGGTTTTGAATATGTAAGAGGATAGAGATTGCACAGCCTCTTTAGGGAGCTCGATGACTTCTGTCTCCTTTCCCTCATTCTTTCACCATGCTGTCCAAGAAGAATTTGATTGTGTACAGCCCTCATTTAGACAGTTAGACATAAGGAAGTGTTCTACACTGAGTACTGAGACCATTTCCTACTTAGTAAATGAAGGAAACAACAGAGACTTATGATACTAAGGATCTCCTACAAGTCAGAAGAAAGTTGAGTTATTTATTAGAATCAACCCAACTTTGAAGGGAAAACTAACAGAGAGGTAGCAATTGTGAAATGCAACTGGGTATCTTTCCACAGCATTTAAGAACTTTCAGAAAACACTGTCCACCCTTTTCCTGGGTTGAAATAAAAGGGTATGGCCAATGGGAGGTTCCTTACAGAAGAATTAATTTTCAGTCATGCAGGACTGCCTTCAGGAGAAAAAGGGACAGGCCCATAGCAAAGACTTCTCTCACTTGCATCCAAAAATTTAGCCTGTTGAACTTACCAGACACATTTCAAAAGTCTAGATTACAAAACTATCTTAGATATAGTGATGCTGAGCAGCTGTGTGGGGAGCAAAGCAGTGAGGAACTGGCAGAAAAACTGTACTGTCAGTATTCATGTTGTATTCTTAGAGGATAAGAAAATACGTCCTATCGTTTGGTACGTAACAGAACAAAACTAACACTGCTCACTGGTATTAGAGGAATCAAACAATGCTCACCTGCGACCACATTCTGAATATTTACCAATATTTTTTAATATTAAGGCAGCTGTTAATCGGATGTGTTTAGTTATTGGTCCCTCTTTTTCATCCTACAAAAGAGAAGAAATAAAAAGTAAAAGCCCCATAGGAGTAAGCACCCATTTGTATCTACTAATACTTGAGTCAAACAATACTCACTGTAAAATCTCTGAAGACAAGGTTTCTTGATCCCCTCCTTAATGCCATGAGGGCAGCACTTGGATGATTCACAATGGCCTTCTGTGCTCTGGGAGTAGCAGCTGTACTCCCTACAACGGGCTGCCTACATGAGCAAAGAATGAATTAGTAACAGTGACCTTTACACCACTTTCTAACACATTAACAACTCTGGACATTTATTTTGATAATTTTTTCAACCTATCTGAACTGAAAGATCCATTAACACACGGTGCTGCTACACAATTTGTCTTTTGTTTCCATGGAGAGAAACATTATTGCAAAGCCTTCTGAAGTGTCAGGAACATCGTTTCATGTGGGGGAAAAAGAAAAGCACTGCTCTTGAAGAGCACTCACAATTGCTCATCACCCACAATATTTGCGATGGAAAAGTACAATAAGCTGCATAATGACACGGCAACCTTCCTGAAGTGCACCTACTTGAAGAAATGTTTTGTTAGACACAATTCAATGTGAACAGTGATAATGGCTACCCAAATGTCAACTCAGATTTAGCCAGAGAATGTCCTAAAAGTACAGCTGTTTAAAACCTGACCCAGCCTATCGGGACCATTAGACACCGAGACAATACAAAACAGGAAACAGCTGTACTTAGTAGGAAGCAATACAATTTAAAACCACTTAAATTATGATCTAAGACACAAAACATTTAACTGTTAAATTCAACCAAACATCTACCTTTATTACCCTTATTACCTCTATTGCAGCTTTCGAGCTGAGATTAAGAAATTACACAGGGCATTTTATAAAGCTGGTACAAGTAACAGACACGGTGGAAGCAAATCCTTAATGTTAAATATTAACACTGAAGTCAACGCTCTTCCATGTGAGACTTTGACACAAATCATGCAACTGGTGTTAAATGTTGAAGTACAGAACATTTAAAGAGTGAGACTCTTTAAAGCATCATCTCAAAGGATGAAGCACTAACAGTGAAAAATACCACCACATTTCCATATGTTATATCATATTACTATCAATTCTTGTCCAACCTGGTTAGAAAATGTCAACATATTAGAAACATATGTTAGTGTTTGTTTGCAAAGGTAGCACAAATCAGATGTAAATGCCTCAGTTCTTAAAATGAGAATCAGTCCACAGCAATATTTAGGTATCTTCTAGCAACAAGAAGTGGAAACGGTCTGACTCCTCCCTAATACCTCAGTTCATAATTCCCATCATCCTCTCCTGATGAGAAATGACATTTTGAAAAACCTTTATGAAGGAATGAGAGAAGGAATCCTTCATAAAGGTTTTTCAGAATGTTCAATTAAGATACTGTTGGGCAATTGTATATGTTTATATGCAACTATGCAGCACAGTAATTATTGAGTTTCTTTTTTAATTTCTGGGCCACTGTTGTTCTCTTTGTATTGAGAAGAACAATGAATCATCAGCAGAGGCTTCTCCAAATGTCCCTCTCAAACATCTACCATACAATACTTTGGAAAGCTGAACTGCTATTGCCTCAAATCTAGAAATACTAAAATAGGGACAGCTGCAATAAATATGGATTACCTTTTTTTTTTTTTTTTTTTGGATAAAAAGGTGATAAAATTTTACTGGCACCTCAAGCAGGCTGACTTGTATCTGTGTGCATGGACGCATCTCTAGAGTTCTAAAATTTCTTAATTTCAACATCATTTTGATGTCAAACCATACCACTCATCCTCTGACTATAATTATCTCTTGTCCCATTCCCATGCTGCATCAAGAATATTTTGATAGCTTATAGCACCAGCTACAGTGGCAACAAGGAAAAAAAAAAAAAAAATAGCATGGTTCCAAAGAGACTCAAATGTACAGCTATAGACAACATACTGATAATTGCTACTGCTACCTGACCTTCCAGACTGTAATATTCAGCTATCTCTGAAAACCAAAAGAAGAGTTAATATAACACAATTTTAAAAGTAAAGAAATAGAGAATTGAGGTATAAACCAGCTCTGTAATAAAAAGCTTAATTTTGCCTACCTGGTTCTAGCAAAAGACATCACTGCTATTTTTTTGCCCATCACAATACCACCCCTACTTGGAAGACATTGTGAATAAGAAAACAGGCCTCTGTCTGTCATGGTGTCTCTGGAACACTGTTGTTCAGCAGATTTTGCTCCCTGCACCAGTAACACTCACTCTATCTGCACTCCCTCAGATGGAGAGAGGCTAAGCAAAAGAAGTCAGCATGTGATGAGAAGGTGCATGCCTAAAAGCTGATGGCTAAAACACAGCTCCTCTCAGTACCATTTCTCTAGGACGTTTCAGCTCCATACAATATTCTGTTTTTTTCTAACCTCTGCCTATTCTACTCTAAAGAAACTTGCAAAGACAGAGCCTACTGCATGTTATCTGTGTGACTGAACACCTATGGAATGGCAGAGCTGAAATCACACCATGCTTGCAGATTGCCTCAGCCTGATGCTTCCTACTTGCCAAGTATTTAAGACCTTAAATTTTACCATCTCTTCATTTTGTGGTTTTCAGAGGTCAGAATGCCACTTAGTTTCATGAAATAAGGCACTGTAAGGCAATCACGTTCATGTTTTAAGAATGTTGGGGATCTTTTAGTCTTTTTGATTAAAAAAACCAAAACAACTTTTCACAGCTTCCATTCTCAATTTTCTCTCACTGCTGCCTCCCGCAGCACGGTAGCAATTTAACTAGCCACACAACGGATAGCAAAAGTCTGCCTGGGGACATGTAAATCACACCTCTGGCTTGCAATAAAGAGATTCCAGTTAGTTACTAACAAAACCCTCATCTTAACACAGGCATACAAGTAACTGAACCCTGAATAACTCCAACAGTAACTCAAGCCCATTGTAACAGGTTTGCACGTCATTTTCGGATCACTGAAATAATGCTGGGAAAGAGGAGACACAAACCTGATTCCAGATAGAAGCACAAAATATGAAGATTTAGAGGTTTTGATATTTATCTTTATGATTTATTTTAAAGGAAGTTTATTATAAAAGTAGCTGACCACAAAACTAGAAGGAACACAGCAAGTCAGAGGCACGTGGTTTAGTGATGATGGTTGGACCAGATGACCTGAGATCTTAAAGATTTGACGATTCCAAGTGACAAGACAATCCAACTCAGCTGTATGAAAGAGCTGATTTGTACCCAAGTAACTTTCCATTTGCATTACAAGCACTTATCTGTTACAGTAGAAGTTATAAAACATTATTCAGTTGAGTATTTTAAGAATAATGTTTATCATAGAACACTGGCAAACATACCTTCAAGAACTACCTGCTCTCTTAATGACAACTTAACTGTATTTCCTACATCAGAGTCTTTTCCCTCTTTTACTAGTTTGTCCTAATGCAACGGACCTCAAATTTAATAACTGTGTAATAGTCAGCTGCAGACTCCATGTACAGTTTCACCTGATAAATCAAGTTCTAAATACACAAATTCTTCCAATGATTCCCATTACTCTCATTTTCTTTACTGCTAAGAAGGCCTAAGTCTCTTACTTATTGGAAGGCTTCTGAATTCCTCCTTGCCCTGGTTCATCTTGCTTTAATCCAGCAAGCAAAGCATCTCTGGAACAATGTTTATCCTATAATGGGAAAAAAAAGAAAGGCAGTGAGAAGGTGCGTGGCAATTTCCCACAGAGCTGCTACTAGTTTTTCAAGTAGTGAAAAAAGAACTGCACCTGTAAATGGGTAATGAAGGAAAACCTCTGCCGCTGGAAAGGTTCACATCCCTCCCATAAGCACTGCCCTGGGTAGACATCTTTTCCTCCATGTTCAGTTGCTGCGTGATAGAAAACCTGTGATGGTGTTTGAAACCACCTACAGAAAGAGAAGGGAGAATTTAAAGCTTTTTTTAAATTCCGGTTAACACTACGGTGCAAATGCCACAAACACAGCCCACACTGCCTTTTATTTCCTGAAACAAAACGTGGATTAATAAGAGAAAAACTGTACACGTCTCAATGGAAAACAAGAATCATGTATGTACCAACAGTGAGCTACCAATAAATGGCATTACGATTTTCTATTTATACTGTACTAAAGAAATAACACATCTCAATTGCAACAGAACTTCTATGCAATACAAGCAAAACATAGTAATGAACTATAAGCAGTAAAAAAAATGTTGGATTTCATTCATTACTTTTCTTCTTCACTGATGGCCATACTCAGACCTTATTTGAAATATAATTGGGAAATAAAAGAATAAACATAATTCACCCTATTTGCTCTCTATAGTGAATACTTGCCAAAACTGATGGAAAATAAAGAATCAGTGTAAAATTTGTGCTTTTTAGTACATGAACTTTGAATTTCAAGAAAATAGGTAGACGACACTTCCTGATGCACACAGAAGTTGGAAGATGTCACTTACATCACCCTTTCTGACTCACTTAAACCTAAATTTTTAAATGACTTCCCCAAATCAGTTTGCTTCCCCATAGTCCTAGAGGATACGACATTAGATACTTCAGCAAATAAAGTACTTCTGCAGCAATTAAATAAGTCCTCCTAAATTTGCCCATGTATCACTCTTTGTTTTCATAATGTTCTGCTGGTGAAGGCCTGCTCAGCATAATAAGGGTTTTCTTCCATTTCAAAGTGGGAGCGAAGTTACAATTCATCTCAAAATACTGATCAATCTACCATTCCTAGAGCTGTACATGTGACCATTTGAAAATACATCAAAACAACCCATCTTTTGCTGCTTCTCAAAAATCATATGAAGATACACTATATTTCAAAAAATATTAAATGAAAACTGTGAATGACTAAAGGCTGCTCTTCTTAGCCTAGATATATCTTAGAATATAACTCATATATCAATTCAAATTGCATCCATTACTTCAAGAGACAAAAAATGGCCACATTAAACAAAAGACTTGGCCACTTACAATCCATTTTGATACAACTAACCCAGCTTGTGAATACGCTTACAGCTTGGACAGAATCGATCTGGTAATGTAGCTGCTGCCGTTGGAGTACTCATCTCCACCTTCATCCATTTGCTGGATGGAGGCACTGCCATAGCAGCCTTAGCAGAGAAAACACAATACACCCACCCCAGTAACTCCACGCGCTACTGTTTTAATTTCAAATAACAAGAAGAGTATTTAAGATGCCTGGCTGAACTCATTGGGCTGATGAGTGCTGAAAGGGAGATGGCCTCCAACCAGACTTCCAGAGAGCAGCCAAGGATGAAGCACCGTCTCACAACCCATAGCAGAGGCTTATGGACAAGTTCAGAGCACTCCTTCCATGTGCCACTACTCGACTCAGTATCATCCATTATACAACACCTGCTATCAGTATGAAGTCCTAAGCAACAAAATACCAATACCTGAAGCTCACAACAGTGTCAAAAGGCTAGCAGAGACAAATCTTAGTTATAAACTGAATCCTATTGCAATAACCACCTCGTAGCTGGAAGGCTGGAACTACGGCATCCTTAAGGGCTCTTCTAACACAAAGAATCCTACGAAAAATCTCTGGCACAGATAAAACAAATTTCATGGCATAGGTCAAATCCAAAATGTTGTTTAAAACATTTTGTTCAGCAAAGCACTATTTTTCTTAAAGCTCTGCCATTTTAACCAAGTTGGTTCATTCATTATATCATAAATACCTTCGATGCTGTACTTGAAACACTAATCTGAGATGATTCTGATTTACCACAACTTTGCAAGGAGAAACTGTTTTTCAAATGAACAAGATTCCATTCAGTAACTAAGGCAGAACTGTCAGAATTTACAGTATTAGTCTGTAAAACTTGAAATTTATTCAGAAAAAAACATATTTATTCATAAGCATTAAAGCAACATTTAACAATACTAATAAAATAAAATTTAAGTACTGAGAATATGGTCAGTTGAACCTAAACTCTTAGTTGCCACTTAATTCCTCCATCACTCTGTTCTGCTGCTGAACAGAACATTAAACTAATAGCTGACCTGACAGGCAGTGGAGACTCAACAGCATTTCCAATTTATGTTTTAAAATGCAAAGCAATTCAAGAGCAGACAACTCCTGCCTACTTGTGCAACAAAATAACAGCTTTTAAATTAACCTTAGAAATTAGCAATACTTGCAGACAGCTGAACTTTAAAGCAAAACACCTACTTACTCTATTACATCTTTAATGCAAGGCACTAAGGACACCTTTCAGTGTTTTACTCCCTGTTCAGATACTTAACCAGAATTTATGTGAGTGGCCTATCTTTAACAGTACAGTTGGGCCTGATTTCATGGTCCTCAGACACCACAGGTACTGAATAAAGAACATGCCATGGACACGTTTCACATCACTGTACTAACTGCAGGATGAAGTATCAATACCTGGTATAATGCTTCCACAGTAAACTATTAAAAAAACCCAACATCCCTCCTCCCACCTTCAGAATCTCGCTGGTCACAGCACCAGTAACTCAGTAGGTAAAGAAGAGCACACAATTTTATATATTCCTAATCATTCCGATTGCCAGTAAAATATTTTGTAAGGACTCCAAGGCCTCCTGCAATGCATCCTGGAGGAAAAATTAAACACTAATGCTTTGTGAGAATAAAACTAAAGAACACGTTCATCTAGATAACTAATCTGCTAATCAGCTTCATCTGCTGCCATACCTTTGTGATTAGTTGTGAATACCACAAAGGAAGCACTGCTCTATCACTGCCTTATGCTAAACCTAACTGCTTAGTGTCTAATGACTAAGCAAACATGGCTGAAACCAAGTATCAGATGTAAAATTAATGAAGTAGACTAATAAGCTACTGAAAAGAAGCTTCTTGTTTCTTGCTAAAACAACTCTGCAAGAACAGCCAAGACTGACTGTTTTTCACAGTAATTCTTAGTAATAGGTGGTAAGTCTGGATTTTTATGTGTTTAGTAGAAAGAGGAAGCCACCAGGAGAGATGATGTTCTTTGTCTTTCATCAAGCTGGTGACAGAGTATGCATAAACAATATAAGCAGTGATGAAAATGCTAACTTAACATTTTGATTCTTTCTTCACCACAAAGAATGATGAGAGTAACATTCAGTAGAAACTGATTTTAGGCTGGAGTTAAAATAAATGTTTTTAAAATCATCACCAGCCATTAGAACAAGAACTGTGTGTTAGAAAGACTACACTGTAACAATGCAAAATCTCTGAAGGCTTTTAAAAGCAACAAAACTTAATGATGAACAAAACCCAGTATAATGACAGGAGAAACTAAAAATACAGAAATAGTACAGTATCTTTGACATAGAACATGTAGATCAACTTAAAAAAACACAGGGCACACCCACTGACTACAGGAAAATTTACTGGAATGACAGCTTAAGACAGACTTGTAAAAATACTGATAATGTAAGGTAATCATAATTGTACTGCTTTCTCTTCTGCCCCAAGGTTTGTCTGCATATAAGCACACCTTAGTTCACATGGACATCAATCTGTTCCATGGTTAGATGCCACCTCAATTCTACATAACTTATCCTACATAACTGAAGACATAGAAGAAAGCTGCTGACAGACTTATGCTTCAAAACGTTAGTCCAGGCTTCTGTTATCTAGCAGATAGCTACAGCAACATCCAGAATCTTATCTAAAACATGTACATTTTGACACTGACTTAATGATCCTTGTATTGTTTATAAGGAATGTAAGAAAGAGAATCTAGTGTTTCAGAGGTTCTATAAATCGTCCCTCAGTATTCCTCAGTTTATCAGTTCTTTCAAATGCCTCATTTTGCCCAGCAGTTCAAACAATTCTAACTTTCCCATTATTTTGTTCCTACTTTCTGAACACCTGTGCAACATCTTTCTGCCGAATGAGGCCGGCTGTGTGCTCCTTTATCTTGTCCAACAACTACAATTAAGTGTCTCAACCTTTTTCGTGCCCATCCTAAACTCACGTAATATCTCTGCTTTCCAAGTGGCCATTTGACAGCTACCTTTGTCTCACCAGTCTGTACCCTTCTCTGAAAACTCATCACATTCACAAACCTATTTTATTTAAAAAAAAATTAGTGTCAAGATAAACATATAGATAAAAGGAGAGTATTATGTGCTTTCATGAACCTACATCCAAAAATCTGCTAGCTCACCTCCCTTTATCATTATTATTATTTTATTTTATTTTTAAGGACAAAACCAACAAATCCAAGAATTCTAATCATTGCTATCAAGTCCTAGGGCTAAGTTCCATTTTACTTCCTTTTGTAACAAGGGAGTCTTGTGACATACAAATGGTTCCATAATTACTATAATTAATCATAATCTAAATAAAACTTTGACCAGGACAGAGAAGTACAATATGCCACTCTGGCAAAACTGGAAATGCAAGGAAGATACTAAAAGCTGTACATGTAAGAAAATGACTCAACAGTTCTAACTAGAGTGCAGCAACTATTTCTATAATTGTAATACAGAGAACAAGCTTTAGAACTGGATTTTTTTTCTTAAATACATGAATATAATTTTCTGCTGAAAAATAAAATTAGAAGAAAGCCATCTAGTATATGTTTTCTGTTTTGGAGTATAATTGAGAGCAGCTAAATGTCTTGCTTTCTCCCACCTCTGCTTCCTCAACACTTTTCACTTTTTCTTTTCCCTATTAAAAAAGTATAAGGTATCTTAAGGAAGCAGAACGGATAGAACTTGTAAAATCTCTTTTTACATACAAGCACTTGCTACTTATCACTAAAAGGTAGTTAAGTAGAGGAGCTTTTGACTTTACTTTTTACAAGATTGCCATAGACACATGAAGTTCTGTCCAGGTTTCTTCATTTGCTCTGCATGCTGACTTGCTGCAGTGTATGAAGGTGGCTGCAAATTGAGCTGCTGGCCCTGTACTTGCACTGTTGGTATCGACGTTGCAGGTGTGCTCTGTAGAAAAGGTTAAAGCACAGTTTTAAACATGGCACTTAACAGGATATAAAAAACAGTTCACTGTTTGTTCAAAGATATTTTGCTTTACATTTCAATCAACCAACAAATGTTCACATTTTAACACTTTCATCTCAAAATAAGCATTAAGAGACATAACAACCAGGGACACGTACAGCTCTTATAGTGCATCATTTAGGCCTAAGTTTCTGATATTCAAAATTCTTACGTTGAAATTCAAACACAGAATTAAGAATCCAAAGGTACTTCTAAAGGGTATTAGTGGAACAAAGGTTATTGCTATTTTATATAAAGCTTTTACTTAAAGCAAAAGGAAAATGGCAAACTGAAAGATGTGCAATATCAGCATAGGGATTAGTTTTCTTCCCCATTCAAATGCAGGAGAAAATATTACTAAAAAGTAAAATGACCAACAATATATCTAAAACTGCCTTATTTTCTTTGATAAAATGGTTTTATATGCTGCTTCTGTGGCATTCTTCTACTGTCTCATTAGTACACAACAGTCTGTGTTACAGAGCACACTAAAAAACTTAAATTGAACAATGGTGAATGAACAGCACCAAAGAGCAGCAGGCTCAACCCACGACATTCATTCTCCATAAAACTTTGCAACGATGTAATTCTTTAAGCTCTTGCAAAACCACACTGTACATTCATACAAGACACCAGAACATGTGGACGTGCTTTATAGCTTGTGTACAGAGAAGTGCAAACATCTCAAACTGGAAAAAGATGTTTCCCTTTATCTCTTACAACATTAAAAGAATCTTATCTTAATACTGGATAAAAATTATCCAGTCAACTACAAAGTTCCAAATAAGGCAATATACAGGCAAATACTTCTTTTTTTTTACTTTTTTTTTTTTTTTTTCCCTCTCCTCTGAATAGTAAAAATAATGGCTGCTGATTACCCAATTTTGAAACACTGGTTATTTTAAAATATTGTTTCTCTTCTTTTTTCCTAGCAGGCTGTGGCTGGCCAGACATTTATGAGAATAATGACAGTAAAAACATAAAGCTTCTACATCTTATCTAGACCTAACATTCTCTTATTCTCTACTGTTCCAAAGGGAATGCAACATTACAAAACCAAAGGAAACAGCTTTCAAATTTACTTTCAAATGGTGTACACAAGACCTTGCTGATACCAATATAGCTCTGATACTGAATAGCTTTAGATTTTAACTGCAAAGAAAGAAACAGTTAAGGGCAACTTCTAACACTTCATTTGCACAGTGGTCTTAAGTTTCCTTCCTGCTGCTCTCTTTTGGCAGTGCAGACAACCATGTCACAAAGTAAGGAGTTCATTACAGATTGTACAGCACTAGTGATGAAGAAGTCAGATAACAAAACTAATCAAAACCAAGCTAATCCCACATCCAAGCCTAAATCCTGGTAAAAACATGACAGTGCTCAGCAAAAAGTCCAGAACACGTGACTATTACATGATGCACATGACCTGCTGGTATGAAAAGCTGTAAGAAAGGACCCTGGAGTCCATTAATCATAAATGAAAATATTTTTGAACTCTGAATTATTTTCACCTAAAGTTCTGTAATCAATTCAGCAGATTGGGTAATTGATTTTCACAATGTATCTTTTATCATAGGTAGCCACCAGCAGATCCTTTTAAGATCAATCTCCCTTTAGTCAAGCATTTTTAAAATGAAGCTGAAAGCAAAATGATCCAGAGTCAGCAATACAGCTTGTTTTGCAAGCTTCATTTAGCATCCTTACAGCAATACATAATCATGGTCTTTGTACAACTTTTTATCCCTGCAGAACTTCTGTCTCATTTAATGAATGAGAGAGAGTGACATTACTGAATGAATTCAGGATTTCATTTAATTCTCATCATTCAATGTGTGGTTTATGTATTATTTACCCCATTCTAAGCAAACCCTATAATTAATCCAGAATTATGAATTTTCTCAAGAGTTTTCCTGGCAAGCTCTCCTAGTGATATTCTAAGGTTTTAAACATTATTTTTAATGAGACAGTATCATTTTAAATAAGGAGAACTGACATACAGAACACAACATGTTAAATAGCAAAAATGAAAGAGTTCAGAAAAGGAAACGGTTTTCAAAACAAAAATCAAAACTGATTGCAATTTTTTTCTACTCTGGATTCCTGTGAGAAAAAAATATGAAGTTGGTAAACTGAAATTTGTACAATAATTGTTGTTCAGGAATCTCTTATTGCTGCAGTACTATGAAGTCAGGTAGCTTCATCCAAACTTGTAGCATTGGATGCTTACAATGCCCAGGTATTTTTAAGTCAAATTTACTGCCCATCTATCATCTGCACCGATCACAGTAAATTTAAACAAATGAGAGGAAGTCACATTTGTCTTCCTAGGTCTTACTTTTGAAGCACAAAGTCTACATTTGAATATCTTACAGCTTTCCTTTCTTTGTTCCAGAGATCAGAAGTAACATTAGGTGTATATTTTCTGGAATGTAAACTCCTTCATTTCAAAACTACAGCAGAAATACTTGCAATGAATTATCTGTTATATCACTGATGTGCAATGACTATGCAACGTTAGTTGTGATGTTAAAGAAATAAATATGACTGACATTTCATTTCCTGGAATGAATCCTTTGTGGGAGAAGTACCACTGAAAGAAATCTCCTCATGTGATCAGAAATTACACAAAATTTCCTCCACTAGCAGAAAACATTTAGTAATTCCAGGCTCCTTTAGTAATCAAATGCCCAGTAGCCTAACACACCTGAAAGAGTTTTAAAGCATCTTTATATATTTAGGTTAGCTCTCTTCATTATTATTGTTTGCAGTTGACACTACTCAGCACTTTTGCAAATCAGATCTCACTGGACCCCTGCCCTGAAAAGGTACCTCTAACATCAGCATCAGCATCCCATCTTTTTTTTTCTGAAATACATAATCTAATTATAAAATCTCCTTCCAAGTTCACTGAGTGCCATTTTAAGGACTTACGAGTGCCCATATAGGACATAAATATACACATTTTTGAGAAACTAAGCACTAACTGCAGTAGGGCAGCTACATACATAATGCTTATATTACCTATACACACATAAAGAATGCATTTGTATTTACTGAGTTCCTGTCTCAAAGGATCTGAGCTATTCTGCAAAAATTTGCTGTAAATTACAAGTTCCACACAAACTGACCTCCAAACTGCACCTGACATGTTTCTGGCTACCCTAAGAACATAGCATATGGTGTTAAAGGTGTTAGAACACTGAACAAATAAATGACTTCAGCATAAAAGACAACCAGACACAGGGCAGCCTCAAGAGCTTCTTAAGGAGAGGCACAGAACTAACATTCTGACAACTGATTCCATCTTTAATTGCAGCTTCCGATGGCAACCCCTACCCAAGTATAGTCTAAATTCCTTTAAACACTTTATGGGAACTTTCCTGTATGTCCTGTTGTTGATCGCTAGGGTCTCCACAGCAAGATGTCAACTCAAGGCATGTCTCTCAGCCTGCAGCACAGGCTGCAGGTGCAAAAGCATGAGTTTTTATGATAAAAGTTAGGATTTCTGTAACTTTACTGCCTTCTGTGCAAAACTGAGTTACGCAGGTTGCTTGCCATCGGTAGTTTATCCCAGAGATAAAGTCTGCTTGCCTACATATACAAGTAATTTCAAAAGTAATGCCTCCTATTTAATTCCATGGAAACTACAACAGCTACAAAGAGCACAATAACAATATTTGAAAGAGCAAATTCCCAGCTACTAAACACACCACAACTGCACCAACATTAGCTACACATTTTTGCCAGCGATGAACAAGAGCCTGCACGCATCACGCGCATGCACCAGCAGAGGTGCCCCACTGCCACTGTTGCCACTGCTGAAACACACCACCCACCTCCTCACCATGCTCACATCCACGGCTTGGTCTCCTGAAACGTTCACCAAGTGTGGATGAATGTCAGTGGGTGCAAACACGTAACCAGCTGTGACCTGTGTTAGCCTGTTTCGGTGTTGTACAGATGTAATTGTTCTGCTTTACACATCAATTTTGCTCTCACTAGTGGAGGCTACACCAGGCTTAGCCTGACTTGCTATAACTGGAACCAGATAACCTCTTCTAGAATCATTTTCCTATTACCAGAGTGTACTTTGGTTTAGAGAAGAAGGCAAGGTCCAATATGGAGACACAGTAAATGCTGAACTATGGCTAATAAGCCCAGCTGAGTTGGAGACCCTGTTAAGAGGGCTGGAGATTGGAGATGTCCTGTTAAGAACCACCAGGATCCCTGAAATGCACTCCTCATCACAGCACAGGCACAATCCCATTCTAGAAAGCAGCTATTTTCATTTTCAACCTACTGAAATTCCTGTACAGTGGAGAGCTGTGACTAAAAAATACCTTGAACTATGAATTAAAAAGAATAATATCAAGCTTTCTTTTTTTTCCTATTTACTTCATCTTTAATTAATCTTAACTTTACCTTTACCCATTATCTTTGATCTCTTCTTATCTTCAGGATAAAAAAGTTACTTCTGAGTTGACCATATTAAAGGCAGAAATGAGGTACGGCCTCACCAAGAACCTGGCACAGACTACTAAAATACAGAGGAGGATGATTAAAAAGAACAGTTTTCTCATCCTGCTCTCCAAGCCAATGAAAACAAGAATATATTGCAATGCAGATATAAGTGAATTGCGTAGCCAAGACCAACAATGCTGGCTTTATTGCTCTCAGAGCATATTACTTGACCTGCATCACTGATGTTGACTTCAGAGGCAGCTGTTTGATCCCTCCTCCAATTCATTTTGAAGGAAATCCTTAGGCAGCAGTCTTTACAGAATTACAAATTTAAGCACAGTGAGAAGATATTATTTTTAGAGCCTATACTTAGGATGGGCTGTTAAAATTCCACTTACAATTGAGCACTGTATCCTACTGCAACGCTTCAAACTACCAACAGTTTTAAAAATGCATTTCACTATCTACCCTACACACTGCTGTGCATAAAATTGAAAACAATACAGATGGTCCTTCTAAGACTTTCTTCTCTTGGATATTTTTCTGTGTTGATGTGGCTTAACCACATCCTTAGGCTGCATCGGAGGAGGGGTGGCCAGCAGGGTGAGGGAGGTGTTCCACTCTGCTCTGTCCTCCTGAGGACCTATCTAGGGTACTGCGGCCAGGTCTGGGGCCTTCAACATAGGAAAGATGTTGAGCTGTTGGAGTGGGTCCAGAGGAGGGCCACAAAGATGGTGAGAGGGCTGGAATACTTCTCCTACGAAGATAAATTGAGGGAGTTGGGCTTATTTAGCTTGGAGAAGAGAGAGATCCAGGTAGACCTCACTGCAGTCTTCCAAATCCTAAAGCGGGACTACAAGAAAGCTGGAGAGAGATTTTAAGAAGGGCAAGTAGCAACAGAAGAAAAGGTTTTAAACTAAGTGGGAAAATTTAGAGCAGATATTCAGAAGAAATTCTTTACCCAGATGCTGATGAGGCATTAGAACAGGTTAGCTGTGGATGCCTAATCTGTGGAGGAACATTCAATGACAGATTGGATGGGTCCCTTCCAGCCCAGATCATGCTATCATTACTAAAAACTTTATGTTTCACATCTTTAAGACAATGAATGTACATTAAAAGGCAACCCATAAGCTGAAATGAATATAGCATGATTTGAGTGTGAAGGTGGGATCAGGGGGAAGGGTAGGCACTGAAGCAAATGTTCTCTCCTTGTCAGGTTGCTAAGCTTTAAGTCTGCAACAGTGCGCTTCACAAGCAAAGAGCAATAAAAGCACAGACAATCTGAATTTCAGTACTTCCAGCTGAGAAACTCATTTGCTCTGTGACTAAGAATGAATTACATCTCCTGTGGCTACACACCTGCTTTCTGGTGCACAGTAATCCTCAGCATCCAAAACAATGGAGAGCAGGAGCAAACAGTTAAGGAGATGCTTACACAGTTTTGGCCACCTAAATTTCCACACAAGCATGCTCCATGTGGGAAGCCTTAGGAGAAGTGGGAGTGCGTTACGAGGGGCTAACAGTGATGAGCAGGAAAGTAAGTGATTATTTTAAAAGAGAGATGAGGCAATTTAGGAGGACTGCTCCAAAAGTAATGCCTCTTGTTTTATAACGTTAGTCAGAGGTGGATGTCAGTGGTATGGCAGTAGAGATTGAACTTTCCCACTAATATTGTGTTGCATTTTGTTGCCGTGTGACAGATGGCAGCAGAGGGCATTCTGACAAAATAGCAACTGACATGAGTGTGTATGAAGCAGAGGTGTCACTGAAATCCTCCATGCAGAAAAAACTGCACCCACTGACATTCATCAAAGCTTGCTGACCTTATATGGAGACCAAACAGTGGACAGCAGCTCAGTGAGGCGGTGGGTGGTGAGTTTCAGCAGTAGCAACAGCAATGTGAAAGACAAGTCATGTTTGGGATGGCCATGCAGGTGTTTGGTGTTTTTAATTTTTTTTTAACAAGTGCAACACGTAGGCTCTTGCTCATCTCTGGTGAAATAAACAGCTAACAGCAGTGTCTACACTGAAGAAGAGTGTTTTGCAGTTGAGAATTTGCTCTATCAAACAGTGTTAATGTGCTCTTTATATCTGTGGTAGTTTCCATGGAAATTAATAGGAGGTTCTACTTTCAGACCGATCTATGTAAATTTGATTTGCTCACTTTCACCTGGTGGAATATCAGAGTGCTTCTTCAAAACATAAACCTACTGGGACAAACTAACATGGTTATATTCAACAGATGTTTTGGAAGAATTTTGAGCAAGAAAAAAATTGGAAAAAAATAAGTAAACAGACAGGTAATTACTCATTTCTTTTTCCTTTTCCTCCATCAGTCCAGCACAATACCTCAGGAAAGCCATAGTCCAGGAACAGAGTACCAGAAATAAAAGAAAAGAAAGCCAATGAAGTAAGTGCCAACTCTGCTGTCTCTCAAGACTACACTTTCAAGGGCTTACAAAGTACAGATATAAGAAAAAAAAACCAACAATGCATGTTCCTCTTCTGAGATAACCCATATACACATAGGTCAACAGTTGTATAAGAATACAAAAAACATATCTCTTAAGACAGTATTGAAGTAGTTATCTTTCAGTGAGTTCTGCTCACATGTACAATTCACACTCAAACAATCACAGATGGTTTTATACCTGGAAGATACCTGTACTTGTCCAACTGGATTTAGGTAGCAATACATAGTCTTTCTCATAAATACAAAGTTCATAATTTTCATTATTGTGGCAAGCCATTTATTTTTCCCTCAAGGGTACAGAGGCAGCCAATTTTGTACTGCTTTTCATATTGCAAAACCAACCTTCTCTTAACTTTTATGTTCCCTTGAGAGTTATTTTGCTCTTTTCCTCGCCTCCACTTTGCTGTTTCCCTTTCTTTTTGTTTGCCTCATCTTTTCTTTGGTTCAAGCCTTGTCCTTTTCCTCTCTCTGCAGTTTATGACAACTCTCCTGCTGCATAACCAAACTCGCCTCTATTTGCTATCTTTGGCATCTTCTTTTCCACTCTTCCTGCTGTGGTCTAATTTTATTACAAATTTTCTTCTATTTCTTTCTTACTTCTCTGAAACACACACTCTAGTTTAAAATAAAATTTATAGATAACTAGAAGGAAAATAAAGATAGCAAGAAGGAAATAATGTACAAACAGCTTCAGCAGCTATATAATTTTGCCCTGGCTAATATCCCTTTATTTCCTGTCCCTCACCATTTCTCTTCAATGAAGTGTGTTTATACTAAATTTCACACTGTCTGTAGAAGTCGCCTGTTCTCTTATTTCCGCTGCAAGATACAGAACATACAGGAGGTACCACAGAGAAGATAAAACAATACAGATGTTCAACTGAAAACAGTGCTCCTTAGCTGCTGCCTTTCAAAAACTTAGAGACAAGGAAGCTGCTTATCATACAAGGAAGACTCCCAAAATAGGAGAGAGAAAATCATTTCCTATGATTACAGAGGACCTAGACCTAACAGTCATCAGTGAAACTCACACTGAGCTCATAAGAATTATGCTCTGTAGTACTTCTGGATGTCCTGAGTGCACTCCTAAAAGCAGATTCAATATTGGTAACCCTTCACGTCTGCTTTTCCAACAGAACAATGGCTATGCAGCAGCTTCGGGGCGGTGGGGGAAGGAGCTACACAGGATGACTTCAGTACCATTTATAATTCAACACAATTTTGAAATGAAGTCTTCTTTTGTGATTTTGAAGAAAGCAAGGGCAAGCTAAATTCCATGGAGACAGACATTAAGCAGACTTGCACTGAATGGCAGAAGGCACTGGCAACATCTCTGTTTGCATAGGCAATATAAAAAAAAACCCATAAACATGTACAAAATATTAAGGAAAGTGTACAAGAAGTTATATGCCATCTTTAAGAAAGTATAATCACACAAAACACTCCTTCATAATAGAACAGGTAATCTAATATAAATGAAGTTGCTAGCTGTACTACTGCTCTCCTCAAGAAATGGAATTTTAGCAGTTTAGTAGGCATCAGAGACCCAAAAGCAAACTCGACAGCTACATGTCCAGAAAAAAAATAACCGCAGGCAACAGTTATCCCAGCCCAAAGACACGGTCACTGCATTTTCTACTTCAGCCAAATCCTTAGTGAAGCTATTAAAGACAATCAAACTGTGCAACTGCTAAAAACATTCACTGCAAAAAGCAAGACATACAGCTAATGTGTCCACACTGCCGAAAACGTGCTATTTATCTTGTGCACTGTCCCTGTGCTGCCAAGATACACTTTCATTTTGGTCTAATTATTTCCAGTAAGAACAAAGATAAATAAAGTATCAGAAGAACTACAGATCTCTCTGTCATAAATGCACATGCAAATATTTAGGTTTTAAAGACATTCTGAAAATACAGCTCTATGGAATACCTTTTAAAGAAAAAGAAAACTACAATTACATGACGGAAACATGAAAGAGCTTTCTATAGAAACTGAACTTCACATAGATAAAGCAGTAATGCTATCATATGCTGAACTTGACTTCTAGCTCTGTTTAAGTCTGTAAGGCCTGCATTTCCTACCATTTCAAAAGCCAACCAAAATCAAAGAAATAAAAAAGGAAAATGAATAAAACAATACTGTCACATCTCTGCCAAAAAACACTAACATACACTCAGAATTTCCTCTCTCTACACTGTCAGAATTTTGTGACTGTCAAACCTAATATTCCATTCTTTTTGCTCTTATTCAGGCTAGAAAGGGTGAGGGTTTTTTGGGAGAGGGAGTTTATATCCACGTACAAAGCCAAAATAAAATCTTGAGACTGGAGCAATCTCAAGCACGATTACTCACAGTTTTAAATACTCATGAAACTGCTGAACATACCTCATTTCTTATAAAGTCTTAGGAAGAAACTATTTTAAAATGTTTTTCTAAAAAAGTTCAAGATAAAACAGCATATAAAAAAAAAACACATTACTAATTGTATCAATAAAATAAACATTACAAATATTTTGTCATGAACAAACATAAACACATATTCTGACACACTTAGAAAGCAATACTTTATCCTGGCTGTAGTGAATTGAAGCAAGCCTTGCAAGATCACCCTTAAATACAAGAACTTCAACAAATTTTAGCAGGCCAGATGCAGCTGCAGTGATTAACAAACTATCTTGCAAAAAACATGTTTACTCCATATGCAGTAAGGACCAAGAACAAAACGCAGAACAACACTACTATTTTAACAAGACTGTACAATAAATCATCTTTGTTTTTTTAAACAGTAAATCCTTTAAGGAGGAAACTAGTGAGAGCAAGTTCTTTCCTTACTGTATATTATGAAGCTCCAGACCACTGTAAATACCACTATAGTCACTTATATCAAAAAGCATGCAAACTATTTGAACCTTAGTCTGTGAAAGAATGCAAACCATCATTTTCTGAATATTTTAAATTCCTTGCAAGATATCAACCGAGTTTACATTTTCACATATATTTCACAGCATTAAGTCATAATCAGAGTTGGAAAATAAACATAAAAAGTACACTGCAACATACCTGTGTGACCATGCTTTGTATATACGTGGTTGGCTGCTGCTGCTTTTGTTGAACAGCACTTTCTATTGCTACTTTCGCTACAGTGCTTGGATCCGCTCCAGCTGGCACAGCAACCATAGTTGCACTGCAACCAGCATTGTTGGGGTCACTGATTGTAACAATTCTAACTCCTACTTTATTTGGAATTCCTGGAACAGTTTCCCTGTCATTATCCTCTGCTGGTCTCTTTGCAATTTTGCATTCTGCTGTGCCATTAGTAGACCGAACTTCGGATGACAGGGTAGACTGGGACACTCTAGGTCCTGAGTGTGGAACTGCTATGATTTGATGCCCCTGTATAACAGAGGCTGTAGATTGTGGTGAGACAACTACACTTGGGCGTTGCTGAGGCACATCTGAATTCAAACTTGAAGCTAGAGGTCCATTAGGTAAATCAGTGTTGGTACCACTAAGTTGCTGGGTTAACAGTTTTGCAGCCTCTTGTGTACCGCTTACAACAGGTGAACTACTCAAAGTTAATACAGGCCCATTAGAAATTCTCTCCCCTTGATCACCTTTGGCAGTATCTTGCTGCGTGGCATCCAAATTCCCTTGTTGTTCCACTGAAGATATCTCACCATTTCCTACATGATTGGAAGTTTTGTGATTTGGAATGTTTTTGCTCAAATGAGAACCATCGCCTTTATCAAAATCACAGATTCCATTAACTAGGGGCTTCTTCAAATCACTTTTAATTTCCTGTGTGTCCATTTGTTCAAAGTTCTGCTTTCCAGGAGCTCCGTTCTCACCCATTTCTAATGATGGCCCATTACTGACTTGTGAGCACTGATTGGCCTCATTCTGAGTTTTCCCTGAGTTAGAAGGAGGTAGACTGGAGTCACTATACTTTCTCCCATTTAAAAGACTTCCCACCTGCATTTCATTTTCTTTTGCATCCCCATTGCTGGTGTTTGCAGCTCCTCTTCGGCAGGAAGGATTCTCCATTACTTCAATCTTACGTTCATGAATGTGTAAACCTGTTGCTTCCTTTGCTTCTTCCTCCTTTTGGCAAATTATTTTATCACCTTTGAATGGGGGAGCAGCAGTACACGGTGATTGTCCAGCTGAAGGTGCTTGAGTAGCTGGAAGCGTTTGCATCTGTAGCCCAACTCCTGTCTGAGCCCCACTCACTGCAATTCCAGCTGGAGCAATGATTTGAGTTGCATTTCCCTGACTCACAGTTGCAGTAGCAAAACTCGTATTTGGCACAACTGTTATCGTAACCTGGTTGCCAGTAGTCCCTTGGAAAATAGTTGCTGGGCTGTTTGAGATCAACTGACCTGGCAATATCTGCAAGTTAGAAATGGGTACTGTTTGTACTGCCCCTTGGGGCTGGACTGCACCCTGGACCAGCTGCTGTCCAACTAGCAGCTGCTGAGCTGAAGACTGCCCTTGTACTCCAAAACCTGGCGTTTGGTTATTGGCCATCTGATAAACCACCTGAGGGCTAGGAGCTCTTGCATTGTTAGGTGGAGGAATCTGCGGAGCTGGGAGTATAAGCTTCCCCCCTGGAGTTGAGGGGCCTCTTTTTGGAAGAAGTAATTGTTTTATCAGACTAGATTCACCAGAGTTAGGCTGGCCAACTCCTGTATTAGCTTGCGGGGACTGAACTTGCATTTGCATCGGCGGTTGTACCTGTTGCTGTGAAGATGCTGGTGAATGTTGCTGCTGCTGCTGCTGCTGCTGTCTCTTTACAGAAAGCATCTGGCTGACAGTAGGAGGGGGTCCTTGTGACTGAGAAGGGGTAGATGAAGATGACATAACTGTAGGGACTTGATTGTTTGTAACCGGACCTGGAGATGGTGAAGAAGATGGAGTAATGCTTGGCTGTCCAGTCAACTGAACAGTCTGACCAGGAGGAATAGAAGCTGGATTAGCAAGCACTATTTGGTGAATGGCTGGTGCATACGTTTGACCTTGCTGAGCTGGCTGGCTGACAATCACTACGCTTTGCTGGGATGCTGGTTGTGGTGGTTGCTGCTGTGTCTGCATCGGCTGCTGTACATTAGGTGGAACTTGCTGAGATGGCAGAGGCTTTGGTGCAATGTTCTGAAAGCCTACCCTAGAAGTTGGTGGGTTCTGGACGCCTGCAATTGCAACCACCTGCCCAGGTGCTACTTGGAAATTCTGAACAGTGGTGGCAGAAACAATGTTAGGTGCAGAGGTTGTGACATACTGCTGTGGTGCTATGATGACTGTATCTTGTTGCTGGTTAGCAGCAGAGGACTGCTGAGATGATGACTGCCCAGGTTGCGATGATGTGCTGATCAGCTGTTGGCCCTGTGAAACTGCTGAACTGCATGCTGGTATGTTTTGTACTCTGCCAAATATATGACCCTGAGGTACAGCTTGCTGAATTACTGTAACAGGAGTGCCTGAAGGTATCTGTCCTGGTACCACTGCATGCAGTGGAGACTGCTGTTGAATTACAGGTTGGTGGTGAAGCAACGTCTGAGAGCCAACAACAGCAACGGACGGCTGTGGTCCTGTACTGCTGTGATTTTGATTTGAAGCTTGTGGTGCTCCTCCTACAGAAATAGTAACAGGAACGCCAGACTGGGGAACAGAGCTCTGTATTACTGTGGCCTTCACAACTTCACCAGGTATTGGACCTTTATTCTGTATAACAGTCATTGGAGCATTTTGCTGCTGTGCATGAACAGTATTTTGTGGAATTCTAGAAACAGTCTGTGCCACAGTATGAACACCTTGAATTGGAAAAGACATCTGTGTTGCTGTCAAAGTTGAAGACTGGTTAATAGGGGTCCTTTGATAATGATTTCCTACGCTTTGTGGCCCGTGTGGGAGTCCTATTGGAATAAATAAGGTAAAAGTTTGAAAGCAAAAATTAGTTCAAAACAAAGAATTTTTAAAACCCCAAGGCTTGAATTTTTAATTCTACGTGTTTTCTCAGCTATATTGCATCTGAATAAATGATGCAGTGACAACGGCTTTTCTGCTGACTGACAAGTCTACGGGTGACAAGTCCAGTATTAGATCACATACAGTGCATACAGTAATACAGTTATTCAGAACTTCATTCATTAAAAGGAATAAAACCACACCGTCCCTAATTCCAACGCTTACAAACTATTTTGGGTAACTTTTAAAAAAAATTGTTCTCTGAGAATCAATGCAGAATACTCAATATTTAAATGATTAAAAAACCTGCTGGCGAAGGAGACGAAGACATGTCAGGAATTGAATCAACCCGAACAATTGGGGTAGACGAAGCTGGCTGCTGCTGATAGTACATCTGAATGGGAAGTGGTATAGCTCTCCTCTTCACTCCTACCACATGTATATGTGCTTGACCATTGTTAATCGGATCTTCTACTCTCTTCACTGTATGATTTGGAAAGACAGTTCTGCCAAACAGAACACAGATCAGTGTTAATGAACACAGTAACTTTACCCTCTTACAATGAGGGGCTTATTTTAAAAATATTAATCTAACCCTACTCTTACATGCACAGTAACTTCACCAGTGCCTGCATCTTTGCAATACAGCAGAATTGTCTGTAAGCTTCAGAGCATTCATCACAGGAGACCTGTGGCCAAACTGACATTGGCACAGACTTTGAACAAGTGAAAACTGCAGTATCTTCAAGAACTTTGTGAGAAAAGATTAAAAGGACTACAAGGACAGAAGCAAGTCTACTAAAGATACTGAAATAGGATGAAATCAAACTATAATCACATTTCAATTAAAATTCTAAAACTGCAGATCTTTCAAACCCAACTTAAAACCTCTTTTCTCAAAGAACTCTTAAGCTATGTGCTAACACTGCTAACACTGCATTACATACAACAGTTCCTTTTTTGCTGCACAAACTTTTCTCTTACCGCAGACATTTATAAAATCCAGTTGATGTTAGGATTCCACCTCGAGCTAATTTACTACACGTAGAGAGGTATTCAGAGTACATTTCTGCTCGAGAGATTGAGCAATCAAGATTCACCTCAAAATGGGCATTCAACCTGAAGATGAAAAAATGGACTATGAAGCAAAACACAGTGACAGTACAGCTGTTAAAACATTTCTCTTTGTATGAGAGAATTTTGAGACATGATAACATGAATAATAAAATTGCAATCTATTGTCTTGTCCAATGTCTGTTCCACACTTTTCACTTCTTATGATGTCTAAGATATCCAGTCAGTATACAACCAATACTTTACTTACATAGAAATATGTAAAACAGTCCCCATATATATGTGCCTTTTTTGTTGCACATTCAGAAGCAACAAAAAAATAAAGATAGGATTTGTTTAGTGACCTTTCCTCCCCAAAACCTTTACGCTTATTTATAATAACTCTTCTTTATCAAAAGATGGACTGCAGACTAGCTAATTCTCAATCAAATGTGTCTACGCTAAACCTACTGAACATTCGTGTAAAAACCAATTATACACGAATACGGTCTTAATTCAAAACACAAGAAAGAACGGAGGTAGAATAACCACCTCAATCTGTGATTCTAAGAGATGGGAAAGCAGGAGAAATGGGACTTGAACTCTGAAAGAGCATGCACATAAGACATATACTTATTCCAGGAGTCATGCACTAGGCAGGCATCATAAAATCCTTGAACAATCTATTCTGCCTGTCAATTTCTAGGGAAATTTCCAGAAGATTCTGTATCTCCTACACAAGAATCTGCACAGATGCACACGCTACCCAGGAAGCTGTGAGAGATGGGAGCAGTTTCTATCTGTAGATTTTATTAATTCAAGATCCATTATTCCAGCCCAGAGACATGCCAATAGATCATCTCCAGCAGTAAATGGACATAAGTAACTCTCTGCACAATTCTCTAATAGTGGGATCTGAACACAGGCTCAGACAGAACAAAAATATATTTAGGATGTCAGTATTCACTATGCGATGCCAGCACTTTAGAAAACTGCACTGCATTCTCCTTTGTAGAGCCTCATACTCCCCAAAGAGCTGAATGTTTCAAAGAGAAAAAAGCAAAGGATTGCATTCTTTAAATCATGTTCTCTCATAAACAGTGAAGTATAAACAGTGAAGTGCAAGTATAATGTCATTTCTCCTGCAGTTTAGTTACAATTTTATTACGACAAAAATTGAGATCACACTCTGTAATAGAAAGTCTAAGTAATAATTAAATCTGGCATATGAGACAAATGACTGTCCAGCTAGGAATATTCCATCAGGCTGACACACTGTCACTGGTACAAGCAGCAGACAGGTCAGGACTTACAATGGTGGAACGTGAACAGTGATTAGCACTTCCTGTCACATGCACTTATCTTACAAGAAGACTCATAGACCAGCTTAGCCTGGGTAGAATACATTCAGGAAGGTCAGCTTAAATACTTTTTTTTTCTGCTGCTTCCAAGAGATAACTTTCCTAACATCTAAAATTATAATTTGCTCATTTTCCAGTTTCTGTTAAAACATACAATGAAAATCTACCTGAATGCAAGACACTTCATGTCAGCACTGAGAAAAACACTTGCAAGGGGCTAGTTCTCTGTTCTAGATTTGAATTCTTTTAATTTTTCTTTTGTCAGCACAGATAATATTTAAGGAAGATTTTCAGATGTTATATTTTATTATTCACTGGCTCATGCCTATCACCGGAAGAAAATTAAGAACTAAATACTAGTACTGCTCATCACTAATAGCTGCAGAAGTGCACTGCATGCAGACTCTGAAACCAAGCAGACTTTCCAAATCTTCCTGATACTATGATACACTGTTCTTTCCATTACTTCTTGTCTTGAGATGGTACTGCACAGTTACATAATGGTAATACTGGTAATATACCAATAAAATTGGTAATAAGTACTTACCAATACTTATTTTGACAGCCAAAACTCATATTTTACAATCTATGCACAGTGCAAAATTCACCTTGCCTAAAACCTTACTTCTGCAAGCTAGATATCCCCAATGCTCTCTACACTTAAGAGAGAGAAAGCAGCAGAAGAAGGTAATCTGTAATCTTGCCAGAAATCAGCCAGATGAAGACACTTACTTTAACTACAGGGAAATCTCCCCATCAATAACTAAAAAGCAGTCTAGGAAACCATCTCTGAGTAGCTAAAAGCTAAAACCATGTAGATGCTAAGTTGAAGCGTGGTGATCCCAACTTCAGGCATTCTCTTTTAAATATTTAAAGATGAAATTTTCAGTCAATGAACGGATTGCAAACAACAGCACAAGAACAACATCACCTGACCAAGAAGAACCTTCAATGCTTCTCCCATAAAAACAATGTTTTGCTGGAAGTAAAAACACTAAGCTTTTACAAATAGTAACTACTTCATTTTGAAGGCCATTGTCTGATCAGTAACTGATCAGACAGAATCAACTGATGAACGCATGAAGTGTGGAGTAGAAGCAGAAGTCCAAAATGAAGTGGTTTATACAAGTATCTAGCACGTGAGATTTACATAAATTAAACATAGTTCAGAAAGATGATGCTCAGTCCACAGAAGAACCATAAGAACAGATTTCTTCTTAATATCTGACAAGCAGCCAACAGTGACAATATTAGATAAAAAATGAGAGAACTCAGAAGGGATGCTTTAATATTCCCTAGCCTGCTTGAGATTTACAACGATCACATGAGAGTTTTGCAAGGCCTAACTTTATAATTTCAGGATTACTTTCACATTGGTGCAGAAACATGGCAAAACATTACCTGATGAAAGTACTCGTGAAACACAAAATGCTGCTTTACAGCTTAATAAAGGTCAATGCAAGAGTTAAAAATCTAATCAAATTATACTCTAAGAGAGAATTTCAGTCTTCAACTGTCCAAGAATGAACGTGTCGGTTGAGTTGTTTTCTTTCATACTCCTTCAAAGCAAGGACAGAATGGCTTTACTTCATACTTTTCAGAAAAAGCAGTCAAACAATGAATAGAAGCAAGTCAGAACAATCTCTGACTCATGCATACAGACATTATTATTTTTCTTCTTCATTTAAATATTTGAACAGAATGATGCACTTACCACTGACATGCAAATTTCTCACTGTCTATTTCTACTATTCCGGGTGGTGGAGCAACATGTGGTGCTGTTCTAGAGGCTGTAGGGAAGGAAAAAAAGTATTTGCTGAATGAAGGAAATGACTTTCACTGCCATAACTTTCAATGGGACAGTTTCTCCTGTTTTTTGCAAGCAGGGTATTTCCAACTAAAGTAAGCTGCAGAGGTGGCATAAGGCACACTACAGACTTGCTCCAATTTACCAAAATTAAGCAGGTACTTTTCCAACTCCTAACCTGAGACAAGTTTAACGTAAAGAATTTGTTGCAACATCATATTGATTTCTTCACCTGTTTACTCTCCTCAGACATACTCTTTTCCAGCCACTTTCACTGAGGTATCTGAACATGCTCAAGAAACACAGGACACACAAGTTAGTACAAGGGCTGCTTCAAAAGTAGTGCCTTCTATTTTATTACGTTGGTCCACGAAGTCAGAAGCACTTGATGGTGGTATGGCAGTAGAGGTTGAACCTTCCCACCAATATCCTGCTACATTTTGTTGCAGTGTGACAGACGGCAGCAAAGGTGCTGACAAAATGGTGTCTGACATGGAAGCGCATATGAAGCACAGTTGTCACTGAATTCTTCCATGTGGAAAAAAGTAGTACACAGTGACATTCAACACTTGTGAACACGTATGTAGATCAAAAAGTGGATGCCAGCACAGCGAGGAGGTGGGTGGTGCATTTCAACAACAGTAACAGCGGCATGAAACACAAAACACATTCTGGATGGCCATGCAGATTTTTACGAGCGCAGGGTGCAGGCTCTTGTTCATCACCGGCAAAAAAGCATTACTAATGTTCCTAACTGTTGAAAAACAGGGTTTTGTAGCTCAGAATTTGCTCTATCAAATAGCGTTGCTGTGCTCTTCGTATTTGTTGTAGTTTTCCAGGAAATAAATAGAAGGCATTACTTTTGGAGCGATCTACATATCTGTCACATTTTTCTTCAGAATGAATGCCTCTGTTCCTCTTGTGTGAACCTGAGGCATGCTGCTTTTATTTACTCAGGTGCTTTTATTAATAAAAACAGAATGACATTTACGTGTTTTCCTGATTGACTAACAAATGCTGCGTCATCAACTTCAAAAGGACTAATATTTAACTCTAAAATAAGACTGCAGAATTTAATCCTTAAAATCTAATTAATAGATAAGGTCAATTAAGAAAACATTTTTCACGCTTTAAATAATGCAGTTAAAATTGGGTTCACATCACAAGGAGCTGTTTAGCAGCTTCAAAATAGACATTCCATATGCCTCTTATCTCTGTAATTCTCCCAAATAGTTTATGTTGCTGACCAATAGTATTCTGTATAAAATGCAATATAAAATAACTTGTTTCCATTATTTCCAGAGAACTAATCTAGAATAAATACTCTTTCAAATGAAAAAAGTTAAGAAGTGTGCATAATTTTTCAGTAAATTTTAGAAAGAGCAACTGAAATATATTAAGATTCTTTCTTTTTCACAACAGCTTTAGCTACCAAAACGTTCTATTTGCTTCCTGAACAAGCATCCAAAGAAAGACACCATATGCTTACTTACATAACCCAATCATAAACCTCCAAAAGACAGAAATCACATACGTCATATAGAAAACTCTGCAGCAAAGTATGTTCCTTTGTAGTGGTACTAACCTGCGATACCTGCTGCATGTGCCTGTGAAGAACCATGATCCATCATGGGTGGTCTGACATCAGGTACTCCTTGCTGGCTAACACACTGATGTTCAATGAGCTTAACAGCAGTAAGTGCATCAGGCCCAAACATTTGGATGTCCATAGAAACCAGACACACTAGCGTATCTGAAGTATTAAATGCAAAACCAAAAATAACATTAGGACAACACAAATGAGGCTAGGATTTTCTGATTTGCTTTCAAATTGTCTTGTGTTGAATGAAACCAAGCCTCTGTATGCTTCCGTAGATCTGTACTTAAGTTATTAATAGCATTTAAAAAAAATCTAGCTTCTGTAGTTACTAGCATAATTAATTCTTGCAAGCACAAAGAATTTTAATATTTTTAACCACTGAACTTGACCTTTTCTGAAGTCTTTCTTTCTATGTAAGTGAGAATAGTGTATTTTGTCTTGCTTCTCTCTTACCTATGCTCTTCTCTACTTTAGAAATCTTTGTGCAGGCTACTTCTCCCATTTCTGTGAGCATGTATAGCACCTCAAGTGCTGAGATTACAAGCAGCACATCTGGTAGTGTGAGATGACATATGATCTCCTTGTACGACTCTTGATCCACATATTCACAGATTAAGACACCATTATCTTCAGCCTTACAAAGATTTGCCAAGATTTCCATGCCTGAAAAACAAATACAAAACAGTTTAACAGCAATAATTGCAATTCTAGAATCACAACAAGAATAACTTGGTAACTTACCTCTCATTTTTAAAAATCTATCCCTTGACATGAGGCATTTTGTAACAGTGTGAAACATTAGATGAGTAGTTTTGAAATCAACAGGATCCAAGAGAAGCTGGAAAAGGAAAAAAAAAAAATAAATAAATCTATGACTAACACGATGCATATCATGCTACTAATTCAAATCCTTATTCAAATACATATTCCAAACTGTAAGATTGGAGAGTGTTTAAATGCAGCACAGCTATATAACACATATGTTTTCAATGTCCCTTTTTTTCTTTGTTTGTTTAACTTCAGTTAGCATTTTTAGTCCCCTCTTCCTTTCCTACTCTGAAGTAGCTGTCTAATTTATACTTTCGTAGGAATAACTAAAATAAGCTTATTTCTATAAAGTCTATGGTATACTCAAATATTTGAGCATCCAAAAAAAGAACAGAACTTGAATAAGAGGCATTCCTTACCAAAGGCTACCACCACAACCATTCATCCTTTTTCTATCCAGTCCTACTTTTTGATCAGATCTCTCAAGACACTGAAACGTGTAACATTCTTTCTTATTCATGAGAAAATGGATACACAGTAAACAAAAATAGCTTTTTCAGACAGTAGACCAATCCTTCAAGCCTCATTCTCTGGTATCTAGCATTTTAAATTAAATTTACTGGTTTTATTTTAAAATAATACATTGCCTTAACATATCTACTTGTAAAATCTGTATGATTTATGTGCACAATGATGACAGACTGGAACAGCATATTTTATTACTTTCAAGTCTCTCTGGAAAGAAAAGGATGTCTCACATCATTCAGGCAGTCCATCCAGGGCCGTATGACTATCATACCAGTGTGCACTAAACACGGCATAAAAACCCCCACCACCTCCTTTCCCAAATATATGACTTTTAATTTATAACTGAAGGAAGTACAAAGCAAATGAGCAAGGGCACAGTATGCAGAAAGTAACTGATTTTTCTCCTCCCATCTGTAAAACTGAACTGAAAATCATGCAGTATGAACTTCCTGCATATCCCCATATCATCATTCTTCTCCACACGAGTCCATTTAAACAAACCAATACACACAACCTGTATTTTACTTTGGGCTGTTTGCTATTTTCAGATTAAGAGAATGATTTATTTACTATTTCATTCAGTGATAGAGGAAGAGCGATTTATTTAATTAACACTGAAGTAAAGCCTTTATCAAACAATATTTTAATTATTCTGTTTGGAAGAACATTACCTCTGCTGCAATATTTCCCAGCGTGTCAAGCCCCAACTGCCGCAGAGAAATAAAATGACTATGAGCAGAGAGTAGCAGGAACCGAAGACAAGTACGATTAGCTGCCAGAAGTTTAACATTTCCCTCTTCAAAAGAAAGATTACGTAAAATCACTGCAATCTGCAGGACCCGCTGCCCTTCGATATCATTAATGCCCAGTTTGCGAGGTGGATGAAATAAGGATTCCCAAATCCAATCTTCTGATGGAATATCTGCAGAGGAAATAGATTTATTTTAATCCTTCCTTTCCTATGTTTACAAACACACACGTATGTGATTTTAGTCAAGATTTCTCACCTTGAGATTTGCTTCTGTCAGAAATTAGGTCACGTACTTCAATATCCTCAACAATATCCCTCCAAAACTGAAGAAAAAATTAGAAATACACTTAATTTTTAGTGGATTATATTTCTTGAAATACTATTTTTATTCCCAGCACTTTAAAATACTTTTGAATGGGAGAAAGTTTACTCTGTAAAAATCCCCCAGTACCTTGAGTCTTAACTTATCTAACAATAACACAACTTTTCACTCATGGAATGATACAAGAGATGTTTAATAGCTTACATTTCAGAAACTCTTTCTTTTTCAAGCACCAGAAGTATGTGTTCATTTTGAACCAACTCTACCCTGGTCCTATATTGCTGATACACATACTGAAACTACACGGATAGTTTTCCACAAAAAAATTAGAAATTCAGCAGTAAGTGGGGAAAAAAGCAGAATACATTTTTGTTCACTTCCTACAAGCAGTGAAGTCCTAAGGAAGATGACCCTGAGTTTCAGTAAATCTTAGCTCCTGCCACGAGTCCAGCACTTAGGATCTCTGTCTGGACAGACACGTTAAATCTCCTATGTTTTTTCCACATCACCTTAAATCCATGAAACAACAACCACCATCGCCTCACCACCAGCCTTATTCATAAAGCAAATCAGAATGTTTCAGCAGACTAGAATTCAAACTGCTCTACAGATAGATGGCCAATCTGGAAATGGTTATGTTGCTACAACTGCTGAAGTAACAATCACTCAAGGGATCAAGTTTGCAAGCTAGTAAAAACATACACTCTAATATATACTAATACAAATATATATCTATATATATTCTAATATATTTGTTTCAATAAAAATATACACTTTCCTATGACTAATGTATATATTCCTGACTCACTAATGAAATACAGCTACTCTACTAGCCATGAAAACAGAATAAAAGCACATATAAATCTCGATTAAAAGGAAAGGATGGTACGTCCAGCCAAGCAGCAGAAATCATGCTATGCAAATGTAATTACTAAATTACAGCACTCATACCAAGCTGACACTGTTATCTTCTTGAAAAAAACCAGAATACTAAGATTTTCTAAATTGGAAAGAATTTTATTTTCCACCACAATGCCAGTAAACAACATCCAAATGCTGTTTAGTAAAGAGGGCTGCTTGCACAGAAAGGATTATTACCTCATTTTAGTAAAGACAAGAACAGCCACATAAAGTCTAACTTCTCATCACTGTGACAACACATTTTTCAAGTTAATTTTGAGGCTACCATGAAAACTGAAGGAAGACCAAGGCACAGAAGCAGTTTACTGAATGTACTTCATTTTGACCTGCCTTTCCTGAAACTTGTTCCATAAATGTTGCAAAGAGCACACAGAAGTCTATCTCCTGGAAATGCGTTGGTCAGTATCCTTTAGAATGCTTCCTTTTAGAAAAGACAATAAGCCTTCATATTCCACTGCTAAAGAAAAATCTTACAAGCTTTTGAAGATCAGTTGTTGTTTGATCAGTTAAGGATTTTATTTTATATGCTTTTTTTTTTTTAGGTGAGAGGCTGAAAGTCTTCATCTTTAACAAAAACCTATTTTGAAGTGGATGAAGTCAAACACTGTCATGTTGAGACTGTTATCACATGTTAAATGATAAAACAGCATAATGTTTTCAAAGCTAAAATTCTCCAATCTATTTTTTTGCCACTCAATACTTCAGCTCATAGTCCAAAACGTAACATTCAACAATCTCCAGAAATAAGAAGTCTCAAATGAGCAAATTTTTTGTCTACACGGCAAATCATAGAATGGTTCAGGTTGGAAGGGACCTTTAAGACCATGTAGTTCAACCTCCCCTGCTACAGGCAGGGACACCTTCCCCTATACCAGGTTGCTCAAAGCCCCTTCCAGCCTGGCCTTGAGTGCTTCCAGGAAGCGGCATCCACAGCCTCACAGGGCAACCTGTTCCAGTGTCTCACCACCCTCACAGTAAAGAACTTCTTTTGGATATCCAATCATCTTGGACACATTCTCAAAAGGATGGAAAACGGGGATATAAGCTTTTTGCAGATGAAGGCACAACAGGTGCTGCTGAAATTAAAGCCTCACAGTCCTAAATTCTCACCATCTCACCTAATATTTCACTACATGCTTGAACACCTGAAGAACTCTTCCATTCCTTAAGAAGCAGTCCATAAAATAATTCTAGCTGTCGGGTCAGATAACATTTCCCCCACTCCCAGAAAAGAAAAAGACACAGCTTCTTTGTGTAAGTTAAAATGAGAGAGATACCAAAGCACCAAAGAAAGTTTACCTACAGTTATTTAACTGTTACTCTGAACTGTTTCATTATATAGTCTGGTTGTGAACACAAGATGCTAACCACTCGAACTAGAGATTTTTGTGCCTCAGGATTACCTAGAACATACACATAAGCCTTGTTAGGTACTCAAAGCACACCAGAAGAACGTGTGCCCCACTGCCTCAGATCCTCCATATTCAAGAAATCTGGAGGTCTCTTAAAAGCTCTAAGGAGGAGAACCTGGAAGATTAGACGTGAACATACAGACAATATAACATTTATGAAGTATATGTTTTCTTCTTTCATGTTTATTTCTACATACATCACTGTGGATGATAATGCTCACACTCTTTTATCATATTCTCTTCAGCCTAGTCATAGAATCATAGACTCACAAGGTTGGAAACGACCTACAAGATCATCTAGTCCAACCGTCTCCTCACCACCATTGCCACCACAAGCACTAAACCACATCACACAGCACGTCGTCCAGATGCCTCTTGAACACTGCCAGAGACGGCGACTCCACCACCTCTCTGGGCAGCCATTCCAGTGCCTTATCACTCTCTGAGAGAAATTCACACAAATAAGGCAGAAGAGCTTGTTTATACATAGCATAAGGAAAAGAACCTAACGGATTCACCCGTGACAGCTGATGATGATTCATTACAGTGTTCAGGGAAATGCTATCACAACCAGAAGGTAGCAGTAAGTAATCCCTGGTTCTAGAACCAGTTGGGCTCTGGATTAGGAGAATATTCACTTCTTTTATTGATTAGTACAGAGACATGAATATTGGTCTGTTCAGACAGACACACACCAGTACATTCTTGGAGAAGATAAAAAAAATAAACAAAAACAAACTCATGAAACAACATTATGCTACATCTTCCATTCAAGAGGCCAGTAACTTAAACAGCTTAACGAGCCAGTAACATGTTAAAAAATTCAAGTACATAAGGTAAAACCTAGGACATCTGGTAATTAACATAGCAATCTCAGAGATGGACAGCTAACTGTAGAAGGGACAGGATTTCCCAGGACTATAGTCATTGACAAGCATTTTGCAACAAGTCCTGGATGTACAGATGGAAGCTTGGTAGGTTTTAATCATCATTCTGAGCTCCAATACACCTGAAGGTTTCGCCCTAGATAGCTGCAATCTGCTCTTCTTTAATTACAAAAACCTTATTAAAAAAAAACCCAAAACAACATAGAAGAATAAAAAAGCATATAAACAAAGAATAACATCTTGTTCTCAAAGTTATCCTCTGGAATACTTGTGAAATACAGATATTTCCATACCTAAGACAGACCTTTACATTGGAATCAAGTGTCCTGCTAGTATATGATTAGGGGGGAAAAAGAAAAAAAGAAAAGAAAAGAAAAAAAAAAAGAAACCGCCCTTCCTCTAACGCACTAGGGTTACCTCAGTGTTTGCCATCTTGTATACCTGAGTAAAGGTGTTGAGACATCTTAAGTTCAGAGTGAGATTGCAGCCTCTATTCCTTCTCTTTACACGGGAAGAGGGTCCTAAATCACCTTTTTTGGATTTAAGCAGACTGGCTTGATTGCTCTCAGTCCATTCAACATTTGTTTCCTGCCTAAGCAGGAAAGATCCCTGAAAAGAATGGGGGGGAGCAGAGAATGACAAGGTGGAAAATAGAATTACATGATCTACATACAATGTTTGAGATCCACCTGTGAGAAAAGAACAAGACAAAACATGCCAGCTTTTTTATTCTCCTAAAGGCAAAAGTGGAAAAGGATGGGTTAGGTCAAGCTGTCTGGGCGCTCATTTAAAAAAAATATGGAGGCAAGAAAGCAAGCATCATAGGTTTTTCTTCCCTACTACAAACTACGGATAGTTGCAGTTTGATACTACAGATAAACAGAAATGAACAGAAAGGAAGCACAAGTGTAGCTCTTTTCAACATTTATTCCTATATTTTAGTTTGTTATATAATTTGAATATAAAGCTAAAACTTGGAAGCAAACAAGTAATGCTTGCCTATGGGACAGCCCCCGATGGTAAGAGATAATGGCCAAGAGTTAAGGAACTTGATTCACGTGCACCATCTGATTACTGTCAATAGACAAGTTCCTCTGGAAAAAGATGCACAAGATTACACAGAATTCAGTGAAAATCAGATTAAATTTCTGTTCACAATAAACAATGGACATTTGAGCCCACAAATCATGTAATGTAGCAGCAATCGTGACTACTTATTCTCCAAGAAAAATAGTAGGGCAAGTGGAGCCAAGTCTGTGCTTAACAGCTTGATGGATCACTAAGAGAGAGAGGAGACATTTGAAAAGTCTTTCAGGCATTTGCATGTGGAATGATCTCTCTCTTTCTGCACATCATATGAGTCAGACTCAAAGAATAAATGCACAGTACGTTAAACTTATAAGAAGAGAGCTGGACAACAAAATAACAACTTAATAAAAAAAGAAGAAGAAGAAAACTGGAGAACTAAAGCATTTTGCAAAGCAATAAAGAAAGCACAAAAATTGCATGAGAACAAACTTTGGAATTCCACAGCCAAGAACTCTAAGAACTTAAATAAGGACAAGGTTTTATTCCAAACAACTGGAGATTTAAGCTTAATGGCAGGAACGGGAAACCTCAAAAGGAGCAAAAGCAACAAACTAACACAGCTATAAAGGAAAACAGAAGGCATAATTAAAATGATATTCAAACTCTGACAATTAATGGAACAGAGACTGAAGTATGTATTCATGTTCAAGATTTTGATTTAGTTTAGAGGGAAGCACTGTACAAAGGAGAATAAATAATACATAAAACTAAAAATTAAAAAAAAAAACTAAAATTATAAAAAAAATTGTTTGGAAAACTTGTAATGCAGGGAGGATTGGTAAAAAAAAAAGAAAAAAGAATGGATTCTCAGGAAGGTTAGCATTAAATAAAGAAATACACCACTTTTCATCTTTACCTTCAACAGGACTATTAGTGGTGTCAGAGGATACAACTAAAGATGCATATCCCTTTGTCTGTATGATGTTATCAGACTGTTATCAGCAGACTGTTCTGAAAAATTCATGATGCTACTGACCATTTACAAAGCTTCACAAATGACAGCTTACCAGGAATTACAAAAAATGAAGTCATTATATATAGGAAAGAGAAAAAAGAGCAGCAGCAATAAAACATCGAACACACAGATATTTCTATTTGCTCCTAAAATGCTGTCTAAAGAAAAAGACAGATAAAATTTCATCTTTTTTTGAACAGTATTTTAAAAATACTAGTATGATTAAGAGAGCAAAGGCTAAAGTTTATTCTAAGCAAGTGTTAAATTGTTCTAAAAGCCATTTGAGAAATTTTTAATACATAATTCTATAATTACGCAAGCACACAAAGATGTTGGAGTGCAGAAACTAAAACCTCCTGCAATCCAAAGTTTGATGTTTATGTTTATATATTATAATAATAAGCAGCAGCACCTTAGGAAAAAAGTTAATTCAGTAATTGTAGCTAGACAGATGACACATGAAATGTTCTAAACATCAGATCACTTGTATTTTTGTACATTCCATTTGAAAAGCTATTTTCAGCTGAGCTCAGTTTGTTTCTGTTTTTGTTTTTTTTTGCATAAAATGGACATACCAACACTTACATTAACATTCATTTACCAACAACACAAATTACCAATTTCTCTATGAATCCTGAATTTAACCCTAAGAATAATTTTCACAAGTTCCAAGACTTCCAGAATTTCTCTGCAAAACAAAACCAAAAACCCAGACTCCAACAAATGAAAAAACCACTGATGCCTGAGGGTAACGTTTACAAGCTCAACAGAATTTCTGTCAAAATAATTCCAATTAGCTTGGAATTTATACATTTGAGAAACATCTCTTCCCCCTACTTTCTATTCATCTCTACCCTTTCTATGTTCATGCTATCACAATGCTTTTAATTCATAATTCTCCACTTTTCTTCTCCTCCCTAAGAATTCTTTTTTGTTTTCATTTTTACAGAAAATTCTAATTTGCTGCCATTGCAGTAGAGAAACAAACTGGAACGATGACTACAAAACCAAAAGAACTGGCAGTAAAACAGAAGCAAGCTGACAAGAATTGTAAAAAAGGTAATGTGAACAGTGAAAGGAGGGAGCACACACTCACCAACCACTCTATTAACCTTAAAGGTATAAAAAGCAAATGCATTATATCTACCCTGCCCATCAAATATCTCCATTCCATGTCGGGAAGTTCCCATCATGCTTTCTGTTTTCTGTTTTAATACATTCACAGCTGCAGTACAAAATAAAGGACTTCCCGCAGTGGGGTGAAACAAATGCTTAAAGTGAGAGGTCATGAAAAATGTGTATCCTTGGCATTAGAGATATTTTTAGATGTGCTGGTACGTTTCTAACGTGCTTTCAGAAGTCTTTCACTAGAGTGATACTATGCATATGTTGAATGCTCAAGAATAAACCTTGGAGAGTACCCAAGTTTGATGTTAGTAAATTTTACTGCAGCTACAGTGGTTCTACTTAACACTCTCGTTAAAAATGTTTATCAGAACCATCTGCCTTTATCTGTCACAATTACTTAAATTTATATAATTAACGTACATACATTAAATTAGAATTCCACGTGGTTTTAAATGTTTACAGACCTAAATGTAGTACTTGTTGCTGCTCTGGATCAGCAACAGTCTGTGACAGCTTAGGGTGAAGTCAAAACAGAAGTGCTAAGTGCTTAAAAAACAAACACACAAACAAAACCACAACCTAAGGTATTTCAGACATAGTTCTCAGTGGAAAAGGAAACAAATATCTTAATATAAGTAAGAAAATAAGAAGCATTATTTTCCACATTTCAGCACACTTAAACCATGTTTTCAAGTTATACACTAACAAAAACTAAAGCTTACCTTTTTTCTTTGGTTAACTTGATTTAGGAAATAATTCTTGGGGGATCTATTCATTGACATTTCAACAATATTTATTGTTTAACTAACCCTATGGTAGTCCAGCTTTTCCCAAAATTGAGTTACATAAAAATGAAACAGAAGACAAATGGCAAGAGCTCCTAACAAATATTTCTTTACATAAAGACATTGGCAAGACACTTAAATACATGAAAAGATTACGAAATTGAGCAGAAAACTGTCTCCCAACCTGTATATAACTCAGCAGCTCACTTTTTCATATTTTCATGTAATAAAAGCCATAAACTAGCAAAACACACTTTAACCTGGCTTTCTTCTACTTTAGTCACACAAATTTTCACCTGAAATTCTGTCTGAGGAAGTTGCTGTGCATCGCAGTAACTACGCTGAAATGTCAAATCTCTTTCAACTACAGTACATTGCAGGCTCTCACTCACCTCAAAACGTTCATCTAGAATAAGGAGCAAGCATTTACACAAAGCAACTTCTTTTATATTTTTAACCTCATTTCATTACTAATGCAGCACATCATGCCCTCTAGCGGAAAGACAAAAATGTCTTGTGCAAAAACACTAACTGAAACAAGCACACTTTCCTAACTGAATTAAATTTGCCTTATCTTCTTTCTGTTACGGTTCCTGTTTTCACAATTCAGAATGTTGCTGTGTGTTTGTTTCTGTTGCTTTTTCTTTTTACTGATCACGGCAGTTTTAAATATTACCTTTTTCTTTTTTTTTCTGCTAAATATGTTGGATAGGTTTTCTCTTCACATATTAGCTCTTAGGAATTGAAACATGGAACTTCTTTATCCATTTACCTGCACCTACCTTCTACTTTTCTTCACGCTTATCCCAACATTTTATGACAACTGTGACTTTACTGTATTTAAATGAAAGGAATGAAGTTGAGTAATTCAAGATACACATCCTGGTACACCTTATTTTTTCTTTTTTTAAAAGGGATTTGAGACCCACCATATGCGGTTTAAAATAATTTAATATTCTTAAAATTACCTTAACAAAATCTCTATCAGTTTTCTCCTTCCATTCTTCTCCAAATACAGCAGAAAACGATCCTAAAGCTTTAAGCATAAAAAGCAGAATTCAGTATTAAAATAAAAAAGATTTGAACATTTTAACTTTTTTGCTAATCCACAAACCAAATAAAGATTCAACAACACTACAGGCTATTCTAGCATCTCATTTTCCTTCAAAGAATCCTGTACTAAATCGGATAAACCTGAAATTTCTCCAGTGATTTAATTAACTTCTACTGCAGTTTTATAGTTTAAACAGAGAATTACCAGAAGAAGTGACTGGTTTATGAATTTCAAAATAAATAAATAAAAATCATGGGAAAATTCTCCTTAGCTCTCTTAAAGAAGGCAAGTGTTCAGTTTTCAACCTCACACAAACAACTATTTTCCATGTGCCCAGTATAAGCTGTAAACACTATTTCAGCACTCAAGCAAATTCCCACAATTGTTTTCTGAAAAGCAGAACAGTAGCACTGAAAGTTTGACAGCACTCAGTTGAAAGCCACTATTTAACCAGGAAGCCTAATCAGTGCTCTTGGACGTTTAATGGAGTCAGTACCACAGATTTTCTAACCATCACCGCTTGCAAGTAGCAGATAAGATTCAGTCTCTATAAAACTAAGCTTTGTCTTGCAATATTCTGTAATAAACTAATGGCAAGTAATGCCACACTTTTTATTTATTTATTTATTTTACATTTTGGTTTGTAATATTTCAATGTTTAGGGCAAAACTTAACAGATCTCATTTCCAACACTTATTTCAGCTTCTACAGAACTCAAACCAGGGCTTTATGCAGCATTTCATAGCACAGATACTACATAAACACCTCAAGCCTCTGGGACTGTCCTACTACATGCAGTACAACTGTCAACAAACTACTGAAGGGTCAGAGAAGGAGCTGAAAACATATTTTTCTTGTTTCCTAGAAACACTGCATTATAAATATTATCATCATTCTTAACACCTTAATTATAGACAAGCCAAGTCTAAAACCCACACTCATTTCAAATAAAATTAACCAGCCATCATTTATACCTGAAATTACTGTGACAGTATTTTCATAGTTTGCTATTACAGATTTCGTTTAATCACATAACTTGGCAATTTACCTTTAATATTTATAACATAAAAGCTTCATGCTTAGAAGTATGTAAACATCACCCTTCATTTCTCCAGTTTGTCTTAAACAGTCTGGGACTGCTGGGACACTCAGAAGATGTCATCTCTAGAGGCATCAGGTAAAATAAAAATGAAGCTTTCTCCACAGGGAAAGAAAAGAGTAAGCCTCATTCTATTCTTGCCACTCCTCATGACTACTGTCACTCAAATATTTTTCAACGTAAGCAGTAGAAGCACAGGCCAGCTATGGACAAGCCTGTGCTCAGATTCCAATGTAAGAGCCTGAGAAAACACTGCCTACCTTTGCAAAGTCCAAGAAATTGTGAAATCATAATACAAAATTTGATTATCGATTTCTAAATCCATCAATGGATCCACAATGAGTGACAGCAAACTCAAATCTAGAAAGCAAGCATCCTTGGAACTGTTAATGTAGAGGACTAAGTTTCTTTTTGCTTAGAAAGTTCCTGTAATTGGGCTAGACGAAGATACTGACAGACCAGTATCTAATTGATCTGAGCTGAACTGAAAGGCAGAGGCACAAGTCAGAAACATAGGGGAGAAGTCAGAAAACACTAACGCAGTACTGAGGGGAAAAAAAACCTACAGATCATTATGCAAAATTCTTCAAGATATTTAAAGATCTAAAAAAAAAAAAAAAAAATCAAACCAAAAATCAGAATACAGTGTCTAACATGGATTCTTCCACAGAATTTTAAAACTGAGTCTCTGACAAACCATATTTGTGCTTACATGTGCAAAGCATATTTACACTCAACAGATACATATGATCATCTGTAGTAGCAGATAAACATATTTAGCTAAAAAATGTTCATTTCATCTATTTACTATGGTAAAAAAAAACATTTTAAAAGTTACATAAAAACAGTAAATACTTCCTCCCCATCACTATGAGATAGGAGATATGCTTTTATGATTTTAGGATGGTTTAGGATAACCTTTTTTTTCCCATCTTCTTTTCTCCTTTCTACCCCCTTCCCTGGCAGAAAGACAGATAAGCAATTAACAAGGAACAACTTGTCATGGAAGCCACACAACATTTTGAACTGAAGAATTTTTTTCATGTATTTTTTGTATATTGAGGGAACAGACTATCTTTAAAAACTGAAGTGTTAATACATTAACTATTTCTTATCCTTCGAGATTTGTTTTCTGAATTCACTACACTTGAATATGATGAGCCAAGATAAGACCTTGGTGGGTCAGTTTTCAGAGCACTCTTTTTTAGTTTTTAATTTGTGACTGTCACTAGGAAAGAATTATGAAAAATCAGCACTGTCCTATGAATTCAGAAGAAAGCAGTAATGCACTACAAGTAATGGAAATCCAATGCTGCAAATGTGAGCTGCACCAATAAAAAGCTAATTCTCACTTTTCTTTATATTGTTAAATAACACTGCTTCAAATTATCCAACTTAAAAGAGTATTTGTAATGCTCCAAGTCTGATAAAAACAGTAATTGAGAAAGAGGTTAAAAAAATACCAAACAAACAAACAAAAAAACCCCTAGATATATTAAAAGAAAGAACAGGTACATTACAAAATAACAGGTATATTACAGGGTAACAAAGCACAAACAATTACTAAGGGTTGTGAAAAAAAGCAGTAAACAGGTATTGACTTTTCTGTTGCAAAAATGTCACATACTTACTGTCATCAAATACCCCAGCATTAGCAAGCAGTAACGTGATGATTTTAGGGTCCTTTTCAAGCTGCATGACATGCTTGCTTTCATTTGAAAGAAGAGTACATACATTAATTGCAAAATCCACTTCATTTGGGAGTCCAGATAACAGTGAAAGCACCAATTTATTATAATCATTTGGTGAGTTAAAGTCCATAGACAGCCCATAGCTTTGACGAAGGTAATCTAAATAAGAAAAAAAATTAAAACATTGTTTTCATAACTAAACTGATTAATATTCAAATGATATTTTGCCCAATATTTCTTTATGAGTGATATTTTTAAAAAATACTGTATTTCTAAAGTATTGCTTTTACAGTATTCAACTGACTTGCCCCATTTCCTTTGAATTTCAAAGATGTTACCTAATTGTGTACCATTCTAGTTAGATGTTAATGCCTTCAGAAACTCCAGAATGCAATATTCCAGTGTGATCTTCCAAAGAAAAGCTTTGAAAATGTGAACTTTAATTAAAGCAGAATAGAATTGTAATATAATATGAAGTTGCTTTCTATGCACCAAATTACCCACCCTTTACACACAGCCCATGAGATTTATCGTTTTTTTCTGTTTGTTTTCCAACAGTGACACTGCAGTCTATAATTTACAACCAAGTTGATTCAGGTTTCTTATGCATGAGCTTTATTCCTCAGATTTTAAAGCTTAAATAATCCTACGCTCAAACCCAGATACTTGGCTTTTTAGAGAAATGACTGAATCAATGCAAACAACATCTGTGACTTCTCAAGGTACGTTCTGTCTCAAGACAAATAACTTCAGTCCTGCTAATTCAAAGAAGAAACATTTGGAAATAAGTGTAATGGTTTATAGATTCTCATTCTATTGAGACTCACAGTGGAAAGTTTTTTGATGCATTAAATAAAGAAGCTGCGATTTGATGATTTTAGTATTATTATTTAAATGTATTTATACACTATTACTGTAGCTTGTTCTAAAATACAGGGAAAAAGAAGTTACAGAACAAATCTCAAAAATTTACCTGACACACTGTGTTGCTGGTAGTTATAGGAAGTTGGGATTGCACCAATGGGAAGTTGTGGCTTTGGATTGCCTGGTTGTACCTCCTCATCCTCCTCCCCAAAATGATGGACTTTTTCATACTTTTCTAGATAACTGGAATAAAATAAAACAAAAATAAAATAAAAATATTTTGAATATGCATAGCTAATCATTCTTATCTCTCAAGAACTGAACTGCCAAAGGAAACAAACTACGCAAACATGGAGATATACTGCAAATGGTAGTCAAACAATACAGAACAAAGTCATACTCAGACTGACAATAGATGATACAGAAAATGCAAGTATGTGAAATTTTGGCTTTAGGTATCAAATATCTTCATAAACCTCAGCAACAATTCATAACAATTTCAAACGACAGAATCACAGAACTGTAGGGGTTAGGAGGCACCTCTAGAGATTACTGAGTCCAACCCCCCTGCAAAGCAGGTTCCCTGTAGCAGGCTGCAAAGGTGGGCATCCAGGCGGGTCTTCAGTATCTCCAGAGAAGAATCCATAACCTGGGCAGCCTGTTCCGGTGCTCCATCACCCTCACTGTGAAGAAGTTCTTTCACATACTGGTGCAGAACTTCCAATGCTCCATTTTATGGCCGTTCACCCTTGTCCTGTCCCAACTGACCACTGATAAGAGGCTGACCATCTCTTTTCGGATCCCACACTTAATTAAGATATTTATGAAGATTAATAAGATCACCTCTGAGTCTTCTTTTCTCAAGGCTGAACAGAGCCAGTACAACCCACTGAGTTTTCTTGTGACTAAGCCCATTTTTGCAGAGTCAGTTTTTACTTTGCTATCCTACATAATTATTCTGTACAGTTTACCAATACCCTTACTGAGGTGAAGCCCAGAAAAACAGCTCCTTCCTTTCTTCTGACCTAAAGAAAAACAACGTACCAAATTCTATCTATTAGACAAGATGAAGAGTTAAGATTCACTGCAGGCAGTGATTCAAGGTCAGAAACTGAGCCACAGCTACAACTAATGACTATCAGAAATCCCTTTAAATCCTTTCAGAAAAATGCTGATATACTCTACACAGTGACAGATTATCCCAGAGAGGTCTGCAAGCACAGAAGCTACGTATACATCAAAAATCAAATAGCTAATCGGCTCAGTAAATTAATTATCTCAACTTAGTTATTCCAGCATTATAAACTGTGACTTTCCGAACATGCAACGTTCCAAAATATAAAGACAGTATGACCACAGTGGCCTTCATTTTACAGACATGTAGCTATGACATCTCTAATGAAATTATTCCAAAGTTGCCTACATTTGGAAGCTTTCAATGTGTTGAAAAACAACATCAAGCCAATTAAATTGTACTCAAAATGCTACTTAATCAGGAGATCATTCAAAACATTTATCTTCCTGTTTGTATATACTAAAAATATTTAACAAAAATAGGAGAAAAAAAAGCTTTTGATATAATTATTGTCAGTAGACACTGAAGCCCCTAATTTATAGTGAATCAGAATGATTTTAAGCATTTATTTGAAGAAAACAGTATTATTGATGACCTTCAGGGAGTATTTTGTGCACATTATTATTTCATGAAACAAAGTATCAGTTTCATAACCACGCTCTTAACATGTTAGCAAATTACAGAAGGAAGAAGAAAATTTCTGAGTTAGTAAGTTTTATATATACATATGTATATATATAGTTATACTATATATATATATATATATATATCACTGTACCCCACGCAAGTATGATTGGAGTCTCACTGGTGCCTACAACATTCAAAGTATATGTATGTTATCCTCAGGTGAACCACTGCTACATTGCCCTCTGTTAAAAAGTCCACAGCTTCACTGCACAACTATTTTTTTAGGGATTCAATAGAAAAGAAACTGCATTTAGTTACAGTTGCTTTTTCCTTTAAGCTAGAAATGATCATTTATGCTACTTATATCACATTTAAAATCTCAAAAAAATACACCCCTACAAAACTAAGTTGTTTACAACATTTTAAAACTTACAGGTCAATATTTCTCTACCCAAAGGTTTTTAAATCTAAATTCTATTTCTTTTCCACTTACTTCTTTCCCCTCTCATCCCACTTCTTTCCTTTCTCTTAAATCTGAAATCCAAAGATTAAGATCAAATGCAATTCATAAGATCTCTATGGCAAAAGGCAATCATAAGCAGATGAGTATCACTCATCAACTCCAAACAAACTGGAAAAAAATAGTTCATCTACACATATATTTTATTTCTGTTACAATAAAATGGTCATTTGGAGAGTCTAAAAACTAAGTAATTACATTACTCTGAGAACTTCCTAATCATTTGATGAAAATTGTTAATAAAAGCAGTTAACACTAGTAGTACTTACATATGCATAAATTACTTTAAACTGAAGCACCTGGAGGGTGGGGTCCAAAATGGCAATGCTCAACGCCATTGCAACTGAAACAGTAAATAAGCCAAGCCAACCAGAACAGTGCAACCATTCCTTGGCTGCTTCCCATGACACGAACCAGAAGGCCAGCAACTTTAAGGGTGCGTATAGCTGTGGGGGGCCCTTTCTGCATCCCCACAGAGAAACCTGCATCCTCTACTCCTGTTTTTTCTCTCTGAGTGCCTGTATAGCAATGCACGCAGCATGAGGAATAAACAAAAAGAATTAGTGTGCGGTCACAGGGCTATGATCTCACTGCCATCACAGAGGCATGGCTGGGACAACTCGCAAGACTGGAATGCTGTTATGGATGGCTATGTACTTTTTAGGATAGATCAGCAAGTCATGGCACTGAAGTTGCTCTTTATGTGAGAGAGCAGTTGGAATGTATCAGGCTCTGCATAAGAAGAATGATGAACAAGTGGAAAGCTTATGGGTGAGATTAGGGCCAGGCAAACAGGGGTAGCACACTGTGGGTGTTTACTACCAGCTGCCTGATCAGGAGGAGGAAGCTGATGAGGCTTCCCACACACAGCTGAAAATAGCCTCATGATGACAGGCACCGGTTCTCATGGGAGACTTCAATCACCCTGGTATTTTCTGGAGAAGCAATGCTGCCAGGCACATGTGGTCCAGAAGGTTCCTACAGTGTGTTGATGATAACTTTCTGACGCAGGAGGTGCAGGAGTCAATGAGGAGCAGCACGCTGTGGGAACCTGTTCTTACAAAGCACTGGTTAGGAATGTGAATGAAGACTGGGAGCACTCTTGGATGCAGCAAACATGAGACGGTGGAGTTGAGGATCTTACACAGAAGAAATTGGACTTTAGTAGAACCGTGACTTCTTCAGAGACCTACTTGGATGTGTCCCATGGATGAGAGTGCTGGCAGGCAAGTGGGCCCCAGAGAGCTGTTTGACATTCAAACATCACTACTTCCAAGACTGGTGCGTCCTGGAGAGTAAGAAATTGGGCAAAGGTGCCAGGAGACCCACATGGATAAGGAAGGAGCTCATGGAAAAACTCAAACAGAAGGAAAAAAAAATCTACAGAATGTGGAAATGAAGTCTGGGTACTTGAGTACAGAAATGTTGTCAGGACATGCAGGGATGCCACAAGGAAAACTAAGGCCCACCGGAAATTAAATCTGGTGAAGGAAGTCAAGGACAACAATAAAGGCTCTTTAAAATGTGTCAGTAGCAGAAGAATGACTGGGGAAAATGCAGGTCTGCTGCTGAGGTGGGTGCCCTTGTAACTGAGGACACTGAGACTGCAATGCCTTCTTTGCTTCATTTTAAAAATAGTGAATAAAGACATACTGTGAAATGTAACACATGAAGTGGCACAGCCAAGCTTTCAAGTGTACAGTCAGAAATGGTGCATAATATAATCTTCTGAGTCCCATGACATCATGTGCTCTAGAGCGCATCTGCACTGGTCTCTCAACATTCAACATGTAGCAATCCTAAGACAGACACAAAAATGTTTCCTGCAATCAAATGCTCATCTCCAATTCTGAAAGCTCAGTAACCACAACTTTAAATCATCTGAAATGTACCTTACTCCCTCAGTGACAGAATCATCTATTTAAAGCTCTTACTATATCAATCTATGTAGTGGACAGCATCTCTTCCCTCTTCTGATCATCCTGAAGCCAGAAATATTTTAGTAACTGTGAACAAAAAACAAAATATGCCTGTGGCTTATGTATTCTGCCAGGCCAAATTCCTTCCTGTATGCATTAGTGGTTGGTATCTTAAGATAGACTTACCAGTGGCTTCTAAATTCAGGAAAAAGAGCACAGTTCTGCAGGATCCTGAACTAAGTATAAAGCTAAAAATTCTCAGGATCACAGTATTTTCAATTTACTGTGGCCCAAAATGGACCTTGAGAAGAGTTAACAGTTTTAAATAGCGGTCACCACAAAGGTCTAGCTGGAGAAAACTCCAAACTGTTCAGTAAATCACTGGGAACGTCATCATTACTGCCACCATGCTCTGACTGAAGGAGTTTGTACTTTAACTGAAGTAACCAACACTGAAAGACAATTTCTCTTGTATTTACACATACACAAGTGAATGCTTTGTCTTTTACTCCACTGAGATCATCAAAAGCTACTGAAATCAAGGAAAAGACATAACAAAGAAAGATACAGGCTTGCACAAAGTCCTGGACCAGATTAATCAAATCCATGAATAATTCTAACCCATTTAATGTGAAACTGTACACAAATATTGAGCTATCTCTTCAGGTCTTGATTATTTCATATATATAAATGTTGATTATTTATATATATGAAATAATCAAGACCTGAAGAGATAGCTCAATGGTCTGCACGACTTTCTCTCCTGACCACCCATCGCCATTCCTTAAGTGAGAACATTTAGCAAATCAAGAGAATTCTAGGTTGGTTTTCTGCTAGTTTATCAAAGTGAACAAGGGTCAGACGAACATTAGTAGTGAAGCAGGGGAAATGCAGGCTGAGCACATGCACGTGTCATTTCACCAACGGCAGAAGCTAGTCTGCCTTAGCTTGTCTAACAGGACTCTAGGAGTGCTGTGGCTAGATCTAATTTCCTCATATCTGTTGGACCAAGCCAAAGGTTGAGCTTAGCATAAAGCACTTTCATTGCTGAAAAGAATACTTAATAAAAGCAAATAAAAATCCCTACAGAGAAAACACAGTTCTCAAAATACAGTGTGTTCACAATCACCTTTGTTTGGACGTGTCCATTCTGTCAAGAATGAATAGCTATTTAAGCTTAAAAAAAAAAAAAGAACCCTGTATTCCAGAATAATCCACTTTGTCCCATGCTTTAAAGTACAAATACTGAACCTTATGCTTTTTATTAAACCCATGTCCCAGCAGAGCTGAGCACTATGAATATCCTTGATATACACTCCTCTGTTAATACCTCCTTTATTAAAATGTGTAAATGCAGTTCTGTCAAACACAGGCATTCTGAAATTTTAAAGATCTTGCCCTCTTTCTTCCTCTGGAAGCAAATAACTACACTGTTTCCAACTCTGATGGACTAACAATTTTTGGGGATTTAGAAAAGTCTTATGGGTGTGTACAAATTGAAAAACCTTTGCAAACTAAAATTACCTTTGTGTGTGTGTGTGTGTGTGTGTGTGTGTGTGTGTGCATGTTAACAATTCCGACAACGTTATCACGTCTTATTTCACAGGAAAACAGGATTCAAATCAACCTGAAGAGATGATGTACTTTTTCCCTCAGCCTAAACAAGCACCGACTTCACCCTCAAAAACTCTCAGCTCCTCTAGCTCTCATTCAGTTCACCGAAGTTCCACATCTTCAAAGAACATTTTCTCTTTCCTAACACACCCCAAACTCATCTAAGCGTACTGAGGAAAAAGAAACCCACAAAGGCTAAAATGTTTTTTACCTTACACCTTACACCTATCACATACTCATCCATGTTAAGATCATGCTAGTTTAGAGGGAGGACATTTTACTATTTATGAATCCATGGAGCTTAACAACATTGTATTACTAAATTTCAGCTATAATAACCAAACCATAATAGCCTGACTTTGTGTGATTCCTTAATGCTACATTAGTACTGACTGTTTACAGACAACTGCACAGACCTCAATCCTTCAAACCCTCCTTTTGTTTACTGCAGAAAGAATGACCTGGAATTTTAGCGCAGAGAAGAAGCTTTGTAAATTAGCTTATTAAATGAGCTTTACTAGTCTTAAATACTAATCTTACCAATCTGGCACACAGCTTCTGTACAAACAGCAGAATACTTACCATAAAGACAGGTCTTGCTTTTAAAATGTAAAACATTTAAGTACAATAAAATGAGCTTTTCTATTACTGAAAAACAGCTGTGCAAAAGCCCACAAATTATGATCAGGTATTTACAAAAGGCTAATGCCATGTTTCAAAACAACCTACATCTTTATCTACAGACCAGAAATGCACACTTTAATCTCAGATTTTAGAGTCAGAACGCTTCCTTAATTTGGCAAAGTCTCAGGTATACATATTAACAACATAGGTCTCAATCTTTTCATCCTCTCTTAATTTCAATGCCAATGAATGATTATGCTCTGAAAAATGCAGCTAATATGTACAAAAATGAACTAAAGCGACGAAATAGATGAAGGGCCAAAAGGAAATGACTAATAAAACAAGCAATTTATATAGGGTATAAAATTTTCATTGGTATCTGAGATGAAAACTAAGTACTACAATGAAGCATTACTGATAATGGAATAATGATGAAATTTGGCTTGTGTACACACACCGAAAGGCTCCATCCTGCTACTGCATGGCACCTTGCACTGACATTAGCCCAGTGAACGCATGACCTAAAATATTCAAGAAACTGAAACGCAATTTCAATTTATAACCCTCTACCTCCTGTCAGCTTGGATCATGCCTCTGTTTTGAGAGACTTCACTTGAAAAAAGAAAAGTTAAAATTTCACTCCCTGTATTGGGGCACAATCAATTTGCCATGCATGACAACAGCAAAGATGGCATCAACTGTTACAGTCCAACAATCAATTTATTAGGTCCACATTCAGCTAAAGGAGAAGCAGGTGCCATTCTCCACCAGAGATCTCTTCCAAGTCTTTCCTAATTAATTTGTAGTGCTAGTTATAGGTTGCAATATTCAGTACACGTGGTGAAGCTTGGTGCCACACTCCCGATATAAATGTCTGCTTAGAACCTAATGAGTCTGCTGCATCATGTCTAACATACTCACTTATTCCATGGAAGTTCCTTTATAAAACTCATCATGAGTGTTAAGCAAACTAGTTCCTAGAAATGCTTAACACTACGCTTCAAGGTTCTGCTCAAACTTTTAGCACATATCACCAAGTTGCCTCACACTTGATTCCGTTTCTATGGAACTTCTGTCACTGATATCATCAATCTTTTCAGAACTTTCTCCCTTGGCTGCAACAGTAGCAGGAATTCCAACCCAAGTTACAAGCTAGCAACTGAATCCTTCAGAATACTGTTTGTGTATTTTCCAATTTTATGTTGTACAAACTGAGAAACGGAGTATCTGACACACAAAGCAGCACCCAGCAAACCATTCCTTACACAGCAGATCTCAGTAAGTATTCAGCTGATGCCTAGTTTGTTGTGAGTACCTAGTAAGACTTGCTGACGAATCAAGACCTTCACACTGTATTTGGCCAGCTGGCCAGCTGAGTAGCAAACTCCAGCATTCGTGCTTTTCAAACATCTGGCCTGCTGCTCTCCCAGCTGGCAGCAGCACGCTGTTCCCCACTCTGTTCCCATGCAGCCCCATGTGACGGCACGTATCACATCGTGCTGGGAGCTCCAGCCTCTGCCCAGCACCCCTCCTGCATGTGCTGGGCCAACTGTGAGCAAACTGGGAAAGCCCCGTTCCCATGAAAGGGAGTCTCAGACTTTCCAACAGATCCACACGTAAACAAAGATTGCATGCACTGGCATTTAAATGTGCTAACAATGTTTTGTAACACAGGTTATGTAAGATTACGTGACAGATGGTCCAATTTGTGCTTCACTTGAAATCTGGTTAAGAAATTTGTGTCCTATCAAGAAGCCTTTGCAGACAGAAGAAAACCATATACATGGCTTGATGAACTTCTGCATCTGCTAAGGAAAGATGGATTATCTGTTGTTACAAAAAAGAAGGGTAGAATCCATGAACAATCTAGAAAGTTTCCTCTTATTAGAAATTACAATAACAGGAAAAAGGCAACATGTAATGCTTTAAAGTTTAAAACAAAAAACAAACAAATGTCAATTTTGGTGACATTTCAAGTCACCAAAAATACATTCTTAATATCTATGGGAACAGCAAATTAAGATACTATTTTATGCTTTAATAATGCTCTAACTTAGGAGGAATCACAGAATCACAGAAACACCAAGGTTGGAAAAGATCTTCAAGATCATCCATTCCAACCATCCACCAATCACCAACAGTTCTCACTAAACCATGTCCCTCAACACAACGTCCAAACGTTCCTTGAACACCCCCGGGGTCAGTGACTCCATCACCTCCCTGGGCAGCCCATTCCAGTGCCTGACCACTTTTTCAGAGATGTAGAAAGATGATAAGGAGGAAGATGATAAACAATCTATGCCAGCTAGATGAGTGTATGCAGGAGTGCAAACTCAGGAGACGAGGGCAGATGGGGTAGGAAGGGAATAAAACAAAACAGAAAACCTGCCTCTGCAGAAATTGCATTACTAGGACTTCCAATAGATTCCAAACACTACAGAACTGACAGCAGAAGATGACTTATTTTGACTGCCTCAAAGTTAAGAGGAAGTCTGTGCTGCTAAAGAAGTACAGAAATAAAAGGCAAAAGCTTCATTCACCATGAGGTTCTGTTAGCCAAGGTAGCAGCTGAAGGCAAAAATCAGATCTCTTGCTGCTTCTACATTTGTTTAACTCTTCTTAAATCCTGCCATGCCTGCCGTGCAAGCTGGCAGAGGACTGCATGGGAAAGTGTCTGCACAGTAATGACAGTGACCCAGTGGACAAAGTCTTCACAATTAAGCAACTACATTTTAGTCTACTCCACTGTAACTAGCATCAAAATGTCTCCAACACTCACTTTTTTGAAATCCTTCACTCCCAGGTTTGCTTTCATTTCTATATATATTTAAATTAAATTAATCTGAGTCTCCTTGTGAACCAGTGCTACAGTCCACAGTTACCTTCCAGGAGTAACTCTTCTACTGCATTCTCACCGCTCGGCAAAAAGTATTCTAACCCAGCAACACCTCTTACTGCTTCAGCAGTTGTTTTGCTAGAGCTGACAGGCTTTGCATCCAGGAATATCTGAGCTGTGCCATTGTTAATAGTATTAATTCTCCAGTCTACTTCTGGGAATTAACTTTCCAACAAAGGCCTACTCGTCTTACTAATTTTATAGTCATTCTGTTGCCTCCTAGGATGACAGCTCATCAAGCCTGTCAAGTGTGACAGTAGTCTGGGTTTAGTCTTTAAGCAAAATATCAGGATCCTCAAGATTTTTGCTATATCCATAACACTCACAAATTCTAGAAAAACCCAAGTTCCCCTTATTTTGAAAAACAATCGATCTACAGCACTAAGATTTACTGACAGTGCCTGAATCTAAATGGAAAAGATGCACTATTATGAACTGTACCACGCAGTAGGAATCACCATGAGAAATGATAACTAAAGCATCGAGACGTGCACAAAGCAGGTCATAACAACACAGTGTCACCCCACACCCCTCATCTCTTTTCAGATAACCATGGACTGACTGGCAGTTGTACACAGAATGCCCTGAAATCTTCAATGCCACCATGCTGAGGAAGTCTCTGCAACCGTTTGCAGTATTCCTGTATTCAGTGCAGCTGTGGCAGCAATATAAGAGATTACTGCCATGCTGAAGATATACTGTAATACAATAATAACAGATTCAACTCAATATAGCTTACTGTACAGCATTAGTTATACACAGCATGCCTTATAAGCCAGCATGGAATGTAAAAACTTGTGTTCAGTGAACACTATTTAGGTTGCTAAGTCATGTGTCAAAGAAAACACAAATACAGAAGCTGGCTGTATACATGCCTTCTTTCGTAGTCACATCCTAGGATGGGGCAGTGTTTTGACTACAACCTGTATATTTATCTACTACATGTGTTCAAAGAGGAAATACCCTTTTTAAATAGATATATATAAAGAATACATATCATGAAGTAAAAAAAAAATTACAGCAGCAATGACCATTCCTACACAGTGCAATAACTGCAATCAGTCATTTGAAGCTACAAATCCTATACGTATTTTGAGCTGCTGACAAAAGTTAAAGACAAAATACATTTAACATGCAGTGGGTTTTGACCATGGCCACTTAGGAAACAATGAAGTTTCATAATTATTTCCAGACCTGAACAACTATGTCCATAAAGACATTTTAATGCAAATACATGTTTACGTTCTTAATGCAGATGGTGTACAAATGCAGGCAACCTTCTGAATCTTGAAGTTATTGAAAATAACATTGACTGGAAGATGTATTGACTGCATAAAGCTACGTAGATAATATAGAAGTATTTAATTAACTAAATAAAGAGAATTGTATGCAGTATAAACAGCCATAAAATCATTTGCCAATTGCTACTCGTGTCTATTATTTAACTACTATGAAATTCAAATTAGAAGAAAATATTTTTGCTTTTTTCACCCCCTCAGTGCAAAAGGAGGAGAAAGAAATGATGCATATTACAACAGTACAACTTATTACATTCTGTCAGCGCCTTGTCTGAAGAGTTGTTCTTATGAAGGGAAGATTTCTATGGTAAGTCAGTCTCAACTTGTTCCCAAAATTCAGGATGAAGACTATCCAAAATTATAGATACTATTTCCCTGTTGCCTTTAGTTCAGAGTTTCAATATCTAATATGAAAATGATAGATGGTATTTGCACAACAAAACTAAGAAACATTCTCAATCTCATTTCCTCATTCTCCTTTTTCCCCCGTGTCAGGAATAGGTGTCTAACTTTCTGCCTGCTAGCCTATGGATAATACTGCACAGAAATAACGCCCTGGAAAGAGTTTACCCTACCAAGGATTTCCAGCTGTCTGAGCTTCTCTCAATCTATTATAAATAGCATTGATACCTTTAGTATTACAGATGATAATAAGTGCCCTTTATTTATTTGCATACGTTTCCAATATTTAGGAATACTGCACATTTTTGAAACTGCAGTGAAGACAGAAATACTTCTGTATTGTACTTGCTTCATGCTTGTGTATTTCAATATAATGGTGCCAACATAAATGTTGGTTCTTCTCTGAACACAAAACACCTAAGCAGTTTCTACAACAAGACTCCAAAGTCCAAACTCTACATGGCCAAAGGAGCATTGTAAGCACTGGAAAGTGATCCTTTCTCCCCAGTCCCTTCTCTGCATTCCCTCTCTTCACTCTTTGCTACATACAGGCGCCACTTTGAAAGAAGTGCAGACAGGTGTGCAGTAGGAAGCCAGCTAACTGGGAGGGAATAGCAAATGGGGTATATAAATCTCATGAGAACAGCCATGTAGGAAAAGGTTCTGGATTCCCAGCAATTGCTCCATCCACCAAAGTAAAGGTTTCCACACTACTTCTTCCTGCACGTTCAGCAGATACTGAGTAAATCGTGTGACACAGAACAAAAAAAATGAGTTCACTGATCTCTGTTGTGCACAGGCTATTTCTAAATTTAGTGAATCTACAAGTCTGTATAAAATACATTACTACACCAATTTTTCTGTAACTTCATTGTTAGAATCTGCATATATTCAGTGTTGCACTCCTCTGCCTTCATCTTATCAATCGTATTTTTCCTGCCATTAAATCCATTCACAATTTCTCACATGCAGACCACATAATCAAAGCAAATGTACTAGCTCGTTTCTATTTATGCTGTTAATCAAACAAAAATATGAAAATTAATTAATTCTTGAACATTATACCACACTGCATCAAATATTCATTAAAAAAAATAAGAGCAGAATAAAAAAAAAATCTGATTAAGAAAATCCTGATGGGATTCTGCACAATAGGAACACAAATACTTTAAGTTCTATGTGAAGAAGAAAAAGCTGTCTGGGGAGTGGGTCCCTTCTTTACCTCACAATGTTAGCAGAAATTAATTTGTAAGAAAGAAAGCAATCTGGCCTGCAGAAAAACATTCAACTTGAAAATATCTGCATGTTTGAAGCACAAACACATCCAGAAACTAAAACAACAGTGACTAATTTTCAGATCTTTTGATCAAGAAGCACCAACATCCTGCTACAGGGCTCGTTAAGCATCCCAGCGTATTCTGAGAACACAGCCACGTACAAATTGAGAAATGATGATACAGAGGTAACATATTGATTTAGCTGCCTAAATGCGTAAAAGCTACATATCTACACTAAAATAAAAATGCTGTGAGAGTTCCCATGCATGGAAATGAGCTGCCTGTACTGTGAAATTGTTAGAGAAGGGCCCGAAAAATTTCTCCAGGCCAACTAGCTTTCTCTCTAACACTTAAAGGCAACCATTCCCAGAAGTAAATTTGGATACAGTTACTCTGGTTTTTAGGCTAGGTATGGACGTGAACCGTTTTGTGTCAACTAGCTTCCTGCTTAATTAAGTCACTAATAAGTAGTGCTTACAGGGGGCAAACACAGAATGCTACAGGGGCAGCCTCTGACAATACAAAGTGGGGAAGCTGAAAGACAGATGAAGTGTTACTCCTTAGTAGGTTTTAAAGTTGTCAGTGACATAATGAACTTAAAGAATTTATAAGCATTTATGCTTTGGCTTGTCTAACTGCAAAGAAATTAGAATATATACAAGCATTAAAGGGAAAGAACAAAAGGAGGTGATGTAAACAGATAAAGCCCAGAGACAGACACCCTGTTGGGAAGCATCTGTCTGAGGCATTAAAGATTATCAGGCAAATTTCTTTAAGGCAAAAGGAAATTTTGAATATTTTTATTTAAAAACAAACAAACAGAAATCCTACTTTTGTCTACAGCAACAGCATTCTCATTGAGTAATTTGAAGCATGTGGTAAAAATACTCAAACTGTAAACTGATGGAGATGGAGAACGAGAATGTGTTAAGAGCACTAGAAGAGAAATTGTTATCTTTTACAGGAAGGCTAAAAAATAGAATACATTATTAACAGCATTCAAATATTAAGTATTATAAATGGTACTGAGTCCCTGCTGGTGGTCTGGGGTTTAGAGGAGATAAGACCTGATCCTCCACTGTGGATTGACCAGGCTTTTCACATCAAGTAAATCCAGTACAGCTTAGCATATTCCTATTATTCTGAATGAAAATAATGTGTGGGAAAAGCTCTGCAATTAATGTACTGCATACCTTTTTAAGAGGCTGAGAGAAGGTAAACTGAGACTGAAAATAAAATTTCAGTTGGAAACCACAAATTCACCTAAGTACACATCTCAATTAAGTAATAAGTATGCATTTTTTAATTTAGTAATCTAAATGTTACCTCTCGCCCTCCCAAGTCTTTTCACTACACTGCACACAGCTGATAAATAGCACTAAATGCTACACACACTGCCACATATGCTCCAATAATGAAATCAGAACACATTGTGTACATAGTTCAGATATATCAGAGGTGAAAATTTTTTTTCTAGCATGTAAAAATATATACCTATTCCTGAACATTCAATTATAATGAAACAGCAACTAAATAATAACTAAAGCTACCAGCTTAAACATAGTCCTTCCTTGACCCAGACTGCCTCAGCAGATGTGACATTTTCCTGCTGTGGATGGCTCGAAGGTAAATGGCCTTTCTCAATGCCGTGGACTTCTTAGCAGCGTTCAGTATCACAGAATGGCCTGGATTGAAAAGGACCCCAATGATCATCTATTTTCAACCCCCCTGCTATGTGCAGGTCACCAACCACCAGACCAGGCTGCCCAGAGCCACATCCAGCCTGGCCTTGAATGCCTCCAGGAATGGGGCATCCACAGCCTCCTTGGGCAACCTGTTCCAGTGTGTCACCACCCTCTGTGTGAAAAACTTTCTCCTAATATCTAACCTAGAAGGTCAGTAATGCTGGCCTTCAGACAGTCAAATCTTTGGTATGAGAAATTGGCTCAAAAATGTTGTCTGGAAGGATCCATAGCTAGCTGCCAGGAAACCATGCCTCTGACTCCACTCTCATTTCTGGGATCCCAGAACGAATAGCTCTCCCTTGGGTTTATCCTCCATCCCCTTGCACACACAGGTACACTTAAGATGACATGGTCTGAAGCACTGGCACACACAGGACATATCCCTACTTCCTCATCACAAATTTCTACCTTTGTTCTTTTTTGTCATTGCATTGTCTTTGTAACACAAGAACGTCTAATAGATAATACACACCCTGCTGAAACTAAAATGAAGTTTCACGGCATGCTGGTAGGCAGAGGGAAGCCCTGCAAGTAATTATTTTTTTTACCAGGAAGTTCCATACACAGAACTAATCATGCAGTGTGCAGATTAAAAGCACTCCTGCTTTCTTGACTGTGCTGACCTCTGCATGTATCTGAGCAATGCTGTGCATCTCCCCTTATCAGCAAGGAACGGCTCTCTATTATTCACTCATAATGACCTAAAGCTCAAGACATGCTTATCGACCCTTCAGGCTAGTGCAACTTTCTTCTCAGAGATCAAATCAGCTGTACAAACGAGCAAACTTTCTCGCAGACAATTTAAAACAAGAAATGAGGAACGTATCTGCAGAATATTCTGCACATCTGTAACACTGCGCCTTTCAATCGCTGAGGAAAACAATTAAATCCTTCAGTAGTGTAGCACGTGTCAACCCAGCAGTAACATCCAATCCTCAGAAAGAAGGAAGCGCATACAACACTGCTTTAAAAACAACCTGCAAGTGATCAGACATTATACTCTGATGACAGTACTACTTCTAGAACTTAAGCTAAAGCTCAAGAAAACTGAAACACCTTCCAAAAATGCAGCCGTTCACATTTTTGTTTGCTACATATGAGAAACTTAAAATCTACCCTGCAACAAAAGAAACCGGGGGTAGAGGGGTGCTTCTCCTGTTTCCTTTTTGCCTTTTCTAAGAATCTCTCCAATATTGAGTTCTCCCTTCCCACATTTTCTTCTACGAAGTAACAATCAATTCCTCTTTGTCAGTGCTATTTTTCATTTCTTTTTCCCACTTTCTGTAGGTACAGCCTGGAGCAGTAGATATTTCCAGCACCTGCAGCGTGCTACTGCAGCTATTCCTATTCCTGTCATGTTCACAAGGATACGAACATCTACATGAAACCAGCCCTGGTCTTGCTCGCCTTCATCCCTCCCTCCCTCCCTCCCCCCAAAAAAAATCAGAAAAGTTAGGAGCAAAAAAACTTTCCACTGCTGCTTTTTTGAGGACTTCGGAACACAAACTTTGATTTACATTTTTAGCTGCTTTAATGAAAATGAAATTCTGAATGAGCTCATTTTTGTTTCCCATCTGTTCTAGGGGTTAATAATGATGCCTGTGAGTACAAGAACAGAATGCTTAGAAGTGTAAATATGCAGTAATTGCAATTAATCAATGCAGTCATTTTAGGTTTTCATTTCAACAAAAATTGCTTCAAGATAACTAACTTAACTTGATGTCATATTTATATGGCCCATTTCAGAAAAAGCATGTCATTTGTATATCAAATATCACAATATCTAACATGCTGAGGTATGGCAGATACAGGTCCCTCCCGCCCTGGTATCTTACACAGTCAGAAAAGGCACAACACAGGAATTCAAGGGTCTCAACATCTTGTGACGATTTCCTAGCGGAATTAAGAACTGAACACATTCACTGCCTACTAAGAGTGGGTTTCCTTTTCTTTGACATCTTCTGCTTGTTCCCCCAACAAGTAACCTGAAGTTAAACACCACAGCAGCTGTTAGATAACAAACTTCTCAACTCTACTTATAATGTTTTGTAGTAAAGCAGTACTACAATTAATTCAATACATCAGTACTCCCTGCCTGTTCCCAAGCACGCAATCACTTTTCTGAGGCAGAAGTGGAAAAAGAATGAGTGCAACACTGACATGACTAAGTTCTAAAATGACCCATTCTGGAAACATAAATGTACTTCAAGCTGAAAAAATATTCCCCAGCAAAACAGTTCATAATATTATTTTTTTAAGTATGAATAACAACACAATAAAGCACTGCTAACGAAAACAGAATCAAAGAGATGCAGTCCCCCAAATAAGGACAACTCCACATAACATCTGAATAGCAATACAACAGCGCCAAGAGGATTCATGGAAGTTGCAGCTCATCTCAGCAGTGCTAGCACGCCTTTTTCATTAAACTACGTTAATCACTACCATTACTTAAGAGCTGGAAAAGCACTTAAACCTACAGCCAGCCTCCTTCCCAAGGATCACGTTACAATGCTCATATGTTACAGCCCACTACGGTGGTGTTAGTTGTCATGTTTTGATGGGTTCCTATGGCAGTAACTGTACTAATACATTTCCATTGACAAGAAAAGTATAAGTAACTGTACTGTGCAAAAATAAGGAGTACTGTTTAAGAAGCAGCATAGAAAGAAACCAATTCCCAAGGAAAGAGGAAAGAAATTCCTATTTCCTAGGTGTTACAGGTTTTGTTTTGTTTTGTTTTTTTTTACTAATAGTAACACAAAAAAGCAGAATTTCAAATTAATTCTCAGTAATATGCTTTTAAATTTCATCTACATATCATCAAGATACAGCAAGTAATTGTCTAAACTGATACACTCACTGTTCATCACGCACATGCTTGCAAACACAGAGGTATCCTCACTAAATGAAACAATTTCAATTGAAACAAGATTTTACAGTAAGAATCTTGAAACACACAAAACATCTTTTTCTAAACTCAGTCTGTGTTTAATAATAAATACAAAATAAATGCTTATTTTCTTTATTTAAAACGTGCAGACTGGGAGCTTAAAAGGAAAGTCAGTTGCTCCTTTGTAAGACTGAAAAAATGAAAATAATATAAAATACAAGATGCACCAAGCCTTAGGCTTACAGTCAGAGCTTCAAAGCTACGTAAGGACACAAGCAAGTAGGTATGTGCCAACTTCAATTTCACAAGCACATAAACACCAAGGCACATGCTTCCCACTGATCTCTATGCAAATCCATCACCCAACCCATCGAACAGACTACAGCGTTACTGTAAGATGCTACTTAGCAACTCTCTGTATCATCAAATTAGTTTGGAAATAAGGCTCTGACAATCACAACTCACCAATTACCTAGAACTTCTCAAAACTTGACTAAAAAGAAGACAAAGGAAGAGCAGGGCTGGGGGAGTCATTGCAGTACGTGGTGCTAAAGTACCTGTGCTCATGCACCGCATCACTGCACAAGGAACCACCATGCTGCGTCAGGCCACCAGCACAGAACCCCTGAAGCCACTGCAGAAGCCACCACCTGGATGTCAGCGTGCCCATCTCTGCTCAGGACACCCAATGCAGCTGCAGGCAGCATCAGCTGGGTTAGCTCGACTGCTCTCTTCAGCTATTTGAACCAACCCTGACAACAATTCTGAATGCCAACAGAAGCAGGCAGCAAATGGCAGAGAGCAGTTGTAAATCGTTTTAAACCGGTAAGCATTGTTTCATAAAGCTATCTAACGCTAACAGCTAAAACAAACTGTCTGCTGACTGACTATAACCAGCAAGGTATTTACAAGATTCTTCAGCGAGCAAGCAGGACCAGGAGCAGTAATGATCAGCCAGGCCAGACCAAGCTGCTGATGGAGCCAGACAAAGCTTGCCTGAGCCCAAAGAGCAAAGGCTGCCTTGCAATTCTTCCAAGCTACCACAGCAAACAATTGTAGTTAAACTTTAAGAGACAGTCGGTTTAGAAGCCATTTTCCTCGACTAGACTGAAATCCACATCTGACATAAGCTGTGTTGAATTAACCTTGGCCAATACAAATACGGGCTGGAGCCAGTAATGCAGTCCCAGCGCCACTTGAGCAAGACGTCCTCTGTCTTAATTGCCAAAGAAAAATGCAACTGAGGGTTTTGTTCATTTGGTTTAAATGGACCAAAGGTTCTAACTCATATCCCAGATGGCCTGAACATTTATTCCAGGTAGCTTTCCTTTGGGAAAGGACACAGAAAGAGTTCTTAAATATTTTTAAAAGTGTTAAACTCCTGGGAGCTGGATTGTACCAGATGGATTGCAGTGAACACATGCAAGAAAGCCAGGCAGCCACATTTCCAGGCAGTATGTTTGTACAACACACGGAGGGCTTAAAATCAACATGCTGGGGCCATTATAAGGAAGAGATTGGTTCTGAAAAGAAAATAACATACTTTCTGAACTGCATGTATCAAGTTACAGTTTATCAAAACAATCTCATGTGTAAGTATTTTGTCATGCTATCTTGCATCAAGAAGATGCAAGAAGAATATGAAAAGAGATTTAAGACAGGGAGAGCTCCGCACTCTCTTCCTCTGTGACACCCTAGGCTTGTAACAGGGGGTAAGAATATCAAGGAAACGGATGAAAAATGACGAAGACCACATTCAGAGTAAGAATAAAGTGTGTGTCTAAGAGCAAAGGGTGCGGGAGACCTAAGCAGGATTGTTACGGGCTGCACGTGCAGCAGCAAAAGAAGCCAGCACAGACTGGCACACGGAGCACAGCTTGCTCTGGTACACACAGCTGATCTGGCATGCTACGAATGAGTAGGATATGAAGGAATGCAATTAAATGAGAGGGATTATTATAAATTCTAACAGTAGATTGGGAATAAAGAAGGTAATTTCCCTCCCAAGCACTCGAAAAAATACTATAATAATGATGTAATGAAGTTGTCAAGTGGAGGTGAGCACCACACTTCTCTCTTCTTTCTCCAGCATCATTAGTGATTACTTTTTAGTAGTTACAAACTAGTTCAATTCCACTAAAACACTGATGAAAGAGAAAAATAAAGACTACAACAACAGTCATACTAAAAGCAGTGGGCCAAGACCTGGCAAACATTAGGACTGTTTTTGCCACAGGCTAGCTGGCTTTGTGCAAGTTACTTAGCTTTTATGTGATGTCAGTAAGAAGGGGACAGTAAAGCAAAGTACTCTGTGATATACAGAAGTACTAAAAGAGCTTGGGATTGCTCAATTGGAGAAGCAGACTGAAAATAAATGACAAAAAATGTCACATAAAATGAACCTCTGAAACTCTTCAGGTCTGGGTAGTGACAAATCAGGCTGATGACAAAAACTAGTTTGTAGTGATTCCAAGTATATCTCCTACTCTTCTAGCCTATCAATTACAGTCATATGGAAGGTAAAGTTTCACAAGTACCTTTGTACTTGCAAGTGTATCCCTGTAAGTTTCTGCTGAGCCTCCCCAGCATTCCTCCCCTGCCCTGCAGTCCCCCAGCACAGCCTTCTGCCACACAGCACTGTAAGGACATGTGGGCTACACAGGGAACATCAACTAGGTGAGACTTTCCCAAGTTTTGTTTTTTAATATTTACATGCGAGCAACTGAACAACTCACATGATATTCTCTCTCTACTCACTTCTTGCCTCAGCAAAGGAAGGTGGACCAAAGGATTTCTGGGAATCTTTCTTCAGTCTACCTATGAGTTCAAGTTTGCATTACTCTTGATTTGTTTCTTTCTTTTTTTCAGTAAAGAAATCAAGAAGTTTAAAGTGTAAACATGATGAAAATATACTGTTTAAATCCAGACTGACAACTGGTTACTGAAATTAGGAAGTGACTAGAGCCAACTTAAGTCATTTCACAGTGCAACAAACAACTCTTATCAGAACAGTGGTTACATCATTTCTGCACTGGTGCTGTCTGTGTCATGAGAACATCAGTAGTCCAAAAGGGTACATAAAGAAACTGAAAATATTATTGTCTTATTTTTAGCCACGTACGCATCAGAATGATGTAATACTATGAAATACTGATATCCATTTACAGAGAAAAAAAGTGAACATTACAAAGGCAGTTTTAACTTGCTATATTACAATCACATCAATGGCGTGGTCCTCATTTTGTGAAGAAGAAACATTGTCCATGTAGAAAGATACAAAATACGGTACGCTGCTGTAACATACAGTTAAATGCTACTACAAGAGAATTTCGTATTTGTCTGACTTCACACTGGGCTAGGATCACAGAAACTCCTGTGGTTAATCTAGTGACAGCGGACTACAGCCATCTAATGAGCTTTTTGGATGACAAAATGGAAAATAACTTACATTTGGTTAAAAAAAAAAGAAAAAGTTCTACATTAGAAACGTGCCACAGAATGTGACCCTAACCATGATGGTAACATGATGAAAGGTAAATTGAATGTGTAATCTCAGGATCCTCCACTTTCCTCCAAAATATCAGATTTCTTAATACTACCCATGTCTGTTTCCCCAGGAATTCATTTCTGCCATACCTGCCAATTTCCTGACTTAGAAATGACTACTTTAAGACTCGCCAATCCAACTGGACTGGCTGGCCCTTTCTCAATTAGAGTTTCAAACTGCGCTGTTCAGAAGGTATCAAATTGTGCTAGTTGAGATCAGACACTCTGTACTGTAACAAATGCAAGTACACTTGTCAGCTACTGACGTGAGTTTTAGCATTAGGTTGAGCAAACTAGCATAAGGTTCTAGCAGACATGCACCAGCAGATAGAGATCAGACAATAGAAGCTGTCACCACCCAGCCTCCTGCCCCTCCCTTTTGATAAATGTGGCTGCTCCTGAAGGAAGGCAGCTGCTCCAGTCCTGAATCAGCTCATGAATCACTGTTGCTCTCAGTCCAATGTCTTTACTGCAAACTGGAATCAGAGATGATTTTACCTGAAAATAGGTGGCCCGTGTGCTGATTCATGAGAACATCTGACATCATCAGCTGCAAAGTGGGACAAACATTGGGTGACAGCTTTGTAACAGCAACAGCCTCAGCCATTTGATCTCCATCTATGACCGCACGTCTGCCAGAACCATAGCCTCCTGAGTCTGCTCAGAAAAGGTCCCACCACTATTCACGTGAACTGTATACAAACACCAGGGACTGGGTTTTATGCAGAGTATACACTTTGCACCACATATGTTAATAAGTTGTCCACAAAGTCAGGTATCATTTTAAATGATTTCAGCAAGCACAAAAAGCATTCAAGAAATCCCATCTGCAATGAGGCTGCGGCCAAGTCACCATCTCTAACTCTTTCACCTACAATTCCTTCTACAATTTTGCCTTGTCAAGTCAGGAAATAACACACAGAGCTGTAGCTGCTTGCAGATGTACTTCCTTGAACCTCCCTTTCCAAATGGGAGGTGTCACAGCCCCTGAGGGATGTCTGTTCTCCTGCCACACAACTGCCACCTGCACTCAGCCAGGCTGCCCGCCCAGCAATTAAAGCACACAGATGCAGAGGCAAACACTGCTAATTCAGCACAGACTGCAAATTCAGGCAGAGGCACAGGCAAGACAAGAGCTTCAATTTTTCCCTGTTAGACTGTATGCAAAACCTATACCTAGGGTTTCATCAACAGCCTACAGAGCAATTCATCCTGGACTATGGCAGTGGTAAGAGAGGGAGAAGAAGGAAGATAAGCCAACCAGTTTATTAAAGCATGATCAGGATCCAGTCTAGAGATATCACATAACTTTGTCAGCACAGCTTACTAACAGTCTGACACATCTTTACACTGGTTTTTGATATTGCTGGTGTTTTCTCAACTATTTTATTTTTGTTATTATTATTATTTACATTGATAGCTCCAGTGAATGGATGCTATTAAAAAATAATAATTTACAACCATATACTTATTCCCATTAAACTTCACAGGGTCTCTAGAGGGTCAATTTACACTGATTTTATCACAATATAATCAAACACACAACTGGAAGATGGCAGAATCAAATTACTGCCTGGCTGAACTTGATGAGGCTCAACACAGCAAAGTGCAAGGTTTTGCATTGGGGCCGAAGGAATCCCAGGCACCCATACAGACTGGAAGGAGCGGTCCTTGAGAGCAGCCCTGTGGAGAGGGACCTGGGGGTCTTGATAGATGAAAAGCTTAACATGAGCCAGCAGTGTGCCCTTGCTGCTCGGAAGGCAAATGGTATCCTGGGCTCCATCAGAAGAGGGGTGGCCAGCAGGGACAGGGAAGTGGTTGGCCCCCTCTGCTCTGCTCTTGTGAAGCCCCATCTGGAGTACTGTGTCCAAGTGTGGAGCCCCCAGTACAAAAGAGAATGGGAGCTGTTGGAGACGGTCCAGAGGAGAGCCATGAAGATGATCCAGGGGGCTAGAGGCTCCCCTATGAAGACAGGCTGAGGGAGCTGGGCTTGTTCAGCCTGGAGAAAAGAAGGCTGCGGGGTGACCTCAGTGCAGCATTTCAATATCTAAAGGGAGCCTACAAACAGGAGGGGAATCAACTCTTTGAAAGGGTAGATAACTGCAGGACAAGGGGAAATGGTTTTAAGTTGAGGGAGGGAAAATTTAGGTTGGGTGACAGGGGGAAGTTCTTTACAGAGAGTGGTGAGGTGCTGGAACAGGCTGCCCAGAGAGGTTGTGGATGCCCCATCCCTGGAGGTGTTCAAGGCCAGGTTGGATGGGGCCCTGGGCAGCCTGGTCTAGTATTGAATGGGGAGGTTGGTGGCACTGCATCTGGCAGAGGGGTTGAATATTCATGATCCTTGAGGTCCCTTCCAACTCTGGCCATTCCGTGATTCTGTGATTACTTCTGTGATTACTTGAATTGATGTAGTTACATTTCATATTTAAACTTCTCTAAAAATATTTTATTTTGATTCAAGTTAAGGATCTAGACCTTCGGCATTCCTTTAATGATGCAGAAACCTTTGATCAGATTTAGCTTTCCAACATCTTGCTATTTTAAGATTACATTGCTTGACTTCATTAGTTCAAAACAAAACCAAACTCAGTGTAGGAATGTATAATGATCACACCAATTAGCACCAGCTAATATTAGGCTATACTTCAAGCTACTAACTAGCCTTAAAAATCACTGGTTTATCTCCAACACGGTTTTCCCTTGGTACTGCCTGATAGCTAGAAATGTAGCAAAACTTTTGTCTTCTTTGAGTCTTCTGAGTTGAAGCATAACGAAAAGCATGTATACAGAAATGCAGACAGCAAGATGATAGTGTTTTTGTATTCATCTTTTTTTTTTTAAATCTACTAAACCTGGAGAACGTAGGTCCAGAGCAAAATAACCAAATTCAGCTGTAGTTGCTATGTTGATACTTTACCCTGGCAAAGCATTACTGCTCCCTCTGGTGTCTGACTGACCCTGTGCCAAACCATTTCAATACAGAAAGACAGATAAAAACCAGAAAACATATATAATTTCAGAAGTGCATAGATGTGCATATAAAAACAAAATTGCACATCAATATAGCATATAATTTTCTTCACAGCACAGTGGTTGAATTAGCAAAATTTCAGGTCCTAAGAGCACTGAAAAGCTGCACAAAGGAGGATTTGACTCCAGAGCCAGAAGTTTGATCAAGTCATGCTGCCCTGCCAAAGCAGCTCACATTTGGGTTAGTTACTATCCAGTCTTTTACTCTCATTCCTAGCTGTGCTGTGCAACCCCACTACTGTTTCACAACTTTCACTACCTCACAATGGATCAGAGAAAAAAATACTCTCCAAGCTAGCCCTACTCACTGAAACACAGGCAATATATCCTGTTTTTCTTTCCCAGATTAATAATTTTCATTAAATTTTGGAATAAAATATATTTAAAAAAAAAAAAAAAAAAAAAGCCAGAGGCAATTAGGAAATAGAAGGGAGAAAAAACACAAGAAAGGACAAAGGAAAAAAAGCAAGGGGGTTCACAGCTCTGGACAGAAAGATGTAAGAGCTCATTCTTTCACTACCGGTAACCTTCTGGATTGCTTGAAATTTTTTTTTTTTTTAATGTTAACTCTTTCCTAGATAAGAATAAGAATTATTTTATTTCCAAATACTGAATACAAATCTTTGAATTAGACATGACATATGACATATCTGTGAAATTCTTCTGACTTCTCCTCACTCCTGACACCCCAACACTAAAACCTTGTCAGTGACAAATGGTTTGTTACCTTGTTTTAAAGTATCATCAAAGGCTCTACATAAGATATGTGCTGAGTGCAAGAATCATTTCACAGAATGCAACTTCATGTGCTGAAAACACTTCCATGCAGTCAACGTTAGGAGTTCTTAATAGTAATATGCAAAGCCAAAAGAATGGCATATTTGAAATACCAGAGCTGGCGCTACAGAACACAGATATACTCTCAGTGATGGCCTAGACTGCCTGTAGACAAAACTGAGCTGGCCTAGGAGCCAGTCAGTCTGCTAATGGCAAAAAGGATTTATGTCATCCTCTTCCTAGGTCAAAACAGAAATACCTACACAACAAGTAAGAAATACCCAGCTCACTGAACCAACGGCCTTTGGCTGCAGCACTTGTTGCTCACAATCACTATAAGCAAGCCAAATTACAAGCATTTCTCTATTACATTTAAAATTACACACTGTTGCTATTTATGTCTCCTAGGAAACAAAATTAATGACAGTGCAAGTTATACATTTATTTAGTATCTATCTAGTCAAGACAAACATAACATCAGCTTACAGTATTTTTATTGCAGACGTAGCAAATGGCTCCAATTTCATCCTATGACTGCAGTTCTACCCAGTCAGAAGGCAGTTACTGAACTATCAGCCATTTCAGCTGGGTGGCCACATTTTGGCTAGTTGTTGAGAAGTGTGAAGCATTTAAATACAATTAAGCTTTGATGTTAACATCCATTAATTTGAATGGAAAAAGCACACTACTATCTGAACCTACTTACTGATGCAAAGCAACAGTGATCTTATTTAATGACTGAGAAGGAGGGGGAGGGGACAAGGAATATTTCATTCTGGGGAACTAAAAATAGTGGGACAGACCTTCATTTTTCCCCTCAGCTGGAACCCGATGGCTCCACACTGCCATTAAATTGATCCTATCTAATTTTGTCTCAGGTGTTAAACACAATCACAACACACAGGCAGTACAATTAAAAGCGCACACTGAAAAACAAAATTGATTGTCTGCTTAACAGCTGCAGTGCAAAGTAACATTTACACACAAAATGCATGTAAGCCTTGTTAAGCTGAAGGTGTTAGAAATCCTTAGAAAAGACTGCACCCTGCTGGAAGATCTGTTAACTTGCTGTAACGTCTAGTTGGTAAAGCAATCAAGCTTGTAAGTTTTTCTTTAAGTTTCGTAGGACAAAAATATTTGCTATGCAAAACAAAAAGCTTTTCGAGCATACAGTGCTCCAGCTCTTACACTTCTTAGGTTTTATGTGCCAATTACTCATTGCATTTCAAAATATAAAGCCAAATATAATAAGGCAATTTTATACTACTATAAAAATTTTCATATCTACATCCTGTGACACTAAGAGCAGTACAGATAATTTTCTGTAATTCCACTTTCATTCTTGAACCATAGCAGGTTAGTAAACAACACCACCACCCAAGCAAAAAAAACCAAACTAACAGTATACCAAGGGAAGAAGCAACAGGAAACATAATGCTTTTAAAATCACTCTGTGAGCAACGGAAATAATGAATCACGGATTTGGGTTTTATATTCCTCATATTGCATTAATATATTTACTTATCCCTTTGGCCCATGCGAAAACGTGAGCTCCTTATCACAATACTGCAGCACATTCGAAATTGCCCTCAACTCTTTATTTCACACTTGGCAGTCACCGCTTTCTTCCTCCCATGCCCACCACAGACCTGCAGACTTCTCCCAGCTCCCACATTCCTACCCCTCCAACTGACAGCAAGGAACGACACACACTGCAACTGACTGAGAACAACATTCATGCTGGTATGCAGGGGCCGATGGGTCAAAACCCCATTATACCCAGAACACGCAGTGTTCAAGTTGTCCCTAACCCTCCTACATTGCCAACATTTCTGAGGTCTGCTTCCTTTATGCACCTGCTAATTATCATAGTGGTTATTGGAATTTGAGGCTCACTTCTCTCCATCAATCTTGGCTGAACCTGGTCAACAGGTTCTAAAGCACTTGAAGGCAGACACACGGTGAAACTGCATGATAAACATTCTTCATAAAAGCAGATTAGTAAAATTCTACTAAAAATGTCTAGGAACTAACAACTAGATACATGTTTCTACGCATTCCATACGAAAACAAGCAAAGAACTACCGTATCAGCTTTGACTCATATTTTACTGTCATACATCAACCAAAGCAATGTATTCAGGGCCGAGGGAATGGACAAGCTGGATGACCAACTCTGAATCTGGTGTGAACACATACATGAGCTACCGCTAAACTGAAAGGCAGAAGTAAACAACATTCGTGGAGCAAGAGGCTAGAATGTATTTAACTTCAGCTTGCCCTCCGTTCAAATAATGGATCTTTCCTAAGATATCAGTAATTTGAGATAATATACAACACTATAATTCTGTACTGCCAGCAGGCAGTAATGGGAAAAGTTGACTGAGGTCATCACATGCAATATACTGTTCCAGTTTCAACAGCCATATCTTTATATGCAAAACAGTGTACTCAAAAGAGTAGTCATCATTTGTCTTGTGTTTGTTTTTTTTTTTTATATATTTACTACAGAATTTAATTATAAGCATCTATAAATTTGATTTGAAGACTGACTTTAAATATATATATAATTCCATTTCCCAAATAGCATTCCTGCTAAATTAAAAGCAAATTTGCACTTCCAACTTTCTGCCTATTAATTGTGAAAATCTCATCTTAGCCTTGCTTATCTTTGCACCCGTCAGACTTACCAATGATCATTACTTGCAACAGTAAGAGCAAACCCTCCCCTTTAATTCAGGTAGCATTGCTCTTACTTGTGCAATCACTCAAAAATTGCTAGTGAGGTGTCAAAGGAGGCACAGGAAATTCAGCACCATGCAAGAATTGCATTAACAGCAGTAAAAACAGAATTAATTTAATCCTAATTTTAGTTTAATACCAATTTAGTAACATAGTATGTTAATGTAGATACAAATCATATTTATTCTCAGAACCTTGAGGGGATGCTGTAAAAATTGAAAGGTCTACTAAAGGCTGAGAGACCTGAGCCTCCAGTCTGGAAAGAGGAGGCTGAGAGTGGATCTTGTTAATGTTTATAACTATTTAAATTGCAGGTGTCAAGTTGACGGGGGTGGACTTCAGTGGAATCCAGCAGTAGAGCTATGGGCATAAACTGCAACACAGGAAATTCCATACTAACACAAGGAAGAACCTCTATCCTGTCAGAGTGACAGAGCACTGGCACAGGCTGCCAGAGAGGCTGTGCTGTCTCCTCCACTGAAGATACTCAAGAGCAGCCTGGACACCTACCTGCATGACCTGCTGTAGGGAACCTGCTTTAGCAGGGGGTCAGACTCAGAGATCTCTAGAGGCCCCTTCCAAACCCTACAATTCTGTGACATTTTAGAAAATTTCCAGTACAAATAGACACATTATTCACCACAATGGGAAGACTGATAAGAGGCAGCAAGAACTCTTTCCTGTAACCTCAATGCCTACCATGCAGCAGGTCTTCCACTGAAAATTTTATACTGCAAGTTCATTAATCTTATTAACAGTTACTACTGTTACTAGAGCAGGCTGGTAGTTCTCTCTCTACTGATCTGGGTTCAGTACATTAAATAACTACCTTCAGTTCTTAAAAAGCCAAGGACAAAGTGCCCATGCACCATACTATTGTAGAACACAGTAAGATGAAGAAGTTGATACGCTTTTGAAACATTCTAACAAGTTACTACCAAATGTAAAAGTAAAAAATAAAAATCAACATATGCACTATAGCGACTGAAGCATCTGTTAGAGATTTTCATTGAAATAGGAAAATTTCAGAGAAAAGAAAAAAGGGTTTTAACGTTGTCTTAAAAGTAGCTCTCGCTCCCAATAAATGAACATAATTTTATCAATGACTGCCATAGTTTTCTAAAAGCTGGTATATGAACCTGAAATAAGGAAACCTAGAAAACAGAGCTGGAAAGAAATTTAGAAGGGTTGCCTTATCCCTGTGTCCAACACTGCTTGCAGGTACCAACCTGAAGGGACACTTCTTGGCAGACGTTGGTCTGATCTGTTACATGGAGATTCTATCCATTTTCTGCAGAGTAGTGGTAACTCACTGTTTATACTAGGAAACTTTTAACAATATTTAATCTAAGTATCATTTGCTCCCAACACGCTTCTCCACTGTTCCCTGAAGCACATTTCCTTCAATGGCATGAAAACCTGCACAAATCGTTTTATCAGAAGAGGTTGGTGGTGTTGTTGTTACGGGCTTGTTTGTTTGTTTGTTTGTTTCCTGTTTTTAAGTGTCCAAAATTTGCTCAAGTCTTTCTGATTCCTGCTACTGAACTCTTGCAGTGACCACCTTATAGTAAAAGCCATGTTAACAAAGTTAGTCAGATGAAGAAGAGGTCACAAGAATACTAATCTCAGTCTATACATGGAGTCCTTCAACTCTTTTAGGAAATCATTTTATGTTCCTTTTACTTCCAGTAGTACCTTAACCTTAAACTGCTTGTTTATGATATGTATAGACAGACAGATAGATCATGAGATATGAGACATATTCCTCCATTTACAAAAGAGGAAAAATAACACTGAAAGTGTTTCTGTTAAGTTTCATTAATTGTTCAGAAAGCATTCCAAAAGCAATATATTTTCATATAATCCCATCTAGCATATCCAAAGAAACTAAACTCTGCTCAACTAAGGTTAGAAACAAAGGAGTAAAATTAAATATTTTGCTCAAGAATGCTGTAACTACATCAACCATCAAAAGAAATCTTGAAGACACACAAACTGACAGATTAAATATCAGAACAACTTTAGCTCTGCTTTACTGAGCTCTGTTAAATAGATTAACATTTTGAATCACATTTTTTAGCACCTGTATCCCAATCTGACCTTTGGAAAGATAATTTTCTTCTGTAGAATGAAAGCAATCCTTAAGAAGGCAGTATTGCCATTTCTTAAGTCCTTGTACCTGCATTTACTGGACAACCACCCTACAAGTATCAGTGTTCAAGAAGAATGGCAGCAGATGTGTTATTTCAGCTGCTGAGACAGCCTACAACTACCCCAACTCTGGATGAATAGAAAACATGATGTAACACATGACAGAGGTCCGGCTGACTTACCACAACCACCAGAACTACACACGAGCAACCTGCAGAAGAAACCAGTGACATCACTTCTGGTGCCACGGCTCACCCCAGCTGACACAACTTTGCTGTTTATCCCATCTTTGCTACACACTTGTGACTGTTGCACACAGTAGACAGCAACTCAGGGCAAACACAAGCTAAATTTTTCAGAGGTACTACATAAAAGATTTTAGTATGTTTTGGCTGCATCTGAAGCTTGAGTAATTGATCTAATCCACTTTTTAGTTAATTCTGAGCAGTAAGATATTGAAAGAGAAGGCTATGTTTCTCATTCCTTTAAATTCAAACTAATTAATCAATTTGCTTACACCTCAGATGTTTTCACCACATAATTCCAGAAGCACTATATTCTGTAGAGGATGTGCTGTGTTCACCACTCAGAACAGAGGCAGAAACCTTAATCTCACTGCAAACCTGAACAGCATCTCTGCTACTGGGTCACAGACAAGACCAACTACTTCTGAGATACGCTACGCTTCACGTCTTTACATTTTATGATATGCTTAAAAAGGAAAGCAAGCCATTAAAACAGTCCATGTGTAAATAATGCTAAGCACTAGGCATTCCACTGCTGCCTCAGAAACAGCAGGGGGTAGTATTTCAGTGCTTATAAACCAACATACTTCCCAACAAACAAGTCTCACCCTGTGTTTTCCCTCCGTACAGGGTGCCTTGAAATCCCCAACTTGGATTCCTTCAGGCGCAGCCCAGCCCCTGCTCCAGGAATGCTGGTGACCACCTGGCCCCTCTCCTAAGCTCCCTGTGCTCTACAGATTTTAGCAGACTTATTTAGGACTACCATGGAAATGATTAGTTTGTAGCTGGTCACCTCACATTGCTCATTTACACCTTCCTATACACACAGTGACTCCATGCCAGCTTAGATTTCAAGTTATAACAGTAACTTGTACAGCACCACAAGCACACACAGCATTTACAAACTAGAAGATCATTCTGACTATGAGTTTGTAGTCCCAATGCATCAGAACAGCATCTAACGCTTGTAACCTACACGCATTTGCAAAAAAATGGTTTTGGTGAATGCAAAATCATTTGATTTTCCCAAACTGAGCTAATACTATCCAATCCAGATTATGAATTTAGACCACCAAACTTTCAGCTCTATGTGAAGAAGGCCGTCTCCCAGCAGCTACTAATCAGCTGACATACTTCTGAGTTAGCTAAGTTTCTTCCAGCGTACCACCACACATTTGAGATCACATTCTGACATCACATATGCGGTTACAAATATTCAGGTCCCCTAAAATCTGTTTTTGAAATCTGGTATTTTTTTTCCATATATCTCCTTTTTTTTTTTTGTCTTTTTACTTAAGAGTTCACTCCAACACTCCATACTCCCCTGCCCCTGAAATCCACAGTAGCTGCAGATAACCACAAATGTTCGTAGCAAACCTAGTATTTTTCAGGACACTCTGCTTGTGATTTTAGGATATATTACATCATGAATTACCATCACCAAGATTCAGCATAATCTTTGATTCGATTATAGAGCTGCTTCCTGGGTCTCTAACCAGATAAATGTAGGTGTCTTAGAAACAAGGCGCGTGTTTATTTTCCACCTGTGTGCATAGCATATTCATACTAGCTCACTTACAGTCATTTTAAGCACTTATACTCTAAATGCAGCAAAAGCTTGTGTGAAATACAAAAAAAATATTATTTCAAGGGACTCAGCTGTAGAATGGTCACTAACAGGTATTCCTCTGGTGTTCTCTGCCATTTGGTCTAAATTACAGTGTAATGAGAAAAAAAAAAGTCCAACTTTGAAACTTAAAGCTCAAAACTTAAAGTTGTAATAAAATATCCCTTCTTATTATCCAATCCTACAATTTCATTTGGGGAAGAAAAAAAAAAAAAAAAAAAAAACCAGAAGAAAAACTAAAGCAACCTTGTATTTAATTTAAATCATGGTCATAACCTACACTAAATCATTATCATATATTATACTGAAGTTGAGCAAACTCTGTGATTCTTCTGTAAGTTACCACACGGTGAAGATGTATTTTGGGAAAGAAAAAAAATGCAAAACTACACTGGTCTTAGGTATTAAAATTATGGTCCAAGGGGATTCACAACAGTCACTGAGAAAAACTCAACAGTCACACAGTTACTCTCTGCTGAAGCCATTTCATCCTCTTCACATCTCATTCAACTTATGCTAATAAAAATGTTAAATGACACACAGATGCAATATGATGTCCTTCGACAGTGGCTATTTCCATTCTGAAGATAGAGCTGCACTACCTGTTTGTACCGATTTAAGGAAACACTGACCCTAAATAATCCATTCTACCACCCTGCACCTCTCTGAAGGCTAAATTCACTGAAAAATACTATTTCACTTTTAATTATTTTTTTAATTTAAGATCCTCGAGTTCAACCAGCAAACCAACTTCATTAGCCAAAAACCAGTGATAATGTAGGGGGTGGTATGGAAATGTGTCACCTCATGAAGACAATTATACTTGTCAAGTCAGAATCATAGAATCACAAGGTTGGAAAGGACCTGCAAGATCATCTAGTCCAACCATCCTCCCATTACCACTGCTACCACAAGCACTAAACCACATCTCGCAGCTCCTCTCCCAGGTGCCTCTTGAGCACTGCCAGGGACGGCGACTCCTCCACCTCCCTGGGCAGCCATTCCAGTGCCTGACCACTCTCTGAGAGAACAAGATCTTCCTCATGTCTAATCTTAACCTCCTCTGGTACAACTTGCGGCCATTTCCCCAGGTCCTGTTTGTTATCTGGGAGAAGAGGCCAAAACTCTCCTCATCACAACCTGCCTTCAGGAAGTTGGAGAGTGCAATGAGGTCTCCTCTGAGCCTCCTCTTCTCCACACAGAGGTATCTTTAGAAGCAGCTGAACTCTCGTCATCTGCACTGTGGCAGCTGTTACATTGTGAGAATAAAACATTTATCAGCAATTACCTCCATGATCTCCTCCTGATCAATTTACAGTACTGTAAAAAGAAGGAATACACAAGAGCAAGCAGTCTAAAATGCACTACTGGTGTACACAGGATTGCTGACTACCAGAAACACGGCACGAAACTGGTAAATATTTTGAATGTAAATTGAGGTGTAATCTTACAATAACAACAGAGTAATAGGATTTGGAGGAACCAATGAAGGTGACTTCATCCACTGCCTGCTCAAAGGGAAGTTGCTCAGGTCTTTGTACAGTCAAGTCCAACACTAAAAATATTAAATAAAAAAAAAAGACCTAAAATAAAACTGCACCCCCTAGAAAAACAATTACACTACCTTTCAGGACATTAAATGGCATCACAAGAAACTTAATTTTCTGACTTTTCAAGAATATACATAAAACAAATCAACAAGGTCAGTGAAGAACTTGACTTGCTTTTAATTATCAGCGTATTTTTATTAATGTTCACAAGAATCTACTAACCAAAAATGGCAAACAGATGTGAAAAATTAAAAGGGAAAAAAGCAAAAAAGCACTTGTATATCTTTGAGAATATGAATGGATAAGATAGAAGCACAAGTATTACTACCATGTTTTCTCAGTCAACTGGCAACAAATAAATAAATAATAACAAACAGATTTTGAAAGAAGCCACAGCCTTTCTGACTTGGTTCAAAACACTTTTGCTTTTACACTTTCTATTCTAGTCTAGTCCCCAACAAAGCATAATTTCTTCTTCCTGCTCAGGGATATAATTATGTCTTCATTAGTTCTGAAATGCAGTACAGTAGGAAACTGTTGATTTTTGGCAGCATTGGCATACTAAATAAGAATAGCCAGATGCTGCTTACATCACTTTCAGATATAGACAAATTAAAAGCAAAACAAAAATCAATGCACAGGTGTTCACAAAAGCAATAGATTTTGAGCTCCCCCCTATCTGCCTCTCTGTTAGAAGGGTATTCCATGTTGGGTCTCAAAAGGAACACGGTATGTCCATAACTATTTCATGCCCTCACGTGAACATGCTGAACACAAACTGTAGCAGATAAAACTCTGTAACCATCTGGTCAACTAAAGTATTTCATGTGAATTGTAAGCGACCTGTTCACTGGTAAATAGAATGCTTCCTGACTGGGATCTTCGTTCTCCTTTCTGTTGTATTTTGATTGAAAGCTAAGGATGGCAGTTAGCAGAACTCCACGATATGCTGTTCTTTTGTTTGTACACCAACAGGTGCACGAACAGCCATTAAGTAGGCTGGTGCTAAGAAGTGCACAATAGCATTAACTGCTCAGTTATGCTCTAGGAATCAATGGAATTACCATGAAGGAAATACAATAAACTGAAGTTCGTAAGAAAAAGGAGATGAGCACTCACTTGCAGGAGTGCCCAGTTATAACTAAAAATTATACTTTCATTATCAGCCATTCTTCCAGTTTATGACTTACTAAAACAATAATCACTTCCTGCTTTGGGACTGAAATTACTCCTGATTCTCCTCATTCCAGAAGGTTTGCTTGTTTGTGGTTCTTCTGGAGAGAATGGAGAAGGGCAGATCAGGGAAACCCATCACTACAATATTTTTAAGCAATATTCATAATCTTTTTTTGCTCTCTGGGCTTTTCAAATACAAATGTTGAGTTCTCAGTTAGGGTCTTTCTGGAAGCAAAAGACTCTGCTGAATTTCATGAGTGTATTCTTAATAACAACAACAAAAAAAAAGAGTTGATACAGTATAGTTAAGACTTTAGTTAAAAAAAAAAAAAGCAATTATTAAAAAATCCACCACGGAATCTGCACACTATTTTCTTGTCAGAAGTACAGAGTGCAGCCAGAGAGATAAGCAAATATTAAGCATTTGAGAAATCTCAATTATAATATTTTTAATATTTTAGTATTAAGAATTATTGACATTTCAGGAATTATTGACAACATGAATATTCATTTGTCATTTGTCTGAAAGCTATGCTTACCATTAACATATAACTTGAAAAGCAAGGCTTTCAGCACATTAAAACAACTGTGTGCATTAGAAAGCCCATCTCAAACATCACTGTATTTGGAACAGAGCTTAAATATAAGGGTTACACAGATAGCTCTGTAATGACCTACAGAATGATTGAATGCGTAACAGTTTGGTTCAAGTCTCACCTTCAGTCTTTGCTTATTTAATTCAAGACCTTTGGAATAAATGTATTCTTTATGATCTTCTGTATAATGGGAACCAACATTTCATTCAAAATAACTACACAAATACGTGATAAAAATGATCATTACTGGAAGGTACATCTCGACCATTATGTACATTTAGGAGGAAAAGTACTATATTTTCACAATCACAATCAGCAAATTCTACACAAAAGGACAATGAGCGAGGAGCAGTGCAGATACACATGTACAAACAACTCAACAGAGGTGTCTCTCAGTCACCTCTTCTGCTACCTCAGGATGAAAAGGAAAATCCTGGACTTCTACTACCTGCCTCCTTCCTAGACTTGACAGGAGCCATCTGGCTCTCTCCAATCACTTGCAGCTGCTGCCTGCTTAAAGGAAAAGCAAAAAGGAGGAGTGAAGGATGTGATGTGCAAATACAGTAGGAAAAGAGTCTTCACCTCTACAGCCAACAAGCAGTTTGTACTATGATTTCCATTTTCAAAAATATACCACATACCGACCATCAGATAAACCATGGAATATTGAAGTATCTGCTCAGGAAGACAAATGACTTTACCAGAGAGCTAGTTATATGAAAATACAAAAACACCCTAACTAAGTTATACACTTAGAGCCAAAGGTAGAATTTTGCCAATGTATCAGATTCCAAATCTTTATTTTTTCATAAAGCTGGGTCCAACTCAGATGCAATGTAGAAATTATTTTAAATGGCTTTGACTCCAGTTCACACAAAAGAAAAAAAATCATGGAATCATGAATATAAGAACAAAAAGCAAGTCCTTCAAGTCTATGTCCAAAAAAAAAAAAAAAAACCAAAGGTAGTGTAACATTCTTCACTGCTCACTCAAAATGACCGAATGGTACCACAGATATTTTATGTTCTACCATGAATTAGAAAAACACATAATAATAATTTGTGCCCATTCCCAGTGCTTTGTTTTTTCTCCTCTTCTTCTAATTCTCCTGAAATAAATTTCTGGTCAAATAATGGAAGCTGTGATCATGATTTGTCTCCAGATATTTTCACCAATGTTGTCAATAATAGCCAGGTCCCTGGAACTGCCTTAGTTTTGTATTTCCTACAAATAACTGCAACATAACCGGTCCTCTCCATAATATATATATATATATTTATTATTATTATTTTTAATGAAGCAACTTAGTTGTCTTTTCCTATAAATATTCTAATAAACTCTGAAAGCCATGACAAAACACAGGTAGTAGAGCCCTAGAGCACTCTGCTACAGGTAACAGCTTGTCTCTTGAGCCCAAAGGACATGGGAGTTGCAGTGGGGATTAGAAAGAGAAATAAACAATGGCTGTTGCAAACATTTAAAGATTAGAATAGTGAGCACTCCTTCATTGTGCACAGTCTATTACTGAACCACCATAATTAATAATGAATTAATCTGTAATACTTCACAATCTTCTTGGGGTTTTTTTGTTTGTTTGTTTTGTTTTTTAAAGATGTTTCACAAAGAAAGGTAAATTAAAGAGATTGTGACTTACTTCTAAATCAATGCCTCATCTAGATCAGTTGGCAGGCTGTTCCCTGTCAAATGCAACATGCTTTGAGATTAAAATTCGGATACACAGTTCATATGCAGGGTGAAATATCTTGTAAAAGCCATATCTGATTAAAAAGAGAGACATTACTAAAGGTAATCAAGATCTTCAAATATGTCAATAGTTGTAGAGAATGTGTGACGTCACAAGGCAGGATTCTGTTATTTGTTTCTTCTCAGAACTGAGCACTATTTACTTTGAGGAATTTGTGTTGATAATACCCTTCTAAAGCAATTTATCCAATGCAAGCTAAAACTCCCAGGAAAGACCTGTAAATGCATAAATACATGACAAAAGCAGAATTTCTTGTTACTGGACACTACCCTGATGTCTGATACTCCCACATAGCCCAGCTCAAACTCCAGAAGCTTCACCAACCATAACACAAAGCACCAAACACTCTAAGGGCACCACAACACACATGAAAGGAGCTGCCAAGAAGCATTTAAACCAGCACTGTTAAAATGCTGAACCAGAAACATGCAGCAATGCTCCAAACTGCCAACATTTGCCATTATAATTCTACATGTTAGAAGACAGATATCTCAATATACATGTCATATTATACATACAAAGGCAGATGTTTGAAAAATACAGTAGTTTGAGTTATCTGTGCACTACAGCAACTGTTAATTTAGTTGATACTGAAAGGTTCAATACAGACATAAAGATGAAATTATCATTACAGCACTAAGAAAACAGCAAATTAAGCAACCTAAACTAAACCTTAATAATGGATACAAACGTAACACCATTGCTCCAAACATACACAGAACCTCCAGAACTAAAAATGCCACTTAGCTTCCAGGACCTGATCAGTTTCCCCGACCACAACTTGAACTAGTATACTCCTCATCTATCAAGACACATGGAGCACAAAGCCCAAAGCCCTTTGATCACAGCCTGTATGCTCTACTGGCCACACGCTCTGATGTTTCGTTTTGCAACTGACTTCTATTTTCAAGAAAGAAAACCACTGATAAATACAAAGCTAAGGAGGTAAGAACATTTTTTGAGTTTCAGGAAAAAAAGTTCGCTTTTCAGATGCACTTTTTTTTAACACTTAAAATGATCACTGGTAAATGGTTACTGGTATGGTAAATGGTTATGATGGCAATTAAGTGTCCTGATAATACAACGTTCCACTTTTTGCAATTTTGGCACTTCAGTAACTGTTTTTGCATTTTAAATACTTGAAATTCAGACAGACATTTCATGAATCAGAATGAACAAGTCGTTAGAAAATAAAAGACTTCTTAGATATAACTTCAACTAGCCAAAGATTTCATTAAGACTTACATATACCATAATGAAAAGACGTTATAGCAATGCTGTAACTTTCACTGAAGTTTCAATCTTCCACAGCTTAGCTTTTCCTTTTAATAACGTCCACATTCAAAGGGGATCTACAATATTTATCTTTCATTTAATCATTTAACTCTATCTCACACAGTCAAAGCATCACTAAAAAAATAACAACTGCAGAACTTCCTTATTTTCCCCTCACCTGCAGTATGTAAAACCACATCACAGCCTAATGAGAAATGGAAGTCATTGAAAAACCACACTTCTTTCAGTGCTGGAAACTGAAGGTAATTGAACAACTAGTTCTACAGGTGTTTCAAGTTTAAAGGATGCTCTGTCGTACAGGTGTGGCCTCACTACCTGAGAAGCATAGAAATGACATACAAGCAGCATTTGTCATCCTATCTATCATCTGACACTAATACCAATACAATCAGACAGAAACTCAATTCTGTTCCATGATAGGCAAATGTGATAGAACCAATTCCTCCCAGAATATACAGGAACAGGTTTCTGGATCTTCAGCCAAAAGCAATGAGCTGCATTTCTGTCCTCTTGCTTAAATTCTCAGTATTACCTGAGGACTTCCCAGAACCAGAGAGTCAAAGGGGTTGGAAGAGACCTCTGGAGATGATCTAGTCCAACCCCCTGCCAAAGCAGGTTCCCTACAGCAGGTTATATACGAAAGCACCCAGGAGGGTTCTGAGTATCTCCAGAGACAGAGGCTCCACAAACTCTTTGGGTTCCATCTTTGGGTTACACTGAACACAATGAGCTTTTTCCTCAAGTTCATACGGAATTCCTATGTTCCGGTTTGTGTTTACTGCCCCTTATTCTGCCTCTGGTCTCTGCTGAAAAGAATCTGGACTAGTCCATTGGATTCCTGTTCTTTAGACATTTGTAAGTACTGTTAAGATCCCTTTTCAGTTTTCTCTTCCCCAGGCTGAACAGCCCCAGATCTCTCAGCCTTTCCTCATAAGGGAGATGCTACAGGTCCCAGTTATCTTTGTGGCCCTCCATTGGACTCTCTCTGGAAGTTCCCCGCTCTTTTTGAGCTGAGGAACCGAGAACTGGACACGGTGCTCCAGATGTGGACTCATCATGGCAGAATATACAGAGTATAACCACAAAATAAATAAATAAATAAATAAAAATCACAGTTTACCTTCATAACTTATTGCATCATTAACCTTTTGCATGCAAATGTTATCACAAAGCCTTAAATCAGGTAATTCCTATTGCCTTAGTTAAGTACTGTAAGTAGGAAAAAAAATATTAATCGACATGTACCATGTAACATTTCCCAGAGCATGGAACCCCTTATAACCTGGAAGTACCAAAAATAAGAAGCTACTTTCCTGATAAACTACATGCTGTCACACTTCATTTTAACAGTCTATTAATATTTTTAATAACAAAATATATTTGGAAAAAGTAATAACCAATATTATATTTTTTGAGACTAATTTATTCCATCACGATAGCTGGTTCCAACTCACCACTGCTTTTAAGCCACAAGTTATCAAGTAACAAAACCAACATTTTGTGAAAATATATTGCATACTCCATCTTTCCTGTTTTCATATGAAATCATAATCCCAAATCACCGGATCATAATACTCTGCATAGGAGCCATTTGTGATACCATCATCAGAGATTGCAGCATTAGGTAAGAAAAAAGCAGCAGGCTAATCCTAACAAGGATGTTATTTTCCTGCAAACACTCCTTATTATAAAGCACACTTAAGAAATCCACAAAATACATTCTCCCCAATGTTTTTTCAGACTTCTCCAGAAAGCATCGTATGTTCTTTCACTCCGTACCAACAGTAAGAGGTGCTTCTGTGAAAAGCTCAGGTGTCAGTGTGTTACTGTAATGTTTTTAAATGAGAGAGTAAAGAAAAGGGAATTTTTATTTTTTGTCTTGTCTTTATACAAAACTTCATCTTTTATCAGTGCATATAAATATGGTTCTCAGAAAACATACCACTAAACAGCACATAAGCAGCTAGATAAACTTCCTCCATTTTTCACCTTCCACACTTCTTTTACATTTTTCTGTTGTGTGAAAATGTAACTATCAAATATTCCTTTCAAAGCTACTTAAAACTATGCTGCAAAACCAACTGTTCACAGCTGTTTGTAAAAGTTCCTAAGAAATAAATTGAACAATCTCCTGTTTCTACCCCATCAATTCTGTATGTGCACAGCCATCAATTCAGAACCCATCTATGAACTGTGGAAAAGCCTCGGGTCATTGTAAGGGAACATGTAAGTGTCAAATCAGGTAAATAAGCCTGGCATAGCTTCAAATCTGTAACGTTTCTTGTTTGTTTAGTACAAACTCTTACTCAATCTCATTTCCTGCATAGAAAGGATAAAATTACAAAGAAATCCATCACCAATTTCTACAGCATCCCAACAGCACCAGAGCTTAAAAGGCATAAAGTAATCATCCCAGACAAGTGTGATGAGCCATCAGTATTACAAGACAAGTTAAGGAAGATGGAAGCCAAGTTTCTCCTCCCCTTTGTAAAGGGATGTGAAAACTTCTGCTATATTTGCTGAGTGCTCTGTGTTTAAAAGGAAAAGAGGCAACTGGCACAACTGCATAGATATCAGAACAGGAAGATCCTCAGGAAAACCAGACTGCTCTTTCCTCGCCATCACGACCACTGGAGTCCCCATAACAGTTTAGGTACAACATACTCCTTGCTCTTTCAACAGCAGCATCAGTGCCCTTCACATGTAGTTGCCATTGTGATACACTGTCAAATTAACCTGAACAATGCAAATAAAGAAGGCAATTTTAACTACCTAAAATGCAGACAAACCAGAATGTAATGATGAAACAAATGAGTGACACTTCTCTAACTACAGGCCTCGACCTTGCTGAGTTGCAGTAGTCTGCCACAGCCAAAAGTAGTTCTGAAAAGCAGAAAAAGTCTGAACTTGCCATAATGGAAGAGATAAGGAATGGCAAATAGCTTTTCTACAAAATTAAATAACATCAATAATAAACATCAATAATTAAAAGCCAAGAACAAGAATCCTCATCCTTTTAAGTATTGTACAGATAGTCCCTAAACTAAATGCTTCTAAGATTTCTGGGACAAAGAGAAATTATTTTTGGTTAAAACAGATTATTTTAACCATGTAAATGAATTGTTTGAAATTGTTCCAGGCATTAAGAGTTTTCTTCAAGAGACAACGTGAATACCTTTCTTTCTAACCTATTTTACAAAACTGTTCACAGTAAGAACCACTCTTACCAAAACTGTATTACCATAAAATTCTATTAGGCAGCCATAACTGCAAGCAATATTGCATTTAAATATACGATTCGCTTCAGAAATATTTTTATTATTGCAACTCAATGTATATCTTTAAAATATTTTTATTTTCTGCAAATACTATTTGATCTAAAAATTACATGTTGTAAAACCTTATTGTATATTGTATGTTTTATAGCAGATGCATATTCAGTACTATTTCTTTACCAGAATTAAATCTGTTCTATCTGCTCTGTGTGGTGTGTACGGTAGATCTCCAATGTACAACAGCACCATAAGCTCATTTTGGATTAATCAAGAGAGTATTATGAAGATTCACTTGACCACGCTCCTTACATAAAACTTCTGATTCTCTAACACACAGCAAACTTCATCCAAAAGCAGGGATTCCTGACTTCACTCACTGTGGCACTCAGAGAACATTCATCTGCATCAGAGGCAAACACGCATCCTGCCCGCCTTCAACTGACACACAGAACATCATTACATGGAAGTTTAATTGCTATCAATATTAATTTCAAAAAAACTCCTTCCTGCTCTTCTAAAGAAGTGATACGCAGTCATCATCAACTTTATATTAGGTATAAATTTGACACCCTACTGTCTTTATGGTACATGATGAAAAACCTGTGGTACTGTACTACGTGTTACTATGGTGCTATGTGCACTATGGTGCTATCTTCGTTTCTGCTGGTAGGCTGCTCGATTCTTATGTTGGTGAGCAATTCATAACATGAACAGGTAGCCACTCTAACTAGAGGGATCTTGCTCATTTCTGAGATCATCATGTAAGGCAAAGCCTAAAACTGATTGTTCTTCACACAGTAGTAAATCAGTCATTTGCAGTCTGGTAAAAGTAGACTTGCTTGATTATTTTTGTATGTACAGGCATAGTGCTTACTGTAGCAGCAAAATAAATGATGTAGGAACAAGTACCACTGGAGAAAGCTTACAAACAGGTTTAAGAAAAAATGGGGCAGCCCTACATAAAACTCCACAAGAGATCACAACAGACAAACTTGAGAAAGGCTTGTGTGAAACAGCCCGGCTAATAGGAGGTAATAACTGTACCTCTGATTAATCCTGACATTGGCATTCAGGTTTTAGTTTACCTACACTAAAATACCACTACTGTCATGAAGAAAGGAAGTTCTGCTTACAATCTAAACTTCCAAAGTATTTTAGCATGAGACTGTAAATACAAACAACTTCCAATTCCAAGCTGAGAGGCTTGCAGATGCAGACACCTGGAACGCCAAAGCAGCTCACCCACAATTAAGGCTCACACTGTTAAAGCAGTCTTCCACTGCCATCCTTCCTTTGTAGTAAAAAACTTTCTTAAAATAAAAATAAGAAATCTTCCTCTAATTAAATCAAACTGTTTAGGTATGAAATATTTACACTTGCTGCACAACTGCAAAACACTAACAATCCATTTTCAAGTCAACAAATAGTTGTGGTAAATAACATTTTGTAAATTGAAAACAAGCCTGAGATCTTCAGGGTGAGAACTACAGTACAAGAAAATAAGCATCCTTTCAACCAAACATCTTTTGTCAAGTTGTCCTTACAAAAATTCTTACCAGCCATAGGGCAAGTCTAATTTCACATACAGTACTGCATTACTGAACAGGAATATGTTTTTTTTTTCTAAGATAAAGATACATGTATTTATTTAACCATAAAAGTGAGAGGCATTTGTGGTAGCAGTCCTCAAACTTTATGATAGATAACTTTCTCCATTCAGACTCAGGACCGTTTCTGCATCCATAATCTCCCAATTGCTGCTCAAATCGTACACAATTGAAACGAAAAACAGTGAGACTGCACATAAACTGCATTTCAGCCTTGGTTATTAAGGAAAGAAGGGTCCTGCTGACAATATCCCACAAGGCAGCAGACAACTGAGAACTGATCTTAGAATTCTGAAGCAAAAGTGTAGTACATGGAGAAGTGGTAGGAGATCAATCACTTCTCCAAAAGATGTCTAACCTAAGTATTGCTGATAAAAAAGTACGGATATCTCTTTGCAGAAAAAGGTTGAGAGAGGAACATGAGTCCTACAGACAACCTTATCTCACACATTCTGTTTATTTACATCCGGAATCTATTGTCTTTGCCTCCTCAATAGACACCCATGGGGGCACAGCTGCAGAGAAAGATGCACAAAGATGGAGCTACAAAGGGAAAGAAAGTAAAGTAACAGTGGCAGTTTCGTACACTAAGCAAGTACTGATGCTCGCTGACGTGACTTTGCAGAAGAATACTTCCATGAGGTTTTCTTCCTCTAAGGGCAAATGTTCTTGCCTTGTGCATCAGGAGCTGGATTACTGCCAGGCACCACAGTTGTGATCTCTGAAATGATTAGCACTAAAAATTTAAATGAGGTCTGTAACAGCAGTATTTTATACTTAAAGTAAAAAGAACAAATGGAAACTACAGCTGGTACATTCTTTAACACTTCTTTACTTTTTCAGAAGTCCTTTAAATGGTACAAAAACAACTAAGTCATACAGAAATAAACATAAAACTACATAAATAATACCTCAAATAACTTACTACATGACTACTAAGATTTTTTCAGGCATTTCGCTTCCCAGTGTAAGAGATACAAACTTATCAAGGATTTAAGCTTAAGCAGAATCCCACTGAATAATATTTGTTTTCAAATGCCTCACCATTCACCTTCTGCCAAGAAGTCCAAATCTACACTAAGGATTCTCTTGTTCCCTCATGATGGCATGTCACAGAGATTCATAACTATGCAGCATTTTATACTCACTTACTTATACTCTTTTATTTTCAACCTCAGCTGCCGATGTTTTATGGCTTATAATCAGCCATACACCTCTTGTGTTATTATTATTAACTCAATGCTATTTGTACTCTTTCCACCAAACATCCTCACAGTACTGCCATAATTTCATTTGATTAAGTGTCTTGATTACACAGGAATTTCTGATGGTCAAGGAAGATGTTTTCAAGCATAACTCAGTCTGTTCTGCACACATTCTGCTCCACAAATCTACCTGTCTCAACACTTTTAACCTATGGTATTATTCCTTGATAAACTCTGTCATTTAACTTTCCATACTGTATTAATCTCTTTATCGCTGCCTCCTGTATCATCATCAATGCACACTATGCTCTCATATATGCTTTCTGCATACAAAATCTACACACACACAAACTCTACATGACAATCTGTGACTAGGAAAGCTCACCTGTTCTAAGAGCACTGCCAGCAAAATGTCCCTACTCAGCTTTCTCGAAAATACTGCAAAAATAACAACCTCTGTAATCATCACATGTCTTCATTTTAAAACTCACCAAGATCCTCTGATCTTTCTCTCTCTTCCTCATGTAGCACCCACGTTCTCACTACAGTGAGACCTAAAGTTTTTACTAATTTGATCACTCATTAAGCTGCTCCATTTTATGGACTAGCCAAAAAAACCTATTTATCTCCATCTGTAAATAACTTCCAGGAACACAAGACAACCGCTAAGCCTTGAGAATTACCCAAGTGACAAGACATGATCTAATGTAGCAAACCTATTGAAAAAGGGAGAAGGAGAAAAAAATAAATAATTGCTAAATATGCAGAGTCTTTTCTATATTCTAGAGTTGTTCTCCATATTCTAGGAGTTGTTCTTCCTGTTTTGCCTGTAACGGGACTCCCCTTGGTACAAATGACAACCTTTACAAACCTAAAGGAAAGCAAACTGAAAAACTCTTTTTGGAAAGTCAACCATAATGCAATAACTTACAAACTTGATAAAAATAAACAAAAGAATAAACAAACAACAGAAGTAGGCAATTCAGGACTGCAGTCTGTTGGCATGCCTCTGCAGCTGATGTTGCACTCAGTGGAACCCTGATGCAGGTGTCCATAAAAACAGATCTCCATAATTAAAAACAAACAAACAAACAACAACAACAGAACAATCGAACGACAGCAACAAAACCACCACCACAACCCCTCAGCACCACCAAAAACTGAAAGCAGAGCTTGTATCACTACTGGGGGGCAATGTCAGCAGCACAGCAGTCACTCAAGGGACAGCAATATTGTCTGCTTGAAAAAGGATGCCACAAGCTGCTAAGTAAGATAACAGCAATAATTTCTGATGTATATTTGCAAGAAACAATGAGGAGCTATGCTCCTTTTCCACTCTCTTCCATGCAGTGAGGTAGAGCAGGCAGATACGTATCCCCCTTTAAACAGTTTTTTTCTTTTTTCTCTGGAGACATCAACATTACCGAGAGCTCAAAAGAAAAGTGGCAATAAGCACAACCGCGAAACACAAATTTCTGTTTTCTTTCAGAAAGAAAAAGTATATATTATAAACAACAATTCCAATCATAAGCAAAAAACTATGCAGCTGTATGATGGTATCTGTATACTACAGCAGAAATTGCAGTTGCATGAAAAATACAGTTTGCCCACGCCTTTGAGTGGTTCACCCGCTCTCTGCTCACTACCTGCACTGAACTATTTACATTCCACTACTTGGAATAGTTTTAAACAGTAGCCACTTTTTATGCTCTAAACTGAGTTCAGTAGTTCTCTTCCCAAAGTACACAAGCCTAAGGCCCAGGGCAAGCATATATGGTCATATATAACATACATGGTCATGAACTATCAAAAAGAAACAGCACTTCGTAATTAATTCCATCCCAAGACAAAAACTTTGTCTCCAAATCTTCATTTTCACATGGGTATAAAAACTTTTCTCAGAATTTGTGAAAGCTTACTCCATTAAATTTTCAGTTGGAAATTGATTCTTAACAAACTCGTAGTATCAGAGGTGGGACAGAAGTAGTCCTAATACAACCATCTCAAACTGAAGCTAACAACTGGTGTTTCATATGCCACATACTTAACAGCACTCCTGCATTTCATATAATTAATGAACAAATTACTCAGAAATGTCTCTGTCTTCAGAAAGTTACAACAGCAGCATTTGAAAAAACCCTCACAGTTCCACAACTGTATTTTTCTAGCTTTCTTAAGCATAGTAATGCCTATAAACAAGATTTTTACCACGAAGAAACCAACTCCCTGAAAGCTCTTTAAGGAAGAGATAAAATCCTTTTATTTTCATTTTATGTCATTTTATGCCCTTATCATATTTTAATACAAGGATAGAAGTAACACTAATTATGATGATAGAATTCTTACATTAAAACAAGAATGGTAAATTTGGTGTTAACAAAAAATATAAACCAGCAGAACAGAAATTTGTAATATTAATGCAGCACTGCCAGTACAAATGAAGATGCAGAAGAACCACTGGAAGGTTTATACCATACATCAAAACCTCACTGCAGAAAGCAGGTGGTGCAGTTTGAGTCCAGAGATTACTCAGCACTTCACTATGACATCCTTCACTCAGATCTGGGCAAAAGTCGTAATATCCAGTAACCAACTTAAACAATGGCCACAAGCTGCACCAGAGGAGGTTTAGGTTAGTCATAAGGAAGAACTTTTCTCTCAGAGAGTGGTCAGGCACTGGAATGGCTGCCCAGGGAGGTGGTGGAGTCGCCGTCCCTGGCAGTGTTCCTGGGAGAGGAGCTGAGGTGGTTTAGTGCTTGTAGTAGCAGTGGTAATGGGAGGACGGTTGGACTGGATCATCTTGCAGGTCCTTTCCAACCTTGCGATTCTATGATTCTATGAGGGAGCTGACCATTAAAGACTGGAACTTTTCAGTACTTGATTACATAACCTCCCTTTTTCTTTCTGAAATGTATCTATCCCATAAACCTCACCAATCACCACCAGTACACAGACACACTGGCTTTCTCACCCAGTTCTCTACATTCACACTCCCTTTGCAAATCAACTACCTATGTTCAACAGCTCTTCTCCCTCACTAAAATAGCTCCACACACTTAATCTTCCCTCTTCTTTGGCTTTCATGTGGTGGGCCCAAGTGGACCCGGCGCTCAGGGTATGCCTCTCAGCTCAGGGTACGAGCACCAGACTGGCCAGCAACCCAGCAGCACAGATGCATCTCAGTGCCTCCATGCTGCACATCTGGATTGCTTGGCATGGAGATGTAGATTCTCCCAATGGGCACATGCCAAGTCAAGAAATAAATTCATTCTTCAAATCTGCAAACCTCAGCAAATGATCTGAGCCAAATAAGCTTTGGCAAAAATAAAAAAAATAAAAACACAGCACTGAGAGTCACTTCTACCTAGTGGCCTCCTACAGTGGAGCTCTGTGCAATCTGCCCTATAAAGTTCTATCTTGTAAAGCAATCAGATCAACAATCCTGTAAGTTTATGCTGCTGATGTACATACACTATTTGGTATGCAAACAATCACATTTGTGTCTATTTCACTACAACTTTCCATCATTACTTTCACAACATAAAGAAGGTTCTAATCATAGTTATTCCAGTGTTACAAATGCCGTAAAAGTTGGTAATACAACAGATCACACTACAACAGTGAAATCAAAGTGAGTAAATTCTTTGGTACATTCACATACAAGAAACAATGATTACAAGCACCTTTGCACTAATAAGTTTAGATATACATTTCCATATTTAACATATAAAATGACTGCTAAGTTGAATTTTAAAGTTTAATGTAGATGTAGACCTTCTGTAGATCTTTCCACCAGCTGGATCTTCAGTAAGTGTCAATTGCTCTTTGTTTTCCAGACTTACCAAGATCACCAGAACTCCAAATGCTTACATTTATTTAACCATGTAAAAAACAAATCCTGTTATATTCTTAAACATCTAATATATATATTTATATATATAAATAAAATAGAATATATATAAATAAAATTAAAACACACACACACCTTGTGTGCAACTTTTGCTTCTGCGCAAAAGCCTCCTGAGGACAAGCAAAGAAATGAACACCTTGTTTACACCTACTGCAGTATCTGAGGGCCTTTCCTTCTAAAGCCAGCACAGTTTATGTTAATATATAAAGCCCAGATCTTATGAATCCGACCTTCAAAGTACACGTGCAGAACTGAGAATGCCATTGCTATCAGCCCAGCTCCAAACAAGAATGAGATTCTTCTATGGCACAAGGGCAAAAGTCCATAATCAGAGCTCATAGGCAGATCAATATAAGCAGCAAGTCACCATAAAACTAACAGAATATTTTGGCTTTACACTGGACCCATAATTTTATGGACAATTATCACCTCAAACTGCAACAGAGAGACATATCCATACAGAAGTAAGTACATTTTGGGAAGCGAGGAGTTTGTGTGTATAGGCATACAGAGAACACTAAACCATTTTAGAACCACCTTTCTCTTTGATCTTACTTCAGAAGCACTTTCTTCATCAGACTAACTCTGCTTAAAATACATTTAAATTGCTCACTAAGCTACTTCAGAAAAGTAGGATTTGTACACCGGTGATGTAAAAGTCTAAACAGAAAACAAATCTTGTATTCTTCTACGACAAAAAACATCTTTCTAGAAAGGAAATTATACTTCAGTAATAATAGCACATTAATTATGAGACATACTAATGAAACACTACAGAGTGTAATGAAGTCACTGTCATTGAGTATTGTATTTTGATGTTTTAATACTTTCCACTATGTTTCTATATGCACTGATTAACGTACTTTCCAATAAATAGCTTCACGTTATACTCAAAGAAGCACGTGGTATACAACAGGACAAGTGTAGCTAAGTTTGTTGGAAAATGCATTTTGAAGCATGTGAAGAAAAATGCTTACTGAAGGTATCTCAATCTGTGTGGCAGTTAAGACTCTGAATATTAAACATCATAATTTATATAGTGATCAGCTTTTGCACGTAACTGTGCTCCAAAACAAAATTTTCCCTAAAATAAAAATTGTGTTTCTACACGCTACAGTTACCAAAATGACCTTGGAAGAACAAGCAAAACACACGGCAATGCTGCAATGCCTGACTGGGTCTGCAGAGTACCTGAAAGCACATTTTTCGGATGTGTGAAATACCTTTTAGATATTGGTCTGGATCCTGTGAATTCCGCATGTCCACAGCTGCAGATTTTTTTTTTATTTTTTTTTTTCAGATCCAATGGAATCTGTTACCATTTTGTTGTAAAATTCACTATTTTATGGTTGCTAGGCACCTGACTTTTGGCGCTTTGTCCTCTTACCCTTTTACCTGCATACCCCTTTTCTCTCCTTCAGTTTTCTGTACAATTAGGAATTCATTTGATTACAGTAAATATTCCACATGCTGTCTGTGGCTACAGATATTAAGGGGTCAAGGAACAGAAAATGAATTCCACCTTTTAGTTAAAGACTGAGAAGACTATGATTAGAAGAGAAGGAGAAAAAAAGACGTGTGAGCTTCAATGCCAATCACAGGTAATTCCCCCTCAAACTACAAGCAAAGGAATTTCTGAATTGGCCCATGTGGGGTAACACCATGGAAGCCAAGATAGTGGGGAAAGGATGTCCAGAAAGCACACCCAGAAACTCCTCAGAAATAACTGCCATTGAGAATAATCAATTACCACATTGAGCAATGAGTCAGAATTATGTAAATATGTATTAAGAAAAAAAAAATACCTCAGTGATACAACAGATTAATACTGCCATGGAATTTATTACCACAGAGGGCATAAGGCTCTATTATAAAGAATATACTCTGGAGACAAAGATAAGGTTGCATATTCATACTTAAATGAGGTCAATCCTGATCTTTTCAGGTATTTACTGTGCAACTGTGGTATGATATGAACACAGAGTGTTCATTTCAAATGTAGATTTTCCCAGGTTTTCATATATGGTATCAGGAGGCAAAAAGCATTCAAAAAACAGCTCTGCTATCTTCCCCAAAATCACAGAGGACATACATAAACTCTGTAGCATGGAACTGTTCACCTGACTGGGTTCTAGAGCATTTACTCAGAGTCACCAGAACCCAGATAGTCCTGAGTCAAGTAACTGCGTAAGGGAAGTAGAATTCTTATGTTTATTTTCACAGGTTTTCTTTCAATTCAAATGTTAAAGTAGTAATAATAATGTCACACAGTACTACTACATCTACTTACATAATAACCTTTGTTAACATACTAAGAACATGCTAAATTTACTTAAACTACTGTTATTTAACCTAAGTCCTTGGGTTGCAGCCCAGAAGAACAGTTACCCCAATGCATAATGTCCTGATAATACACAACTTACAGCAGTACTACAGAGTACTCCCCAAAAGAACAGAGCTACTCAAAGGCAGTCACGTGGCTCAGTGATTTACAGAGCTGAGAATCTCTCCACGTGGATTATCATGGAAGCACCACAACCTTTCGACTGGGAGGCAGAGGCCAACCAACAAATGTCACAGCAGGTAACAACAGAGAAGTAACTGTAGCCGTAAGTTTCACCCGCCAAAACTTCAGCAAACAAACATACAAAAACTGTTGCAAACATTGTGATCTGAAAGGTCTCTCTGCATCAAAACTGCGCTACACAGGACTTCTATGCAGAAGATGAAGCTATGAATTGACAACTAACCCTGTAAGTTATTCTACAAGACTCCTAATCTGAGCAGTTGCTCCTCCCACACCAATAAAAAAGGAAAATAATATGAGCACAGTTCACTGTTGCAGACAAACATGCTCTACTGCATCATTCAGCAGAACTCTGCTGTAACGATATGCAATCCCTCTTCATAGCACAGCTGGCTTGCTACCATTTATCTAGAGTTAAAATAAATGCATGCACATTATTTTAAAGATATGAAAACTAAAAGTAGAGAATTCGGTGTCACCAGCATGTTGCTGAAAACCTAATTCAGGTCTGCTCAGACTTGAACTCGTTGCTCCAAGGAGACTGTATTTTAGATCTGATACCCAGCTCACTAATCTAGTACCTCAGGCAAAGCCTAAGCTCGCTATTCTGGGTACCATCTTGCTGTTTTATTATCCTTTCTTAAGATAAGCTTCTTTCTTTCAACTGTTCCAATATTTCTCTGCTTAGGTATCCCAAGTTTATCTATTCCCTAAGGAATAAAGATTGTTCTTTCTCTCATCTATGCTATATTTTCTGCTTTTCAATACTGCAGAGGGCAAACAAGCTTACGAAGAGTTTTATTTTCCTCATATATTCCTAATTTATATTCATTTTCATATATTTAAGATATGACATAGAAGCATGAAGAGACACAATCCCTGCATTAAAGAGCTTACAGCCTCACACTTCTCTGTGCGACAGGTAAACAAACATCACTATACTAGCTTTATAAATATGAATAAAAAGATGGCAAATGATTTAACTAAGGCCACTGAATAAATACCTATCAGATTGATAACCAGAAACAAGATTTTGTTACGCGATCTCTGGCCTATATTTAACTCCCTGTATGAACTGTGTGTCTTGTAACAATGCTGACTGATACTGCAGTTATTTCAAGTAGCCCCACAGAAGCTGAGAGACACCACTTTGGGACTCTGAGCAAGCATTTTAAAACAAACCACAAACAATCCACTCTCATAATCTGTTGCATACTTAGTTTTCACTTTCCCAGTTCACAGAACACAACTCCAGTCTGTTGTATTTTTTAGACAGTGCTTCCTCAGCCACTGATTAAAAAGGAACTCTAAAAGATGGTAATTACCAGTATATCCTCCCTTATGGACAGCTGAAATAAGGCTCAAAAGAAAAAAGTTGGCTATCCTAACTGGAATCTTGTGTTACTAAAGAAACAAGAAGTTACACTATATTTGGATTTCATTCCCATTTGATACGCACTTTTCAAAGGAATGCTCTGAACTTCTATGCACTTCTAGTACCTCACACCTGTAAACCAGAATAAATTGCATCTCTAAACCACTACTGAGGAAAGGAGAGAAGGGGCTAGGATAGGAAAGAGTATGAAACCCTTATCTACTGAGGTTTCACTGCAAATAAAAAAGGTAATTAAAGCCTATTAGCTACAGAACAAAGTCTGAAGCCCTTTTTCTCAGCCCAGGCTTATTCCACTCTAGCAGGAGAGAAGCAATATCCTTCCATCCTTGTGCATTCTCAGTCTTACTGTAATTTACTTACCATTTATTCAAACCTAAGATGTTCTCATAGCTATTAATAATTCAAAAACATAAATTAATTTTTATATTGTTTCAGCTGATGATTGGAAAATGGTATTAACATATAAACTTTGCACCAGCCATTAGAAGATTCAGGTAGGCCCTGAAGTCACCAAGAGTTACTGCAGCGCTCCCAGAAACTTGCTTTTTGTAGATTATTAGTTCTGACATCTGGCTGGATAAGCTTTCCAGTTAAGCAATCAGAATTCTGCTTTACAACTGGAGAACAACACTTCCCCCCCCTCTCCCAATAAACCAGAATATTTCACTTTAGGAACACTGAGGTAATCATTCCTACTAAAAAGCTTGTAAGGAAGTAATCAGAAAGAGAAAGTATGTTAACATCAACCTCACTAATTTTTCACCGCGTTTTTCAGCAGTGGAGTTTACCCTCTGCAGGAAAAGCCCAGGAACTTCGATAGAGGTCAAACTCATCTGCATAGTGCCTAGTAACACAACACAACTCTAAGGAAGATACATTTTAAGGTAACTACTCCTCCTTTCACCTGCTGCTTGCAGGTTATGTTTTTATACAGGCTCTACTATCTTCCGAGCAGATGCACAGCAACTGTGACTAGACAATAACCATCCAAATAAATTAACTCCTATAGAGAGACGTTTTGATATTTTAATGACCAACATATTTAATTTGTCTGAATAAAACTTCAGGGCACAAACAGTACCTACTCTTGACTGTAAATGTCAACTGCATTATTACAGTACAACTAAACCAAAATTTCTCCCCAACTACGTAAAATACTGGCTTAAGACTGAAAAGCAAGGCCTCAGCTGTCTCACCAAAACATGCCTTGCAATTCTTACCTTGAGAGGGAAAAATAATTCCAGACAGAAATCACAAAAATGTCACCCATGTATTCGTTCTCTGTCCTGCCAAAAACTACAGGATTTGTGACCAAATTAAGCGCAGTACATTTTTCAGGTGAAGTCTGTAGTGTTATAATAAATGTTTGTAGCTTTTAAGATGAAAGCCTTCATTATAATGTCATTATAATGTTATTCAAGAATGGACAGAACCTGCAAGGTCATCTGATCCAGTTTTCTGCCAGTCCTGGCTCACCCCTATCACACAGTATGTATCACCCTGACCAGCCTGGGTTTGGATAACCCATGCGGTGGGTTGCCCCCCAGCTAAACTTGTCATATTCATCCAACTTCTGAACAGCATGTGTTATGGTTTTTGTGCTGCTGTCTGCACTGAATTTTCTCCCTCAGTTTCATCTCAGCTAACACATTAACATAACTTCCTATCTTATTAAAAATTATCTCCCTTTTAAGTATGTGGGTCCTTCAAAATGCTTCTAAGATACCACGTCCCCGTTTCACTCAAAATATTCATTTAGCCACATAAGATATACTTATTTCTCAATTATTTTTATATCAATTAGTCCTTTCTGTCTTCTGTATATTTTCCTGTTCTTCTCTAAGTTTCTGTCAAGTTGCCACACCTGTTGCAAAGGTACCTGGATGTAAAACAGTACTTAAAATACAGTCGCAGTCTCATGCAAAAATCATTCCCTCTCATTTCCAGTGCCTCTGTGGATGTAACCTAAACTCCATCCTGTTTCACAAAGTCTATATACCATACTGTACACTGAGGCCTGCTCTGCCTTTCAGAAGCATGCACAAATCCTTTTCATATGAAAGGGAGCTGGGTGCACACAACTGACAGGATTATCAGGCCCATGGTATTGCTCCTATCCCTTTCTCAGCAGTACTGCTTTCCAGGTTATTCCCTCACAGTGAATACCTGTTTTGGATTACTGTCCCTCACACGTTATAGCGCGTTTTCCAAAATAATCTGATTTATATTTTCCAACATGTCTGATTTCTTTAGATTACTGGTTTTTCTGCTCTTTTGTTTAACCCTTCCCTTGTCATCTGTTAATGTCACTAGTGTACTAGTCACTTTCTCATTAAGTTCATTAACACAGACACTAAATATGCCTAAAATGGCCAATCTTGTATTGCTGTGTGCATATGCAAGCACTCCTATCACCTAAAACTGCTGTGACTCACCAAATACATCCTCCATACTTTGTTTGATTTTTGTTTATGGTCCTTCAACCAATTTTTCACTCAGATGTCTATAGATATAGATAAATAATTTGTTAATGAGTGATTCAGAGATGTATTTATATTTCAGTTAAATATGCAAAATAATTCTACAGCTACAACTTTCCCTTCATCCTCTGAGGCCTTCAACTTGCAATCAGATGTGGCAAGCAAGCCAGTCCTGTACCTACCCACCACCACTGATCTCTGTGCAGATGTTACTGCAGTATCAGAGCAAGAAAAGTAACAAAAACACTTCTTGAAAGTAATTTTGCTTAGAAAATTCCTGGCTTTTATTGGTGTTTCCCTAACATTTCTGCCATTATTTTATTAAAACCAGGAACTAGAATCCCCCAAGTTTATCTAGCTCTTCAGCTCATGTTTTTTCCCCCCACTGTTCTCTCTTTCTTATTTGTTTATTTATTAAGTTGGAAATCAGTACTCTCATTAAAAATGTCTCTAACTTTTAAGTGCCCCTCTGTAGTCAACAGCTATTTCATACAATCCTGGTTTTTAACTGCTCACACTTTTTTATCCTACCATACATGCATTTTCAAGAAGGTCACCATAATGGCTTGCCTTCATACTAACTTTATGCCCCTTTCCATTTACAAATCGACCTATTTTATCTCTACTCAATTATCCCTTACCTTCCCAATATTTACAACAGCAAACTTATTACTCACCTTTTTACCAGCATTAACTAAGTTCTGCTGCCTTCACCATAAGCTTCGCAGAACCGAGACTCAAACTTATCTCACCTACACTTTGTCCTTTCACATAATATCTCTTAATGCAGACAAATACTTTTTAAAAGTAAAAACTCATTCTGAACTCATTTTGTACTTCATTTGCACAAGGCCTCTCACTCTCAAAGGCCCCATGCAGACCCACAACAGAAATAAATGTATCACTTACTCTCACGTGAAAACCAGCAGAACCTTATACTAACATACAAGGTCACGTCGGTCCAATTCTTTGTAGGAATGTCATCTCATCAATTACTAACACAAAAAACAGCCTGTATTTCATGTTAACTTTGTTTTCACCTACTGCATGTTTACCAACTAACAAAAATGTAAATGCATGCCCACACTACCAACACTTGCATTTATTACTCCATATTATTTTCATTTACAATATAAAATAATCTTTAGAGGTGCATTTAGAAAATGCTTTCCTAATTCACCTCACTTGAGATAAAGCATCTAATTTGCACTACATCCAAGGGACTTACACTCTGTGATGCTTACAGAGACTTACAGAACTACATTAACAAGTATCAGTGGTTATCAGCAGTGTGGCTTTGCTCACTAAGAACCACAGTGCATGAATTATTTCACCTGTCAAACAGCTCAAAGCAATGCAGGCACAAAGTTTGAATGGTTCAGACTTTCACTGTCACAAATAACTTTTTCTAGTGCGAGAAAAGAGAGGGCAGTGCAAGGAAAAGAAGGGGATGACAGGATGGCCTATCATATTTTCAATTATCATTTATCAGAATTGTGTCACAAGTTTAAACAGTTCACATCGTGAACGAAGTCTAACATACATTCCCAAAGCACAATTCCACAAGAGTCAAAAAGAAGTAGCTGCAAGAAAAAAGGCACACCTGACAACAGCTTACAGGAAGGTTATCTGATGACTGTTCTGCAAAACACTCAGTATGACGAAGCCAACAGGACTACTAATGCCACACAAAATAATTCAACTTTCTAAATTATTTACACAGCAATTTAGAGCCAAAATGACTGCATTATTAGAGATAACAGTAAACCAAGCAAGGGGTCCGTGGAGCCTGAGATTTTATCTCAGCCAACGCAGTATGCCAGATGTTTCATAGAAAGAAGCAACTTTCATCCCAAACCATCACGGATCCAAATCCATAAATGTATTCCTGTAGGTGCACACCACCGAATGCCTCTGAATCCAGCAGGATCCCACCTGCCATGCAGATCACTGCATCGCTTCATAGGACATAACACTCAATTGGACAAAAACGTACACTGAAGTTAACCTTGCTTCAATTTGTTTGAATTTGTTTGCAAAGTCATTACAATAGTGAGATCAAGACTATACTCACATTTCAGACTCAAGAGGAGCATTTTCATGTCTTATTTTTTAAACCCAAGGTTAATTTCTGAGCGGTTCATAAAAATACGGCCCTGTGAGAAAGCTCAGGTTGTGGTCTTTGACACAGATACACAAAACTCTTTCTACAAATTTAGCATTACAGCACTTCTATTTCCCTATAACCAAATCCCCCTAAAACCTTCAGTACTAAAGCTAAACAAGCATTAACCCAACAGAGATACATGTGTACATACAGCCTGTATACTACACATATAGGGCGGTGAACTCAGCTGGAAAACACATCAAACTCAGATTATGCCAGAGCAACAGTGACTAAAGCAGTAATTCGAAAAGCAAAACAAAAACAAACCACCCCCCAAACAACCACCTTGACAGCTTATTTCAGATTGGCCTATGCAAATGACAGAGATTGTGATGAACCAGACCTTCTGAAAGACTCTTCTTATCAACTTCTTCAAAACTCCAATTAAATTAAAAGAAATTAAAAAAAAAAATACAACAATTTATATTATTTATATATCATCAATTATACGCGTTTTCAGCAACCGTATATAAAATAATGCCAATGACAAAATGTTAACAATAAAAATAGTATTTTTGGATGATGGATTCTAAATTATAAAGTAGCATCTTGTTAAAAATTAATGGTCATTACAATGCTAAATTAACATTAATTATGTTAACTCTCACAGCATATAAATGCTTCCAGAATACATATGAAAGCACAAATGACATACAACCATGACATTTCAGTGCAAAAAGTTAGGCTTTTGAGCTTCTATCATGTGAAATTAAAAGCAATATATTTAAAAAAAAAAAAAAAAAAAAAAGCAAAACCTTATCATTTTGCAAACTATATGCAAAACATTGTCAGGTAATAGATTACTACATGATCCAACAGAAGAATTCAAAAAGCAGTAACTATTCTCAATGATTCAGTAACTCTTTAGCAACACTACCATAATATTATGTATTAGAGAAAGAAAATAAACAGGACAGCCTAAAGTGAGCTTCCCACTTTATTCCTAGGCCTAGCAGCAATCCTAAACTTTGCTAAAGCTATTAACCATAGCCATTTATTTCCTCGGTCTGGATCTTAAAGCAATCATATGTCAACACCAACAAAAAAGAAAAATTCAGTAACTACAGCTATCTGACTAAGGTTTTCCAGGCATCATTGTAACTCAATAACTGCTCTACTGTGCTCTGAACTCTACAGCTTCAAGCTGGAAGTCAATCTAGGACAACCAATAGAAAGTGCACCTGTACAATTACTGCGTTTCCTAATTCAGAAGGCCAAACTGAAGACAGATAAAGCTTGTGTGTACTCAGATCACCAAAACAGAAATCCAAAAGCCCATACATCTTTCCTACATATCACTCATCTATCTTATCTTTAACTGCAATTAAATATACCATCTATACAGTGCAGAAACATAAAACTACATTCCTTAACCAGTGTGCATAAAACTTGATTCTAAATTAAATAGATGTTTCTACAAAGCACCTAGGAGACACTATACATGCAATAGTTTCAAAATCCTTCACATAAAAAATAACCACCAAGTTAATCAAAATTAATTCTTAAAAAAAAAAAAAAAAATCCAGTAACTGAACAGCACCACACACAGTAATTTAAAATATTCAACATTAACTCCACGCTACATTAAAAAATAATCTGCCTCATAAAAAATCATCTGTATGATTTCAAGGAAGGTAACCTTATTTTTAAAAGCTGCAGCAATCTATTATTTTTCCAGTAAGAGAAAAAAAAAATTAATATTTATCTTTTGTACTCTAAAATAAAGCCTAATGAACGCTGCTAGTAATTGATAACAATACAATTTATCCCAAGCAGTCTGTCTTCCTGCTGATGTATTTTCACTCACTGCCTGGCCCCACTGAGCTATAAACAACTTTACATACAGGAACACATTTCAGCGCTTCAAAAATTAAAGTAAGTTTCTGTAACTGCAATAACAGGATTCCTCAGTAACTGTCCTTTAGTACCACCGTTCAGAAACGATCAGCAGAAATGTCTCCCACGTACTCCGTTTATACACTGAGGATCTCTTCGAAGTTTAAGATTTGCAGATGTAAAACGCAAATAAAATAGCTGCAAAACATAATTACCTTTAACCGACCACTGCACCAGACAAACAAGGAATTGGACATATTTTCAGGTCTACGTTACAGCATTTTTAAAGAGCGGGGGTATTTTTGTTATTGCACGCAACAAAAACCAAACACAACCCCACACTCACAAATACCACAGCAACAGCTTGGTAGCACTCACCGCAAGTAATACTGTTTTAAAGCGAAGGCAGCATTAGAACAACTTCTGGGAAAGTTGAACTCCTCCACGATCTCACCCCACTGGTTCTTCTCAGAGACCTGTCAGAACAACACAGGCCCGATGCACACCGTGCCCCCAGCACCGCTCCACAGAGCCCACCGAAACAGGGGGCTGCCACGGAGCGAACGGATAAATATACTGAAATAAATAAACAGGAACGCGTGTGGGGTTGGGGCCGCATTTCCTGCTGACAGCCTTTCCTAGCGTTTCCCCCCGGGAATCCCCCCGCTTCTCCCCAGCATTTCTCCCCCCCCCTCCCTCACCTCCTCCCACTCCACAGCCCCGATTTTTATTTTTCACGTCGCGGGGTCGAGCAGGAGGGTTCGGCCGTTCTGGGGTTTGTTTGTTGTTGTTTCTCCTGCCTGGACAATAACCAATCGCCGCTCCCTCTGTCGCCCCCTTTTAAATCCTGCCGCGGTCCGTTAAAACCCGCACGAGTTGCCCACAATGCGGGGCGGTGCGGGAGGGGCGCCCCCTGGGCCGCGGGGTCCCCCCGGCGGGTCCCCCCGGGCCGGAGCCACAGCCACGGAGAGGCCTTTCTTTTGAGGCCTACATCTCTGTCCCCAGCCTCGAAGCCTAAAGATGGCTATTTGATTACACACCGTCTCGGGTGCCCCTTTTGTTATTTTTCCCCGGGAAGAGCTCGCAGGGCAGCGCCCGGCCCCCCCCGGCCGCGAGGCTCGGTTCCTAGCCCATGCTCCGTGCCGATTATCGATGTTAAACATGCCCGCTAATTTTGAGTTGCACTAAAACTCTCTCCTCTCTTCGTCTGCCTGAGAGAGAGGCGGGCAGAGCCGCAATCACAAGCGAAACAAACTGCCCCTCACGGCCCCGCTCCCCCCTCGCCCTCCCCCGGGGCCGGGGGGGGGAAGGGGGGGGGTGGGCAGGGAACGGGGCCGGGGCGAGGCCGGGGCGGGGGGACGCCGTACCCCGATCCCCCCGCATCGCTCCGCCGACAAGGCCGAGCCACCAACCTGCCTGCCTGCTTCCTCCTTCCACCCCCCACCTTCCCTAACCCTCTGGAAATAGGCCGGTTCCCGGCACCCCGGCTCCCCCCGCCGCCCCCGGGGGTCAGAGGAGACTTTTGGGAAGAGGTTAGCGGGAGGGAAACCCAAATTAAAACTTCCACTCACCTTCCCAAATCCGCCTAAAGTGGTGACTCTGGTGTAGAGAGCGTGAAGATCCAGCTCCTTCCCACCCACCACAGGGATCTTCTTAAAAGGAGACCTGCCAAAGGAGATCCACACAAAACACCGCCACTTGTCAGCTCTGCCCCCTCTTCTCCCCTCGCCGGGGCCGCCGTGTCCTTCAGGGAAGGGGCTGGAAGTTGGATCTGCTCGGTTAAAGCCTCCCCCCCTCCCGTGCCATCTCCCCATTTTCCTCACCCTCTGCTGTGGTGAAACTGCCGCAGCTCGTCCAGGAAAGCGAGTCCCTTTCTCCGCTGGTCTGCGTGGTTTTTACCCGTCGAATTTGCCATTTTTGTATTAAAAAAAAAAAAAAAGGTCCTCGTAAAAAAAAAAAAAAAAAAAATTAAATCCAATTTGAAAAAAAAAAAAAAAAAAAAAACGGCCGACGACAACAACAACAATCCCCGGCTCCTCCTCGCCTTTAAGAGACCCAGGTGCCCGTGCTCGGCCGGGGATCGGCCATGGAGAGGGGCTTGCTTGAAAAAAAGTTTAAAAGGAATAAGGGAGCCCCGCGAGTGCGGTAACCGCGAGTCCTGCCTCCACACAGCGCGCGGGCACAGAGACGGGAGCGAGAGGGGCACGCTCCGCGATTCCTCCTCCCGCTGCCGCTCTCAGCACCGCGAACCCAGCCGATCCAGCCTGCACATGAGACTCAACATGGTGCTGCTGGATCACACAATGAATTGGGTTACTGTTGTGGCGGGGTGGGGGGAGCCGGAGTGAGGTACTGACAGTGTGTGTGTGTTACAGACGCGGCTCCGCGCGGTCGCCCTCTCCCTCGCTCGCTCCCTCCTCTCGCACACACACACTGCACGGCTACGGCGGCGGCGGCGGTGGCGGCGGCAACGGGATTCACTTCTCTTCTCTCTCAGACAAAAAGATCTGAGGCCGCCGTGCTTCTGCCTGGACGAGAGCGCAACACAGCGGAGCCCGGAGGCCGCTCCCGGTACTGCACGAGGCAGCTCCGAAGGCAAAAGCCAGCGCAGCCCCAGCAAGCAGTTCCTGGCGGGGAACAATAGGCTCCTCTCGCCGCTAAGGGCTCATCTGCAATGTGCCGCAAACTTCACACAAAGCCGGGCGGAAAGAGAAGAGGGAGAGGGACGAGAGGGGAGGAAAAAAAAAAAAAAAAACGGCTACTACCGGTTGTTCCAGGGCGAGGGCCGGGAAACGCGCCCGCCGCGCCGGGCTCGCTCGAGCGGCCGCTCCCCGCTCCGGGGGGAGGGCGGGAGAGGTGGGCTCGGAGCGCCGGGCCGGGTAACGGGGCCGAGCCGAGCGCCCCGAGTTCGAGGGGAGAGGCGACGGCGACGGAAGGGGGCACTGCCGGATTTTGACTTTCGGAAAAGTTTGGAGTCCCCCGGCCCGAGGTGTTCCCAAGGACAGGAAATCTCCCCGGATGGCGTGGGGGTGGGGAGCGCCGTGCGGCGGGGGCGGCGGGAACCCCGCTCCGGGCCGGGGGGCCCGCAGTGCCCCGAGGGAGGCGCGGAGCCGGGGCCGCCCCGGAGGACTGCGGCAGGGCCGGGGCTCTGCCGGGCCCCACAAACGCCTATTTTTTCTTCTCGAGATACCGTGCCCTGTAATCGGACAGCTTTAGGGCCGCTCCGCTCCATCCGAGACACGTTGCTGTGTCCGTATGTTGAAAAGAACGCAGAAGCAAAACGTTACTGAAGAAGGAAGGACGCGGCCCTCACCCCAGCCAGGCGTTAGCCATAAGCGGCAGCCCACCTTCTTCTCCGCATATGGTGGTGCGGTATTTGTAAATACTTCCCTCGTCACGTGCATCCAGCGCCTAGGAGCACAGGACGGTACCTGTGGCCAGGCCGGGCAGCTGGGGCGAGAGGGGCCTGCGGGGCCTTCAGCCCCAAACATCCGATGGCGAAGCCGAGGGGCCCCAGGTGGGCCTCCGTGCCTCCCTGCCGGTACCTGAGCTGCAGGTGGGGCTCTGGAGGAGCACTCCTACCTCACAGCCAGTGCTGAGACCCAGGGCCAGGTGGGGCCTTGCCTCGTCCTCAAGCAGAACTCCTTGTTAGTCAGTCAGGGGCTGTGGGGCACACTGTGGCCCCAAGGGCGTGCTTAGGGCAAACTGTAATTCCCTTCTTTTCCATGTACTAACTTCAGAAAATAAAACGCACACACATATATATATAATTTTTTTTTTAGGAAGGTTTTTTTTTCTTCGAGTGCTGTTTCAGCTTGAACGTAGGCATAGAGACATGCAGCCAGGCGCTTTCTGAAGGTCTGCCCTTGGGTCACACTTGCTGGGGTGTCAGAGATCTAGGAAAGAAATATCCGTTTTAAATTAATAAATACTGAAAATGGGCCTCTGTGTGAATGGAGAGGTGCTGCCTGAATGCCAGTGTAAGAAATGCAGCCTCTACTTGCTGTGTGTTAGGAGACACCCCCAAATTAGACCTGCAGCAGCTCCTGCTCCGCACCCCCGTCTGTGGCACTCTGAGTTTCTGCTATTTCAGCAGCGAGACTCCTAAAGCTAGAGAGATTGAAGACAAACAAGCCACCGAAGGTCCAAACCGCTCTGTCAGACGCACGCAGCGCACCCTGCCTTCAGGAGGGGCGGTTGCTGGCCGTGCCTTCCTGCAGCCACGGGGTCCCCTCGGCGAGGGGCGGCGGCGGAGGTGAGTGGCGCTCCTCGCCCCGCTCGGCGGCGGGCGGACGGGCGCGTTGCGTAGCAGGGCTATGTGGGCTGCCATGCGGAGCGCGGCAATTGCGCACGGTCCCTTACGTAACCGTCAGCTGGGGATTCCCTGGAGGGGGTCACTCTATTCAACCATTAAGCAGACCCCGGCCGCCGCCGCCGCGCCGCGCTCGGATCGCCGCCGCCGCCGGTACTGAAGCTGCGATCGTAGCCAGCGCGGCGGCTCCTCACAAAATGGCGGCGCCCATGGAAGCGGCAGCCCCATTTTGTGCCCGGCAGAGCCTGTCAACAAAACGCCGACTTGGCCGAGGCTGAGGAACAGAAGGCGGCGGCTCGCTCGCGTTACGGAGAGCGGAGGGAGGAGAGCGAAGGATTTCACCGCCCTCCCGCCGCCGAGAGGAGATTTTCTATACAGCGTGCGCGTTGGGGGAGGGAGGAGAGGGAGGTGAAGGGGGACGCGAGCAGCAAGCGCGTCAGAGGCGGCCTCGTCCCAGCGCGGAGCGGCGGCGCGGGGGAGGGGAAGCGAGGCGAGGCGGCGGCTCTGGCGGCGGCGGCGGCGGCCGGGGCGCTGCTACCGAGGGCGGCGGGAGCGGGCGGCGGGAGTGCGGGGCTCCGGGGCGTGAGGCGCTGCTCCCCGCGCGGGGCCCGGGCGCAGGGAGCGCTGCTGGCGGATCGCGGCGAGCCTGCAATGAGTGACAGGGCGATCCAGCGCCGCGCCGAGCTAACTAGGTCACCGCCAGCACTTAATTACTGTTTGTTTCATTTTAGTGCGTGCCTTATGAATAAACCGGCTATTAGGCTGATGCTTCAAGTAACACTATCCAGCACCCAGGTACAGAATGTCTGTATGGGGCTCTTGTGATGCCGGTTCGGTAATAATTGCTGTTTTACATTAACGCGGCTGGGTTTCTGTGGCTCGGTTCTTCAGCATGTCGCTGAAATGATGGAGATCCATGTGACGAGGCTGCGTTGCATCGCCTGTCTTGCTATTTTTATTCTGTCAGGAGCTCCCTTCTCTTTGGAGGTAGAGAAAGGGCTTATGAATTAAGGGTTTTTTTCCTGACTTACGTGCCTTAATATGCATGCATTTAATGATGCCTGAATAAAGGAGCTGATGTATTTCATCGTTAATGTGATAGTTATTAATGTACCAAAATACATTTCTGGTTAAGAATTAGGAAATATAGCTTGTTGTCTATTAAATATCAGATGGTTGAAAGGGAAAAAGCAGCGGAGCTTCTGTTGCTATTTGTTTTTAATATTCTTTTGTTTATCTGTATAGTAGCTGTCAATGCAATTTGAATTACTTTAAATTGTAAAATAAAACCTGTGCTATCATTGACTGTTCATAAAAGTTAATTTGTACAGTGAATTTTAGTGTGTAAGTGGTGTGCATGGAAGCAGCATTCTTGCAGACAGTGTAGGTCCAGTAATTGAACTGTCACTGTTCAATAGTGGTGATTGGGTTTGTCGTCGTTTGTTGTTTTTTTTTGGGTTTTGTTGTTGTTTTCCAAGTATCACTGCGTTAAATTTTCTATCCTGATAGCAGTGTCCTGTGTTGCAGTTTCAAGCTTTTCCCCTGAATCTTTAGCATTAAATTCAGTGCTTATCACCTGTCTGACCAACTGTTCCTGTCCAGAGCACAGGCTACAATTGCTCTTGTCAGCGTGCCACTGACTGCATTGGCTTTCTGGTGGGTGAATTACTCCTGCTCATTTCCATTTTCATTTTTGCTTGTGCTGCTCATGAACTGTGGCAACATTACGGTTTGATTAGAGTAACTAGTATCACTAGGTGTGTGCTATTAATGTTAAGTGGTTAAACAGTAAATTTTTAGAAACTGAAGCTAGCATAGTTAATTTGTGTGTATATGCCAGTGTATACATGTGTGTGTTTTTAGAAAATGCGGCCTATTAAGTGGGCTAGAGGAGAGACTAAAATCACTCTGAAGACTGCAGGCAGCAGTGGTGCATTAATGTAGGTGCAGTCTGGAAATAAATACAAGAATTACACAATGAACATGTGGTAGAGGAGAAGAGGTTAGAAGTCCTGTGGTACATTTTAGTGACGTTCATCTCAACTGTTTTTAATAAGATGTATTATAGTGTTGAAGTTAACTGCATACGTTAGTCAAAAGGCTTCGCTGTTTGCACAGCTTGCTGTGACAAATGCACCTTTTAGGAAGAGGTTAACAAGAGGCTCAGCAAGGGATTAGTCCTACCCCTTCTTACCAAACAATATTTTAAAACTCTTTATTTCATATGATTGTGCTAGCTAGTTTTTAAAGATGCTGCTGCTTTGTAGTAAGTGGCTAGTCTTCTGTGGTAGCTTATTAAATCACTGATTAAAGAATTTAATACATGAAATTAAATGCTAAACAGTAGAGCAGAGGAAAAGCAAATGTGCAATGTTATGGTCTACTTCTGCACGCTTGTACAAAATTTCCACTACAGTTAGAGGAGTTAACTGCCCTTCCTTGCAGGCTTGTTTTGGATAATCTTGCATAAATAAATAAATAATGCTTTTGCATTGGAAAGAATAAACTTTGTAATTTGTTTATTTAATAGATACTTCCTTCCTGAATGTGTTGTATGCCTTCCTCATCTTATTTTTCAGTTATTATTTCTCAGGAAGTAGAATAGTTGAAAAAATGGGCTCCATTAACACAATCTTAAATAATAAAGTAAATCACTTAAACGTTTTCTTAAATATTATCTATAATTATAGTAATTTTCCAGTATTTGCTGTTCTTCGCAGAGGTCCAACTATTGAAATCAATACATTTTAGGATCATCTGGGCCCCAAATTAAAAACACTTCATAGTTGAAAGTTTTTCAGTTGAGCAATGTAGTATGAAACATGAAGCAGGAAAACCCTGAAAGCAGCTGAAGGAGAAGTAAAAAATAAATATGTGAACATGCTCCCACTTGATTTCAAAACTGCAGTGCTTTTGAAATCATAATTCTTTTGTAGGTCCTGACTTTTGTGTTCTGAACACTTGGGATTAGCCATGTTTCAACAGTAAGATTACATTAATGAATTCTTAGCCTTTTCTTGCATTTATCAGGCCAAATTACGTGCTGCATTGTGTATGACATCATATGTGTAATACAAACTAAGGCCTGAGTAGTGGAACATTTTTGGAGGTTCTTATAAGCACAGAAGTCACGCACCAGTTTGCCATCAGGACATTCATGTTTTTTAAAAAGAAAAAGAATGGGTTTGCACTTAGTAAATGACCTGTTTGCAGCATGACCTTGTGATTACCTGTATGGTTGCATGATCTAGTGGATGGCATGCTTCCCCTGCCACTGGCTGTACTTGTTCCCTGAAATAGCACTAGTGTGATTCATGTTTCTGGTGGCATGTGTGAAAGTTTGATTGAGATGCAAAACGGAAAGAGTTCTTTTGAATGTTTAAAAGGAGCTGCACTCAGAAATGCAGAACTTGTTGTTATATTTGGCTCAAGCTTTAAAGGTTTTTGCGGAGCAAGAACGATGGTGGCACAACGCTGGTGAGGGAGGTCTCATCAATGCAGAAAACCAGGCCTAGTAACTTACTGGTTTTTAGAAGTTCACGTGGTAAAATGGTACTCATGTGAGAGTTCTCAGTATTACACTCATCACGTAGCACTGCCTCATCATTGCATTTTTACCAATTCAGAAGGCAGTCAACGGTAGCTAAAAATACGTAGAAATTTCTGTAAGCAGGTGCCTTAGTTAAATTTATAGAGACATAAATGAAAAGGGAAGTAATGTGAATGTGTGGACAGACATTACGTGTGACAATTTCTGCATTTCATTTTAATACAGGCTGCAAAACTTCTGGAAACCTCGGTAGTAAGCAAAAGAAAGACCAATTAAACAATGCTTTTGAAATTGCCCACATTGATCAAATACTCAATAGCAGTGAAAAAACATGAATACCCACAGATGCATTTTTGAAGGAGAAAATTCGTTGTTTAGCTGTAGTTGTCAGTCTGCCTCATGGTGCATTACTTATTAGGGATTGGGCCTTACGGACTATAGATAGGTGAGCAGCATTGCATTGAGTGCTGCTGGGTTGCCCAATAAAAAGAAGTATTCCTCTGTTCAGCTTAACTGAAAGAAAAAAAATATCTCAAACTTACTGCATTAGTCACACATAACTTTAAAATTGCACTTAAAACATTGATTTTAAACTGTTTAACTATAGTAATGTCTAACAAAACGGAAAAAAAAAATTGGGAGAAGCAGTTTTTGACAGTATTTACATATAAAAGGCCTGTCAAATATAGCCAAGTATCAGTTCCTGTTGCTTGCAGTAACGTGATAGCATTCAGAGCTCTTAGGGGAATTTACGATGCTCATCTTCTCTAGATATTACAGGAAGGTTTGTGAGGCTGGGCTGCTACTCTTCTGGGTTTCAAACCTGAGCCTAAGATCTATCTCACCCAGAATCTTGTTGCAAAGGATAACTGAAGATGCTTCCATGGCACTTAGGACTTGGTTTAGTGGGCATGGTAGCGAGGGGTTGATGGTTGGATTAGGTGAGCTTAGAGGTCTTTTCCTACTTTAACGATTCTGTAATTCTAAGTAGTGAAGTGATTATATGATTCTGTACCACCAGTTCTTGTTTTTTGTGGTTTCCAAAGGTACCAGGATCACCATATTTAAGAGTGACTAATGTGCAGAGCTGGGAGAGTCTGCCTCTGAGCCGAGATACTCTTGAGAGAAGAGTGAACACAGTCTCCTAACCTTTCTAGCCCCTTAACAACAGGCAAAAATGCAGTCTCTGGGTATAAGGTGAAGTAGCAGTGTTAAAATGTCTTACATTGTCTTGTCCTTATCTAGATTGTGTGCTGTGTTGGGGAACTTCGCTGTAGGGAGAGATCTCACCCTTCTCTTGAAACTCTCTTGCCTGTGTCAGAGAACAGTACAGAAGCTTGAAGAATTTTTTCAGTCCTACTGAAGAAGGAATAAGGAGATGAAGGAAAATGTGTGTGCAAGCAAGAGAGTGAAAAAAAAACTGATAGTTTTAGGGTAAGCCCCACTCTGGCAGCCTCTCAGCATTGATAAGTAACTCTCAGTGGCCTCCACTTCAGGTCCATCTCCTTGGGTACAGTTGATGCAGACTTTGTTTTCATCTTCAGCTGATTTAGAAATAAACAGTTTTGCACGTGTTCACACGATTGGTAATATTAAGGCTTTATAGTTTGCAGTATTTTATTTCAGTTTCTAAAATGCAAACAAATGTCATAAGTCACGTGCTGCACTTGGGACTGCTTGTGTTGTGTTCTCCAGTGCAAACAGCAGTGGTGGGTAAGGTTTTGGTATGGTTTAGTTTCTGAGAATGAAACTTCTTCCTTTGTCATTTCATCCATCATCAGGTTGCCTTTATGTTAATTTACAAAGTGAAGATAGATTTATTTTTCAGTGCTACAAGTCCAGATGGATTTATAAGACAACGGAAGTGAAGTCTGACTGTAAGTGAACCCTTAGAATAGTGTTTGACCTACCTACATTTTAATAAGTCTGGACTCATTCTTCACTGTGTGTTTGGGAAATTAAGTAATGTGGGTGATAGTTTTTCTTCAAGAGGTTTCCAAGCTGTTACAGAACCCCCATTGCATTCCCTTGGAATTAGTTCTGCTTAGCACTTAGAAAAATGGAGCCATGTCCTTAATCCAGGTGTATGTGTCATGTTTGCAGTGCTATACAAAAATGGCAGCAGATATTTGATAGTGCAAGTTTCCTCAGTTTAAATATCGTTTCTGTCCTTTTGCCAAAATGTGCTAACTAAGCCCTCAAAGATGTTTTTACGATAAATTTTATAATTTTGGGTAGCTGCCTGGAGGCAAGTTCATCTCAGGATCCATTTCTTTATTTCTAGAAGAAAATACAGAGACACTTGATTTACTCTTTTATTTTTCATATGTCGAAGAGTTCCTGACTATAAATAATAGTCTGATAGTTTCTGTCTGCAAGAGAACATTAAGGTGCTGTGTAATTACGCACAAATTAACATGTAAACATCAAAATAAAGGGTGAAAAATTCATTGCTCATTACGTAGGAGTTCTCCATGTGTGATATCGTACATGTCTTTAATTATATGATCACACTTTTTAATGCAGGATCCTTCAGTTTGAGATGCATACTGCTCAGTGAATTTAAGGAAAAGGGAGGGAAGTAATGCATCTGTATCTACGTTATATTTAAATGTTTATCTGAGTAGAGAATTTTTTGCTTTTCCTTACAGGCTTTTTCCAGTGTAATCATTGGGAAAATATCTGAATGCTTCATGTATACGAATGCATTAACAACGTTGAGAGGTAGTAACATTATCATCAGTGTTGACAAAGTTAAGGCACAGAGGGATTCTCTGCAAGAATGGCTGCTGATTTGGGGTGTTCTTCACTTAATCAAAGCAGAGTTTTAATGGTTGTAATTTACAGGTTATTCAAGAGTGAAGACAGTTCAGCAAAGGAAGCAATCACCATGGCTTCAGAACAGTGTTTAATTCAGCTGGACAGTGTCAGCTTGTCCATACATGCTGTGGTCCTGTCTGCATTATTAGGACTTTCCTAATGGGGGATTGTGGCGCTTAGAAACTGCAGTAAAGAAAACCATGTAAGTATTGTAGATGCTGTCTGTGGTACCTACTAAGTTTCAGTGTTTTACAGAGGCTTAAAATTGGAACTCAGAAAATAAGAAGCATTTAATGACAGGCCACCTGTTTGGTGTAAGAAACTCACAGATCTGAGAGAAACAGAATTAGGGTGTACCCATCAGGAGTAATTTGCTTTGGCTTCCCAACCTTGCCTCTATCTCCCCTCCCCCCGGCGGCCCGCTTCCTGCACTCTGTGCCATGTGCCACGGCCATCCTCCCGGCCCGGGTGCCAGAAGAGGGAGCACCGAGTGCAGTGCGGCCCCGACCCTTATTGCAGTCCCCTCTGCTGCCTCACGTGGGAGTAACCAATCTGCAGCGCTGCTGACGCCACACGGTTGTCAGAAAACCTCACTTCTGGTTGCTTCTTTTTTTTTTTTTTTTTGTCTTTCTTTGTTTTTAATTTTTTCTTTTTTTCCTGTGCACGTGCGGCTTGAGATTCAAAAGCTAATTGCTTTATCATGATATTCAATCAGAAAACTTCCCAGAAAACTGATCCCTGATTCAAAGTAGATCTTTGGGGGGAAAAAAAAAGTGTATCTTCCATTGTTCCTTAAAAGATGTCTTGGAACCTGAAGTCCACTTGAAATAGAATGCTGCAAATGTGTCTTAGTAGCCATTTGGCACCGTATGCATTTATAGACTTTACATGTGATGTGTGGTATGATTGCAACCTGTCTGTCCACTGGGCTTGAGTACAGGAAGTTGGCTATCCTGTAACATCCTCAGATCATTCCAGGATAGTGCTAATTACTCAGAATAACACGGTTAAATAAGACTCAGTGTATAAAAGGAGGGTAGCAAGTCCTGTACATCCCAACGGAGTAAAAATATTCCTCACAGTGAGAGTTTTGGTGGTGACTTCATCAAATGGCCTTATGGCACTTCTGTAGTGTTGGGCATATTAACTGGCCATTTGATAGCATGTGAGCTGTATCTCTTTGTTAGGCTGAGCTGTGCTTGCCATCCTGTGCTACCTGTAACTGTGGTTAGTGTCTCAGTCCAGACTGCCTGAAACAGTTTGATCACCTAACTGGATGTCTTGGGAAAATTCTCTAAGGGCTACCCTGGTGTGCGATTCTCTGTTCAAAGAGCTCTGTTGGTTTCATTGCTAATAAAAGCTTAGTCTAGCAAGTATTATCTGATATCTGTTTGTTTGTTTTATTGCTTAATTTTATTTAGGGGGGAAAAAAAAAAAAAAAGCATTGCCTGGTGAATGGCTACAGACTATAATGATAAGAGCATTTTGTCCTCACTGTGGTACTACTGATTCCAGTTTGGTGTGTCAGTGATAGAAGAGCTTTATAGAGCAGTTTGTTTTTATTATAAGCAGCCCTTTTCCTGTCTCTGTCCCATCCTAACAAAATGTCTGGGGCATTTCTTATAGCAATATAATTAGAACACAGAAGGGTATCCTATGGCCATATGCCTCTCAGTTGAGAAAAAGAGAGGAAAAACAAATGGTTGTAGGAGGAGTCTCTACTTCCTTTTATATAGTCTTCATAAGCACAGTCACTAGGGGTTTTGTGGCTTAAAGTTAGTAACATTATTCTATTTTTAAAAGTTTCATTAATATTCCCCAAGGTATAAATGTATAATCCTGAATGTTTGTTATATTGAAGGGTCACCAAAAGTCTGCTTTTTGGTGCTATTGTAGTTCCAGAGAAGATAAAGAAAGGAAAACTTGGTTTTTGTTTGAATTCTGTTTGTTTTTACTCATTTCAGTGGCAAGTTGCAGTTCCTGGGTATAGAAGCCAGCAAAGCTGACCTCTGCATCCCTGCAAGTGGCTCATTGCTAGCTGGGGAGAAACTAGCAATTTTCAAGCAAATCATTGAAGCAGCTTCTGTATTCTTCAATATTGTTTCCACAGAAAGAGAGGAGATGCAAATTTCTGAAGGATAAGTGGACAGGATTTTAAATGATCTTTTAGGTAGTTCAACAGCCTAGTCTTTCCCTGCCTTGGTAGATGACAAAACTTTACATTGTTATATATATTACATTATATGCTGTGCAGTCACCAGCCTTCCAAACAGTTGCCTTGAAGATCGAAGCTCTCCAGATTCGAATGTCTCCATTTGTGTTTTGAAAAAGGGTTGTCCTTGGCTAATGAGAGTTGCCCCTCTGTGCAGTGCCCTTCATCATCAGAGTACTGCCCACTGCTTGTTGACCTCTTAAAAAGAAAGAAAAGCAAACCCGCCAACTGCAAAACTAATTTTGAGTTAATTTGTTGGTAAAGTGTGCTTATCTTAAGTGTGAGGTAGGAATAAATGTCATAAACTCAAACCTCATTGCTTTATAAATGCAAATGAAGCTATTGGAAGTTGGGCAGTTGGAAGGGAAGTAGTAAGTAGGCAGGTGCACGTGCCTGGGTGTGGCAGCAGAAGAGTACTGCACGCCAGCTATCTGGGGTGGCACATTTACAGTGTTAACTATCAAATGCAGCCCTGTGCCAGCCTCATGGAGTGCGCTGTTCTTTCTGCTGCTGCCCTTCACCTATCAGTAAGAGAACAGGAGCTTTCTAAGTTGCAGCTCCTGTAGCTTTCTCCAGGACCTGAACTCAAATTTCTTAAAGAGATTTGTGTCTACAAGTCAGTCTGTTGGAACTGGAGTGGTGGTGCTTAGAAAATGTTGGTTCATCTCTCAGAACGGGAGGCTTGGTATTGTGTGTGATGTCTTATGGATGATAAAAGTAGATGATAAAAGGCCTAAGTACTGATAAATAGTTAAGTACTGGTAAAAGTTCATCAACTTTGTTTATGTCAGAGTTAATTGAACAAAGCTGCTGCCAATTCACTTCTCAAAGACAGTAATGAAACTTGCAAAGAAACTCAGCAGTTGAGATCTGCAGCATTGTTGTCGATTTTTGCTATGGGTTTGCCATCTTGAAATACTTCACATGTATTCTGAGCTCTAAAAAAGGACTTCTCTGCTTCTTTTTTTTTTGTGGAAATGGAAGAAAGGAGTAGATTGTTATGACAAAAATGTAGTCTTTTGTCTGAATATGTTACACACAGTTTGGATATACATACCTTTATAGTTTTTTTTTTATCCCAGAATTTAGCTGTCCGAAGCACTTTCCTCCTGTTCAGTGTTGCATCACCTACACAAGAAATAAGAGGGTGTGGAGAGGAGATGGGAGAATGTCAAGCATCTGATACTTGTGTTCTTCCTTTGCACTTCAGTCACTTCTTAAAGTACACCACAATTTCTGTATAATTTCGCAGTGGTTTGCTCGTTCTCAAATGAATTTCGAAAATATTCTTTGTGTTGGTTATTTAACTTACAGACACAAACAGTTGATGTTTTGTTGTTTGAATTTCTGCCTGCCTAACAGCAATGAGAGGAGAAGTATGAGCTATGCAAACAGATTTTATTGAAGTATAAAGTCAGAGCCAGCAATTTACACAGTGTACAGAAATGACATGTCATTGCCACAGACTGGCTACTACGGGAAGTTACTGTTGAACTGCCTCCCAAATTATATATTACGACTATTCATACCCCAGTCCATAAAACTAATTGGGGGCAAAAATATTCCATGCACCTCAGAGTCCTGTAAACCTTTGGGCTGGGGAAAAAAAAAAGTAATAGACAACTGCAAGCTATTTTATTGGACAAGTATTGAGGTAAAAGCTTCTTAAATTTCCTGGAAGTCTGAAATATAGTATAAGTTAGGTGTCAATTTTCATGGGCTCACTTCTTCGTCATGAATGTGTTTGAATACAGTATTCATATATTTTCTTAACCAACATGGTTCTTGTGGTGTGCCTTAGTTTTAGGAACAGCTACAATCTTAGGCATATCCTTGGTGAGGGTAAATAATTTGCTTGATGGCATCACTAATATAAAATGGTAGTTGACTTGCCAAGTTAGCTGCTCGTGGATTGGTAGCAGTCTGACAACATGATTTCTGAACAGCAATAATAGCTTTTTATAGTTACACTCTAAATACTCAAACTCACTTCTTCATATGTGAAGTTGTGGCGCCACTGCTAGATGTTAGGTAATAGTGAATTTTTAACAATTTGTTGAATTACAGGTTAAATTACTGGTGCTTCAGAAAAGGAGAAAATAATTCACCCTCATCCTCTTCCTTCTTCCTGCCACTGGCATTCTTGCAGCCATACTGTAACCCAGATGATGATTAATTCAGCTGAAAACGTACAGGATGTAAAAGTTACCTTTTAAAGGTGTACCTAAGAAGATTCTGTTCAAGAGAAGGGGGAAGTGATCAGCTTGGGGAAGGCAAGGCTGTTTCTTCCCATGTTGAGTCTTCAGAGGCTCCAGTATCTTCATCATTCAGGTAGGATATCAGGACCAAGAACTGTTCCTCTTGTTCATGCCAGTTAAGAAGCGCACGGAGCCTGAAATCAAGGCAGTTAGGTACTGATACTACTTCCCTGTTCCTGCTTACAAGGATGATGAAGGGAGTTGGTGGATCTTCTGATAAATATGTCCTCTAGTTTGTGGCTGCATTACCACAGATATTTTGAAAGGAGTGCACCTGGCTGAATAGTCAACTGTGCTTCTATTTCTTTTCTCAGAGCAGGTGGGGTACAACTGTCATTTTGTGGTATTTACAAGGAAGCAGTAATAGAAGACTACTTTCATTATGCATGCAGCATGTCCTTGGTGGAATGGAAGCAGATAATACAGAAATTAGTTAGAAAAAAAGCATTTTTGCTTATCGACACCTTATATTTTCCTTATGTTGTCTGCTTTGGGCCCTTTATGCTGCAGAACATTGTACTGCATCCCAAGACCTAAAATTTGGAGTCTGTTGTCCTTGACACTGGGAGGAAGTGGAGCCTGAATATCCATAAAGAACTATATTTGTTTCTTATTTTAAGGACTGGGAATTGGAAGTAAATATCACAATTCTTCATGAATGGAAGAATTGTGGAAGAATGGATAGAACCTTTTGAACAGTACAACATTTATGTTTAAGTTCTTTATACATATATATGTTTATATTGTGTATATATATATATACACTTATGAAATAAATTCCTTGCCTAAGAGAGTGCGAATATGGGATATTGCTGGCTGTGCTTCCCACACATCTTCATGCAGATTTTAATTTCTGCTAAGTCTTGATTGTTTTATCCTTCCTTCCAGCTTCTGCTTTTTATTCCTCCTTCCTGCAACGCTTTTTGGTAGTGGAGCTGCAGCACATCATTCTGGATTCACGAACTCTCCATAAATACAGAAGGAAGAATTAAATGATTCCCAAATTAGAATTTAATGTTATATACAGTACAGTTATGTTAATGAAAAGAAAGTATTGACTTTAACTATTTGTTTTCAATTAGGAAAATCCCCTTTTTCCTATCAGTCATACCAAACCTGGACTGTGTTTTAGAAAACAAGTAGAGAGGAAGCTCCTTTAACACCTCACGGTGCAGGTATCTCTATTCTGATGATGGAAGAGGCTTGGGCTGGAGCCCAGGATGATGCGGCAACATCAGCCTCACCACCTCCACTCTTTTACTTCAGCAGCAGGGGCCCTGGCTTCAGAGGAACAGCACAACTGCTCATAATGTGTTACAGTTCCAGCACAGGTATAGCCTTGAACAGCTTGGAAGCCTTGGGAAGCTGCAAAATGATGAGTCAAATGCCTCAGCATATTTAGTTAGAAGAGATGTCATGCAGATTAGGCCTTGGGATAGGTTCAGAGTTCTCCAAGTTATCTACATTCATATTCTTCTTCTGTAACCTTTTTGTCACAATAAGAAATCACAATTATTTATATGAGCTAGAGCAGAGCATATGGAAAGTTGGGAATTAAAGAGACAGACTAACTTGCTCTTCTCTGTTTTTAAAAACAGTTAATTCAGATTTTAGCTACAAGGTCCATACTCTTCCAGCCCAGCTGTTGTACTTCTCACACATTGGAAAAACACTGTACAAATAACTTAGTCTTATAAAAGGATTTCTCTTTCACATAACTTCAATTTTCTCTTGAAACAGCTCCCAGTCCAACACTCCATGTGAAATCAAAGGTGTCAGGTGCTTCAGAATTGTTGTGACTGAACTGGGAAGGCAACATCATGGTTTTGTTTTTTTTCTCTTAAATATAATTGATGCTTCACACACAAGATTTTTATTTCATTAAAATGCTGTGAATCCCTTTAGTTTACTTACCTTTTTTCCAAATATGTTCTTAGTATATGCTAGGAAAAAAACCATCAGAAACAGCTAATTATTAAATGTAAAGACACTGATATATTTAACATGATCGTTTAACCAATACCAAACTCTATTTTCACACATATTTTCCTATCTTAGTGAACCTTCCTATAATATGAAAATGTGTATTAGCTTTATAGCTGTGAAACCTCTATTAACGTTATGAGATCATTCGTGTATGAATTTCTGCAGAGAGATAAATTGAAGAAAAGTGCCATAAAAATACAAACAGATTCTCCTGGAGACAGTTTGTTATCTGCTGGACAGAGAATTCTGATTAAAATACGACCTATTAATGGAGGAATCTGAATGCTACCGCAGTAAGTTTCTGTTTATTTGTTGGTTTTAACTTACAGTCAAGGTTAGCCATAAAATGAAGTTTTAAGTAAGTTATTGCAACTGGACGTAAATTGGCTAACAAATGTTAAGAGAAAACTCGGAACTGTTATATGGCCCTTCTCATCAGCCTGATGTGAGTAGGGATGACCCATACAGACTGTATTCCCGCTTCTGCAGAACCCGAATTTGGTATCCTTTAACATTCACAGTATGATATTTATTGAAGAAGAGAACAAAGGTTCCCTTCTGCACTTGAAGAGCAACCCAACTTCCAAAGAAATGAGATTTCTAGTCTTAAAGAAGAAAAAGGAAAACCTGAGTCTTGATGAAAAAGTGAACATCAGGACTGCATAGTATCTAACTTGTAGGTGAAGAACTTTAAGCATAGTATCCTGCCCCAAATATTCCTGGAGCTTGGCTGTAATACTTGAAAAAGCTTTCTAGTAGTCAGTCAGTCAGCAGCATAATCTGCAGTTTCAAATTAAATGTCAAACCTACCTCGTTAGAAGGACAGAATAATTGCCCTGGAATAGGAACTGTAGTACTCAAGTGAGAGGTGCAGCTTAACCTAGTGAAAGTATCCTGCACAAAAGAGGATCTTGGAGGTTTTTAAAGCTAGGGCACTTGGTACTGCTGGCAGCAGCTAACTATTTTACTTGAGATTTATAACCTTGAGTGCTGTCCTGATTAGTGTTTATGTTCTTTCATTTAAAATATGATTCCTCAGGAAGAAGAGTTGTTTTCCTGCTTATAGAGGTTACGGCCTTCACCAGAGAGAAGCCAGGTTTTATTTTAAGTGATAAAACACATGTGTATTAACCTTTTAGGATATTTGCATGCCCTGCTTCTCAGGATCAGATAATATTTTCCCATTCTTATAGTCAGCGATGCTGACAGTGCCCCAGACTGATTACTCTCAAAGGCATTGATGAGATGGAGAGTCTTGCTGCAGTGACAAGAAGTAAGTTGCTTTCTTTTTATTAGACATAAGATGTGCGTGTGCCTCTGCAAGTCTTCTCTAAAGATGACTTTTCACTCAGCATGACTTAGAAAGACTGGCTCTTCTCTCCTGTGCAAACACAGAGCCTTAACTGCCTTAAAAAGTGATACATTCCTGATAAATGCTCAACCCATCATTATTTTAGAACAAAAAGAGATGAGAAGCTTTTCAGAAGCTAGTGAAGACATCGTTGAATTCAGAAGTCCGTGGCCACAGTAAATAAGCAGGAGCTGTGAACTGGCAAAAGCCTTGGTCACTGAGCCCATTTGAATCCTTTCTTCGAGAAAGCCATACTGTGAAGGAGTTCCTTTAACCCTCAGTATAACAAGACTTCTTGAGCACGTGAGATTATGAAGAAAATCATTGGAAAGTGAAACAGGGCAGAAGGATGTCACCTCCAGCACTGTTTCACCTGATAATTTCCTGCATGGAGAGATTTCAAACATGCTGCCTTTCTCAATCTGGTACTGTTCAGCCTTGGAGTACTGCATGTTCCTTGAACACTGATGAGTGGGTAAGATTCAACATAGGACTGTTCTGCTCATCTTCATAGCTAGCACCAACAACCTGAGAAGTTCTCCTTAGTCTCCCTTTCTGTTCCTAACTTTATCAAAGGTGATGAAGATAATAGCAGGGCCTGATGTGGCAGGTGCTACAAGTTTCTGCCTTTCTCTCAGTCATAGATTTTGAACCTGAACATAAGATCTGTCTCACCCAGAATCTTGTTGCAAACAAAGGATAACCAAAGACACTTATGTGGCACTGAGAGATGTGGTTTAGTGGGCACAGTGGTGATGGGTTGACAGTTGCACCTGATGATGTTGGAGGTCTTTTCCAGCCTTTATGGCTCTATATCACATTTCTCCTTGAAGCATGGGTTAAGTGCAAAAAAATCCAATGACAGTTCATTGACAGGAATGATTGGTGAGCCATCTAGGGGAAGTGCTCTGCTGGACATTTTACTTGTAAACAAACTGGGGATGTGAAGGCTGAGGGAAGCTTTGGCTGTGTTGTATAGTTTAAAATTCTCACAGAAACGAGCACAGCAAACGGTATAATTGGAAGCCTGGAATTCTCGGGAGCAAATTTCAGCTTTTTCAGAGATCTGCTTGGTAGGGAGTCAAGAAGTCGTGGGACAACTAATTGATCTTTAAGAGCAGTCTCCTCAGAACACAGAAGTGATCATTCCAAATCATAGAAAGTTTAAGAAATGTGGTACAAGGCTGATATGAACGAACATGACATTTGAATGACTTCAAAAACAAAGGAGGACTATATAGAAGGAAGAAGCAGAACGAAGACTACCTGTATAGAATATACAGATATTTCCCAAGTCTGCAAGGTGGGAATTAGGAAAGCCAAAACTCAGCTGGTGTTGCAATAGCAGAGGATGTGAAAGGCAACAGAAAGGGCTTAAGTGGTAGCAAAAAGTAAGCCTAAGGAAAACTTGGCCCAAATACTCTGCCAAGGGACTCAGAAGCAAAATGTATTGAGATGGATAGGATGTTCAATGCCTTTTCTGCCTTCTGTTTCATTTTGTTTCACTAGTAAGAATTAACCATAATTCTGAGGCTAATAGTAGAATCTGTGGGATTGAAGCAATAACCGCAGCAGAGAAGGGGTGAGCAATTAAATCAACTGGACCTAAACAAGTCATGTGAATAAATGGGATGCATCCAAGGGTGCTAAAGAAGCCAGCCCATGCTGCTGTGAGTCTGCTAACCATTGTCTTTGGCAGTTACAGTGACTGAGGTGGTCCCTGATAGACAGAAAAGGCCAACATTATGCTCATCTTCAAGACAGTTGAGTGAGAAAATCCAAGAAACTGTAGTCTAAGCAGTTTAACCTCAAGCTCCTGGAAGATTTCCTCCTGAAAACCATTTCTGAGCTTGTGAAGGCCAAGAACATGATTAGATACAGGCAGCATGGATTTGCAAAAAAGCAGACTGTTCCTGATCAACCTGATTGATTTCCAAGGTAAGGTAATCAAGGGAAGATTATAAATATTGTTTATCTTGACTGTAGCAAAGCTTTTCCTGTGGACTTTGATAGTATTCTAATAGCTGAAATGATAAGATATGGACAGGAGAAGGGAATGATAAGTTGGATGGAAAACTCTCTGAACTGCCAGGCTAAGTGGTTGTGATCAGCAGTAAAAATTCCAGCTGACAGTTGGTTGCTAGTGGCAGTCCCCCTCAGGAACTGATTCTAGGCTAATACTGTTTGATGCCTTCACTGTTAATGATCTGGATTACGGAAGAGAGTACACTGTCAGCAAATGTATGGATGATACCATCTTGTAGTGGAGCATTTGATGTGCTGGAGGGTATGGCTGTTGTTTGTAGGGATGAAGACAAGCTAGAGGAATGGGTTTCCAGAAGCCTCACCAAGCTTAGCAAAGGCAAAATTCTCATGTTGGGCGTGGAATAACCCCTTGCAGCTGCACAAGCTGGAGATTAACTGACTTGAGCAGAAAAGGACCTTGTGGGCACAATGAACACAAGTCAGCAGTTGGAGTAATCAAGGTGAAGCATACCCTGTGCTGTGCTAGCAAGATGGATAACAGCAGGTTGGCAGAAGTAATGACTCCCTTATATTTGGTACTTGTGAAACAACTTCAGGATAAATGGTTTTGTCTACCCAGCACAGAGAAGATGTTGACATCCTTGCGTGAATGCTGCACAACGTCGCCAAGGTCACACAGGCTGGAGCACAAGAATATGAGGAGAGGTGTTAGGGGGGTTATAGAGAAGAGATCCAGACTTTTCTGGGAGATGTACGATACTAGGAAAAGAGTCAATGGAGACAAGCTGCAACACCGGAAATTCTGCAGGAAATATATTTTCACCATGAAGACAGTGACATGGCGGTACAGGTTTTCAGTAGGTGCGGAGCCTACATCCTTGGAATTATGCAAAACCTAGCTGTGCAACTTGTTTTAGTTGGAGGCGCTTTGAATGAGAAATTGAATTGGATGACCTCTCGAGATCACTTCAAATCTGTCCATCAGAGGGACAAGTCAGAGAGCAGATGGCAACTGTTTGCTATCGCAGATCTGCTAGAATCTCTGTGCCACCAGAGAGATTGTCAAAAGTGAGGCACCTCCGCATTTCAGTGCCAAAAAGCGAAAGCTGAAATTCGATTTTGAAAACTGTGTGTTTCAATGTAGAACCATAAAACCAGCCTGAATCTATCTTTGAATCTGGCTCATAATAATGGGACTTGAAGAACATGGCTCTACATTCAAAGAGTTCATGTTTCTCAACTGAAGACAAAACAACCTAAGAGGATGGTTAATTGGGATTAGTTTGAGGGAAGTTCTTTCTATTGCCTTCAGATGAGATTGAAGATAGTAGAAAGTGGCAGATGGTTTGGAGTAGCCCTGTTGTCTGCAAACTGCGGTTTTCTTTTGTGGATTTCTTATCTATGTAATAGTTAACACATGATTGTCTGTTGATGGCTGGTGTGCACTACTGCAGGTGACACCTATTTAGAATTAGATCAATTAACTGGTGTTAATTCCTGTGTTCCTAACACTCTACTTAACTTCAGTATTAGCAAAACTATCTGAGAATGTGATATTGCTGCACAGAAATTGTTCTGCTGAGGTATATGGAGCTGTAAGTTACAAAAATTGCATAAAGTGAAAAGCTGGCATGTAGCAGTCAGCTTGTTATTAACTTGCTGTTAAAAAGTGTGCACATCCTAAACAACGGTTGGAAAAAAAAATGCCAGCTATCTCCTTATGACTGTGACCAAATGAATTTTATAAGAAACAGTATTGATCTCTTTCATTTCCCACTAAAAATTTAATGTAGATGATACATGTTTGAATGGTCTATATGACTTTTCTTTATCCTAGTGTAATCATGGGCAGTTTAGCAAAATAGATGCAGTTCTCTAATGTGGCAGCAGTTTCCGCAGCTATAGATAACAGGATAAATATAAGGGAGCAGATAATTACAGCCCTTACCATAAAGAAAAATGTCCAGCATATTTTTAACCTTTGATATCTAGAAAGCATTTCTTGGATTTTGTCTTAAATTTAGCATTGCATCATCAGTTTGATTAGGTTCTGTTTTTGTGACAACAGAGTATAAACTCTCTTCCTTTCCTCAGTAGTATGTTTTAACAAATCCACACACTAGCTTGTATTTGATTAGAAATATTGGGAAGGGGAAAATGGGATTTTCTAGTGGGCAGAGAAGAAAATATTTATCATCTTTCAACACTTGGATTAAATTATATTATGCTTGGTAAGAAAAAATCTGTGGCTGCTCAGTTTTGCTTTGGAAGAGTGTCTGTGATCTAAAAAAACCATAACAGTTTCAGTGCATCTAGTGAAAGTGTCACTCATATGCTGATTGCAAGAATATGCTTGTACAAAAGAAGATGTAACTAATGAGTTTCTTTTCTCATAGTTAAGAAAAATAATTTTTGTTTAAATATCTTTGAAAATTCAACATCTGCATGTTTTTTAAGCTATAATTTAAAGCCTGTGATACAATCTGAAAAAATTTGAACAGATGATCTTCCTCATGTGCCAAGACTTTGACTGCATAAAAATACATTGTTGGTTCGTGGTGAATATTCATAAAGGCCAAGTGTAAAAACATAATTGTAAAAAAAAAAAAAAAAAAAAAAGCACTATGCTTACTGTAGATTTAAAAAACCCTAATCTTTTCTTTCCAACTTTCCTTCTCTTTTTACTTAATGCCTGTTTTGAGCACACTGTCTGTCTATAATTTCTGCCCTAGTGATGTCTCTGTAGGTTCATTAATAGTTCCTCTACAATGGGAACTGGAAGACAGTCTGTATTTGCTACTAGTTTACTTGATCATGTCCTGGAATATCCCTAGCCTTCAGTCAAACCCATTGAATTTCTCTCCTGTTTTAGAGTGAGTAAAGGCAGCTGATAGGCCTGGAGTCATAGTCAATGAGGATCTATACTGTCCAGAAAATGAGTCAACTAATTTTAAAGCAGGGCTCTACTTTTAGTCAGATGAATCACTCTCTGGACTCCATTGATCTAGATATGTCAAGCTGGATGAGATGGATTCTACCATTACATTCCCTAGATGTTTGTGCTCATTTGTTTCAGAGTGAATTGAAGCAATAAGAACAGGTTGGTGTTGCCGTTTGCATTGCAGTTGCAATTGTGACCAGTGCAGTCTGGGCCTCATGGAGATAGCTGTAAATTACTGCCTTAGCATTTTCAGCTGCCTGCATGAACTCTTCCTACACAGGAACTCTTCATACTCCATACATGAGCTTCTGGTACTTTCCTCATTTAAACACAACACGTTCCTTTGGTGTTATTTTTTCTGAAAAACTGACTTTAATAAAAAGCATATTTACACTTTAGAAGGCTTACTTTCTAAATAGCTCCAGAACTTTTAAATTGTATTGAATGTCTGTTTCTAAAACAAAGAAGCAAACAAACAAACAAAAAAACAATTAGACTGGATATACTTCCAGTTACTTAGGTCTGAATCATTCCATGTCTGATATGAGTATCTGTAACTAGGATCCGGCTACACTATTTTAGTTCCATAGGGTTTGGGTACTTTTTGAAGCTTTCCAGAATGCAGTGCTTCTAAATGTTCTAAGAAGTGCCATGTATCAGATAGAAATTTGGATTCAACGTAATTGTATAATGCGTGCTGAATTCTGTCTAGGATGTGAACTTGTTTGCTGGTAAATGAAAGAAGAGACATCTTACTGTTCTGGACCTCCTACCTCCATGCTTCTCGAGAAGAAGGAGAAACGTCTAACAGTTGGGTTGATGCTGTGAATGTGCTTTAGATCGAGAGAGGAAATTTAAGTCTGATGGATCAACATTAATAGGAAAGGGTGAAGCAATCCTGATCTTCTAAGACCTGTGGCTTATACTCTGTCATTTCTTCCAAACACTGTGCCTTTTTTATGTGCTTGTCCTTCATCTCAATTGGGTTAGTTTTTAATGCCCAATTCCACATCTTCCCTAATAGGCTGCTGGCAGCTGGGGGTAACTGATGAAAGAATAGATGCCCCAGAGCATTGGCTGGTAGTTTGTAGATCTTTATAAGCAACCACCAGTACCACTTTTCATCACAGATGGGGTAATCCTTAAAGGCTTTATTTTCAGATTGACAGAGTGCCATGAATATGCAGAGGCAGTATGAGCTGATACCCTTTACTGACTATTGTTTATTTTGCGTAAGTAGAGGAAGAAGTTAGCAACAGCATGAAATTTAGGGAATTGTATTCTGCAGTTTTTTGTTAATCAACTCTGGAGCGTGACATCTGGATGAGAACTTATATTTCCTTCCTAAGGTGTCTCAGGTATCATGTCATGAGAGGAATGCTGCTTCCCCCACTTACTCCAAGACCGAAATCCTCAAAACCCCAATTGTTTCTTCCCTTGATCGACATCCCTCTGCATAATCCTGGGTGCCCTCTGCCTGAAGGAAGATGTGGCCCTGCGTGAGCCGCTGAGGTTTCCTTAGCGGTGTGGGAAGAGAAGTGGGAGTGAATTTCACAGAAACCTCTGATCAGGAAGCTCCTTGAGCGAGCTGGTGGGGAATGGCTGCATTCCAGGGGAGTTTCCTAATTGCTGTGCCACTGGGGTGTGCGGGGGAGCGTATCCTGGCTAATGCCAAACACTCCAGCTCCCTTTGCCAAAGCACTGGCTGAGTGGTTGTTCTTGAGGAATGATTCGCCCCCGCAGATGAGGCAGGGAGGGAACGTCCTGTTGTGGGAATCTCATTCATGCTTAAAGGGTGAGCTATAAGATTTCAAAGCTGTGTCAAAATCATAAGGCTCGGATTCCTTGCCTTGTGGCAAAATTTTAGGTTCACAGAGACGCAAGGAATCTAGTGCCAATAGTTCTCTCAACTGGTGAGCTTATGCAGTGCCTTTGAATGTCCAGGAGCTGATGCCAAATAACAAAAATGTGTGGTATCTCAGCATTGTGCCCAGAATAACAGCCTAAAACAGTTTTTACACTTACAAGGATTTTGTTTTCCACTGTGTGAATTCTATAATCTGGTTTTGCACCTGCAATGAGTCTCTTCCCTGGCCATTAGCCAACTACAATTTGAAAAATGTTGTAAAGTGCCCTTAAGTTTGGTTCTGTAATAAGTAAACAGTCCATATTGTTTATGCTGTGTCATTCAGTAAAACACAAATATTGATGATTTGTCCCATGTTTTCTTGAGCTGTACTATATATGCTCAGTATATTAAAGATTATTTCAGGTAATGATAAAACAATTTGTTCCTATGATTTAAGCAAAACTGCAGAGATTCTTTGTCCACAATTTTGTCTACATTAGCAATTAGTTCAATTTCCAGAAATAAATATGAAATCTAGAAAAAAATGTCATGGAAGAGAAGATGCATCTTCTTTGCTGACTGCCTGTCTATATCCTTAAGGAATTAATTTTATGAAGACAGCAGCTTGCTTACACCAAGTGAATAATGTTATGGGGAAAACTATTATAGAGGAAAAAATGGCATTGCAAGTGCCAGTGTATAAAAACTGAAGTAAAATTCAAGCAGGAGAGCTGTAATCAATTTTAATTGTGACTACCAATAGTGCATTCATTATCAAATCAAGATGTCAAACAGAAATTATCACAGTTATTACTGAAAAAGATCCTCTAACTCCAGAATCTTTGACTGCACATCTGAAAAAGAGCTATTGAAAGGAGAGAAATTCTCACAGCAAACTAGCTTTCCTTGCTGTGCTGTCTAAGGCTGCACCACAATCCTGCTAGCTGGACCTAATGGGATAAATAATAACAGCAGGATATTATCTTCACCTGGTGAGCTTCAGTTTTGGTGAGACATGTATTTGCTGACAATACATGTCAGCACAAGACTTCTTGGGGCTGAGACACCATTTATATACACTTTTCCACCAACTGTACATTAACCTGTCCCATCTTTCCCAACTTTTTCCAGTCTATTCTAATAGCTGTCTGTGACTCTGAGTCACATCCTCCTCAATTAGCCAATCCTATTTTTTTTTTCCAGGATATTCATATAGACTCTAACCTCTCTCTTCCTCTCTGTTTCTCTTTTCTTTTTCTCTCTCTCTTTCTTCTTCTCATTCTCTCTTTCCACAGTACGTCCTTGTCCTAGAAGCTGAAGGCTCCAGTCCTCTTCCATTTCCACCAGTGTCATCCCAGACTTTATCTCTGATCTTCTCTAGCCAAATCATGCTGATTTCCTCTTTTCTCCTTTACTCATGTCCTTACACCTGCTCCAATCTCCTGCCCTAGCAGCCTTGTTTCAGGTCTTCAGTTAGCAGCCAACTTGTCAGATCAGACACCACTTGCTCCATAAAGAATCTCTTCATGATATTTTGTCTCCTTTCCTCTATCCTTCAGGGATGGAAGTGTGTACTGTACTTTTAGTATCTAATTCAAGAGTGAGAGAAGGAAGGGGAAACCGTGTTAGGCACTCTGTGAGTTGTTGGTAGGAATGAAGTTTCTGTACGATCACTTAAAAAAAGCAGAGTTCTTTGAAGAGGTGGTACATAATAGTGAAGAGAGATGCTTGAAGAAGACCACGTCAACACTCTTCATATCAAAGCTGTCAGAGTAACTATAAGCAAACAAGACATTTCCTCAATAAATTGAGGCAGATTCTTAAGGTGCTGCTGAACTTTTCTAGTATTGTTCCTGAGATCTTCAGTATTCAGCTTAACCTGAATACCAGAGGAATGCATCTACTCATCGTGATTGTATAAAATGTTGTCTGCTAGAGAAGTTTTTCAATTTTAAGCAAATGGAAATACCAGTAACCTCTTATTTATTCATGACTGAAATCTTAGAGTCACATCATAACTCTTTGCAGTGAAATTGGTATCGTCACTAGTGACACAAGCAGTACTCCTCTAGGAATTAAGGAACAGAGCAGCCTTGTGTCATGAATATGCTAAGTGGTCCTTGAGTGACTCCACCTGAGTATGATGGAATTTTGTTATTGAATCCCTGTAAGAACTAAATAAATGACAATGTGTTGAATGTCAGGATCCAGCTCTCAAAAGCATGTTTTCTCCTGGGAAAAGAGTAGAGCAGTTAAATAAAGGAATACAGGAAAAAAGAAAGAGCGCGCACATGTTTTCACCCGCACATTTCACTTGGAGCTTTAATATGCTTTAATTAAGCAGGAGATCTAAAATCAATATAGTAGTATATAAAGAGGTGTTGTTTACACAGCTCACAAGTAGGGAGGAAACTGTTTAGTCTGTTCTCTTAAAGAAGTAAAGGGTTGTGAAATCATGCTGTTCATGCACCTGTATGTGTCCTACTCTGCCACTCCCCCAAAATAGCATGTGACCAGTTTCAACCATGCACCGCAAGTAAAGCTCTCACAGATGCTAAGTTTCTAGAGACTGTGCACAGTAGCTGACGTGGTGGGCTTAATGCTGGGAGCTGTTTTCTCAGTTGCAGCAGAACTAGCCATAAAATCACAGCACAACACTGAACCTGCTGTCAAAACCACACCAACCTGACTTGGCCTAACCTCTGTCTCCTCCTCTTCCTCCTTAGCTGTCTACTCCAGCTGTCATCTGGAGGCTCTTGCTCTTATTTTAATGTGTTTGTGTAGATGCTCTTAGGCATGTAAACCCCACCAAGGGAAAGGCGTTGGTTTTCTCTCTTAGTGGACACCAAAAAATCCATATAAATACTGTGACCAAAGAAACCTGATTCAGAATGTGTGCTTCCCATGATGTTAAATCAGTAAGTCTTAAGACACAATTCCAAAGGAAATCAAATTTCTTTAGATTGATATTCACTGAACTGTTTTAATTAATCTAACTCACAACTTTTGTTTCCACCAGGACAATTAGTATCTGCTAGAATGACAGCTTTGATATCCTTCTCCTGGGAGATAATCAGCTTCATTATTTAAGTAATCAGATGAAATGTGGGATAAGCAAATCTTAATTTTGTAGTGAATTAGAAAACCATGCAGTAAGAAGGAAGTGAATCAGCTGGAGACAGTCCAGAGGACAGTGACAAGTGTAGAAACTATCACCTAAAAGAATGAAGAAAAAAAATTTGTGCTGGTTTAGTTTGACACAGAGAAGAGAGAGCGAAGACATTATAACACAAGAGGTTGCTACAAGGAGGAAGAGAACAATCTATTTCTTTTGCCTGTGTTTGATAGAACAAGAAGTAATAGGCTTAGATTACAGCCAGAAAGATTTATTTTAGAAATTTCTAAAAACTTTAATGGCAGGGATAGGGAATAGATTGCTTGGCAAGCTTTTGGAGTTTCTGTCTCCATTGGAGATCTGTAAGATCAGAATACTTGAATAACTGCCTCCTGCAGGAAAAAGGATGGATTAGGTGGCTTACAAGATTCTCCGTAGCTCTACTGTATATTCTACTAGTAAAACTGTAGTTTAAAATATAGGCTTCCTGTATTCTTCTTATGCTCTTATCATCTTCAAGCACTGATAAAATCCTTCTGTGGAAAAGAGAGTAAACAATGCTATTAGTTCTGTGATCTTGTAATGAAAAATGGAAATACATCTTGGAATAAAGTACTTTTTGATATACCTTCATTTAGATAATTGTGCAGAAGCACTTGGAAAGTTGGCCATAATAGAGGAAAAACGTGTGATAAAATTCATTTGTTTAAAATTACTTTTTCAGCACCTGTTACTGTTGTACTGAATGATATCACTGGAGATCACTCATGTGGGAACTTCAGAAATCAATTGAATAAAATTGCCCTAATTGTATTCAGAATACTAAATATAGTTTTAGATTTTATATTATCATTTCTTCTGTTTCAAATATTTCACTTAACTGGAAGTATTAAAAATAGCATTTTAGTTCTCAAAAAAATTGTATGTACCATGTGAAATCCATTAAAAAAAAAAATGAAAGAGATAAAATCTAGACATTTCAGAGATATTCCTATTATAGCCTTTGTGTCTGAATCATCCAGAATCAAATGTTTGGGCTGCAGAGGTTGGCACCAGACTTGTAAAAAAATGTTCTCCAACAGATACTCTTGACACAGAGCTTTGAATCCATTTGTTTAATGCTGCAACCTTAATTTTTTGCATCTTGCATTATAACTCGATTGCAATTTGCTTACATTTCTGTAATACGGCTGGGGCATATTTTACTGCACTTTTACTTCAGGATATCATAGAATTTTGACTCAATTGTTCTAAGTACATAGGTTGCTCCGAAAGTAATGCCTTGTATTTATTTCCTTGGAAACCACAATGGATACAAAGAGCACAATAAGACTATTTGGTTGAGCAAATCTACGAAACACTTTCTCAATACAGTCATGACAATTAGCTATGTGTTTTCACCGGCAGCATACAAGAGCTTGCATGCTATGCTTGTCAAAATCTGCACTGGTGGAGGTGACCCACTGTTTCTGAGCTGCTATGATGACATCATTGCTAGAAAAATATTGCCCATTCACTCTGTCTTCTATTGGCCTGACAGATGGAAGTCCAAAGGCACCAAATCTGGACTATACAGTGGGTGTGCTGCAACAGTCCAGACAAGATTGGCTGTATACATGATAGTCTTCAAACTGGTATAGGGCCTGGCATTTTCGTGTTGCAAAAAAAGGGCTTTGTTTTTCTCTGACTTGACTCTGGAAATCTGAGCCTCCATCTTAGTTGGTTTTGCAATGTAGAGGTCAGAGTTGATGGTTTGTCCAGGTTCCAGGCAATCCCTTTTTCCAAACACAGTGCACATCACTCTACCAGCTGAGGGCTGCAACCTGTTGGACTTGGAAACCTATGCTTCTGCAGACATGCGTGTCCCATAAACTTCAGCACAGTATAGTTGTCTGAAGTTAACCATAAATAAGGCTGGTCAGCTTTTAGAAGGAGAGTGACTCCTGTAATAGGGAGCTGTGTTCATTAAATTTATCAGTAAGATGCTCTGACTTCTCAAAATCATGCAGCTTCTACTGTGTGAAACCAATTGCTTAAGGCAAGCTCAATAGCACCTTGCCACTGATATTTTTCAATCTGTGACCTGCAGATTTCTTGGAACATGTTTAAATACTGAGAGTTTAACAAGAGAAGAGTTCCTAGATGTCCATAAAAAAGGGTGAGCTGTGGCCCTGCGTACTGAGAATATGCACCATTTAGCAACTTGTTGATATAGTTAAATTCATTGTGGATTTAACTCTTAACAACACGCATTTGTATGCAGAACACTTGAAAATGGCAAGTTTAATAAACAGTCAACTTTTTAATTGAGAAGCACAAAATTAAGTAGTTAATTAAGAAGCAAGAATCCTGACAGATTTTTGTAGCATTTTTTAAAACTAGCCCCTCTTTTCTGGGCATTCATGTTCTCTAATGGCGATCAGGCACATATTCAAAGTGGTTTTATAGGTACATTTCCTTACATTGAATAGACACAATGGATTTTAAACAGTTTCATAGCAACGGATGGTTCATGATGGCCATTAACCTAGATAAGTGAATTTCTGTTTGTTGCATCCTTAATGGTCTGTGGGTAAAAAAATCTTTCTCTTCATCTGTTTCTAAGAATTTTATTGTGATTTTTCTTTCACAATTGTATTTTACAGAGCAGATTCATGTGAATTTTTGCAATCAGGAGGGAAAAAAAAGCATTCAAGAAAAGGTAAGAAGAACATTTACAACCAAAGAAATGTATGTTTCTCTGGAATTTAGTACTGATAGCACAGCCTAGCAGGTTATCAAAACTTTTGAAAAGTTGAGTACACACCTTGACACCAGCTTAGAATGCATTCCTAAATAATAAAGATTTTCAGATGACTGTTTCTATACCTGTTGAAACAGAGCCAGCTGGACTTGAGAAATGCAGCCTGATGTTTGGTTTCTGGTACGCCGCTCCTTCGTGCTGCTGGGACATACCATATCTATCGCTTCTGGGAGAGAATGCCCTGCCCACAACACACTGCTACTGCCAGGGCAGGGGAGGAAAGCCTCACGACACCTGATGGAGCTACTGCCAAGCCCTGGGAAGGGCAAGACCGAGGACCTGGGATTTTGGGATTGAGGCCAGGTGCCGTGAACCTGGGCCTGGGCTGTGTGGTGCTAGTGTGGCTGTGCTGGCAGAGGCCCCTAGCAGAGCTGCAGTGCTGGCTGCATGAGGACAGCTGTAAATCTCAGAGGAAGTTGCGCCATCTCTCCTCGTGACAGAGGCTTGGCAGGAATGCCTCACCCACCCTGCTCACAGAGGCAGAACAGGCAGAGCCGTTGTGTCAACACAGCGTGTGCATGGGGGGCTGCGAATTCCCTGCCCTGCACACACGCCTGGCACAGTGCAGGCATTTGGGAAGAACCCAGCAGCACATGCGTAGGCTGAGGGACATCCCCAGATTCTCCTAGATTATTAAATGGCAGCATAGAGCTGTGTTTTGAAAGTGCTGCTTCAGTATAGTGGGATGTTAAGTTCTCTACTGTGAGAGCGGTGAGGTGCTGGAACAGGCTGCCCAGAGAGGCTGTGGATGCCCCGTCTCTGGAGGTGTTCAAGGCCAGGATGGATGGGGCCCTGGGCAGCCTGGTCTCATATTAAATGGAGAGGTTGGTGGCCCTGCATGTGGCAGGGGGCTGGAGATTCATGATCCTTGAGGTCCCTTCCAACCCTGGCCATTCTGGGATTCTGGGATTCTGTGATGTACTACATGGTATCTTGGTCTGTCTGCACATGGGGCGTATTTGCATTAACCTTAACGAGACTGACAAAAGTAAGAAGCAAGTTTAAAGAAAATTGGATTAAATGACTTAATTCTCCACAGTTGAAGACTTTAAATTTTAATCAAGTCTTGAGTCTGAGGCTAATAACTTAGAGTGAATGTTTAAAATGACTAAAATCTAAAACTAAACATGTATATCTAATGTGCGTTAGCACTGATGTGTTTGCAAAGCTGCAGTTCCCGAAGATGTGCATATTGGAATGACAGATTTCAAAGGCCAGCATAGGCTTTGCCCAAAGCTCTGGATTGGGGTTCACTGTGTTTTGGATCAGCTGTACCTCAGCCGTTACCCTGTGCTCATGCAAACCCCGAGGCCTGTGTGCTGTGGAGCACCTTAATGAAACGCTTTGGTCGTTATGTTCACAAAGATGGGGCACTGCAGTGCCAACTCTAGCCATGCTTAATGTGCAGGACAGTCAGAAGGCTGTTAAATTCTCTGCTGTGCACCTGAAATATAATCTTTACAGAAGAAAAAAAAGCAAAAAACAAACAAACAAAAACATGGGACAGGTGGTTTGAATTCCAGTCTGTTAGGCCTCTTGCCACAAGGCCCTCTGACCTCTTGAGTACTTGGGTCTTGATAATAACGTAAAGTCACTGGATTTCAAAGCTTCTTTCACTTGGGGTTTCTTTTCCACGTGGCTCCGATAGGTTGGAGGGACTTTGCATTAGTCCAAAATAGATTGCTGATGGACAGTGGAACTTCTGAACCCCAGATCCCTGCAGCTAGCTCATGCCATACTTAAGATCCTTCTCACACAGGGTTCTTCTCACAGGTATTTCACATGAAATATCTTCTCATATATCCAGTTATCTGCATGTCTGGGAAAGAATTCGTCTGTGAGGGCAGGTGTTAGGTGCTGGCTGTCCAGCTGCCTCCAGAATTGAGTGAAAAGCTGAATCACAGATAATTCCCCACATGTGCAGTGGTGTGTGCCTGGGGTTAATTCACTCTCCTGGTCGCTATTCATACCTGTTAACCACACAGCAGGTGCTGGCACCAGCAGCATGTACATGAAAGCGATCGGGGCTGTTGGGAACTGCCTGTGCTGGACGTTTTGTTCATTGTCATGAGATAATGAGGGATTGCCTTGGCCCAGCAAAAGGTATTAGCATTTGTTAATTGAAGAAATGGCAATAAAACCTTGTAAACATTATTTTCTTGGATTTGCATATCTAAAAAGGATCGGGAGAATGCTTTAATGATAAACAATACAAAACTTCCAATAGCACATTTTTGAATGCATGCAACTCTAATAATTTTAGTGAAGTCATCATAATTCTATAAGGATGTTATAGCACATTTGCAAGCTCGTTGTGACCTTCCGACATGCCTAATGTAGAACTATGCAAATATAAATTAATAGATGTTTGACTAATAGACTAAAATATTTTAGAAGAGCTGTGAAGTACACAAATATAAAAGCTAAACAGTTTGAATTTTGGTATGCTTAAGAAATCATTTGTTATGCTAAAAGAAATAATCACCTTTCCCAAGATGACGCCTTTACTTCATGTGGGATAACTTGTCCTGTCAAGGCAAAGATGCTATGTCTTTAACAGGGATGGTTAACTTCTAGCAATATCTTGCCTTCAGTCTACCTTTGGAGTAGTTTTGGGAATGATCAGCCTGATGTGAGGCTAGCAAAGGTAGCGAATGTCCATTAAATTTCATCCACTCTCATCTGAATCTGATGGTCAAAAGTCTTCACTAGCTCCGTGTTACCCCTGTGCTATCATCTCCGCTGTTCTAAATTTGGTTGAAATTGTCGAACAGGTTGAAAAATCACCAGGGAAAGCGGGGTAATAGTGAGTTGATGTGTTTGCATAAGCCTTATTTCTTTAGGACATTATACAACAAAGTTAAGAGCCTGCTGGATGTTGGCATCTGCAATATTCAACAGTAAAGATATTTTGTTTCGCTGTTAATGTTACTGCCAGTTTGTGTAGAAAAAAAAAAAAAAGCAGTTTGCTTAACAGCACAATTCTAATTAGTCTTCATCATGTGTGGCGTTTTGTTTAGAAAACATGTAAAAGTTAAAGCAAATATAGTCTACCTCATGTTGTCTGTAGTTAGCATTTCGATCAGAACATCCAGTTCTTTCTTCTCTCTTTCCTTTTAAAATTATGTTTTTATTTCAACGGTACTTTCTACCAGCAGGCAAAGCTGCTGTTACAATCTACCCAGCTGTGAAATCAATATGATTTTCATTACAAAGATAACAGAAACTCTCTTAGAAAGACTGTGAATTGCCAAAGGTCAAATAACAGTCAGTGGCAGAGCTTAGAATTTAGATGTCCTAATTAAAAAATCTTCTGGTATAAATATATTAATGAAATGCACCCTGAGAAATGTTTGCATTTAAGATGGCAACACTTTTGCACTATTATGTTGTACCTTTAATTACTGTATACATGTGAGTCCTATTAAAATGCTATACTTCTTTCTCCACAATATGACCATTTTTTATAAAATAGGTGCTCAGTTCTAGTTTCCTTTTTTTAATTCACAGTTATTTCAGCATGATTGGATTAGAAAGTGTAACAGTTACAGAACAGAGAACATATCTAGTAAGATTTCTGTTGTATTGGACTCTAAAAATTACACATAAACCAAATGAATGAGTACATCAGTTATTTCTGATAGATGACTTCATTAAAAATGAGAGGAAGTGCACAGTAAAACTGAAAGCAGCACTGGAATCTTTCAGCCGGAGCAGCCACTTCTCTATAAATTAAAATCAGCATTTTAAAAGAAACGTTACCAGTCTTCTGAAGACTTCTGTGATCTTCTTCTTATTAAACCTTAGTTCTTCCATCTGAAAATTATATCAACGTTATTATCAATGAAAATTCCAGGAAAGCAATTATTTTATTGCTTCTGTTTGATATCCTTCCCTCCTATTCTCTCTCTCTTTTTATTTTTTATTTTTCAATTTAAATTCTGTCTTTCTACTCTGTGTGTTGAATCAGTAAAATCGGATTGCTAAATATTGTGGATTTTAATAGGAAAAGTTCTCCACCTTACAGCTGAAGGGTTTTTATGTTATTGTGCTCCCTCTGCTGGATAGTACCTATTAATTTTTTATTCCCTGAGCTGTACTAATATGTGTTGCATAAACAAAGCAATCATACTGTCTTAATGAAAGAGGTATAAAAAGTGGGAATGCCTCACTTAGGTCTCAGATGACATGGAAAGTGACAGCAGTAGGCTAGGAAAAATCCTGTTTTCTTGCAGCTAGATGCAATCAAAACCCCTATATGGTTATCTGAAGAACAGTTATTTGCTATCTCTTGAACAAAACCAGATGGATATTAAATAACCTTCCCTCATTTGTTTAACTTAGAGAGGATGATGTTGATTCTCATGCTCTGCTAAGTGCAACAGTGTCCTGAGATGTCCGCATGATGTTATTAGAATCTCAGTCTTAGTGGGGTGGTTCTCATAACTTGTCTCATCCTTTGTTGAATCTTACAAAGTCACTGCTGTGCCAGCATTTGTGCAGTGGATAAAGCAAGCATGCTCAGACTCAGTGCAAGGCAGGCAGCAGATTGCTGCTTTCCCATCGCCACTGCAGTGACCCAAAGAAGAGGAAGAGGAACAGTCCAATTTTGTTCAGAGAAGTGGTGTTGGTCTTTGCTGCCTTTGACTTCTTGTGGTGTTTTGGCCTTGGGCTCCTGCTTGCTTCTTTCCTGCCGCTTTCACACAGTGAGCCTGTCTTCCATCTGCTGTCCTGTGGTGACCTGGTGGGGTACAGCCCCAGCCCCAGATCCCACCCCATAGCACACCCTGCAGAGCCACCCAGCTCCACTCCCACGAGCATGGCCACCCTGGTCCTGCAGGCACCCTGCTCTCTGCCATCAGATGTATGAAAAGGGGATGGAAACAAAACACGCACTTCAGATTTGCCAATCTGAGCTTCTGCCATGGTTTTGCCAGGAAAGTTGGACACTGTGTTCATTATCTTTGTAGTTTCCTCAAAACTTAATGTGATACAGCAAATGCCACTGCATATTACTGACACTGAACTGGAAGTTGTTTTCAGCTTATCTTGACTGACTTACAGATGTAACTCCAGTATTTCCATATAGATTGGACTGACAGTGTATTTATTTTATATTTTTATTTCTATATATATTTAAAACAGTATTCAAAGTTTTTCATGATCCCAAACAATGCAACAGTGAAATAATCTGCATAGTTATCTTCTCTATGAGTAACTCTTGTAAATACAACCCCTAATATGCATGAATATTTTCATTTCCAAACAAATTACTTTTAAAAACCTACTTCTTAAAACCCAAACCATTCAAAAGAATAAACATCCAGTTCCTGAAACCTTCAGTTCCTCTTATTTGGATGAGAAGATGGATGTTCAATGTATTTTACATTCACTATAGTAATAAAAGCATATCGTGCCATTGCACAAATATGTTACCTTAAACTAGGAGGGCCTAACCAGGATTGGTGTCAATCATGGCAGAGCACATTGGCCTGGGATGCATCCTCCTCATGGAGGAAAATTGGGGCACCAAAGATTTCTGCAGGAGTCGCCATCTGTGGAGGGGCCTCATGGTTCAGGTTGAAAACTGTTTGCTTCAGTTTTGGGGCCCTGCTGAGTTACAGCCTCTAAAGCACTTAGCAGTGCTTGTCTCAGCAGCAGCACACACCATATGCTTTGGGAGCATTCCCAAGCGGAATGTTATCCTCACTGCACTCCAGCATGCTCGTTAATGCTCCCATTATTTCATTCAGTGGGACTAATCCAAAGGCCCCTGAAGTTGTCAAAGCTGTCTTTAAGATACTCTAGATAAAACCTGGGGTTGCGTGATTTAAGTCACACTGATTCTCAAATCATAAGTGATAGTTTATATGCTGGTTTCTTTATTCTGAGCTATCTGTTTTCCTCCATCTTTTGAAAAATATTGATGTGAAATGGAAAAAGGAACAGAAGGGTTTGAAATGCTACTATTTTTCTCTCTCTCTCTCTCTCTCTTTTTTTTTTCCAGAGAAGGAATGGATTGAATGTACACTGCATTCCATACAATGCTAGTTCAAATTCAAATGTATGTATTGATCAATAATACAATCAATTTCCCCAAATATATGATCAGCTCATGGGAAAGTCCAGAGATTTTGAAGTTGACATGGATAAAGGAAGTGCTGGATTAAGCTGTTGTAGTTCTCAGTCAATCCTGGTCACTCCTTGTTGCTTTCTGGTCACAAAACATGTTTAGTAGAAAAAAATATATATTTTGCAAAATCACCAGTTATATTTAAGAGGAGAAAAATTAGACTTTGCCAGGAAGAAACCCTCCTTAGGTCCCAATATTTTATCAGATGATGGTATTTCTTTAAATGCTGGCAATTTTTCTGTTCATTCCCATTTATTTTAAAAGCAGATTTTAATTTTTCTTTTGGGGAAAAAAAAAATGGACAGAAAAGGATGGGATGTGTGGGGACTGAGGAAGAATGAAACAACAAACTAAGCTGACAGAAGATACTATTTCAAATGAGTGTGTTTCTGGTAGTGGGAGGGAGACTAAGACCAAACAAGAAAGAATGGCTGGGGAGGATCTACTCGGAATTCCACTGATGTGCTAACAGCTGTTATTACAGTATCTGGCTTTTTGAATTAAATATTGATAGAAATAAATGAAAAAAGAGATCAAGTAAACTGGAATGTGTGTTCTGCCTTCCTAAGACTACCAGACTCAACACCCTTTTATACAATTAATTGTATTAAACACCGACATCAGCTGACAGGAAATAAGAAAGTTCCTATGGCAACTAAAAATAAGCACAGGAGGAAGAATGCATCAAATGCTGTCAGCAGACAGCATAAAAGGCAAATATATGGAGATAACAGCACAAAAGAATATACGAGACCTGTCTCATAAACAACATACATGCTTGGATGGCTTGTTTTTGTTTCCTTCCCAACTAGGAACACTGCACCTTACATACAGAATCTACTTACCAACAGTTAAATCACCTTGCAGAGTGTGGCTCCTGGCTTACGTGCTGTGCAACGTAGGGGCAGGACCCACGAGTTCGAAAGCAGAGGCAAGGTGAGTGCACAGCTGTACCACGTGTAAGCTGTCATCTCAGTGGGAGAATGAATTTTAAAACCATTTAACTTCTGAACTTCTTGGATTACCTGCTTTTCCTGTCTATCTTTTTTTCCTACCTCCACTTCTCTCACAAGAAGCAAAGCTGAGCCTGCCCCAGACCTGTGTGGTGTGGAGAAAGCTGCGTTATTTTCCCTTCACTCTCCATGGTCTCAAGTTTCAATTGCTCCTGCAGACCCTTCCAGGCTCTCTCTTCTGGTACATCTTGGCCATTAAGTACCTCTACAGACATAAAATCATTTTCCTGTGTGAAGGTGTTGCTATTTTCACAGTAAAATACTCCTGCTGTGCAGTGCTGCACCTCCACACAGGACCTTTGTCACAGTGGCTGTGCCCTTGTGGCTCTGCTTGCCTGATGCATCGAAGATAAACCTGCAACTCCCCACATCCTGGCCAGCTCAGGAAACTTGGCTGCTGAGCAGAAGACAGCCCCACATATAGCAAAGGTAGGTATCATTTCTCCCCTGGTAGCTCTGTCCTGTTAAGTGAAACAGTTCAGTAACGTGAACTGTGGCATTGTGAGGTGATTGAGGAGAACACCAATGAGGACCAAAAGCAAGGGTTGGGAGAAATGTGGTCATACTGCTCCAGTGCTGGTAGAGACCCTTATCTTTACTCAGGACTTTTAGTGTGTCTATGCTGAGTGATGCCCTGGCTTTGAATTCACTGCTCGTGTTGGAAAAGATGATTCTATCATTATAAGGAAAACCTTGTTGTCAGTCTTAGGGCTGTATGAAAGCTCCTCCTGTAACCCACTCCTCTGCTCTGGTGGACACACGTATTATCATTGCTTCCATATAACTCATCTGGACATGTGTCTGTATTTTTACCCTTCCCATTCCTGTTGTGCCATGCTTATGATACGGTATCACAGATGCAACCCATCATTATGTGATTCACGCTGCAAGTCAATGCATGTAACCACAGGCATGCAGAGTGTGAATAGATATCAGGCACTGGTACTATTATAGCTTACTCTGCAGTTTGCTCGTGTACTGGCTGTTGGGAGCAGTAAATGCCCTACCTCAGTGTGGAACATACTTGCACTGCCTACACATGCACAAGAAAGAAAGAACCACGTGCACAACTCCAGGTAAGTTTAGGACCTGATCATGAGTTGTCCACAGCAAAGCATTGGAAACCAGGTGATGTCATCAGCCAAGGGGATCCGCTTTCTCAAATTGGCTGACAAGAACAAGCAGACACATGTTATGTTTTGCTCTGATACAATAAGCACTGTGAAGATATTAGCTGTTTTCTGATTGAGTAAGGGTGTGTACTACACGTAATACTCCAGCAAACAAAATTGTTCTGAAATTATCTAACTAGGATGTCACTGCAAAGGGAAATGGCCTATTCCATATATTCCAATATTCAATATTCCATTCAGGGGATGGCAGTTGAGCTCTTAGTCCAGTAACAAGCTCATTCTTATTTGTGCCTTTGCTACCTGGAAGCAGAGGGCAGCACGCATCTGTGCTTCAGATAGGTCTGGTGCTGTGGGACATCTGGAGTCATACAGATACAGCTGGCACAGCTGGCTCTGTTCTTCCAACTGGCCAGCGAGCTCACTGCTCTCTTCATGAGACGAAGGAACTTGTTGACCACTTCCCCAGTGCTGATGCAGAGCTGGATAATTGCAGTGGTTACTGTGGTTAGACTGTAGTGTATTTTTTCATACTCTTCTTGTGAAATGTTGCAGCTCAACCCACCTTTTGCTCCTGGCAGATGATAGATGTGCAGGCTGTGCAAATGGGTGCAGCAGGAGTCAACTGATGTTTTTTTCCTCCACAACTAGGTTGTATTCTTCACCTTGTGTGAACCAGCAGGGCAGCACAGTAGGCAGTGGGTCTGATACAATCAGGTCAGATTTAGCATTTAATTTATCCTCTCATATTCAATAACATTCTCTGATTACTGAGTTGAAATAAACAAGAATCAATGACAAGCAAACAAAGGATCAGCGATCTTGTAATTTTTGTTTTGTTTGTTTTGTACTTTGCTGCTATTTTTTATTTGATATGAATCTTAAGGCAAATATTAAGAAAGAAGCAGAAGGAACAAGATATATGCTTTCAGTGTTGTTACTAAACAACCTCAGGATTTTTTTTCTTAATAACTTTCTTGAAGTAGACAGTTTCAATGTCTCTCTTAGTTTAGTTAGAGCACAAAATGAACTATATGTTCACAAAAGGCACTATATGTAAAGTGTAAGTTCTGTACCAAAGCCTGCTATTAGTGGTTCAGAATATGACGGCTGAAATGCAAACTGTCCAATATGCCAAACTTCAGGGAGATTTAGATTAAAAAAAAACAAATCTACAAAGCACAGAAATCAATTTTCATTTGAAAAATGTGCTTTGAACAATGCCAACAATCAAAAGAATTTCAAAAGTCTTGTTTGTAGAAGGGATAAATACATCCTTCTTCTCTGCTTTGTCACCTTTAACAAAATCCAATTCCACTGAACCTGGAAAACCTTTTGACAAAGTTATTTGGCTTACCTGCTCCAATGCAAATTTTCACTGTAGCATCATTACCAACAGTTGCTGCAAGTGCTACTCACTCAGCATGGTTGATCCAGCCAGTAGTTAGACCCAGAAGCTGAAAGGGATTCTGTGTCAATTAGCACAATTTCAGCAAGCTCAGCTGTTGGAATTTTCCTTTGTATAGGGCAGAGGAAGTGATGGCCCTCACATTCTGGGTCTGAAGCTCAGGTAAGTCCTGCTGATGAGGTGCTTGAACAAACTCCTAAAAAAACCACCTGTCAGCTGGAATATGGAAAAGAAACCAGAAGAATGAGAAAACAGGAATGCCTTTGCAGTACTGGTGTGTAGTGCAATGCTTTTTTTCCTTTATAAAGTGATCAGCATTCTACTAAGGTCTTCATTATAACAGAATCACAGAATTAAGGGAGTTGGAAGGGACCCACGGGAACCATCTAGCCCAAGCCTCTGACAGAGCAGGTTCCCTGGAGTAGGTTGCACAGATCTCTTTGTTAGCAGGTGACTTCAGGATGACGATTAACAATTCTCTGCCTCACGGATAAATCTTTCAATGAATGCCGAGGTTACATTACCAACGTAAGGTTACATTTGCTGTTCATGGGTAGCATACTTGGAATGAAGTACTTTACAGTGATTCTGTAAGTGCTCAGAACACTTCTGGAAATGCTATTAAGAAATGCGTAAGAAACTTAGGAAACAAAGCAAAACTGAGCAGTGTACAAGCTGGTCTGTCTCTGTATGGGAGATTTCTCAGAAATGGAAAGAAATTCTGACAGCAGTAGGTCAAATGTTCTGTTGACATTGCTGCACTATTCTGTTGGAAATAACTTTCCTCATTAGAAACAAATGCAAAATTTTGCATGAAGCTTTTTCTCAGCTAATTTAGAGCAGGTTCTTTCATGTGTTTATTCCTAAGGGATGCAAAACATTTCTATTGCAACGAAAGATGGAGTTGATGAGTACCTTGCAGGACTGGGCCACCGCTACTTCAAGGATAATCCCACATTCTGGGGACCTCAGGAAGTGCACCAATGCAGTCTACTCAGTGACTTGCTAAGTAAATGAGGTTTAAATAATCTTTATAAATATAGTCTCATTGGGAGCTCCTTGCCCATGATTAATCTGAAAATAACCAGAATTTCATTGGATTAATAAATCAAAATTTTCAGTTCAATGCAACTTCAAAATTGAGGGCACATTTCTTTTTGTATTGAGAACATAGTTTTGTTCCTTGTTCTGTACGTTTCTATTTCTTCAGTAAGTGTAATTTGAAAGAGGAAGAGAAATATATGACTGATGCATTAAGATCAACCACGATAGGTGATTTAATATACAAAAGGCTCTTCAGATATTCCGGGAAGAAAATGTAAGTGAAAAATGCAGTATTATGGCTAGTACTCATTTGCTGTGTTACAGTCAGAAGTACAGTATCTGAATTTTCCTCATGATTAAAATAGCTTTTAACTTTACTGGCAAGTCCAAGCTATACCACGGCGTTAGTGATAACCAGGTTATCTTGCATGTGCAGCCTAGGAGCACATGGCAGCAGGGTGTGTGATGCACATAAGTCACTGTCCAGAGCCCAGAACAGTGCATAAATATTGTCTACAGAGCACAAAGCATATTTTTAATTTTATGCTAACATATGACAAGGACATTTTAAAAATGTCTGGCAAGACAGTATGAAATCTTCTTATTGTAAGTCACAGGATTAATTTGTGAGCTCCAAATCCGTTTCACATTAATGTTCTTGAAGCACAGGCAAGCAGGGCTGTGTCATGCCCAGGACCTTCCTGGTTACGAAGGACACAGGATGGAAGGGAAACTGCCAGAAACCTCCTTTCTGTTGAAGGCTGTGGTGGCAAGGAGGATGAAATCCTTCCAGGTTTATGTCTGTAACCCAGCTGTTGATGGTTTGAGCTTCAAGAGTGTTGGTTTGCCAGGTGAGAGGCAGAGGAGAGGAGCTAGGAAGCATTCAGTGGGGCAGGCTGGTCACTCAGATGGGACCTGCACCTTGGGCTACCCGTCCACGGCTCACACAGAGAGACCAAAGGGGCTGCCCATGTCCACTTGGTTCTCCCTCTTGTTATCCCTACCTGTTGCCATGGCCTTCTAATTCACCAGGCTAGAGAAAACAAAGTGACTGCATAAAGTGAAATGTTAGCCTGACTTTTTCAGTTGCCTATGTGCATGCAAAAGATGCTATGAAAGGAGGCTGCTTTGTGAAGATGCATCAAAGAGGGATTTCTACTGTTTGTCATTGGATTTCATTTCAGTGCTAAATCACATCAACCTCTGCAAGAAGTCAGGAAAAAATGGAAAATGTGTCGCTGCTGTCATCCCAAGTTTTGTTTGCATTTATTTACATTAAAGCTCTTGTTTCTGTAGGACTTTTGAGGCTGATCTTGTTCTTGTCTCTTCTGGGTTTCAAGAATATATTTTAGATACTATGTCAAGTCTCAGTGTTGCTTGTATTACATCTACAGACTGCAAAATTAGGCGATCTGAATTATGTTCCTAGGAAAGCATTTTAGCATCGAAAGCCATAAGTTTCTAATTATCAGTTTAGCCATCATGCATTTTAATAATATATATTATTATTATTATTATTATTTGCATGTGTTAACATTATCTACTAGAATAAATATTAAATGGATGCAAAGCTTTGAGAGTCAATCAGTAAAACACAATTCTAGTATTTTCTGGATAGAATTTGTGCAATTTTTGCTTTCTTTGGTTTTGTGCATTGCAATCAGTCTTTAATTAAGAGAACATATACTTTGTTTTTGTATTTGCTGATAGATCTATTCTCTTGAAATTCTTTAAAGTCAGACACCTGGCATGGAAACATAGTTCATATAAATGGCGCATTAATGGGCTCAGTATTTGATTTTATCATTGTGTTCATTGAGTGTACAATGCCTTATTAATTTCACATTGTGCAAAGTTGGTTTAATTCAGAATTATTTGTTTCCTTATGACCATTTCTTTTATGGTCGTCATTAGAGTATCCAGCTGTTTCACAAGCAGTAATGAACTTCTGTCATACTACTTTGCTGCAATGAAGAGTATTATTAGTCCAATTTTTTCAGATAATAAACTGAAGCAGAGGAAAATAAATAATGACTAACTACAGATTTTGAACACTGAGTAGGAAAAAAAAAACAACACTATCATCAGATTCTGGTGCAGTCTTTTGTTCATGGCACAGTCCTCACTGATGTAATGTGTGAGGACTCAGTGCTCCTGCATGACGAAGGTAGGGTCTTGATTCAAATGAAGAGAGCAAAAGTGAAGCAAATGAAGTTTTAAATACCTTGCCTCACACAGCAGCTCTATCAGTCAGTGGCAGATTTCAGGCCTCCAGGGCAGCGTTCAGCTGTCTTAACTATGAAATCAATTTTTATTTTACTGCAGTTTGTTCTCTTGAGTGGTGCATGCATTCCACCTAGAGTTAGGGTGGAAATTGCTTTCCAGTTCCTTGCAAGTTTTCCAGCCCAGCTTCACAATGGGATGCTTGTTGAAACTCTTCAAGGACATCCTGGAAGAACCAGAGCTGCTCAGAGGAGTCTGGGGAGGAATCACAGGGTTGCTGGCCCTCTGGAGCTTGACCTCTTCCATTCTGCTGCTTCAGTCAGCCTGCTTGCACTCTTTCTGGCCTAATAGAGCACCTCTGTTTTATGTGAAGAAGAAAGAACTCTTCCAGCTGTGTCAGATCTGACTCATGTCCCTGCCGTGGGGCGATGAGAAATGCTCATCAAAAGGGTGCTGCCCTGTGGGTGTCCCCAGTAAAAGGAAGTTAATGCCTTCCTCCCTGCTTCTTTGCTGCAGCCAGGGGTCAGATCCACACAGCCTCAGCCTTGGTTTCGTGTCCAGCTCTGGAGTCAGCACCTGGGACTAGCAATTGCAGGGAAAGCCTTGTTTTAGCCTCCTTTATTCTGGGGTCAGGAAGAATGTTGGCTTAGCATGAACAGAAAATGCTGTTGATCAACTGCTACTAAGATAGCAGTTGATCTGCTATGTTATATAGCAGATATATGCAATCAGAATTTTTCTCAATTATTAACAACTTGGCTACATTTGAACATTATACCCCTCCACACACATAGATGCACAACAAAAGGCTTATCCATCACACAAAGGCTATTCAGTGCGAAATTTTACTTCCTTTTACTTCCTTGCTCAAGTTGTTGTACTGCCAGAAATTATTGACAGAACCATAGTAAATTTGTAGTAAATAGTATGACTGGCAAATAATATATTTTCTGCTGACTTTATTATTGGAAAAAACTGGACAATCCATGCTGACACCCTGTTGGAAACCAGACATGAAAAATTCCAGTCTCGACAGTTATATTTTGGAAGAGTTATGAGTGAAATGAAGGGTTTGTGTTGGGAAGAGTTTGGCAGCATTAACAACATAGAGCCTTGACCACTTGATTCATAATTGCTTTTCTCAAATTTTGAGCTGTGTATCACCTGTGCCCCTAACTTTCCAAGAGTCAGCATGCCTGGCAAGTCACCAGGTAGTCTATGGTGCTGGTATGAAGACAGCAGTGCTGAAAACGTGTGGAAGTATATAATGAGAAAATTAAAAGTAGAAATGCATTTTCTGTGCAATTTCCACAATACACGTAGTGAAATCTTTCAGTTTGCTCATGTCTCTGGAAAGAGCAGTTTTGAATCAGATGTGATTTTTCTTACTGAACATACGATGGGGTCGTCATATGTTATTTGCAGTTGATAATTTTCAGTTGTAGAATCAATGTGTTTACAGATTTGTTTCATTTTAATGATGTTAATTTAGGTGTGAACCACACAGACTATAAGATCATTAACACTGGTCCTGTCCTCATTTGAAAAAAAACCAGTATGTATTTCTTCTGTCAAATAATTTGTGGAGAGAGAATAGATGGAATATTGTGTTGGTGTGGTACAATGCTGTTTCTTTGAGTTTGCTCAAAGAAACATCAAGTGAAATGACACTCTAACTTATCTTGCAAGCTTATTATTATGGTAGAATTTGCTTTAAATAACCAAAGATCCCAGTGATTGGAGGTGGTTCTTCAGCTTCAGGTAAAGACAGTAATTGGTAGAATCAGTGCAGGATTATTTTAACAGCATGGGGTTAAAATGTGTGTATTTTTACATCTTTGGGAATTGTCAATCATTTTGTACCTGTTTATTTCACAGTCAGATTCCAATTACAGCCTACTGCTAGGAAACCTGGCAATAAAATTTGGAAAATACAGCTTGAAAGAGGTTATTGTGTTCTGAGGTATCATCAGAATTGTTGGTGTGTCTTTGGGAGCGGACAGGGGAGAGCAACACAAGTAGGTTGTTTTTCATTTCACTTTCTAGGCATGACCCAATGAACTTTCTCACAACTGGTAAGATTACACCAGTGAATTGCAGAAAGCAGATTTGCACTCTGAGCACATTCATGCCTTGACTGTGGGTGTCGTGGTGAAATAAAAAAAGAAGCCAGATTGTTGTGATAATGCCAAATTGACAGGACAAGACATAACTAGAAGGGCCAACACCCTGAGGCACGTTTCATCAAGTTGGAACTCAAAAATTTGATCATAGTAAAGTTCTTATTTCTCTCTTCTTGTTTACAAGTAGAATCCCAAATAGACAAGAAAAAGCGTCAGCTGCATCTGAAAGTTAATGAATACCTGAATGTCTTTATAGAGATAGTTTTGAACACAGTGCTGCAGACAAGTGCTTTTCAGACGTGCCTCGCATCCTACTCCTACCACTTTTAGTGGAGACATGGCAGCTGGCCTACTGCAACATCTCTAAAATTCCATGCGAATGAACTGTTTTATTAGGCACTAAATACTTTTGGAAATCAGGCCCATGATGACCAGAAGCAATCTGTCAGCTCACTGACAAGAGTTAGTATTTCTTTTGTGTAATATATTAGCTTTAAATACAAAGCATAGTTTGAAAACTTGTGTTGTTTTTTCTTTCATCTGTAAGCAACAGATAAAGGGTCATTCATGTTACCTGCAGAAACTATTTTAACAAGCTCTTCTTGTGCATTCTTGACTTTTAGTCCTGTCACCTGAGCACTGCTCATAGAAAAATTCAAGATAGAAATTATAGTTGGCAGGAAGTGTCAGTCTGCCAGGGGGTAGGAAGGCCCTACAACAGAGGGATCTGGACAGGCCAGATTGCTGGGGTAAGGCCAGTGGGATGAAGTTCAACAAGATCAAGTGCTGAGTCTTCCACTTTGGTCACAACATCTCCACGCAATGTAACAGGCTTGGGGCAGAGCGGCTGGAAGACTGTGTGGAAGAAATGGACCTGGAGGCATTGGTCAGTGCTCAGCTAAACATGAGCCAGCAGTATATCCAGGTAGCCAAGAAGGCCAATGGCATCCTGGCTTGTATCAGAAATAGTGCTGCCTTTAGGAGCAGCGAAGCAGTCATCTCTGTGTATTCAGCTCTGTTAAGGCTGAACCTTGAGTACTGTGCTCAGTTTTGAGCCTCCTCACTTGTAGCTCTGAAACACATTCAGAAAAGAGCAATGAAGCTGCTAAAGGGTCTGGGTGAGGGATCTGGAATTGTTTAGTCTGGAGAACAGGAGGCTCGAGGGAGATCTTATTGCTCTCTACAACTGTCTGAAAGGAGACTGTGGTGAGGTAGGGATTGGCATCTTCTCCCACATGAGTAGCGATAGAAAGAGAGGAAATGGCCTCAAGTTGCACCAGGGAAGATTCACACTGGATATTAGGAAAAATTTCTTCTCTGAAAGGGTGGTCAGATGCTGGAATGGGAACCTGCCCAGGGAGTCACTGTTCCTGGAGGTGTTCAAGAAACATTTAGATGGTGCACTAAGGGCCATGGTTTAGTGGGAAAATATTGGTGGTGGGTAGATGGTTGGACCAGGTAATCTTGGAGGTCTTTTCCAACCTCGATGATTCTGTGATTCTTTTACCTGCCATAGCTGAGTTTGCTATTTTATCACTCTCACACTTGGGGAACCTGCTGATACAGGTCCAGGAGCACTGGAACACACTGGTGGAGCAAACCAAAACTCTGCAGAGCAAACAGAGTGAAAACAATTGTGAAGTGGGGAGAAGCGTAGTGGGACCCAAGGTGGGCCCCAATGGGAAGGAGCTAATTCCATGACACCGCTGCAAGACTCACAGCCACTGGACATAATGACTTCAAACTTGAAGAGCCTTTTTATTCCCCAAATGTTATCTCCAATGTCATCTGTTATCCAGCACCATTTTTTAAAATGAACAGAGTGAAAGGGAGTGCGTAAAAACCCAAAATGCTGTGAAGCATTGTTCTGTGCACCAGGTCATGCCCTGCTTTCACTCAGTAATTTTAAACCAGCCTTTCTCACAATTCTCCTTTATCAACGCCGCTATATCTTGGGGAAAAAAGAAAAAAAAAGAAAGAAAAAAAGAAAAAAAATAGATGACTGGATGACTAGTTTCCCTAGCAGAGAAGAGAATTTTCCTACAACACAAATATATTTCCATTAATACAGCATGGTTTGTACATGCACGTCTGTAGTATATATAGACATATTGAATTTCTGGGCAATGTTCACTTTCTATCTTCAAAAGGGGCTTTCTGGGAGGGTTAAATCACAAATAATGTCAGTAATTTATTCCTAGATATATCTATGGGTGGCACAGAAATGCAAATCAGTTTTGTAAAAATCAAGAGACGTTTACTATTTGTACAAATGCTCCCTGTTTATTGCTCATAAGGAGCAATTTCAATGACAAATCACCATTGCATAACTCGGTTATAGACAGACAGCTTACTGGACTCCTTCCAAGATACACTGAGACATGCAACAAAATACCAGAGTGTAATTACTTTCATTATGTATTCCAATTAATCTGGAAACAACTGAGATAGTAAAGATCTCATCCTGCTAATTTTTATGGACATAAAACCCAATATTATTTATGGAGTTGGTGCCCTCTGTTTACCTGATTAGACTATGCACTAATCAGGCACAGCTTTTCTGGAAAAAGAGCTGGAGCATGGTAATTTGCCATCTTCTATAATTTTCTTTCCTCAGTCAAAACACAAGTGTATATTTTAAATCATGGCAATATTTTAAACTCGTGTATGTTTTGGAATGAATGACTTTAAAAAAATCCTGAACTAGAAGACCAATTTTAATGTCTGTTTCAGAGGCGCAGTCTCAAATCTGGGTTCCACTTCTGATAGGCTTCAGCGGTGTCACTATTTGACCAGGGCCCTTTTCCAATAAGCATAAGCAAATATTTTAAGTTGAGAAGCGTTTTTGAGATGAATTATCTTTAGTTAAGACATTACTTCAGTGGAAGAAAGGGTATCTCTGCACTTGCGGGCATGTGGCCATTTCTGACTGCTGTCCACCAACTTGCACACTTTGTCTCAGAAGGCACTGAGTTCTCTGTCTTCATTATTTCTTCCCAGTGCTTCCTTCTTTCTTTACAAATCAGATTAATTTTTACCTATCTGGAATTCCCTATGCAGGGAAAGGAGCTAGAATGAATCTAAAAGTGTAATGAGATGTTAATAACAGCGGGCAACTCGTTTTAATGCAGTTAACTAAAGACTATTATGTAGCACATTTTAAAGCCTTTAGCGCTCACAAAGGATGAGCACCAAAGTTAAAGGGAAAATCTCAATTGCAGTCTCCTGGAAGGGCAACTGATGCTGCAAACAGATGGAACAGAAACCTGGAGCAAAACCTCAGTATGTGAAGCACCCTGGGTGCCTGCCCAGCCTCGGGGCTCTGAGAGTGGTAGGAGGCCTTTGCTGCCTGGGGCCATGAGATACATCTGTAGTGTTAGGAGAGAGACAGCAAGCTGTCCATGAGACATATGGCATGCCATGCATCCACAGCCTAGGCCTTCCTCCCAGCTCCTGCTGCTTTATTGCTCTGGAGGTCCTCCAGCCATAGTGGCAACTTAGAGAAGACTTAGACTGATGTCTTCCTGGGGCAAATCAAATGCCTGGTCAGACTGCGGACTCTGCCTTTCCCTCCAGCAGCTCAATGGATGTAAGCTTGCGTGGGAGCTGTGCACAGGGTCTGTACAGTTCCTGCCAGCCCTCATCTTACCTCTTTGTTCCTCCCAAACAGCAACTCATGCACAAAGAGGACTGCTGGAGATGAGGAGATGAGGGCTGTGGTGGGCAGCTGCAGCCCACCGCAGACCTCTTTTGTGCAGAGAGGAAAAATATTTCTGTGCCTATTGCTAATCCCTTAGCATTAGTATTCCAAAACCTACATTAATTTTGCCTGTGGTCCCTTCTCACCTCTTTTTTTCCTTCCTGGCTTTTTCCTCACTGCCACCATACTGTGTTTATGGAACAATTACTCCACTGCACTTTGTGTTCCTAGTTTGAAAGCACCACTTTTTGTTTCGTCATTTTCTGGTTGTGTGAATTATCCTTTGAAGGCGTTTATATTCTGTGTCTTTTCTCCCATGAGCTCTCTCCTTGGCAGTCCATAGAAATTGAGTTTGTTCTGTTCAATCTAACTCACTGGATACCTTTTAATATTGCTTTCTATGTGTGTATTTCTGTGCCTTCACAACACTTCACAGCTGTGTGGAGCTGTGGATCCATACTGAGGTCCCGGTGCACTTCCTCACATAGCATACCCTATGGCCCTCATCACCTTTATGAAATAACACATGCTTGGTCATCCCTCCTAGCATTTTCTTCAACTCTTAACACGAAGAAAAGTATCAGTAAAATAAGATATCTATTAATGTATCAACAGCATGTCATTGTAAAGTCAGTGTCCCATCTAAAATCAGTAAGGCTATGATTCATCATGCAACACCATCCTGAGACCTGATTACTGAGTTGTTTGGGCTCAACCTTATGTAACCTGCACGGGCTGAAGACATTATTTCCAATCAAGTTATTTATGGCTCACATTGACTGATTTAAAGCTTTTATTCATCCCATTGGAAGGTGGATGGGAAGTCTCATGATTGCATGCTATCTGTAGGAGGAAACAGAAGCCCTGCAGACCCCTGATGCCCTGGATCTTGCTCTTCAAGGGACTGTGTAATAGAATCAGAATCGCAGAATCATCAAGGTTGGAAAAGACCTTCAAGATCATCCAGTCCAACCACCCATCTATCACCAATAGTTCTCACTAAATCATATCCCTCAACACGAAATCCAAACGTTCCTTGAACATCTCCAGGGTCAGTGACTCCACCATCGTCCTAGGCAGCCCATTCCAGTGCCTGACCACTCTTTCAGAAAAACAGTAAGCACTTCCTAGTGTCCAGCCTGAATCTCCCCTGGTTCAGCTTGAAGCCATTCCCTCTAGTCCTATCACTAGTTACATCAGAGAAGAGGCCGACACCCAGCTCACTACAACCTCCCTTCAGGTAGCTGTAGAAAGCAGTAAGGTCTCCCCTGAGCCTCCTCTTCTCCAGACAATTATTATTATTATTATTATTATTATTATTATTATTATTATTATTATCATTATTATTCACAGCATGGCTTTATTGAAGATGAGAGGTGATCAGAAAGTGGTGATCAGAAGTTTACAGCAGTTTCTGGTGTACAGAAGTATTGCCAAGCAGCACTAATGCCTCAGCCAGTTTTCCTTTGCCATCTCATCTGTGTTATTTATTTTCATACCCTGGTGATTTAATCAGTGTTAACGTGGGCTGAAGGCTCAGTGGTCCCAGAGCTCAGGTAGGGCTGCAGCTACAGGCTGAGAGCCTGCTGTACAGTTGCCGCTCTGCCCTGTACAGCACTGAGTCTTGGCTGGTTTGGGTAGAAGTTATCTACTACAGGCAAGCATGCCTGAACACTTAATATTTTAAATCCTCCTTGGTTTGGCATGTCTAATTTTCACTGGTCATATCTCCAAAATAAATAGATAGATGGATAGATAGGTTGATAGATAGATAGATTGACAGAGAAGGCTGTTGACATTAGAACAAGCTGCCCAGGGAAGTGGTGGCATTTCCATCCCTGCAGATGTTCCAGAATTGTGGGTTTGTGGCTCATGGGGACATGGTTAGAGGGCATGGTGGGGATGGGTTGGGGTTGGACTTGGGAATCTTGGAGATCTCCTTGAACCTTAATGATTCTATGAATGGGCATGGTGTGATGGTTTGAGAGTTGGACTAGATGATCTTAGAGGTCTTTTCCTACCTTAATGATTTTATGACTCTATGGATGGATGGATGAATGGATGGATGTGACCTATGCAGAAAAATGCCATATGTTATTTAGTGAGTATGTACCCTGTGGAAAAAATGAAATTAAAATTAAAGCAATGTTTATTTCTAAAATCGTTGTTTTTCTCAGAGTACAACACCTTCTCTGCTTGAATACAGTAAGTTGTAATTGCACCCCTTGGGTGCTGTTGCCTAAAACACATATAAAGCTGTTTTCTTCTTATTATGAAAAACTACTTGAAATGAGAGGATACGAACACTTTCATACCAGGTGCAAAAAATAAGCCATCAGTCTACCTCCTCTATCATTTTAAAAAGTTAAGTGGTGCTGAGATAATTAAATATTGCCTATAATTGGATTGGTGTCCAAGATACTGTAGTACCACTCTTTTGCATTAAAAACAAAGGAGAAAATACAAAAATGATGGGTTTCATATATTCAGAAATCTCATATAGCACAAGTCACAACTCTGGTCTCAACTTAGCAGTACACAGTCGGTGTGCCCTGTGACACAGAAAAAAATATCCTTATGGAGTTTCCCAGAAAGTTGCTGGTACAAATAATGCTTAAGGGCTTCAGTGGAACTAGAAGTTCTCCCTAAGAAAGTTACTATCTCCTGACATAAGGGCAGACCAAACCTTATAATAAAATTAAGACTATGTTGTGCTTTCTAGCAAAAATGATTCTATAGTTTGTAGACTTCTCCTTGCTTAGTACTAAGATGAGAGAAGGCCAGGGATTCCCACCAGGTACAGCAAGAGGCCATGGCAAACCACTGGGCAAACAGGAAGCCTCAGGAGACAAAAAGAGAAGCACCAACTGGTTGTAGCACAGGGCTTTAGGAGACAAGTGGGGAAAAGGTGCAGGGAATGCATCAATAAGACCAAAGTAATCATTCTATGGGTCTGGATTTCAAAAAGCCACATTGCTGCTTAGACTGTCCACAACCAGAAATATGTTTGGTGTGAGGAGGGTGCTTGAAGGTATAGACAGCAATCATCATCCTCAGTCCCGCCCTTGTGAAATTACAGACATTTCTAATAGAACAGGGTGACAGTATTCTTTATACGCTTGTCATAATAAATTCAGATTTACTGTGGAAAAATGTACAGTAGCTTTTCCCTATGTACAAGATCCCCATGGGTTTCAAGACAATGGCATCAGATTCCACAGCAGTGATCTTTTAATTTCAAGACAGCGTTAATTTATTTAAACATCTTGCAATGATCTTCCTTCCCATCCTTCTGGCTCAAGAAGAATAGCACACAACCGAAGTTTGCAGTTAAATATATTTGTTGGCATGACATTTGTTCATGATTTTTCCACTATCCTTCACATTGAAGACAGCTTTCTGTTACACTCCCTGTGCTGCCTGGCTGTGCTCCCTAATGCTCAGTTTTCTGGTGTTCAGAATACTGCCTCACCTGGCACCATGAGAAGGGCAGAGCTGTGGGGTCACAGGGCTGTGGAGGGGAGAGCCTTCTGATATATGGAGAAATGTTAAGTGACAATATGATTTTGTATTCTTTGAATCCCAGTTCTTAAAAGCAGCCTGAGCAAAATATCTACTGTTAGCTGCCCTATAAAGAAGAATGGGAAATTAGCAGCTGAAACAAATGAAAGGAACAATAGTCAAAAAGCTAATTACTCTTATTTCCATATAATTCAAAAAGATAAAATTGCCTGAGCAAATATGAGAGAAGTAATTAACTTCATGAATAACCTAAGGCTTACATGTTTCTTTACTTGAGACAGACTTGTGTAGGAAGTTGAAGCACTGAGCTCATGGATGTGTTCTTCTCCACGCTCTTAAAGGTGGGTGCAGCTCTCCAGCCCGAGTAGGGATGGATCTCATCCAGAGAAGCATCCTTCCCTGCTGTCCCAAACCCTCCTGGAAGGGTGCCTTGGTGCACAGTGTCTGACCATGGAGAAGCCGTGCAGGGGGCATGGAGTGTCTGAGTGCAGAGGGTTTGTGATGCTCAGCACTGATCCTGCAGCCTGAACTGCCATGTCTCTGGGCAGTGGCCTGCCTTGGCAACAGGCTTCAACAACAGGGAGCTCTGCTGCATCTGGAGAGAGCAGGTAAACATGTTATGGGTAGTGCTGCACAGTATGGCTTCACATTTAACAGCTCAAAAGCTAGGGCAGGTGAGGTAATCATTGTTCAGACAAAAATATGCAACAAAAGGTATTTCTTAAAAAAATTAAATCAATCTAAAATGGCCGGGATAGAAAAAATAGTGACATCTGAATGAAAGAAAGTAGTCTCACTATTATCACAATATCATTGGCCCATAGGATAACTTGGACTGGAAGAAACACTGTGGACTGAGTACAGGAAAGAAAGCTGTGTAGCAATGGAAGACCACTCTTAGAAGGAACATCCTCTGGTGCCAAGGGACACCACTTCAGCAATTTTGGATTTGGATTGCCAGGACCGGCAGATTGCACCTCAACCATCCTGGTAATATCTTGGTAATCTCATGTCGTACACACCCATCTAATTTCCTAAAGAGTTCATTTATAGCTTCGGTAATGATAAATTATGCAAATAAATTATGCAGAATGTGGGAAAAATACTTCCTTTTATTGGCTTTAAGCACAGAGTCTAAGCTGTGCCCCAGCTCCTGTGCAACAATGGAAAAAATGGAAGCAATGGAAACACACATAGTAATTCCCTATCACCCTCTTTCCACCTTATGCAGTTTTCAGAGATATCCATCAAAGCAGCTCTCAAGCTTGTCTTTCCCGATGAACTTTTCTTGAGATGCATTTCATATGTTCATCTGTCTCTTATCCCCTTCCCATGTGTTTCTCCCACAAACACCAGCCTGAGAACTGTTTACAAAATAGTCCACAGATCTCCTGGCAGACTCCAAAGCAAAACACAGCTCCCAGCCAAAGTCTGTGTTTTGGAAACTGTTTCTTTGGTAAGTAGAACTTCATTTTTATTTGATTATCTCCATTTGCTAAATGTGGTTAGCTAGCAATTTACAACAGCTATATTTCATCAGCTGCAAACAGAGGGATTCTAATGCCGCATTTGAAAATAGGAGCAGTAGAAAGATGTCAGGAACAGCCTTCACTGTCATCTTTTGAGTTTTATATTTTACGTTTTCAGAGGGCTCCCTGCATCCCTCATTAAGGCAACTGCTCTGTGGTGGTCATCCCCACTTTGGGAATGGTTCTCCTGGTCATTCAGCTCAGAGCCATGAGTTGTCCTTATGAAACAAACTCCTGCTTCTCAACCTCCAAACAAAGACACGATTCTACGTATAGCTGGGATGGGACAATGTCTTTTATTTTCTATAGAGTGGCCAGTAATGGTGATCAAGATTAAGAGGGAAAGCATAGAATCATAGAATGGCCTGGGTTGAAAAGGACCTCACAGATCATCTAGTTTCAACCCCCCTGTCACGGATAGGGTAGCCAGTTTCTAGACCAGGCTGCCCAGAGCCACATCCAGCCTGGGTTTATCCATTATTTACTTGGTGAAAGTTGGTTTTAGTCTAGGCTTTGGAAGATCTAGGAGGGCTTCCTTGTGTCTGTTGTATTTGATGACTAATTACCTATCTTTGCAGTTTTGAACTTCAGCAGAAATCCATGTATGAGTATTATGTGGATGGATGGAACTGATGGGGAGCTGCCTCAGATGCAGCCTCTGAATTCTCAGTTGTTTTTTTTATTTAAAAAAAAAAGTCATGCTTTGTCTAATCTTTTTTTCTTAGGAATTTAGTAAAGCAAATCAGTGTTGGTTTTTTCTCTCCCAAGCCTTTAGCTCTCCATCAGCTCTGCCACTAGCACACACCACATGAACAGACCGTTCTTTTTCTATGTTCACACCCAGTAAAAGGAGCAGCCTGGAGATATTTATTAAAGCTGATGGGCCCTTCATCCAGCCACAGTGTTACTATTCTGAAGATTGTTCACTCTCCTTGCTTTAAGTATCCAGAATGCTTGCTATAGTGTTATGCAGTACTGTACTGCAGTGCTAGACCTTTTATCTGCCCGGACTTCTTTGCTAATAGCCAGGATTGTGTAAAATTAAAAGGAGAAAAACATAAAGCATGTTTTGCTGGTGCAGATAACATAGAGGCGATAATAACAGCATTCACCTACAACTTTATTCAACGCAATCTCTTACAGAGCGTGCTGAAAATATGCAGTCAATCTGTGCATGGCTTGGGTGAGTGCTCTGGACAATATTTCTGACTTGATTCTCAGCTGATTTAAGTTGGCATTAGTGAGCAGCCTACACTTTTAAAGAGTTTCAGCTACGTGCACTGAACTCGTGTTTATCTCAAATTTAAACAAAGTATAAAGATAGCCAAAGATCACAACTCTTCTAACCAAGAGTCCATTTAGACCTGCCTGAGTGACAGAAATGTTAAACCTGCTTGTAACAGTTATGCAGCAGATTGTCTTCACGGGGCAAACTGAATTTCTGGCCCAAGCAATTTTCCAGCATACCTAAAGTTGGTTGATGGGTTATTTTTTTTTTCATGGTACAGTAAAGTTCCAAGGTTCCCAGGGCAAGAATCATAGAATGGCTTGGATTGGAAGAGACCCCAGGAGTATTTTTTCTGTATCTATTCCATGGAACTCATATGGAAAAAAAAAAAAAAAAAGCCAGAAAAAAAAGAAGCAGAATTTGATTTAAAACAATGTACTTTGTGAAAGAGTAAATTACAAACGTAGCAGATAAAGAAATTTTTAAAATGAGGTTTCTGTATTCCAGATGATGCTACCTCATTTCAGAATTTATCAGTACAGGTACAATTCCTAGATGTCATCAGCAAGACGTACTGTTACTCCTTGGTACAATTCTGCATTATAATGAACACTAATAGAATACACCACGTGTATTCTTGAAATAAAAGCCTTTATGGTGTCTTTTTTTTTCCTGTGTTTTAGAAAATTAGGTCTTCAATTAAATACTGTTTTAGAACCCTACAGATAGCCTACAGATATTTATTATTTAAAAATTTAATGGTTTTTTTTTTCAAAATTTTTGTTTCAGGGATAAACCAAATCTCTATACTTCAGCTTGTAGTACAACCTCATCTCTGATACTAATTTTATTAATCATTAATGAGATGTAAATAGTGTACATTTCTTACATACACTATTTAACTGCAGTTTACATTATCCAAAATTGCATGTACTTCTTGTTTGAGATATACAAGCCTTGTCATTTCCCCTTTGTTTAGTTTTGGTTGGCAAGAAGCTATTACAGATATTGATGCTTTGCCCCATGCTTTACCCCAGTGCTGTTCATGAGGGCGTTTTCCTCTCCAAATCACACTCATACATTTTTCATGCACAGCTGATGGTGGACCTCTACCTCTGGAGAAATCCAAAAAGCTCCTTCATCGGCCAACTTGGTGCACATACTTTATAGGACTTGCAGGAGATGTGAGCATAATTGAACAGGAAACATTAAGTTTAGGATTCAGATTTCAGTTAAGACCTTGAAAAGAATTTAAGGAAACTAAAGTACTTCATCAAAGTGCTTGAAGGTCTTGTTTCCTAAAGCACAAGGAAAAGACCCCAATATTTTATTAAATAAGATGTTAACCACAAAGGTTGACATCATCCAGCATGAGCTTTTGAAGAAGGGAGAGCCCAACTTAAAGGGTGCAGTGGCTTTGTGCTGCATGTCCCCATGGAGGGGCTGAGCAGCTTCCTGAAAATGTGTTGAAGGTTTCAGTGCCAGCAGTGGTACTGCAGGACTGGGGGACACAAGGGAAGACACATCCACACTCCTTCCTGCATGGAGCTGTGGCATATCCACTGTGAAGGACATGAAAGATTTCTAGTTCTTTTTCATTTCTCTTCTGCCATTTTTCATAGTATTATCTCTGTGTTTGGAAGTTCTCCAAGGCAGAAACTGCTAATTCTCAATTTCTGTGGCACATTAGTGGATTTGCAGTTTTGGCAGTTTGTAAGAATCAATCTTCAAACAGCAGCTTAGACCTGTAGACTTTAAAAAAATATTATGTATTTATATGAAGTGTGTTATATATCAAATATAAAGCTATATGGATTGGTTTTGTAGGGTTCCACTGAGGTCCCTTGCTGTGGTCCCTAGTCAATCTGGGTTTCAGCTTGGGTTTCAGCATGTCCTATCCTCCGCCATAGTTCTGCTTCACTGTGTCTTATTGGGACCCTTTTAAACTTTGCTTGTTAAAGGAAGCCCTGGCAAATCATTTTCTGGCCTTTTGCTAGACGTAGGCAACTCTGAATAATCTATCTAAACAAAGGGAACATCTTGTCCCTGATTCATATCAGTCAGTGCAGCAAATATGCAATTTTTCTACTTAGACACTATGCTGCTAGAGGATTACAAAAGATTTAAGAAGCTACAGGTTTATTTGACTTATCTTCCACTATGCAGAGGGTGTCTCCTGGCTTTCTATTCCTCTGAATTCTTCGCCCTCGCAGCCCCTCTCAGCAGTCCCCTGACTCCCCAGCTGTACAGTGTGTGGTGTATGATGTCCTTTCATTTTGCTGCTTGTTCACTCTTCCATCTATGGTTTCCTCTTGAGATTGCCCTCGTAGATCTTGCTTTTGATCTTCCCACCCTATGTGGGAGCTTGCTGCAGAAGAATATAATGTCTCAATGTCTGCTCTGCCTTGGAGTCAGACCGATGGCGTTGTCAATATGTCAGTGGCAAATCAGTTCCAAGACTGAATTTTTCCTCCTCCCATTTATGTCCTTAGAATTACAACAATGCTCTGTTTTTCTTCACACAGCACATGATTTTATTGACATTATGTGAATCATAGAATCACAGAATTGATTGGGTTGGAAGGGACCTTTAAAGGTCATTGAGTGCAACCCCTCTGCAATGAACAGGGACATCTACAGCTAGACCAGGTTGCTCAGAGCCTGGTCTAAGCTGACCTTGAACATCTTCAGGGATATGACACCTCTCTGGGCAACCTGTTCCAGTGCTTCATTACCCTTACCACAAAAAACTTCCTTACATACAGTCTAAATCTTCTCTCTTTTAGTTTGAAACCATTTTCCCTTTTCCTATCACAACAGACCGTGCTAAGGAGTCTGTCCCCTTCTTTCTTACAGCTCTCCTTTAGAAACTGAAAGGCCTCCATCTGGTCTCCCCGGAGACCAGATGTTCAGTCTTCTCTTCTCCAGGCTGAACAGCGCCAGCTCTCTCAGCCTGTCCTTGTAGGAGAGGTGTTCCGTCCCTTGAATCACTTCTGTGGCCCTCTTCTGGATGTGCTCCAACAGATCTGTGTCTCTCCTCTACTGAACACTCTACATCTAGATGCAGTGCAGAGTAGAAGGGCAGGATCACGTCTGTCCATGCTGGCCACATTTCTTTTGATGCATTCCAGGGTATATGGTTGACTGTGAGGGCACATTACTGGCTCAGTCCAGCTTGCCATCCACCTCTACCCCCAGGTCCTTTTTGGCAGGGCTGTGCTCCATTCTTACATTCTCCAGCTTGTATTGATAGGCAGGGTTGCTATGACCCTGGTGCAAGAGGTTGCACTTGCTTTTGTTGAACATCGTGATGTTCTCCTGGGCCCAGTGCTTGAGCTTATCTAGGTCTCTCTGTATGGCATCCCATCCCTCAGGCAGGTAGATAACACCACACCACTTGGTGTTGTCTGCAAACTTGCTGAGAGTGCACTCAATCCACTGTTTATTACTTTGATGAAGATATTGAAGAGCATCGGTCCCAGTAATGATGAGTCCTCCTTGTACTTTTTCACACTAAAAAGGTGTTCCAACCTTTAGGCTGCACTCTTGCCTTTGTCCTACACCTGTACCATTTTTACCATGATTTTTGAAATGATGGGGCCTGAACTGTTCACACTGAAGCAGGAGGGATGCACCATCTTCACAGTGCCACCATTTAGTTTCTGTTTTGATTTCAAGCCTTTCCTAGTAACTTTTTGAGCACTGGTAACAATGAACTGAGAGCTTTCCACATAGAATTATCAGCAGTGACTCCTAGTTCTCTTTTCTGAGTGGTAATAGCCAATTTGAAATCTATTAAATTATATATATGCAGTTAAGGTTGTTTCTCTCCATGTTCACTGCTTTACATTTATTGACATTGAATTTTGTCTGCTATTTTACTGCCTGCACATTCAGGGCAGGTCCATCAGGCTAAATGTAGATGAATGGCCTCAGCCATTCATTCACATTTCACTGTGAAAATGGAGAGAAAGAGACATTTCTAGAGTTGTTGATTCCTTAAATTCTAATGTAACTGTCTCTTCAGGTAAGAGGAATCAAGCCTCCGAAATGCCTGTTTCCACTAATTACTAATGAGCTTCAGGTGTCTCAGTATTTCTAACAACTATGTTGAAGATGTCCATGGTTAGGTGTGATTAATTCTGTGCGTTAGATTGAAAGCTGTTTCTATGACAATCTGCAGTCAGCTGCAGTCTATATTGTCCTGAACTATTTGACAATTATCAGTAACCTTTGCTACACTGTTTGTAGATGATGGTGGGACTCCCTTGGAAATCACTCTTTTTGGAGAGAAATATATATATATATATATATATATATTTATTCTTACTCTTTCTTCTTGACTCTCTATGAGATCTTTATTTATCTACTCTCTTGATCTTGTCAAAACCTTTTTGCAAACACAGGCATCCAGTAGCACTAACACCACAACTTGTGATCACACTGACTCTTTCAAAGGAGCTCAGTAGACTTATGAAGCAAGATTTTCTCTCCACAGAAGCCACTGTATTTTCTTCCATTTGTATCACGTTTATCCTGTGTTTAATGATATGCTTCATCATAAATTTCCCAGGTTAGTGTTCCCAAATCATCATGGATCTGTTAATCTCTGAACCTCTCCTAATTTTCCTCTCCAAGTTGGAATCACCTTTGCCACCTTTTATTCCCTGAATACCTGTTAAGTGGTAGGTTGTGCACTGCAGTTAGCGGGTCTTTTACAGCCCTGGGGAAATGCAATACAGTCCTGCTGATTAATTACTGCTTATTTTATTGATCCATCCTAAATCTTTCTCTACTAAATTTGAGTTACTCCCATTTTCTTCTCACCAGGAAAGCCCATGCGATGGGAATCTCCCTGAAACGCTCTTCAGTATTTAGAGTCCATTTAGCTTCTCCCTTTCTGAAAGCCCCTTGGGCCATATCAATTATCTATCAGGCTGTTGGCTTCCAGTGTGTTTGGGAAAGGTTTGAGGATTTTTTTTATTTCTTTCAGTAGTCTCTCAGTTTTGTGACCTACCTCCTCATGATTTCACTGTTTCTTCACTAAAACGTACTCTTTACAGACCTCCTGGGGCATGCACATGCCCAACCTTTTGACTTACCTGGGCTGCACCGAGGAAAGAAAAATTGTCATGGGCATATGTATGTAGGTTGTTCTGAAAGTAATGCCTCCTATTCATTTCTGTGCAAACTACAATAGATACAAAAAGCACAGTAACACTACTTGACAGAGCCAGTTCTCAGTTACAAAACACTATTCTTCAACATAGTCACCACCATTAGCTCTGCATTTTTATTATTGATGGATAATCTCCTTCATGCCATGCTTGTAAGAATCTGCACCGGTGGAGGTGGCCTAATGTTGCTGTCACCGCTGCTGATATGCACCACTCGCTGCCTCACTGTGCTCACGTCCACTGGTTGGTCTCCAGAAACATTCACAAGTGTTGATGAACGTTAATGTGTGCAATTTTTTTTCCACGTGGAAGGATTCAGTGACACATCTTTGCTTCATATGCACGTCAGGCACCATTCAGTCAGATTGCCCCTATGCTGCCATCTGTCACACGGCAACAAAATATAATGGAATACCAGTGGGAAGGTTCAGCCTCTACTGTCAGACCACCAACATCCTCCTCTGACATTGTGGGCCAGCATAATAAAACAGCACAAATAAAATAAAGGAAGTACTACTTTTGCAGCAGCCCTCATAAATCTACTAGTATAGTTAATGTATATATAAGTAACAAAACATTTTATTTTTAAACATTTTTTATTAAAACATAAAAAGGAGAGCAGCAAAACGGTAAAACTAGAGGGATGTTGGATGTTGTTTGTGTGAAACTAACTCATCAGGTTGGCAGTGGTTCGATGGCAGTGGTTGCCATCCTCATTGAGTTCTCAAGGTGTTTGTCAGAGATTTTTGATGAAATTTTATTCTTCCTGTGATTCATCTTTGAAAACAGTTGTTCACAAATGTGATTAATAATCACTGCCAACAGTGATGACATGAATAAGGAGTGACTGTGAAGTGAGGGATATTTCTCTCTGATAAAAGAGGGCTTTTGAAAGTCCAGTAGAGAGACATGATAAAGTTTTTCAGTTGAATATATGATTGTAACTCTGGGCATTTGAAAATTTGCAGGTCATGTATTTATGTCAACTAGAAAGAGTCACAAATAAACCAAAAAATTTGAGATTTTTTTTTTTGCAATCTTGAAACTAGTTCTCAAATTCCTGTATCAAAATGGAAAGCAGGGCTGCATATTTTTTGCTGTTCACAGGACTGTGTTTAGTGAATGTATCAAAATCCACAAACTAAATTGCCATAACTTGAGCTGGCACTGCACTGTGCTCACTTCGTGCCCCAGTTTCAGCCCAGGTGGGGTTAATAACACACTGATGTTCGGTCACTGCTGAGTGATGGGTGTGCGTGGGGCAGAGGGCGGCCGCACTGTGAGATGTGCTGGGCTGCATGCAGCCCACAGGCTGCAGGTTGGACATGCCTGTTCAGTGATTTGTTCTGTGTGTTGTTTATATCAATCACTTCTCTTTCTTTCTTTGTGTCATAAAAGTAGAACAACATACTGTTCACAGTGGATTAGAGGAAGTGAACCAATGGCCTAAGTTCAGCATAGAGAGAGTAATTTCCATGAGTCTGAAATGGCTGAGTATAGGCAGTTCAGGCAGCCTTCCTTCCTTTCTATGCCATTTTTAGACTGTTTTCTGCTCCACAAAAGAAAAAAAAAAGGAAAAAAGAAGAAGTAAGAAACACCTTTCGTTTTTAAATTAATTGAGTTAATTCTGTTCTCTCAAGAGAGGAACTTCCTCGGAGGAAGGTCAATAGCATAATTAGCAAAACATAATTAAGAAAGTGCTGCTGAAGAATCAAGTTAGTGGCCACATGCTTCCCCTGCTAGAGGGATGAGAGCTACAGCTGAGGTGGGAGCATCACTGATCCTGTATGCTGAGCCTGCTTCTAGTGAGCACAGTGCTGGGGAGTAGCAGGCAGTGTTTGTCCATTGATTTGGCTTGTGGAAAAGTCAGAACTTGGCCAAAAAAGATCTTTAGGCCATATATCTCCGGCATTTGAAATTCAATGTGTACTATATTTGGGTTTTAAGCATTAGATCTTTTGCAGCTTTGTGTGACAAGTGTGCATAAAAGGCGCAGAGTCATAAAATCATCGAATATCCCAGGTTGGAAGGGACCCATAAGGGTCATTGAGTCCAGCTGCACAAGACCACTCAAAAAACTGACCATACATCTGAAAGTGTTGTCCACAAGCTCCTTGAACTCCGGCAGCTTGGGGCTGTGACCTCTGCCCTGGGCAGACTGTTCCATGCCCATCACCTTCTGGTGAAGGATCTTTTCCTAACCCTCAACCTGACTCTTCCCTGATGCAGCTCCATGCCATCCCTTGGGCCCAGGATCTGCTGTCACCAGAGAGAGGAGATTAGCACTGCCCCTTTGCTCCCCTTGTGAGGAGCTGCAGCCACCATCAGGCGTCCCCTCAGCCTTCTCTGCTCTGGCCTGAACCAACAAAGGGACCTCAGCTGCTCCTCATACGTCTCACCCTCAAGGCCCTTCACCATCTGTGTAGCATACATTATGCTCCTTGTTTCAAAAATCCGTTTTTCATTACACATTCATTTGTAATACTCCATGTTTTCAATTTGTACTTTGATATTTATTTGCAGCTATGAGCTTGTCTGAAGTCTGAAACAGCATAAAGCCTACTAATTCAGTGCATACTCTCCGTTTATTTTATCTTAACAAACCCTCTAATCTCTGCAAGGGTTTTATAGAGGGAATCACAACTAATTTGGAATAATAGCCATATTTGAAAGTTTGGAGCTCTGTGTGTGACAGCTCATAAATACAAAAATCAACAGTTATCTAATCAATTAGTGGTGAATTATTGTTGTTTTTTCTCCGTTAAGTACCACAGGAACAGAAGAATTGCCATATTTTAACAGACCACCAGACAGACAGGCCCATTACCGTTTCTTGCACAGTGGCCAGTACCACATTTCAAAGAAAGGTTCAACAAAATGATGTAGTAACCCACCCACAGGAATAGCTCTTCTAAACTTCCAGCAACCGATACCTGATTTATGCCTTCAGTGGGGGCAATGAAAACCCCAAACGGCTTCATACATCTCTTCCCACATTGACTTTTGAGTATTTGACAGCCTGCAGACCAGCTTTGGGATGAACTCGCATCTTGTGGTTTTGGTTTTGATTTGATTTTTTAAAGAAAAGTCAGTGGCATTTCAGGTATTTACTTGGTTGCTTCAGGAGAAGGACACCTGTATTTATCTCTGTAACAGATACTGGAAGGGTATTTTGCTCACACGAGAGGAAAAATGGATTTCACCTGAAGGAAAAAGAGATTTTCCTCACATTGTTCTATATGGACAATTTAACCACAGTACTGACAGAGGAAATTAAGTCACGTCCATCTCATCTCCTCATTTTGGCTTCTCAAACTCCAGTCCTTATTCAATGAGCCCAGAGCACAACAGGGTTTAATGATACAGCTACATTCTCACTTTTAGTAAATGGGTTAAGACTAACAGCTGATTTTACATGTAGGAATGACATCTGCCAATTGCTAAGCACAGTTATCTTTCAGTCACTACTATGCAGAATTATCTTCATTAACAAGTAAAAATCTTATGGGATATTTAATTGCCCATGAATTTTTTTCCTCCTATGATTCAATTTTTACTTGAGTATTTAATACTGGTAGGACTGTAAACTCTATTAATTTGGTCATAAAGAGCATATCTTGAGGTGTTTGAATGCTCTCAGTGAGGTTTTCCTGGTGTTCATTTACACTATTCCAGATTTTATCAGGTGGACCGTGATTTTTTTCTATACATTTTTTTAGTATGAATTGAATTCATTTGGCAACGCTACTTAGGCATGGATGGCTGATGGACCATTTCAAGTCATTGATTACAGAGGAGGTTGATCAGAGAAATGTTCTCATTGACCTGAATCTGATTCTCCTCTTCATTACTAAAAGCTAAATCATTTTCACTATGAAGGTAAGGAATGAGTTACCTTATTATCATATTTATATATTTAATGTGTATGTTTGTAGTTTCTATGAGAGCTATATAAAATAAAGAATATATTGTGCAAAAACATTTCATATAGCCCTGGGAACAAAAAACACACTACATACATAGAAACTTGCTTGTTTCCAGTGCGTAAATGCACGAGAACAACTCTCAGAAGTTTCTTTTGATAGTTGGTGACGTTGATGGCTCTTCTTTTCTACAGTTTTTCTGTTCTCTGCGTTCTTGTGTGGGTTTTCTTTTTTCATTTTTATTTTTTCTTAATTTAGTATCCTGTCCATTTAATAATTCAATATTTTATGTTGATAATTCATTTTTATTTAACTGATTCCTTGCTTAAAATACCTGATTTTCCATTCCCTTCGGTAGAGATCTTCATATTATTTTGTCTACTCAGTTTTCCACAAAACCTCAGTAGACTCATGAATGGTACACTATTACTGCTTAACAACATATTTACATTTTTTAAATGTAAATGATCTTCTCACTGTGAGCTTTATTTCTCAGACTATCAGGTAAAAACCTACTTATTTATTTATTTTGGTAAACACATAATGCCAATATTTCATGGTACTATGTAGATAGCAGATCAACTTGTTTCTTGAGTCATTCAAAAATGACAGTTATTCACCTATTTTTTCAACTATTCATGAAAATGGACTTCACGCATGCCTCCATTTATGTGTGTGGGAGCAATCAAGTCTAAAGGAGCCCACGGTGTCCTTTATTTGCAGCCACTGGACTTTCCTGCTGTAGAGAGAGCTGAAAGCAGTACTAAGAATTTATCTGGAGAAACCAAGAGCACCACCCAGTTACAGGCAGTTGGCCACGTGGAGGCCTAGATTAAAATTACCTTGGCTGGAAGGTAATTTTCTTGCTTCCAAGAAGGTAATTTTCTTGCTTCCAATAGGAAGCAAGACTACCACAGCCCCAGATGTGTCCTTGTTGTTCCTAGAAAGGAAGGAGAGCAAGAAGGCATCTGCAGCCTCTTGGGGCTGGGAAGGGACTTTCATCTCCAGCCTTTTCATGTCTGTGAGGTAAGAGAACTCCTCTGGTGGCTTTCCGAGATCCCATCCAGAGGCACGCGAGTTCATATGTTCAACTGGGAGCCCAGGAACACAATCCAGGGTTGGGCATTTCAGCAGCTGCCAGGATCGTGGCTTCATCCCATGTGACAGTCAGCTTGTCTTGTTCTCCAGAGATCTCCCGGGACTTCAGAGGAGCATAGCAAGGTTATGCTCCTGGCTAAGGTTCCCAAAGTCAGTGGGATGTAGCTGGATAAAAGTGCTGAAAGTTCAAAACTGCAACATTCGCTACTGCAGCATCTAAAGCTTTTTGTGGACTGATCTGCTGGGGAAATTCTAGTTAGGTAAACGCAGTGGTGTTTTACAATTGACTCTAACAGCCCTGGAAGTCATTTAAAGAATTCTGTACAAAAGCTAATGCTGCTACTCTAGATATTAACTGGCTTTGGTCCGTTAATATTGAGAGATCAAAGCCACCCCTAAGTCTTGCTGTAATGAAAGATAGATTTTAACTGTTCCTTGAAAGCAGTGAATCTTTTCAGTTCTTTTTCTCCGAAAAGCTCTTTCTATTAGATGTATTTTGATAGAGAGATGTATTTCTATTAGATGTATTTCAAAAATAGGAAATGTCCCTATTTTTTAATTTTTTTTTATTTTTTTTACTAAACGCTCCTATCTATATGATAAAAAAACCTAGTAGGCTTGCAGATGCTGAAGAAAAGAGCCCTCAAGAGGACAGCATTTTGAAATGGAACAGGATTTAAAGTGAGAATTCATGAATATCTCTTTTGCTGGAGGTGACTGCAAATCTTGCAGAGATCTGAGGTGCACAGGTCAGCACAGCCCAGCTGGGAGCCAGCCATGACTGCACAGCCCTCTGCACTCTACCATGGTGGAGAAGGAGGGCAGCACTCAGAGAGGTGACTGCAAGCCTGGCCCAGCTCCGAGTAGAGGAAGATGAGGGTACTCCAGTACAGGTGGTGCAGGTAAAGGTGCAGTGGGCTGGGGCTTGAGAGCAAGCTGTCCGCAATGGTTCCTAAACTATGGTCCTGCTCCATGAAAATGGGCCACTCTCAGCTTTTTGGCTTGGTCCTTGATGAAGAAATTCAGGACTGGGGGAATCTCTCTGAGCTCAGCACTACCACATGTATCACTGTTTTGCCTTTTGCTGGTTAGTTCTTTATTAATGTTGACTCTGCAGTTGTCTTCTGAATACAAATCACTGCACTGTGTATCCCTAAGACAAAAAGCAATTACAGTCACTGCCAAGTTAAAAACATCTATCCTAAAGAAGGTCTTGCTGGTCCAGGGCATGAAGTGTAGCTGTGAGACAGACCAATGAGGAGTTATTCCAGTGCTCCCCTGTTATGTATCTTGGCTCAGGTCACTTTGTCTGACTGCTTTCTTTTCACTCTTTCTACACAGTATCCTTAAGCCAATGGATGACAAAAGTCCCAGGAGCTGAGAACTGTCAGCTGCCCTAGGTCCATAGTCCAGCACAGCAAGGACTACGGGATGGTAGGAAGTATGGCATCAAGATACTGGTCTAAATTTGTCTCCCTCACTGAAAGTCCCTAAGGCCCCAGAACATATAAAGAGATAATTGACTGTTCTGCTTAGCAGAACTTTGGTTGCATTGTAATTGCGTTCCTTTCTGCCACTGGACAAAGCAGAGTCTTGCCACACAAACATGGAAATACTTCTGTGTAAAGATGGAGGGAATACAGCTGCTTGATACAGAAAGCAGACGAAAAAGTAAATGTATGAAGAGAGTTTATATGGAGTGGAGGAGGCACAAAATAATGATTGTCATAGAAAATCAAGGTCTCCTATTTGTTCCTCTGCATAATGCCAAAACAAGACAATTTTAAATGGAAGATAGAAGCAGCACATCCTGAGTAGTGCCTTATTAATTTACAGTGATAACTGAGGCATCAAAATGAAGGATTTAGTAAAAATAAAAGTAAAGAAATATCGTTGTATGGAAAATAAGAAAACCCTAAACCTTGTTGACAGCACCACGTGACAAAAAAAATGACCACAATTAACTGCTAGTGGGTTTCTTGCTTCTTCATTTTAGCAACTATCTGAACAAGAGCTTAAGATGGCCAGATCAATTCTCTATTCAGGTGTCATAGTTCTGTATAGATGGCTTTAGGCATTAATTTCCTAAAATGCTCCACGTTTACAGCACAATGACACTGTTTGATAGAGCAAAGCACTATTCTTCGACATAGTCACCACTGTTAGATGTGCATTTTTGCCAGCAATGAACAAGTGCCTGCATGCCGCCCTTGTACAAAATCTGCACCAGCAGAGGTGCCCCACTATGCACCACTGCTGAAACGCCCCATCCGCTGCCTCACTGTGTGCACATCCACTGGGTGGTCTCCATCAAAATCCATCCAGTGTTGATAAATGTTTCAAACAGCCTTTCCTGCTGTACCACCAACATCCTCCTCTGACGTCATGGGCCAACATAATAAAATAGGAGGCGTTACTTCTGTAGCAACTGTAGTACTTCTGTAGTACTTCTGTACTTCTATTATGTTTCAGAAGACTTCAGTTGCATGTGCTACTGTTGTCAATAACATGTTTTTTTCTGTAGCCTGAGCAACAGCAAGGAAACTGAATTTGGCTAGAAACCAAACTGAAGAGGAGTACATTCATTCCTGGGGTGACTCCACTGACCTCACTAGAGCTCAGAGAGTTCAGGCCAGCCTTGACCTGTTTTTCTGCAAATTGTGTGGCTGGGGAAATGCTGTTCCATCCATCTTTGTTCAAAGTAATAACAAGAGAACTCAGAAAGGTTCAGGGAAGGGTGACAAACATGACTAGAGCAGAAGAAAGCTCTCCTATCAAGGGAGATTGATAAGGCTGAAGATGTTTCTCTTAGAAATGAGACAAATAAAAAAGGAGACATTAAAAAAAAAGGAAACAAAATAATAAATAGTCTAGGAGGACTCATCCACACACCCTTTGTGATCTGCTAAAGGGCCTCTAGTGGTCCATGGCAGTGCAATCAAATTAAGGCCCTGCTACCTGTCTCCTCTCTCCTCTCTGGCTGGCTGCACTGCTGGGCTCTCTGCTTGAGTCTCTTTTAACTGTTGACTGAAGACTGAAAACTGACAAAGACTGAAAACCAGTACAGTACTATAGGGAAGGTGAGGCAGCCACTGTTCACATTTCCCACTCATGAAAGGGGTACTCATAGAAAGTGAAGACTCACTTATTCCAAGCTAGCAGAAAGGGAGATGCTTTTCTGCATTATATCCAAATGCTAATGAGGCCAGACAACAAATGACATTTGAAGAGATTGTGCTTAGCAGCAAGACTTTCACTGGGTTATAAGAGCTGCTAAGGGTTTGCTAGCACATTTACAGCAGCTTACAGCAACAGAGACTTAATGTGACACACTAATTATGCCACTCCTGCTTAATGCAGGGGATCTCATGGTACCTAATGGGCGAGGATGGGCAGATGGGAAGGAGCACGGCCACATCTCTGTCTGTGCTAGCACTGGTGCCATGTTGCCACCTTGATCTCTACCCAGTAATTTCTTTTTCAATAGAGCAATAGTTCTTACCTTGAATTCAAAACCAGCAATGCTCTGTCTAGAAGAGAAACTTGTGCAAATAATTTCATTTCAGAGAGTGGACTATGTTTTTAAAAGGGGTCTTCCTGTTGCTCTTCTGAACCCCACCCTTAGTTACATCTCTGCACAAGCCATTCCTACAGCTAGGAAGACCACTTGCATTTTATTTTTGTTTTTATTATTTAGGGATTAATGTAACACCGAAGTCTTCAAACTTGAAAGACAAAGATGAGCAGGCTAAAATACATTATATTTTGGGCTGTTCTAGCAGTTTGTTGCTTCCACTGAATGAAGAAGCACTTTGCACCATGCCATTCCTACTGCTGGTATTTGCCTTGGGCTCTACTGAGCTGATGTGGTCACACTGCAGTCAGAAACATGACAAAAAAACAAGAACAGTCAGCTGCTTGGATGGTGAACTGAGCCAACTGACTGTCACTGCAGCAAGAGACAATTGGGTTCCACTTTTAGATACAAGACACTCAGCTGAGGTTCTTTTTCTTTCTTCCTCCTCCTACCCTCCTTCCCCCCCCTCCACTCTTTGATGTAATTAAAAATATCATTCATATATTTCAACAATGGCTTTGCTAAGCAGGCAGGTGATAAAGACAATGTGAGATGCAGCTTTCCCAACTGAAACAAGTCCCATTTCTCTTTTTTGAATATGTATTAGTCCCAAAGGAGTATCAGCAGCCTGGAGCAGGTTGGCTGTACCAGCTGGCTGGGGCACTGGCTACAGTTCCTTTGCCAGTGTTTTAGTATTATGCAGGCCACTTCTATTTGGCTAGGAGATTTGATCATAGCTTCACTGATATAGAAGGAAGACAACGGCGCAAGCAGAGAGAGCAAATTGGCATCCTTGGGAAAGGCCAGGATTGGGTATCGTGCCTCAGTCACAACAGGAAGCCAGCTGCACAAGCAGAACCCTCAGCACGCAACACCTGAACCGAGCACCATGTGTTCCTACCCAGTGGTCAGCATGAGGAACACCATCTTGCGGGCAATGAAAGTGAGTCAGAGCAAACACATTTAATCACGCATTTACTGAAGGTTGGCAATGCACAGGCACTATGTGTTACTGCAGGTCAGTTGGTGTTTGGTCACTCTGTGCATGATAGTGAGATATTGTAGCCCCTGCTGGTGGGGACTGAGCCCCGCAGATGAGCGTGTGTGCTGGACGAAGGGGAGTCTTATCTGTGGGGCTTTTCCTTTTTTTTTCTTCTTTTAAAAGCCTTTGAATATTAGAAGTTGGGGGTTGGACTCGATGATCTCTGGAGGTCCCTTCCAATCCCTACAATTCTGTGATTCTGTGTGATTCTGTGAAAACCTACCCATTAAGTTTGTTCTTGTCTTTGTATGAAGGGATTTGCCTTGATAATTCTTGATAACAGCTGCTAATGGGAATTTTATTCTTAAATCTCCTGTGTTTTGAAGTACCATTTAGTTTTCAAAGCAAACTTAAACTTGTAAGCAATCAAGGAAGAAAAACTACCAGAGTAGCCTCCGCACTGCCTGGCTGATGCAGTATTACTTTCTTCTGATGAGCTCTGTAAACTTATTTTTAGCTTACGTGTGTAGCATGGAAACCCAGACACAGAGCTTTCAGTGCTTATCACTTCAAACAAGAAATCAACAACCTCCCCCCAGAAAGAACAGGCTGGAGGTGTGCGAGGCACACCTTTCCCTCCTCCTGCAGAGCCTTCACTTTTCATATCAAAGGGTCTTGGCTGCAGCGATTCCCTGCCTGCTTCCCTGGCCTCAGAGATACGAGGCCCCCGCAGAAACTGGGACACCCCAAGTTCAAAGGGAAGCAGCTGGATGGGACGCGCTCTGCAAACACGGCTCCTCTCACTGGGTTTTAAATTCCCCTTACCATACTTTTTGCTATCTTTTTGTTCTATTTTTTCTTCTCATGTTTCTCACCCAGTTAATGTCATTTTACTTGTACAGCTGTTGGAGGAGATCTGGAGAGAGAAACCAGCTGCAAAATAGATGCTGGAGTGGTTTTATGGGATGGCCTTCTGCTCCTCATCTTCTCAGAGGTCTGCAGGTACAAACCCACTCATGTGAGTTCATCTGAGGAACATAGGCAGTCACATACATTCCAGTTTATGGGAGGTTGAGAGCATTTTGGGATGCTTACATGAAAACTGACTATTGTACGTGGACAAAACAGTGAAATAGCAGACACAGTAAAGATGTGTCCAGATCTGGAGTCCTCAGTGCAGGAGAGACATAGAGCTGTTGAAGCACGTTCAGAGAAGGGCCACAAAATGATTCATGGAATGGAACACCTCCCATACAAGGCTAAGCATAGAGAGCTGGGGCTGTTCAGCCTGGAGAAGAGAAGGCTGCGAGGTGACCTGAGAGCAGCCTTTCAGTATCTAAAGGGGAGCTATAGGAAAAAAGGGGACAGACTCTTTAACAGGATCTGTTGTGACAGAATAAGGGGAAATGGTTTCAAGCTCAGTGAGGGTAGATTTAGATTGGATATAAGGAAAAAATGTTTTACAGTGAAGGTGGTGAGGCACTGGAACAGGTTGCCCAGTGATGTGGTTGATGCTCTGTCCCTGGAGACCTTCAAGGTGAGGCTGGATAGGGCCCTGGGCAACTTGATCTAGCTGTGCATATTGCTATTCATTGCAGGGGAGTTGGACTAAGTGGCCTTCAGAGGTCCCTTCCAACTTTAAGGATTCTATGATTCTAAAGTAATCACCTTTCTAACATATCTATCGATGTCTTCCATATTGTTCTTTTCCAGAATAAAAGTAATCTGCTTTTAGACTGTGAAAAATTGTCTCAAGTCAGCTTGAAGGAAGAAGACAGAAACCACCATCTTTCTATTTTAAGAGATTTTCACAACTGGAGACTCATAATCAGCACCTCAGCATATGGACGCAAAGGTTAAGCTACAAAGATACCCACACTGCTAACAGCAAGGAGGGTCAGCCAGGCTCCACACCTGCACTATCAGCCCACCTCTGGAAATGAGCCTGGCCCAAGTAAAATAAGGAAGACAAGTGTAACAGTATGCATTCATATTCCATTAATATCCATTGAAGTTTGCCTTTTCATGCTAATAGGCTTTTAATGATTTTGCATAGGAGAATGCCCTGTTTAAGGAAAGAGAAGACAACTAAAAAGTTAAAATATAGGGAAAATAATTTAATGTAACTGTGTAGCATGCCATTGAAATTTATAATGTAACTTGCACTGCCTCTGTTATGAAATGCTCTTATCCTTATTCTGTTCAGTACAGTTTAGCACTCAACTGAAAGATTGCTAATAACTGCTCCTCTTTAACATGCTCACTAACAGCACTATTTTGCAGCCCATTTTCAGCGCACACTTCAATTTAGAAATGGACTCTGCTGCTGACTGCCAGCTGATTTCCCTTCAACATACAGGCAGTGCTAAACTTCACTAAGGCTGTCTTCACATGGAGCTGTAGGGATGAAGAGACGTATATCTGTGTATCTTGACTTCATTACAGCAGCAGCTAGCATGAAACCAAAAATCAGATAAATAAATGAATATAGAAGAAAACTCTCCAGCTTCTGCCTTGTTCCTGTTTGCCCTGTCTTATGAAAGAACAATGAAACTCTATATTGCACCTTTATGGGGAGAGCAGAGGTATGGGACTTATAAGCTTCACATTACATGAGGAGGAAATGCTCTCCATCAAACAGGTAATCTGTATTGCGTTTAGCCAGCACAAGTGGGATACTGGGGGAAACAACCCGTTAAATTACCATTCACTAGCCCAAGAGAGACGTACCCAGATCACAAAAGTGTGAGGGCACGAGTTTAACTTTGGAAGGATGACAGTATCACCTGGTTCTGGGTGAGTCACAAAGCCTAGAAAAGTCCCTTTAAATTCTCCTCATTCGTTACTGCACAGACCGTTCGCTGCATCCCAGTGGTACTGTGGATGTTGTGGGGAACTTGAAAATGAAGCCTCAAAAACATCTCTTGGCAGGTGTGCTTAGACCCAAAGGGATAGATTTAGACCCTCCATCCACCCACCATCTAAAAGCTACCTTCATGGGGAGAGCAACCCTCAGCCCTAGTGCTGCCAGCTCTGCAAGGATATCTTGCTGTGACCTCTTTGTGTTTCCAGATGGCCATCACAGAAAGTGTCTGTGGGCTGGTGACATCTATTTCATGAGAAATGCTATTGATGGTATGATTTTTAAGCTGTACCACCAAAAAATTCTTGAAAAGCTACTACTGAAATTGAGCTCTCGCAAATAGCCAGTTTTCCCCAGGATAATCGCAACCAACATATTAATATATGAGAAAATGTGGAACAAAGACAGATCATGCAATACAGCAATGGTTCTTTCAACACAGGAATGCAGGAGTGACTGGGGAAACCACAGCATTGAGATTGATGTTGTGGTGGGCCATGGTAGCAGCACTGCCTTCTTATCTAGCTGTAGAAATAACAGATCCAATTTGGATTCTGTGTGTTGGGGACTCAACCCCAGGCTGTTTCTGCCAGATGAGTTGCACAGATGTGGAGGTAATGGCTATTGCAGGTAAGGATGATGTTCTGTGAGGCTGGGGCTTTCAGTCTCTCTGGACTAGAGCAGAAATTCCACTTTCTCCAAGGAAAATAATCTTTTTTTCTTTGTCTCTCTCCTTTTGCTCTCAACAGATTTCTGTTCAAAGTTCCCTTTTTGACGAACTGGCTTTTTTTTTTCTTTTTTTTTTTTTTCTGAGAATATGCACTGTTGAAAACTTTCAAGTCAGCAGTACCTGGGATAATTTAAAAACTTCCGAAACAGACAGCTCTGCTGGCAGCACAGCATGGGGTTAGAAAACCCTCGATGACTGGAAGATGCCTTCAGAGGCCATGTGGTGCTGCAGGGCTCCCATGGTGCCAGGAGCAGGCAGCCATTCCTGCAGCGGGAGCACAGCTCACCCCAGGGTATCCTGAGGCACTGCACAGTTGTGCTAGAGTGATTAAAACTGTCTGGTTTTACAATCAGGAAAGGAGCTTTGAGAAGAAATCCAAAGCAGCGTGAGTTAGTGCTTTGCCTCATGCAGCACCTTCTGCTCATATCTGCAGTCTAAAATCACCACTAACAAACATGAAATGTCTATCAGAAAATTTTGCAGACCTTGCAAGTGAGATAAGTATCCAAAGTAAATATCCAAAGTAAGTACTCAAGTGTTGTCTGTTTGTGTTTAAGGCAAGATCGTTACATATTGTGCTTTTCTCCAATTTACAATCTTGAAAATTTGGTAAGTCACATTTGGTACACACTTAAGAATTAGATCCAAAAGCACACCTGTGATGATCTAAAAATCCCGCTGACCTCAGGTTTTCCTCAAAGCTCCAGAGCAGCAAGGATATAAAAACCAAACCCACATTCTTGGCAGATATGAACACCAAAAACCACCTAAAAGGGAAATGAAAATCTTAAAATCAACTCTCTTTGTCAGTTAACATTTTTAATGTTCCTGGCTAAAATACTGCCTTTCTGCTCCAAGCTGGGAGGAGACAGGAGGAGGTGAAGGGAAAAGACTATCAGAGAGGATGACTCTCCTCTTCCTCTTGCAGTGGGTGAGTGTCCATTACCCATCCTGGGATGCTGAAGATCTTGATTCAAACCAAACCTTTCTACCTTCAAACTCAGCAAGAGTGTATCCAACTACTGGACATTGGCTGAGAAGGACTCTTCAAATTTCCTCTAATGAAATCATTTTATGTTGTCATTTTAGATAATTATACGTTGACATCAGGATCTCACTTTGCTTTTTCTGAGTTTCAGGTGAAAATGTTTTCCTCCAGCTTTTCTCAGGCATTTAAATCTGACTGTGGGAAACTTCCCAAGGTCTTGTGTTTCCCTGGTTGTGCAGTATCAAACATCTTGGACTCCTAAATCTGGAGAGAGAAAATATTTTCCATTCAGCCTTAGAAATTATTATTATTATTATTATTATTATTATTATTATTATTATTATTATTATTATTTTGCTCAATGTTAAAGGTAGCTAAGAGATAGATAATTCATTTCTGAAGGTTGTCTTCTCATGAAGTAATTGATGTACAAATGTTAGCACATTAAACAAACTCTGCTGCAGACAGTAGGCCTGTAAATAGACTGGAAAGAAAAAAAAATGCTGGGAAATTAATTATGTGTTTAAATAAGAGGAACTGATTTCTGTAAAGCCATGAGTGCTTTTTAATCTTCCAGAGTAGATCAGAAATTCAGTCCTCAAGTGGAAGAAATCCTAGAGGGCAGCTCTAACGAGTCAGTAAGTAAAGCACATAGGGTAGTGAATCAGAAGGCTTTACAAATATGTAGAGGCAGCTGTATGTCTGTAATACATTCATCATGCAGCAGTATGGCACTCACACAGCAGCACTTTGGCCCCCTGTCTTGAAGAATATTCAAATTTCACTGTTATCACAGCGTATTGCATGTCCTGCTTTGTGTTACTGCACACTCAAAATATCACCCAGGCTTGTAATTGGTGCGTGTCAGGGTATTTCTTTACCCTTAAAACAAGCACGGGTCAGATTTTCAAAGTGTGTCAATATGTCAGGCTGGCTGCATATGAGTCAAGGGGACCAAGTTCCTTTATACCAGCTAAGGATTGGGTCCTATGTATTTAAAAATAGACTAATGAGGGAAGGACCCATCCACCTACTGAAAGGTTCTGTGACCTACTTCTGCAGCTCTCCTCTTCGTTGTTCAGGAAAGCTCTGCTGGGTTTCTGCTTCTTAATCTCCTTGGCTTCCCCTAAATCGCTCACAAAAGCAAATTCCACTGGAGAGAGAGACAGCTGTTTCTGCATATATTAATAATATGCAGCTCTATAAATTATTAATAAAAGTTACCAATGACTTTGAGTTATGGTGCAGTAATTCACACTTAGCTGTTTAGATGGCTCTCAGCCTTCATCCTGGTGTTCCATTAAGCACCTGGTATGAATGATTATGTTGGAATTCAAATTGTTGTTTCTAGTTGCTGAAATTTAGCACTGTGCATATTGGACTGGATCACAGAGATGATTATGGCATGCCAGAAAAGCTCTGCACACCACATGGATGGATGCAATCAAAACAATTGATTTTTCAGATTGGTCTCTGGGAATGCTGGTGGTCATGCACTGAAAGATCTTAGTCCTCTGCCATGATAGGCACCTAGAGCTGGTCCAGAAAGATGCTTAAATTTATTTAAACACATGTACAAACATTCTGGTGGATCCTATGAAGTGTTCAGCACAGTTATATCTGGCAGCTCCTTCTGCGATGGATGTGGTCACTTTCTCATTTTCTTATGTGTCTCTCCAGTGTTTCAATGACATTTGTGTTACTGTGAGCTCTATCCATGAAAAGTGCTTGTGAAAGACGGAAGGAAGGAAGGAAGGAAGGAAGGAAGGAAGGAAGGAAGGAAGGAAGGAAGGAAGGAAGGAAGGAAGGAAGGAAGGAAGGAAGGAAGGAAGGAAGGAAGGAAGGAAGGAAGGAAGGAAGGATCATGAATCTCCAACCCCCCTGCCACATGCAGGGCCACCAACCTCCCCATTTAATACTAGACCAGGCTGCCCAGGGCCCCATCCAATCTGGCCTTGAACACCTCCAGGGACGGGGCATCCACAACCTCTCTGGGCAGCCTGTTCCAGCACCTCACCACTCTCTCTGTAAAGAATTTTCCCCTGACATCCAACCTAAATCTCCCCTCCCTCAACTTAAAACCATTTCCCCTTGTCCTGCAGTTATCTACCCTTTCAAAGAGTTGACTCCCCTCCTGTCTGTAGGCTCCCTTTAGGTACTGAAATGCTGCAATAAGGTCACCCTGCAGCCTTCTTTTCTCCAGGCTGAACAAGCCCAGCTCCCTCTTCTTAGGGGAGATGCTCCAGTCCCCTGATCATATTTGTGGCTCTCCTCTGGACCCTCTCCAACAGCTCCCTGTCTTTCTTGTACTGGGAAGGGAGGAAGGGAGGAAGGAAGAATAAGAAAGAAAGAGAGAAAGAAAACTGAGAAGCCGGGGGCTCAGTAAATTGCCCATCTGATGGAGAACTGAAGCAGAAATGCAACCTTGCTTGGTCACCTACAGACAACAGAGTACGTGTTTGTTTACCCCCAGGTGATTCACTGCATACCAACGTCAGTCAAAATGGATCAGAAGGATCAGACCTGAATGGTGCCTATTTGTTAATTAGAAAGGGATCCCAAGGTGACTTTCTCATGCATTGCTGTCCGTGCCCTAAAGCTCAGAGAGGTGAGGCCTGGCTTTTGACTCCCTGGTTTCTCTGTCCTCTAACACGTGACGTTGGGGTGACCGTACATAGGAGACATTTTATGAGCTCTATCTTTGAGGCATATGAAAAGCCAAAGCCATCGCTAACTTCATCTACAGATACTGAATCTTAAAGGCTACCGTCAAAAAGCGGCTCTGCGGTGCTGAGATGCGGAGGTGTAAAACCCTCAGAGCAGCCTTGCCCCTGGCGCCGAGGGGAAATGGGGAGCGTTTGGGTTGTGCCTGGTGGAAGAGTGCGCTCCTGGTATTAAGATCTGCGCTGCTCCTCTTCGGAGGAAAAAATGGGGCCTCAGGAAGGGCTTGGTGCCTTTGTGCTGGTTTCTGAAAGCCGGAGTGAAACAAACCTTTCAGGGGAAACAATGCTAATAGAGTCATCGCTTTGGCACATGAGTCCGGCTGGAAAGAAAGTCTGCTAATCTCCTCTATAGTCCCTCTATTTATACCCTTAGGCAGCACACAAACTGGCCAAGTACAAGAACAAAAGCTGACTAGAAATATCTCCTGTGGCCGTTGTTCTCACGAGCTATTATCCCCTTTATTAAGGATCAGGCTAAGGACAACCTCTGTTAAGGACAATGTTCTGCAAAGCAATGTGATTGTCATGCTGATTTAGGTGAAACCCGGCCCTGTGGCTCTCCCTCTGCCCCCGCTGCTCGTTCCTCCCGGGGACGAAAAGGCTGCGGGGAGAGCTGAGGGCGGACTGTCGGTGTCTGTAGGGGCTGTGAGAAAGGAGGGGACGGACTCTTCGGCGGGGTCTGTGGTGATAGGACGAGGGGAAATGGTGTCAGACTTAAAGAGTGGAGGTTTAGGTTGGATATAAAGAAAGAAGGTTTTTTGTGGTAATGATAACGAAGCTCTGGAACAGGTTGTCCAGAGATGTGGTGGATGTCCCATCCCTGGAGGCATTCAAGGTCAGGCTGGACCTGATCTAGCAACCTGAGCAACCCGATCTAGCTGTGGTGTCCCCGTTCATTGCAGAGGAGCTGGACTAGATGACCTTTAAAGGTCCCTTACAACTCTAAGGATTCTATGATTCTCTGATCTTCCCTATTTCCTCTTTGGAAAGATACTTGTCTGCATTGAGAATAGAAGTGAAATACTTCAGGCTCCTGCAGTTAGAACTGGTGAAAGTAATTGATTAGATTTAATTGTAACAGTTTTACAAACTGACCAAGTATAATGTTTCCATTCTCACATTAGAAGTGTGCTTGCAGATAAATAATGAGGTAACCTGAATTTAAGATATCTGGAGATATTTGGCAAATAAATTGCTTTTTCAGATTACATGGTTTCAACTTTCCTGATGTTTCTGGCGTTGGACATTCAAGAAAGTTTATGTACGTGGTACCACGACTTTTCAAGGAATAATCTCACTTAAAACCACCCAACAGGAATAAGTGTAAAGCCTGACACATAATTTGTGGGATTTTTGTACTTGTTGAGCTTTGACACTACTTTGTGAATTGAAAATAAACTACTCATACCTCTTCATTATAGATAGACCAGATGAATCTGTTTGTACTTAAAGATAGGTTGTTTAAATGAGATGAAACTTCTATCACGGGGAAGATAAAGCAGAAAAGGATAACAAGATACAGGATGCTGAGTGTCTAGGTCTATGTCTGAGGCTGACCAGGGCCACATGTTGGACTGAGATGTAGTGTGCTGTATTCTTACAAGTCTACAGGATGTCATACTTGAGGGGCACCACCAGAGTGGGGTGGTGAAGAGCCACTGCTGTGATGCTACTGTAAGCATTAACTATAGAATATAAGTATAGTTGGTCCTTTTTCTTTGCAATTCCAAGTAGAAACTAGAAGCAAAAAGAAAAAGTAAAGGTTTGGGAATTTTTGCCAGGTTGTCTCATTCAGAATTTAGAAGTTGATGCAGTAGGTGGTTCTGATTTAAATGAAACGAGACAAATCAGAGTTGGCTTATTAGATCATGTGCACAAATCAGGCAATCCTGAGTCTGGAGGAAAGAAAAGCAATCCACCTCAAAGATGCTTGTACCTCCTTCCTGGGTGAAGAATATGGAAATTGGAGATCCTGTTGCACATTGTGCTGAAGCTTGTCTTTGGTTCTATCTGTCTGAATCCGTAGCTTCTCTCTTGCTCATTAGATGAGGAATGATCCCTTAGGAGAGTGCTGTGCAGAGCCTCTAATGTCTGTGTAGGAGCTATGGGAGTGGACAATGGAGAGAACCACTGGGAATGTCCTGGTATTTCTCTGTTTAAAAAAAGTCAACATAAGTATTTATTAACATTTCCTTGAGAATTCAGCTTTCACTGAAGAGGGATACCTGAAGAGTGGAAATGGTCTTCATGAGCCCCAGTTTCTGCCTGCATGTACCATCCCCTGGTACTGCTGCTGGTGCTGGCTGGGTCTGTAATGAAGCATTTTGACTCACTGATCCAGAATAAGATTGAATATATGAAAATAGAGGTAATTTTTGCCTGGACTGGTGAGTTGCATCAACTTCAGAACACACCTGACAAAATCAAATGTATACAATGGACTCAAAAAAAAAAAAAGATAACTGATTTTGCAAAAATCTCATTTTATCTACAGGATGCTGACAGGATATTTTAGAGGGAGACACTATCTAAAGAATAAAGATACATTAGTAAAATGAGTAAAATTACATTAGTAATTTTAGTAAAATCTTACACAATAATGAAAAGCAAAAACCTCAGTTCAGTCCTCAAAGATATCTGTAGCTGGTCTAATTACTTGGGTGAAGTACAGAATTAGCAAATGATATCTCAGTGAGCTGTGCATACCTTCCTTGTGTCTAGGAGTGCTAAAAGCCACTGATAAAGTAGAACAGCCATTGTCTTTCATTCGGTAGCAAAACCTGTTTATTTTACTTGGTCTCAAGTCCTTAGGACAGCCCAAATCCAGCACTGGAGCTTTCAGTAAGACATTGTTTGCTCTGCTGTGCTGTCAGTAAGATGTCATTACTTCAGCTGCAGGGTAATAAAGGCTCCTCTTGGGGGTGGTGACATTTTTTTTTTCCCTTATAGATCACTGGGGAAAAAAATTGGGAACAGACTGACAAGGAAAGAAATCAGATTTTATTTATTAATTTATTTACTTATTTTTTTGTTGAAGCACGAGGCTTTAACAAATGCAGGCCTTTTCTTCTGTATTACTAATTCGTAATAGGGTGTGAAAACACTGTTATAATATGCAATGTGCTTTAGCATATGTACCTGTTAAAGAGAATACAATAGGTAAATGTCGTGAGCTGCAAAAGGTCAGTCTGTTGCTAATCCTGAAGCATGGCGCTCCAGGAGAGGCAGACCAGTGTTTGCCTTTCCTAGTTGTAAGTAAGCAGTTACTAATTAACAGCAGATATGGAAAGAATTTCTTAGTTGTTGCTTTGAAGCATTTGACAGCACTGAAATGGGGTCTCTGTGTCTGGGGAAGGAGCTCTTGCCCTGCAGCCTCAGCCTCCTACCACAACCTCCTGCAGATCCTCCCTCTGACTCTGCCCATGTCCCAGCTGCACGGCAGACATCTGTTGTTGCCACGCGTCCCAGTCTCCTTCTTTTTTTTCAGATGCCAGGTCACAGTTTGCTTTGGCAAACCCAAAAGTAACAGTGCCGTATTCTTTCCAAAACCATGCTTAAGACAATAGTGAAGGGCCCGATTCTGCCAGTTTGTAGCTGCCTGTATGAAGTCCCATGTAGTTAAAGTTATGAACAACCAGAGGGCTTGTCTGAACTTGAAAACTCATTTGGATTAAGGTGAAGCAAAAAGTCAAAGCACAATAGCTCTCCCTGAATAGGGATATTCAGCAGGCCAAAACCAGGTGCCAAGCCTAGCCCTGCAGTCATACAGAGCACTCTTAAAGGCACAGCGTGCCGTTCCAGCTAACCCGAAGAGCAGATCTGTCATGAGACAGATAACTTTAACCCCTGGCTCACTTCTTGGTGAGCTCAACCGACAAACTCTATAAGCCATGGATCCTTGGTGCTGTAGGTGGACACTGGGGCTTGCCCATTGGGTGGGAGGGATCGGTCACCACTTCCCACTCCAGCAGGGAACGGACCAAAAGCGAGGATCCTGCAGTGCCCTGGTCACAGGGGCTTAAGTGTAATTCTGCTCGCTCTGAGCTGCCAGACTGGTTTAGAGAATGACTGCATGAATGAGCACAATGCGGCTGTAAGGGGAGACTTCTTACTCGTGTCCAAATGGGAGCGCACAGGAGCGGGAAGGTAAGATGATAGCTGGCAGGTGCGTGTGACTGGGAGCACAGCCTATTTATCCACTTATCATGCGTTGTCTGCCCAGGAGCAGGGAAATGGTTTGGGAGGCTTACATGAGCATTAAAAAAATATAAATCCTTGATATTGTGTTGTTAATGCTGTCATAGTTGGATGTAATTTACTTATTCTTGCACAACTTAAGAATTTGACTTTTTCCCTCCCCGCTCTCTTTTCATATGCCAGAAGTGCATTTTTGGTGCTTGCTTAACAATGAACTTGGTGGGATTTTCTCAGTGGTCTGATGATCTGTGTTGTGTGCTTTTTAGTCCCCTTTAGCATTTGGTGTATCTTACATGTTTATAGAGAATGGTCTACCTTCACACTGCTGGATGGAAGACTTTCTTTGTTGTTACTGGAAATAAATGTCTTTCTTAACGAGGCAGGTGATGAGTTAAGTTCTTCATAGCTGGCAAAACACCCGTCAGTGTGTGCATGTGTGTGTGTGTGTGTTTTGGAAAGAGGGCAGAAGATATGTGTTCTCACATGCACTTCTGTAACTCTACGCAGTTACAGTGCTAGAGCTGCTTGGGGTAAGTACAGAATTGATTAATATGCTCTAAAAGCAAGAGAAGTGATTTAATTTCTTTGCATCGTTGCTGACATAAAATGTAAATTTAATCCCAGTTATTAGCATTGCTTATACAGGATAACTGTATCGGAGGATGTAATAAACGTGCTAAAAAAACAAAAACCAAAAAAACTTTTAAAGGCTCTTCTTTTGATGCACTTCCAGGTGTAAATAGAAATGAATCTGTCAGTTTTCCTGGAAAATATTCATTGCTTTTTCCAGCCTATTAAGACACATTATTTTCTTGTGCCAAAAATATCGCCCCAAGCCATGTGGAGGACTAACTACATCCGTATCTTTTCAATGCTTTTTTAATCTGTTATTGATACACAGTAAAAAATGGAAATATAACAGAAAAAAAAAAAAGAGGGGGGCCTTGGTGTAAATGGTGAACCTGCCTTGCTGATACCTTTGCTGAACTCTCCTGTGATGTGCATAGTGAACAGGCAGGGTGTACCAGATGGGGCAGAGCACAGTGCACTTTCATCTGGCATGTACACTTATCCAAAATAAAAGCAGTTCATACATTCTGGGACAGAAACAACTGAAACTAAGCAGGCAACATCAGAAGTAATGTGCTACTTTGGCTATCTGTGTAGCTATCAGCAAGATTCTCGAGCTTGTTCTTTGAAGAGTTTTAAATGTATCTGTCAATAAGGATTTAAAAACACACTGTCCTCATACAGATTTGGCCTGTGATTATATCCTTCTGCCTGTAGAAAAATAACTCTTTGTTATCAGTGGTGATGAAGCTGCTTTTGGTTCTGCTCTGACTTAAAACCAGATCAATGCAGGGGTGTCCCTGTGGAACAGGAGCAGAGGAATGTCTTGGATGCTGGCATCACAGGGAGGAAGAACTGGAGTAGAAGCAGAAGAGACATGATGACGATCTAGACAGATGACAAGAAGACACACAGAGTGAGATTTGGAAGTTGGTTTAGTTGCACTCTGCCGGTCACCTCCGTTTCAGACAAAATGAAGCAGCTGCCACATCGGAGGCTGTGCTGTGCTATACCACTGCTTGCTGCCTGGGCTGCATAAGGAACACAGCATCTGGCCTGCCTGGAGGTGGGAGCATCTCACATACTTGATACAGATGAAGAAATAAATGATGACTCTGAAGCACAACACAGGGCTTATCATGACAGGAGTGAAAAGGTATAAAGACCTAAACTGTTTATTTGTATGAGAACATAATGGTCCTTGTCATCGACTTGGGGTTGAAAGGAATGACTTCCATCTAGAGGATGCAGGAAAAACAGGAGATAAATTACAGCAGCAGTAACAGTTTAATGACAAAAGATTGAAAAAGAGGGAGAATATGGAAATTAGACAGTGATGATGTTCTAAGAATTTAAATGTGGCTTTGGCAGCAGCAGTATCGTTTGTACAAAAACAAACAAGGATAATCAACAACAACTGTGTTATTATTTTAAAATAGTCTTTATTTAATGACAATAAATATAAATTGCAATGTTCAGAATCTAACAGCAAACATTCTTAGAAAAAATACAAAAAAATACATTCTTCCATTCTGAATTTTATCAACATACACAGAGTAAAACAGTGGCAACAGCCTGCAATTTATGTTGCTCATATCTTACTTTTAGGTAATGAAATGGTGACTGACTCAAATTCATTCTGACTTCCACAGACCTGTACAAAATGTAAAAATAGTAAGACTGATCCAGTTTAAAATCAACATTAATTTTTCCTTCAAGCAGATCTTTAAACATTATGTAAGTGACCTAGTCCTGAAAAAAACACTAGTATGTCAGCAGTTGCCCCCACCCCACATGCACTTTGTTCCTGTGCCTCTGCAGAGCTCACTGTTGGAGGTTTGTTGGAGGTTTCAGCAGTTGGAGGTAGAGGCTTATTTACATGGCACAGCTTCAGAGCACTTTGTGCTGTCAAAAGCACCATGTATATGGCAAATTGAACCGAATTCCTGATGCAGTGTTTTCTGAGATCAGATGTTATGGCTACACTAGCAAGTAGCATGGCACTTGGGAAGCAAATAACTGATCAAAATGTTGGGGCTGAGAAGCTGATGCCCACCAGTACTCACTGCTCTCTGCAGACTAGCTCTGGTTTTAGGGCTGTGGACTAAAATGGCTGCCGAAGACAAGTATACCATCATGTGCATTCCTCAGATCTATCACCTGGTTTGGCTCAAGGCAATAAAAATCCAGTTCATGAGCTCTGAGACCATATGTGGGCCACCACCCAGAAAGCGGTGGGCAAGTGGAAGACTAGTTTCAAGCACACTCCTGATCTGAACAAAATGGTAATCTAGAAACTCATCCAGCATTCCCCAGGTCATGGCATCAAGTCCGATGGAGTTCAAGAGGTGTTTGAACCATACTCTCAGACGTAGGGTTTGAATTTTGGGTGGTCCTATGTGGAGCCAGGCAATGGACTCGATGAGTCCCCTCCAACTTAGGGTATTCTATGATTTTAGGTGGTCAGGAGTCCACTACAAGAGGAGACTAAGTCATAGATAAATAGACTTTGCTGGTGTAGCATGTTTTCATTTATTTATTTATTTATTTATTAATACTGACCTTCAGGGCCATCTCTCCTTCAGGCAGCGCTTGTTACAAGGGGCAACTGGGAGGCACAGGAAGAAAAAAAGGATCAGAATACCTGGCACTCCTGAAAATCCGTCTTAAGCTCTGCTACTGTTCACGGTGTATCCTCAGGCAAGGCACTTAATTTCTTTGTTTCCTTGTCTCTTTACTTGCCAAAGAGGGCAATCAAAGTTTCCTTAAGACCAAACAATTAACTGAGATGGCCCATTTCGTGATTTTTATTTTTTCCCTTTGTCACACGATACCTATTTGCTAGCACCAGCCCTCCAACACGGCACCTGAGAGGGTGTTTAAGGCACTTTGGCACCGTGATCCGCTACGGGGAGAAGGAAATGGCACTTCCCAGCCGAACACTGCTGCAGATAGGAAAATACTAGCTCATATATGGGGAAATACCAACTTGAAGCCAAAATCAGAAGCTCTGAGTTTGCATGGAGCTGAGTACTTCATCAAAGCTATTCCATGAAATGGTCTTCTGGACAAAATTCTGTTATACAGAAAAGCTTGGTACACCGCCCAGTGACAGCCAGGCAACAAGCACTAACTGAAACACAAGAAATTCCATCTGAACATAAGAAAAAATCTTTTGTATTTGTGAGGGTGATGGAGAACTGGCACAGGCTGCCCAGAGTCTGTGAGGTCCCCTCCTTGGAGCCCTTCAGCAGCTGCTGGGACGTGGGCCTGGGCACCCTGCTCTGGGTGCCTCTGCTGTGCAGGGCCTGGGGCAGATGGACCCAGAAGTCCCTTCCAACCTTAATCATTCTGATATTCTGGAAAAAGGTCATATCAGTATTGGGATGATATATTTCAACAAGAAGTCCTGTCTTGTTTAGAAACTTCTGAGTGTTTGTCTATCCATCTGCCAAATTTATATTTTATTCCTCGTAAATTTAAAGACTTGTTGTGCTTCTGACTGGCAACAAAAATAAATGTCAAAGAGTACAATTTCCTATGGAAAGAAGCACCACTTTTATCATGGCTCTGGTCAGTAGTTGTTTATGGTTATGATCTTGTTTTTCTGTCCTGCATCTTTTCATCTTCAGGTAGTGTTTGGCAGCAGGTTTCCCATGCAGTATATAAAGCAAACTTCAGTTCCTGGTTGTCAGAAATGTAAGTCTTCTCTGGAACCTCCGGGTTTCTATCTTTCATCTTTTAACCTTTGTTTGATTTCTGAACCAAGCTTTTCTCCCATATTCTTCTACGCAATCATTTTGCAAAGCTGTGCTTAGTGGAAGCTTGTGTGCAATCTGCTGAAATAATTCCCTTCGTGTGTTGCCTCTTCTGGTTCATATGCTGCCATTACAAAGGATGGGCTTGAGGTATTTTGAAGTTTTTCTACAAAATTCAGATGTTTAACTCCTTCTGATTCTCAATGGCATAAAATACAACTTACCAATGCTACTTTGTTTCACAAACATTCTTAATATGTAAAAAGCTATGCGAATATCTGCCTAAGTATTGTGCATATGAATGACATTTAAGAGTACAAAATTACAAACCCAGCAGTAATCATCTGGTTTACAGACTGCAGACATATTTTTGCCTTTCATTCAAGATTCTGGCTTTCACAATTCATAGGGATTGGTGTACAAGAGCCATTAAAAAAAGAAAGCAAGTTAATAATTGGGAACATCATTGCTTTAGGAGCTCTACATACACGTTTACCCTGTAATTCCTGAACTCCTAGGATGCAACTGAGGCCAAAACAGCCAAGCAGATCCGCAGCATAATGTGAAGATGATTGATGGCTCTGGCAAGTTCATCCACACTTGTAACATCTTCCTGATTATTTAAAGTTTTGTAACACAGTAAATGCATATTAAATGGTTTATTCCGATCTGCAGCTTCAATAGATTCATGGTCTTGTCCACGTTTAATTTGTCAGACAGTGTTGCACCAGAACAGGTCCAGCTGCAAATTCTTTCTGTGTTAAAATCAGGGAAGAGAATGCCTATGGTATAGGCAAAAGACAGCCCTCTACAATTATTTAGTTCATGAAAAGAACTTTAACACTCATTACTGTTACAGCTGGGAGACCTTAAAGGCTGTGTTCATTCAGAACACAATGGCCAAGTGAGCTAATGAAGGTACACTGATGTGGGAAAAGAGAAAATAACTGAGTTTTCCACTTGCTCCAAGTGCAGTGAAGTCAGTTGTATGCAACGATTTCAATTCTCCTGTTTACACAGAGGCTGGCAAACAGCTTACAGTCCCACTGCTTCTTGTGATCCAAGCCCACGATTAATTGAAATATCTTTTTATCCATTTAAGTCTCAGTATGCACTTCTAAGTCAGTGAAGCATAGAACAGTGCTCAGTAAGTCAATTGCAACAGCTTAACAACATGCTTGCAAGTTGTATTTTCCTTCTCTTTCCTCCATGTTTTGGCTTTTCCTTCTTTTAGCTGGGGTTTGCATCACCAAATAATTGAAGCTCCTTCACAGAAAGTGGTGGTGTTCTTATAACAAGTAATTCTTGTTATTAAAGTTTTATTCAAGTTCCTACTAGCTTATACCTAAATAAAAAGGAAAGCACTCTGTATATTTCAGAGTTAATCTGCATCGTTTTAAAATGATAATTTTTACCTTCACATGTTAAAATGTGTCCTAATAAAGCTGGTTTAAAAAATGGGTAATTGTAAACTGAGTCTCAGTGGTTGCTTTTGCCTAAGAGAAACAGGCAACAGAGCAGGTGACAACTGCAAGAAACCATGTTTAGTAAGGCAAATTCATCCAAAGCATTTTGTTAACTATTGGTAATGCCTGGGCAGGCACTAGCTGGTTAAAAACTGATCCTCCATATAGAAAAAAGTCCTTATTCAGTTTTAGGCCGGAAAGTGCTGTCTACTCCTTCAATAATTTTGTCGGCGATTTTCCCTATGGTTTTTTTCACAACTTTGAGGTCGTTCTCGTGCAAGATTTTCTGTGTCAGGTACTTCTCTCGTTTGACCTTGCTCTTGGTCTCTTGTGACACATCCGGGATTATGTAGGAAATAATAAACTTCACAAAGTATATGACATGCTGGGGAAGGTGCAAATGAAAAGAAATGTCAGTTGGGTTGAACAGGATGTTATTATTATTCTGAGAAATATTGAAATGTCACCCTATTTCTTATGGCTGTGGTTTTGTACCAGTATCTACTACGCTGGAACAGTATCCTAAAAAGCAGAGATGAATAGAATAATTGTCTGATAAACAAAACTTTCTGATTTTCTAATCCTGATGCTATTAATGACTTTTCTGATTGCTCTGGGGAACCCTGGTGCTCAGTGCTTCCTTTCCCCCTAAGACTGTGGAAATAGTGGTTACAGATCTTTCTAAATTGTTTCAGGTTTGTCCAAATGCCTCCAGGGCTGCAGACATTCCTTTGCTATGGAACTGTGCTCTAGCAAGCTGCACATTTCTTGTGACTTCAGTAGTCCCTGGATCAGGCACTAAGTACATTTTATAATGAAAGAATATTTGGTATTCCTTTCCTTTGATCTTGGACTGGTTCCCATCTTTCCTAACCCCACACTGTTGCTGCACGGGAGAGAGCAATTGCTCTTTAACCAAAGAGTCTCATCTACATACTCACCTCTTGCAGTGACTGACTTTACACAGGTCACTCAGTGCACATGTGCTGCATTGCACGTATTCATTAAGCAGGGCACAAACCTCTAAAAACATATAAAAATGTTTGGTGCTACTGTCCCTTCTTTTTCTGATACTAGAAATCACTTGACAGTTTTTGAGAAGAGAAACTGCAAATACTGGGGCAATCCTCAATGGATGCCATCACTTCAGAGACTTTTTCTAGCAGTGCTACACTTAATTTACCTCTCCTGAGCCCATGCCAGCACCAGTGCGTACTAAAAGCTCTGACAGCTGTGCCTGAACAGAATGTCTTCCAAGGATTTTCTGCAGGGAGGAAAGAGGAGTCTAAATCACTTATGCTGAAAACCCCTACAGCTTACCTCCATGACAATGATGAAAGCCAGCTTGGCTGCGATGACGTGCCAGTAGTATATGTTATGCTCATACTGATGCTGGTGCCCAGGAGGGTAGCGGAAGTCACGGTACCTGAAGGCAATGCAGAGAGTCAGCAGCCAGTGTCAGCAATGTGCAGTACGGCTCTGTGGCCAGAGGATGGAGCAAGCCGTGTCCTGGCTTAGCACAGCCTGAACAGACTGCTGAATGCAACTGCAGCAGTGATAAACCTTCATAAGTCACTTTTAAGCATATGAGGAAAACGAAATGAAGTAAGTATTACTTATAGGTGGATAGTTCACTCAGTTCTGCCATTCAAACTATGCTGCTTGCACAATGTTCTAACATTTCTTACTGCATATTTTTAATGGATCTGGATTATTTAGATATTAAAGCAGTGATATTTACCCTTGTCACTGGGAAAGGATGGTTATTTGACACTTGCCTGCATGTCGTGTGGTTCCCAAACCAGGGGGAAAATGGCTTGCTTGCATTCTTGAAGTCTGATATATTGAAGACAGAGAGTGTATTGTTTATATACCCCTTCATGGTGTAACTGCTGTGGCTCCCATAAGGAGGGACTGAAAAGGACCAGTAATAAACCAGACGAGGAATCATGTCAGATGTAAAAGCAATTATCATGGCCTGCATTTTAGAAAGAGGGGACAAAAAAGCAGAGTAGCATTTAAGAAATAAGCCTTACTACGCACAGCCTTGCCATATATTTAGTATCTCAAAATTTACAGTACAAGCTAAAAACAGAAAGTATGTGCTTTTCCAGTCAGTGGTTCCCTCTGTGAGTGAGGCACTCACAGGCACAAACAATCTCCTTCTGGAATGTGCAGTCCATCTAGTTTTTAAATTATACTGGCTCTGCTGGATGCCTCAAAAAAGTTGTGCTGCGATACACTTTTATCCTCCTCAACATGGTGGGGAGGTCAGCAACCAAACTCACCTCGCACTATGCTAGGATAACCTCCAGCAAACACACTTGCTATCAGAGGTACACATGAGATGCTTGAAGAAAATCTGCCTGGTGAAACTTATGGAAACCACAGCAGAGTCCTTCAGCAACAGAAAATTAAATTTCACCAGGAAGTCTGAAGTTTGCATACAAAGAATTAAATAAATAAATAGCCGATCCAGCTCTGACCCTAGAAACATCCCACTCTTTCTGAGGTGACAGCCAGTCCAAATTTGTCCTGGCAGTTGTTGCCTCATGAGTTTCAGTGTCAGTACATGTGGAAACTGCTCTTGATGCCAAGATCACTTTTTTAGTAGCAGCTGCACAGTGCTGCTTTACATATGACGTGACCACTTGTTTTTATCAAGCTCCCAGGAGAGGCCCTGTTCTACTCTGTCCTACTCAGTCTGCTAGTCACAAACTGAGCAGGAAATTGGATCTGTGGGTTTGTCGTAGGAAGCCTTTCCTAAATGCATGAACTTCCCAAAACATCCTATTCCGGAGGACAGGTTTACTATGTTTAATCCAGGATCCTCCTCTGCTACTGCAAATTCAAAAGGCTTCCCCGTGAGGAAGACTTTCCACTGTGCTTCATGCCCAGCACAAGGCTGCCCAGACAACTCAGTACGGCAGGCATGTGCCCAGGGCCCAGGAACTAGGGGTTATTTGCATGCCATGGCTGGAGGAGAACTCTTCAGTCCTGTGGCAGTGGACAAAAATACCCGATGACATGAATGGTAACAACCTGTGTGGGGAAGGTTCCCAGCTGGACCCATTCCTGATCTGCTACACCATAAGACAAAGAAACAGGACTTAAGTTTGAGGCTGTGGTTCAAAATCTTTCTCTCGTTCTCTAGAATGTTTTTGCAATTTAGTTCAATTGAGAGAGCGTTAATTTGGCTGATGAGAAAGAAAAGAGAAGCATCCTATGACTAAAAGAGTTTAAAAGTTTCAAGGATCAACACTTTGAAAAGATTTTTTTTGCACTGTATTCTGGCTTAAATAAAATGTAGGTGGCATGAACTTTTAAAAACTGTTTTTAAGCAATACGTGCCAGTGAGGAATGAAGTGAAAATTATGTGTTGTTTATATTTACATGCAGTGTAGGTGTTTTTGGCTGACAAGAAATATATATTACTGTGCCCTGCAGTTTCAGGAAGAAGACCTCACACTTAAATTACACTGTTTTTAACTGAAGTATAAGCACAGAAAGTTTTAGTTAAATATAATTTCTTACTGCTTATTAGCCCATAAGGTTTGCATCAAGTCAGACCATAAAAGAACTAAAAGCAACTGAACAGTAAGGCAAAAAACATCCTTTTCCCTTTGTACCAATTTGGTTTGGTGCTGCTTCTATGTATCATTCAGCAAGATGCTAGAATATAGTATTTATACAACTTAACATTTGCTCTTTATGATTTTTTTGCAAGGCCTCAGGTCTCTCATCATCATAAATCCGAGCCCCGTCTCACACTCCTCCCCCTCCCTGAATGATCTCCAGATGTGCTCCAGAGGGCTACAAGGACAGAAAAACGAAAGCTAATCCTACGGCATCCTCTCAAAGGAAAAGCTTTTCTTCCTTTTGAATTATGGGCTGCATTTTACAGTATTGTACTGGGGAACTACAAACAAACAGCACACTCTCTACTTCCCAAGCTATACCATGCACAGTTTTCCATTTATACTGTAACTAACTAAAATCAGTCTTTAAATCACAACAGATGCTTTGATATCATGCTGTAGCAAGTCCAGTGCCTGAGTGGCAAGTCTCAAAATGGACATATTTTGGCAAAAGTTGCTGATAAGATACTCGTAGGTGTTACAAAGCCAGTGTGGGAAGGAGAGGAAGATACTCTGCCCAAATCAAATCAGCTGTAGGAGTCACATAGAAAAGAAACAGTTTCTATGTTCTAATGAAAAATAGTGATGGCAAAGGGATGACAAAGACAAGATTAATGGCCTACACTAGATCCAGATCCTGGATGTGAAACGAGAAACAAACTTGAAGATAATGGAAGAAAACTGTTTTCAGTATCTCTATTAAACATGGCTTTAGAGACCACACTTCACTAGAAAGAAATATGGATCTCTAAACGCCTTGCAACACCTGCAATAGAGGCTCCTGAGCACGGCCTCTACTGTTGTGCCCCTTGCTATCAGCCTGCCTGGTGTCAGTGGCCAAGGCACTACAATCATACTAAGATTAACTGCATCTGACACACAAGATCTCCAAACAGGGTTATGAAAAGAAACATGCCTGCTGTTAGCAGTCACATAAGCACTGGGATTGAGTGCTTGGCAAGGAGGACAGGGAGCAAAACCAAGCTGTAAATGCACTTGTGCACATTGAGGACTCTGAGTTTTCAGAGATATCACTTCAGGGATGGAGCACATCAGGAATTTGGAATGGAAACACTGCAAGGCTTGCAGTAGCCTCAGATGGGCTGTGAATGGGTAGTGACAGACACCTAAAACTACCGTTGGGTCACTTTTCTGCAGGAGCTAAAGCAGGGTTGTGTACACACTCCTAACAGAAGCCTGCACATCTCAGTCAAAATAAGGTCACCAACTTTAACTCTGCACTGAATACCATAAGGTCTTCGATTGAGGTACTTGTAACAATGCTTATAATAATCTTAAGATATATATTCAGTCTTCTATTTCACAGTTAGTTGTATTACAAGTCCTAGGTGAATTGATGAGGAAAGACTGTCAGGTTACCCAATAACATAATATATATATTATTTTTTAATTTATGTAAAAAGCATACAATTTATAATATAATATATATAATATACATAATTAATACATATTATATATCAATCTATCTACCTATTTCTTCCTTCTAGGACACCAGAAGCTTTGTCTTATATTTTACAGGTTTTGTAACAGCACAGTTCAAAAGAGGACATTAATGCAGCAGTAATTTTGCCTCTATGTTACTCTAGCTATGCTACATCTGGGTGTTTGCACAATCTCCCTAATTTGCTGGGAAAGCTGTCATTAACAATTTTTTTACACAAACAGTAAAACCAAAAGATCCCAGCAGTATCCCAGGTGTCACTCAACATTTCTAATAATTTGAACATGTGTTACCAAAGTCACATCATTTTTATTTCAAATTTTAACATCACATTTGCTGGTAGGCCTTGGATGTTTCACACGCCTATGGAACAGCTGCATTTGTGTTTGATGTGCCTCAGTAGATCTGTGTGAAACCACTGGAGCATATGCTCCGGTTTGTTGTCTATTTATCTCCTAGATTCTTTTGTAAATTTTCCATCCGCAAGATTTTTTTACTTCTGATACTTCTTCATGTTTATTTATCTGCTTTTATGTTTTCCTAAGTCTCTTCTCTACATCCTATCTATGTTTAACATGCCTGTTAGATTTCTATAGTTTGGGATAAAATTCTTGAAAGGAATTACAGCCAAATGCCTGATAGCTGAAGTTGTCATATAAAATATTCCTAATCATTAAAATCCATCCTACACTCGTATTTCTGCATGGTCACAACTCCCAACTTCAGTAACCGTGAAAACAAACTACTGAGAAGGTGGCAGCCCAACAGGCTGTCAGGCCATGGCAGCTCATCTTTCCCACTCCTTGAAAATATCCACTTCCTTTCAGGGCAAAACAAAGACATTTAAAAGTGGAGGAAAAAAGAGAGCAATACGCAGGGGAACTTGTCTGAGTGTGGAGAGGGGAGGTACATGTATCTGTCTCATGATTTCTGAACAGTACAATCCCAGGGGTGGAGACCCCACACAGGTGGTTGAACACCTACTGACTATAAAAGGTGCCTGAGACACAGGAAAGTAAGTTAATGTCCTGGTTTAAATGTGAATTGCTCTGTTCATTGAAATAAGTTCCCAGTAGTATATATGTTAGAGTGCTCATTTCCATCTCTCTCCTCTTACCCAAATTCCACCATCCTCAAAATGGGCAGAGACTCCTATGACAGCTTAGGCTGAGGTGAACTTCAGACTTTACAGGTTTTTCCAGAAACTCCCAATGAGTGCAACAGGGCACTGTTACTGCAAGGAGGAGGTCCTGGAGGAAGTGGCCATCTCAGATTATGTCAGAACGAATCCCTACATACAGCTACTGCTACTGCAGAGGGAAGCTGTGGTCACTGCTCCTTTGAGAAAGGGCAACACTAGAAACTTAGAAACAGAATACATAGGAGTTACTGCTTAAGAATAAATCAAACAACTCAGAATGATAAAGTCCAATGGATTACTTGGAATATTTTTCTTCCCACTGTGCAGCCTGTACAAGATTTTGGTGACATAACAATACAGAAATTTGAAACATATAAATTTCATTGTTAAAGAGTATATTCATGAGGAAAGGATAAAGTTTTCTAAATATGTTAAATAAATCATTTTCAAAATTGGTTTTAACTGCAAGTGAAGAATGGATTCATTTGCATATTCTTAGGAATTCATTCTTATCTCAAGAGATAAATACTATAATGCTGAGCATGTACTGTATTTTTAAATACAGAAAGAAGCTGAATTACTGCTTTAACTGCAAAACTGCTCAAAGCTAAACTCAGGTATGACCAGAAGAATTGTAAGTTGGAAACAACAATCAATTAAGCCTTAGCTGAACTCTAACATATTTTTTTTTCTCAAAATTAATACATTTAATTATAGACTCTCAAAAATATCTCTTTATTGTGTGCTACTATCTCAGTCTTTATATGTATAACTTAACTTTTAATGAAAGCAGTATTAACTCTGTCCAACTACAATTTCTTTTACTTAGACTTAATATTTTAGACGGTAGCCATATTTCTAAACCATCTGAAAAATAACTCAAGCCTGCTTCACAGGAGCTAACGTCACAAGGGACAGAAACTTGTAATTAATTTGGATCATCTGTGTGCCTCATGTAGCCACTCGGCATGACAAACATTGATACACACGGCATTCCACATTTAGATGCAACGCTTGCAGTGAAGGCATTTTACCTTTCGTAGTGGCTGGCACACTACTTACATTGGTCACCACAGCCAGAATGGCTATGCCTTGCATGATGGGCTGCCACGCACCGATGTCTTGTGCCTTCTGCGGAACCATGCGCCTGAACTGGGTTGTCAGCTTCCACGCATCCAGCCTGATTTCCAACATGTTGTTGAGAAGAGCCAGAAGAGGAGCCAGGGGGAATGATGCCACAAACAGGGTGACAAAGCCAAACTGTATAACTGGCAAAGGGAGAGGTCACATGCCTTGATGCGTTCTTTAAATGGGGATAAGCATAGATTTTGTATACTCAAATTGAGAGAATGAGGGGCAAGGAAGAGTAGCAGAGTTCCCAGAGAATCTTATGTGTGTGAGAATATATAAGCATAACACTACTGGAAATACCTTCTAGGTGGAGGGGACGGGACAATGTTAAAACTCACAACACATCACAAGGAACTGTTATGGTATTTAAACATTCTCTTATTTCTCATGTCTTCTCCACGTAGACTTGGAAATGTAATGACTATCTGTCTCAGTGCTGTGTTGCAAAGCCTGTGCTAACAATGATGCAATGGGTGCCTGGGTGCTGTGACAAGTATGCTGCAATTCTGTTGCAGAACAGATGGTGGCAAACAAGCCAGAATTCTGTCAGTGACCAGGAAACCAGCAACATGTAAGTGACTGCAGACCCAGTGACTTCTGGGTATGCTTCTTGGACGATAGGATAATGAAGCAGCAGCACACCCACAACTGCTCACTCTGTTTTTTAGCAAGAAACTGAAGTGAGGTCTTCAGTGAGGTCTTAACTGAAGTAAGCTGCTTAATAAAAGCTCACAAAGCTATAATGGCTCATCAAAACTTGTACTGGATTTTTAAAAATTTAATATACCTCCTGTTTCCAAACATACTAAATATTACTTGTATGAAAATTTTCCTTAGAGCACACTCACACAGTATCCAGCACAGACAAGAAATTGGAACTAGATGGCTACTTACCCATCTCAAGATACTCATAAAACAATCCAAGTTTTCCAATGGGCTGCAGATGATAGTCCTGTTCCCAGCGTGGAACAATCTTTTCTGATCTAGCATCTGCACAGTATCTTCCAATTAGATTCTTAACCCAACTGTCAGTCAGAGAGAAAAAGACCACTACAATTGGTAAAATAGCCTACAAAGTTCAGTAAATGCAAGTAAACAAACAAAACGTACCCAAAACAAACAGTCTCTTGCTGTTATAACACAGTGGGTTTTAGTTATCCCCAAACTACTGAAAACTTCCTTCAAACATGAGCATAGTTTTCTCTTATCCCGAATGCAGTTATTTAGAACAACAAACAGGATTGTAAAAAGGAAATCAATCAGAATTGCAGTGCTTTACACTTATATTGTACAGGTCAATGACATTTCAAGATAACAGAAAATTAAGACAAAAGTAGGCCTCTGGACAGGCAGATTAATCCCTTCTGATCACAGAATCACAGAATGGTTAAGGTTGGCAGGGATCTCTGGGCAGAATCAGAATAGGTTACCTGAGACCGTGTCCAGGCAGTTTCTGAAGATCTCTAAGAAGGAACTCTACAACCACTCTATAAAGTCTGTGCCAAATGTTCTATCATCTGCACAGAAGTGCTTCCTGGTGTTTAGAGGGAACCTCTTGTCCTGGCACTGGGCATCACTGACAAGAGTGTGACTCCAAAATCTCTGCAATCCTTCAGGTAATTATGGACATTGGTAAAATCTCTCCTGATCTTTAATGAATAGTCCTAGATCTTTTAGTCTCTCCTCACAGGAGAGATGCTTCAGTCTTTTAATAATTTTGGTAGCCTTTTGCTAGGCTCTCTCCAGCAGTTTTGCACTAGGGAACTCAGCACTGTTGACGCAGCATACATGTTAGAGTGGAAGGATCATCTCTCTTGACCTGCTGGCAATAGTTCATTTAATGTAGTGAAGAATGCCATTAGCCTTCTTAGCTGCAAGGGCACGCTCCTTGCTCATGTTCTACTTGCTATCCACCAGTACTTCCTGGTCTTTTTCTGAAAAGATGATCTCCTAAAACGTCCTGGTGCCTATGGTTGTTCCTCCCCATATGAAAGGCTTTGCATTTTCCCTCACTGAACTTCACGAGGTTCCTGTCAGCCTATTTCTCCAGCCTGAGAAAATCTCTCTGGATGGCAGCACAACCCTCTGGTGTATCTGCCATTTCTCCCAATGTTCTGCAGATTTTCTGAGGGTGCACTCTCCCTCTTCATGCAGATCATTAATGAAGATGTTAAATAGGATTGGATGTAGTATTGATCCTTAAGGGACACTGCTAATTACTGGCCTCTAACTACACTTTGTGCTTCAGCTGAACACTACTCTCTGAACACAGCTGATCCACCTTACTGTCTACTCATCAGCCCATCAACAGTTTGTAGAGGTCATCTGGGGAGCACTGTCAATGACCTTACTGAAACCAAGGCAGACAGTATAGCTCTCCCCTCATCTACCAAGCCAGTCATTCCATCACAGAGTAGTTGGTCAAGTAAGACTTTCCCCTGAGTGAATCCATGCCAACTACTCCTGATCACTTTTTTGTGCCTGGATTAGCTGCTACAAGGATTGAGGTGCAGCTGTAATTTGTGTCTAAAAGAGTTGCACACAAATTTAAGTAAACTGATGAATCAGTTGTAGACATTTTCAGTGGTCAAAGGCCTATATTCAGAAAAGGAAGGTGGAGGAATGTCATTCAACAGAGAAAGAAAATAAAACACTTCTCTTTTACTTGCAGAAATGAAGAATGAGAGGTCAATTAAAAATCACATCCAGAAATGATACTCAGCATTTCAGGACCTAAAAGTTACTTGTCATCTATGAAAGTGAATTCAAAATTCTGGTTAGGTGAATGTGTTACCTATATACAAATGGTAGGAATCAATTGTTTATGGCTGTAACTGACATCTGCAGGCATGCTCACTCTAGGGACACTTTAACCAGCTAAAAGATGCTGAAAAGAGGGATGGGTCTACAGTCCCATCCTGCAACTGGCAGCATTTGGGTCTGGAGAGCCAGTAACCCAGCAGAGCACACGAGCTACACAGTATTTGTGACATGCTTTGAAACTGCTTTGCTGCACAATTTATGGGCTTGGAAGAACCACAGCCAAATGGAATATGTTGTGGACTGATGTTTATGGCATTCAGGAGGGCATAAGCAAACTCGGAGTTTCCTACTCCAAGTAGTGTAAGCAGTTATCAATCAGTTTAAAATAAAGAACAAGTTCTGAGAGCTGGAACAGAGTCCTGGATAGTAACTTCATCTAAATTACTTGGAGAATATTCATTATTAGCACTTCGTTTATTGTTTACATTAAAATATGACCTTCCAGAGATCTACCATGCTAAAAAAAGGCATTTTTAGGGACTCTGAAGGTCACATATAACTATAAAATGAAATGAGTTAAATTAATAAATTATTCATAATTTTTACATGTATAGCAACAAATCACTGAATTCAACATCAAGCAATAGTATTTAGTTCAGTATTTTCAGAGTTTCTGCTGCCTCAATTTTAAGTATCAAACACGATGCACATTAAGTCTAATCTGCAGAGGAGGAAAGCATTTCTGATTAGAACTAATGTCGGTCAAAATGACAGAGACAGAAGCTCAAAACTACCAAAGCAAAACTAACCAAACTATCTAAAAAGTCCCCAGAAATCCCAAAAGACTAGCCATGTTCTTTTAGAATGCAATTTGCTCCAATCAAATTTAGTGACCAAACTCCTGAACGAATCAAGCAAAACAGCATCTTTCAAATGCAAAAGGGCAAGTTACTTAGTAGTCTGAACTTACGGAAGAAGCACTTCTTGAATGTTATTCCATATTGCTTTACCTCCTACTATGATGGCAAGCTGAGTTGTGAGTTCAAGGAGACATCCACCTGGATCACACTACAGGTTGGGAGAGACATGAAAGATTTTTGAAGTTGAGAAACTTTTCAAGCAGGAATGAAGCATTCAAAAGAATGAATTTCTGATTTATTATAACAGCACTTCTTTAAGCTACAGAAGACTATTTAGGCAAACATTTATATTAATTTATGCAAAAGTCAACTCCAGGTGAAATATAGTCACATATGATAGGTTTACAGGACACTACTGAAAGCACGAAACACCACGTGAAGTCTTGCAGGTTTGTACTATGCTGTCATCAGGTGAGGATCACCCAGCAGAAGAGGAAGGCATCTACTCATGTTCATAGAACCACTGAATATCCTTAGTTGGAAGGGACCAGGAAGGATCCTTGAGTCCAACTCCTGGCTCCACACAGGACTGCCCAAAATTCAAACCCTATCTATGAGACCATTGTCCAAACAGTCACTGAACTCCAGCAGCTCAGTCCCACAGCCCTGGGCAGCCAGTTCCATGCCCACCACCCTCTGGTGCAGACCCTGTCCCCAACCCCAGCTGCCCTCCCCTGGCACAGCCCCACGCTGTTCCCTCGGCGCTGTTGCTGTCACACAGAGCAGAGCTCAGCGCTGCCCCTCTGAGGAGCTGCAGCCGCCATCAGGCCCCCCTCAGCTCCTCTGCTCTGGGCTGAGCAAACCCAGGGACCTCAGCTGTTCCTCAGAGCCCTTGCATTCTTGAACCTTCACCATCTTTGCAGTCCTCCTCTGGACTCTCTATAACAGTTTGGTCCTTATACTGTGGTAATGCAAACTGCATACAGTGCTTAAGTTGAGGACGCACCAGCGCAAAGCAGAGCAGAATGTTCCTATGTCTACTCCCCTTCCTGCGTGTTGGACCATGGGAAAGTGAGCTTTTCTGGGTACATAAAAAACATTTCTAAGCTCAGCTAGTCTTGTGTCATATTCGTTTGTGCAATGGATTAACGAGGAGGCAAGCAGCTTGGGAGGCAGTCACATTCTGAACCCCAACTATATACCACCATGTTGTACAAACCCAAATGCAGCAGAATACCTGGACTAATGGTTCTTGCATTTTAAAAGCAAGTACTATGATATATTCTTACCTCTTCATTGCGATACTTTCCTAGCCAATAAACTGGATTTCCAGGGTAACCTACAAATTTACCCTTAAAGAAAGCTATGTAGAAGCATGAAGAATAGTAGTTGACAAACTGGAACAAGAACATCTTTGTGGTCAAACTGTTTTCGTATTCGGTTTGTGTCCTTGGAAGCTCTGCAATTATAGAAAAAAAAGTAAGGAAAAGGCCAACCAGCAAGTACCTAAAACCTGCTTTGGAGCCTCAGCTGGAAAAGTATGCATATTACTTGTGCTCCTTAATGTGACTGAGAGCATTATAAATTAGATTGTACATAATCCCTATGTATACGGTAGCTGCTATGCTAATTCTAAATCTGTATGGGTAGTAAAAAGGAAAGAATTTGTCTTCTGACAATAAAGAGCAAGCAAAAAATCTAATAACTTGGAAAAAAATCTCCCAAATCTAGCACACTCGGGAAAGATGCAAATGTAATGCTTTCAACTGATGAAACAGTATTAAATGAAACTATATTAAAACACAACACTACTTCACACATCTAAAGTAAATAGCTACTTTATAGCTGATGGTCTGGATATAAAGAATAATAATATTTGTGACTGTTTATCTATTTAATAACAAGGGAATGGCACCTAGCTTTGGAACAGTGACCCTATTTCATTTATTTACAAGAAAATAGCTATTCTCCCCATAAACAAAAGCTAATGTAATTGAATGTGTTATGCATTACTGATCTGTTTTCATAAAGCTTGGTTATTATAGTAATTTTCTTTGCTTTGCCTATTTTACAAGCACAAAATTGTAAACAATTCATCTTTGATGCTGGCTACACAAGGAGTTTCCAGGCAAAGAGCTGAATATCACATTCCTCTTATAGTCAGAAAATCTGTATTTGAAAGATTCTAGATGGTATCATATGATTTGGTGGGAAAATTCTGAAAAGCATGGTATAGATATTCATTTACTGGAGTTCTGATTATAAATACAAATGCTATTTTTGCTTGTTGTTGTAGCCACAGTTTCAATCTGAGGCACAGTGAAGACATACCAAAGTCGGTAATGAGGATCGCTACTTTTTCATAAACGATGTTCAGAACCATAATGATGATAAAGCTGATGATTGAAGCTGTTACTGAGGTGGCTGTCTGTGGAGTCAGGTACTTGCGGATTGCTTGTGTACCATTAATGTGCCGTGGCAATGTGGCAGAAAACACCAGGAAAACAGAGAGTCTGTAGACAATGATTCCAATAACCGAAGCAATAATCAAAAGAATCTGCCAGGAGAATGTAGGAAATATATTAATGTTGAACTACTGGACTTGGGAAGAAAGTCTGAAATTCATTTTACAATAGGCAAAAAGAAACTGGTTGTGTGCCTTTTATTCCATCCCATGAGTACAAGAGGATGCGCAGATGGGATAGAAGGCAATAAATCTAGAGTCCATTAAAGAAGCATTTTTCATGTAGCACAGTGAATCTGCAGGAACAAAAAGAGATGGTCTGTTTTATGACTAATAACAAGCCTTGTTGCCATGTGAGATAACATAATGAGATGTGTAATCAAATCTCACGCCTGAAGGCTTGTGATGGTTCCAGGAGGACACTGGGTAACTAGCGGGGTGGCAAATATGCTAGCAGGTCCATGCTGACCCTGGAGAGGGCTGTCACTTCTCTTTCACATGATGGTATTACAGACACATTTTAAGCCATCTCATGTGATCTGCAGGAGCTGTACTCATGCTCCAGGCACCTCACATTACTTTCCATCTCTTCTCTTTCTGCTCTCTTGCTAGTTCTCCAGCTATTATTCAAACTCAGATCCTCAGAGCTGTGCATTTTTTGTTTACTATCTCAGCAAAATGTCATAAATTCTTCTCCCTCCACACTCCTAGCACAGAATTTGAGAGTACAGTAACACAATGGCAAAACTAGATCAAATCTCTTTGATTTCAACCTGAATCCTTCAACCTGATGCCTGCCTACTTAAATCCAGCAGCAAGTCAGTCTTCTTTTTGTTGTGTTTCAGCTGTTAAGAGGTGCTTCTGGACTGCCAGCCACTGTTCTGTCTCAGTGTTGTCTTGTCTCCTATTATCTAGGATGAGTTCTTGAGTTCTTTTGGAGCTGCTGCTCATGCTACGTGTGAGGAGAACATACAGCAGGCTGAAACACCGAGCTTTTCAAGGCAACCTCTCTAGGCACGTTTACCATGTGATACAGTTTCATGGGTGGCTGGATTTCTTTCAAGGTTAAGTTTTAATTAAAGCGGCAGCTTTAGAAGATCAAAGAGTGCTCAGCTTTGCTCTTCTAAGTGAAACAAAAAACCTGAAAGAAGTCCAGAGCTGTGAGATATTATATTGAACCAAACAGCTGGAATGAGTAGGGCAGACACTGGCAGGGAGGACAACACATAAAAAAAGCCCCACAACTCTCTTCCCTGCTCTCTTCACAAAAGCGAAGACATTTATCTTCAAATAATGAGGGAAAAAACAGTGAATGACATTCACAAAGCTACAGCTGTGGGATGCTTCAATGCGTATTTTCTCCTGACTGCATGCTAATGAGTTATCTGCTGGCTGCAGTGACCTTGTCCATGTGGATCCATACTTCATGGCCTTGTTTTACGCATCTGATGGAAATTTAACTGAACTTCTTCTCTTGATATCTTTTGATCAGGTTAGGGAAATCTATCTTTAGACACTTAGTGAAGAAGTAAATTGATGAGGTGAAAGAATAAAAGGAGAACTTTACCCAGAAGAAGACTGCACTTGTACATAAAGTTATACGCACGCACTTCCCACAGGCAGTGTATGGCACATGTTCTTCTTGCTGCAAAAGATTCAGAAACAGATCAAAGATGCATCCAATCTTTTCTTCATACTTTTTTGTACACATCAGTTAGCCCTTTGTGACAGGACACCAAATGTCTTGCTTTTTTATCCTGGAAACTCACATTTATTCATGATTTCAGAATACTTACCTGATTACAGTTGCCTCTTTTTACTGCCTATTCTAAGACAAAAATGACTTCCACAGAGGCTGCATGTCCTCAGCTCATATTGACTTTAGCTACAATAGGGTGCATAGTCTTTCTGAATGGACCCATCGTTCTTGGCTGATCATAGTATCCAAGATCACTGCCTTTCAAACCAGTTAATTTGGAATCATTTCAAGTGTCCTCTAATAAGCTCTAGTATAATGTGGATGCAATGTGAAAGCAATGCAAATAATCCGATAAATGCTAGAGCAATATATTGACAGAGAATAATAAAAACTGAAGATGAGCTAAAGTGATCTGCAAAAGCAGAAGCTACTCAAAATATATAATGAGTAGAAATCTAAACTAAGATCCTCATAAATATGAATCCTATTTCATTAAAATGAGGATTATCCTTGTCCCTGTGAGTTTGCTGTTATTAATCGTAACTGCATCTACATTCACTTGGCAACAATACCTATTTGTACATTTCAAACAGGATAGAAAAAATGCCTTGCCATTATACATAATGCAACATCCTTCCCTCTGTTTCACCTTTTCTTTTTTTTTCTTTTTTTCCTGACATATTTTTAGGAAAAGATAGCAAATGCTCTGTGATCTTGGCCTCTGGCAGCAGCACAGGATTGTTTATTGGGGGATTTAATAAGGCAGACTTAGTTTCTCTCCTAAGCTAGGTACAATGTCTATTTCTGTTCATTAATGACACAGGAGTTTCATAGCTCCTCCAACATGCAACTAAGAGATGGCTATGGTTAGTAGAACTTCCCTCCTACACATCTGGAATTTATAAACTCACTATTCAGGCCAGCTTATCAGCTCTCCTTGAAGCACTGCCAATTTATTCTGCTCCATTCCAGATTCATCATTTTCACAGTGCTTCCATAACATGTCTATTGCAGTAGCTCTGACCAGTTAGATAAAATAGTAAAATAGTCCTTACCTGTGTGATTTCATTCACTACTACATGAGTGCACTGAGCTTCATATTCTGGGCGAATTTGTTCTTCTTGCTCTAAGTACTCCACTGTGTCCCATTCATACTCCAGCTCAGCCTGCCTTCTCTTCCAAAACTCCAAAAACAATGTAACTGTCCAGAAGACAACAGAAGAAGCAACAGTTGGACATTGAACTGCTGGGCTCATATATACCACATGGCTCATATTTCCATACAACTTTCCACAGGCATGGAGCAAAACCCTTAATAGCTAGTATGATGGTGTCAAGTGCCCATGAGAAAGAAAATAACTGATATACTTCTTTATGGAATTACTGCTTTGGACATTTAGGTACTTTAGTAAGAGAAACCTGGGGCAAGTGGTGTCATAAGCTCATTCTAAAGAATACACATACATTTATCTGTTTTCTGCCCAAGGCTGGAATATAATCACTTTGGATTTCATACTATGGACTGCTTTTGAAAAAGTTTACCATGGGATACATAAGACAGCAAGTTGTATAGATAGATGAAGACAAAATGTTGGAGAGTACAGGATTTATCACAAAGAAAACCTCAGTAAGCAAAAAATTGCCACAGGGAAAAGCTTGTGTTCGTTCAATCTGCAGTTTTTGTGTGGACAAATGATCACTTTGCAGACTATGTGAACTGATGATGCTAGCTCAGGCAAAACTGCTTAACCACAGCTTCCTTTCCTCCTCCGCTGGCACAAATCTGAAGTGGCTGCAGATCTTTTTGCATGGCAAGGAGCTTTGAGACCCTCTGGGCTGAGTCAGCAGTTTCCCTGGACTACGTTCCTGCGGCTGGGAACATTAAGGGAAGCCGGCACATAGATGCCTACATGGTGTTTGAAAGACACCAGTCCAACCAAGCTCATGACCTTGACCTGAGGTGTGATGCAGGTATGTCTGACAGCACAGGCAGTGACAAACTCAGCTGGGAAGGCTGCAGGAGCTCAGGACATGGGTGTGAGTGCAGGGGATGCTGTACTGTTGATGGCCACGTGTCCACAGATTCAATGAGTGGCTATGCAGCACTGCCTCCAGGAGGAGTGAGTGTGTGCCTTCACTGTGCTTCTCTCGTAACTCCCATTGTCTGGGAGTAATTAACCCCCCAAAAGTTGGTTGTTTTTTTTTTTGTTTTTTTTTTAATTAGTTTGGCACCTCATCCTGAATGATGAAGCACTGATGGCATGCAGTTATAAGTCCAAGCATTAAAGGTTATTTCCAAATTCAGGTGTGGTCAATAAACTTCATACTGAAGCATTTATAAATGAATAAACTACATGGGCTGGGCTGTGAGATGACCTTGGCATATGCATGCAGGCAGAACCCCTAGAAATCCTCCTCTCTGATTGCTCAAGGGCCTCTTTCAGAGGGATTTCTCTGCTACCTCGTGCTCACAAGCACTAAGGCCACTCCAAGCAGTGGGCCAGGGAATCACATCTGCCTCTGCCTGCAGAGCAAAGAGATCAGCCTTCCACAAGCCTCTAACTGCTTGCTGCGGCCCCAGCCCAAATAAGGGAAACTGTAGGCAAGCCTGATTAGCTCCAGCTGCAAATCCAGCTGCTCTGGGGAGGCCAGGAGTGCAGGGCCCAGGTCTGTGCTGCCCTCTATGCGAACAGCAAAAGCAGGGTTCATAGCACAGGGCAGCTTTCACAGCCCCAGGACAAAGAAAACTTCTACTAGTAAGTAATCCAGCAGCCGAGTTGCTCTTTCTGAACTGGGAAGGAGCTGCTGCAATATTTTACTTTCCCCCCCTTCTTCCCCCCCCTCTTTATTTTATACCAGCATTTTGGAGAATGTGTTTGCTGATCTTGCTCAGAGAGAGTCTCCAGCGATGGCAGCAAGAGAAGTGGAAGCTGCTCCTTTCTCGGGAGCTTTGCCAACCTGCTCATGCCACCAGGGGAGGAGTGGCAAAAGCCCTCATCCAGAGCACTAATGTGCAGGGGGTTAATTCTTGAGGCCAACTTCCTGGATGTTTTATGGTGCTTTGAGATCTTTGAATGGAATAGTTAAAAAAAATAAAAGATCTATTAAAAAGTATATTGATGATGATGATATGATAAGGTATGTAAAAATGGAACAGTCTTTTGATTATTTTGGATCAGGAGGTCTACCAAAGTACCAGGGCAAGACAGAAATTACAGCTGGAATTGTACCAGGACCCTGGGTCATTTGGATTGCTGTAATACAATTCACCTCTTTCTGTAGTGGACTTACAATGAGAAGACTAATAGATCTTGTGGCCATCATTACAACCATGCAGCTTAGCTTTGTAATTATTACTCTCGGAACCTTCCTCAAAACAGGAGACAGAATTTGTAATTAAAAAGCAAATTACTAAATTAGCTATTCAAATGGTGGAAGATTACATTAGTATCAAACTTCTAATTCTTTTATTTTTATTTTTATTTCCTGCTGGCATTTTGAATTTAGCAAGTGTTTTGAAGGAAATACTCTTTTTGAAATGACTGTTCATTTTACAATTCTTTAAAGTAGTAGTTATTCTAAAGCACTTTAGTCTTATTAGGAAAATAAGTATACAGTGTGTTTTACAAAGAAAACAATTTATGCATTCTTGTCAGCCTACATATGAACTGTAAGTGTCAAATGAGTTATTTTCTCTGCAGTACCCTTTATACCTCAACTGTAAATTATTTTGACAATTTCTGGATAAGGCAGTGCAATAAAAGCCAGTTAAGAGAGTTGCTAATATGAACAAATAAAACCGTTTCTGTGAAAATAAACCATGCCTAATCCATTGTAGCTAAGTGGTTTCACCCACAAGAAATAATCCTGGTTTCAGATATATTTTCTCTGATAAAAAATATCTCTACTGCTTGTAACTACTACATTTTTACAAAAAACTCTTTCTTAAACGAAGACAGGAGGAAAAAAAGACTGAAAATACAATAAATGGCCATTTTTCAATTGCTTTCCACAGTCACATGGTTGTTAATAGGCACAGGCAGCTGCAAGGATTTTGGGGAAAAAACAGCTCTTTTGCTGGATGGAATTAAGCATGTGGCTCCTGCTGGAAGAACACAAGGCAGCTCTACTCACTTCTTTCAGACTTTTCTCCAAGTTAAAACAAACACAGGTACAGAAGACCAACATTTAAGTTCTACAACTTTTCGTTCTCTTACACAATAAGCTCTTTTTACCTACCTGCCCATCTATCCTTAACAGTGCAGTAAGGGGAAAAACGGAGGAACAGACATCTGTCAACTGTAGTATCTGCCAGGTTGGATGGGGCTTTGGACAACCTGATCTAGTGGAACATGTCCTTGCCCATGGCAAGAGGATTGGAACTAGATGATCTTTAAGGTCCTTTCCAATCCAAACTACTCTGTGATTCTATGCTGCTAAAAAGACCTATCATGAATTTATGTATCTTTTACTGAACTACCTAGTGGTGAATTGCCGAGTGCTAGAAAATGAAGCAGTTGTAAATTTATCCATTTTTTGGCCAATGCTGTATGCTTGGCCAAAATCACACGACAAACCACAGCCATAGAAATTGACTTACCCCAAATTCCCATAAACACTGCAAACACCAGTGTTCCAAAGCTATCAAATATACAGAGTTTCTGGAAAAAAAGGAACAGAAAAAAGGTCTTGAAACACAATCAAACAGTAATTTCTTCTGCACTGAAACAGAACTGAAGCTGCTCACTGGACAGGCTGATTTCTAGCTTTTGCGTAGTTTAATAAACAATCTTCACTGCTAGAGTTTCCTCAACTTCTGTCAATGTACAACATCCTCTGGTAAACTAAGGAAATTAACTGCAAAGCTTGGCATTAAAAGTGTAAATGAAATATGCAGCAAGAGGATAATAGTGTGGTGTGCTGTTAAACTTCCTTCCATCTGTTGCACTGGAAGAGGAAAAGCAGTGCTTATTTTTAATACAGTCACAAAAAGGCAATGAACATCTCTGCTTCTCATAAGTAAGATGACAACAAATCAAGGTAGTTAGTAACATGCATTCTGATGAGATACCTCTGTGGTATTTGCCTTTTCTTTCCATAATATTCTTTTTCCTGTCTTCTTTCTTTTGCCTGTTATGTTAAGTGCACTGAAGCAAAAATATCCATTAAAGTAGGGCAAAACACTTTTAATGAATAGCTAAAAACCTGTAACTGAATCTATGGAAAGGAATGACAAAAGTCTAACCCTAGCCTAGTGGCAAAAGTTAATGGAGAAATAAAGATAGATTCTTCTGGATGTGCACTGAGTGCAGGAGTGTGGCCATGCCACGCAATGCTTAACAGGACACTATTCACAGCACCTGTCATGGCTAATATTGGCCTCCTCATGTACCCATAACTTCCTGACAGCTCTTGTCAAATTCAAGGCACAGGTTCAGCTAATTTCTTTGGGGAGACAGGGGAGAGTATTTAGAAATGCCAAAACATGCTCTAAACTTTTCCTAGGCAAAATTGACTCACTGTTACTCAATCATGTCTTTAGTAATTGAATGTTTATTTTGTTTTGCTTTGTTTACCAAAAAAGGAAAGGACTATCCCAAAATGAAACCACAATGTTCCATTTTCAATCAAAAAATCTTTTAGACATTGGGGGCTATGTAAAACTAAAAAGTCTTTTTTTTTTTCATGTTAGATCAAAATGGAGCATTTTTAAATTGTTAGCTTCTCATAGCTCAGTTGCTGTATCAAAAGGCACAACTATTTGCACAGCTCCAGTAATTATGCAGGACATTAGTGGAGAACAACATTGTTTTATACACAGTACTAGGGAAAGTGCAACTAAGGGTTAATAGCATGTCTACAAGCTGTAAATGTAATTACCTTGGATGATTCACAAGTGATGGTGAGGTTCCAGTAGGTACATACTTTATCACACTGAGGGCACATTATGATATTACCTCCTATGTTGGGATCACATACTTCTTGGCTAAAAACAAAACTAGTCAGTCACTCACCAACACTAAATCCTTTAGTCCTTCTGTGCACAAAGACAGTGCAATTCTGTCAGGGATATGAGAAATAATTCACCAGTGGCCTTCTTTTGAGAATCTCCCCCCCTCCCTCAAAACATCCCCATTGCCATTTTTTAGCCCTCATCTCTAAACTGGATGACCTAGACAGAAAATACTTTTTCCATCCTTTATGTGTAGCAGCATTTCTCAAAACTAGTCACAGTAAAAATAAAATCTCTTCAAAGAGCTCAGGTCCATCAGAGGCTCAGATTGGAGACTGGTGTTCTAAGGGGTGGCAAGAGTCTGGCTTCTTTAGTCTGATATAGTAGAGGCTTATTATAATTTAACTAAATGATAATATGACTAAATGAGTATAAAGTGGCCACTGGAGTGGAGTTCTGGAAGAGCTTTTCAGCATGATTTATAAGGATAAACTCCCTCCCTGACTGGGGCTGTACAGTATGATGTCTTGTAAGTGATCTGGCACCCAGGTGTTCTTTCCTTGGTCCTTGTGTAGATGGTTCAATCTCACCATGTTCTGATGAGACAATATGTGTTATCGCTATGCTTCTCTTCCCAGTATATCCTGGGCAGCTGAAGCCCCATGTGCTCTTGCTCTTCCTATTTTCTTCTCTCAAAATGGAAGAAAACAAGTTCAGGCTTTTATCAGGGCCTTTGGATACATCCTTTGAAGATTAACACTCTGAAAATGATGTTACAGAAATTTATACTGACTCCTGATTATTTTTCATTTTATTTCTACGCAACGTGTGGTGACTTAGTGCAATGTATGAAGAAAATACGGTGGTAACAGACTCACATGTCTAGTGCTCTAATGGCACAGGAACATCTATTACTTATCTATCTTATATTTTCTACCGTTTCTTTCAAATTCATAACTTGTGCTCCTTCATTTTGCCTCCTACAATGCTATGTCTTGCAAACTGTGTTCAATAGAGGACTGATAAAAAATGCAGGTAATATTAAAATAGACCCGATTAGATACCTCCATGTGCAGTTATCCTTCATGAAGAATCCGTACAGAAAGCAGCCAACTCCTACAACTGCAGCCACGATCAGCATATTAGTATAAAAGCCCAGCCATGCAAAATAGATTCCAATTTTCTCTCCGTAGTATTTCCTGCAGAGAGAAATGTATTTTTTTATTTAATTAAATGCAAGTAAATTCAAATTTCTGTTTCAAATATGACAGCTTTCATTGTCAGATTCCTCTAGTTTAAACTCTGGGGTTGCAGAAGTATTACGGTTAGGTATTTCTATGTATTTCTGTCACCTCTTTTATGCTTGCATATGAGAACTGGAAGGGAAAGAAAATGAAAAAAGACAGATCATACCTAACAAAGAAAAATTTTAAGTGGATGTTTGTCATGAATTGATTCATCAGTGTGCCCCCATGCATAAGCTGATAGAGGTACATGCACCTGCCTGCGTCTTGACATCTCAAAACCCAGACATGTTTTATAAATTCCTATTTACATAAATTCCTAGTTAATTCAGCATTAGTCCAGCCATAGTCGCACTACAGAATCACTGAATAAATGTCCTGAGTTGGAAAGGACCAATAAGGATCCTCGAGTTCAACTCCCAGCTTCCAACAGGACCCAAAATCCAAACCCCATGTCTGAGACCGCTATCCAAGTGTTTCTTGAAGTCTGGCAGCTTAGGGCCGTGACTGCCGTTCCAGGGAGCCTGTGCCAGTGCCTGATCACCCTTCTGATGAAGAATCTTCTCCTACACCCAGCCTGATCCTCCCCTGACACAGCTCCATGCTGCTCATTCACATCCACCGACCTGATGAAATCCAGGGGTTGCAGTTTCAAAATGTTTTTAGGGTGAGCCCATTCTCTGTAGAGAAGATAACGTTCACTTGGGCAGTCAGGATCAGTTGACAGGTGCCCAAAACTAGACTGCAAAAAAGAAAGTGTGGGAAGAAGATAATTAATGTAACCATAAATGCATGGGTCAACTCTCATATCCACAGACCTTGTGGCATGAACCCAGACACTGGAATAGCCTTTTTGCACTGCAATCCAGGAAACACCTGGGAAGTAGCTCTGAGATTGCATCAGGATTCATGCTGGAAGGTTGTCAGAAAGACTCTGAATACTAAAGCAAGCACTTTACACATGTGAACTGAAAGCAACAGACCCTCCCCATGAACTTAAATTCTCAGCCTGTGTCAGTGTATTGGCACTTCGTAAAACAAATCAAAAAAGGATGTATTATAATTTTAGAACAGGACTGCTTTAATATGGATTTTAAGTAGCTTTCACATGGTAACATGCTTTATTCTAAAGCAATATTGTTCTGGAATGAAGATCAGAAAATTCAAGGGATGAATCCAGGAAGTTTAGTCTCTGTTTTGTATTTATATTTAAAAGACAGTTGACTTGGAGGTAATCCTTATGTTTTTTACCAAGTTATTTGAAAAACTGTTTCAGTAAAACCTGTTTTATTTGATGGAATTTTCCGTTCTATATCTGTAATACAACAAGAAAAATCACTTTTGTAGAAATCAATAGGCGACTTCTGATTTTCAGAGTAGCTCTGATATATAATTTTGATTGTATAAAAAGACAGTCATTAATTATTAGGCATACTGAGCCCAAATTCCCCATGCCATGACAGAATTAGACTGCAAGGCAGGTTTTAAATCTTTAAAAGACAACCTTAAAAATAGATACTCACAAATGATATTAATTCTATCCTATAAAGCTTTGAGTTACTTCCAAGAAACGTGATTTGTCTTGATTATGATGTAAAAATTTTCTTTAAATCCTCAGAGACCTCATGAATATTTTCAGCAGAGTACAAACATCTCACGTAGTTACCATTCCTGACCTCCCATTTTCTCATTTTCTTCTCAGCAGAATACACCTCAGGCACAGAAGAGTGGTTCTGATGGGGGAGGAGGTGTGTGGGTGTAGATACAATCATATATTTGTCTTTGCTCCCAGATAAGATTTGTGTTCTACATCTTGATTAAAATGTTGACATTTGGTATGGATTTTTATACTGGAAAATGAAGTAGTACAAAAACGTGAAAACTTATTTAGAAATGATGATAGAGAGCGTTAGGTGGAAACCATCACTCTCGTGTTCCCAGGTTCCTCTGTTAGCCAGGCACTTTACTGACCTGTATCTCCCAGAGAATACAAGATTAACATACCCTACATAAAATATATCATGTTTCAGTCATGGAGCTACATTTTTAACAAACAGCCTTTTGGAGATCATCCTCTTAAGCTGGACTCTGTCATATTCTACCATGTGGATAAAAACACCAGTGAGTAAGGCTTGTATCTTCTACTATCAAAAGCACACTCTTGATCTGCAGACTTTTATTTCTAAATACACTGTTACTGCAAGTTCTGGACTTACGTCATGAAGGGGAAATGCTGCTTTGTAGATTCCAGTGTCCAGTAACTTGTTAATGCCAAACTTCTTTACATTCTGTTTGGTCGCGTATTTCACACGGGACAGGATAAAATGAACCTGAAATTTACAAAATATTTTGTGTCTCTTGCAACCTGAAAGTAATCGTAAGTGACTGTACGTGTTTCAACATACAGATTATGAAAGGGTAAGCAATGCAGACATTTAATCACACAGGGCATAGGAACCATTCAACCCCTCTCTTAAATTCTAGTGGAACAGAAATGAGACAGATTTCTGCATGTTGTCCTTTGAGATTCCCCAGTTTCTTTCATAAATGACACAGAACTGTTGCATCCCAAATATTTTCCAGTTTTTCAGGATGCTTTCTTGAGGGCGATTACACTGTTTTGATTAAAATGTTTTTTGCCTTTTAAGACTAAAGGCTATAAATACTCCACGGACTTACGATTCGGCTTCTTGTTGCTGGATTGAAAAATGCGTCTTTGTCTTGAATATAAAAGTTGGATAAATGTTCCCTTTTAAAAGGAGCAGTGAAAAACTCTTGCTCAGGTTTGATAATATTTTCATCCACGCTGAAGAGTCTAGTAAACCAGTTGAAAGCTGACTCCCGAGTTTTCAGGTCGTTGGGCTGCAGAGGCAATTTGATGTGCATGACCTCAGCATATGTGCATAGCACTTCCCAAGGTGCATGCACTTTCACAAATATAGTTTTTTCATCCAAAACCTGGAAGCCAAGAAGAGGAGAAAAATGTAAAGGTCAGTTCACATATTCAGTTCCTTATCCACATAGGGGCAGCTTGTGTTCTCAGGCACAGAATGCACACAAAGGAAAGTGCACTCACCGATCGTGTTGCTTCAAGTTGCAAGCCGTTGTTTATCAGGTTTGATTCATATACTTGTCTCTTCCTCTGTTAAAAGGCATTGAAGTTGTAAAGCATCTGTTCCAAAAGTGTATGCACAAGATAACAGAATTGCATCCCAAAATGAAGACTTGTTGGGTCACTATCTCCACAACCCACTTGGCATCTACTGTGGTCGTAGGTACAGAGGTACAGCTTTCCCTATTAATCTAGATCAGGGTTTTTTTTGTCTGATGAGCAATCCTGCACTCCAATGCAATTGTGGAGAATTCACTCTCTTAGTCTATAGAACATTACAGAGGTAAAAACTTGCCCCAGATTTTGACTGTTAACAGCAATTACCACTGAAACTTGTGACCTCCTCTGCCTTTAGGCATTAAGTGACCTAGTGAGGGCAGTCTCCCTTCTCCCATTAATCTGCCTTCTAAACAATATTTTTTCTCTCAAGGATTTTCCATGAAAATCAATAACCACTTTCCTTCTCATTATATCTCTTCTTACTCTTCTTCCACAGTAATCATATGTGCTCACAGAGTGGTTCAAACTGTAGGATCCCTCTACATTGTAGTCCATAGATAAGCAGCTCTAAAGGAAGAAACTGATAGCTGTAACACTTGTGGAATCAGTGGTGCTTTCTTATGAGCATTCGATGTCCCCAGAAAGATATGACAAGTTTCCCTCAGTAAGGTTGAAATATGTAGATCCTTGTAATTTCAGCTCACAGAAGCTGCACTTGGCTGGCAGTTACAAACAATCTGAAATATATCTGGCTGATATTTCAAATCTGAGATGAATTTGATTATTCACAAACGCAACTTCGCTTCCTCAAAAAAAAACAATACAGCCTCTCTACACCCAGAATAAAAAATACAGAACTCCAAAAGATTTAGCAAAAAATCTGAAAATTCATGTACAGCATTCCACTTTGAAGACTATCTACACCAACCAGACAGTTCCTTAGCAAGCTACTTGTTTACAAAGTTGAGCGTGGCCAGTTCTCCTTGGCCTACACACTGCATATCAAAGTACCAGTGCGGGTAACCTGCAGACAGCTGTGAGAGGCGCGAGGCCTCTGTGAGGGCTTCAGCAGAAGGTGATACATTTACAAATTGGGACTCATTGCTTTATTCCTGAATTGGGCTACACTAGGTATGCACCATTTAAACACATAATACCACCATGCTGAAAAATTATTCATTTAATTCTACCTCTTTGTATCCTCCTTATTCACATTGTTCTTTTTAAGGTGAATAATACTGAATCATGAAAACATTTCAACCTCAGTTCTGCTTCGTTTTTGCTAATAAATATAGCTTCTATATATTACTCTTTTGCTCCATAAATATCTTCATGCCACTGGACAATTTTTTTTTAGTTGCTTATATGCTCTGTGCTTAAGGGATTCTATGCTCCCAGTACAGCAACTTTGATTTTCTTTAAAACACAATGGTCCAATGGCTTCTATAGCCTGGTTCTCTACAACCACAATAGTGGCCTTAAGATCTGTGCTTAAATTCAGTCTTGTTGCAAAGGGCTACAGTCAATAAGTAAGCAATTAGACAGTCTTTGAAACTTTGATAGGTATGTGGAAACTGGTCTTCAAGACCAGGATGAAGACCCATCTAATCCAGGGCACAAATCTGAGACGCTTCAGCAAAAGGGCAAAAGTCTTCAGGAGTTCCACAGGAATGGGTCAGTTTTATCTCCATACACATTTCATTCTATTGTTTAATGTTTAAAGACTGTTGAAAATCTTTGAAGGAGAAAAAACATTCTTTCCAAAATTCTAGCAATTCTTGAAATTAATAATTTATATCTTGTTAGTTCTCAACTGCAGCATCTACCTGTAGCAATGGTCATAATGGCTAATACTACTAATACTATATTTTATAAAAAATTTTCTTTGTGTTTTAGATTTTTCTGCATTTTTGTTCTTTCCTGTATGGATTAGGAACAGCAAGATCCAAATCTTTCAATCTGCACTTTTCACAGAAGTATTTCTTCATGTCCAGTTAAATTCACTTCTTTATTAATGACGTTATAATGATCTTTATGCTTTTTTCCTATGTATGTAAGATTGCATATATACAATGCATATTTGTAGTTTATTACACATATGTAAATATACAAAATAGTGTCAATGTAACTGTATCTTACCATGTATGCTTCCCATGAAATCTAAGTCTTTTTCTTGAATTGAGTGCTCAATTAAATGTGAATGAGGCTTTTCCTCACAGCAATCTTTCTTTGCATTTGTCAACATTTCACGGGTAATAGTGTTCTCCATTCTTCCTCAAAGCTAAAGGTTCATGTCATCTTGGCTTCTGAGCTAACTACATAATTATTTCCTCTCAGTCCTTTTGCCTGATCACTGAAATATGTACCACACAGGAGTTATTTGTCATTCTATTATTAACTCTTCCACCATGCTGAAAATTATTCATTTAGTTCTACCTCTTTGTATCCTCCTTATTCACATTGTTCTTTTTAAGGTGAATAATACTGAATCATGAAAACATTTCAACCTGAGTTCTGCTTCGTTTTTGCTAATAAAGAAGGCATAGGGCCAGATACCTGTTTCACGTCTTCTTAAACAAAGACAGATGCTGAGTGATTTACATTTGTATAAATCTAATGCTTTTTTTTTTTTCAATTATTATTTATCTTACCATTCAGATTGCTTTAATAATTGATTATGGTGAGGAGTTCCCCAAATTAATTTTGCCCTCAAAAATCTTAGAGAAACGTTGACAATATTAAGATTTCTAATAATGCATTAATGCAAGCAGCGGGAAGTAAAGCCCCTGGGAACTTCTGCTAATTAGGGGCTTTGCTATTTTATATAAATGATTGAATTATGTGTGTGATTATCTATGGAGAAACTAGACTTTTACCCAAAGGACTCTACAGTGGTTCTGCACTGACTGGGGAATGCAGTGTAAAGATATAATGTCTTATTTGGCTGGATTGTGGAGACTACTCCAACCTCATTTTGCTGTTTGGTATTTTGCTCAGCTACTTGCAAGATTAAGTTGTAACAACAACATAACTATGGTAATGCTGCCAATGTAAAACTGACATGGATTTTCATGACTGAATGGCAAGACAACAGTCTGAGACAATACGGGATATATAATCAGACATAATTTTAAGAAAGGGAAAGCATAGTGTAAATGCTTATCAGCAATTACAGGCACGTATAAGGGTTAGCTCTTGGGAGCTGCTTTCTCACCATGGTGCTTTCAGTGTCTGACCACTGTCTTGCCAAGCTGAGGAGACTAACAAGAGAGTCTGGAAATTGGTAATAGACCACTAACAGGGTTTTCTGTTTTGTGAATTGTAGGGAGCACTTCCTTCCACTGCAGTGATAGAACAATGACACCTCATGTTTTTCTTGAATTTTTTTTTTTTTTGAGCAAAGTTTCCCATAACAATATCAGTGTTCAAAGGTCTTTTTCACCTTTGCTATCGAACTTCCTGGGTAGGCTGGCTGGGCACACCACAGGTGTATACAGTCTGCCATCTTTCACTGTGTCAAATTACAGCACAAAACAGCATCCAGCTACTGCTCTTTGTGTAACCCCAAACACTGTTCTGTCTCCACGGGTGTGACACTCTCCAGACAACAGGGAGAAGTGCAATTGGTTTGCTGAAAGTTATTCATGCTTTTTGTTTCTGGCTATCTAATCCAAACAAATCTAGATGTGGGAACTGCTCATTGTTTGCCTAAGAAGACAAACTTATCCAGCCTTGCCCACATTGTCTACATTCCTACTCAAGTCACTGACAGCTTTTCAGTTTATTTCTGCTAGGGGAAAGCAGATGGATTAGAATGACATTCCACACCAATTTATTTTGAGTTTGTCTGTCTGGCATTGACCTTTTAACTTTCACAATTAGTTACTTCGGGATCCTGACAGATAAAAGTGATATTTAGGAGCATTCTGGAAGAGATGTTGATATTTAATTTCTCTTCTGATGGCAACCTATCTTGACAAATACAGTACATAAAATTGTGAGGTTTAAAAAAACATGCTTTGGGCTGGAATCTCAGTTGCTTGCTAGGCAGAGTTTCTGGAATCTATTCCTGATAGTTTGCTTTTGTTGTACTTGCAGAAGTAATTGTAAAATAATTTAAAAGGATTTGGAGTTCAAACTGAGTTGCACACATGAACCTTATCTGCTAACCTTTGAATCTGTAAATTATGTTAGAAGCTTCCATGATTTCAGTAGTTCAGTTTTGCCTCCTTTAGGGCAGATTCCAGAAGCACATGAGCAGGAGGGAAGCACAATAACACTCATCCCAAAAAACAAGCAAGCAAATGATATTGTCAGTGGACACAAGCTATCAAATTGCTTTTATGCCTACATGGATGAAACCTGTATATATCTTGAGCAATATCATTTCCACAACTTCCTCAGAACTGCCATAGGACAGAATGTTTATTCTCTCATTCCTCCACTTGCACAGCAACAGGGTTCAAGTGAAAGTAAGCACCTCTGTATTTTCGAGGTAGTTGCATGCTTGGAGCTGACCTGTACCTGTTCATGCTGAGAATTTAGGAAATCGCTACCTATTTAAGTTTTCTTCAACAATGGATAATTGAAATGCTTTTCTAAACTAATTACACCTATGTGTGAAGTGCTGGAGGGTGAGAGGGAGTCAGTATTTCCGATCTGTATTGCAAGCATTTAGTCATGACTAGGTGATTCATTTCAATCTTTATAGGGTTAACGAACAAAATCCTTTCTTTACTTCCTCTTTCCTTTAAGTGTCCTCATGTACCTGAGTTTGTGTAACATTTTATCTGTTCCATTATAGCTTTGGATTCCTTCATTAGTTCTCCAGCTTGGTGTCATCATACTTGTATCTATTTTTCTAGGAAATCCTCTATGATTGCCACATCTTCATCCCAATTTTCTATGCTTTCTATTGCTTTCAACACAATATGTGTTTCCAGTATCAAAATTCCTGCCCATGCCTTCCTCAGTAGCCCTCTGGCTTCAGGTTCTCACTGTTTATGTCTATCCCAGCTGCAACAATTGCTATCAACTCTGCGTTCATCTTCTGACAATCTTCACCATCCCTTGCAATCTCACAGACTCACAATGGCAGACTTGTTAGGTAACTGAAAATAGTCTTTGGTTTCACCAAAACGTAAATAAAAATGAAGAGTCATGATACTGAAAGACATGATGAAAATAGAGAGCTGCCTTGATTATGTGCTGGCTGTACCTTAGGATCAGAGGATCACACAGATATTCAGGCTGGAAGTGACCTCAGGAAGTCACCAGCCCAACCTCCTGCTCTAAGCAGGGCTGATTCTAAGCTTAGACCACATTGCTTAGGAGCGTGTGGTCAGGTCTTGAAAAGCTCAAAGGACGGGGACTGCACAGCCTGTTCCACCATCTTCATAGCTCATCTTTAACCAGTGCGAACCTCTCTTGCTTCAGTCTATGCTGATGTCTTTTGTCCTTCTCCTATCTCTCCTGTCACCACTGTACAGAATCGACTTTGTTTTCCTGGATAGCTCTGCAGATACCAGTGTGCTGCTGTTAGATCCTCCTGAAATCCTCTCTTCTCCAAGCTGAATAAGCACAGCTCCTTCAGCCTCTTCTCACAAGACAAGTGCTCCAGCTCCTAACCACTGTGGCAGCCCACCACAGAACCTGCCCTAGACCTTTGAAAGCAACCTCTTTCTGCATGAACCTAGTGCATTTGCTCATAATCTTCAGGTCTAATCTTTCACAGCTTACATCTGTCTGTTCTAACATTCATGCAGCACTAAAAATATTTTTCCACTGTTCACTATTTGGAAAATACACTCATGTTTTTGCATACATCTGGGTAATTACAAACAAATTTAAAATGCTAATTGATAAAAATAGTTGTTTCCAAGGGGGCAGACTTTGTTGCTAATTTTGTTGCTCTTTCAATTCATTTTTACCGCTTGTGAACATGTGTAATTCAACATCCACCCACTGCAGGACTCTCTCGAGCTCTACTAACAACATTTCTTACAGCTGCCCTGACAGTGCCAGTGACAACACCGTGTACGGAATATCAACAAGTTTAGCTATGGCCTTTTTACTCCTACTCTTCTGTTCTCTAATCGTTGTTTGTATATGAGCTGCTTTCACTGGTGTTTCTGTCCCTGCCTGCCTCTACCAGAAGGAACATGGAGAACTGCTAAATCAAAGACAGTGGTGGGTGGGAGAGTGCAAATTCCAAGGGAACTACCATTCAGTGGGTGCATATTTCTCAGGCAGTTTGCAGTTTAAAAAGCTCTTGTTGCATCTGAAGCCATTTTTATGGCCTCAGATGCAATAATGAATAAAGTTCTCTGTCAGACTTATGAAAATAATTAAAAAATAACATTAAAAAATATTTATGGTCACCATTAAGATTTGCTAGGAAGCATCAAGCAATTATCTGCTTGAGTAAGATTTTTTGAAGGGTCTTTAAAGAGGGTAAAACTGCTGAAGCATCATGGGGAAGAGTGGTACTTGGAGAAACTCAGATGGCAAAGTGACAGGTATTCCCCATAAACAACTCAGGTACTTCACTGGACAAAATGTCAACAGCTATGTATTTAACTGTCATCTGGAGCACTCAGTCAGCTGGTTCTTCCTTGCTTATCCTGATTTTAATACCATAGTCCACTGGAGGCCTAATTCAAGCGCCATAGATATAGAAAAAGAAAACTGCCCTAGTCTGAAGATCTTGGTGTCTATCTCTAATCCAGTATTTTTCTGCTCAAACTTCCTGAAGAGTTCCCTCCAAGGAGCATGCTCTGAGGTCCCCCAGCACATGCTGATGACACAGTGCTTGGTTTATGAGCTTGTCTCACAGGAGTACTCCCACAACAGGGCAATGCAATTGGCGTTCCGGTTACAGGCACTGTCCTTTATGTTCACTGCTCTAGCACCCAAAAGATGTTCAGATTTATAAAAAAAATAACTTACCTTTTGTTTTTTATGATTACTCCTCTTATGAGTCATTTTTGTTTCATCTTCATATACCAAAACAAAGTCAATTCTTCGCTGCCCATCGCTGAAGAACAAGGAATCAGGCTTATTATCAAAATCAGCCTGTAAGGCAGATAGGTTAGGGTAATTTGAAGAATTTTACTAATCCCTTCCTTACTTACTTCCTGCTACACAGTATTTCAGTGAAAAGAGAAATTCATTATTCATTATTGTGTATTAGACAAATATAGTAAGAAGTCCAAAGTGAATGACAACGAGTACTGAGTAAATTGGATAAAAAAAGAATCATCCTGATGACTTTGATGGATCTCTTCATGATATAAAGACAGCACAACTTTAACCTAATTTTCTTCTTTAAAATGGTATACTAGCTTTTGGCAATGGGAGGAGCAGTGGGATGTAGCACTACATCTGAATAACGCATCTGTCAAGTAGTTTGCATGCTGTCATGATACAATATTCTGTCTATAAGATATGTTGTCTCCTGATGGGAGTCTCAGAATTAGCGTGTTCCCATCTGTCCCTGTACCTGCTGGAAGTTTACACATCTCTGCAATTAAAAAAACAACAACAAAAAACCAGTCACTTAATGCATGCTAACATTCAAAACAATAATTGCCCAGAGAATAAAGAACATGGTCAGGCTGCAGATGTGCTCTCAAAATGGACATATCCTATGTGAATTTATTTTTCCCTTTTTATTAACAAAATCTCAGCAAGCAGAACACACTGTTGAATACCACACATCCATCATGTTAAAATATATGCACAAATCAAAAGGATTAATATATCCATAAGCCATTATCTAGTCCCCAGAGAAAAGCAGAAAAGATTGTCATATCCACAAATAACATCTTCATGTGTTATTTTGTGTGTGTAACAATACAGACACATTGATGACAGCGTAACCTGAATGTTCAAGAATGTTTTTGTAGTAATGGTCTTCTAGTCTGAGTACTCTGTGGGCACTATCACACATTACAACCCCTCCTCTCAGTTAATATATAATTGTAATGTTATCAGTATTGTCATGTTATGCAGTGAGTAGTAAACTCCAAGATACTTGGCCAGATCCATACATAATATTAATATGGGTAGAGCCACTAATGTTAGTGGATATTAATGTCTGAAAGAGGTCTCAGCATTGCATAAGAGATGGCAAAAGCTCAAAAGCCAGCAAGACTTCCATGCAGAACTGCTGAGAAGCCCTTCCAGAGGGCTGGACATGCAGGGTGGCCTTGCGTAGGTTCAGACCAACAAAATGCCCCCAAATAATTTCAAGAACATACCGTGCCTTTGGGTTCACTGAAAAGATTCCCAGATTTAATCTCTCTGAAATCTCCCTGTCAATGAAGACCAAACTGCATGAGGGGGGCCAGGCATATCAGCCACCCAGAATACAGTTTTGGGAACTCTGGTATGCTTGGTAAATAGATAAAAACCAGTGAAATGTGGTTGTGACTCAGAGACTCAGAGACTCCCCACCTGCAGCTGGAATTGTTTTCTTTTTGATGCTGGTAAAATCAGCAAGAATGGCAATAGTCTGTCAGGAGCACCCCAGTTCCAAGGGGCAGATGGCATTTTAGCAACAACACAGCAGTTTTAACAAATAACATTTTCCTATGAGTTTTATTCTAGACCTCTCTCTGCAGACTATTTTGTTACTGTTTATCGGCTTAGTCAAAACAGTTGACCAAAATGCATCTCTCCATAATTTAGACAAAAACTATGTATTTTAAATGAACTGAGCAGAGTTTAGATTCAGTACTTTTTGTTGTATATACAAAGACGTTCTGTTAACTTATTTGCTTCATCAGTTTGAGCAGGTTTTGGTTAGAACAGTTCACTTTGAATCATACATCTGCTAAGAGGTTTGTGACTACGTACAGATATGTCATGTATTGGTTTCACAGCCTAGCCTGGCACTCAGGAAACATCCATACACAGCCACCAAATCAACAGACAGATGCACACTGTAATTGTTTAGGAGAAATGGTTTAAACTTTCAGATGGCATCGATGGACCACAACAGCACTGAGCATCTCTGCTGCCCAAAGCAAGTCACAGGTGCAGATTTTTATATTCATGAGAACTGCAGTTGCAGTAGTCCCATTGAGCAAATAGGCTTGATTCTTGTGAGACTTCTTCCAACTAAGGACCTGCAAAGGTGAAACATTTAGCCTGCTGCTACCATTTTGAGTCTCATTTAAAATACAACCAAGAAGAAAGAGTGGTTAGGCATTGGAACAGGCCACATAGAAAAATGGTGGTGTCAAGGTCCCTGGAGGTGTTTAAGGTAGATGTAGTAGTTTTGAACATGACTTACTGGGCAGTGTTGGTGATAGGTGGATGGCTGGACTTCATGATCTTAGAGCTCTTTTCCAACTTTAATAATTCTATGATTCTATGAACTTTCTTTATGTCTGTCTGCTGGGGCTGACAAAGGAAACAGACCGTGTCCAAAACAGGGCAGATGCCTTTATCAGAAAGTCTGCCTTGAAAACTTCTCTAAGCATTCCCATTAAAAATAAATTACAACTGGGCAATTATAAAACAGTTAACTCAGTACCCAGTATCTACAAATAATCCATAATAACAGAACAATATAGATTGTAATGTTTGATCAGCAGAATTATCCCTTAGACTCTGGTGACTATAGGCTAATGTAAAGGCAATGTAAAGTAGCACTGCATACCAATAGACACTCTAGATCTCTCTGCAGTGAGAGCTTAAGACATGTAGTTCCCAGGTGGACACTTCTGTATGTCTCCCATGTGGAGTTATCTGCCACTTTTTGTATTCTGAGCATTAGCACCACATGCTGTGCTCAGGAGAGACGCAGTCAGGAAAAGCATGGTGTCCTGATGCCCTTGTTACACACTGAGCTGCTAACTTGCTTGGCTGCAGAGCTGATGCTTCTCACTAGCTTCAAGGCTGCAAATGGGGCTGGACAGTGATGAGCCTGAGAGAAACCTATGTGCTGCACTGGGCGCACATGGAGCCCAGGCACCACTGTGTCTGAATGTGGTATGAACTGAGGTAAAAAAATCACAAGGTAAAAAGGCACTAAGGGCCAAGGCCCGCTGGACCCCAGCACATCCCCTGCAGCCCCTGTGCTCTGCTGGGAACCCAGCAGGCTCTGTTCCTGGCTGAAATTGCCCTGTGTTGCAATGCTGGAAATACAGAGCCCAGACTTAACGACAGTGAATAACAAGGGGAAGTGTTACCAGTGTCTAAACCAGAAGGATATTCAAAAGAGGAAGAGGTCCGATTAAATTTTAGAAACAGCAGCCTTGTAACTTTTGTCTAAAGAGGAACAGTTTAGCTGTAAAATTTAAGCACTTCAAAGCATAGCAGAATTAAGAGATTTCAAGTCTTTTGTTACATTTTTAAGTTATTCTTCCTATATGACCTGTGCACAGGATAGAAAAGAACAAAATAGCAAACAGCAAGTGTAAGATCAAGTTTTTCCTAATTTGTGATTGTGTAACTTCACTGAGAATTTTACCTTTAAACCTAGTCACAGTCAAGCATTTACAGCCAGTGTGTAACTCAGCAATAACTGGCTTAACTAGAATGGCAATAACCAGCTGCAGAGAATTCCCAGTAATCAGTATCCTGACCCATGAATTTGCTTACATACATGTTTTTGTGGACATAAGTTTATGCACGTTACTACAAACATACTTTTCTACACATATCAAACTATAGGTATATATTATTGAATATAGATGAAAATTAATCAACACTGGATTGCACGAACCTGGACAGACAAGAGTTCATACCCATGAAGCTAACTTCTTTGACGTAATTTCCATTGTCCTATTGATCTATCAATAAATGTTTTATATAACAACAAAGTAATAAAGAATTCTTGTTAAGCCTGAATAATTAAGAGATAAGATTAAGACCCATACAAGTCAATTGTAACATAACATTTGATGTTGTGCAATAAAAAGTAAGAAGTAAAACACAAAAGGGAATGCAATGGTTAAAGTTCTGACAGCTATATTAACTCAGACATGTGGTATGTCTTATAATCCCTACTGGATAGTTTGTAATGAAAAATCATATATTATTCAACGTGATTGCTGGGGGAGAAACAGGGCTGGAAACCAAAAAGATGTGTATACACTGAAGTTAATAATTCCTTGGAGACAGTGGGTTGTTTTTTTTTTTAATATGTAATATTATTTGACAATATTGCAAATGTTATTATCAGGCGAATGCAAACAACTTTGTGCACACACACACACAAGTTAATGGAGGCTGAAATTCCAATCCATAATTTTGCTTAAGTATCAGCAGCACATTATCACTGAAAATAATGAACAGGTCCATTGATACTTCTGTTCTGGAAGAAGCAAACATGGGGTCTATTTACAGCACTTTCTAATTTTCTTAGTCTCAGTCTAATCATTTTAAGTACTAAGGGAGACAACTGGCTGTGCACCTTAACGTTATAATGATACTCAAGCGGATAGCAAGTTAATACTGATTAACAACATTAATAAATACACAAAAAATACCTTTAGCTGTAAAGTAGTGATTATATTTAGTACTTTGCAGAGTGCTGTACAATCATTGCCACCAGAGAGATGGGGAGCCACTCTCTGCTTTATTAGCAGGAGGAATCTGAAACACTTTGGGCACCTTTGTGGGAGCCAGCCAAGAAGCAGTGAGACCAGCAAAGTGAAAGAAGTGCACCTCTGTGCTTCAGGTCACATCAGGATACGGATCAGTGGATAATGGCTCCAAGGGATAAGTTTGGTGGTGGTCTGCAGCAACAAAAAGCTCAGAAATGTGTATAGTGCAGACATGGCATACAACGTCAAAAGTGCTGTTTCACAGCCGTGGTGCCTTGGTGCTCCCAGGCAGCACAGTGGGACTCAGGGCTGTGAGGCACCGTGCTGACAGATGTGCAAGAGCCATGAAGGCCCAGGCCCAGCCCAGCCAGCCTTTCCACACCTGTACCCAGCACAGAGCTCTTTGCCCCTGGCTCCCAGCAGCTTGGTGCCCCCGACTGAGTGACCAAACCCCAGTGGTGAAACTGGCCCTAAGCCCCTGAGCTTCTCAGGATTCCTCTCATGTAACCAGGATGGCTGTGCTCAAGGGAGCTGCTGTGCCTGACTCCTGAGCCTGATCCTGTAGCCATAGCTATGTGTGATGCTGCAGCAGGCGATAAAGGAGACCTGAACTCTCCTCAGCAGCAACAGTGACAGGAGAGAAGAAAAAGCATAGAATCCTTGGAGCTGGAAGGGGCCTCTGAAGACGATCTAGTCCAACTCCCCTGCAATGAACAGGGACATGCATAGCTAGACCAGGTTGCCCAGAGCCTGATCCAGCCTTGCCCTCAAAGTCTCCAGGGACTGGGCTTCAACCACGTAACTAAGCAACCTGTTCCAGGGCCTCACCTGTAGAAGACTTTTTCCTTATATCCAACCTAAATCTACTCTCTTTAAGCTTGAAGCCATTTCCCCTTGTTCTGTCATCACAGACCCTGTTAAAAAGTCCATCCCCTTCTTTCCTCAAGCTCCCCTTTAGATACTGAAAAAAAAAGGAGGAATGGGAACTGCAGATATTTTTTATTACTTACTACATCCTGAACAAGTATTGTATTATAACAGTATTGTAAATTGTTTGTTTGTTTCTTTTTAAAAAAAGAGTTTCTGCAGGAAAGGCGTAACTAATTGGAAGGATAAAAGAAGTCCTTTATTTAGCCCACAGGAGCTTTTGGTATGATTGTCAGTAGTGGCAAACTAATCATTACTGGAGGGTTAAACCACTTGTCTGCAATATCACATAGTTTTCAGAGAATCTCCAAACAGGTTCTTGCAGAACGGCAGGAGGTAAACCAGTGCTGGGACAGGTGAGCAGAGCATGACCAGTGTAATCCAGCCCCAACAAAGAGCCCTCCAGCACACAACCCACCTGGCAGGGTACCACAACCTGCATGGTAGTAGTGGGTTTGGCCTTGGTGGAAATGTCATGGTGCTGCCCTTCCCTCTCCGCAGACCTAAGGATACTTCTCTTCCAATCAAATATTTAAAAAGGAAATGCATAATATGACCCGGATGTCGTGAAACACCATTATTTGTACAGTGCTTTGAGGTCCTCTGGTGAAAATGTTACAGAAATGCGAAGTCTTAATTATTATCACAGCTACATAATATGATGTTTAATTACTTTCTATTCTGAGTGACCACTAGAGACCTCTGCTCTGACACCAAGACCAATGTAAGCATTTCCTTCTGCAGGTTGTAAGTTCATTTGCACACCAGGAGAAACTAATGTTGGTATGTGCCTCCATAGGGCAATAACTGCTGTGCATTCAGCATTCTCTCTCATGACTCATATTTGCTAATAACAACAAAGGACTGTTTCAGTTCTGTTTTTAGTAACAATGAGATTGTTAGCAAGTTCTGAATCAGAAGATGTTATTCTCAGTACCTTAACATGCAAAGAAACTGTGAAGTCTCACCTCCAGAGCTAACTTCTGATGAGACACCCACTGGACTTTCTGCCTGAGCCCACATACAGCTGCTGGCTGCGGGAAGAACCCCAGCTCCTCCTACAGACATACCATGTGCCCTCACTTCTAATGAAGGCAAAGACAGTACTCCCCTGAAAACACATTTTTCAGCACCTCTCCTTTTCTGGATGCAGGAATATCCAGCACTTGATCAGAATTCGCTGAAGCCTTTCTGCTGCAGAAATCATGTCTGAGGAATAGCATTAACACAGCTGGAAAGCAGTTAATGGCAAAGAATTCCCTCTGCAGATGCAGAATCTCAGAACTGTGTTTACTACCAAATCCAAATTTAAGCTATCCATCTTTGGAGCAGCTAAGGCTGCAAAGCAAAGCAACTGAGAGCTGGGAAGAGTTTAGATGAAGGCTGTCTGTGAAACTCTTGTCTTCCTTATATACTGTGTATGACTCATGGTTTGGCTGCAAAGCCACATTCTATTACACTCTTTGCTGTCTTCTTTATTCAATGCCTTTTTTGTTATACTTCATCTAAGTAGTCTGAAAACCTAAAATGGAGATTTCCTTCTACTTCCGTGGTATTCTTCTTCTATAATCTCATTATTCTACTCATGCAAGTGTTAAGAAATCAATTTTCACAAGATCTCTCTGGAGAGAAAGCAACAGTATAATCCCAATTTAACAGTGATTGCATGGATCACTGAGGAATCTTAGTCAAAACTGCTGCCTGGCTCCCGAATCTGGAATTCCAGTGTAAGACACTGGGTTTTCTAGAGTGCTTGGCAAAGGCTCTCTCTTTGGAGAGCAATACCCTCAGGCCTGTATATGACCACGCTGTGCTAATGCAAACAAACCACAGGCACTCCTCTTTGACACTCTGCAAATAGACAAAAAGCTGGATGTACACAATCTCTTGCACAAAAGCTCTATAGTACAATCAGGGTAAAATCCAATTACCTGGGACCACATTCAGTTTCTCTACATAAGACCTCTAATACTTTTCCTGCAATTTTCTGCCACGTGTACAACCTTGCTGGATCAATTTCACAAAGTACACCCAGCTAGAAAGCATAATGCAAGTTTAGACACTCGGTAGAGCACTTCCTTCTATACACTAGTTTATGGCTAGGTTTCCTATTTAGCTTCCCTTTCTAGCTACACCTGTATGAAGCAGCACACATCTACCTCATGGGCAGGCTTGGTGGAACTGAATTTTATTCAACTGTTTTGGTCACTGAAACTACCCTGGAGGTTCTAACATGGAACGAGCATTGTGGAAAAGATTCTGCTAAAACTGAACAGAAATGACAAGTGCTGGTCCACATGAGGAACAAAAAATAAAATTGATTTGGGCAGTTGATTTTTAGCAGAAATAAAAACAAATTATACTTCGACTGCTCATGAAGAATTTTCTAACCACAAGGTACATGGCATTGTTTGTTCTGATGCTAGCTCTTTTCATATAAAGACAAAAAAAAAAAGATGGATTTTTATAACATCCTAGTCAGGGCCCTCAGTTAGGAAATGGAAGGTCTTGATTCCATTTTCTCCTTCAGAGAAAGATTAAATATTTTTTTTCCAGAGCCTGGAGCAGCAGCAAACGAAGAAGACCCTGTAAAGGTGCTCAGAGGCAGGGTTAGCTCACAGAAGGATACTTCATTCCTAGTGGATTTGGTATTTGTTTCCTATATCAGAGACAGTAGAAAAACCACCATGACCCTTGTATTGTATGCTGTTTTAGATATATGAAGAAAACAAAATATTTCCTCATATACAGAGACATCAGCAGGACCTGCTTCTCCACACCCATATGACAGTCTTCCTCTGCAAGCTACTCGGATAGCTGGTAGCAGCAGTAGCAGGCTGTCATTCCTTGAATACTATTTAGTTGATGATGATGAGAAAAAGGCACAGGTTGTTTCAGTTACTTGTAAATAGGCAATAGTTTACATGTCAATATCGTGGACAGGGCTGATTGAGAACCAGCTCTAGATGTCATTACTTTATGCCACCATTGCAGCAATTTCTTGAATGTATTCCCATATGTGAAAACCATGACTTAGGTGCTCAAAATTAATTAGTCCAGAAAGCAATACTTGGCAATGTTTAACCTGTTTTTTTAATCTTTGTCCTTCTTTAACACTGATCCACTTGTAAAGGTAGCCTGAATAGATACAACAACCTGTGGACACTTAAATCCAATGACAATGACTTCTGCCGTTACAGTAATGAAACGCAGAGCAGACTTTTTGTTTCTATGGAGTAACTCCAATAGCTTTATAATAGCTATATGATTTTACAGCTTTTTGAGTCCAGGCTTATATCGATACCCCTGTGCAACTGCAAACTGAACTAGTATCGCACTAGGGTAAAAAATGAAATTGGACTCATCAGCATGCCACATGGGCATCAGGTAGGCAAAGCATGTGCCATGGCACACCCAGTGGCAGGGCTTGTTAGGGTCAGCTGGCCAGACCTTAAAGATAAATGGGATTTGATGCAGGAGATCTTCAGCTAGGGCCAAAAGCCTGATAGCTGTAAAAAACATTAGGTTTGTTGGGGAAATTCCCTGGATACAGGGAATAGAGACCTCCAGTTCTTTTTCCTTTTTTGACACCTCAGTCTCTGCTGCTTCCCACCTTTCTCTGAGAAAAGCCCTGAACTCACATTGGCCAACTAATACCTGGGCGTGTCTGAATTTATAGAGTATGTATGTTTATATGTAGGGTGTATTCATATATTTATCTTTGTACAAGCACACAAAAATCCTGTACATGCAGACACAAAACCACATACAGAAAGGAAGTGCATGTGTGTCTATCGGTTTATAGTGAATATATATTTGTAACTGATCTAGTGACTTGTCACTTTTAATTGTGTTCAGTGACTGTGTCAACTTGCATCCTTACACCTGAGCCAAAGACTTCAGGTATCTTTAGGGAAGCAGAGATATAGCATAGTCAGACAAATGAAGTGGCTGTGCTGCAAATGCAGTGGCTGCCATTCTGTTGGAATCCGTTGCTGAAGATCTACACAAGAAAAAAACTATTGGTAGCCATAGTTAAAGAAAAGAAGTACCCACCCATTCTGGAGCATGAAGGTTTTGCTGATCTGGCACGGTTCCGTAAGTGGGAATAATCACTTGGTTCAATTCCAAGACTGAAAATAAAACAAACAAACAAAAAGATAAAATACTTTAGCATTTTGTGTATTATTATTTTTTTCCTCTTCATTTTTTTTTTTTAATTAATGGTTTCTGGATGAGCCATGCACTTGGTTGTTTCTCAGAAGAATGTTTGTCTCTCACACTTCAGTAGTAACCAACAGGTGGCAAGAGAACAAAACAGATTTCACTAGGATGACATGTTAACGCTTGGAGATCCTACCAACCAAGCAACAGTGATGCAAAGCCTACTTTGTTAACATGGGAACTGCTGAATCACAGCCTGAACCTCTGATTGATCACCTGAGGCGAGCCATGAGTCAGCCATGGGAGCACAGGTGAAGGCAATTCACCTGTGCTTCTGGAAGGGGTGGAGCCTGGCTGCACCTCTCCTAGAGTCATTTAAGAGCTGGCTATGAGAGGGAAAGGGTCTCTTCTGAAGATCCCTCCTCTGGAGTTTTGCAGTGAGCCCAGGGCACACTAAGTATTCTGTCTATTCTCTTTTTGTTATTATAACCTGGTTAGCCAAACTCTTTGGTTTATTTCATAATTACAACTCTTTATACTCATTGGTTATACATATGTGTTACACATGTTATCTAGTTCTTCAGAAAGCTTTTGTCTATGGACTTGCTATAGTTAGGAGTATCTTTACATGATTAAAGGAATCAGAACTGGCTCCACCTGAAAAATAACCACAGCTCATGATCGTTGTACTTAAGCAATCTTAATTAACAGCACCAGAGTATTTTTCTGAAATCCTGAAATGAATATGATATAGAGAGTGAATGTTACAGCATCACTACATAACAGGAATGATTTTCACATAATCTAATATCACATCTGTGGGTTCACTGTGTACTGATGTCCTGATGGGTTCTCACTTGTTTCCCCAGTAGCAACTGTTAGAAGGAAAAAAATGTGCAAACTACCTTGTCTTCTTGAAAATACAGCAAAATTTAGAAATGATCCTGTGAAGTATGCTACTTTGTGATACCGTTATCAAGCACACTGGGGAAGCTGACCACTGGATAATCCAGTGAATAACCCACAAATTCATCCTAAAAAAGCTCTCAGAAATTACAAAAATGTCTGCAATATTTTTGTTTTAGTTTGAGTATTTTGGGGGTGTCTTAAGAAGAACTCAGCTAACATCCTGAAGCTGAAGATAAAAGAAAGCACTGGTAGAGAAGGCTGCTTTCTGCCTTAATATAATGAAGCATTTTAGCAAAGACAGCCCTACACTGAGATCATAGATGTAAATGGTACCATGATGACAGTAATACCTGGAAAGTATAACCTCCACTTATCAAGAACAGTCCAACACTCTAAAGCATAAATAAAAAATACTCTAAAAAAATCAAATCTACACTATCTTTAGAAGGATTGAATGCTCATTGGATGCAATGCTAGGATCAACAAAATTGATCTGTCTGAATTTTTTTAAAAACTTCATTGACAAGTATCCAAATTCTCTAGAATTTTTAAAAAGCTTTTTTTCATTGATGCTTACTTAAACCACCTGAAGATATGTCAAATCACTTAAAAATAGACCACTGAGAGATTGTTGTGGTTGTTGAGCTCTACAAGTCAACAGAACTCTTATGATTTTTAAGTGGCTAAATGTGGTTTAAACACAGTTTCCTAGGGTTTGGTAGAGATATTGTTCCAGATGTTGAACTGTCAGTTTCCAGATCTCTGTTGTGGCACTAATGTATACCCTAAGGTAGAGACCCATGATTTTTTTTTCCATCAATATAGCTTCAGAAACCTCTGAGTCATAACCTCAAGGCAGGTCCAGGTGAATATTCAAAGACTGGGAGCTCTTAAAAGCATTAACATCTTTATAAATGTTTGTCAGCTTCTAAAAAGCGAACAGGAAAATGTGGACTAGTGGACATGCTGAGGTTGCAACATGAGAGCTCAGAAAACATGGGCGTATTTCAGCTGTAAAAATTGCTGTAAATGCACATTACCACGACTTAATGAGTTCAACTCTTTCTAATGTGAGAAAGACAAATATGTACCCTTGATGTCAGTGTAAAGGGCATCACCCTATTTTCCTTTGGTATTGGCTTTCTGACGTGAAGATATGCAGATACAAAGTGCTTCAGAACCCACAGAAGGGGGGATGCTTCTTATGTATAATGGGCATGGTGAAAGAGTAAGATGACCATGCTGTTCTGAGATGCAGGCATGTGTTCTGAAACCCAGTGTTATTACACAAGGCAAACAGATGCGGACACTGGTATATCCAGATATGAAGATTTATGGCAGCCACTGAACTACAGTGACAAGAACTGTGCACTGAAAAGCTCTATTTCTGACATCTTTATGGTGTATAACCACACATCCTTCAAAAGCACTCTCTAAGAATCCCTTCAGCCAGAGCTGAAAAGAAGAAGGAAATGTAGCATTCACAGTAGGAAGATAACTCCAGACTTCCAAAATCCTGATGGATCTGGGCCTGGCCAGGAATATCCTTTTGAGAAATTTATACATGAATACAATTTACTTCTGCCTCATTGTCTGTGGCCAGTAATATCATGCACGCTTCATCATTTTACCAATATTTACCATATGAACACATTTACTTGAAACATCATCCAAAGGCTGAGTGAACTGGGTCTGTTCAGCCTTGAGAAAAGAAGACTGAGAGGGGACCTGATCCAGGTCTATAAATATCTGAGGTGTGGGGGGCAGAATGGCGAGGCCAGACTGTTTTCAGTGGTGAGTGGAGACAGGACAAGGGGAAACGGCCCGAAACTGCAGCATAGGAAGTTCCACACAAATGTGCGCAAGAACTTCTTTACAGTGAGGTGACGGAGCACTGGAACAGGCTGCCCAGGGAGGTGGTGGAGTCTCCTTCTCTGGAGATGTTCAAGACCTGCCTGGATGCCTACCTGTGTGACCTGCTGTAGGGAACCTGCTTTGGCAGGGGGGTTGGACTCGATGATCTCTGGAGGTCCCTTCCAACCCCTACAATTCTGTGATTCTGTGATCCAGTAAATTCATAGGCCATTGGTACAGTAAAGGGAGTCCAGCAAAAGGAACCTGCCACTCTCACTTCCTCTGGGACATTAACCCAGATTAAACACAGGTTAATGTCTGTGTGGGTCAAAGAATGCAGTGCCTTGACGCTACATGAGTGTGTGCTTATGTCAGATATGTTCTGATGGTGTTCTGTTGCGTCAGCGATGTCAATTTAGACACTTGCGCTTTTGGCTGGAAGAGATGATTCCAGTCTCTCAGACTGAAGTGGTACCTGCAGAACCTCAGCTTTGCGTCCGTATAAAGTGCTTCTTTTCTACCTCCCAAATAACTTCATTTATTTCTTCTACCTTACCTCTTATAATAAACCAGTTTGAAGAAGACATGGGGGGGGGGGGGAGCCACCAAGAAAGTCTGGGACTTTCTAGCTGTGAGAACAGAAGAACAGACTGCCTGGGGAGGCTGCTGAGGTCATGTGAGATCTACAACATCAGAGATTCTTCATCACAGATTAATTAAATATGCTGGAACAATCTAAGCCAAGTTGAATCTGGCATGCATCTTAGGAGGATGGCCTGGATCAGCTTTTTAGGTCCTTTCCAGACCCCATGGTGTTTTCATACTCATGGTCAACAAAGACAACTCTGAGGTTTTATATTAAAATAGTATTTCTGCTGATCTTTTCCTTCTTCAGAAGCACTGTCACCTCTGTTAATGTTTGGGTCAAAGCACATCAAGTACAGATGCTTATGAAATACTTTCACGTAGTGAAGTAAACCACAGTTGGCTAACATTTGTGACTGGATTGAATAAAGATCCTAAAATTCTTTGAGAGGCAAAGTAAAAAGTCTCATTAATTAGTTAATTGATTTTTTTTTGACTGTGAATTGTTCAGGAAGTTAAGTGACCTTCCTGTTTAATGATTTAATTTCAAAAGCTTTCACAAACATTACTACTAGCAATTTCTACCCATTGCTCTGGCAGAGGCAAGAGTCTATGGCATACTGATAGGCATGGAAGCTGCTCTCCCTTTGAAATAAAGAAGAATTAAACTTTTCCTTAGAGTCTGAATAGTCAAGTAATAGGAGCAATCCAAGGTGCAGGCCATGAGGATGAAAGTTTTACAGAATTATAAGTTAAGAGGCATGAAAATGGGGAAAAAGCAATATCCAGAGGGAAAAGAAAGATACTGTCAGAAAAACAAAAACAAAAAATTCTGAAGCACAACAATGACAAGAAAACTGCAAAGATATTGGATAAGCTGGTGCTTGATAAGACTGCTGGGCTTAGCTTTGTAAGCAAAGACATTAACAAACACGCCTAAAGCTGCCACACTGTCAAAAAAAATAAATAAATAAAATTGGCTATCATAGATTACTTCTTTAATGAAAATAATCCAAGGTGGGAAAGGGGCAACAACAGCTTTTAGGCTTGCAAATCACCTACGTAAGCCAAACTAATAGGAGAGGGCTGTTAAAAGAAGCCAGAGTGATTTTACAGCACCAAGGTCATAGCACTTGTCACTTCACTTCCTTTAACAAACCTGTGCAATGTTGCAAAATACAAGGTCTTAGCCTTGGCACTGAATATGGTGCCTCATGAGCGACCACACCTGCTAAGCCAGGGAGTGATGTCAGATTGCTAGAGCTGCGCAGTGCAGCTCCTCAGGAACTGAGGCACTGTGGTGATGCTTCATCTCAGCACCCTGTATTTGTGTCAGCACAAAAGTGCTTTTGCGGTCCTATCACAGGTAGGAATCTGAGAGGCAGCCAGCAGGAAACCTCACCTCACAGATTCTGTCTCAGAAGCCATGGGAAAGTATGAAGGGTATGAAGATGAAGTATGACTGGATATGAACTGAGCTCTGAAGTGAATGAAAACTACTCTGAGTCCCTCTCTCTAATCAAGCCAAATTACTTTCACCTTATTTCTCTAGGAAGAAGAAACTATTTCTGCCTTGAATAAAACTAATGTTTTGGAGAGAATTATCTAAAAAAAATGGATACTGATGTATCCAAGACAATACAATGCAAGGAAATGGCAGCCACTGTCTGTAACAGAATTGTGGAAATAATAACGAGAGGCAAGCAGGTGGTTGAGTCTAAAGAACCAGAGAAGTACTTGACTCCCAAATGGGGACTTAAGTCAAGCTACCACCCTTCAGGAGACCTGATGTAGTTGTCAGCTTTCTTAAGGAGAACATCCAGCTGTCTCTTGGTCTTGACATTATAAAATGGTGATATTGGAGTAGAACGTTCTGCCCTAGATTTTGAGGGGAGAAAGGGAAGAAAGGGGGAGACAAATTTATGCCATGCTGTTTTAAATGCCCTGGAAGATCAGAAAGAGGAGAATTAACACCACTACCAAGGATTTTCCCCTCTGAAGAAAGATTTTGCTTTTCCAAATGTTAACATTTACTTAGATAGTGAAGGTATCATTCTGTGACATGACTATGAGCTCCTAGGCTATGGACAAAACAAGGTCTGATTTGTGCTGTTTAGACAAGACAAAAACCTTCCTTCCCTCCTCTTTATATCTCTCCCCACATAAATTAATCTAATAGTTATTAAAAAAAAAAGCCTCTCAGAACTGATCACAACCTGCATAAATTGTTTTTGCAGTTAAGTGTAAAATATTGAAGCCATATACAATACTTACTGAAACTTTATGAGAAGTAAAACCACTGTACAAATGAGATTATTCTGGAAGGAAGCTGTTCAACTGTTAGACTTTTTTGAGAGCCATAATCTCTCTTCCTAGTGCAAAGTACTTTACGTTGTATATTATTTTGTATGTTCAGTTCAATGAATAGGAGTTTTTTCAGATCTAAAAAACTGTAGGAGTTGAAAAAAGCAGAAATATGCCTCTTCCTTGAATCAAAGAAAGAAAGGGACAATGAGATCTCAAGTTCTAAAGCAGGATTAATCAAGGCAAATAGCTGCTTTGAGCTACTTGTTTAAAAGTCAGTTTTAAACATAAACTATTTTTGATGGTGTTGATCCTTAATGCCAACCCATGTATATAGTTTAATCACCTAGACAATTTTAAACAAAAAATCTCCCAATCATCAAGTCCTCCTGAGCTAATCTCGTTTCCTTCATCTCACAGCTTAACTGGGTAAGCATAAATAATAAACAACATTATTTCCTAGGTTATTCTTCCAAAATGTAGACCTGATCTTTGCACGATACTCCTTGCCAGGAGGAGACCTTACTGCCAGGATCTTGTTGATGGTCAGAGCTGTGCCTGGGTTAAAGTGACTGCTGCAGATGGGCTGTTCTCTGGGACACGGCCTTTCCTCCTCATGCACAAGGGCAGAGCTGTCATCACAGATTATAAATGGTTTCACTTCATTCCACTCTTGGCTTACAGTCATTAGTACCTATTCTTTAAACTTCAGTTATTTCACTGGAATGCGTTGAAATCAGTTTTACTTCATATCTGTAGGCCTTATTTGAAGAAAACATGCTACTGAACTCATGTTCTTCACTTTAGAAAAAGGTATGCTTTTAAAGTAAAACTGAATTATCTTTATTACAAACTGTATTTAATAATCTATTGTTTAGAGATGGTAAGAGATCTACACAGCTGCCTTCACTGTGAAATTCTTGTTCTCCTCTTATGGTTGCCTACGGAAAACTCTTGACAATTTGTAACACCAAAATGGCTTTTCAAGCTGTCACTAAATTACATTTTTGTGCAGTCACACAGAGCAGATCTGCAGGTACTGTCAAAGTGAAATCTATTCTATGCTGCATAATAAGAAAAACATTGATTTTAATTTCTGACATACAAGCATGTCCAATATGAACCCACACCCACGCTGCTGTGCTACGAAGGAAGTGAAATGGCTGTCTTGGAAGACAACTCTTTCTTGTTTGAGAGACTATTCTTCCCATTAAGTTATCTTTCCTTACAGCTGTGCAAACAAAGCATTAGGAACATGTGGTATAACTTTCAAAAATAAATACTCTTCCACGAGTAGTCCTAAACAGAGAGCATGTTCACTTGCTAATAGGAAGAGAATTGCAAATGGAACAGCCCGCTTCCTGAAACTGCTTGCACACAGCTGAGGTATCTCACCAAAAATTTGTGTAATTAGGAAGCACTTACAGAATCATAAATTGGACTCTGGGGAAATGATTCTGCTGATAGCAGTGCCTAAACATTTAGGAGGCACCTAGTTGGAAAATTTCGGGGCTCAGTAACCAAATTTTAAAGCAGCTCATGTGTGTTCAGAGCTCAAAGGAACAAAAGGATTCCACCAAAAGTGGAACGCTTGCCCGAAACCTGTGACAAAAAATCCTAATTATTTCCACGAGACCTGGATGGGCCCCAGCTTCAGTTTAGAAAGCAGACACTTGGGCTGATGTCTCTTTAGTTACGATTCTTTGAGTCCAGAGGAATCCACTGAGATGCAAACGCTGGCGCCTGGTCCTCAGTGCTGCAGCACACAGCAGAGCCCGGCGGGCTGCACGTTCCTCTGTCGCCTGCACAGCAGACAGCAGCTGACTGTAAATCAGTGCCGAAGTGTTGCTCGTAAGAATATTCTAAATGCTTTTGTCTGAGGCTGAGCAATTTCCATTCATTCACTCTCAGCTGAAATGTCTGTCGGTAAGAATTATTTTGGCTTTCATCTATCTGTATAGATGAAGAAATTCTTTGTGCTTTTAGAATGCGCTAACACATCTTGCCTGCTGTAATTTTAAGCATTTGCTATACGTTCTCTGTGTACTGGATGTAGATGTCACACAGCAAGCCAACATTGTCACAGTATAAAGTATGGTCACATGGCTGCAGAGTGATAATCTTTTCAGGAATTACTCTCAGGTTGGAACATGGGCTTGGATCATCTTTTCTTCTCCACTTCTTCTGTTAACTTAAGTATGTTAAAATGATGCAATAAATTATTCTTCCTATTTTTTTTTTCTTCCAGTTAGCAGCTGCTTTAATGAGATAGGGAATTGGGTAGGAAGCTATTATCATGTTGACTGTCAACTAAGCTCATTTCATGCTGGATTTCTGCTATGTCATGTTCCATACCAAGACACCCATACACACAAACTTTATTTCCTTATTTTCTTAACAACAGTGTGAACGCTGTGACTCTAGCTGTCAAAACTGCAAACTCTTCCAGTCTCCAGGGTTAAGAAAAACGACAATCTCAGCTCCATTAGGAACACAGCACACAAAGGATCACCGGGTCACAGAATGCACCAGCACCACCTTACAGAGATCTCTGGTTTTCAGTTGCATTTGTAAGTTCTGAGAGAATTTTTTCTTTACTTGGAAAAACCTCTTAAAGGCTGAAAAAGTGAATGGAGTCCAGTTGGTAGACAATGAGATCTGCTAATTCAAACAGTGCTAATTCAAACAGTGTAATTAGGAGAGATCTGCAGTAGGTGCTGGCATTTAAAGCTATAGGTAAATTCCTGGTGAGAGATTCAAGAGTGTCCAAATGCAATGGCAGGCTTTATGCCTTATTACATTAATCACATACAGAACACAACGCGTGGCTCTCGGAGAGCAGAATCAATCAATCAATTTCATTAATTAATCTTTCAATTTAATTAGCCACTGTTAATATTTCTCATGCTTAATAAGCTACTTCAAATGCAACGTGTTTTGCAGATGCAAATGTAACATGTTTTGCAGATGCACCTTCTTTTTATGTACACAGCATATTTAGGACAATGAATAAACATGTTTCAGTGTTGCTTTTCCCCATGGTTTATTAACTCTCCTTGTCAACAAAACATATCTTAATGAATATTGTGAGTAAACAGTAATTATCTGACAGATAAGGAAAAAATCATTTAACACAAATTAGAAAACAAAGTGTGCACTAAACTATACCTGCTGAAATGAACATTGGCTTTGGTATTAAAAAAAGGATGTAAGTGCCTAAAACAGGATTTGGGAAAAACCAGGCTTCCCATTTCATGTCTGTTTCTTACGAAGTAAAAGGTACATTCTACCACTTGATCTATCACAGTAGGTGGATTTTAAATTCAAATTTTAAAGCAAAGGATTTTTTTTTCTTTTTTTTTTTCTTTTGCTATAAATTCTGAATTATTCTTTTTTCTTTAAGACCATACCTCCCTTTAGTATGCAAGATGGGGCTGCAATGAGGATGAGTCCAGGTTTGGTCAAGGAGGAAGACTAGTCTGTTGAAATAATCAGATAATTTTTGCAAAAGTTGAAAGGGGTTTACAGACTGTAGGAAGGCAGAAAGATTATCAGATTGACAAAGAATCTGAGTGCATTTTATGCCCTGGCTTCAGCATGCTGAGCAAGCTACTGGAGCCAAAGTTTGTCTAGCTTTTCCCAGCAAAACGTTCAAGCTAACTGGCCAGGCTGCTACAATGCCCCAGCACCTTTACTAAGCACCTTTACAGCAGAGCTGAGCATTTGTGCCTAAGTACACTGGAGGTATGGAGAGGAATACTTGGAATAGTAACCCTGGGAAATGCTGCTTCATAAAAATCAGTGATTTAACAAATGATTAACAGCTTCGTCTGAAAAAACATACACAGCCATCAAACAACTTTGTATGCTCTACAGCCATAGACACAGAATGATGATGCTATTAGGTTGTACAGATGTGCCTGCTTGAGAATGAATTCTTTTCTTTGGACCTTCGCAGATGTGTTTTAGAGAGGCCTGCTGATGGTACAAGCATTTCAGTCCAGTACCTCCTTCATAAATCCAGTTAAACAGTGCATAGCGTTCCTCAATTCTTATCACTTAAGTTGCCTGCATTCTTATCACAGGAGTCTGGATTGCTAAACTCCAGCCCTGCCTAAATGGGAAGTTAGGCAACCTGACACTCACACACACCCCTTTTCAAAATAGTGCTCAGACACAGAACGTCATAGAAACACAGAGGGAGAGATGAATAAAAATGTATGCTATGTAAGGCCGGAATAATGTGAATTAAATAAGGCTCAGAGGCATGCTCCTAATGAGGAAGATAAAAAGAAATCTTTGCTTATTACTGGTTTACTGAATGAGGCAGTGGATTTAAGAGGAAAAAAAGAACAGCATGATTGTGCAATTAAAAAGTGTAACATGCATGCAAGCAAATGGATGGAAAATGGAAGTTGCCTGGAAACGTTCATTCTGACGTTGCCCAACTTGTAAGTGCTTGAGTTTGCAACCATAATGTTAACATTTTTTAGACATAATACATAATTAGCCACAGCCAATTATTCTATGGCTCCTGTTGGTAACTGGTAACATTTACATTTAAATTTGAGGAAAGATTACTGCTGGCTATACTGTATTATTTAATTATACAGTCAGTTTAGAAATGAAATTATATCTGAAGCAGTTGAGAGATTCCTTGAGCAGAAGTGATGGAAAAATTATTATTGCAAATTGGCATGAGGAAACTGCTGAGTGACTAGAATTTCACCTAATCAGACAATTTGATTAGTGGTCCTCATGTAGGAGCACTCTGCACTGCTGATGAGTAATTTCAAAGTGTACTGTTAGAAGAGTAATCATAACAACTATGGACACTTTTCCTTAGCGACTCATATATCAAATTTATTGAGTTTTAAAAGTCAGTTCAGAATAATGTAATTAATGTGAATTCAGTGCCATAACGGAAAAACAAAACAGTGTGTGTTTAAGCTTATTGCAATCACTATCAGTACAAAATTTGGATTCTGCTGACAATTCAGTGCATGATGCCCACCAGCTACAGCCAGGTGAGTGCTGACAGCTCCGTGCCAAACAGCTGCAGCTTCCAAGACATAGAGGTTTATAAATTACTTTCTGAGAAAGGGGGCGTTAACAGGAAGGATACCTGATGGTGGCATAACCTTAAAAGGCTCGTAACATCATTAGCCCTCATTGGGACTGTTTGTGAACCTGATCAGTGTTCTCTACATAAAAAGATTCCCTTCTTATGTATTCCACTTGCCGGTGGTTGTTCAGCTGCAGGTCTTAGCCTGAGACTATTCATATTCTTGTACTGCATTTTGGCTATAAGGCTGTCCACCAGCTTTGCTCAAGGCCAGTGCTTTTTAAGAAACAATAAGTATGTGCAACCAAAAGATATCAAGAGTACAAAAGAACACAATAAGGTACTCACTGATCGACATAAAGGTCCATCTAGCCCAGTCTCCTGTCCTCAAGACTGGCCAGAGGGTCTCTGCATCAAAACAGCCATGCTGTGTGCCAAAGTGTAAAATATGGGTGCTGAGGTAGTCAAACTCCCAGAGGACATGATCAGAGAGAAGCAGTATCTTTTTATTTTAAATGACCTCGTGGCTTTTTAAACTTGTGTATTTCCCTCTGTACCTGTTAAACCTGCAACTGCTTCTTACGCTTGTTGGCAACGGGGAGAGTGAGGGCAAGTAACTTTTAATTCCTCCCCAGGTGGCACAGCAGTGTTCTCACATGTATTACCTACTGCTACACCCTCTGAAGCAGATGCCATAGATCTTCAAGGAAAAAGATCAGCAGTGCTTCCCAATGCTTGGCAGGCACTTTTTGAGGGCTTGATGTGCAATGATGTTATTCATGTATGGAGTATATACACCTTATAAGAATCATAGAATCACCAAGGTTGGAACAGACCTCTAAAGTCATCCACTCCAACCATTCACCTGTCATCAGTATTTCCCACTAAACAATGTCTCTCAGTACAACATCTAAATATTTCTTGAACACCTCCAGGAACGGTGACTCCACTACCTCCCTGAGCAGCCCGTTCCAACTTTTCTCCTGGAGAAGTAATATTTCCTAATGTCCAACCTGAATTTCTCCTGGTGCAACTTGAAGTCATGCCCTCTAGTCCTATCTCTAGTTACATGGGAGAAGAGGCTGACTCCTACCTCACTACAACTTCCCTTCAGGGATCTGTAGAGATTTTACAAGTATAATAAATACATATAGTACGATCATTTCCTGGGTAGTGTTATATATCAGATTTCAGCATGGGCCATCATGAAAAGGTCTTTCAGAGCTGGAACAGTGAAGGCAGCTTTAGACCAAACAAAGTAAGCACGTGATATTATGTGATGTAAAGTGCCTTTTGTATACTTTTTCTAACAATTGTTGCACCTTCCCAGAGGACCAGCCATCATAAAGTGATTAAATTCAATTTTAGTACTCATCAGGAAAGAAAGCAGATGAATTTAAAAGCACAAATTTCCTTTAGATTGGCAGGTAGCATAAAAACATGGAAAGTATGTATTTTGATAACTTATCTCAGGAGGAAGCAAAAAGAAGTCGCACTATGCACTGGTGACAATGATGAAAAATGAGTGGCTTTGAATCCTACATGCCATTCAGCTATAATAAAGCCAAGAAGTAAAACTAACAAGGAGTATAACGCCAAAGAGAAATTCTTTCATTTTCCTACTAGCTCACCTTTACCACTGTGTAATTTCACAAAATCTTAAAAAAAAAAAAATGAGGGGCAGGGAAGGGATGAAACCTTTGCTTTGCAATGCATGGAAAGACATTTTGCTTCAGTGTCTACAAAACTTGTGGTCTGGGAATCACTGACTTGCTCTTTTCATATGGCATTAGAGACTTTCATGAACCTACAACCAGTGCTGAGAGATCCAGCCATGCCTTTCTTAACAAATGCATTTCTACAGAGACTCTAATCCACTTATTTAGAACTGTGGAGGTTAGAGGATGAAGAAAAAAAAAGCAAAAACAAAGCATCCTCCTACAGAGCTACCTTTCATTTACACTTAGGTTGGCTATGTACTGCAGTGTACCAGCAGGCTTAAAGTGAGCGTGGTGGTCTGTGAAGAGGTTGGTCATAAACCCTCTGTAGTGCCTACACTGAGTTTTGTTTTAAGAAGAAACCACAGTGGTTTTACAGAAGATTGTACTTTTTGTGTGGAGAGAAATATAAATGAACCTTTTGAAGCGCATGAATGCAGCTCATAGACAAGCAGGCAGCGAGGCAGCAGGAAGTCATTCAGCCTGACCCCTACAACACAAGCCAGAGTATTGCATCTCCTATCTCTTGTGTCAACTTCAAATTCTGGCTGAAGGAGAATAAACTTCCCTGTTAGAGGAATTTAATGAATTGCAGTCTGATATCAAGAAGGAGATCTCTAGAAACTGACAGCAAATTAGGATCCAACAAATTAGCCCTCCTGCCTGTTTGGTGCAGGCTAGCACTTTTCAGGCTAGATGCTGGGAGCATCTCCTGTCACTTCTGACCTATGGCTGAGTGACATTTCTCTTTTGCTGGAGCTGCTCTTGTGGAGTCAAGCTTGGCACTCCAAAGGCCAAGAGAATCACTGATGCTAAGCTGCCATCAGATAAAGGTGAAAAAAATAGTGAAGGGAATGAAAGGGAACTGTGAGACTTCCTGAAAGGAAAAAGGATTTATCTGGAGTTATTTCTATATGCAGGAAGTTGCTCAAGAAAATCTAATTGAGCAGAAGGGTCACTGGGTTTGTTCTGTGACTCCCAGTGACAGATATGGAAACACCTCTGATGGACACATTCTGTCCTTTTTGAAGGATAAACATCTATCTCTAAAACATTTAATTAAATTCTCCTCCATTCAGAGGAAATGAGTCCCCCCAGATCCACCAACCACACCTAAAACATGGAGTACCATTGTTTAGACAAATATTTATCCTTCCATCATGAATAGCTGTGGAAAAACTGAAAACAAAACCAAACCCCCACCACCCTGAACAGCAGTGCAGTCTCTGGGGGCTGAGACTGCAGCATTTACATACTTAAATAACTTTATGGATGTTGACAGTGCCATTAAATTCAAAAGTGTTTTTCTCATGTTGTGTAACCGGCTACACAGGCAGACATGCAGGCATAGCAGCAGCCCACTGCTCCAGAACTTGCTGCTTTGTAAGCGAACTGCAGGTAACCCTGTAAAAATCAGGATTCCTTCCATGGACCAAGCAAGTTAAATTTTGGCAATGTAACAGCTGTCAGTAGCATTGCTTGGATCCAGACACCATAGAACACCATATCAGTGGTCACATGTGTTTTGTTTCCCTGAGAAATTTCAGATTGGCTGTAGGGAGATCTAATTTAACTCAGCTATGTTAAACAAAAATATTGGTACTCATACCAAAACAATCATAGAATCACAGAATCATAGAATTGCTCAAGTAGGAAAAGACCTTAACGATCATCAAGTCCAACCACAACCTAACCATACTACCCTAACTGTAATAACACTCTGCTAAATCATGTCCCTGAGCACCACATCCAAATGGTTTTTAAACACATCCAGGGATGGTGACTCAACCACCTCCCTGAGGAGCCTATTCCAGTGCTTAACAACCCTTTCTGTAAAGAAGTGTTTCCTGATATCCAACCTAAACTTAGCCTGGCACAACTTGAGGCCATTTCCCCTCATTCTGTCACCTGTCACCAGTGAGAAGAGACCAACCGTGCTCTTGCTGTAAGCACCTTTCAGGCATTGGAAGTGAGCAATAAGGTTTCCCCTCAGCCTCCTTTTCCCCAGTCTAAACAGTCCCAGATCCTTCAGTTCCTTCAGTTGCTCCTGATAGGATTAAATAGGCAAACATAAAATATATCAGTTTTAAGAAGTACAAAGGATAAAAACAAGAAGTGAAAGCCATTCACCATTTTAACATGAGCATGCTACCTTCCCTCTCTAGACCACATGCGTGCCCAGGACCTGGCCTAAGAAACCTGCATATTTCTGAATGCTGATTTGCTGAAGGACTGTGATTTGATACTTCAGCAGTAACCATATATTTAACTCTCTGGACAACATAAGATAAACTGTTTTTCATCTGCTCCAGAGCTGAAGTACATTATTCCACAAATGCACCAGCGTTTCTGCCAGCATGCCTTCTTCAGCTGAAGGCCTTTTCTTCATTGCCTAAAATAACATGAATCCTTTCTTATTCTTTTATCCCAGAGCAACCAAACCAGCTGTCCTTAGGCAGGAAACATAAAAAAGACAAGCCTCTTTTGCCATCCAACAGGCTTGCCGAGATCAATCTCAAGCTTACTATCAAAGCAACAGCACAATTACATGGAAAAGCAGTGTATGTCCGCCTTCAGCATGTTTTACAGGAGAAGCTTCAAGCTACAAATGCAGCTGTTTTTAGCAGAAGAGATGATCCCGTGGTGCTCATCAGGAATGCTAAGCCTCCAGGCAGCTGTGGGACCTCCTCAGGAGGAACAGAGATGATTAACCAAATTGTAATTGCAAATGGCTGTTTGGTTAGAGTTCAGTGCCTGTGGACCAATGAGTTGCTTAATGTGAAATCTGAAGTTTGAGGAGTGTTTATAAAATCCCACCTCTCGCTCTCAAATTTACATGCCTCAAAAGAGATATAATTGAATTTCTGTAATGAGTTTCTCAGAACGTTAGTTTAAAAATTTTTCTTACAGTCAGCTGTTACACACTATGGGGGTCCCCAAAAGATACTTTTAGTGACTTTGACTGTGAAAACAGTAAGTTTAAAGTCTGAACCTATGTGAGTTTTTGAGCTTTGCATGTATAGGTGCATAGACTCATGTAAGCATTCCCAGTGGTAGAAATGGAGCTTAGAAAGAAATTGCATACTTTGGGTTCCTAATCAGGAAATACTTTGTAGTTTCAGCAGTTGAGTTCTGATTTTACTTCTAACCAGCTGCTGCATGCTAAATAACCATCTTCTACCCAAAACTTTCTACTTCTGTGAGGGAATGGTCTAACAGAGCTTCATTTAGCTGGACCACGCTGCCATTGAAGCTTATATATTAAAACGTCTTTACTCCTTCTTCCAATCATACTGATGTTGCTTTTATTTTTAAATACATTGCATGTTTAAGTAATCTAATCTTTGCTTTGCTCTTTGTCTTAAATGTGGACATCAGTTCTTAAACTTGTCCTTTGTGTAAATTCCTATTTGTCTTTTATAACAGATAACTGGATGAATTTAATTATTTTCCCTGGAATGGATCAGTACATGCTGAAATGATGAAATATTTAATAAGGATATCTCCTTCATTAGGGACTAGTTCTGCATTCTCTACTAAGAACAGCATTTACAGAAATGATGCTATTCTTACTCTCATCAAAGGGGCAGCTCACAAGGGTAAAGTGTGTGTTGTTTGACCTGACCTTTGTTCATTAATGCCTACAAAAACTCCATTAGACAGTTTAAGAAAAAACATACAGATAGAGAGATCAAATAAATTTAGTAATATTACATGCAAATTAACACAACTCTCTGGAAACAATAGAGCCCTCTGGATCATCATCTCATCCTTATTTTGTTAAATGTTATTATCTCTAACTGCAGTGCTAAACCTGCAGCAGTGGTTTTTCTTTTTTTTTTTTTTTTTCCAAATAATTAATTGTATAAACATAGTATTTTCACTGATGGATAAATTACCTACAGACACGTTATTAATTTTAGTATATATTAAAAAAATGCATGAAAATGCCACAAATGAATTGTTATAATTCACAGTTATGTAACCTTAGCCCCATGCTGTAGCTTCTTTTCTGATGAACTGACGTGGAACAATCTTTATGCCATTGCTTATCATATACATATGTGAACACTTGCATTGGTAGTTTTACTCTTATTAATACACTGTTTTTCCTCTCCTCTCCTCTCCTCTCCTCTCCTCTCCTCTCCTCTCCTCTCCTCTCCTCTCCTCTCCTCTCCTCTCCTCTCCTCTCCTCTCTTTTTTTTTGGTCAGTCTGTACCCAGGTCTCTGTGGATGCTGTGTCTTTACTTCCACCTCCTTAGTCAGAGCTACTATTTTTCTATCTCTTTGATACTCCTTATTTTATCAAACTCTTTCAGCCAAGAACCTGGCTGTGCTCCAGTATTCTTACCACTGATACAAATCCTGGTATTTGGTGCTTAGTGGAGTCCATTGACACGATACACCCCAGCTTCTCTGTGGGCAGGGCAGTTTCTCCACTTCTGCTAAAGATTCACACAAGCTACGAGCCCACAGGACACTGCACTTCTCAGTCACATAACTGCTGCTGCAGCAGCTCTGCACCTGGACAGAACAGAGGTGGTGGCTGTTTGTTGCAGAAGAGCACTGGCATAGCAGTTCATTCTGACTACAGGCAACACTCTCCTATGCAAATACGTAATGACCTATGAGAAACCACATTGAAAAAATGCTGAAGGACCTGACTGACCAGATTAAGGGGATCAGGGAGGGGAATCCAACAAGAAAAATCTGGAAGGAATAATAACTTTTAAAAGAAAAGCAAAATTGGTAGGAGCTACCACAAAATGTTGATTTTTGGCTATGTCTAAAGAATACTGATGATTAGTGGCTTAGCTGGAAGTTATTTAATGTAAATACTGAATCGAAGGGTTGAGTCTTATTTAGCTTCTATCCAACAATTTGCAACTAAGCTGCAATTTCTACCACATGAGGCATGAAATCAATTAAAGAAAGATGTTTATGCTCCAGCAGACTTGTAACTGCACTGCTTAAAGTTCAGACGCTTTGTGTTTTAATATGTCTTTGTTAATTTTCCAGTCTGAATTTTGTATTAATTAAAGATGTTTAAATGTGTATCTTTCCAAAATCCTATGGTCTTCCTGATTCTTTCTGTGAGCAGCGCCTGTACTGGTCTGAATCTTATCATTTTACAAACACAGCATACAATTTATCAGTATGGCTATTTTCACTGACAAAGCTAACAAGACTAACTGGCTATTTTGTATTAAGTAATATTATGATCTTCAACAGGTCAATCACTGCATATGAAATGTTCCATCTATTTTGATACGGCTTAGAACTGGAAGGCTTGTGAAGAGGAAGCTGCTCTGACAAAACAGGTTATGAAGATTGGATATTAGGAAAAAATTCCTCTCAAAAATTGTGGTCATGTTGCCCAGGGAAGTGGTAGAATCACTGTCCCTGGAGGTGTTCAAGAAACACAGAGATATTGCTCTGAAGGACATGGTTAGTGGGCACAGTGGGGATGGGCTGATGGTTGGACTAGATGATCTTAGTTGTCTTTCCAACCTTTATGATTCTATTAATAAGTAAAAGGGACTAAACCCCCATTGGATTGCACTATGCAATGGAAGAATGTGTACTAGGCTGCTTGATGCTAATGGAAGAAGGAAGTCTTCTCCTTTTCCTGCCCTTTGCCACTCAGCAGTTCATCCCTGATAAACCAACAGTCACTGTAGGTGAGAAATCTCGTAGACAGCATAGGTGAGCAATAGGAAGTTAAAGGGTGCTGTTTAGCTCTCTGCAGTCTCCTATTTCCTCTGTGCTGCCAATAATGTACCCCAAGGAAGAAGGCCAAAAGGTCACAAACACTGAAGCTGTTACTTTGAGGTGCCTGGGAAGGAAACTTCTTTTGGTAGCCAACCCAGTGTATGCTGGCTTGACATGTTTATAAAGTTACATCCTAAGGTTTTAATTTCAACTTCCAGACTAACCAACCCCAAATTCTAACACAAAATGTTAACCACGCGCTTGTGGGCTTTGATCTTAGCTTGTTCAGTGGATGGAAACATACTCCATCCAATGGCAAAACTGCTCTACCCACATTCACAGCAAAGCCTGAATTTGAATCAGAAATCCAATAAAAAGTCATGAGTGATATTAGACCCATGAATTGCAGTGTGTGTGTTTTTGTTTTTAAAATTAAAAATATAAATCAAATCACAATTAAATAACATAAATTCTGTAGAGTGACACTTAAAATTTCTAGGGAGGAATATGCCAGAGGCATGCACTAGAACCATATGGCGGATCAGCAGTAGAAAGATGTTTTTTTTCTATTCAGTAGGATACAGAGCTCAGCACTTGCATCATATTTCCATTCCCACCCTTGTTTTCTGAATATAAAAACTACAAATAGTCCAAACCTATGGCCTCATTCTTTTCTGCCTCTCCACGTTGATATTTACACTCTGTTGAACACTTGTTACATGCACACCTACAGGGGCTCTACATGTTTCATGCCTGCAACACCTTTTTCAAAGCTATTCTCATGACAAGCAGAGGATATTCTGTCACACTACCTGGCACCTATTGTAAAAAAAAAAAAAAAAAAAAAAAGAGCAATTGTTTTTCCTGATTGTTCACAGTTAAACTCAAGGCTACTGCTTTGTTATTTGATTTTTATTTTTTATTTTTAGTTGGGACAAGATTTATTTTTTATTTTTAGTTGGGTACAAGAACATATCATCTCAAACTGAAAACAAATAAAATGAAAAAAAAAAAAGGAAAATATCTCTGTAGAGGGTGAACTGGAGAGCATTACAAGACTATTTAATTTACAGCAGGTCATTTTTCTCAGACAAAATCACCCTTGTGGTTTTTTTTTTTCCCTACCACCATGGCAGAAAACATCACTTCTAGCATTAGTTCCCCTTGGGGTTCACCACACACCTCGTGGCAAAGCAGACCTTAATCCCACAGCATGCAAGTCATCATTTCCCAGGAAGTGACAGGTACCAAGAAATACTAAGATGAAATGATCTACATGATAAAAATCGTGTTGAAATTTCCATGCATATGATAGCAGACCAACTTCATATTCCATATTTAATCACATTCAAAACACCTATCTGTGTGACCCATAGACTGACATGACATCTGTTACACCACAGACAGATCACCCCTTCATGTCTCTGGTCTCCTGAAACTCAAGATCTCTTCTTGGAATCTGATATACTGCACAAGTTGCAAATCTTGTGACACACGGACATTCCTCATGAGTATTGGATTGCATTGCTTCCAATAATGGTAGCACTACAGAACTGCGAGGCACAATCCTGTGCCATGTAACACAAGCCCTATGTATTATCAACACAAACACTGTATTTTATCAGTTTAATAAGCTGTAATAAGTTTAATTTTTTTTTTTTTTTTTGCATAAATGATAATGCTTGAAAAAAATAAAGTTAAAAATCTAATGTGTTTAGCATAAATACACTCAGGTTGGTTTTACTTTTAAAAAGCTCATGAACAACTGTGTAAATAAAAGTTACACATTAAAAAAAAAAAGTTACGTAAAAAAACCTATCACCTGTGATGCATATCTGGCAAAGTTAATGACTTAATAAGCAGGAAAGCATAACTGTTACTATCCAAGTTGTGCAAATGGCCCAAGCTGGCTCAATGGCAGACAGCAAGTTTGTCCTACTTCCTGACTGCAGACTTATCTGTAAGCTGCACTCATGTATTCTGCTCAAATATGAAAAATGGGATATCACAAAACTACTCTCAACATACAGGAAGTTTCTAATGAACAACTGGGAATTCCGTTATGGTAGCAAAACTTTAAAAAGAGAGTATCTGTTGAATCTGTTAATCTTATCAGACTCCAAATTTCCTGTCTTTTTCTCAAAATATTCTAATCTCCTCCAGAGTTTATAAATTACAAATAGCTACAAAACAGTAATTATATTGTAGTTAAATATTTATACTCTTGCTGTGTTTTTTCAGTAGTTTTGTAGAAAAATCATTACATCAAAATTAAAAAGTGAGCGGTACCCACAGTGCACAGCTCAAAATCTTGGTGACCCATCTGTTCCTTCCACACAGTCAGGATTCAGCAAAATGGGGTGAGTGGAAGGCAGAAAATTGAAGCATGAAGAGAGGATGAAATGTGTGTAAATCACTGGGTAACAGATAGATGGGTGAAGAAAGGGAGGCATGAAAAGCAGTTTACACTGTAGCCAGTATTACAGATCAATTTCTCCTTCATGGTAGAACTGTGCCCCAGTTCACAATGAAGATCCTCTTGCTGCCTCAGTACCTTAAGTCACAGCAATTGAGGTCAAATGTTTGTAAGCCTACACCCCATGGGGATGCTTACTCATGTTCTTCACCTGCTGGATGCACACGTACAAGAAAGGAAAAGTGAAATCAAACTTGTGCACACAGAATTGCTCATCTTTACATTTCTACCAAAGTAGTGTCATAAGCAGAGTACAGAACCAGGGAACAGAAATCCCAGATTCTCAGCTCATCAGACGTACCTTTTCCACAGCCTTCTTCAGGAGAGCGGAAGACTGAAAGATGCCCCAATAACTCTTAGTTTGGGAACAAAACAGAGAAGAGAATGTGAGAGAGTGTGAGAATCCTTCTTTGTCTTTTTTTGGCTCAAAGCTTGCTTCCTGAGGTATTTCTTGTGAAAAGACTGGCTTGTCTAGAAGATGAATGATGGGTGTTGTCATGTAGCAATCAACATCACTGTGTGGACAATTTTAGCTGTTTGCCTTCGGAAGATAGTGCTCAGGACAGTTTACTGGCAGAAGATCTAGCCTGTGATCGAACAACTCCAGTTTGTTATGGGAGGCTGGGGGATGATGCCATTGTATCCTGTGAAGGCAAGATACAAGTTGGTGCCTCCCTGCTCCCTCTTATCTGCTGGCAAGGCCAGGAAGATAAGAACAAAGGAGTTTCCACTGAGATCCCAAAGCCAGAAGCTGCCACTCCAAGGAGAGCTGACTCAACCACTTTGGGTTTGAGCCGTCACTCCAAAGAGAGCTGACTCAACCACTTTGGAACCATTGAAAAGGGGCCATCATCACCATGGTCGTCATTGCCATCAGAACAACTCTGCCTGACGACCCACCACTACCGAAGATCAGTGACTTAACTACGAACCTCATTGGATCCTTGGTGGTGACTCTCTCTTGCTTCCTATAAAGGCTCCTTGCCTCTTCTTTCCTATCTTTTCTATCGCCCTCCTTCCCTTCCCCGTTACCCTAATTCATAATCGTGTCCGTCCTCCCCTTCCCCATCTCTGTAATAAACTGGTCAGACCAACATTTGAACCATTGTTTCTTAATCTCACACTGGGTATACAGATATTCAAAGAACCTCCTCTCCCTCCTATAAATTGGAGCGAGACAGAAAGGCAAGTGTGAAAGGGTAGGGAGGAGCAGCCCTACTTAAAGCAGTAAATAGAATGAAAAGGAGAATACTGCCCATTTCTTTTTAAAAGAAATCTGCTTAAAAACCTTTGCATGTTGTTATCAGATCTGATCATTGCACATACTCCTGAGTACACAAATTTTTAATTTCCCACTGTGTGAGGAATACAATCAATAAATTGCATGATGAAGCCGTCGTCAACAAATCCAACTCTTCAGACTTTCTGATGCCTTTAGGACAGTTCAGTATATAATTGACCACTTTTCAGAAAAGGAAGGGAAATACTGAAGTTATTGATCAGTATGGAGTATGTTCGTTTTGGAGTATCAATAATATTTGCAAGATGGACATGAGAAGCAGGTCAAATTAATGAAACTACTGAGTAGGAATATTTAGAGGGTCTAAGCAGGCAATATGGATTTGATTAGTGGATTGTTCAATGGATGAGGAACTGGCTGTGGGATCATACCCAGAGAGTGGTGGTCTATGGCTCAGTGTCCAAATGATCAGTAACAAGTGGTGTCCATAAGGGGTCAGTACTGGAATCAGTGTTATTTAATTTCTTCATCAGTTACATCAACGATGGGATCGAGTGACCCTCAGAAATTTTGCGGATGACACCAAGCTGTGCGGTGCTGTTGAAAAGCCCATGGGATGGGATGCCACCCAGGGAAAGCTAGACAGATTTGAGCAGTGGGCCCAGGAGAACCTCATGACGTTCACTACGTGCAAGGTCTTGCACCTGGGTCATGGAAACACCCATTATCAATACAAGCTGGGGGATGTTAGGATAAAGCACAACCCTACCAAAAAGGACTTGGGGGTACAGGTGGATGACAAGCTGGACATGAGCAGCAATGTGCCCTCAGCCCAGAAAGCCAACTGTATCCTGGGCTGCATCAAAAATAGTGTGGCCAGCATAGTGAGAGAAGTGATCCTGCCCCTCTTTTCTGCACTGGTGAGATCTCACCTGGAAAACTGCATCCAGATGTGGAGTTCTCAGTACAGGAGAAACATGGTCCACAGAAGGGCCACAAAAAATGATTCAAAGGATGAAACAGCTCTCCCACAAGGACAGGATGATAGAGCTGGGGCTGTTCAGCCTGGGGAAGAAGAGAAGGCTCTGGGGATACCTGATAGCAGCCTTTCAGTACATAAAGGGGGGCTATAAGAAAGAAGGGGACAGACTTTTAGTAGGATCTGTTATGATAGGAAGAGAGGAAATAATTTCAAACTAAAAGAGGGGCATTTTAGATTGGATATAAGGAAGCAGTTTTTTACAGTGATAGTAATGAAACACTGGAACTGGTCATCCAAAGATGTGGTAGATGCCCCATCTCTGGAAGCATTCAGAATCAGGCTGGACCAAGCTCTGAGCAACCTGATCTACCTGTAGATGCTCCTGTTCATTTCAGGGGTGTTGGACTAAATGACCTTTAAGAGCCCTTTACAACCCAAAGGAAAATTCAGTATACTGTGAGGAACGAAGCTGAGAACAGAACAGTGAGCAGAAGCAATGGAGTAAAAAGTAGCTGTGTCTGCTCTTTACTGTTTGTGTTAAACATCACCCATTAGAATGGGATTTCTATTGTACAGCAGTTGCACAAATCAGGAAGGAAATAGGCTGCAGAAGAATGCCTCCTCACATATGATTGGAAGATGTAATTCCACAAATAGCACTCCTTGGATCAGCCAAATCTGTACGTTTCAATTGTAGTTGGTAAAAATTTGTGCTGAACATTGGCATGAAATATTTTTCATAAAGAACTGGAATTCTCATCAGCATGGTATCTAGGCTGAGTGACGAGGAAAAGCTTGACAAAAACTGCCATTTCTTGGCCAGCTATAAAACGGGTCTTGAGTACTGCAGCAGCTTCAAAATGCAAGAAAAGACATACACACAAGGTTCAAGGAACTGCTAGAAGTTATTTGTGAGCAAAAACAAGACAAAAAAAAGAATAAGGAAGAGCTCACGTAACCCAGTAGAGAGGAAAGTATTTGGCACAGAATGGTCGGATGGAATGAATACCCTTGGTATTGTCCTCAAAAGATGGCTTTTCTGGAAAGCACACTCAGATATTCAATAAATCCTCGAACACAAAGAAACTAATCTAGACATTATATGAGTTTTGGCACCAGGGAAAGAAAAACTTTACAGCTTATGAAACTGGCAGTTTCTAGGCAGAAAATAATGGGCTTGGGGAGCTTCAGTTCTCTGGCAACTACAGCTTCATGTGCTTCCCACCATTCCTGCCTAGTAAGAGGAGATCTCGGAAACAGATGGATGTCACTGACGTAACACTCCCCTTGAAAACAGTCTGCCTCCAAAACAAAAAGTTTAAGCACTGGGGAAAAAAAAAAAAAAAAAAAGCTTTTCAGCTTGTCAAAAAGGCCCACTTTTGGGAAGAGGTTTCCTTCCCTAAATAAAAGCCACCTGAACAATGGGTTCCAACACTATATGTGCAGACAGCATGGTTACAGTGCTCTGCAGTGAATTCAGGCTCTTGAGTTCTGGTCTTCCTCTGGGCTCCTGTCCACATCTGCTCTGGCAGGAGTGCTCTGCTTGTCATCAGCACAAAGAACCCAAACCAGCTGCCTGCCAGCACCAGCCGGAGTGCTCCCTGATGTGTCAGGATTTGGTAATGCTCACCTGATGAGCTATGCATGCTTTGGGCTGATGATGAATGAACTGGAAAAGGCTCAGAAGTCCTGCCTCCTTACTAAGACAAGGCTGGCTTCCTTGGTAAAGATGCAGACAGTACCATAAAACTGGAGAGCAAGGGGTGATCACCAAGCTTCTCAGACTTATAAACCAGCTCTCCTCTGATTATACCTAACGTAAAAACCTCGGGACTGTTACCCACACATTTTGCAAGGAATAATAACAACTGAGCTGTGCACTGGAATTTCTTTGCATAGCAACTGATGAAATCGTCCCACACCATTTTTATTTAATTTTACCACACGTTGCATTGCTCCAAACTGCCACATCCTGCAAGCAGAGTGAGCAGCTCACACTTGCTGGCTTTGGGAGCTGAACTAACCCCACACTTGAGTCATGAGTAGAAAGCAATTTTGTTGTTCTCTGGGGTGAAGAATGGAAAGGAAAAGGCACGCGTTGATTCATGCGCTGTGGTGCTGATCCACCCTTTCTAGAGGAATGGAGTCAAACAATCCCTCTGCTGCACTTCACATGGAAAACTTCATCTGCCTTTGGACTGTTATTATATAGCAACAGATACTCCTCCCACAGCATCTGGAGCACAGGCAAACAGTGCTGAACAGACGTGCTCTGATTTCCAGAGACCCTGGGTGAGGCTCCAGCTCTGTGCACTGTTGGCCCGAGCTGACTGAATTGGCAAATTGGCCATTGCTGAGGATCAGTACGTGAAGGCAGCACAAGCATCAGAGAGTTGGCATCAGTAGAGTACAAATGCAGAAACTCAGTTCAGTAGTCAAACATCATCAAAATTGGGCACTTATCAGAAAAAAAGTAACCACAGCAGTTTGAAGACCAGCATGAAGGAACTCTTCTTATGCGATAAAATGCCTATATACAAATCTATCATCTGTGTGCTCATCTGACATTTGCCCGCATTCCTTGTCTGCTGGACCTATTTCAACCAGCAGAAAGAAAACACTTCAGAATACATTGGGTACTGCGGCTGAGAACAGCTTCTGAACTGAGGTCAGTCAACACGAAACAAACAGACCCCGCCGGTCTGAACTGCTGAGATCCTGCCCTTTGGGGGCTGTTTGCTGCAACTGCTCTAATAAAATTCATTCCCATAGCAATTACAGAAGTAATTGTGTCGGGCTGCTGCTGTCAGGACCAGACTAACACCCGGCCTTTGAGTGTAAAACTCTGAGGTCATTTTATTGCCTGCATCCCTCAGCGAAATGACCGTCTTTCCTCGCTTTGCCACTTGGTCCCCGTCATTATCCCTTTTTCACCCCGTCGCTGACGCTGCTCAGGAGCCGCGCTGCTCAGGAGCCGCTTCCACAGCGGGCTCGGGAGATGCCGAGCTCCGGGGGCGGCAGCGAGAGCGGCATTCCTCCCGCTGCCAGAAGGAGAGGGGCACCGTGCGCGGGCAGCGCTCCCGCATCCAGAAAGCTCCGCTGCCGCGCCCTCCCCCCGCGGGAGAGAAGCCGACAGGTTCACCGTCAGCTCCCCGCCGGCCGCCGCGTGCCGATGCCGTGCGTAGAGACGGAGCGGCACGGACTTCCCGCCCCCCCACCCCCTCGCCACGGGGGATGGCCGTAGCGGCAGCGGCACGAGGAACGCTCCCCGAGGCTCCCACCCCCGCCCTGCAACTTTTCCCTTATCGCGCCCCGGGGAGAGCCCCGTACTCACCGCTCTCCCCATCCTCTTCGTCCACCTCTTCGTCCCCCTCCTCCTCCTCCTCCTCTTCCAGGTCCAGCAGCACGTCGGGGTTTTCCTCCTGCATCGCGCCGTTCCCTCTCCCTCCACCGCCCCGAATGCTCCCCTTCTGCCCCGGGCGCCCCGCGCGGATCCAGGCGGCGGCGCGGCCCCGGCTGCGGGGCGGGGCGGGGCGGCGGGGGCGGCTCGGCACCTTCCCGGAGGCGCTGGGCGGGATCGGCCTTTCGGTGCCCGGCGCCCGGAGCCGCTCCGCTGCGGGAAGGCGTTGTGTGTCACCGCTGCGTTCCCGCAGTCAGTGCCTGGCTGACACCTGTCAGCGTGCCACATCCCGGGCACGGGAAGGCACCGCCTTGCTCGGCTGTCGATGTTTGGGCGTCAGAGAATCAGAGAATAGCCCAGGTTCGAAAATATCCTCAGGTCCAACCTTTGATGGGAAAAAGAAACCCAGATGAGGTTATCTGGCAGCGGAGCACCACCAAAACCAGTGTTAGGTAGAGAAGGAATAGTCTTAAGTTGTCCCAACTGACGTTCAGGTTTGGTATTAACAAAATTTCTTCTCAGAAAGATTGATAGTGCATTGGAATGGGCTGCCCAGGAAGTGGTGGAATTCAGCATAGCTGGAGGTGTTCCAGAACTGTGCAGACATGGCACTGAGTGTCGTGGATGGGCATGGTGGTAGTGGGTTGGGGTTGGACTGGATGATCTTAGTGATGCTTTCCAACCTTAGTGATTGCATGATTTTACCTTAAATAAGCACTCTCATCTCCTGCATTAACAGCCTCCAGAATGATTAAAAGGAGTACTGGAAAAGCACTGAATTAATCACTGTGCTTTTTATTTATTTATTTACTTACTTCACTTGTTTTGCAGCTGGCCGTATCATACAAGTCATACTCATGACTGTATCATATTGTAAGCTGATCAAAAGCTGTCTCAAAACTAATAAGGTGAAGTGGATCCTAATGGGATCCAGAGGAAAGATTTTCCAAAGCTTTTTCTGCACTCATCCAAAAGCTTGCCCATTCAAAATTGGGTCAGGAGTGAAACCTTTGGGTCTGAGAGTATATCACACAGTCAGTGAAGAACTCAACTTTGTTAGATACTTCATAAAACTGAGGCCCATGCATGTAAAAAAAAATGAAATATGAATCAGTGTGTATTAGCAGAGTTACTTGGAGAAAGTTGTGGAAGTTGGAAGAGAAGGCTCGAGGGCTGCATAGAATGAAATGCCAACCTCTAGATGGTTATGGACATGTTCATCCTTCAGACACGAGGTTATCCTCATCCCTGTCATGGTCTGCAGGTACAGCATAGAATTCTTCAGTATGCCCTGCACATTTTGGTCGCTGTCAGACAAAGAGAAGGCAAACATCTTCTTATACCTGCACTGTGCAATATGAAGCCGTTCTCCTTCCCTATGGGTCCTCCCCAGGTGATTGGTCTCTCTTGTATGATCTTCTTTCATAAGTGATGGGAGGAGAACAGGGACTATGACACAAGACATAGCTTGTCATAGAACTGATGTGGGATTTAGCTATCAGGTACACAGTAGAGACACCACCGTTGTCTTAATTACATGCTTACTACTTTCATGTTTCATGAATGGAAATGCAATTCAAGGCTGCAAGGTGCATGAAGACATGCAGAAAAGAGAAGCATTTCAAAACCAGGCTACAAGATGAGTTTTTAACTTGACCCTGCTAAATGGATAGGTAGACTGCAAAACATCTCCCAGCAGCTACAGAACATGAAGATGGGGCAGATTTCACTCAGCTCTCAAACCCTGATGCTGGATTTCATAGACGACTCTAAGGCAGAGCATTGGTGTTATTGGGAAAGACAATGGGAGCACTGTGCCTGAAATTCCCATACAACTTTTTGAAAACACATAGCTGTTTGTTTCTCTTTTTAAACTCCATAACCATTGCAAATATTTCCATGTGTACTTCTGGCAAAGTACCAGTGCTTCAGAAGCCTGGGTTTGATACTCCTGAAAAATAGGGATTTGAAAAAAAAAAAGCAAAAAAAAGCAAACAAAGAGGAAAAAGCAACAGCACCACCCTGCTGCCACCTCTTTGCCAGTCATATAACAACCAAAGATTGCTCAAAGAGATGCACTTACATAACCTCCGGCCAACAAATAGGTTTGTTCCAAAAGTCAGCAGAAATAGAAAAAAAAAATAGGATAAAGCACATTCTTCTTTTGCCCTCAGTTTAAGGATGGCACTTTTCAGTTTTGTTGAAAAAGAATTAGGAGAACAATAAAAATGCTTTAACATTCCTGGTAGTGAGATACAGAACTGGAGTCTGTGGAGCCAGTGGAAAAATCGCGTCCATGAGCCATGGTTTGTCTTGTGGCAACCGTCCAACTGAGGTCAGGAGGGACTTTGAGAGATTGTTCAGCCCAGTGATGACATAACCTTGGCACAGGCACCAGGCCTGTAACTGACATAGATTTGGGCTGGCACCGGGACCTCTGAGTCACAGCGACAATAAATTTGGCACTAAGCACCAAAAATACATTCTCGGTCCCCGGGCCAGCCTGGCCCAGGTCTGAATGCATGCAAACATCTGGTGACAAATACTTGCCGTCATGCACAGTCCTGGTGAGGATCCTGTAACAGCCCCTGATGAGCTGTTACCAGGGTTTCACTCCTGTCCATACTCTGCCAAAATCATTTTGCTGCAGTTGAAGCTCTTTTCTTCTTTTCTTCTCCCAGCATCCATCGAGAACAGCTGGTTGTTTTCCTCCTAGTGATAACATATTCCATATGGGGAACTATCACCTTAATTCCCCTGGAGCTCATCTGGGTTACAAAACCTCATTCTTTCAGCCTTTCAACACAGATTTCTGATGCATGTGCTTTACTTTCTGTAAGAAATTGGTGTAAATGTCTCATATGAGACTTTATAAAATGAGAAGGTGATGTTATTTTACAAAATCTCTGTGTACATTGGCTTTGCCCCTCACAATCACTTTCTGTGTGATTTCATTGCCTTATACCCCATGCACTCACAGGAGCCAAGATGTGTTCAGGCAGTCTGCAGTCACCTATGTGTAACAGAGGACAAGGTGATTGTGGAGTCCCCTCTTTGGAGATCTTCAGCAGCTTCCTGAGCGTGGGCCTGGGCACCCTGCTCTGGGTGTCCCTGCTGAGCAGAATTTGGACCTGGTGAACCCAGAAGTCCCATCCCAACCATTCTGCAAAAGGTGTGCCAGGTATCAAGCCCTTTTCACGTCTCTTGGACAAGGAGAAACTGGTTTTTGGAAAGGTCTCATACTCTTGAAATGCCAAAGCACGGCATGACAATATTGCATCTGAAGTTTGCTGACTTGCATCTCCCCAGATTCTGCCTGATGGCCGCAGGCTGTATTCTGGTTGGGCTGTAAGGAACAGGAATGGCATACATCATGTGCTGGAATCTTGTTTCTATCTTCCTGTTGTCAGAGTGCAGGGTGTCATGCTGAGAAGTGCCCCATGCTTTGATTTTACAGGAGTGCAGGCCTCCTGGGCTTAACACAGGCAGCATTCCTCAATTTTACTGCCGTGGACTATGCCCTTCTTTATGAGCATAGCCCTTTTTTCACATTGTTCTTCCATTCTTTTTTGTGCTCATGCAGTTGTACCCACTTACATTTCTAACATCTTAATATTCCTGTTACAAGTTGTATCTCTGTACATCATCCATTGCCTAGCCCTCTCCCATAAGGTGCAATGCCCAGCAGCAATTGCAGAATTCCAGATAGGAGCTTACCTGCAGCAAATACAATTGTACCAGTATGGTGCTCCTTCTAATATATCCCAGAGTGACAATGGCTTTTTTTGTTTGTTTGTTTGTTTGTTTGCTGCTGTATCACCTCATCAACTCATCTTTATATTGCATTCCTCATTAAGTTTTAGACTAATTTCTGCAGTGCAGTTGTCAGCTTATTTCCCTTTTTATAGTTTGGCATTTGATTTGCTCCTGAGTTGACACTTGTTGCCCTTACTTTTGTCGTATTTCCTTCTTTGATCAACTCCTTCTCATCTGTCAGGACTGCATGGACTTCAGATGTTGCCTTTCACTGTGCTTGCAAAATGCCAAGGGACAAAACGCATGCTGCTTGAACCGCACTCATTCATAGCAGAATAAAGGCCAGGAACAGCAGGAAGGCATGCAGGCCGCAAATTTGGAGGACTGGAAAATTAAATGTACTTAAGAAAAAACTTGGAAAGAGTTTTCTGGAAAATCTATCAATGATTGAAAGATATTAAAGCCACTACAGCAAATCGTACCATTGCAGGCAATGTATAGGAAGAAAAGCAGCAGAGAAATATCGTTGCATGAGGTGGTCGTTAAGGAGACAGATATCCCAGTGGTCCATCACTGTGGGATTCATTGCAGAATGGAGAATGTAATGGTGTTCCTATTTTGTATTCTTACGTAGAATGGAAGAAGTAATTGTCCTAGAGACCAAACAAATGTTTATTTCGGATTTCATAGAACATTACACTTTTCAATAACTGCTGGGATATGGTACTTTTGTGCCTGGCAGTGGGTGCATTTTAAAGCATTGCTGAAACAATCTGCAACTCAGTAACAGAAAAGAACGTGTTTGAAATGCATTATTAGACGGCCCTCAAAGACTCTGTTCTATGGTAGAAATAAAATCAAAGAGAAATAAAACAAAACAAAATCAAATAAAGCATTCGTTCACTGCAAGAAATTCCCATAGGTACAGGAAGATTTTCAGGAATTTTCTGATTTAAAAGCCAGTAAAAGAAAATGTAGGAGCAGGTACTTTCAGTTCACAAACCTCTGTGTGTTTCCCAGTATGGTTCAACTGGTGCTTACAATCTTTTCCAGTCTCAAGAAAGAAGTACTGTGAAGAGTTCTGAGTTCATTTTGCTCCATTAGGTCCGTGTGTTTATTTCAGTGTGATTCAAAGATAGGCAGAACAATGTGGCATGAGGGGAAATTAAAGTTATCCAGACCCTGTACAGCTGTTGTTTCCAATTGTATGTAATCCTGCCAACCTTCTTATTTCACTCTCTTGCATTGCAGCCTTTGGTCTGAGATGACAACTTCAGTCTCTCTTGCCCTCTATTGAAGTGAATTGGTAATAACAATTGCTGATAAAATGTGAGCTGTAATGCATAAAAGAGGATATAAATAATTGATCTTAGCCCACTGATGTGTGTAATTACTTTATATGGAAGGCTCGTAAGTATTGCCAAATCTTCTGCTGGCTCCTACCTAAGTGTTCATGCTACCTTCTTTCACAGCCTGTCCATAGAATGGTAATTATATGGAAAACAGTCAGATGTTTTTGACATGTTTAATACAAAGCATTTAATTCTTAGGAAACATCTATCTATGACCAAAGTGTATCTTGGAGTAATAGTCTGAGAGTTCAAATATTTTTATTTTTACAAAGAAATGTCTGAACTCCAACAGTTCAGAATATTTGAACTTCATGGAGTTCGTGAAGTTGTTTAACCAAGTGAATTATGAACAATTAAATACATCCATTTCATTTGCAATCTACTGTACTAGATTTATGGTATTTTCATTGCACTTACAAAACACAACTTAGTCCCTTGTCTGTGTAGATATCCCACCTCCAGTAAATCTTATTCGTTCCTCAAAAGTGAACACATTCTCCTTTATCCTGGCTTACCCGGAGAGTCTTCACTACACCACAAGCTTCACTACAGGTAGGTGGTGTGGAGGGCAAACTCTCCTGCTGTGTGGCTCATTGGTTCATATTTAGCATGTCATGAAGATGACAACTCCTTACAAAGCCTGTGCACATCCTTCTGCACGGTGCTGCCCCTCATATGGCATGTTGCCTGAGATGAGCTGAGGTCTCTGGGCATCGTGCTTAACTGATGGACAAGGTGTGCCCTGCGCTGGTGAGGCTGCAAACATATTTTCACCTTTTGTCCAGATTTTGTTGGTATTAAGGTCAGAAGGGATCACTGTGGCACAGTCAGACTAACACAGGCTGTATCTCCCCTTCCCATCAGTGTATCTCCCCTCACTGCAGTGGCTGATTCAATGCACGCTGCAGATATTGTTCACTTCTGCTGCACTTCCAGAGAGATAAGAAGAGCTCCTTCTACATGCTTTCAGACAGGCTCTTTGCTTGTGGTAAGCAGAGTGCTTTCAGTGACTGCACTTGTGCATCTCCCCCACTACTTGTAAGTACAGATATTCCATTAAAAATTGAAGAAAAGGGAAAGAAGAAGAATTCTGAACTCAGCCCCTCAATTAGATAAGGGAAGAGTTAATTTCAAAATACTTTACAGTACTTTTAAGGATAATTTGGTTCAATGCTGTGTCTGTGAAACAATCTTAAAATAACTTGTCAACAACTGTATCCTGTGGAGGTAGAATAGAACCTTCTGGCTTTAATGAAGAATCTGGCAATCAAGCTTCCTATGTCTTTACTTGTAGCTGAAAGCATGGATATAAACGCACAAGTGAATGCTTAGTAACAGCTTGATTCATGTTTGTGATTCTGATACTCAGCATTTCTTCCCAACAGGTGCCGCAGGTGGTCCATTGTAGAGAGAGACTCGAAGCTCCTTTGGCTCTTTCTTTTCTGGCAAAAGGGAAATATCTTTCTGCTATTTCTGGGGGTTCTGCTGCAGCTGCTCTTAATTTGCAGTGGTTCTTAATCTAACCTGCAGCAGCATCCACATCACTGGGTTTTTCTGCTGTTTGGTGCACCTTGCCTGTGATCACATAACTGCATACATCAATAGACTCTACAATTCATGATATGAGAGTATTCTGCAACAGTTAGGCTTTAATGCTTGTCCAAGAGCTGCAGGAGCAGATGTCTGTAAGTGCATATGAACTCCTTCCTCTGTTCTGCAGAAGACATGGTCTTGTCACCAGTCCTTCCTCATCTACACTTCCATGACATATTGTACCTCAGTGCTCTTCACCTTTATTCCAAAAGTGATTTTGGCAGGCAGTAAGGAGAGACCTGATATTCCTCAAAGAGATGGAAGGAGGGGTACTTCTATAATGCTGGCTTTGAGCCCCAGGAGAGATATGCTCTGCAAATCTCTGTATTGCACTTGAAAGAGAAATTGATCTTTTTTCATGTATCTTCCATGCCATAGAAAATGTGAGATAGATAAACATTCTTTCTTACTACTATGAAGCATTTCAAATATATATATATATATATGCACTCATGTATATACAGTCTGTGTATACACAGAGTGAGATTTTCCTAACATCAAGGTATTAGTCAGCTTTAAGGAGCTATTTTTTTTCTTTCTCTGTGTCATTTTGTCTTTCATTTTCCATCAAAATATAGCTTCCGTGAGCCTTAAAATTAAGTTAGGTAGGATTGATACCATAGAATCACAGAAATAGCTGAGGCTGGCAGGGGAAGGTCCATGAGCACAACCCCTGCTCAGCAGGGATACCCAGAGCAGGGTATCCAGGCCTATGTCCAGGCGGCTGCTGAAGGTCTCTGGGGAAGACTCCAAAACCTCTCTGGGCAGCCAGTGCCAGTGCTCTGTCACCTGCACAGCACAGTCCCTGGTATTCAGAGGGAACCTCCTGCGTTCCTGTTTGTGCCCGGCGCCTACTGTCCTGGCATCGAGCACTACTGACAAGAGCCTGGTTCCATCTCTGCACGCTCCCTTCAGGTATTTATGAACACTGATGAGATCCCTCTGAGCCTGCTTTTCTCTGAGCTGAACAACCAGCTCTCTCAGCTTCTTCTCACACAAGAGCTGCTCCTGTCTTTTGTCATCTTGGCACTGAGTTGGACTCTCCCCGCTATGTCTCTCAGGCTGGAAGGACCCAGAACTGGATCCAGCTCTCCAGAGGCAGCATCACAGCAGAGGAGAAGGGTGATCTCCTTTGACCTGCTTCTGATGCTTTCCTCATGCAGCCTGGGTCATTGCCATCCTCCTGTGCAGCAGGGGCACCTGACTGGCTCATATCATTTATCAGACACAAGGAGGAAAGGAAACATACCAGGCTTACTAATTTCTCAAGGAAGATGGGGCCACAGACTTACTTCCTTTTCCCTTGTGTTTGACACCTACCATGATTTTAAAGCAAGGATTTTGGTATGTTTGTTTCTGCATCTTGTCACCTCAGGTTCCTCAGCACAGGCAGGAACTCAGTGCTTTTGGAGCCTGGGATCTGATTTTGTAACAGTTTCCTCCTTTGGCCACCTGCCAGAAAATCACCTAGGAAACCCAAGTACCAGTTTCCATGGTCACTTAGGAGAGAACATATTTCCTTCTGTTGCATAGCTTATTGGTACCAGCAAACACACAAGCTTTTTACCTGAGGAAGTTAAGCATGATAGGACTCAAAGAGCTGAATCCTAACCTTATCTCTGAAATCCCCAGTGACATTGCTGGAGCTGCAGAGTGTGAGCAAGGGCAGAATGTGGCTTTCCATGAATATGCTCACAACAGAATGGTGAAATGACATCTACAAACACGTTACCTTTGACATACTACTGACCCAGAGAAACTCATGAGTGAGCTAAACAAGAATAAAATGGAACAGTGTGCATAAAAATTCATGAGCAAGAAAGCATTCACCTGGTTTTGATGTGAAAAGCACACTAGACCACAAAAGCAATGTTAGCAGGTTAAACTGTAAGTATGACTGCACCAGCATCTTCTATTTAGAAGTGGCTTGGAGATGGCTGTGGAAAAAGTATAAGCAATAACATGAGTGTTTTTTCCTGACTGTCAAGTTCCTGACCACCAGTGAGGTATCAATGGCTAATCATCTGCATGGGGAGCCAGGTGACTTCCTCTGAGAGGCAAAGAAATATTCCAGAGTGGTGTGCGAAGACCTGAAGTTCCTTCTCTTTACCACTGTATACACTGCAACTGAAGCGTCTTCATGTCAGACACTGTATTCAGTCTGGGAGGAATATAGCACATCCATAAAGTAACTTTTCTGTAACTTGACCTTTTCCAGATGAAAGTTGTCACCTTTTCCCTTACATCTCAAAGCTATTTTCCTTCTCTAAGTTGCCATACTCACATGGTTTCTTACAGAAACAAGTTAATTAACCATAGAGTCCAAAATACTGATAAATTCGTACATCACAAAATGATCCTACAGAGTATCAGAAAATCTATTTTGGATTTTGCAGTAATTTTCCAGATCTGCAATTTGAAGCCAATGGGACTGCTTAGTGAACAGCAGCTTTACTCATTGCAATTGGAAATGAATGCCTCAAAGTAAGAAATCTTCCCCATTTACAGGTGTGACCAATTGTAAGTGAATTTTTTACACCAAATCAGTACAGCTCCTGCTTCCTCATTTTTACTTTTCTTAACCTTCCATTCTGAAGCAAAATAGAAGAACAGTAGATCCAAAGTCAAATACCACAAGAACATTTTCTAATAAATTTGATATTTCGGTAGTGGGATGTGAGTGGAGCCAGGCCAAAGCACAGAAAGCTATGAACAGGTTTGAGCTATTTTTCACATTTTTTTGAAGCGTACAGAAATGAAGTTGTACAATTCTGTGGCCATTTCAAAAATAGTTTAAATCATAGCACTCAGGCAATAACATTCAGATTGTTTGGGGCATGCTCCATTCATGCTGGATAGCCCATTAAACCAATGCTAAGTCTTACAGCAGTGCATTCGTGGAAGTTGCTGTTCCTTGGTTGGTCAGTTTTCCACTACATGATAACCTTTAAGATGATTTTACTGTCTTTGTTTTGCCATCAGCAGCTTTCTTTATCTTGAAAGCAGACGATGTTATTCAGTAACTACAGCTCAAGTGATGTGCTCACTTCTGCATTGATCACCTCTGTGTTTACCCTGCAGAGCTTTGGATAGAGTTACAGCCTTTTACTGTTCAGAAAGAGGAAAATCAACTTTGCTTGCATTAAAATTCAAGTTCCCTTCAGAAACTTCTATCTACACCTTCATGACCTGCATTTTTTTTTCAATGCCACCAGCATATCTTGGAACTACATAAATTATGAAGTTTAGTTACTGATACAGACAACTCTATGGAAACATAATGGCATAGGATTCAGCCTATTGTGTGTGCAATAAGGGCTGGATGTGTCTCCAGACTCCCAAGAGTTTGTGTCACTCTTGGTGATTTTATTTTGATGACTGATACACTCAGATTTCCCTATGCATTAACTATTCCAGCAAAATTTGATACTTGGACAAGCTCCCTAATCTTTACTTACTTTACTGGGAGATTACCTTCTTTCTAATTATCCATTCCTATACTGCAAACATCTGTTTCTCTTAACTAGACAAGACTAATATTAATTATGTTAAAGAAGTAAATTTCTGCTAAATTTCTTTCTAATAATCTGCTATTTTCTCGTGGAGGAACTTGGCTTGGCTGTAGGAATGTGCTCCATTAAACGAATTGTCACTCCTTGTAAATAGACCTTAAAATAATTAAACAACATGAAATGGATGTGATATTAATTAAGAAGAATTTAGGAGATGCCAAAATGTTTGCTATCTACACATTTTTGTTGGGTTTACCTGGTACAGGTACTTCAGTTTACATCCCACAAAACAGCATCACGTTACTTTCCCCCCCTCCCCACCCATAAATCGCATCCAATCCACATAATACCTAGTGGTCAGGAATCAAGCCTTAGCTAGCTACAAGAGACTCTATATCCCCATAAAGGAAGCCTTATGATTAAGTGCTTGTGACAGAGCTGCTTTGGAGGAGTGTCAGAGTTGAACCTGTAAGAACTTTGGGTAAACCCGTCCCTGAACACCAGCCATGGTACATGCAGGACGGCACAGCTACAGCAAAGCACTGAGAAGTTTCTTCTCTGAGTAGCTCTTTCATTCTATTTAGTGAATGGAAAGTCCCTTGGAGAAAACAGCATTTTATACCATGACTGTAGGTTGAGTCATAAAGTGAGGTGCAAAGGACTTTTCCAACTTGAGATCCCTGACTTTACCATTTATAAGATTTTTTTCAATTATTACCCTTTTGTGTGTATTATACAAACTGGTTTTGATTATCCATATAGCATTCACATAATTTACAATACAAAAGGAGACTTCTATAAGGAGTTATACTTGGTGATAGCTGTGGGTTCCTTCTAACTCAGAATATTCTATGATTCTACAAAATAATTTCCTTGTTTCTGTGAGTTATGAATCTCAGCTACTGGAATACCACAGAACACATTGCAACCACTTTTATTCTCTGCCACTGAGAACTGATGTCTTGCTCCACATTCCACTTGTGAACAGACCTATCTATGCCTACTGGCCAGGCATCTGGGAGCTGGGCCAGGCTGGACCTCAGCACAATCCTCATCCAGGTGCGATGTGGTACCTCTAAATATGCCTCTCTGCTTAGTGAAATCCTTCATGTGTTTTTGATGTTTGTGACCTTGGACATACATACACCTCTCGCAGTACTGCAATGGGCCCTATATATATGTTTCTGTGGATGATCCAACTGTTGTGGCCTTCTAGGGTTGAAGGAACAGTGTTGCTCTGCGACAGGCGAGTGACATATGAATGTACTGCCACTCTAAGGGACACCAGCTTTTTTGTTAATTACAGAATCAACACTGATGTGTTGATGGGTAGGTTAATGAGGAAGAGCCTAGTATCAGATAAAGGTCTCCTCTGGTCAGAAAGGGAATGAACTGACTTGCAGAGCCGCCTTCAGCTACACTCCTGGCATTCCCAGGCTGGCTGTAATTTCTGACTTTCAGTAACATGATATAATATTTTGTTCTGGTTTTACATTTCTTTTTTGTTGAAGAAGAATATTTCTGATTCTGACCTTTCAACTTTGATATATCCAGCCAGTACAAGTTTTCTCTAGGAACCTCAGACCTTTGTAAAGATCAAATCTTGAAGTCAGAATTTCATTCTGAAAGAAGGATTCAGTAGGGGTTAGGTTGCATTAGCCCAGGGCTCATACAAAATATCCTTGTAGCTGCTGGCCATAACAGCTGTTTTTCATTTGAAATAAAATGTAAGAAGCAGTAAAGCTCCTTCATGGAATTAGACAGCTGAAACAGAACCAACTATTGCCAGGAACACAGCAATAGACACCATTGTAACATTCCAAGATAAAAGAGAATGGTTTATTTGGGCTGATTACAATGCGGAGGTGTGGGCAGTGTGGTGAGCCCAGGCTAGAAGAGAAGCAGTGAAACTACGACAGCTTAACGCAGAAACACCAGAAATCAAAGGGATAACCAGACCAAGCATGAAGCATGTGGTCTTATAGAAAGTCTACATCTAGAGATGTCTTTCTGTGAGATCTCTGGTGAAACAATTTTGAAACTGAAAATGTTTGCATTTATCTGATGGCTTCTTTTTTAGTCCTTGTGTGCTAGTAGTATAAAAGTCAGAAAAAAGATGACTTCAGCATCGATTTTTCTTCTTGAAGGAAAATTCCAGTAAGACCCCAAACACTGAATAGCAGTTTGCATCCCAAAAGAAAACACTGTTCTTGGCAGAATCTTGCTGCGACCTCAGTGGGTTGGGCAAGCCATGGAAGCATCATCTAAGGCCAGTCAGTAGATCTGAGTCTGAGTGTTAGATTCTCCTTTTCCACTGGGTTTCATTCCTGTACAGCATCTCAGGCTCCCCTGAGGAGAGCATCTTCCTGTACATTCTGCAAAGCTTCCTTCCTGCTTCCTCAGATGAGAAAAATCTTCCTTTCCTGAGAGGTCAAGGGGCCAGAATCTGTGGAGCAGCCTTTTGGCTGCACTGGTCAAAGTTTACAGAGACTCCACACACCACAGTGTATAAGAAAGGAAACGGCATTTGCAGCAGAAGGCCTTCAGCCGTTTGTGCAGATAAAATGAGTCACCAGGGGAAAGTGTATATTAAAGTTAAAGAAGGTAGGAAGCGTAAGCCTGGAAGCAGAGACCAGCAGCTCCTGTGAAGTTTGTTTGCACATTCGTTAGCCTGATCGTTGTGGGACTAGTTAGTTCTGCAGTGAATTTCCATTTCCTAGAGCTCTTTGAAGCATTCTGTAGTTGCATTCATGCCTGGAAATTCAGGCTGGACTTAGTACTTAAAATGTATTTGTCGTATTTGGAGTACAGAATATGGAAAGAAGGTGCTGACACCACAGGGTACAGACAGAAAGCAAAGCAAAAAGATAATTTTCTAAGCATATGTTTTCATTAAGATGGTTCTGGCTGCTTTAGTTAGGGCCAGTGGTAAAATGCCCTCAGAAATTCAAAGGAGAGATGCTACTTCTTCTGTGAATAGAAAGATAAGAGCTTAGCAAAGAAAATATTCTCAGAATAAATACCATTACCAAAGAAAAAACGTCTCTCACAGAATCACACAGAATCACAGAATGGCCCGGGTTGGAAGGGACCTCAAGGATCATGAAGCTCCAACCGCCCCAATATAGGCGCGGCCACAAACCTCCCCATTTAATACCAGATTGCCCAGGGCCACATCCAACCTTGAACACCTCCAGGGATGGATGGGGCATCCACAACCTCTCTGGGCAGCCTGTTACAGGACTTCACCACTCCCATAGTAAAGAACTTCCCAGTGACATCCAACCTAATCCACTAGCTTCTAATTAATCTAGAAGATAGGTGATAGTTTTAAGGAAAACACAGGGTGCTTCTTGAAATTTAGCAGTTTCTATTTACATTTTGGAATGTGTATGGCCATGCAGATATTACAGGCTTTGAACATCTGGGCTTTCCAAAATTACCTCTTCCTGACTCAGGAGAGCTTCCCATCACATAAGGCAAACTGCTGGGGTCTGTGTGACTTTTTAGAGGCGGCATGCTGTGCGTGCACACAATGACCTCTGGCTGCTTTGGGGGGCTCAGGGCTCTTCAGCTGTTACTGCCAGCACACACACAGACATTTTGAAGTTGTCTCCATTTTCCGCTGTCACATCAGCCACCTTCAGATATCTCTGAAGCAAGCTGTTACTTGGAAGTCTAGGCAGATGTTGCTTTAGTCTCAGCAGAAAGGGGTGCCATTGCATATTTCAGCTGGGGGGAAGGACCATTACACTTCAGAACTCTTTGCCAATTCCACTCAGATTAATAATTTCTGATGATTACTTAATTCATCTTGATTTGAGGATTACAAGGCACTGATAGGCCAAGAAACATTCTCAAGAACAAGTCATTAGTAGATCAGGGAACTGCAACAGAATTAATCCAGGCTCCCAGATTGGTAAAGAGTGCTGTAAGAATCAAACTTTATGGAGAAGGTTGGCACTGAATGGTCTGGCATAGATTCCCTATGGGGAAAAAGAAAATGAAAGAAAAAAAAAGAAGCAAAAAAGAGAAAACTCTTCATTAGCTTTGGATAATCTTTGTGTGTGTGTATATAAATTTTCACAAATATCATGAAATAAATTGTCAGAAGCTGATTGGCATAACTTTGTAGTACCTACAGAGAAATTCTCAGGGGAGCGTGTTCACCTGATACGCATGGAGGTAATTCCTCTTTCTCTGTATGTGTTGGGAAATTCACAGCTGCTTGGTGTGTACACTTGTATCTGTAATCTAGAAATAAACTTAAATTGCTGCAGTGTGTAACTAAAAAGACCATCCTAATAGGAACATAATATTTTAGCAATAAAATTAATAATAGCAAGTTGTCACAAACACAATACAAGAAAGAGTATGCAGTTATTTCGTCTCACACTTCTTAGTTTCCTGGCTTTGTTGTGAAGGAGAGAGGCTAGCAGGGCCTGATTTTCACTGCTGTATTTAGCAATACATGGCTGTCATGCTACTTCCATTAAACACACAGTCACTCATGCGTGCCCAGCGCAGGCACTAATAGCCACTTAACTAAAGTCACTTTTAGCCATAATTTATAGGTAGCCCGAGGGCAGCTCATTAGTTCTTTCTCATTGCTATTTATACACCCAGCAGCTCAGTGAAAGATCTGGGGATTGTTTCTGGCTTCCTGGAAGCAGAGCTCGAGCAAGGCGGAGCGAGGCGCTCAGCCGGCGGGTGGCAGCACGGGCTCGGGCTGATGCAGCTGGCAGGAGAGAACTCTCAACGAGCTCGTGATACAAACGGAAACGCTGCAGAAAGCAGAACGTGATGAGATCTTTCTCTAAGAAAATGTGTATCGAATCTCCGTTTTTGAACTCCGGAGGCCTTTTGACAATTCAACGTCAGGCGTCTGTTGGAGTTGATGTAAATTTGACCCCACACCGTCAAACATCTCATAGGGTTTGCAATCTCACGCATGCACGCTGTGTTTGAATATACTGATTTAGTTCTCTTGTTTGTAAGATTTTTCAGGAAATAACATTGAACCCAGAATGAAGAATGATATTTTTTTCCCCTAGAAAACAAGAAGAGAAGAAAACACAAAAGTGCCAGTCAGACTTTGGCTCCCAATCACTTATTCCAGTGCTTAGTACATGATTTTCAAAGGAAAGAAAAGCCTTCACTTGCACAAATGATCTTACAGTACAGAAAATACAGGTTTGCTGAGCCAGCTAGTGGGGAGCAGCATTCAGCAATAGTGTTGTCCACCTCTTGAGTATTTGACAAACAGATTTCTGGAGAATTGTCCCTAAATAGGACATGGGGAGTCCTTTCCTGACAGCTGTGTACTGGAAGCAGATTTGCCACAAGCTGGCCTAGTGCTGTGGACTGTACTGAGTATGCTGCACGGAATGAAGTATCATTAGTTTCTATTCATTCCTACTACAGATCACTATATTATATTGGCGAAAAAAAAAAAAAAAAAAAAGCAAGCAAAATTTAATCAAGAGAAATACGTTAAACATTTTGGATAACTTAAAACACCTTTCTTTTGAGGTTTTCTTTCTTCTCTTTCCAACATTAGCTAACAAATCCATCTCAACACAGAGAAAATAGTATTGCCTCATCGGTTTGTTTTAAAATAATGTATGCATACAAATACATACAGTTGGGCCACTGTAAATTTCAATGCAGCTGAGGAGGAGCAGGAGAATAAAAGAGAGGTTGCCAGGGAGCCTATAGTAATTCCTTGAGTTTCATTCACCTGCTGCTGTTAGAAACTTCCATTCTGACACAGGCATCCTGTTGAAGCAAAGTCTTTCTGGACTCATCTCAGTCATGAAGCCTCAGTTTGCCATGCCCACTACCACCACTCCCTGGAAGTCTCCCTCCTGGACTCTGCCATGCCAATTTTTGTTCCTTCAGGAAGGAGACCTCAGGTTCAGACAGAAAAGTGGCTGCTTCCAGTGGTTTTATGGCAGTGTAGATGGATTTCACAAAGCCACAGAGAACCTCCAGATTATAGAGTCACCAAGTTGATGTAATTAGATGAACTGCTGTAAGAATTTACCTTCAGCAACAGCAAGGGAAGTAGGACTTAACAGTAACATTTGGAGATTTTGCTCATTTGTTTGCTTTCAAAGGCAAAAGTTGAGTTTTGACCATGAATCCAGTGTCTAGGATAACATTCTTTGTGCTTGCCAAACACCTAAGTAGAAGCAGTTACCTTAATTAGGAGAAGAAATGGGGTCCATATTGCTGATCATAGCACTTTGGAAATAATCTCCAGGAGTCCTAAGTGCTGAAGTGAAGTAACCATATTCAACGTATTTTGTATTTCACAATCTTCCTCCTCAAACACACAAAGAAATGTTATCTCTGTCTTCACTGGGACAGATTGGCACTTAATCTGACTCATCAGAGTGCAAATCCATTTGTAAATAAAATGAATTCAGACAGCATGCAAGCGTTATTCCGGAGCAATTCAGATCTTTGTTTTTGCCTACAAGGGAAATTTTTCCAAGAGCTATATAAAAAAAATAAAAAAGAGCTAGTGATGTTCCAAGTCCTGATGTTGTCTTTCAGAACCAAAGTAAGGCTTCTCTCCAGCACAGTACAAAACAGATTAGATGTTGGCACAATTTTGCTTAGAGTGTGGAAGTAAGACACTCTCCTGCACTTAGCTAGATGAGAAGGTATCTACTAATACATAATTTGCACCTTCACACTAGGAATAGAAGATCAATTTCCAATCAGTAAAATTTTGAGGATTTGCATAGGTCTGATGCTGGAGTATTTATTCTTCACCTTTCCATTGCTTTTACTTCAGTTCTATCCAAACAGGTAACTCTTGGTTGCCTCTACTCTTGGTAACTTTTGTGGGCAGAGCTCTTGCTAACACTGCTGTACTGAAAAACTGCTGTTAGTAAGGATACCCATGCACTATTTTTGAGAAATCACTTTCTTCCTGTAAGAAATCAAGCTAGTAGAAGACAAGAAGGTTATTTGTGATTTCATCAATTACAATGCAAACTTCAACAGATGCAATGTTTGGGTCAAGGATACACTTGTATCCTTGATTATTAAGAGTCAAGTTTGAGTCAGCCTTACAGTACCCACTCTTCACCAATCAACAAATGCAGCCCAGGATTTTGGTGGCAGCTGGGAGACAAACCTGGCTGCAACCCTGAATGCTTCCTTGCCAGCTGACTTGTCTGTTGGCACCAGTGTGCAGCCTTGTGTGAAGGCTAATGCTGGAAATGCATTTACTGTGCTCTGTCATTGCAAAAATATGTAATGGGATAATGGGTTATCAGTCTTTTTCTTCTGTCATCTTTGTCAGGTAGAAGATTGTACTATGTCTGCTGTTGAACTATTGTAAAATGACATGTGTTATTGATCTAAATATATTACTATGAAGATGTACATTAGACCACTATATCATTCCTACAAAGCTAGAGTTTTGTGTGCTTCTGGCTTTTGGATCCCTTTTCTGTTCTCTATATCACCAGAAGACCACCTATACTAAGATCTGCTCTGGGCCTTGAGAGCAGTTAAAATACTGCTTTGATTGCTGGGTTGAGAAAAATTTCAGCTACAAGCTGAGTGATACATGAAGTAATACATTATTGGAATTAATGTTCACACTGTAAAAGCAAAGGACTTCAAGATCCAAGACACACAGTAATGTATGTTCTCCAGTGCGTGTTCCAGTTGCTCTGTTTGCTAGATCTCTCTCATTTATTTGCATCAGTGTAAATCCAGGTAAACAATGTTTTTGGAATTTAGAGTAAAGCAAGATAGAACAGCATCCAACTAAGTGAGTTTTATTAACAGTAGTAGCAGTATAAATACAATTCAGGAGTTATTCATTTCCAGATTCCCACAACTACTGCATGATTTGCACTAGGCATCACGAGACATGCAGTCTGATTCAGACTGCCAAAAATGAGAGCACAGATTGCTACTGAATCAATGTATCTCAAAGCTGTTACCTGAAATGCCACCTGAAAATTGATCTAGAAAAGTTCAGTGATGAAGCAGAAAGCAGTCTGAGCCTAATTGGTGATTAACATGGAAATGCCATCCCTTTATTTGCCTCTTTAAATAAGGCATCCACATTTTGTGCAATATCTCACATACCATTTGTTCAAGAACTGAGAGAACAGGTTTCAAATCTTCCTCTTAGTTTATGTTAAATGAATTCATGATTTAATGCACAGTGTTTCCTTGCTGATTTCTCTCACTGATCAAAATTGCTTGTAACTTCTAAGCATTTTATTTATACATATTTATACATATTTTACATACAATATTTGATTTTCGTTAAGCTTGATTCATGATTGAATTATTTTGTTGTAGTTAGTTTTCCTGGAGTTGGATTTGTTTCATTCAGATTTTAATTGATTCTGAACTTCTGGGTTAATAATGTTCAATAAAAAGACTCAAATTCCACAGAATTGTTTTCTTCCATGGCTGCAACATATGTTCACCAGCTATGGATGATCAGAAGGAATCTCTGATGATGAACTTGAAAGTCATGATCTTCTGATCTGTCCAATTGGAAATTATTACTGCTCAAATAAAGTTTTCTTTTATTTTAGAAATTTTTGCCTCTTTCAGAAACTCACCAAATCACTATGTGCATCTACACTTTACTTCTTCTAACAATAGAAAGTGGAGAAAATATAAGGTCCTTATCTACAAATAAAATTCAATATAGGGCAATTTCAAATAGAGTGTTAAGCACTTCTGGGCTTACAAATGTATAACCACAAAAAAAAAAAGCTGAATAAATATTAAATAAGCTACTGAACTGCTGATCTCTGTTGCTCCTAAATGTCTGTATTTATGCACTTGCTTTCATTAGAGCTTTCATATTAAAAGGAATGTTGGAGTCAAGAAGGCTCAGGCCCACACTAGTTCATAATTTAGCATGAGTTATCACTTAGCTTCATGAATCAGATGAAACATCATTTGCAAAAACAAGCATCTCAGGGCAAAACTAGAAGTGAGAAATCTCATTCACTTTCCAATAAGATTGTCATGAACTGATCTGCCAGTGCTGGAATCACAGCCACTGAATGCATAAACTGTTTGCTTCTCATATGCAAATATTCTCTTACTTGATCTCAGAGATTAAGAGAGGCTTTCTACATGTAGGTTTCCAAGGTCCAAAATTAATGAGAAATTCTGATTAATATTATTGGCTAGATATGACATTTAACACACATTAATGTAATCAATCATTTAGGGCATGTAAGTAAATTATGGTGATTATAACACAAGGATGCATTGCAAAGTTATTTCATACATGGGGGATTTTCAAAGTCCCACATGATGACATTGATATAGTGCTACTACTCCGTTATAATCTTTGTATATTATTTAAGTGTAACAAATACTTCATTCATTGCCTGCCCTAAACTTTGCATTTGGTGACATTCTTGCTGCTGTGTTAATATCAGGTCTATTAAGCTGGACCTCATGGTCCATTACCCTTTCTTTAGGCCTGACCCCATGAAGTTTAAGGGTCTTGAGCACAGTGTGAAAAAGCAAAAGGTTTCACTCTCACCCAAGGAGCTCATTAGGACTTTATAGAAACACAAAAAATACTCACACAGTACCAACATTTGCACTGAGGGATACTCACCAGACAAACAGCCTGGTGTCAGGAGGAGCTCATTGTTCTCTTTTTCCAGGCCTGCACACCAATTTAGCAGGCTAGCTAAAGGGATCGCTCATTTGTAATCCAGCATTTCAGCCTTTGTAGGAGAGATTCATTTGCCAGCATCTTTTAACTTGGCTTCCTTGAAATTCCAGTTCCACTCAGAATGGTACTTTTGAAAGCACTGAAATCCATCGGGTAGGATGGCACTTACAAAACACTATAGTGGCATTTGGAGGCTGTCATTGTTTGTCATTGCTGTTTCAAGGCAAGTAAACAGTAATTCACAGGATGTTCTTAAAAGGCTTTTCTGCAAATCCCTTATTGACTAAGGGCCAGGCTCTGTGTTGCTTACCTGCCTTGAATAGTGCTTCTCCTCTCCTAGATTTCAGCTGAGTTGCTGAAGGAACAGGGCACAACAAAAGATGTGCGAGGCTGTAAGAGTCCAACCCTAACCACTGTAAGAGTAAACTAGTCTCTTGCCATCCATCTGTCTCTCTCCCTGTCTCTACAAAGTTTCAGTATCCTGGAAAAGGCCCCAGGTACTATTTACTATATAACAGCTCACCATGGATTTGGGTTCTGAATAAGACATCTCCCTCTTTTAAGACACAGTGTTGCTAAGGCTTTTGCAGTACTCTGAGCATAACAATGTAGGTAGTGACTCAATTGTATTTTGAAATGATTTTTAAATGGTGGTGTTTTCTTTGAAAGCTGGTGCTCACGGCCTCAGGCAGTAGCAGGCAGCTCACTGGGTGGCAGCCTTTAGCATCTTATTTAGAATGTGCATAGTTTTTTAAAAGAGAGTTATAACAGACTGGCAAACCAAAGGGATTTTTATGTTTGAGGGAAATGGGAAAGTTCTGTAGGTAATTTTGCCTGACAAAGATTGGTTTTAATACTTTGTCATAAAGCATCTTTCCATCAGAAGAACTTATTTAAATTCCTGGTGACTGCCCACATTCAGGGTGTAAAAAAAGGACAATTGGCATTAAGATAACTTACAAATTTGCTGCTGACCAGAGGTGGGAAGCCAAAGTAAGGGAATTGCTGTGTGTACAGAGCTGGCATCTAGGTGGATTATTCCTCCTATTTCCTGATGCTGACATACATTATGCTATGAAATCAGTGGAGAAACACTTGCATTTGTTACTCTGTTTTAATATATAGGCAACACACAAGCAGTCCTGCACTACATCTGTGGATCATCACTGTGAGCAAAACTAGTTCTGTTGATCAGTTGGATGTTTCCTTCTCTAAAGAGCCACTATGTGAGTTAATTTGGCCCCCATAATGCATAAAATACAAACAAAAAAGTATGCGGAGAAAACAACATATCTCTTCAGGTCCTTCAAAGTGGGCTTGGGGGCACTAGCAGGGATGTTGCACATTTGCTGACATACACATTCATAGTCAGTAAACGCTGCCTGGAAATCCAGGCATGATTTATTGATGGTCATTGTAAAACATACAAAAACCTGTTTGAGAATCATTGCAAACCAAAATCCTGGGGTCTCCATAGCTACTGATTGGTAACTTGTAGCTGCCATGCCATCTTCATAAAATCACCACCTCCTCCTCACACAGATGACAGCTCTCAGCATTCCCCAGATCCACCCCCAACTGTTTCATCTCAACTCACATTTGCTAAGCCAAAGTATTTAAGATAACTTTGAAAAGAATTACAGGGGGAAGAAAATAATGGGTTAAAGGAGAAATCATGTGCCTTACTGAAAGGCAGTTAGAAGAGAGAAGGGAATCGCTGAGAAAGGTACAGTGAGGTGAGGGGATAGAAGAAAGAAGAAACCACAAGTTGCCTGGACTACAGCCAGCACGAATGGGAAGTTCTGAAGACAGTGGTCAACTACAGCTTCACAGCATCTTATACAAGGAGGAAGGCCAAGGAACCAAAAGCAGACTTGTCCCAGCAATTTCAACATAGCCTTGAACCGCAGCATGTGCAAAATATCTCCTGTGAGGATGCGTGTTCATGCAATATCATGGAGATTACGTTGCACAGCTTTTCACAGCAGATTATGTTAAGCTGGTATTTCTGATAGTTGGATTGGGGAAGATGCAAAGCATGTACACAATCTATTTTGGCATCTCTGCTTTGAGGTTGCAAGGGAAGAGGGCATGGCGAGAAGCAGCACTTTTAGCAAGCACTGCTACTTCTGCAGTGAATGTCAGGCTGTGGTGTAGGATTTGGCCTTTGGCCTCCAAATCTATTTAATCAAAAATATGGTCACACCACTATAACCACAAAGGCTCCTTGAGCTATCACATCAATAACATCAGATTTTCACTTTGTTCTCTCAGAAGTGGTGCAAACAAACAAATGTAGAAGCTGTTCTTTCAGCTATTGTTTCTTTTAATTACAATACAGAAATAAAGCTAGGTCAGCAGTTAATTGAACTGAGTCCAGTTAAAGTCATTGCTCTTCAGCAGCAAAATTATATGGCTTGAAGGCTCACTGTATAAAACATAGCATAAAAATCACTCGTAGGTCATTGACAATTTTATGTTTCCTGTATGGATTCTTTTGGCATTCTTGGACACACAGAGGCTGGGCATTATTCTATCAACAGTTTTCAGAGTAGCATTTTTACATCTGATTTGATTGTTACTCACAGTAAGCCACACCTTTACCCCAAGTTCTGTTGTGATCATGAGAATTCACTCTGAGATAACCACAGACGAGCCCTTTGTGAGTCAGAAGCTAAAAACAAGTACTTGATAAAACAAAACTACCAAGAACATATTAAAATCTTAGAGAACAGGACCTCCACTGCTGTGTTTTCAGGGTCTGTGCTCTGAGAGTACTGCTGAACTTCAAAGTTTTCTTCAAACTTACTTGAAATAGAAATTGAAGTTTCTTAGCGCTATCACTCCACAGTCGGAACTTACCTAGGGATAAAGAAAACTCATACTCATTTTTCTATCTGCATATACAGCTCATGGCACAGTGGACCTTGTGTGGGTGACCTCTGGACTTTAATTATATTAGATTATAATTATATTAATATAGACTTTATATTATAGACTTATATAATATAAACTTTAGTTATTATATTAATATAGACTTTATATTATAGACTTTACTTATATAATATAAACTTTAATTACATTACAGATAATAATGTAAACATAATATATTAAGTGTAATATAGTAACAGTAATTATGAAAATGAATGGGGCAACTCGAATTGGTGTAATATAAATTAGGGCATTTCAGTGTTGCCTTTATAAAAAAATAAACAGCATGCACAGAACCAAGACAGGATCATATGTGAAAATGAATGAAATGGAATGAATGAATGAATGAAATTCCATACAATGGTAGAAAAACATTTGGTAATCAAAGACATGAGATGAGCATTGAAAGAGTAGTAGGCCACTTAAAGGAGAAAAAAAAAAAAAGGTGGTATCAAATGGCAAAAAATCATAAAGGCATGTTTAACTAATGCCAAAGGAAAGGATGATAGCATCACATCTGAAAAGAAGGAGAGATTTATTGCATGAAGCAAAAGGGGGTTGGCAGAGGCTCTAATAAGGGCAGATGATGCTAGGATATTAAGAATGTCTCTTCAAGCAGAGATAAGAAAGTGTGCTGAAGCATGGGCACAGCTCTGCTTTCTACGAAAATACCAAAGAGGTGACTGGACTTTGAATAAAAGCAGAAAACCCTTTTTGTAAGATACCAAGACAATAGTAGGAAAAGCTCCACATTGTCAATAGCTGATAAGCTATTGCCTGCAACTGTGAAACAGAAGATCCTGTCATATGATCATCAATATTCTATTCCAAGTTGCTTAAAAGAATAAAAAATGGCCTTTCTACTGAGGATGACATGAGGACAGTCAGCAAACATCATATCCATAAACCCTGCAAGGAGTCTATCTGATGAGCAGCAAAAGCAGACCTTTTGCACTCCCAACTGGAATAATAACTTGGGATATTATTATTTGCCCCAAATGAAATTTCAAGCATATGTTGCCTCTGAAACAAGGAGATGATTTTACTGAAATGTTTCATTTTGATGACAGTGATTCTATCATACGAGTTAGTATCTGAATGCCTTTAGAAACCAATTGTCTTTACTAGCAAAACTTGTTTTCAGTTTTGTTAATTAACTTACTTTAATATTTTCAAATGAGTATTTTCCAACCCTAGCCATTTTGTTAGAAAGTGTTTATCTAGCTGTACTTTAATACTGAAAACTGAATGATTCTTACATGGCACCACTGAGATGTTCATCCTTCTGCAGAGTAAAAAAAAATAAAGATAATTAAATCATGTGAGTGTGTGTGAGAGAAAGAATAGATGAAGTAATTGTATGCAGAGGTAGGTGCTATGCAAACACCTGGCTAGATTACAATCTACTTTAATTGGGTAATTGATCACATCCTTCTGAATTCTATTTTAATCAGCTGGAAACAGAGGTTAAACAGGGGTTACTGGGCATAGTGATGTGCTTTTAGATAGGCAAAGCAGAATCAGAGTTTGTATGCATAGGACAGACTTACAAAGAGAGATAACTTATGTAACACACAGTAAGCATTGCAAAAGGCTGTTTGCTGGCAATTACATTTCTTTGTAACATGAGGGTGTCTCTTAAGTAACTTCTCGCTGTTGACCTCAAGTCTCAGTTAACTAATCTCTGCTGTAGTGCATGCAATCCAGGTATAAATTGTTATATTTAACAAAAATAAACAAACCAACAGAAAACAAAACAACACAAACCCAGAAACTTAAATTCTTTCAGTAATTATTTAGAAAGATAATTGGGAAACGTATGAAAGGTATACACTAGACAGCATGGAAATATAAAGGGAAAATGGTGTTTAACTAATGTAATTAGCTTCTTCATGGGAAAGTCAATGAAAACTGACAGGTGTGAAGTAGGAGACATCCTAGGTTGACTACAAAGAGGGTTTTTAATTTAGCATCACATAAAAGATTGATATGTAACATCATCAAATATGGTATTGATGGTGACATTTTACACTGGGGAAAAATGGTTCCTTAAATTAAATAAGAGAGCAATATTAAGTGGATATAAATTGAAGGACATCATAGGAATTATAATTAGGTACAGAATATTTGCTGTAAGTTATAAACAGTCTGTAACAGACATGCATTTATATAGGAAAATTGGTAAGGCTTGATTTATTGAAGAGAAAGAAAATAAATGGTTGAAAGTGTTGGAGAATAAAGATATTTTAGAGTAACTGTCAAAATTTATTCTCCTATTTCTGCAAAAATAAACTGAAAATATTTTTTGAGTAATAGCAGAAATTCAATGCTGCTTGTCACTTGTGAAAATTAGGAAAGTAAATAGCTTTTTTGCTGTTTCTGTGGAGAGGAAAATGTAACTAAATATCTACAGCTTTGCATGTTGATTTGGCATCACACTGAAAGCAGACTTTTGAATACTAAAGTCGTTGAGTGCAGGTAATAACAGAGTGCATCTCACAGCCTTGCACACTGTGATTCTACGAATCCCATCAGCCTGAAGATATACAAGGTATAACAGCAATCTTTAATGACACCTTAGCAGTATTGACACATGCTTGAAATGATGTTTCGTATCAGGAGAAAGTCATGAATATATCAAGACAAAAGCACTGTTTCAATTTTAAAAGAAATAGCCTTAAAATAAATTATGATCTTTGTACTAGTTTTGGCTTATGATTTTCCCAGAGAAATACCCAAACTGGGTAGGATCCAAAGCAAAGATGAGACAGAACTTTAATTTTTTAGATTTGACTTCATAAAACCTGTGTGCAGCCATGTGGTTAGTATGGAAAATACTGACATTGGTTTGTGATGCTTAGAAAGTAGTTAATTTCCAAAGAGAGTACCCTCATGCTAACTGCAGTCATTCTAGCTGTGGTTAGTTTCATAGCTAGAATTTTACCCCTATGCTTTCAGCCAGATCCTTATCAAACCTAACCTTCAAAGTGTAGAGAAGGCCCCACTGTCTACAGAAGTAATCTACCAAACTTCTTGTCAGCCTTAGGGCAACTACCAAACTTGTATTTTCAAGAGCTACTAAATGCTTTAAGTGATCCACACTGTTCTATGGCCCCTGCCCACGGCCAACCCTCATGGCACAAGTTGTATCCAAGTGCCTACCCCATGCCCTAGGCTTCTTTGGGAGCCACGTTCAGTTTTAGCTTTGTCTTAATCTCTAAAGTTCTGCTTGGTTTGGCAGAATCTGAGTGTGTACAATGGATGGACAACCTTAAGTTTAAATACAATTACTAAAGCCACTCTGAGCCAAAATACATTCAGTAGCAAAGATTATATCCTCTTTTTTTTTCTTTTTTCTTTTCTTTTTTTTTTTTTTTTAATGCTCTAGTCAAGAATATTGCCTTTTTTTTTTTCCTTTTTTTTTTTTTTTTTCCTTTTTTCTTTTTTTATTTAAATGTTTTAGTCAAGAATATAGCTAGGTAGTCTTAGGTTGGTGCAAAATTTAGAAGTGATCCTACAGGAGAACATGCAGAGTCACCCCCAGGTCACAAAATAAAGTTTTCCCTAATGCCATCTTTCCTGCTTACATAACACTTTTTTTTCACTGGGCTGAGTATAAGAGGCATGGACAGTGACACATTAGATCAAAAAAGATTTTGGTGTATTAGTTGTATTTTGCTATCTGCAAAGACAGGATCCCAAAATTTTTACCCAGAAGATACTTAAATACAGAAAGACTGCAGATCCTGGTCATACCCCAGTCCAAGGATCCCTAAGTTAGGGTTGTAGATGTTCTCCAAAAAGATCTAAGAGGAGCCTTTCTTCACCACGCTCTCTCCAAAAGTCCACACAGTAAGGAGTGTTACATGGAATAGTCCCAATTGCTAAAAACTAGTTTGATCTTGCAACATAGTTTACATAGACATGTTATTAAGAACTGTTCTTGAATCATAGAATAGACTCATTGGATAATTCAAGCTGGGAAGAACCATATGAGGACTTCAGTCCAATCTCCTGCTCAAAGCTGGGTCACCTCTGAGCAAAGATCAGGTAGTTCAGGGCTTTATCCAGTTGGGTCTTCAACCTCTGCAAGGATGGAGCCTGCACAGCATCTCTGGATAATCTCTCCCAGTGCCTGACTGCCTTCGTGGGCAGAAAGTTCACCCTTATATGCAGTCGGAATGCCTCATGTCAATTTAAGCCTTGCCTCCTGCTCTCTCACCATGAAGGACATCTCCTCCAGGTTCTGCTGAACTCACTCCAGGTTGTCACTCCCTTCTAGCACAGCTGTGACCAAAATTGGATACAGTATCTAGTGCTGACAAATGAGGAATAATTCCTTCCCCCAATCTCAAGGCTGTGTTCCTGCTGCTGGCTGTCCCCGCTGACAGGGCACATGGCTGGCCTTTACCTGGCTGCCCACTGGACCCCAAGAGCAGTCACCACAAAACTATTCCCAGATGATCCCCTATCTGGGTTTCTGCAGGGGACTGGTGCCCAGGGGCAGCACTGAGCACTTGTCCTCTCTGAATCTCATGTGGTTCCTTTAGTTCCTGTCATTCCCCACCTTGTCCTTTTGGCCTTTCCAGAGGATGGATGCGACAGTTGTCTTTTTCTAGTTGTTAGGGACTTCTAAGTCTGTAGGACCTTTCAAAAGGGATTGATAATAGAGAATCATGTTTTATACATGAGGACACAGTTAAACGCAATTTGTTCCTATTTGCTATAGGAAAAAAATTGTTATCACAATGTTAGAAAGATATCGCTTTGTTCAGACACCTCAAATGCAGAGAGTGAAATTGTGGCTCCCTGGAAGCCTATGGCACAGCTCATTCTGTGTGTGAAGAGAAATGTAACAGCATTAATAGTTCTGTTAGGAATTGAGGTTTCCTCGCTCTGAAGTGTCTCAGTAAAATGAAGCTGTATTTGTCAAAGCAGTCAAAAGCGACTTTTATTTTTTGGAAATATAGCTGTGTTTGCTCTAAGTGCAACTGAAAGCCCCCTGACATTCATGGAAAGACCATAGTTTTTTAGATCAGATATTTAATATGCAAATTTTTGTAATTAATTAGCCATGTTATTGGAGGGAAAAATCCATAATCTGCAGGCAGCTTCCATCTGCCCTCCCATTATGAGGGCTAGTGCTGCTCTAACTCTGTTTGCTTTTTACCTCTGATATTTTGCATTAATTAACTGCAAGAGCAGATGAAATTCTTGGGAGAGATTAACTTTAAATTGATGCAACTTGTCATTTTTTCTAACTAATCTTAACAAACCACGCAGATTTTACTGCTGCAGGAATGCTTGAGCTCTGAACATTTATTTTACTTTGTTTAACTCCCCAAGTTACTTTATCTGAAATTGTCTTCCTACCTGGCAATCAAAGAAATGGTGTGTTCCTGTAGGGATTAAGTCAGGAAGCAGTTTTTAACAACAACAAATTGAAACGTTTACACAAGGAAGTGTTGCTTTTATAAGTGATGGGAAACTTCAAATTTGATTACAAGCAACCTTTGGCTTCCTATCTGTTCAACAATAGGCCATGTTGTTAAGGGCAATTTCCATGCACAGCATGTGGGTCCCATTTTTTCATCCTTAGACATGGTTGTTTACTGTTCAGAACTGTTTATGCATTTTAATCAGGCTTATTCAGCAGCCCTTAATAAATCACTACCAACTGAATGTACCAAAACAAGAACTATTACACAGGATTTGTTCCCCTCACGCAGCATTTGCCGCCCTTAGGTTCCACTGGATATAAAAATAAAGAGTCAATGGGTAATTGAGTCAAAAGAATAAGTATTAGACATATGATTTTAGTGCCTTTTGCTGAGCCGTTGCCTCCAGCAACTTCCGTTAGCTCCAGGAGCCTGCCTTTAAATTCAGCCCAGGCCAGAATGACTTAACAATTGGAACCTGCCTTCAGCTCATGGCACTGAAAGTCTTTTTGATGGGATGAAGCTGACAGCCCAGTTCCTGCCTGGCAGACGTTCACATGAGACAAGACTGAATTCATATAGATAAGTGCTTCAACATTCAGGTATCTGAGGCGCTGGGAACAGTGGAGAGAGTGCTGTGGGTGAGAGGTTGGTATACACCAAGAAATGTGTCATTGCTGTTCTTTGTCTTAGTAGCAACCAAATATATTTCTTTTCCATAGTCTGGTGAATAAAAAATGTTCAGAGGAATTTTAATAAATTGATAGTGTTCTGTGATTGCTCTCAATCATTTAAAAAAATTCAGAAATAAAGCTACTTGATTTTAAATAAAAGAGCATTTAGTCTTACAGATTTTTCCAATGCTGATTTACTGGCTTACTTCACACGAAAAAGAGGAGAATTTTACAGGCCTATAGATTATGCACAGCAAAGATGGCATGGTGCCCTGTGCACATCAAAGACTTATGCCTGAGGAAACAAAAAAGGTAAAACAGAACAACAAAAAGGGTTTCTAACACACAAACTGTCCCAGAAACTACTACTGAAATGCAATATATAATTCTGGAGATTATTTAGTAGGGCCCTTGCCTCTCTCTGTCAATTTGCCCTACTTAAGAAAAGGGGAGAAATTAGAGTGGCTAGATTTGAGCCCTATTATCTTTGTCTGAAGAAATCTTTTTCATTTGGGTCAGTGTGCTTGGTCAGGCTGCCTAGTCCCTACGCTGCTTATAGCAATACAAGCTTTGTCTAGCAGTTCTGCAACATTCACACTTACTCTCCTGCTGGACCAGAACCCCCAGGCAGCTTCATAGTCCTTCTCTTTTGCCCTCACCCCCCAAATTGTCCATGAAACAAGCACTTATGCTTGTTTCTGAAGAAGCAGGATGCTGGGGAGAGTTGTTTCAGTCTGCTATTGTTTACCTTGATAAAGAAGAGTTCTTTTGTGAGGAGAACTGCTACAACACAGCAAAATTCTGATAGCTACATAGTGAGATTTCCTACCAGAAATTATAAGGCCCAGTTTTCCAAAAGCTTAACTAATATGACAATTGTCTTAACTTCACTGGTGCTCAGCTACTATGACTGGCATGACATGGAGCCCCTCAGCCAGTTGAATCAGGGAGGCTCAAACCTGTCAGGAAGACCAAAGTGAAATACTGCGGTATTCTTCAAGGTTCAGCAGAACCTTGGTTAGACTGACACAAAAGATGGTCCCCAAATTGTGCAGTTACTAATACCAAAATGGAAATTGTGCCATTCTTCTTTGTTACCAAGCAATAAGTAGGTAACCCTCTGTTTCTTGTACATCATTTACAAAGCATGTCCAGTTTAGACCAATTGAACTCAATAATCCTTATGGGTCCCTTCCAACTTGGGATATAGATTCTACGACTCATATTCTTCTCTTTGCTGTGAGGTTAGGTATCTTTTCTACATTATTCTGGTAACAAATTTGCTTCTCTCAGTAAAAAAAAAAAAAAAAGAGAGAATGGTAAAGAGAAACAGCCCAGCAGTTCTCATGCAATGGTACCTTGAATGAAACTTTTGCTTCACTAACGGACAACAAAATTGCTTTGCAAATGTTTGATTGAGACCTTGCTGTCAACATTTTCCTTCTTTCACAACTGCAGAAACTATATGGTGCTTTTCTCCACCTTGAAACTTCATTATGTGACCTAACACTTCTGTTAGAAAGTGCCAGAATCATTCAAGTCAGCCACATGGGACCTCACCAAACCACGAACCTTCAGTTCTGAGGGTGAAACACTTCTGAATGCAGTAGACCATGTTCATACACTCCGCTGCATTATGTTACAAACTTTAAAAGAGACTGATGATGTCAATGAAACCAAGAGGTAAATGTAGATACAACATTAATTCTCTGTCATTTCTGTGTTAACAATCACTTCTAACATTAAAGGAACAATGTTTAAAAAAATTACTGAATTTGTCCTTTTCAAAGCAAGTATGAAGAAGGTGCACACTTCCTACATTATCTTCCATTAAGATACATCTTAATATTATGGTACCTGATTCCTTTTTCAGAAGCATTCTCTCTTCTTATTATGGTTAATCTGATTTTGGAAACCATTCACTGAAATGATTACACAAATCTCGAACTGCACCACTTTCCTAAGTTGTCAAAGGTACACAAGAGAAGTTGTATGAAATACCTAAGGCGCTCAGAAACACTCTGCTTTTCATATCACCAGATACATGAAGTATCAACACTGCTGTGTGGAGAGCAAATCACACCCAGGTATAGAAGATGATGCTGGACAGACTATTGGATAAGCTCTGTATTTTACATCAGCAGAGCTGTAAATACAATTTATTCTCAGGAATACAACTTGTCTTTCAAGAACTCAATGTATATTTTATATACTTCATTTTGGATCCTTTGTATCAGACTGGGGCAGTAGATCCTGCTAATGTCTAATTTAATGTGAATTACAAGTTCTACTATATACGCTATCTTTCATGTACTCTATTTTACTCCTGGTATGTCACAAAGCTGAAAAGGAAAACAATCTAAACTGTGAAAATGAAATTTCCAATTAAAATCCTTTAGGACTGCAGTTTTCCATGTGTGGATTCTGCAAGGAGAAGCATAGCTATAAAGTTTTGATCATAACCTTATAACTAGCTCTCAGCATGAGCTAAAATCATGCATGGAAGTCAGGGTGCATGCTGCAGTAAGAATTGGTGCACATCTGCAACATAGCTTGACAGGGAATCAGTTCCTTTTTCACACTTCAGCATTTTACTTCTGTGTGTTTTTTTGCAGCTTGCTGAGATCTAATGGCAAGACAGATTTGACGGAAATGACTTCAGTCATTTGAAACTGAGCTCTTGAAGCTTTTTATGGAATTGGATTGAAAGAATGCTAATTCCATCTGTGTTTGTTAAGAATGATGGTGATTCCTGAGCACAGCAGAGTTTCCTGGTGAACAGTTAAGTTCAGCTGGGATTGCTGTGAAATGCTTTAGCTAAATCTAGACTTCTCAAAGGCCTGACTAACCTGGCAAAGTTTATATTGCTTTCAGGATATCAGGGCTGTAAAAAAAAAAACACAGCAGGAGGTAGGAAGAGAAGCAAGTGTCAGGGAGAACTGCCTCCTCAGAGATGAAAACGGCAGCAACAGGGTGCCCCAAATCTTGTAATGTTGTGGGCTGGATGCCAGTTCTGCTCCTCCCTTGAAAAGCAGCCCTGGCTGGCAAGATCTGGAATCCTTGCAAGTGGCGTGTGTGGGCAGCTAGAGAGGAAGCCATGCAGAATACCAGCCCACCCAGGCTCTCTTCTAGGCTGCCCCTCACTGCTGCACACACAGCAAGACGGCAGCGGAATTTCTTAGTTCGTTTTCTGAGCACTGTCTGTGCCTCTAAATGTGCTGAAAATACTATATGACAAATGGAGAAAATGATGGCCTGTGATAGGACCAGAGCGTGCAAACAGAAGTTTCCTCTCTTTCTTCGCCCTGACTTCTCTGGGAAGAGATTCTGAAGCCTGTGTGTGGGACAGCACATCAGCATGTGGTACCGGTGATACTTCTCCAGCAAAGCCTGGACAGTGCAAATCACAGCAGCATTTTTCAGTGTGAGATGTGCTGAAGAGGTCAGCTTCTGCCAGGTTAATGCTTCAAATCATGCAGCTGTCACACTCTGCATTTGAAATGTGTCCTAAGCTTCATTTTAGAAAATGCAGCAGGTGTAAATCAGAACAGTTTAGATTATGTAGAAATAAACTCAAGGTCATAAACTCTTCCTGCAGAGCAGCACCTGTGCCTGCTCTACTTCTGTCCCCACTCTTCTGCAGTGTATCCAGGCTGGAGTTCTCCAGAGTGATTTGCACCCAGGTTAGCAAAACAGGACAGTGAGAGGCTATCCCAGTCCAGGATATTCAGCCTACCCAAATACCATTATCACTGAAATGTCAGTGGAGTGATTTTTGAACAGGGAGGGGAAATTCAGAGTAATGGCTAAAAGCTGATAGCAGCTCTGCACTGATATCACAGCCTAGCCTATGCTTGGCAAGCTGATACTATTTTGCAGAATGCACTTTTCTGTACTGATGTCTACCATGCTTAGGTTAGACAAAACAATATGGGACATCTATTTCTAAGTGTGGAAAATACATCTCACTTACAAAACGGCAGATAACTATGTTACGAGAAGTGAATTCTGATCTTTATGCCCAAGGCATTTAGTAAGAATTTCAGGATCAATCCCAGGAAGCCTGTGTATTCTCTTGCAGGCTTCACACTTCCTCTGGCTGGAATATGTCACTCCAAAGCTTGCAAGCAGAAAAGTAGAGAGCATATGGCAGTATTTTTACTGGAAAAGCTAAGTTGGAAATCGTTAATAACTGGTTTAAAATAGATGTCTCTAAAGTGGCATATAAGGAATCCAGTAAAATTACGACTGCGTAGAGCTGCCTTTGGCATGCCCAAGCAAACAGAGCATTAGAATTACCTCATCTCTGTCTCCTGCAAGCGTGTGTCTGTTTCTGTATCAAGATCCCTGTTCTTGGCTATACCGAATGAAATGGCACTAATACAATCACAGTATCTCAGGCTGCCAAGGAGGAACACTGAAAGCATAGAGGCAGACGGCTCACACCACATGAAGTCTTCAAACCTACAAGTAGCAGGTGTGCTAAAGTTTCTGTGTATCTGAATTTAATAGAATGTAAAGAACACCTGAATGACTTATTTCTCTTCTTAAATCAGCCTCAGACATTTTATCCACTCTGGCTGTAGGCACATTTCAGAAAACTCAGTCATAAAAGAGCATAAAAGAGCAGTGTGAGTTTGACTCAGAGTAGGTAGGACTTTCCCTGTTTGCATGATTCTTTTGAATTCCAAGGCTTCTCAGCTGCTACTGTCACAAGGTCCTGGAAAGTGCATCTTCTCCTGAGATAACCATGTTGCTTGTTTACAACATAGTTTAAGTAGTAAAATAAAAGAGCATCCTTTGAGTACATTGGAGTAACTCGCTGGCACTGAAACCTATGCCTCAGCAGCTTAAGCCTTCAGCAAGTGTCTTAGCCAAGAACATTCTCCTTGTTAAATAGGGCTTGCAAGAAAATTAAATCTATGTAAATATGACAAAAAAAAAGAAAAAGAAAAAAAAAAGAAAAAGTGAATGTTGACTGAATCTGGTAGAGTGTAAAATAAGGAAATGAATAAAGAATTGTTTCTTTGGATTTTGTGGTTGATTGCTGCAGCTTATTGACTAGTCATATACTTGGCAGTTTTAGAAGCAAATCAAACATGCCAGCAAACCAGTAAGAAATTACTGGAAAGAAAGCTAAAAGAAGTGTCTGACTGCTAATATACATGCATCCAGTTAAGCAACTGAAAGGACAGTATGAACTAAAGCTCAGCTTAACATGAGTTGGGGCTGAGAAGGAGGCGCAAGGGAGAAACTCGCTGGCTCAAGGCTGGAAATGTCACCTGAGAAAGAGCAGAAAAAATATAATGGGGGACACTTTGATTTGGTTGCATGGACTTTGTGCTCAATACATTAAATACTATGCCTTGGCTGTACCCTGGATTTACAGTGAGAAAGGCATAACAGAGTGCTGGGCATTTCATGCATGTTCATATCCATTAGCTCTGCAACCTGAGAAGTGTATCTTAACATTTTCCAGCCTCCTCAAAACAAGCCAGACTATCCAGTTAAGGAAAACTTCTGATTGAATCTGGTTAAAGCAAAAGTAATTTAATAGATTGGCAAAATTCAAATAGCCTAAATACCTTCCAAATTTGCTGGACCGAATGAAATGAGAATACCACCTCTACTTGCTGAATGTATCCAGGTAAAAAGCACGCACTTTCCAGCTCTCTGGCAAAGGATCTCCTTGTCACAGATATCCAGGCTGTATTCACTGAAAAGGACCTCGATTTAAGGATACCACCTGTTTTTTACACCCATATTAGTTCAGGTTTGAATGAGTAATTTGTACTTTTTTGCACTGATCTCTCCAGCTTTGGACAGATAATAGCTCTTGGGCCTGACTGTACCTTTTTCTCGCATACCCTGAGGACACAGAGAACTCATAACTGCTGCTCAGCAGGGCTACAGAGCTGTGCCCTAGGGCAAAATGCTCAGAGGCTTCCCTCGTTTAAGGAGTTAATTCAGCCAGTTCTATGCTACCACCCTTACTTAAGCTATCTCAGCTGGTTTTACCCCTCCCTTGGGAATCTCTTGAAAAAATAATTTTTTGTTTGACTGTATTATTTGCAACTTGGAAGGGCCATTTCAGCATTCTGTGGCCCTGCCTGTGGTGGGGGGGTTGGAGATTCATAATCCTTGAGGTCCCTTCCAACACGGGCCATTCTGTGATTCTGTGATACAGCTGTGGAACCAGAATAAGAGACAGGAGAGAAGGGAACTGCTTAAATTCATCACAATGACTCAGTTGCACCTTGGAACTAGACAAAACCTGACATGAATTATTAACTGATTGTGTGGAAATTGATCACTCTCTTCCACTAAGCAGAGCTGTTGTCAAATTCTACAAGTGTTGTCCTTCTATTTCACGGAAATGTGCAAAGTGTTAATCAGGCCAAACTACACAGCTGAGATTAATACAATAGTAGTGACTTTGGCATGAGAAATTGCTTCAGAGGAAACCAAATCCTGAGCCCTCACTGAAGGCTGCTGTCATTAACCATATTTTGCTTGGTGAATACCTTTTATTCTTGCAGCACAGCTGGATGGACTAACTGCACTTTCCTACGTGCTGAGTTATGGTTCCCAGTGTCTCAGGCCTTTGGGAACTCTGTGAGAATTTGGTCAGTGAAAGGAAAGACAGAAAAAATCCTTAACTGTGAATAAATTTATGAGACGTAATTAACACAGCAGCTACTTGAAAAGTTTGAAAACAGGTGCTCTCCTGCGAGGACTTGATTCTTTCTCTTAGGAACATGGTAAATACATATCCCTGTATCTTACTATTACAATGTTACATATTTGCTTTGAATATGCTGTTGGCTGCACTGGGCTAGAATCTGTCCTTTTCCATAGCAAGAGGCAACTCCAGTCACAAAGTACACGCAGGTAAAGTACTTGCATTAATATCCAGGCCTCACAAAGATGATGACCTTCAGATCTGCAAATGTAAGTGCTTAAGCTTGAGCTGAGAACATTCACAGTAAGGGAACTATATGTGTTTTTTGTTCTTATTCTTCCTCATACTTACAGCCACTGCTGAAGACAGAAGATGATACTCCATCTCCATGCACCTCTGGCATGGAGCAATTCTATCATGTTCATCACAGATACCACTGTCATGGTGCTGATGGAGGAAACGCTCAAATTCTGGCAGGACCAATCTACCCAAGGACATGAAGGGAGGCCTGGGCTGAGTGATGAATTCACAACTCACAAGTTATCACCTGGCATCACAGTAATTCAATCTGTGATTGAATCTGTCAATGATAGAATAATAGAATTGTTCTAGATGGGACTCTTTCAGGTCATCTAGTCCAACTCCACTTCAGTGAACAAGGACTCTCACAGCTAGATCACGTTGCTCAGAGCAATGTTCAGCTTGACCTTGAATGCCTCAAGGGATGGGGCATCCATCACTTCCTGGGGCACCCTGTTCCCATGCCTAACCACCGTTCTTGTAAAAAACTTCTTCCTTATATCCAATCTAAATCTCCCCTCTTTTAGTTTGAAACTCTTGTCCTATCACAACAGACCCTGCTAAAGAGTCTGTCCCTAACTTTCATATAGCCTCCCCTTTTAGCTACTGAAAGGCTGTTATTAGGTCTCCCCGGAACCTCTCTCTCAGCGTGTCCTCGTAAGGGAGGTGTTCCATCTCTCAAATCACTTCTCTGGCCCTCCTCTGGACATGATGCAACAGGTCCACATCTCTCCCATATTGAGAATGCCACATCTGGACACAGCACTGAAGGTGATGTCTCACCAGAGTTGAACCATCCTTCCCATCTGATGTCTAAAGATAGAGTTCCACTTCTCCAGCTGGCTGCAGTCACCATAACCACCCTGTTACAATGTGCAAGGCTACTGCTATACAATAACAAGGGACAGATCTGCTTCAGAAGGTTCTGCATAGAATATCCCTGAGACAAGCGAGTTAGCACCTGCTTGAAATAAAAGGATTTCTCTGCAAAAGAGGAAGACGACTCCAAGCCTTTGGGAACAGCATCCAATTTTGACTTCCCACATGTGTGTTTTCACTGGAAAATGATACATCTCTGCCATGTTACATGTTTTTTAGGTAAATAAATAAGAGGAAGATACACAAGTAGAAACAGAGCCATTCCTGCCAAAAGATGTTTATGCCTACAGAAACCATCGTCCCACATCTTCGGGAAAATATGATTAACAGCACTGTGCTGATCTTAATCAGATTTATTGAGACAAATGTTAAAAATCCAGCGGGGAGGGGGTGGGGGGGGGCATTAAAAATATATTGAAAAAGCAAATCGAAATACCCAGAGGGAGTGAGCTAATGACCGTCTTCCTATTACCTCATGAGATCAGGAGGTCGGCCGATCCGGCCGCAGCGCTGCGGTCAGCACCGCGGCCACCTTCCCCCGCCCGAGCCCGGGGCCGCGCTCCCCCCTGTCCCCTCGGCACAGGTTGGCCGGCAGCCGCGGGCCCGCCGCCATGTCGGGACGCCGGGGGCGCCCTGAGGGGTGACATGGCGGCGGGTAGCAGGGGGCAGCCACCCCCGCGCGAGGACGCGGCCGCACCGCTCCCCGCCCTGCCCCCCTTCCCGAGGGGCTGCCGGGCCGGGCGGCATTGTTGGCCGCGTCCATCACTCCCCGGCCCGGCTGACATAATGAATGCGCTTGGACACACCTTCCAGCCCGACGGAGAGGCGCGGCGTGCCTCCCCCGAGCGCTCCGCTCACCGCAGCCCTCCCGGCCCCGCAGCCCGGCGCCCCGTCCCAGCCCAGTGAGGGGCCGCGGCGGCCGGGCCGGGGTGGGCCGGGCCGGGCGGCCCTCGCTATGCTGCCCAGTGCGCTGTACTGGGACCTGGTGGGCTCCTCGGCGCTCCTCAACCTGCCGGCGGCGCCGGGCTTCGGCAGCCTGGGCAAAAGTTTCCTCATCGAGAACTTGCTGCGGGCCGGCGCACCGCAGAGCCCTGCCCAGCTCCGTCCCCTCCCCGCCAGCCCCGTGCCCCTCAAGCTGTGCCCCGCGGCGGAACAAATCAGCCCCTCGGGGGGTCCCTATCCGACCAGATGGGCTTTCCAAGTGCTTAACCCCTCGGCGGCGGACGGCGGCCGCCTACCAGCGCGGGCTCCGGCGGCGGACAGAGGCGGCGTCTTCCCGCCGGCGGCCACAGGTGAGCGCGGGGACGGGGAAGCGGGCGGGGCGGCCGGGCCGCGGCCAGGCTCTCGCCATCCGCGGCTTTGAACTTCGCGGAGCCGCGCACCTGTGGATGGAGCGAGCGCGGCGGAGCGTCGCTGCTGGCCGTGGGAGTGGCTCGAATTGCTTTTTTCGCAGCTCCGTACGGCCCGAAGCGGTCCGAGAGCCCCGCGCTCCGTGGCGGGGAAGCCGGGCGGCACTGCCGCCCTCAGAGCGGGCTGACGCGATGTTTCCGAGCCAAGTTTATTTCCTAATGCGCCGCGTGTGTTTTGCCTGAACGGAACCGCTGTAAAGCATATTTAGGAGTGAGAGTTTCTGTCAGTCGTTAAGCTGGTTGGGGCTGGATTACAAAATCCCTAAAATTCAGCCATGGATGTACCCTTTATGTTCGAATGTATCAATTTATTTCAGCGTTCTGTGGTGTGTTTGGAATTTTAATATATGATCATTCGGTCTTAAATGTGCCTAAAATAAGACAGACGAAAGCCTGACTGTTGAGCTGAGGATTTCAGGTGTGAAACGAGTGGCTCCATGTAGAACCGGAGTTGTTAAAAATTATTTTCTTTTCCAAGTATACTTTTATTTTAATTAAATCCTACAAAGTGTTCTGCAAAATCCAAAACGTTTTTTGTGCCTTTAGCATTTCCGGGCCTTGGTGATGTGAGCGTGTCTTAAGCATTTCAGTTATTGAAACATATATTTGCGTTTCCCAAGACACGATAGAGGACAAACCCCATCCCTCTGCAATTAGCTGCACATTCCTTTTCTTTATTCTTACTTATTTATTTATTTTTAAGTTGTAGAGCCAGTGCTGCTTTTCTATGTACAAAGCACACATAGAAGTAGGACAGCAGATCCCCCAGCACTCTCACACGTTACTTAATGTTGAATTTTTCAAGTGCTTGCTTCCAGAGTTTGCTTTCATCGACCTACATGGGTACCTGTGAACTTAGCAAAGTGCAGCATGGTTGAGCCTTCCTAGTAATGACCCTATATTTTTTACTAGCCCATAACTAGTTTCATAGGGAACTTTGGGGTAAAGCACCAAATGCTTACATTTGAGCAGTGAGAAATACTAGATTTCCTCGTGCATTATGCACTCATTCAGAAAGTCTGCTAACGTAGATGTACAACAGGAGTGTACAGGTTTTAGCAAGGGTAGTAGATGCTGGTCTGACTGATATCTTTTAGGGTGATGGGCAATCTTAGGATTCTGAGTTCTTGTCAATATCAGTTAAATCAGAACAGCTCTGCTGAGCCAGATTTTGTAATTTCTAAGGAGTTTCTTCTCTCTAGCATCGGCATACTCTACAGGAACTGTTCACACACTGGTCAGTGGTAATTCTGAGTAAGGCTGTAGTTCCTTGCTTGTACTCTGGTAGGGAAAAAGGCTTCTTTTTGTCAGAGTATGGATTTTCAGTGTTTACAGAAGGTATGTTAACTAAGGAGCTTTTATTAGGTAAATCACAGAATTATAGGAGTTGGAAGGGAACTTTAGAGATCATTGAGTCCAACCCCCTGCTAAAGCAAGTTTTGTATGGCAGGCAAGGTGGCTTTTTAATTTAGAGATTTTTATCTGGACTAAATATTTGTTTGGAGGAGTAAAACATTTCAGTTTGGACTTCCAAATCAATACAGCATTTTAGTCTGAGTTCTTATTAAAGATTACAGAAGAGAATAAAGCAAATTGCTTTTTTAATTTTTCTGAGCTGGCAAGTATTTACATACTATGTAGGGACTGAAAGTGCTGTAACAAACTAGATTTACACAATTTAAGGTGTTTAAAGTGAGGGGAAAAAAAAAAAAGACTGAAAAGTATCATAATTTATTTGGGATCAGTGATCTGTATTGCTCGTGTAGTCCCAAATTCTGGTGTGGCTACCAAAATTTTCCAGAAAGCAAGGCATAGCAAATCACAGCAGAGACCCAACTTGACACGCTGAAACTTTTTACAGATCCAAAACCAACATTTACCCATAGCACCCGTTGGGGAATGACATGAGCAAAGCACGCTGTTTTGGGATATTATTTATCCTTATGTAAAAGTGCCAAGGAATAAGAATCCTGTATTCTTTTGCAAACTGGAAAGCTCTCATCCATGTATGCCATGGAGTCTGCCTGGGATTGGACTGTTGATGGGTGCCATCTACTCGTGGTGGCTTTTCCCTTTGTAACTCTTCAGCAGCAGTTTTATTAGCAAATTTTGGTTCCTATTACTTACAGATTTGTACTGATACAGTTTTATCATTCAAGTATTTATCTGCTTATGTATTTTGAGTTCCCCTAAAAATAATCCTTAAGGAAAAACTGAACAGGTACTCATGAAGTATTACCCTGTAAGATGCATCGTCTAATGAGTGAAAGAAAATTTGATAAGAAATATCATTATGCTCTCTGTAAATTTTAAAATCACTTTCCAGCATTGCATTGATTTTTATAAATGAAATCAAAAGAAAGGTTTTTAAAACTTAGCTTATTTTTACTTAAGAGTACAACCACATGAACCAGCATGTTTCACAGAGTTTCGGAAGGAAAAGCAGAAGGAATGGTAATGGCAGATGATCAACTTGGTTTCTGCCATGTTTGCCTTATAGTCTGGATTCCTGCACGCTGCCTTATGCCTTTCTCTCAAGCCACTGTGTTGTGATAGAATGTTGAACTGGGCCCACCAGCTTCAGAGCACATGAATCACTGTTTCTGTCTAACTGAACTGAATTTCTCTCAGTGTCAGTGCTGTGGGCCTGGTTCTTACTGTTTAACACCTTTTGCCTTAATAAAATAGAAATTAAATCCTACTTTGGGCTTTGTGAGAACTATGCATACACTGTAACCAGGGCTGTACACACAGTGTAGAGCCTGGTTCTGCTTTTTAAGCACTGGGTACCAGAAGAGTGTTCTTCCTATGTTGAAACATTTAAAAGTTGCACTGTTGTAAACCAGCTTTTCCCAGTGAAATGTATTCCAGCTATGCAGCTTATACTTCAACCATGAAAGGTGAGGGAAGCTTAAAGTGGAGATTTTGAGCAATCTAGTAGAATCTGAGTAGGAAGGAAGTCTGCAATTTTTTGCTTGCTAATCTCTGATTTGGTTCTTATCCTTGTAGTCCAGTGCTATCATCACCTTCTGGTTGTAATGGAAGACTTGAGGGTTTCTTTCAGCATTTTCTGGCATAGGAAAATTATCTGGAGTGTGATGAGATGCAGCTGGCTGTACCGCGGACTTTAAAGAGGTGCTTTACATTTCTTTCCTTGTGACTTGATTTCCACAAGTACTGGTTGGCACCAAGTTGGAGTGACCTCAGTGAGAAGAGTGCTGTTCTCTGCTACCTGAAATTATTTTCCACAAAATCTCTTATTTTCTCAAAGTAACATGCCCTGGAAGGAAAATGCCAGTAAGTTCTTTGCAACCTGAGTATGCTCACTAGTACATACATGGCAATAATTTGGCTTTCTACTTTAATCTTGGTATTTTGATAGATTAACAGAGAAAAGAAACTGAAAAGCATAATGAAACAAATAAAATAAACATAGTAGTGAGATACTTCCATCATAAAGCTTTCTGAAAAATTAAGCTTATGGGATTTTTGCCTAAGGCATCAGAATACAGTAGAAAAGAATACAGTGCATCACATATAACATGAAAGAAAGCAATTAGAGTAAGTAAATCATAAACATAAAATGAACTTACACTAATAAACATCTGTTCTACAATATGGATGTGGCTTCTGTTTCTCCAACATTTGAGTACTTTACATCTGAATGCATTTATCGTGGCAACGTGTCAGAGAGGTATGAGAGACCTTTACTGTTAGAGGAACAGCTGGAGCAAAGGAAGTAACTTGCCTAAGGTAATACAGGAAACTGGTAACATTACAGGGAAGTAAAACCAAGTCATCGTCTGCAGGCTGACTCTCTGGGCTTGTGTCTGTTTTTTCTCCTCAGTGTAAAGACAGTAATTCTGTCCTATAATAACTGTTTTGCTTTTTTTCCCCCCTGCTTTTAGTAAAATTCCATGCTTCTTTATGACAACCAGGAGATAATTTAAACTATAGCATCTTTTCCTACTTCCAGATAACTCTTTGAGCCATTTGATAGAATTGGTTTGAGGTGCCCAGCGTGCCTTAAAAGAGTGGCTGCACAGTGGCTCTTAAAGCTGCCTCTTCCCTCTGTGCAAGGCTGCCAGAGCTAGACCTGTGCCAGCCCTACTCCCACCCAGTACAACAGTCTGGGCACAGTGACAGCTGTGGTGGGGGAGTGCTGTGGCCTCTGATGGCACTGAGAAAGGACAAAGCTCCAGTCTGAAACTGATTTGGATCTGGATTTGAGTGCTGCCAGGAGATCTCAGGGTAGCATTGAGAAGAGCAGTAGTAATGGTCTGCAGAAAGGCAGTTATTTGCTAAAGGAAAACTGTGGAATTAATCATGCCTACAGATTGCAAATTCATTTCTATAAAGTGCCCTTTATACTTCAGATTGAGGTCTTCTGAAATTTCATACTGTATTCGTTGGGTTTTTAGAAAACAAATGAAGTGATAAGGATTAATCTCATCAGGCACGTTCTCTACACAAGTGGAGAATTTCATCGAGCCTCACTGTGCCATCATTTTTTACATTCCTAAGAACCCCGTGATTTGGGAAGGCAAGCCCTTTGCCTCTATTTGCCACTGAAAGTGTTTCATAGAACATCATTCTTGCTTAATTCACCTTTGCAAACCAATTTGTACTCTAATGTTTCTATCTTTGTGGTCAGTCATAACCTATAACAGAACTGAGAATGAAGTCTTTTCAGAATGAAAACAAGTTCAAGTATGTAAAGCAGGAGGAGGCTCAGGTAAGAATTGCAGCTCTTCAGTGCATACTGCTGGAGTAAATGATGCATTTTAGGCAATGGTAAGATTTTGAGTTGGGGCTGCAGTGATGAAAATGGGTGAACTGCCCTACTGCAGCATGTGAGCCTAATTTCACCTTGTTTGAGGAAATTATTTTCAAAATGTGTTGATAATCAAAGAAAATAATTCTTTATTTTATGAAGTTTATCATTGTTTCCATCCTGCTTATGTCTGTAGAGGTGGTATCATTTTGACAAGATAAGAATGCCATCTTACTTCAACTGCTTAAAAATAAAGGGGTCTTGTCTAATCAGGTTGTCAATGTACCTTGTCTAATCCATTGTTGATAGAGAGAGACACCTCCAGAGAATGACACAACTTATCTTCTTAAAACATCTGTTTTAAGGGGCTGAGTCTTTATATACACTGCTTATCTCTTCTCACTGACTGTACAGGATGCCTAGGGAAGGAGCTTAGCACACCAAACTTTTGGACAGAGAAGTGACAATAATGCCCTTAAAATGAGAAGAGAAAAGAGAACTAGTAAGCAGAAAGTGCCGTGGTTGTGCACAAGCCTTTGGGTGTCTGGCAGAAGCCAAGCAAGGCAGGAGATGAAGCCTTCTGGATTCACATCGTATCAACAGCAAAAGCATTTACAAAGCATGGAGAAGGTAGAAGGAGCCTTTATTGCTGATGCGGAGAGGTCTATGTGGGCTTTGGCACTGGTGTGGGCTGTGGATGTTGTCCTAGCAATGAGTTCTGCATGCTTCTTCCTTAAGCAGAGAAAACAATCATGTACAAAGCGTGCCCTAATAATAAGGCATGCAAATGATACCTCTGAAAACTGGTGGGTATTATGTGATCTGAGCTAATCCTCAGTGTGACTCTGTCATCTACTACATCGCTGTAGGTGCAAAGAACCAATAATCATTCTGTTAGCACATTTCAAGCCCTATTTGGTGACGTAGCCTTTCTGGAGTGACTACTCTGCTGATTTTTGAAAGCCCCATTGAGACCCATTATAAAAATGCAAGCCTGCTTCTCATATATTAACTTTTCATGCAGAATTCCCAGATACATTTTTGGAACTACAAAACCATTTATGTGAATATTTGCTGGGGTTTTAAAACTGATCTGTGTATTCACTCAGGTCTGCCTGTGTGTCTCAGCTTCCTCTGAGCATTCACACTGCCTGGTTTTACAGGAGAGGACGCAAAGCAAATAAGCAGGGATGGACAGCTCTGAGGTATGCTGCATCACGAGTTCTTGAAGTACATTTTGACACATCTGTGTGGTGCTGACCTCCTACAGTAGGAGATGGCAGCAGCTGCCGCTTTCTTCTATGGCTAGATGCCCCCAAGGGCTTGAGGCTGCACAACCTCTGCCATAGCACCAGACTGAATGCAGTGACCACAGGATCAGAGCTGTGGCCCATTTCTGAGGCCCATGGCTTGTGTTATGGAGCAGACAGTGCTGTGTGGCTCAGCTGGACCTCTGACCTGCCCAGTCACTGTTGGTCTGGCTGCAGGGAGCTCCTCAGGACATGCAGCTTTCTTGCCTGCTTTAGTCATTGCCAGGAATGAATGTATGTGGGAAATTGCAGTTTACTTTTACCCACTTCATAGGCAGAAACTGTTCAGGTTTCTCAGATGAAATGGAATCATTTTAATGCTTAAATATTAAATTTTCCTACCAGGGCTAGAGCCTCTGGGGAAAGCAGTTCACGATGGCTTAGCAATAGTTGGAGAGTGCCAGGGCTGTATTCACACAGCTTGAGATCTGACTTCATTCTTGTGCTCAACACTGCTTGTTGCTGGCTCTATTCTGCTCTCTGAATCATCCTTCTGAGGTGGTTCTGCTCTTGTCACAAGATTATACCATGTTTTTACCAGCTAAATGTGAAGAAAAAACATGTAGTGAGGGAGGCCTGTGCAGAGAATACCAGAAGTGCACCTTAGGTTTGCTTTTCCTCATAGCAGTTTGTCTTTTGCCTCTTCCCTGTTGCCTGCTGGTGGCCTGTACCATTACTAGTGGCCTGTACCATTTCTAAAGTCATTTTGTAATGCTTGAATTAGGAAAAACAAACAGTGTATTTAATAATAAGACATTTTAAAATTACCTATTTATTTCAGTTGGATTGGACTTAGGAACCTTGCTTTCAAAATGGCACAGGAAGGTTTTTGAATTCAGAATATCTTCATAGTGGGGAGTATATTTTGAAGTACCTCACTTTTGTGAACTGCTTGGATTTACACAATATCTGTTTTAATGAAATGGGAATGCTAAGCAGAAAGAGAATTAGGTATCTCACATATGAATTATTAGGATTTAGCCCATGGTTAATGTTAACATGACTTGAAACAAAAGCTACTGTTTTGTTATTGTATGCTTCCTTCTGGCCAATAAATACAGAACTAATATTCTGACATTTCAGCAATTTTCAGCCAAATAATGTTTGCTTTGAGTTGCTTGACCCCAAATATCAGTAGAGTGGCCATGATACATGTGACCACAAAACGAAAATATAGGCAATGTTTTCCATATGTATTAAGGTGAAGCTTGAATGTTTTTCTCTCCATACAGCTCCCGGAGTAAAGTTGAATTTATAATTGTATTGTGTCACATTCTTTACCACTGTAACTTTGTAACTCCTTCACTTTGCTCCTAGTGCAGCTGCTTCGGAAGACATGACCTGGCAGTGTGGTTAGATAGATTTAACAGTTTACACACGGATCAGTGTGGTTGAAGCACATTACAGAAGTTTATAAACTAGACATGTGCATTGGCTATGGGTTTAGGAGAAATACTGTCATTGGCTATTCCACAGGATCTATAGTGAATCAACCTTGAGAAATAGTCTCAGGAACCACTTGGTTCAGAGTTGTATGAAGATATCATTTTGATTTACTACTTAGTCAGGCACTTTCCCTTGGAGGAATATGTGCCATGCAGTCAAAGAAATCCCCCCTCACCCCAAACACACTCATACAAACAAACAAACAAACAAAAAGCAGGAGTTGGCTGGGAAATGAAGTAAAATGCTGCTTGCTATGCATTAAATCATTGCCACAGCATAGTAGAAGTGTGGCTAGTTTGAGGTTTTCTTAAGCAAGTTGTACATCAGTATCTTTGATACTGATCCATTTCCTGGCCTTTATGCTTGTAGCTCATTTGTTGAGAAGTTTACTGAATTGAGGAAACAGACCTTTTCATATTTCTCTATCTTTATTTAAAGGAGAATGGTATCTATCTGAAGCAGTAGGTCATTCATTCCTTATTTATCCAGCTGTCTCCTGGTACTCATCTATGTCATGATTAGTACCACATTAGCAAAAAAGAACAAGCAACTGGAGAGAATTAAGGACCCATAAAAGGGAAAATCAAAGACAGGCCAACATGACAAAAATCGTATGACATGAATAAGATGCTTAAGCTTTGATTAATAAGAATAAGACAGTATAGAAGTCAAGGAATATTTGATACATGTGAGAGCTTCAAAACTGTAGCAGATAACACATTAGCAGCAGATAGGAAGTATTCCAAAGGACAAACTCTCGTGTTCAGGAGGAATGCTGAGATTATCTGGTAGGTCTTTTCCTTTTCCATCTTCTGTGCTTCTTTAGTTACTGTCCACATTATGTACCTCTCCTGCTGCACTGAAGCCCCTTAGATACATAGACAGATAAAATGGCTGCACATTCTTGACTCTTTGAAGCTCTATGGGACACAGTTCCATATTTGATGGTCTCATGAGAAAGAGAAGCTTTAGAATACTAATGCCTGGCATAAATCATTACCCTTTTTGCAAGCGTGCAAATATAGGCAATTAGTTCATCATGGAATATATTTTTATTTCATTAGAAACAGCAGTGTTGGTGAAAAGCTGCAGTAATACAACACTTAATCATTTGAAAGACATTTTCACCTAAGCTTGTATGAATTCAGATGAAAAGAGGTAAGTATTTTCAAAATGTTTGGACTTGGGCTTCTACAACGATCTTTCATTGCTTTGGAAGATGGCAGATTTGTATGTCAGAAAACTTACCGAGACACCCTAATATGTACTCAAGAACCTAATTTTCTGTGATCGTTCATTTTAAATTCAGTTGGAAAACCTTAAAAAATGAAGAATGCTGCTTATATACATTTATTTTTCTTCCTTCCTTGTTGCTGATTCCTTAATTTTTTATCTGGATATGGAGTTACTTTTTAAGCATAGGGGTCTTGCGGTTCGTTGTTTCAAAAAATTCTGTAGAAACATTACCAAATATTACCTAATTCTTTGTATTAAGAAAAAAATACATTAATACATTAAATTAATAAATACATTAAATACATAAATACATAAAATTAATTTAATACATGTATTAAAAAAATTCAATTTTGCAGTTTTATTGTATTAAGCAGAGCTGTCTTCAGCAGGTGGCTTATTTAAATTTAGAACACTTTTCAGAAAGATAGAGCTCAATATTAGGGAGGCAGAATCAGGCCCTGTAGTTTTCACCTGGGTTGTCTCATTGCATTTTATTCTTCAAGTTTTCTTAGTTATCAAAGTCTTTATTGGTTTGAATACAGTATGAGCAGGAGAGTTGGGGATTCACTTTTAGAATCCCTGTTTGTTTTTTTTTTTTTCCTGAGATATTATGCCTATTAGAGTGATGTAATGTAACTTTATGAGATGCATTATACTAATTATTTTGACTGCATTATTAAAACAACATGTTCAGTCCTAATATTTAGGATTACAGCAATTTGAAATGTAAATTTCACATCTGCAGAGTTTCGTTCTTATAAGAGAAATATTGTGAGAGTTTTGCATATTATATTTAAGCAATAGATACGAACTAACCTTGTTAAAATTAAAGAACGATCGTTGGTTTATCACTGTTTGCCTTAAAAAATACCACCATCTTGAGAAAAAGGAAAAAGAACTTGTGGGGCAGGACTTTACACACTGACTTTTTGGACGACTGTTGTTATGAATATCACCCACGCTCAATGGTAATCAATTAGATCTATGCTTTCTTTGCAGCTCTTTCCAAACACTTTTTTCTCCGAGCCCCGCCATTCTACTCAGCATGCTGCGGTGGGTCCTGTCAGCACCCTGCATCCCCCACTGCTTTTCCAAGTAAGTTTTTATGCTTCATCAGTAATGCTTGAGTTATTCTGTAAACCAAAGCAGCAGGATTTAATGTGTTCTGGAAAGCTAATTGGTGATGCAATGGCAGCGGCTAATTCCTTAGTAAAATCACAGCAATCCTATTCAGAAGGTTTCCAAAGATTTATCAAACTTAAGTACACTGGGCAATTGTGAGAGATTTCTGATGGCATTGAGACGCCCAGACAGAGCTAACCTAGGAAATCTCCTTGTTTTCAATTTACAAGAAAAGGTTCTTTTAAAAATCAGTAACTCTTTAAAATCTGTCAATAAACGTTTGCAAATAAGAAAAGAGCTGAAAGATCATAAAATGGATGCTGCGTTTTAATGGCAGGGATAAATTATGATTCAGAAAGCTCTAGCATTATTTAAATAAAATAGTCATTCTTTTTGGAGCAGACAAATGCATGCATGTGTTTAATTTGTTTTTCTTTTTTTAAAATTATGATATAAAAATATGAAGACAAATGTTGAAGAGAATTTTTGCCAGTGTACCCTTTGCACCCAGGATTAAAAGCTGAGATACATTGCCATTCAAATCTAAATTTAACCTTGATTGTGAAGTTTGCATGCCCTGTTGTATTTTAAGAACATATATTCTTAATTTTACATGTTTATGGCTCGGAAACATACAGAAGACACGTCTTCTGCTCTTTCAAAAAGGAGAAAAAGCACAAACCCTTTGTCAGATCCAAATGGAAACTGGAGTTCATGCATGCTGTAGTGTATATTTTTTATCACAGTTACATTCAGACCCTTCCTGACTACGTGCGTGTGTTTTATGAACGTTTCAGAAGAGCAGTTGCTAAGTTGAATGATTCTTGACAAGTGAGGCAGCAAATGCTGGCAGTTTAATGAGCTGCAAGTTTCTGAGCACCTCTTTAGGGGGCTGACACTTTCCCACAGAGCATTTTACATGGCCCCGGCTCTCCCACAATGGCTGACAGCACCATGACCAATCACCACTTTCACTTTACTCATCCACACGCGACCTCACCACAATTTTTCACTGTGCAGATGAACTTTAGGAACCATTTCACATTGAAAAGGCCTGGGCAGGGGTCAGTTGCCCTTTTGTATGGCCATAAAGCAATACTCTATGTGCCAGTCTTTTCTCCTGTCTCACATTCCAAGAGATTTTCGGGACACCATTTAAAGCACTTGACTGAAAAATAAAGCAGTGAATGAAACTGACTTTTATAGACTCATTCTAGCTCATCTTCCCATATAACCCTGTCTACCTGAAAAGGGATTTAGTGGATGAGCTGAGTGTATACAGGGACTTGCTGAATACATAGGCCTATTATCAACTGTGGGGATTGTTTATTAACCAGGACTGATACACTACTATTTTGGAAGTGACCTATTAATTGTCCATTTAACTAGAATGTATTGAGTTCAAATGAAAAAATGGAAACCATGACTAAAGCTTTTACTTGCTCCTTCAAGGTGGTCTCTGCCATGAAGGCAAATGAAGATTGTTGCACAGATTAGGGGGGACATTTATCACTATATACTAGGATACAAACAAAAGTCTTAAAAAAAAAAAAAAACACACACACAAAAAATAAACTGGCAACATAGGAAAAGTTTGGTAACAGATTCACATTTATGTCAGTAGAACATGAAGTCTTTTGATGCACGCTCACAGCAACAGGTTTCAAACTAACTCACTAACAAAGTAACAAACTAACTTCATTTCAGTGGAGTTGTAGTGAATGAATGAGTGAAAAATCATTTAACTGACTAACAGAAATGTACTTTTTGAGTGCAGAGTCAGAATACATCTTGAAATATGGAGATGTTCTTGAAATCTAGGCTACTCAACTGTGAAAGAGTACTTGTTATCTCAAACATGAGTCTCAATTTTTTTGACTCCATGGTGGATGACCCAGCAATTGCTTTCTGCTGCTTGGATTCTTCTGTTTATGATTAAATTTTGTTCAGTTAAACTTTTAGAATCAGTCACGTTTTGTGCCTTAGAGTGTGTACATTCTTCACTACTACATTACTCTAATGCAAGTGTTAAGCTGTACCCTGCATGCTGCCTGTAGAGGAATTAATTGGCACCTCAGGAGGCAGGCAGGAGGTTGTTTCTTTGCTGATTGACTGTGAACAACCAGCCAGGCAAGACAAATTTTAAGGGGTCACGTAATCTGGCATCCTGTGTCCTGGGTTGACAACTCCATTGTGGAATTCATCCTGGGTGTCAAGGGCTAGCCCTATGAAGCTCACTGGTATCTCTTGTCCTGTGAGAGAAAGTACCAGCTCTTCCACTGTTATACTGTACCTTCCAGCACACTTGAAAACTGCTGATGATTCATCAGAAATGACTTGGAGGCTCTCTGGAAAAAGGAACCTAAATTTCCCATACTCCAGAGAGATGTGCATAAAGCAGAAGTAAGAAGGAAGGGCTGGTGTTTGCAGCCAGCTTTGTGAGCAGGATCAGATCATGGTGGGAGAGGCTTGAAGGAACTATGTGCTCTTCAGAGAAAGATGAACCCAGCTGGCCCTTTACAGAAACCTCCGCTGTGACATTTTGACTTTTGTTCTGCAGATTGTTTGTTTTGGTTTGGATGGAAAGTCACTGTGTAATAAATATGAGGACAGTAGCCAGTAGGTTATGGTTTTTTGTATCTGGTTCCAAACATTACTTTGAAAACTGAAAAACATCCATATAAATTTATACTTCTTAATACCGTAACATTTTAAAACAAAATAATTACTTTTTGCCAGACACTGTTATAAGGGACAAATCGAAAGATAGTTTCTTAAGGTGTGGAAAAGATTTAAAAAGGCATGTCTAGTAGAAGCTGTTAAAAGCAGTAGTTCCTAAACAGTAGTGCTTGACAATGATCTTTAGGAAAAGATCACTATATACTTGCTCAGCTATTATTATTCATCCTGTGCTGGTCACACTTGAAGGCGGGATACATGGGTAATGTATATAACATCAAACAAGTAGAACATGCGCCATGGAAGTAGAACAAGTCAACTTTGCAAGACATACATATACATACTTTAATTTTTCACTGTCGTACCTACACTGTTCTACAGTGCCCTCTGTGTATGTGTGGGTTTTTTTCTCTAATGCTGTTTAAAGATGCATTTACTCCTGTGTATTTATGTGTAGCATACAGAATTTGAAATGTGGTGTAGCCGCAAGGAACAGTTTGTGAAAACTGCATCTGGATTCAATTAGTGTTTTCAAGAACACTGCATTTATTTAACAAATGTATTTAATTCATCTCCACTACTTTCACGGTTGACTAGAATAGACCTTTTCATGAAAGAAATGTCCAATGCTTTAAAAAATCTGGTTTAGATAAGAGTTTTGCCGTTGGCTTTGATATGGAAATGATTAAATCCTTGGCAGAAATTGAACAGCAGCACACCTTTGCAGTTGCTGTAGCTCTAAACTGGGACATCAGTCTTCACTGGTGCTTGTGGGAAGGTGTCATCAATAGGACAGCTTACACCTTTAAAGTCCAAATTGCAAGTGACACAAACCAAAGCCACCTTTGTGGCTGCCCTCTCATGGAAACATCATAGGTGTCTGTCTTTATGGTATGGCATGAATCAAAGGACTGCTTGTTGTAAGTGCCTCATGCAATTTCACCTCTAATGCTTGATGACAAGCCCGATTCAACTAATCTCAGGTACTGCTCCCTGGGTGAGTATCTGGGGAAACTTGTGACTGCTGGAGGCATGCCAAGCTTCACTAGGACTGGAGGTTTCCATTACACCATATCTGTGGAAGAGGGAGCATGAGAAAGCACTAGGTCTTTGGGATTTAGTGGGCATGAGGAAGGCAAAACATTTATTTGGATTTATTTTTCATGTGCTCATTGTAAGACCAGTGAAAAGACAATATGAGTACTTCCACTTTTCCACTGTAGTTCTGTCCCATACATTTAAGGTCGTTTTCTAGGGTAGGCTCTCCTCTAGGTGTAGATCAAGTGGGTATGATTAAATTCATTTAAATCTGCCTTACTAAAGACTTGCTATGGGATGTCAAAGGATTAGAAACTAGAGTGAAAGGAATAAGTTCAAGTACTCCCCAAATCCTGTAATAAAGAAATTGCTGTGGTTTCCAGAATAAGTAAGTGAATGGACAGGGATTTTCTGTGAAATAGTTCACTCTGAAAGCCTTTCATTAGTAAACAAAACTAAAGAAAGCCTATTTAGATTCACTGAATCAGTGTTACAGACCACTTTTTATCTGGTTCTGCATCTCACACAAGAAAATGAACTAGGAGATCTTACTGTGGTTTACCCGATGATAATGTGCAAAAGAAAGCAGAGTCGTTTCACCCTGTATTTGAATTTTACAGTAGTATGAGTCCAGTGTTAATGTTCCTCTATGAACTCATCTGATTTACTCTTTACCATGTCAAGGGGAGACTCTTTACCACTGACAACACCTCTAGATCCAAGAGAGGATTTAGCCCTTAATGAACATGACTGAAGCATTACGACACACTTCTAACACCAACAAATCAAAAGTGGGACAGTGGTCTGCTAGCATTTTAATGAACAGCACTTAATATTTCTCTAATATGTGTTAGTTGTTATGTGAAACTCTCATTTATTTCCACTAGGAGAGGAAAGTGTCCTGCCTCTTCTGACCCAGGAGTCTAACTCCAAAGCCCGGAGAGGTATATTAAGAAGAGCTGTCTTTTCTGAAGACCAGAGGAAGGCTTTGGAGAAAATGTTTCAAAAGCAGAAGTATATCAGTAAAACAGACAGGAAGAAACTGGCCATTAACCTGGGCCTAAAGGAGTCTCAGGTAAGGAATGACAGAAAATCTGTAACTTTTCATCCTTTTGAAGAAAAATTTTTAAAATGGCCTTGAAAGGGGAAAATTGAACAGCACAGAGCGAGCCCTGAGCTGCTTCAGCCCGACCTCAGTACCAGGGAACATTGTGGAACAGATCACCTTGAGTGCAGTGACACGGCAGGTGCAGGACAACTGAGGGATCAGGCCCAGGTAGCGTGGGTTCATGACAGGCAGCTCCTGCCTGACCAGCCTCATCTTCTTCTATGATTGAATGACCCGCATAGTGGATGAGGGAAAGGTTGTTGATGTAGTCTGCCTAGACTTCAGCAAAGCCTTTGGTGCTGTCTCCCAGAGTATTCTGGAGAAGCTGGCAGCCCGTGGCCTGGATAGGTGGAGTGTACCTGGATAGTTACACTCTTTGCTTCGAAAGGCAAATGGGATCCTGGGCTCCATCAGGAGAGGGGTGGTCAGCAGGGAGAGGGAGGTGATTGTCCCTCTCTACTCGGCTCTTGTGAGGCCCCATCTGGAATACTGTGTCCAGGTGTGGAGCCCTCAGTACAAGAAAGATATAGAGATCTTGGAAAGGGTCCAGAGGAGGGCGACTAAGATGATCAGGGGGCTGGAGCACCTCCCCTATGAGGACAGGCTGAGGGAGTTGGGCTTGTTCAGCCTGGAGAAGAGAAGGCTGCGGGGTGACCTCATTGCAGCCTATCAATACCTGAAGGGAACCTACATCCAGGAGGGGAGTAAACTCTTCAGAAGGGCTGACAACAGCAGGACTAGGGGAAACGGATCCAAGTTGAAGGAGGAAAGATTTAGGTTGGATGTTAGGGGGAAGTTCTTCACAAGGAGAGTAGTTAGGCCCTGGAACGGGTTGCCCAGGGAGGTTGTGGATGCCCCGTCCTTGGACGTGTTCAAGGCCAGGTTGGACGGGGTCCTGGGCAACCTGATCTGAATGTGTACGTTTGGTGGCCCTGCTAGGCAGGGGGGTTGGAACTACATGATCCTTGAGGTCCCTTCCAACCCCAGTGATTCTGTGATTCTGTGATTTGCTGGGTAAAAAACTGGCTGGATGGCCAGACCCAGAGATTGGTGGTGAATGGAATCAAATCCAGCTGGCAACTGGTCATGAGTGGTGTTCCTCAGGGACAGGTATCAGGGCCCATCCAGGAGATTTTGAAAGTGCTAGAGTAGACATCTATTTCTGGAGTGTGGCTGAAAGAGAGTGAGAGTTGACAGTGTGGTTGAATTTCTTTGCATTTGGCAGCAGTAAATGTGCTTAAGATATGTATGGCAGGAGCTGTCTGGTGAGCAGAAAAACCTGGGAATGGTGATGAGAGCCCTCATCTTTTTTTTTTTTTTCTTGGAGATTTTCAGAACTTGACAAGGCCCTAATCAGTTAAATCTAACTTTGCATTTGGCTTCATTTTCCATGGAAGATGAGATGTGATTGCTTGCAACCTGAATGACTCTGACTCCATCTCAAACCAGCTATAAACAGTAAAATAAACAGTATGAACGGTGCTGTCATCTCTGAAGGATAAACTATTTTGGTTCAATGAAAATGTGCAATTGCACTCACGAGTGAGCTTCCTAAAGAATCCTAGCATATAGTCAAATTCCTAATATCACAGCTGTTTTTACTGAGATTTTCTTCTACGTTCTTGATATTTAAGAGAGCCCTGGGAAATAAGAAAATAATGGAGTGAGACTCAGATAACAGCTACCACAACAGGAAAAATAATTTTTTGATATGGATAGATGATACCCATGTCTAATTATTTTTTTTCTCATAAAAAGAAGAGTATCATCATGTAACCATGTAACCGTGAACCATGAAGGTTAGTTCAGTTATCTGACTGTACTGGAGTAGCTGTTCCTGCCAGCTGTGGCAGTGACTCTCAGTCCTTTGCAGGTGTATTCCCTTTGCCTTTGTATCAAGTATCTGAATGCTAGAACTTCATGCAGATATTTAAGAGAAAAAAAGAATATAATGTGAATAATCTGATTGGATTCCCTTCCACAAATGCTCACTCCTTTTCTTAATCTAACAGTTCCTAGGCGCTTATTTCCCCAAGCTTTTCCCAACATTTCATTAATGTCTTTGAGCACCCATGCTTCATCAATAAAAGTTTCTAAAAAGTGGATTTTACTTCAGAAGCACATGGTTCTAGGTAACCCCTTGGAAAACTGTATTTAGACAGATAAAATATCTTTAAATTGGAACTTCTGTGTCATTTTAAAGCTTTATGATGACCAAGCTTTGCTTGCAGATGAGATAGTCTTAGCTCTTATAGCCTCTTTTAAAAAGAGCATTTCCACCTATTTTGTTAATGACAGTGCTAGTTTACACTGAGAATTCTTATCTGTCTAGAAAGATGGTACCGAAGGAAACTGCAAAATCCCTAGCATTGGTCTTTCATCTTTCCAGTTTACACCAAATAATTACTTGCTTGAGGTAGGGAAAGTCAAAGACAAATATTTAGCTCAGCTGTAGCAAATAGGAATTGAAAAATGCCCAGCTAGTGTCAATCAGTCAGCTTAACTGGATCTGCTATAACATCAAATAAAGAAGGAACATGAAACTAAGAGATGGAAAATTAAAAAAAAAAAAAAAAGCAAGCATGTTATTTAAAGCAATGTTATTTAAAGAAAAAAATGCTAATAAACTCTCGTTAACTTGCAAACAGGTAAAAATTTGGTTTCAGAATCGAAGGATGAAGTGGCGAAACTCCAAAGAAAAGGAAGTGCTTTCAAACAGGTGCCTCCAAGAAGGTCTTCAGGAAAACTACCTCTCACAGTCTGCCATGAATTTTGCCTCCCCATGTCCCTCTGTGTGGGAAGTGTCACAGGAGCAGACAAGTCCAAGGTGGAGGGAGAAGTCTCCAGGAAACTCTGAAAGACTGGCTAGTATACAGCCACCTCCAAGTGCAAACTCATCACAGAGCCCGTTGTATTTGTATCCTGACCATGACACTGCAAATAAGGCAGTTACATCATCAACCTAAGAAAGTAGGGCCAGTTTGTAAATTGAGTGGAGAGTGCAGGCTCCAAATGAGAGGTCTTCTGAGACTAACAATATTTGGACACTGTAAAGCTAACTAGTTATGTCTCCTAAATTTGCTAAAGTCTAACACCATTAAAATGACAACTAATGACTTAAGAAATATTTTTCAATACTCAGTCTTTTCATGTCTCTTTTCCAGTCTTGTAATGACCTTAAATGTGAAATAGAAATTGATGGTAAGTAAAACAAAGTGAAACTGAAGTTTTGCTCTGAGTTAACATCTGCACTGTGTATAGATTTTCATTAAAACACACTGATAGAAAACCACTTCTATCTCTCACTGCATTTAGAACAAGCAATTTATTTTATGCATGAGATGAGAATAACCCTGTTTCCCCAAAGATAATAAGTTGCTTTGGGTTCTTTTTGAGATTGATTAAATGACACAGTAGGTGTGTATTAGACAAATGTAAGCATTTTTAGTATGTTTCCACCATCTGTCCTCACCTGTATCAGTATCCAGCTAGTTGTAAATAGCGCAGTCGCACATCAGCCGATAACCATAGAGAAGTATGCAATAAAAAGACAAACAGCCAATAAAATGGACTGTGTTTAAGCCATTTTGATTTGGATACACACGGGGAAATACAGTTCACTAACTCCTTTATTTTTTTTTCCTGTGGGTTAAAACTGAAACCATTCTTAACTCAATTTCAGTGGATTTTGACAGATTATTAGTGCAATCTCTTATAATCTGTGCTGTATTTCAAAATTGTAATGGCTATATGCAGAATTACTGTCCAAATGGACTAAGCAAGAGAGCTAAAATTGGAAAATCTACCAATGAAGCTTCTCTTAGAGAAGTACTGAAGGAGCTGGCATGCTGCAGTTGTCTGATTCCTGACTTATTCCTCATTAAACTGGTACCCATTAGTACATGTCAGCATACATCTGTATCAAAGGCAGGACGGCATTCTGTGTAAGGCAAGGAGCTTGAAATAGTAGTATTAAAATTACTCAACTTGAAATTATTTGCTTGCTTCATCCAGTTGAAGGAAATCACTTTTGAAGGTAATTATCAACTTTACTTCATTTGAAAGGCTTTGGAGCTCAAAATGGGAGCAGAAGGGGCAGCTTTTTGTTGTTGTTTGTTTGTTTATTTTAATCATACATTTATGGTTGCATCTGTTGAGAATAAAAATGGAAGGTATTTTATCCTGCAGGCAAAACCTTGTGGAGAACATTTTGGCTTTCTAAGGACAACATCATCTGTGTCAGATAGCCAAAAGAGATGGTTATAGTAATCTCATCTGGCTTTCCTCATCACGTATGTTATGAATGTCTCTAATTATTCCTGCCTTTGAGCTCCAAAAGCTTTTGAGCTGCTCTGCGTATCTTCCAGAAAAACATCCAGTTGTTACTTAATGTTTAACCCCTGGAGGATCATCTACTACTGCCTTTGTTACGTGGTACTTGGGAGCTAAAGTTTAGATGCAGTTGCAGTTAAGGAACTTGAGTTGCAATGACAAAGCTTGTATCATAAACTGTATGCATAATTAGATGAGTTTTGTAGCCCACTGTGTGCATGGTCTGTCTTTGGAGTGCTCAGCTCTGCTGTCCCAGTCTCACACAATATGTCTTTCTTTGCCTATGCTTTCCTGGGCTGTTTTTAAAGGAAAAAAGGCGTTACAGAAAAATTCAGAAGTCATCTCATCCTCTGGTTGCAAACCCTTGTTACTGTAAGGTGTCTACATCCCTACCCTAACAGAACCTTGAACACATGTAGTACGCCCTGTGTTATAGTATGCCCTGTGTTATATGCTCTTCAGTACTGTGAAGAATTTATTCCCATCCTGCAATAGAAATCCTGGAACTCACTCACACTTTGTCTGAAATTTTTAGAGATGGATGGACAAATCCACATCCACACATGAAGATGAATTTACTTTCTAATTTTCCTGTGGAAATCAAAGTCCAGCCCTGCTTGACTAGCTCTTGCCTGAAAGATAGTAACTGTTAGTGGGCCAGAGTCTTAGGAAATGCTATTTGCTGGTGTCTGCTGACAGCAAAAGGCATACAAATATTTCCAAGATGTCATCAAGGAATCAAGTGGAGGTACACGTGCTTCCCATTGCAGAGGAAATTGGTGTGTGGCATGGGAATTTTTTAGTTTTTTTTCCATCTCCCTTTTCATGGAAAGCAGTCTTCACAACTGCTCATATTTTTTTCCCACAAGTCAATCAAGAGTCAGTGCTAAAATCAACATAGATTTATGGACAGAGAAGATGGGATTCAGAGTCCTCCCAGTGAAATTCATTCAGCTGCTGATGATATAAGCATTGAATGGGAACTGCTGTCAAACCTTCCAGCTGATGTGCTGGGCATGTTGTGACCTCACTGAGGCAAGGATCAAGCAAGGCTCATGCTGAATTGGTTTCATAGTTACAATGTGATAAGTCTTTTAAACTGAGCAAGTCCTGCTTTCAGCATAGCCTGCTACTACTCCATGCTCTCCGTATCTCTAACACCTCCTATTGGTGTACCTATTCCAAAGCTAGAAGAAAGTTTCTACACATGAGACAGTATTCTTTACTTGAAAATGCTTACCAAGCTTTCTTCAAAACCCTAGAAATACACTTGGTGAATTTTGAATTATGTATAAAACAGTTTAATGCAATTAGTTAAAGTAGACTTAGCCCATGAAAAAATATACAACCTTGATTACTCTTGTTTTAAGCAATCTGAAGAAGTTTCCCTTTGGTTCATCCCATGGAATGTTGGTAAAGGAGAATATGAACACAGAAAATAAGAGAGATTTACAGTAGCAGTCTTTTCGTGTGAAAGACCAAGTTGTATGTATTTGTTTTCTTCAGTGTATGAACACAAGTTGTAAAAGAACAAAGCAAACACCAATTCTATGCAAAATCCCCTGCAGGTGTTTTAAGCACATCATGACAGGCACATTGTGAAGGTGTAGAGTACAGAATGCATCTGGCTTGGTATTTTGGAGAGACCTAACAGAGACTGATGACCTCTTACAATTAAAACCAGGAACGTACTACTTTGACTTCAAAGGTATGGCCCAGTGGGTGACCTTGCACCATACTTGTAGGATATCTGAGGTACTTCCTATGCATGGTATTGGAGAATGTATATGGATCACACCTGTAAAATACTGTGAAGGATGTTTGTTGGGATCCCAGGGCTTAGCAGGGTTTAGGTACCTCAAATTCTGAACTTCAACAGAAACCAAACTCTGTAGAGGCTCTAAATAACACAGATGCTTTTGCTTGCTGGGCACCTCTCTGCCTTGGCAACTTCTCAAAGCTAATGTAATGTAGAACAGGAGAGGGAAAGGGAGGAAAGGTTGAGCCTCAGCACTGCCTTTGCTGACACAGCTCAGGCTGTGGTGCTCTTGGGCTGTGGTGCTGGAGCAGGGACCTTGCTGCACACTGCAGCAACCTCAGGTCCAGGAGAAGCATTTCTCTCCTCACCTACTGGAGATTGTCCGGATGGAGATCCTGAACAGAGATCCTGAAAAGGTGTTCTTGGGAACTCAATTGTTCCGTTACTGAACCGGGAGGTGCTGATTTTCATTGCTGGCTCTTGGTCTTGTTTTATAAAGGAAATCACAAAAGAGTGGCAGATTGCAATTTGCTGACTACAGCCATGCCAGCACTCACACTTTGACTGTGCACTTTTATAGCATTAAATAACTTTCAAAAATGTGTCTTGCTTTTACTAATTCTCTGCCAAAAGAAGCTGTGATGATCTGCTTAAGGAAACAGGCTGCTTTAAGGCACAAAACTGCATTACTAACTTCAATGTCAGAGCAACAATACAGTGGTCAAATGTCACTCCTTAGCTGCACTAAAACATCACATTTGTTTTATCCACCGTGATTTACTAGTACTGGGTTTTAAATGCCAGTTGCCATTGCTGTAGCTGCACAGCTCCTCTGATGAATATACGTTCCACAGTCAAAAGCCTGACATAAATTAAATCCATTCACTTGCTTCAGCACCCTCTACCAACAATACCATTACTGATCTTCACAGAAAAGAAAGGAAGACAAACCAATTTTAAGCAAGTTAGCCGTAAATTCAGTGCCCAAAGAAAGGCACGGAGAGAAATTAGGGCCCAATTAACTTTAGACTTCATTTTGAACTATTACTAAAGGGCCCCTGCAGAGAGAGGTTCACAGTCTTATGTGGACTAAGTTGCCACTGACTACAGAATTCTTCAACAACTATGCTTCTAGGTGCATGGTGACTGGTGCTGGGTAAAATATGCTAAGGTATGTCAGCTTGAGTCTGAGATGCTCCCAATGCAGGCTTGTACTTCAATCATTTGCTGGCCAGAAGACAGCACTCCTTGGTTTCCCATAGATAACTGACTGGAGTGTAAGCAATAAAACTTTATGGTGGATGGGAACATCTCACAGCAACAGCTTGATAGTGAACCTCCAGCATTCACCCAAACATACAAATATCAAGTGTTGTATAAACACTCCACTCTTGAGGAATTCCTGAGATTTTCCAAGTCATTTTGTCTTTGTATGTCAACATTTGAATGTGATACGAAGTAGCTGAAAGTTAATGTAGATCTTCAATGAAGTCCGCTTCCATCTTTTTTTTCCTATTCACTATCATACAGTTCTAGATAAAAATTAAACTGTAACAAAAGTCTCTAAATTCTTTCACTTAATCTGTCATGCCAAACATCAACACATTATCAGACTCAACCTAAATTTGAGATATATTAAAGCCCTTTAGCACATTATGAAAAAAAACAATCAGTCACTGAAAGAGTCTACATATACTTCATCATCCTGAAAAAATGGAAAAATTACCATTAGGAAATTTCCTAATGTACAAAAGCAACTTCTAATAATTGAAAAAAATAAATGTGCTATGCATATGGGGCTGTGCTGCAGTATTTCATTTAATAAAGTCTGAAGAAGAGTGGAAATATTTTAAATTCTTAAATTCATTCAGCTGATGAGGAAAGTTAATCAAAGCATACTGTTCCACTAACACAAATTACACTGCGACTCATCTGTATCACACCTTGTTGCACACTGAAGCATACAGGGTAGTTTGGTTAGGTTGTAGTTGGACTCAATGATCTTTAAGGTCTTTTCCAACCTGAGCAATTCTATGATTCTATTCTATGATTCTACAATTCTATTCTATGATCTGAGCATTTAACTGGAAACAAAATCTTCTGATTTTCTATTAATTTGCAAAGCTGTGTCTCCTAAATTAGTATTTTCAGCTGTGATGATGCATTCTTCAATGTAAAAGTGTTCAATTTTAGTGCACATTTTTACATTTTCACATATTTCTAACTAATTTCATTGCTGTCTTGAAGAAAAATCATGCAGAAGATGTAGTATTCCCCAGTGTAAAAAGCAAAAGCAACCATCACTGATATTTCTACTTGAGACATCTGTGGCCAGAGGGCAAAGCATGCTCCTTTCAGCCAGCTGGTCAATTGTTTTCTTGGTGAAAATAGGAAGGAATGTGTTGGTGGTCGTACAGGAAGACTTTTGTCTCACCATCATGCCTCACTTCAGCCAAAGGCAAATCTTGCAATACAACACCACTCTGTGGCAGCAAGTTAGTATGAATGACTATAGACAATACTTGGGTGCATTGCTATTTCTTCTGCGGCACTTCCTTTATCATTTTCTGTTTCCATATTTCTCTACAGCAAGAATTTCCAGAGCTTTGCTCTCTGCAGTATATAGGAACTATTTTTAGGATCTGCTCGACTTGCAAAATGTTTTCCATGTGGCAACGAATGCAACCAATAGCATATCTTCCTATCTGTGAAGGGACCTGGTAGCAATTGGAGTTCGTTTTCCCAGTCCTTGCCAAGTCATCTTGCACACTGGAAACCAAGAAGCCTCCTCTTTGTAGAGGCAGTGGTATACATGGCCCTGGGCATGACTCCACTATGCCATCTCTCCTAGAGATACAAAAACCATCCAAAATCCACAGATAATACTCCATCTAGACTCCAGGGCGTGAGCATTCTCTCTTGGGGAAACAGGGATGAGTGCTGGGCACCACAGTGCTTGCCAAGCCTCACTCTGCCCTTCCCATGTCCTTGCCCTCACCCAGGCTGCCCGGGGCTGGGTCCAGCACCCTGCAGGCCCTCAGGGATGTGGCAGCAGTGTGAGCGGTGCTCGGGGCAGCCTGGGGGCAGGACAGATGTGGGGTAGTGGACCTTCAGCCTGGGCAGCAGCTCAGAGTGCAGGGAAGGGAGACCTTGCCATGCAGTGGCTGGAGGGATGGTGCCCTCCCTTCTGCTCTTGGTAGTGTTGCTTCCTCACCCTTCTGTGGTGACAGAAAAGACAGTGTGCATACTTGTATCAAAGTAACAGGAACTGTCATGCTTTTGCCAAGCCCTTTATCTGCAGGACCTGCTCACCATGTGTCTCTTCCATCAGCTTTGCTTTGACTCAGTAAGTTCTCCTGTGTCTGCCACCATTTGTAGGACTATTACTAATCTCTTGTGGGCAATGTCCTCCTTATTGGGAAGGAGTGAGGTTGCATTCCAACACTGCTTTTCCCTTTTATTTATGCACGCTTTCAGTTATGGCATCTCAGGTGCAGTAATAATCTCTGCTGTGACTGCACCAGGTGATATTATGCACCTCCTATGCTCACCCACAGTTAGAATGTTTTTCATGGGCACTTCTCAAACTGCTGCCTTAAGAGGGTTTGAGAGTGAAATCACTGAAAGCAAGACACAGAACTCATGAACTTTGTTCAAGAGCAGATGATGCAGTTGACAGAAATGAATGACAAAATTACTAATTGCTCCATTGCTTCCTGGGACTGTGGATAGATAGAGGCACAGCTGCGGTACCTCTCTGTTTCTGCCTGCTTGCCCAGAGGAGCCCTTCCTTTATTCTATTTGGAGACATGTTTTGTTTCCAGGATTTTTCAAATGCAGCTCTTCAGCTACATGCATTAGTGGCACCCTCCTGTCTAAGGAATTGCAGGTAGTAACTTCTTTGGGGCAGGAACTGTGTAGCCATTGCACTTCTAGCATATCTAGGACAAGAGATACACACCACGAACATTCACAGCCTATAGCTGAAGGAATATGTCAGTATTTGGGTACCAGCAGTTACTGAGATGTGACTGAAAATGTTGTTCCTTTGCTTTGCATGTATGTTCCTTTGAAGCATTTCCCCATTTTCTGAGTTTCTCAAGACCAAATCCAGCATCAACATGAAACAGTCATCAGCATTTTACTCTACATTCTTGGCAGCCTGAGCTTCAGCAACTGTCAAAACCATCAAGATCAGAGGAGGCCAGAAAAGAGCATTTAGGGATGAAATAGCCAAGAATGCTAAAGATAAATCCATGTTGGTTATAAATTTCTATTTAAAGGGCTCATTTAGGATGTGAATGCAGAGAGTTTTTGTTCTATAAACAGCAGTTAGCACTACTCCACTGGTAGGGAAATGTGATTACTGTAAAATCTCTGACAGCTTTCAGATTTTTATTCACTGTGAAGTTTGTCAAATCCAAGCACTGGGTCAGGAAACACGATGGGAAGGACTCACTGCTGCATCAGCCATACCCAACTCTCACACTGAAATGGGACTTCGACCAGAATTGAGCAGTCTTTTCCATATGGAAACGTGTAGTATTTAGATATATCTGTACCAAGGTTTACCAAGCTAACTTTCATTTCAGCAGCGTGTATGTCTAAATTGTGCCAAAGACATGGCTTCATCCTCAGCCAAAGTACTCCTTTTTGTCTTTATGTCTTTACCCACGTACACACATGATGCTTTATTTAATATTCCATCAGCATACGATAACAGTCTCAAGTACCTGCCAGAGTTTCCAAACCTTTTTCCTAATAAACTTACTATAAATAAATTATATTTTTCTATTTAAATAAACAGCATGCTGAAAACTGCTTGCTAAGAGATTACTACTCAACAACTGTTTTCTGGCATAATCCTACATTTCAGAATTTTTAAGTAGCTTTGTACTTTATTGGAGTCTCTCCTGAAACAGTGAATGAAGTCAGAGTCACTCATCACATTTGCTTCATTACTAATTGATAAGCCAGCACCTTCAGATGATGCCATTCCATGTAATGAATTGCTGATGATGCCCATTGACTGCATCTGTATTGGAAACAGGAAATGAAGAAGTAGTTACATATAAACAAATCTTTACAACACTGGTGCACAAGTCAAGCAAAGTGTCACTGTGTTGCACTGTTCTACCCCAGCCCTTTCACATGCACACAGAAAGCTCCTTACAGAGAAACAACCCTGCCTTTTCTTCCTAGCAATGCCTATACCTAAGACTGGCCTGAAATTATGTGATTGACCAGTAATGCAGGAATTACAAGGATTACAGAATCTAAATTTAAGAAGAAACCACTGTTTGCTGATGGTAGTTTGTTCAAAGTAATACAGTAAATCTGTCTTTAGACCTGCAGTCATTTAATTTTTAGAGTTTTGTCCACAGAATTTTGTGATGTGAACATTTGCCAGATGTTGTTTAAACTGGTGAAATCTGAAGATTGTGATTGCCTCCTAGAGGCAGCATCTTCACTGTATGAACCAAGGTTAGAATTAATGTCTTATCACAAAATAAAATACTCCACAAAGAATCCCCCTCCTCCTAAAATCAGCAACCAACCAAAAACAACACAAAAACCCTGCAGTACTGGGTTATATTTGCATTGTTTGCTTCATTTTTTTAAATTATATGTCTACTGAGTAACATGTCCATGGTATGTGAGAGGTCAGAATGGACATACATCACAAAAAATTCAGTGTTCATTTTAAGTAATTCCTTCAGAAATAAAGATAAATGTATGAGAAGCATGTAACTAGTTCAGAACTTGATGGCCTGTTTCAGCTAGACTGAAGCAAACCTGGGTCAAGGTGTGGAATACCTCTGAACTTTAAGACAACCCAAATCGAGACCTGGGGCTGCACTTCAAAGATGAATTTTGCCATTTGTAACTCTCAGAACCATCCTAATTAAGGCTGCATTTATGCAGTGATGAGTTGTTTATCATATTGAAACTTATGTGTGCTCCCCACCTGTGCTTGTAAAGATGAAAGATGATCCACTTATGCCAGACAGAAGTTTATCATTCACTTTTTAGTCAAAACGGGCCCCTTGCTAAGTGTAACCATTTCAGAGAATGGACCCACAGCCCTTATTTGTCTACCACAAATTCCAAACAAGTCTGGATATGAATGCACAAGTAATACTAAGATTACAACTTCCAGCCAGTCACGAGAAGATAAAGATGAAAAAATTACATGCATTTGTTACTTAGCGATCAGAGTTCAGAAGGAAGTTTTGAAACAGCTTTGTGACTGGCATCTGACTTAACTTATACCACTGCTGCCTTGAAGACCCAGCCTCAGGAACTGATCCCTTAGGAAGGAGCTCACTGCAGCAGCCAGCAGTGATAGCTGAATTAGAATATGAATCAGAATAAAATTGAAAACAAAAAATTCAAGTATTTGTGGCGATCAGCCCATGTCTCCTCCATATCCAAAGAAAAGTAAAAGCATTGCTGGCTCACACATGAAAATGTAAGAAGTTCTACTCTTTGTGCTCGCCCCTTTGTTTTCTGTTTCATATGAATAAAACATTGATCTACACATTATGAACATATATAACGTCATCTACCTGTCTGTCACTGCATAAATTCAGCTGCATCCTTTGGCTGAAAACATGCTGAATCCATATAATAAAGACCACTATGCTTTGTTAGTATGACATTTTGTGATCACTCAGTGACATAAGGCAATAACGCTTCCAGCTTCCAGGAAGCGTTAAGGAATCTGAACATGAGCTGCCAGGCTTTAGGCTGCTGCTGAATCAGAGCTTCTGCTCATAGTAAGGCTACAGCTCAACTGAGAATACGCATCAGCCCCAGAAGTCACCTGTGTCACACGTGTGGTGTAAACAAGTTGCAATGAAAACCTTACCTTTTCTGTCACTTTCTCAACCCCTGTCTCCAGCTCATGTACCATGCTGCTGATTTGTTTTGCTTTGCTAAGGCTCTCACCAGGTAGCTCCTGAAAGTTTTCAATGTGCTGATTAAAGTGGGAAAGTGGCTCTTTCCAGGCTTGCAGAAGCTTCAGGATCAAGTAGGCTAGTTCTTCTCTCTTATAAATTAAAACAAAGAGTTTCTTTTTAGTTTGCAGCAACTCATATGAACTCAGTCTCACAATCTCAGCAGGGTTAAGAGTTATGTATGCAATCCAGTAGTTTTCAAATATACAGGGACCACTCTGTCTTCAGCTGTTTGTGGAGATTTAAGAAACAAAAATCTTATTTGTCTTCTTTTCAGCCTTCTCAGACTCCTGTGTTCTGCAGTGCAGCATGAACAAAATGGTGGCAGTCCTGTCCAAGTTAACAGGGACCAAAAACATTGCCTCCTGGGTAGCCCAAGAGGCTCCATCCAGACACCAAATCTGCAATACCTGCATGGAGTTTGCATCACTTTGCACCTCACACAGGCTATAACTATGTCATTAAAGGTGTACTGCAGACATACTTCCAAGGAAAGCACCTGGTGCTCAGGGTGGCTGCTTCTTTAACAGAAACCAAGTGGCCTTATGAACTTTCTGGCAACCTCAGCTCAGAAGTGATTCTGCAGGCTCCCAGCACAGGGCAGGACCGTATTTCCAATTCGCTTCCTGTGTGAGCTCAGCTTTGAGGGAGAACTTCCATGTCACAGCGGAACAAAATGCTGACATACATCTCACTCCATCTCCTCCTGTAGGAGAAAGCCTCTCCTGCTGCCATACTCTCGGCTTTCTCAACTTCTGCCTAAAGAAACTCTTCCTGACTTTCTCCAAAGAACGCTTTTTTCTCTTTGCCATGATGTGTCTAAAACAATTGGCTGTTTTTCCCCTCACCTATTGATTCAGAGACAACAACTGTTACATCTTTCTCCCCACTGCTTTTTACACTTCACAGTGGTACTGATCAATCTAACACGCATCACAGCCACAGCTAAGTTTCTCTTTCGCAGACAGCCACAGACAGCAAGCAAAGGGATGCCTGTCACTCGGATGAAGCACCACCACAACGCCTCCACTGCAATTAGTAATAGCAATTAGTAAATAGGAAATAATGCACCAAAAACGCATCTTTTTCGACAGGACAGGATAACAATGGGCATGCCTGCCCGGCGTGCCTTACCGGGATTTTCTGGGCGTACTCTTTGCCGTTGGGGGTCAGCATGGTGGCCGTGTGGCACTTCCTCGCCGGCCTGCCCAGCACGTTGTTACGGGGCGGTAAGTATTTCTCCTGCGGGGAAAGAAAACCTCAACAAGCCCACGGGCCCACCCCGGCCCTCCTCCCATTGCGGGGTCAGCCCCGCACTCACCAGATCGGTGGACAGGCTGTGGATCCTGCCCGAGTGCCGGATCACGCGGTCGAAGAGGTCGGCCACGCTGAGGAAGCGGCAGCCCGCGTCCCCCGGAGGGCACATGGCCGGGGAGGCGGCCGCCCGCACCAGCAGCCATAGCAGCGCCAGCGCCGCGCCGGGACCTGCGGGGAGCGGGGCGTCGGGGGGCACAGACCCTCAATTCTGTCCGCTCTATCCCGTCCCGTCCCGTCCCGTCCAGTCCCGTCCCGTCCCGTCCCGTCCCCTAAGTCCCGTCCCGTCCCGTCCCGTCCCACCTGCCCGCTCCGCCGGCCGGCCCAGGGCCATGGTACCACGGAACCGCCTGCCCCCGCGGAGCGGAGCGGCCCCGCCGCCCCTATATACGCGGTGGGGTGTGCGCGGCGGGGGGGCCGCTCCTGGCGGGGCCCTCCCTGACGTGCGCAGCCCGCGGCCGTCGTGCGGCATTATTGCCCGACCGGACTGAGCTGGAGAGCTATAATTGGAAGAACTGCCGCTTCAGCCTCTCGCAGAAAAGCACATGCTGCAGTGTCTTTTTCCGGGACTTATTCCTCGTTAAACTGGTGCCAGTAAGTGCACATCAGCATACATCTGTATCAAAGGCAGGACATCATTCTGCATGAGGCAAGCAGCCTGAAATAGGATTGTTAAGATTGCTCAACTTGAAGTGATTTGCCTGCTTCACCCACTTTAAAGAAATGACTCTGGGAATGCAAGGATCAATTTTTGTTCATTTGAAAGGCTTTGGAGCTTGAAATGAGAGCAGTAAGGTCTTTCCTTCCTTTTCTTCTTTTCCTTCTTTTCTTCTTTCCCTTCTTTTTTCCCTTTCCTTCTTTCCTTCTTTTCCTTCCTTCTTTTACTTATCACACATCTAAGGATGTATATAAAAACAGAAGATAATTTATCCTAAAGACAACACCTTTTGGAGAACATTTTGGCTTTCTAAGGACAATTTCATCTGTGTCAGACTGACAAATTTTATAGCTTAAAAGAGATGGCTATGATAATCTCATCCAGCTTTCCTCATCATGCATGCCATGGATGTCTCTAAGTATTCCCTCCTTTGAGCTCCAAAAGTTTTTGAACTGTATTGTTTATCTTAGACTCACAGAATAATAGAATGATTAAGATTTGAAAAGACCCCTAAGATCACCTAGTCCAGCCATGAACATATCACCTCTTAGTAGATAGTTTTTTTTTTCCAGTGATCTTCCTGTCTTTTTCTGAACCCTTGAGCATTGTATTTTCTCCGTCTCTTTCTTTGAGTTTAACATGTAAACATGGAGTTTAACATGATGAAACCACAGTGGCCTGCAGAGAAAGGCTGAAGGAGGTAGAGTTGCTTGTTATCTATCAGAGAAAGGTGAGGTGACATAGTTTTCAGATGTGCAGAAAGCAGCAGCAAGAAGGCAATTATTCACCACATCTATTATACCCACAGGATATCACAGGATTAAACTGCAATAAGGAAAATTTAAATTGGACATTGGAAAGAACTTCTTAATGGTTAGGAAAGTTAAGGAGTGGAACAGATTGCTCAGAGACATTGTGGAATCTCCAACATTATCTAACCTTCCTTATAAACCTTCAAACAGCTTTCAGGAAGTCCGCAGCAGAGTCCGTGCTTCTGTGAGTAGAAGAGGAATGGGCAACATTGGACCTCCCTCCCTTCCAGTCTGCTGCAGCTTTATAGGGCCAGGCCAGCAGGAACTCTCATATTCACTCCCAAATTTAAATCATGAAGAGTAAAACATGAAATGATTTGTTTTAACCAAATACTGTCTGCTTTTTCCCATAAAATAGTCATGTTTAGTCACTGGAACAGGCTGCCCAGGGAGGTGGTGGAGTCTCCTTCTCTGGAGATGTTCAGGACCTGCCTGGATGCCTTCTTATGTGACCTGGTGTAGGGAACCTGCTTGGCAGGGGCGTTGGACTCGGTGATCTCTGGAGATCCCTTCCAAAACCCTACGATTCTGTGATTCTGTGATGTTTTATGGCTCATGAAGGGGCAAGTCACACTCTGCTCTAGAAATTAATAATATGAGTTCTTCAACAAAACAATCTGTAAATGATGTAACTTGTACCTCTGAAGTGAAATGCAAAAAGAGTTCACTACCCACTAGAAACCAGTTTTCCAAAAGCTGGGTCACAAATATCTCTTTTTTTCTAGTTTTGTAAATCAAAAGACACAGTTCTGCAAGCAGAGCTGGAGTTGTGGGAATCATTTTTAAACATTCCTTCTGCTTTGCGTTTCCGGAAACCGAACATTTACAGAAGATCTGCAGTTTGTTGGAGTAACTTATAAAACCATGCCAACGGCTTGTTTTGGGCCTGCAAGAGAATCCTGTCTTCTTAAGGTGCTGCAGCTCCACCTCCCCGCTGTCTCTCATACATGCTCCTGCCGCTTGCCCTGTTCTTTGCTGTTGGACTGGGTGCTCTGCTGAAGTCTTGTCTGGGAGCCGCGCTCAAATGGTTGAGCGTACATACAAATGTACATTTTGCACACTGGTTGCAAGTTGGATGACACTGGTTGCTTTCCTTAAAGGCCTTAGAGAACGTCTGTAGATGTTTCCATATATTCTGCTACAGCTTTCTGAAATGGGAAAAAAGAATCGTGGAATCAGTGTTATCCCTGGAATCATTCTTGTCATGAGTGGCCCAAAACCAAATGGTGTCACCACAAAGTTGAGTGAGTACTGCAATACTGAGCTTGCTTTTTGGAGCACTGAGTCAATTTGTTGTTCAGTTTTCCCCAGTATCTGCTTTTACCTCTTCATGTAGTAGTCTTTGGCTTTTTTCTCTTCTAACATCTCTTTCAATAATATTTCACTCACTGTAAAATTGTTCACTTTCATTAACTAGATTTATTTCTCTTTTATGCTCTTTTAAGTCTCACTTTTCTGTTTTGATAGTCACTGGATCTGCTTGGCTTATATCTATAATGAATTTTTAAAGTCAAAACTCAGTATCAGCTCTCCATTGGAATCTTCAAGATGTCACCCTCCTGCCTCCTTGTCCTCTCTTGACTTTTCCAACTACATCCTTTGCTGGTTCTCCTGCTGCTTCTCTAACTTCTTATGCAGAGAATCCTCATCACTTCACCGGTTTTATGTGAAAGCTCTACAGGATTCTGTCTCACATTTTACAGTTTCATGAGCAAAAGCAAGAATTCAACTACTGCTGCTCACTGCCACCTGAAGGCCTGTCTTCCTGCTCTGTATTGGTATCCTTATGTCCAAGCATTTATCTCAAGAGACAAGCATGCATCTTCCACATGTCCTTTTTGGTGCTCAGCTCAAATGTAAAAGAACTTAAAGAAAACACAGTTTCTCTTCTTAACATTTGCAAGCTGAGGAGAAAGGCGTGTTCAGAGCATGCAACAAGATTCTCTCTCATGCATTCAGGACAGGATTTCTCTCTGATTTCTGGTATTGTGAATTTAGAATTGGGCCCTTTTGATGTTCAGTTGGATTAGACCAGCATACTGCTATCATAGCTCCATTAACTTGGATGTCTTTACTTTTTGTTCATATTGGTGTAACAAAGATTGGGTTCAGGTCCTGAGTCTGTGTTACTAATAAGCACGCACTGTTCAGAATGAACTTTAACCCCAGAGTTAGTTCTGTAATACCCATCTGGAAAAAAGTCCATGCTATGATGTCCTCTGTTTATGAAATCAAATTATTTAGACAGTTACTTAAGTAGGAGAGAAGGCACTAGTACCACCCTGTGTGCTTCTTATATTTTTACAGGACTGCCCACTGATTTAAAGTGATTCTTCATTTAAATTATGACTTCCCATCTGCCACCATATTGAAATTATCATTGTGGAAGAGAACCGTGTCAGATGTACCAAAGCTCCAAGATTTTTATGACTGTAGAATGAACATAAGTTAACTGCAGTTCATTTAACATCTGGCTAGTGCCAGATGTTGCCAGGCTGTTTTCCCCACTGGCATGGTAATATCTTACAGCAGAAAGTACTTGGCAAGTTCTAAATCTTCATTTTCTTATAGCAGTGTTTGTAAGTCCGTTTCATCAAATACTTTGGAATTTCTGCTACTTTCTTTTCATGGTCTCAAATATTATAAAGAAATTTGTAATTATAAAATATTCCTCACTGCATTTGACAATATTAAGTATGCTATGGAATCTTCCTTATGCACTCATATTCCTAGTGCATACAAGCATAAGAACCTTAAGTGTTATGATTGAATTGTTATTTCTTTTTTTCCACAGGATTTCTGCTTGATTCAGTATACCATATTCAGCTGAATAAGCAGCTATTCAGTTTTGTTTTTCTTTTATTGTTCACTGTGTGCTCCCATGCCTAATTTACTACACAATTTTCAAACCTGTTCTGAATATATAATCATTTTCCTCCTGAATACTCTATTTTTCATTGACTACCTTCTCACAAGCATTCACTAATTTATTATCACAGCATGTTCCTGAAGTGAGGGCATGCTGTCGTACCCATTCTACAGGTAAGCGAAGAGACACAGTGCAGTCGTTTACCCATTTGAATAGTCAGTTTGAGATGGCAGGAACATCAGTTCTTGAGGATTAACCTCACATTGGATTATGCAAAATTTCTTGTGTAAGCACTACCCTTACTGAATTCAGGTATAAAAATCTTTTGTCTGGGTCCCACCTCTCCTAAACTCAATATAATTTTTCCTACTATGTGAGAGAAAATGCCTACCTGAAATAATCCAACTCTACCTGGAACCCTGCAAAAAGTTTGTAGACTTTTTCCTTTTAAGCTACAAATTTGTCAGCTGTGCTATGCTGTCACCCTTTTGCAGGGAAAGGGGAAATATCTTTGTTTGCTCTAAGTGAGACCTGGGAGCATTCTATTGCATTTGAAGTTGTAAGGAAGGCTGTGCTGTAGTCAGATACAACTCATCTCCATTTCAATCTTGTCTCTTTGGTACTGAGACATAAACACACCAGAAAAACTCTCTTCGTCTGATATCCCTAGCATCTGGATATTATCCTCAGCTTTTCTCAGCCTCTTTGTTTTCGGATGCCTTGTTTGACCCCGTTAGACCCTTTTTTCCTACTCTTCTATCAGTCTTTCATGTCAAGCATAGCTTTAAGTTATCCTATCTTCAGTAACAGGTAATTTTCATTGCCATCCCTGCACCAGAATTTTGCCCCATTTGATGTGTCTTCTAGTCAGACTTCCCCAGATTAACTGGTTTATAACTCCAGAACAGCTCCAGTTCTTCCCAGTCGTAGACTTCTCTCACTAGTGCCAGTCAACAAGAAGTGACAAGCCCACCTGCTCAGATTTAAGCCATTTCTCCATTACCTATGTTGTGGTTCAACCCAACATCAGCTCAGCTCCACACAGCAGTTAGCTTGTCACACTCCCTATCCCAAGTGAGATGAAGGAGCGAAATGGAAATAAAGTAGAACTTGTGAGCTGAGTTAAAAACTACTTACTAAGACAGAAAAGCAGAAGAGAAGAAAAAAGAGATGATAACAATAAATGTACATATATATATTCATAATGCAATTATTCATGACTTGATGTCTGCCCAGCTGACAGAATAACTGCCTGCTGACTGATGCCCCACCAGCAACACAATGTCTTACCACTCAGTGACTGACACCTCCAAGCAGAGCCTGCCATAATCAACTCCCCACAGCTTTATGGCCTTTCACATGACTCCACATGGTATGGAATAACGCTTCCAGTGTCTCTTCTCTGCCTAATGACCTGGACTGGTTGTGCACACATCGCTCAACAACAACCAAAACATTGGTGTGCTGTTAAACTTGTCCTGGCTGAACCCAGAACCACTTGCTGCATACGAACATCTACATTGTTATCATAGGTAACTGAAGCCCTGAGGCTTGGTAGGACAAATTCAGGCCTTCTGTCTGAACAGATTCCTCTATCTCACAGACTACTTCCCGAACTGCTCTACTCAGAACCAATCCATGTGATATCTGTATCTGAATCAGCTAAATTCCTCTTCCAGGTATACCAGAGCACAGACATGAAAGCAGAGGAGAGAGACTGCAATTGAGATGTTGCATACTCTGAATTCAGTTTCATGGCCAAGTTCTTTAATCCCATAGTAGCTTGGAGTTGTATCATCTTTGTGATTGAAGGTGCTGAGTTCACAGTGGGATCTGTACACAGTGGGATTTCTGTTGGAAAGTTTGCAGCTATCACCAATAAGATACATGGCATGAAAAAACACGGAAAAACCCTTTCCAAAGGGTCACAATTTGGCTATCTGAGAGGGGACAAAAAATGTCTGTCGTGGGTATGAAGATGTATTCTCATATTGTTTCTCAAATCTCTACTTTAAGAGAGTAAGATAAAAGGGGAATACTGGCATTCTGTAAAGCAAATGTCAGATTTTTCTGGAACATAAACAAAATGACTTTTTCTCCCCTTTATTTGGAAAAAGCCACAATGATTCAGATGTAAGTATTTCAGAAAATCAATAAAGCTTCAATGGCTCTTTCTACTATATCCTTTGGATATAGAAAACAAACAAGGATTTGTAAATTATAAGGAACCGAGGATCAGGAATGCGTGTAGCCTTCTTATAATAAGCACTGCTTAGGTAACAATAAAAATGAACAGAGAAAAGATGAAAAGTCACTTTGAATATGCAATCTGTCTTTGAAAGTTGTGTATCCAAGAAGTTCTTCAGACATGACAACATTGGTGCTTTTCCTTTGTTTAAAGGAAGGTGGCTGAGGATTTTCTGAGGTCCTTCTCTGAGAGATATTTTCTTATTTAGCCCCACTATGATGCTAGCATGTGGACTGGTGAGTGTGGGAACATGGTGTGGTAAGAATTTATTTTCCAGGTTTTTGAATTCATTCACACCAAAGAGGAATACAAGTGAGCTAAAAAGGTGCTAGCCTTATTATACAGAACTATAACTAAGTAGAAGACATGTTGCCCAGAGAAGCTGTGGATGCTCCATCCCTTGAAGTGTTCAAGGTGAGGATGGATGAGGCCCTGGGCAGCCCGATCTAGTGAGGGGCACGGAAAAGGGATTGGAATTAAGGGATCATTAATGTCCCTTCCAAGCCTCCTGTGATTCTATGAAAATTGAGATATATACATTTTTTTTAAATTTGTTTTTATTTTTAACCTTCCCTAAACATGGGTAGACAAGCCAGAAGTTTATACCTGCATGAGTGAGAGGACAGTTTTTTTTTCCATTTTCCCCAGTACGTGTCTCCTGCACTGACAACGCTCCTACTATTCCCTGTTCTGAAGCTTAAAGGACATGTATTTATAGTTTACAGCTGTCCTATTCATGATCTCTGCTGAAGTTCTTGTTCCCTTACCTCAAAGGCTTTTCTTGCCCTTCTCACCACATCAGCAGAACCCAGAGACCATGTGAAGGTAGAGAATCAGACCTCCTTCTTACAGAACATAATCAGTATGCAGCATCCCACATAAGGATTAGGAGACTTTTTTTGGTTATTTGCTGATGGAAGAAATGCTGGGTAGAAAAGTGACTTATCCAAGCTGATGCAAAGTGTTTTCCCATCAAGGAATAAAATTCTCACCTTTTGGTCCTTGTGCTCTAACCTCAGGAATCCTCCCCTGAATAGATGGATGCTCATTACTGAAAGAAAGTTGGAAGATAATTAAAAAAAAAAAAAGTTCTCTTTTGTTTTCTATTTTTCTATTTTTCTATTTTTTTTCCTTTCTAAATCACTGACTTGTATTTCCATTTCTATTTACATGCTTATGGGCATTATTCTTTAGACATTTCCTGACTGCAGCCATGTGGCAGCATAATGATAGTGAGAAAGCCTGTAGGTTTTCTTACCAAACTGCTGCAAACCATGTAATAGATCGGAAAAAGCAGCTAACTTTCCACTTTCTTATGTAAGATGATGAACACAAATTATTTATAGAGACTGTTCTCTCTAAATTTGTTTATTGTCACATGGAATGTGTGTCTTTCTTTCATGTGTCTCTGTGAAAGCTTCTTGGAAAGTATCAGCATACCACCGAACGCTAAGGACTCACTGGTCTTGTTGTGTTCTTGTTGACAAGTATGAAGAATGACATGGAATGACATACTTCTAATAAAATAAGTTAGAATGAGTAATTGTGTACGTGTATTATATTATCATGTTCGTGTGCTTACATCAAGCTCACGCTAAAGGAAGTGATTAAATAACAAATTATTATAAGTTAAAGTCCTAATTTCAGTGTTTCCTAATAGCCCTTTGGGTTCCAGGAAGAAGATTTTTTCTTAAAATGAGTGGTCAGAATGTCCTTCCAGATTGGAGAAGCAGTATGCAAGGTAGGATTTACTTTCCTCCATAACTTGTACAAAAAAGCGAAGTAGTCAAAGTGACTGAAATGTGGCCCCTTTTCTTCCTTTTCATTAGGACAAGAGGCAACCATCAGAAGAAGAAATGGAGGAAAGAACAGGTTATGTGTGGCTGTGGCATGGAGGCAGTGCAAAGGCTAACATAATTCTGCCAGAATTGTCCTGGACTGTACTGTGGGGACCAGTGTGTCACTTGACAAGAAATCCACAACCCTTGAGAGAAATTCTTGAGGTCAACTTCTTGTTCCAGCTGAGCCCAGAATCCAATGGGAATAGGAAGCCAAGCACTTGTGCACTAGCCCTCATCTAATGCTCCTCGTGCTTCATTGGTGTTATGGCTCTGTGTGTATCAGTGTACCTGGTCTTGTCAGGATCCAGGGCTAATTTGAATGATTCATGTTAATCAAAGGGAAGGATTCTTAGCTAGAAAATGCCTACTGATGTTACTGGTAAACAGAATACATTTCCTTTCATCTGTTAGTTTATTTCTGCTGCCAGGCATGAGTTGTGAAGGGATGCTATTCAAAGGGACCTGAACAAGCCTAAAAAAATGAGCCCTTGTGAACTGAATGATGTGCAACAAAGCCAAGTGCAAGGTGTTGCACTTTGGTCAGGGCAATCCCAGCTATGTGTATAGACTGGGAGAAGAACTCCTTGAGAGCAGCCCTGTGGAGAAGGGCTTGAGGGCTAAGGTGGATGAAAAGCTGGACACGAGCCAGCAGTGTGTGCTTGCAGCCTGGGTTGCAAAAGAAGAGTGGCTAGCAAGGCAAGGGAGTTGTTTGTCCCCCCTCTGCTCTGCCCTTGTGAGGCCCCACTTGCAGTACTGCTTTGAGGCCCAATAGAAGGAAGGTGTTGGAAAGGATCCAGGGAAGGGTCATGGAGATGATCAGAAGGCTGGAGTATCTCTGGTACGAAGGAGGACTGAGGAAGCTGGGCTTGTTCAGTCCAAAAAAGAGAAGGCTATGGGGACACCTCATTGCAGCTTTCCACTACTTAAAGGGAACTTATAAGCGGGAGGGAAGTCAACATTTTACATGTTCTGATAGTGATAGGAGAAGGGGGAGTGGTTTTAATCCAAATGATGTTTGTTAGATATCAGGAGGAATTTCTTCACTGAGAGGGTGTTGAGGCAATGAAACGGGCTTCCTGGAGAAGCTGTTGATATCCTATCCCTGGCCAGGTTGAATGGGGCCTTGGGTGACATGGTCTGGTGGGCGGCAGTCCTGCATGTGGCAGGGGGTTAGAACCAGATGATCTTTGAGTTCCCTTTCAATCCAATCCATTTTGTGATTCTATGATTCTGTGATTCCACCTGCAAATAGATGCAGCAGAGAATGTTGGAATAAATGGGAATTACTTCTCCCAGCAGCCCACAGCCAAATGGAATCTGTCATAGAGGAGACCTTTTCCTTCCCTGACTTCTCTTTCTATTCAGGCTAATGTCTCTGAGTGTGAAACAGAAATAAGAACATCAGCTTTGAAGGAAATGCCTATTGTGGAGTGTAATGGTTTGTGCTTCTGATTAACTCCATGTTGTTTTAAGACTTCAAGCCTAACTAGTTTTCAGTCTTTTTATGTTCCAGGATGTGACCACTCTATTCACTGCATCGCTTTCTGAGAGGTTCGTAAGTCTGTCAGAGGTGTAGGTGGCTGATATCTGTAACATTAAGGTTTATCCAAGTAACACTCAGCTCTTTTCTGGTTGGGTGTAAATGATATGGCATTGAAAGAGGGGAGAAGAGTGAAAAAAAAAAAAAGATCCAGAATAGATATGTATGGGCTAAGACAAACTTCAGGAAGGTAAAAGTAAACAGTGTTACCAAAAAATGAAGGCCAGCCAGGAGGAACTGGTAGACTTTCCTGCAAAAATATTTCTAATTGTTTTTCCTTGTATTGTCTAAGGAAAATCTGAACCCTCAAAGGAATAGGACACATCAGAAGGAAAAAATTTGAGAGCTAGCTACTTTAGTGAAAGGTGGAGGATCCCTGAGGGGAGAAAAAATTCATAATTTCAAGCTCATTGCAAGGCTGATCTGTCACTCAATAAGTAAGAAGAGTGAGCAGAATTTTTTGAGCTCTGAGATAAGCCAGAGAAAGCTTTGTGTTTGCATCCCTGCTGATATACATCGTCTTGACAAGCAAACTACGAACAGTGTCAGCTGGAAAATATTTTGTAAGAAGAAAAAAGAAGCAAAAACTCAAGACTATACTTTTATTCGATGGATATGTTGTCAAAGTTGTTTAGTTGTGTTAAGTATGCAGGTATTTTAGTTCATGTTTGTACCAAAATGAGCAATCCATCGCATGATCATGTGGAAAAGTCTACGTGCCATTATGAAATAAGTTACAGTTATGTGTCACCAGCTGTCATAAGTCTTTAAGAACTGGCAATTTCCATCAAAAATATTGTTCTAGACTTTGTGGTGGAATATGTGAATCCTGAAGGAAACATTACAGGCAGACTTGTTAGTAACTGCTCATTTTTTTAAGCTACAGGCAGAATACACTGGCAGTGAAACTTAATTGCCAAGAATGTACTTGATTTAGAATTACTGAACCAAACACTGGGAGACTTCTGCAGGGAAGTATGTTGTCACACCATCTCTCTCATTTAAGAGAAACCATTAATCATCATGCTACAAATCCAAAGCTTAGGAAGAACACTTCTGTTCTTTTGAGTGCGTATAGATATTGAACTATAAGAAAATTTTTGTATCCTGATGTAATATTAATAATTTGTCTCCCACTCTCAGGCTTCTCATGGAAGTTTGCATTATATGTGTAGAAGTTACTAAGCATGGGATTAAAGAGTGGTACTGAGCAGCATTAACTATTGCCTATAGGCTTGAAATAATATAACTAAAATATCACGTTGCCTGTTGTTATCAGAAGCAGAGTATGTTGTTAAGAGGGAAAAACCGTCAAAGAAAATGAATATAAAGATATCAGCTCTGTAGAACTTGAAAACATACGTGTGACTATAAATGTGTGCTAGCTGGGCTGATCAGTCTGATAGCTGCAGAGTTACTCAGTGACATTTGGATACCTTTTTGAATTGAAGCCTGAAATCTTAGGGAGTAGATCCAGAGTAGTCTGTCTGCAGAATGGGAAAATCCAGGCCCTGCAGGTGGTGTGTAGGGTCAGCAAATGCAAGAAGGCTCTACAGAACCTCTGATATTTTAGCTCTGATTTTTTAGGAGATTGTAGATGAAATTAAATAGTCATAGTTGAGATTTTCCTTTGTACTTGGGGCTCCCATTCACATCCAGAGCTAATATAAAACTTAATAACTCCAGGCAAGATTTTAAGGGAGTTCTTCATTTGAAGTAATGAGTGTGCTACTAGAAATGTGACAATATTATTAAGCTGAATGAGCATTAGTGAGATCTGCGCTGCTAGTGAATATGTTGGTTTGCTATATTCTATGTTTTCTGTTTTGTACCTTGTGTTATCCTATAATGTGAGAGACTCGTGTTTTGAAATCACGTTGTTAGGCACAAGTAGTCTGACATTAATTGGATCACTTTTCAAAGAGAAGGAAAACCATAACAACAAAGAGATAGAAAAGAGGATGACAGTCAGAGTCTTTGAAAATGATCTCTTTTGTATTTTAGGTAATGTGTAAATAGTGCCTGAGAAGTTCAGTGCATTGTTTAACAAGTTAATATTTTGTCTTTGCCCATTAGCAAATATTTGACTCATAGAATTTGAATCATTAAAAGCATGCTTCAAGCATGAGCGCACGTGGAACTAATTTTTGACTGGTGTCCTTATCATGATTTTTAGTGATTAGGAGGCATTGCGTGAGTCATTTTGTAATGTAGGGTTAAATAAAGATGACCTCTTCTAGGGTTTATTCTGTCTTGAGGAAAGGGAGATTAGAGCATTGGGTTTTTTCCAGTGCTCTCTAAGTTCACTTTAATTTTGACATTCAGCAGTAGCCTCTAGTTAGACAACAGGGAATTTCAGTTTTATACTTAATTAATTTTTAGTCATCCTTTGACGCTGGATGCTGGTCTTGTTGTTTTTGTTGTACTTTGTCAGATTTGTGAGTTGCATGACAAAGCTAGACTGATCTAAAATAAGGGCTACCACAGGCTATCAAACTCTTGTCAATTTTAAGCAATAAATTCAAAGATGCTACAGTATTAGTGGTTTATCTTGTTGCAATTAGATTGTTGGTTTTTTTTTTTTTCCATAAAGCAAACATACTTCATATTGCCCATGATATGTGTTGGCTTTACTGTTAGTTCAGTTGTCATTGTTATTTGATGTGCTCTAGCATTCGATGTAACATGTTGATTCCACAGTAGAAATGAATTTAACAAAAACATGGAGGGCCTGTATTCAGTATTTTCAAATGTAATTCTGGGGATTATCCTTGATCCATCTGCAAAACAGTCCTCCTATGAACATTCTTCATTCAACATTTCCTTATTTTGGTAGAACATACTTAATTTGCTCTCAGAATGGTAGTCAATATAAGCCTCAAAGGATACATTTTTCCCTTCAAAGCTGGTATAGGCTGTTGTGTAATCAGACCAGGCAGCATTTGCAGCAAGAAATGAAAGTTGGATACCTCCATCTTGTAGATTAGGTTCTTTTCTCTCTTCTGCCAATAAATACTTCATAACACTTGCAAAAAGAGAAAAGGAGGAGATAAATCAACAGAGCAGAGAACAGTACAGTAAAATCATAGAGCAGTTGCTAGATACTAGATAAAAATTAAGAGACAGTCTCCTTTTATACACACCCCAGTAAGTACAGTAGTCTGGGGACAAAAAGCAGTGGCACAGCATTTCACACTCAATTGGAAGAGTATAAGCACCTATCAAAGATGAGGGTGGCAAGACTGGAGATGGTGACATGGTATAGCTAGGGAACTTGCTGTTAGTACTGGGCAACTTAATGGATTCAGTGAAGCTGAAGATGGCTTAAATCAGAATAATGAATAATAATAATAAAGAGATGCAGGAAAGTATAATGGGAATGATAAGAGAAGATGACAAATTTGACTACCCTGGGGAACGGTGCACATATCTACCCTGTGACACTGTTTTTGCAGTCAAGGAATCATAGAATGACTTGGGTTCGAAAGGACCTTAAAGATCATCTTGTTCCAACCCCTGCCATGGGCTGGTTGCCAACCACCAGATTAGGCTGCCCATGGCCCCATCCAACCTGGCCCTGAATGTCTCCAGGGATGGGGCATCCTCAGCTTCTCTGAGCAGTTGTGCCAGTGCCACACTGCCCTCTAAATAAAAATTTCCTCCTAACATCAACATATTTTTCTCTGGTGAGGTGAGTCTTATGAAATTCCAGTAAAGAGACACAATGCAACTTTTATTTAAGTTGAATGTTTGCAACTCTATACATTCAATTTGAAAATTCACTCATATGTGGGTAGGTTGAAATACTATTATCAGTACTCACTGCGTTTTATTTATCAAGCAGCACAAGCACAGATTAAGTGTAATACTTGTGGGTTTTGATTTGACTCTGTGTGTGTGGCAGGTGCAAGAGGCAGAGTTAGCACTGCTCTGTACTCTCCCATCCACAGTGTTCTGTTGTCACTTATGCTGCCAGTATTGAGCTATGAGCAACTGACTCGTGACAAACATTGCTAGAAGTCAGATAATAATTTTAAAAGTCTGTAATTATTTAGGGCTGCATTATCAGCTGTCCAGGGCTGTGTGCTGCCCACAGGCCATGGGTTGGGCACACCTGGTCTATAGGAAGGGCAACAAAGAACATGTGAGTCAGCGGAAGCCCAAAGGAGGAAGATGCAACAATTCAGTCAATTTATGAGAATATTTGTGAACTAAGCTAGAGAAAAGAGCACTATTAAGCAAGAGAAAATGAAGAAGAAAAGTGCAGTTGTTTCTCACGTATGAGTAGGGTGGGTCACTGAGGGTGGCAGAACTACCAGAGTTAAACAGATAATGTTTATTTTGGCTCCCAGAAGCCAGTCAGCCATCCGTGTTGATGAAAGTTGTACATAATATAAGAGTAAAGTTAACTGAAATTACATGGCACTCAACAGATGAAAGCAAGATGATTTTTTCTGTCCTTCTGGGAGGATTAAATCAAAACCAAGTAAACGTGTCAGTTTTCTGGAATAAAGCAAAGAATAGTTCAACACGGTTTCTAAACATGGACTCTAAGGATTCATCTCACCAAATTGAAAAGCTATTCAGGCAATGGACCCTCAACTGAATGCAAACATGCCAAGCTTTCCTGATATCTGGAGAAGATGTAGTTTAAGAGTGTATGTATCTATTTCCACAGGAATACAATGGTATAATAGGTGAAGAATTGCTTCAAAATAAGCACTTTTATTGCCAGAAGAGATTAGCATTTTTTCAGCTAGGAAAAATATTTAAAATTATCTTTACATTCAACAATTGCTGAAGAAAATATTTTGCATCCTCTTAAGAAATTCACAAAACTGCACTTTCTTACCATAATCCTAAAATACATCATCTATTGTCAGATGGCATGCACTGGGAGCTGTCCTTCCTAGCAGTTTGTGGAACAGCAAAATGACTTAAAATGTTTGCAGACAGTATTATTATAAGCTGCAAATTGTGTGAAAAAATATTTTACAGGAAAAAACTTGTAAAGCAATCAGTGCTTATATTTCACTTGAGCCAAATGGCAAAAGAAACAGCATTTTGATATTTAACTCTGCATTGTGGCAACGTTTGTGTTTGCAATCAAGGATCTAAATGTCAGCACTCTGCTTTTTATTCAGGTATGAATGCAGGGGTCCTGGTGAGGTCTCTTTGGAGATGTGACCTACATGTCTAGGGTGTTAGTGATAATACATTTTCAAAGACAGAAAGGTAAAGGGGAAATTGAGATTCAAGCCTAGCTATAGCAGTTCAAGCAAAATGACTGTTGGGAGAAGGTCATGTCTTCATATGCTGCTTCACTGCAAATGTATGCCTCCTGCCTGTAAAACATATGTGGATAGTTAACAGAGGATTAGTAAAAGTGCAGTGCACCCAGAACAAAGAAAAATAGCAAACATCCCAAGCAAACCCTTCTTTCTTTAATGCTGAGGATTTTTTTTTTTTTTGCTAAGGTGAACACTGGAAAGCATTCCATTCCATTCCTCCTGTTGTTTCTTCTTCATCTAAAAAACAAAATAAAATAAAATAAAGAATACAGGCTATTTTTTAATTTGGATAAATCTCCTGAAAATTTAAAGCTGCCCTGATTTCAGGTGGGGGAGAATTAATTTTCTTCGGGTTGGCTGGTATGATGCTGCATTTTGAGTTTAGGAGAAAAACAATGTTGATACGCAACCATGTTCCAATTGTTGCTGAGCAGTTCTTACATTAATTCAGCTTCTTGTGCTGCTCTGCCAGTGAGGAGACTGGAGGTGCACAAATTGCTGGAAAGGGACAGAACCAGGACTTCTGATCCAAACTGACCAAAGGGAATGTCCCATACCGTGCAGTGTCATGTATAATGATAAAACCATGGAGAGATGGCTGGGGAGAGGGGACTGCTCAGGGGCTGGCTGGGCATCAGTTGGCAGGCGGTGGGAAATTGCATTATACATTACTTGTTTTGTAAATATACATCTATTATTATTACTATTATAATTTCCCCTTTCTTTTCTGTCCTATTAGACAATCTTTATTTCAACCCATTTGTTTTACTTTTTTTTCTGATTCTTTCCCACATCCCACTGGGAGGTGAGAGTGAGTGAATGGCTGTGCAGTATTGAGCTGCCTGCTGGGTTAAATCACAGCAGTCTTTGTAGTGCCCTACTTGGAGCCCAAAGGGTTGAGGTAAAGACAAAATTTGTTATGAACATTATATTAGTTTACTGTATTAGTTCAACTGCTTCTGGTCATAATGTTAATTTATTCATAGAATTGTAGAATCATTGAATTGCTCACGTTGGAAAAGATGTTAGAGATCATCAAGTCCAACTGCAACCTAACCATACTACCCTAAGTAACATTGACAATGTTGTTCTATTTGCTTGCTTTCAAGGTTTTTTTCTTAATTTCTGTCATATTTTTTATCACTGCTGGGAGCTGGTGTAAGTTTCTTTATGGTTTTGGCAGCTTGTATATATAGCATGCACTTGTGTTACACCAACCGTGGACTTAATCTGGTGTTTGCACTCAGTATTGCCATCATTCTTACATTTCAGGAACTTTATTGTGGAAACAATTAACAAGCACAATCTTTACTACAGATGAGCTAAAATATTTTTTTAGAATCTTAAATACTCTTGGACTGATCAGACTAGCATGATCCTATTACTATGTTTCCTGCTTATGTTTCTAGTTTTGTCTAAGGTTATACAACTATTAAAAATATCATACAAGGATCTGCCCTGAGGCGAGATGGTTATAGGTAGCAAGGTATGTGGAAGGATGTGGACAGGTATCTGTCATAATTGTCTCCCACATTGTCTCCAGGACCTGGAATTTACCTCTAAGCAAGTGAAGGTTCCTAAAAAGCTGACGGAATGTTTTCAGATATTGAGCTCTGGCAGTCCAGAGATTTATAGCTCTCTGCACTGTGCTTGGGTCTGTCCTGTGTCTACCAAACACTGTTCAACACAGTTCAGCATCCTTAAGAGCAAGAAAAACACCTCTGGATATTATCTGACTCCTGCAATTGGTTCTGTGGCTGAACCAGAGAACCAAAGTGTGCCAGTATCAGTTGCCTCGATACAAGAATAAACAACGGATTTGAAAGTCTGTTCATTTAGTAAGGGAAGAAATTCCTACTAAGAATGGGAAGGAGGAAGAAGTGGACAAGGAAGGCTGCAAACCAGAGCCATCATGATTACAGGAGGAAGAAGAGGCAGAATTCGTAAAGGAGACAGTAGCCACCTGATCCCTATTCCCAAGTGAACTACAGGATATGTGGGCGGTCATCAGGCTTCGTCCAGGTCTGCACATTGTCATCTGGCTGCTCTGATGCTGGGAGAACAGGGCCGGTAGTTTGAAATTAGGGGTAGAGAAGCCAGGCAGCTGAGGTTCCTCAGGCAGTATAGAGAAAGTCCCTTTTACTCTCTATGGACCTGTGTCTTGTTTGTAGAGAAACTTTCCCAAGAGGTCCAGCAATTCAAAGAGAATATACCTTCCTCTCCACCTACAGGATTCAGTATCTCAACTATTAAGAGTAAACGTTTCTCTCTGCACAAGAGACAGGATATATCAGGTACACTCCATGTGCCACCCTACAGTTGTCTGTGACCATGAAGAGGATATGAGGAAGTGGAATGGAAAATTCACCTTAGAGGCATGGCTACAAGAGTTGCAAGGCAAAACAAACACAAAACAGTGTTCTTCCAGGAAAACTGCTGCTCCAGTTTCCAGTGCTGTTTCCAAGACTAGATGAGTCAATCTTGCTTTTGATATCAATAAAGAGGCTTCTGATTTGCATTTACAAGAACTGAATAACAAATACAATGACCCAAACTAAAGGGGCCACTAAAGGGGCCCTTCCTGCAGTCAGGTGGAAGAAAAGAACATCCAGATAATTTGATTGTGTGGACTGAATGGCCTGAGACATCAGATCCATAAGAGTATCAGGCTTTAATGGATACCAGTGCAGAATCCATCTGCACTGATGGAGTGACAGGGGGACCTCAACAACTAACTGTACTGGAGGCCAAAGTGAGCCTAACTGGAAATGAGTGGCAAAAGCGCCCTGTTGTAACTGGCTCAGAGGTTCTGTACATCCTTGGTATGTGTTACCACAGGAGAGGGTACTCCAATGACCCAAAGGGATACCAATGGATTTTTGACATAGCTGCCTTGGAGATGAAGAACATTAAGCAGCTGTCTACCTTGCCTGATCTCTCAGAGGAACCTTCTGTTGTGGGGTTGCTGAGTGTTGAAGAATTGTGGGAGCCAGTTGCTACCACGACATGGCACTGGCAGTGATATCACAGTGAGACTCCTTGATCCCCATCCATAAGCTCATTTGTTGACTGGAGAAACAAGGAGCGATCAGGAAGACTCGTTCATGATACCCACACATGGCCAGTGTGAAAGACTAACCGTGGACTATCAGGGCCTGAATGAAGTCATGACACTGCTGAGTGCTGCCATGCTGGACAAGCTAGAACCATATGAACAGAAGCCAAAGGCAGACAAGTGGTATGCCACAACGGATATAACAAAGACAGACAAGTGCTATGCCACTATTTGATATAACCAATGTGTTTTTCTCAATCCCTCTGGCAGCAGAGTGCAGGCCACAGTTTGCTTTCAGATGGAGCTAAGTCCTGTACACCTGGGTTCTCCTGTCCCAGGAGTGGAAACCCAGCCCTACTGTTTGTCATGGCCTGGTTTGGAACAGGGGGAAGCTCCTGAGCACCTACAACACACTGATGAAAATGTGGGCTCTTGGTTCAGGGGACCATATCACAAACCATAGATAATTCAAACACGTTTGCTTTATTATTTACAGCACAGAAGATCATTTAATGGTAGATTTGACATCTCAGCTCGTTATTAGGAGCTCTTTCACCTCTAAGCTTTTGGGAAAATTTTCATGGAACTGTGGTGAAGAACAATGATATTATTACCTTATGCCAGTTTTTAGAAATTTTCTATTGTAGGATATTTATTCCTTAAATCAGCTAATCTGCTTAATTTTTAAGATATTTAATTTTGTTTCCCTAACCACCACAACAGGGAACCACAATTTTAAATGGACTTCCTGCCACACGATGGCACTGCAATCCTTTAGATATTAGTAAGGGATGCTGGCAAAACGTTTTCTTTCGACACAGAAACTTTCAGAACTTCCACACAAAAGAAGGCTTTGAAGAGACAGTTTCCAACAGCTGTTGGAGTCGAAAAGAGCACGAGAGTTGTTTCAACTGCTGTTATTCTCAGCTATGCTCAAAATAATTCCCTATTTGCCTGAAAATGCACAATTACTTTTTAATTATTTAGCTCATAAAACCAGTTCCATTTAATAGATCTGCAGAATAAACGAGGGATTGTGGGGTGACACACTATATATGCATTCCAGAATGCTGCAAAACATAGAAGTCTTATTACAGTACCTTTATTTTGAACGTACCTAAATGTAATCTCCTGCAGCCTGAAGGAAGGTGGGATCATAGAGTGTGACTAAGTGCTCTGTGGGAACAAGAACTGCTTTCTTGCTTGAAGTCTGGCACTTACTTAGCTTTCCCAAACTCCCTGCTGCAGGGTAAAATTAACTGCAAGAGCATTGCTGGGTTTTGTCTTTCTTTTTTTCAGTGTCCCAGAATTTTCCATCTAGTCACCAGCTGGGATGAATTCTGTGAAGAAATGAAGAATCCCAGCTCAGAGAAATCCCAGCTCAGAGAATGAATCAGAGTTGGCAAGGTAAGTCAATAAGGTGAGCCTGGGACCACAGCTTACTCCCCCCAGGTGCTTCCTTCTTCATATTGTGATAACCTGAATAAGATGGAAAGCTCCACAAATGAGTTTTCCCTTCTTTTAATGTGCATGTAGAAGCACTCAGAGGTGGTTTGAAAAGGTTAACAAAGACAGACAGACAGACAAACAAACAAACAACAACAAACCCTGCTATGCTAAGAGTTTGAAATATAATACCTGCTCATCAGTACATAATCAGTGCGTAGTAAGGGCAATTAGGGAGGCAGATTTGTTTAATTAAGTATAATAAGATATGACAAAATGTCTCTAGTTAAAAATTCTGCATTGACTTGCAAAAGCTGCTCTAGGTAGGATGTGGTTAAAACCTGGGCTTGGCACTCAGGAGGAGTAGAGTGCAGTGCAGTTGTGCTTACTGCCGTGCTTCCACGTGACCTTGGAGTCAAGGAGATGTAGAGAAGAGCAGGGAGAGCAGTTTTTCTCTCAGCATCAGCCATCGTCTCTGAAAGCAGAGTTACAATTCACCCCTACATTCTCATCTGGATATCCCAATTCTTTTGAGTCTGGGTTCTTTAAATTGGGTACTGCTTCTGCTTCTGCACACCTACAAAATTTTCTGAATGAAAATGTATCTTCCAGCTACTCCTATGATACTGTCAATAATGCAGTTAAATGCACTGCCATTACAAGAATGAACTTGGGTGTGAGAAGGAAATCTTGTGTTAGATAATACATTTTCTCATGGATTTATGGTGCTGGTTCAGTGTTATGGGCTGTCCTTGTTTAGATGCTTGCAAATATGTGGATTTTTCTCTCCTTAAATACTGAAACTCATCATTTCGCTCTAGCAACATCACACTTCTCTGGCAATATAAAGTGTTATAAACAGATTTTTTTTTAGTTAGCTGAGTTACTATCAACAGTCAGAACAGCTGTAAGTGAGGTTAATAGGAGCTACTATGACATGAACATCAAGTTGAAGTCATGAATGCTCCATTCCAGGAGGTGTTCAGGGCCAGGTAGGATGGGACCCTGGGCAGCTTGATCTGGTCCTGACAACCCTGCATTTGGCAAGGGGATTGGAACAAAATGATATCTGTAGTTTCTCCCAATCCAAGCTATTCTGTGATTCCATGATTCTATGACCAAGTCCTGCAGTATAGTATATATTCTGTGACTGATGAAGCAGAAGCTCCAGAAGCAGCATCAAACAAAGATCTGGAATGCTGAGGGATATGGAAGTAGTTCATGCTGGGATGGTTGGTTTGTTGTTGGCTCTCCAGTTTTGCCTTAAGGAAATTGCCAAGATTAAAAGGGTTTATTTGCAATTAGAAGCTAAAAATTTTCAGATTTCTAAGTGATAAATGACTCTCCCCCCATCCCCTCTTTTTTTCCTTAGTAGTCATTTTATCTCCTTGTTTCTCCACTGTATGAGGAAGACCATAAATGCATGAGACCTAGTTAGAAAGAACCGAGTTAGTGTTAAAAAAAAACACCCACTCGTGTTAATGAAGCATGAAATAAAACTGTGTTGTAGTAAAAGAAAATTAATGCTTGACCATGAAAGGTTCTGTTGCATAAGTTGGAATAAGTTACAGTGTACCTGGTATAGTACATCACTTTTATAATTAAACTGCTTCAGTAATCTTAGAGAACTGTTTTTTTTAGTGTAACTTGTATCAGAGGCAGGGCCTGTATCACTACACAGTAAGTGTAGCCCTGCTCAATTAAAAAAAAAAGAAAAAAAAAGACTAATTTAACCAATTTTTGTGATTAAACTGAAGTCTGTTTGGCTTGAAATTCTCCATACTGAGATGGCAGGCTCAGCAAAATTATTTTATCAGTTTTGTCTGAAACAGTCCAGCCATTTATAGAGAGAGAGGTCATTTTGCCCAGGTGCTTAAAGAAGAACAGAAACTGAGGAGGAACATGTAGTCAAGGACATGGTGAACATTGTAGATGACTGTAATTTAAAGACTAAGACTGGATACAAGTTGGTAGGCAGAGACAGATTGAAGAACAACTGAGGGGAGGAATGGACTCTTCTGGAAAGAGAATCAGAACTGAGATAGGAGAGTTGAGATCTGGAAATACAGAAACTAAACAAAAACAACCTGCAAACCTAAAATCATGAACAAAATGACTGCACTGCAAAGAGAGGAAAGAGACTGACAAAGAATCTTGAGAGCAAATTAGAAAGTGCTACAGAAATAGCAAAAACATTTAACTTGGTACTAGTGAGTTGAAGAAGAAATAGAACTAAGATAAGGACAAGAAAGCAACCACGCAGAAGCAAATTTGGAGAAAACGGATGATAAAGTTCACATACGCCTACCCTATACTACATGTCTCCCACATACCTGTATGTCAGAAAGGGAACTGTGAGATCAGCAAGAAGCATCTCTGCAAACACCTTCAGACTATGTGTAAGCGCCGCATGAAACTTATTAACAGTTTTCTAATGTACAAACTTATGTTGCATAGTATTGTTTTCCCTCCTTAAACAAATAAGCACCGGAAATATCCAACTCCAAACAGAGGTTTCTCGTGTTAGAGAAGGAATTCGTAGTCAATGAAGAAGAAATCCTTACACACAGATGAAGTCTAATGCCTGGTTTCCTGCATGCTCTAAACCTTTCTTGGACAGGAATTTTAATTTCCATCTTTGCTTTTATTATTATGAGTTGTAAGTGGTAATATGGTCCTCAAAACACAGACAAAGTCTTTACGTATAAGAGCTTAAAGACAAAAGTCTGCACTATGTCAGAGATGTTTAGGAACTGGCTTTCAGAGCATGAGATCTCCTCATAGCACTCCCACTTGGTACAGGCAGCTCTCCAGAACCTGCCTTACGTTTTGGCTGGTGCATTGAAAAGTCCCCCATGGCCCCAGATCACTACACAAAACACAGTTCTGCCCCCATATGAACTGGAAACATTGCTCTGTGTTGAGCTCACATGTCCTTATGCCTGCTAGAATAGTGATAACTTGCATCCAGGCTCTTGGGACCGAAAGGTCTGAGGTTGCTCATATCATTTCCTCCACTCATCATTTCTTCCACTTTGCATCTCTCTCTGCAGCTTCCTTACTGACTACACATCCTCTGACTTCTCTGTTCCTGAAGTTCCAATAGCTACAAATTACTCCAAGATAGTTCCACCTATATTTTCTGAGACTTCATCCTACTTTCTGGCCTTCCCTTCTACAGGAATTGTGGGACGCACAGTGATGTGTGAGAAGTGTGAGTGGCCAAGTGTGCTTAGCAGAACTTCACCCTGTCAGCTCCAAGTTCCTTTCAAACATTTGAATCAACATCTAGGTATCCAAAAGATACCACTCCTCAGATAACTCCATGATTTCCTTGGCAATACACAGATATGTGTATTTTCTGCAGAGGATTGAGTCTGAGCAGGTAGTATGGTCATACTTGGAAAACTTCCTGAGCTTTATATCTGCTATATCCTATATATCTGCTTACTTTGCATGAAAACACCCAGAGAGAAGAACATTTGATTTGAATTACGTGCATTTGATTTTGCTAATGACTTTCCTTCCCTTCTGCTTCTAATAAATATTCACCAAGCAATAATGGTAAGTTCACCAGGGCCCCAGACCAGATTTATGCATGTGATTTGATTAGCCTTGGTAGTCAATGAGCTTTTGTCTTTTTGCCAGCCAGACCAAGCTCTAAGCTGCTATGCACCCACAAGCATTGTGGGCTCTGTCTATTAACAAGTGACTGAAAAACTTGTTCCATTTTGTTTCTTGTCAATCTCTATTTTCAGAATGATAGCCCCTGTAGCCCTAAATCTGCATTAAACAAGATTATTATGACTGGAGGCTGAAAATTCACTTTCAGTGACCTGAGTCAGGTTGTCATTGTTTCTTCCATCTGTGAGGAGAGGAACTTTTTACCAGGGATACTATGATACATACAGATACAGTGAGTAAATGTTTCTGAAATTACGTGTTTTATTGCGTGCCCAGTCATAAAATGGCTCCAGTAATAAATGTCTCTGTTTGCATCATTTGGATAGATTTTGCAGGAAATTGATAATTCTTGCTTTGGTATTTCTTTGCATTGTTTCTGATTAGGTCCAGGAAGATCATTAATTCAGTTTAGGCAATTAAATTCAGAAGAATTGCATCTTTACTCCCTGAAGCAGAGTAATTACGCTGCTGCAGCATGGGCTGTGGGTTCTCCTGCTAATAAATGCCCAGAAAACACAGTCACGAAGTCCTTGTTGATTATACCATGTTTGGGAATCCAGCAATTTGTGCACACAGTTGTTTTTTTTTTTAAAGAAAGAAGTTATGGAAAGGTGTATGCTGACATAAAGTTAGTGGAAAAACACATATTGACTTCTGCTTTGATTTTGCTGACATTCGTCTTCTTTTTGCTTTTTAACAAGAAAACCCAACAAATCTAAAAGAACGACACAACTACACAAGCAAAGCAAATAAAAAAAATCTCACGTAAGATCCCCCACAGTCTACAGATCTTCCTCTTGCATCAGGAACAAAACTAGGCTGAGAGTTAACCATCAGAATGACTTTGGACAAAAGCCAAAAGTCAGAGAAAACACATATGGCCATTTCACTCACCATTTCTGCACCACTTCATGCTTTCTTTTCTTCAGCTGCTCTTTTCTTCCATATCTGTTTGGGATAAATTAAGAAATCCACAAAAAAACCCAAAATAACTGAAATGAAAGCAGGCAGCTGCAGGAATACAAATCAGTCTATCTAAACACAGAAGAAGAAAAAGAATTCAAAGATCTTATTAAAAATTATGACATGAATTCAGTTGACAATGTGAGTTATCATTTGGGGCATTTCAGCATTGCAGCTGAGAGGCCCTCATGGAATGAATTGCTAGTATTTGAATGGCATCTTTTACCATTTCTGTGGGAAAGGAGATCATCTGAAATGGGCCTTGTTAGTTCACAGCTGATATTTTTGGTGGAATAAAAATAATCATTGTGGGGGAAGAGAGCACAGAGAGTGGCAAAAAGCAGGGCCTCGTGGGTGTGAGCCTGAGGGGCTGGTGGAGAAGCTGCTGTCTCTGCTGCAGGAATCTCCTTCCAAGGTGAACATATGTTATGCAGTCCCAAGAAAGCAAACAGTCTGTGGGAGATGGTTTTGAAGTCAGATTGAAAGAAGCTTTTAGACAATCCCACCTGTCAGCAGCATGGTGGGCAGCCTCCCCAGTGCATTGGTCACCACCTAAGTCTAAGAGAAGCTGCAGGCTCTGACTGAAGATTTAGCAAGCTGGGTTAGACGAAGGGGAGGTCTCCAGATAATCCTTCTTTAAAATGTGATGTGAGTATACTGGAGTTAGACTTGGGATTCAACTTTCTCAGCTTCTCTGCTGGACTTTGCACCTACTGATATTCTGCGTAGCCACATTACTGTTGTCTTGGGTTCATTTAAATATCCTATCATCTCACCTTTAACATAGCATGGATATATTCTTTGTCACTGAATTTTCCCTAGGGCTTCAAAGAGACTTCAGTGCTTTAGATTGCTTTGAAAACTTTGGAGACTTTATGGTAAGAAAGACAGAATGTTTTCAGAAAGGTAGCTGGATTGCAGAAGATACTGTCCATGTCAGGGGGAAAAACCAAAGCTCAAGAGAAGTTGATACTTAGAAATAAAGTTTAGTAAAGTTTCTCTACAAGGAGAGTGGTTAGGCCCTGGAACGGGCTGCCCAGGGAGGTTGTGGATGCCCCGTCCTTGGACGTGTTCAAGGCCAGGTTGGACGGGGTCCTGGGCAACCTGATCTGAATGTGTACGTTTGGTGGCCCTGCTAGGCAGGGGGGTTGGAACTACATGATCCTTGAGGTCCCTTCCAACCCGGGTGATTCTGTGATTCTGTGATTTAGTACTATACTGCTTATTGATTTCAGTTTAAGGAAATAATATTTGAGATAATACAGTGTACTTGGTAGAAACTCCACTTAAGCCCTTTAAAATGTCTGAGTTTCTGAGAACAGACCCATTTATCTCTGACAAATACAGATATCATTTCATATGGCAAAGGTGGTTGTGGAACAACCTGGAACACATTTTTAACATCGATAATGCTGTGAAATACTTGCTGTGCCTGGTGAGGATTCGGTACTTGTCTACATCTGAGCTGGTCATCATCATCTGGACTTCCTTTTGACAAAGAAATGATATTAATATCATTCTGTGTGATATTATTAATCTCACTCTGAAACTGACATCTAAAATGAGTCAGATGAATCAACCCCTAGAAGTCTCCTTCAGATGCAAGCAATGGTATTGCAGGTGTCTCAGGTGAAGTGAAACAGATCCTACCTGTCTGTTCTTCTTTTCTGGACTCTAGTAGAAGACTGATGAGCTGTTCAAGAAGAATTCAACTCCTTATTTTCTAATTTCTGTAGTTCCTTTGGGCAATACTAGTACAAAAATGTACCTTCTATTTGAGATAATGATTGTCAAAACAATAATATCTTAACTCTCAAGAGTTTTCAAATCTCAGATATTCTTGAGATACTTTCTGCAAGAAGCATGAAAATGTTGTCTTGAATAATACCTTCCTGAATTCTTCATGACAATCTATATTAACAAAAATCTGTTCAGCTCTTCTTTGACAAGTGAAAACTTAAAAATATTAGATACACTTTTCTATAAGAAGATAAAGCTACAGTCTAATCCAGAGCAGTCACAAGAGACATATGTACAGTATTACGGCATGCTGATGGTGAAGTAGGGTGGTTACAGTCCCTCTGAACTTTCCCTTCCCTCCATCGAATATATCTGCATCTATCTTACTCTTTTCAGTGCAAGTTCAAGCTGTGTGGGAGCTGATATCAACATACAGATTGCCACTCATCAACTATATTGGAGGAAATATTCCTTCCTTCTGGGAAAGAATAATGCCTGTCACCCACTTGTCTTTACATGCAACATGTTCACCTCGTACATTCATACAAATGAAGAACCAGTCTACATATTTCAAGTTGTGCCATGGTGGCACTCTGCTGCCTGTCACCTCATTGCAAGCAGTGCTTATATTCTGATATGAAACATTATAAACTTACATAGCATAATCTTACACAAAAATACTAAAATTACCCACGGAATTTTAATTAGCTTAGTATCATGTTTTTCAAGGCACATACTCTGTTTTCTCTCATACAGCATTTGTATGACTCAGAAATCCATGCAGGTAGAAAAGAGACACACAAAGTGTGGATGATTGTGTAGACAGCTGTCAGACAGAAAATCTGAGATGCAAAACTCTGGACATTCAGGGGATACTGTGATGTGTTTTTCTCAATATTAAAAAAAAGAGAAAAGTGTACAGCTTGTAGGATATATAGCAGAAAATGAAACAGAGCTCTGCCTTCCTGAAGAAAACAGAAGTCATGCGGAATGTTAACTAAATTGTTTTTGCTTTCTTTTTTTTCTCTTCTGTAAAGGAGAAAAGTGCATTTTTCCAGCTTTCCTAAAAATAAAAGATTGATGAAAACGATGCATGACATGCACATCAGGAAAATGCACCCTGGCATTTTTGCACAGAATATGTGTTGCGTGTTGACAGATTTTTGCTATAAAACTGACAGTTTTAGTGCAAGCTGTTCCTGCCATGACTATAGGGAATAGGGAGCAAAAGGGAAAAGTATAATTTACACTGTGCACACATGAAATAAAACTGACAGGCTACAAGGTGGCTCAATTGTTCCATGGAAAGGTACCGTAAGATATCTAAAACTAGTTCCCTTGCCCTCTGTGGCATGACATCCCTAAACATTATGCTTGTAATCCAGTGAACTGATTACAGAAGAATCGCGGGTCTCCTTACAGATTTTCACATATACTTTAAAAGCATTGGTGTGCATCACTGAGTTGAAGTCTTTGTGAGATTTCATCTTTTCCCCCATCTATAGTGCGAGACCAAATTTCCTTTAAAAATTCACATGAAACAAGAATGTTTCTATATGAAAGGTGAGCGTGCTGTTCTGCATAGTTCTGAAGATGTTTTACAAGAAAAAAGATAGCAACCCTTGCAGCAAATTAAACATTTAGCTGCACAGAATGTTTATATATTAATGTTAAATGAGAGTACACCCCAAAAATCTTTCTTTTTGTACAAAGGTTATCATCAAAACTGTAACATATTGAAATTCAATACAAAATGCCATTTTACTAATAAATTCCTTAGGATTTGAAATTTAAAGGAAATGGAAAGATCTTTGAAAAGCAACGATTAGATATGCAAATTCAATCCCTACAGCTCTTTTTTTAGAGATGTGTACCTTTTAGAAACCTATCAGCAGAGAAATCTTATTTTTTCCTCGTCTCATTTTTCTTCTCTGCCTCTTCTATTTTTAATGATAGACTGCTGTACAGTAGGTTGAACACTCTACAGCTTCAGTCTTCCCTATTTAGATTAATCCAGAGAGAACATGAGATTTCTAATCTTGGGCAGTCTCACTTCCACTCTCCCATTGCTTGAGGCTTACCTCCTGTCACCTCAAGCTAAATCCTTCTCGTATATTCACATAAACCATCAACTGTCCTCAGACTGCCAAAATAAATAAGACTAGCAGAATACATCTCCGCATTGATTTCAGTAACACCCACTGCCTTCTAGGAGAGCAACCAGATTTTCGTCTTCTTATGGTGTCAGCTATTCACTAAAAAGTCGTAAGAAATGGGTTACTGCTCAGTACCCCTTGAGGTTCTCTTTTTTGACTTCTATGTGCCTGTTCTAGATTTGGCTTCTTTCTAGGGGTCTCTCAAGAGTCCGTGTTTGGAAAAACACAGCTCTGACAGAGCTGGCCTGATGATGTGCTGAGATTAAGGCATGAAGTTTTAAAGCTCACCTTGGTGGTGAATTAATACAGTCTTTCCATTGAGAAATGGCTTCACAGATCCATTCATCAGCTGGAGCTCAGGTGTATACTTTGCTGTTCATTCTGCCTGAGTGAAGCAAATGAGTCCTGGAACGCCTGAATGTTGAAACTAGAATTTAAAAAAACAACAATTCAAGTGCACCTGTAATAGACTCTGATTATCAACATCTCAACTTCTGTGCTATTTTAATTGCAAATTAACATTTCTCTGGATTCTGAGCTGTATTTTCTTCTACTAACCCAGAGACCTGCTTGTTCTAGGTGTCTTAGTAAGCCACTGTGTTCAAAACCAGCAGCAAAGAAAGAAGTGATGTGCCTGTCATTACATCTGACCACATTCCACTTTTTACCTTTAAAGGCCATAAATCTTACTCTCCAAATAGTAGAGGTAACTACTACCCAGAGCATAAGGGCAGGCGGAAATGGGGCAGAATGGTACCCCGGGCCACAGAGTTGCAGACACTCCTGGCATCTCATCAGATTGCTCTGTGTAATTGTAAACCAGTGGTGCCCGTTTTCTTTAAAGATCCCCATATGGTGCCTGCCTTCTGTCAGCTGAAAGGGACACAATGCACAGTGGGTCTCATGCTCTCTCTGCCACCCCTCCTTGCTCTCCTGGAGCTGTGCTGCAAAGTCTCCCAGCACTGATGCTGCCTCTGCACCCTTCACAATCAGAAGCAGTTCGGGCAGAGGAGGAGAGGAGGTGAGGCAGACAGCAGCTGGTCCAGTGTGTGCAAAGAACAAATGACTTACTGACTTTTTTTTTTCTCACACGTCTGGTCAGTATCTAGTGGCGCTTCTTGTTGAAAGCTGCAAGTAGGGCAAGAAAAACTGCTGCTGCCACCTGTCCCTGTTTCCACATCCAGACAGGAGGTATCTCTGCTAGGGAGCCCCTGTGCTTTGGACAAGCAGCAGCAGTGGGAATGTAATTCTCTCTCTTAATCCACTTTATCAGTCTATCCCTCTCTCATAGGAGATGGTACAATTTGAGGGCAGCTGAATCTTCAGATCTGCCATCTGTTTTCTATAGATTTGCAAGAAATGCATGAAAGAGACTACTGCTGGTCAAACCACAGATGACAGATGAGAACAAGGCAGAAATACGCTGAGCAAGCCAAAAGAGGCCAAGTTTCTTTCCTAAACACAGAATGCAATAATGATCCTGGAGAAAGCAAAGCAGTACAGTAAGTAGTTTGGAAATGATATTCTGTATGTTGTTGAATTGTGGGTAATTCTGAGCTGGACAGCTAGAAGACCATTCCCCACTTTTCTAAGCTCAGCCATTACAGTAGTTTCATCTTGTCTACCTTCCTGAAGAGGATTAGAGATATTCCATGGTAGTTCCCCATATCACTTCACCTGGAAGCAGAGCTATCACATCTCTAGGGTTATTATCCACAGGCATTTTCAATGTCCTACTGACTTGCTGCAGAGCAATTTATCATGAACACGAGCTATGAGGAGGGTAAAAAAGTAGGATTGAAAGGGAGGGGAAGAAGTGACGCTTATTTTTTTGGAAATGTTTCTTCACTGTATTGCTGGATAGTACGTATATTTGTGGCATGTAAAACAAAGCAAAGACCCAGAGAACATGGTACATGCGACCCAGCATGTGGTGGGCAAGATATTTGCTGTTTAGATGCCATTATGCTGCTACTTGTACATTGAAATCAATAAACTACTTCAGCCCAGTACTCCAAGACGATTGCAGTAACCTGGATACTCTGCTCCTGATGAAGATAAATGTAGGATATCTGCAGACAGCAAAATCTGCTGTGAGGCTGCTCTGCATTCTAATGGTTGATTCTAAGTAATGCTTTTTCTGACCTTGAGCTCTGCATTTATTTTTGAAGAAGCTCAAGAATCAGTTTCAAATTATTAGAAGGATAGTTGTAATCTCCATTTTCTTCCAAGTGCATTGCTTTCAATTCCCATCTGTCCTTCCAGACACCTCCTCTATTAAATGGTCACAGAAGATGAATAACAGTGGTGTGAACTCTTCAAAATTGCATTACATGTTATTCTGCTCCTTGTTAATGTTCTATGTTGTTTTATTTACGATGACCTTGTGAACAGTAAGATGAAATGGCATCCACAAGGCCTCCACATCTAGCTGGAAAACCGCGTAAGTGTGTCATTAACATCCAAAGATGGGAAAAAGAACAACAAAAAAAAAAGCATGGAAAAAGGGAGAGAAAATGCTTTCCAAGATCCAGTCAGAAATTAAACGAAGGCTTTACTGCTAGGTGTTTGGATGAGGTCTCTCTTAGCTACCAGGGCTTAAAAGTTCTAATTGTGGAGTTTGTGTAATTGTCAGAAGTTCACATGCTTCTGTTGTAACACTTACTGTGTGCTAATGTGCCTTCTTCTAATGAACTTTATGCAAAATTATTTAATATACACAAAAATGAACTGCAATTTTTGTATTGCTTTTATTGGCTCCAAATACAATCTATTGCAGAGAGTTTGGAGATGAAGGGAAGAAAGGTTTTCTTTTGCTGTTTGGTTGCTTTGTAGAGCAGACCATTGCAGCAGGATGACAGAGTCCTGGTAGCTTATTCAAAGCTTATTCAAAGTGTGGTAGACACTCCCTGGATGCAGAGTGATTAAACTGTTTTCAGCATTGCTTTTTCTGTAATGAGTCTTTAAAGATGAAGCTATGTTCTTTGCCACTTTTCTGGCCACTTGAGTAGACTTTCAGGTGATAAAATCTGCTTCCATTTGTGGCTCCCAATGGCTGCAGGGCATGTGCAGATTTAACACGCAAACTGATTCCAAAAGCCTGCTTGGTGTGTGGGTTCCCTCTTCCCTTGCTACAGTGCTCAGAAGCATCAGGCTGGCTCAGCCTCCACTTCTCTCCCTGCATTTAGCACAGTGTTGCCACCAGGCTTGGTGCTCAAAAACCATGGCTCCGACTCCGAAACTCCTGACATTCTTCACACTGAGATTTAAAAAAAAAAAAAAAAAGAAAAGAAAAAAAAGATAATAATTTCAGGTATCTTCTTGTTTCTTTTTTAGCTTCAGAGTGTTTAGATTCATCTAAGCCATATTTTGAGGCTTTTATCTACCAACATGAGTGATGAACATTTTCTCTTTTTTAGTCTTTAATGAAAGCTGATAATCTCAGGCAGCTGTTTGCTGTGAGCTGTGGCCTTCAGAAAAACAGCAAACACCCCAAGAGTTAAAATAAAATAAAATATGAGTGCCGCTGAGGTAGCTATCAAAATTTCTATTTTTCAGGCTTTTATGGGGAAATTGCATAATCATGAAGGGCAAGAAAAGGTGTCACTAAATCATGCAGGGCTTTATGGTGGGAATAAGAGGTACAGGAACAGAAGCTTTCTGATGAACAGAAGGCACAAAGTAGAAAATATGTTTCTGTCAGAGCCATCTGTTGTGGATCTCCTCAGGCTCAGCTGTGGATGTGGGTGGAGATCTTTGTGTGTTGCTGGAAGAATTGTGTGATGCTAGGAGCTTTTAACATGTATGCATAGATTAGAAAGTTTTGGTGCTGGCAATTTTAGTATCCAGTATCCAGGATCTGGGAAGGGGATACAGGGATGAGAATGGCAGGGTGAGGGAAATCAGCTTTTCCTGAGGCAATAACAAAATAGAGGGTATGTTAGCACAGCGTGTTGGGGTCAGGCTGTGCGGACTGGCCAGGTGGGTGCCAGGGCTGCCCTGGGCCCAGTGCAGCTGGCACTGAGTAAGTGGCCTGCAAAGACAGTTTGTGCCTGCAGGGAACTGAAGGGAGCTCCGACGCTGCCCATACACACAGTACTGCTTGGCAGCTCAAAAGGCCTTGTACAGTTTCTTGCAGTCTTTAGTAAAAACGTGAAGCAAAGCCTCATCGCCCAGTTGGAAATCAGTGAACTTGGCCCCAGTCTGGGCTGCCAGTAGGTCACATTTCCCTGCTCCCAGCCCTTGAGTCTGGCAGATGGCCTCAAGCAAGCAGAAATTTTGTTGTGGGGTTTAAACATATTGAGAGCAACCTGAGCAATCTGCCACAGCCGGGGCAAGCACTTCAGGTGATTTGCTGGCTGTGACCAGAACATCTCCTGCACATTAGGTGTCAGTGCAGGCAGCTGCGCAAAATGGAGCAGTGTGGAGCTGCTGCTTCACTGCTCTGCAGAAACAAGTGTGGCTGAGGTGGGTGCAGGAGCCAGCCCCTGTGAGCTTGTCCTGTTTTTCCTCCTAGCTATTAGCATATCTCTTCCCAATGTTCTGCAGTCCTTCCCTCTCTGCTCCCTCTGCCTGACCCCAGGCTGCAGTCTCACCCAGCTCCTGCCCTTCAGCCCTGCATTTCACAGCACCCCGCCCCTGTGCTATAGCATCCGTTTGTTTTGGAAATGCTGCAAGGATAACCTAAATCCGTGAGGAAGTCCTTGCCAGAGTGGGGAGTTTTTTTCTGAATGCTCCTTCCATTCATTAAGAGTCTCTCAAGATTTGTGGAAGAAATGCTTCCAACACTACAGAACCTTGTTAAACTTACTTCAGACTTAATAGGGGAAAGAAGTAGGACTTGGCCCACCAGTGATGCCCCAAACATCACTGCTCTCTGCTGCTCAGTAGTCCTTTTTCCCCTGGAAATGTTGGCAGAGAGCTTGTCCTCTGCTGCACCTCTCTTCCTCCATTCTCAGAGAGAAACAAGCTGCGTCACGGTGTGAGCAAGGGAAAAAGGAGAGGAGGAGAGAGATATAGGTAATCACATCTCAGCTAGATTTGACTCTATAGGAACTGTATGAAAGATTTTAGGGAATAAATGAGGATGAAAAAGCAGATAAAAAGTGGGACTGAATCTATCCAGATTTAAGGAAAATGATGAAAGCGTGCATGCCTCACAGGAGCTCATATTTCAGTAAAAGATGACAGGGGATTAATTCTGGCATCTTAGAGCAGAGGAGGTTGTTGGATTACACGAGCAGAGCAATATGTTCTTCCTAGAGTGGGCAGCCACTGGTCCAGCCCGACTGGGTGCTTCCCTGGGTGACCTTGGTGCGAGAAGTAGATGTGTGCTTACGAAATCTGCAGCTGATACAGCTAGTATGTACTGCTAGAACAGACCAGAGGAAGACCTGATTATTATGCAGGAAAAATCAGATGACCTTGTGGAACAACAGAATGAAACAGCATGAAATTTAATAATCCAAAGTGCAAAATCATGTCCTTGAAGACTAATTACCAGAGTTCTGGCTACCAGGAACGGGTGCATGAACTGGAGAAAAGAAGAATCAATTAACTGAGTGACCACAGTATAGCTATGGCTCCCACCCCCCATGCTATATGGCCATGAGAACAGATGACATTCTTGCATGAACCTGATGGAAATCCGCAGCAGAGATAGGGAGGAACTAGTAGTAGGATGAAAAATACGGGGCTCAGAATGTCATAGGTATTTCTGCTCACCTATGTTCAAAAAACACTTTAATAACAAATGCAAAGAAAGGCATGTGTGTACAAGCAAGAAAGTCAGATGGGGAAGCAGTGATGACCATTTCTGTGGCATGTGCCCTTTGTTCTCCTCCTGCCCCACAAACTTCCCTACCCAGAGAGGATTTGCTGCTCTGCATTTATATTGCTCTTACTGAGTTAATTCCATTCCCTGAGGGATATTTCAGTCACCTGAACAAGTGAGGAGTGAATTCCCCTTTTCACTGTCTCTGCTAGGCTCTGCTACTCGTTCACAACTGTGCAAGGAAAAGAAGACCATTCAGCTCGCTGTGAGCTTTTCAGTTCACCCCAGCCACACAGGTCCACTTGCATTTTCCTTTCATATTCATATTTGGGGTCAGAAGAAGGAAGGGAAATGGATCAGAGGGTTGACCTTGTGAGCTTTCAGCAAAACCCCTCCCATCAGCACCATAGACTGTGAGAAACGCCTGGCGATGAGGGCAGGATGTTCATTTTCCTCTGCACACAGGTTGGCTCCCCCCATGTAAGCAGAGGCTATCTTTAGCATGTCGTCAGCCTTTTTTATGAAGAAATATAGAAGCTCCCACTGCAGGAGTCCTCTGGCTCGAGACTGGGTGAAGGAATGAGGCTGTGATAGACTGTGGAGCTGGCCCCATTGCTCAGAGCCATCTGCTTGCCAAGATTTCTCAGATATTAGGAGAGAGGCAGACAGTACCCTTCGCAGCAGTGGTATGTCACCGTGTGAATCAAGCTCTTGTTGGAGACTGTGAAGGATTCTGCTAAAATGAAGCTCCAGCAGTTTGCAATATCTGCTCTTTTAAAATAACACAACTCCTTGTAATTATAGCGACAAAATGTCGCAATTCTCCTCTCGCAAATGCAAACCAATAAGGTTCTCCCATAATTTGTTTGAATCCAATTAATGAGAATAAGCAGTTTAAGCAGTTTGTTTTATAGCCTTATCTCTGTGGTTGCTTTTGCTGAACATCATTTCCTTTCTTGTTGCTAGTTTTGCAACAAGTCCCAAGAGTTATTTACAGACACCTTCGTTTTATCTAATTTAACAGCTTTGTGCTGTCAGCAGTTTTGCTATCTCATTGTATTCCCTCTCTTTCTGGTCATTAATAAATGGATGGGGCCAGAGAAGGAGTGAAATTAATCCTAGCTGTGATCTCTATGCAGTTCATGTGGCATCACACTCTTGTCACCTCTCCATTATGATCATCTGTCATTCATCCCCATCCTTTTCTCTCCCTTCAGTCCATGGCGAAGACCTTATCTCTCACCCCTGGGTTACTGAGCTTCCTTAAAAGCCTCATGTGAATGATATTATCAAATGTCTGTAAATATATATCGCCTGATCCTCTTTAACTCAATGTTTTGCTAACTCTTTGTTACATTTGAACAAGTTAGAAAAGTGTGGATTACCTGCTATGATAAGTATATTCATGTATCTGAGCTGACTTGTAATTTATTCTTCCTCATCTCTTTTTCTCTCTCCTACATATAACCTGTAGATGTTTTATAACTTCCTTAAATGATTTTCTCAACTATTTTCCCCATTAATTAATTAAGATTCTCTAGTTTTCAGTTCTTGGAGTCAACCTTAAGAGCTATTTTGAAGATTTCTAAAGTGCTGGCCATTTTCCAGCACTGGATAACTATCCAGTAGAGTGGCTGTTTTAACGATGAATTACATATCTCTAATGATAAATTATGGTAGACTGGGATTGTGCTTCATTCTCAAGGTTTCCTCAGAATCTCCAACAAATTCCATTTGGTACCATGAATTATTGGAGCATATATTTTTAGTGCTCATACACCACTGGTGTTTTTAATATCTTTTGTCCAGTAGGGCTTTAACATTGTTAATGTAACTTCAGAGTAAAGATTTACTCCTAGCCTATCTTTTCTGACACTCAAATAAATCATTTACCTTCATGGTAATCTTTTCTCATCCTGTCCATTCTTCTTTTACTCTTAACAGTCTAGAAAGCCTGTAATATTCAGTTTCCCACACGTATAATTTCTTGCTGATTGTGGTTGTGTTTTACAGTTCTTGTGTACTTTCTGAATCATCTCTTACAGTGTGAGTTGTATCTTGCCTCTAAAAATTTCTTGCCTCTAAATCTCTAAATCTAAATCTTGCCTCTAAAAATTGGATTTTCATTGTTTTGAATTAGTGGTCATTTCTGAATTTGAAGGGTTCATCTTCTGCTTTGAAGACCAATATTAGTTCTTGAACTTCACCATTTAATTATCCAGTGTCTTCCCTTCTTTCTTGTTCTGAACTACGGAGATCTGCTAAGGTATAGGTTATAAATAGGTTATAGATACCTACCATCCTAAAGTTATAGAGTCATAGAATGGTCTGGGCTGAAAAGGACCACAATGATCATTGAGTTTCAACCTCCCTGCTATGTGCAGGTCGCCAACCACCAGACCAGGCTGCCCAGAGCCACATCCAGGCTGGCCTTGAATGCTTCCAGGGATGGGGCATCCACAGCCTCCTTAGGCAACCTGTTCCAGTGCGTCACCACCCTCTGTGTGAAAAACTTCCTCCTAATATCTAACCTAAAACTTTCCTGTCTCAGTTTAAACCCATTCCTCTTTGTTATAGATAACTGTTTTTTTTTTTTTTCTTTCTATTTTTTTTTCCTGGAATACAAATTCTGCTTTGAATGCTGATATTTGCATTTAGCTTAAATTATTAAGTCAGAATGTGATTTCATTTGTCCTTGCTAGTAATTCTACCAGCTACAAGGGAAATATGTAAATAGGAGTATCATAATTAATTTCATCTTAACTTTTATGTTTGGGACCACTCTTTCTGAACCAAACCATGCTGTCACTAAGCTAGTGAACTCTATTAGAATATTATTTCTTTGTGCATTGTCATTTTTACTCACAGACATGTGGTGCGCTTACAGAGCTGGATTTTTTCCTTCAAGGCCTACAGTTCACGTGCTAGCTGGGCTGTTCCAGTCAGTTCTTCCAACAAAGCCAGAGCACCTTTCCATGAAAAAAATCAATAATCACTTAATGTCTCTTGGTATTTTTTTTCCTAAGAAAATTACTTATTCACAGGAGCTTCATTTCTTCCAACTCAATACTGATTTCTCAACAATCTTTAACCCCACACTCCTGTATGTGTACCTTTCTGTTGCTTATGCACCTGTGATTTAGCATGCCTTGCTTCTGAATTCTACTCCCATTGAAGAAGAAATCACTGATAGTATTTTAGATGTTTCATGTATTTCTCAAGATCACACTGTTGTTAGAATTAAAAATCAAGAAGGTAAGGATTTCCCATCTTCTAACTATGTTTTTCCACCCAAGATTAGGAACTGAAGTGGTTGACTCTGTCACCTGTTCCTGTTAACAATCTAGCTCCCAGAGCCAAGCAATTGTGTTAGCATCTCTGGCTTTACGTGTGCTTGATCAAGCAATTAATAAAACTACAAGTGATGTCCATAAGAACAGTCTAGTGCTCAGACATTTGAAAAACAGACCACTTAGATTAGAGCTAATCAAGCATTTTATGTGAAATAATCTGCTAGATATTTCTCAAGGGTTGGGCACTCACTAGCGGTAAACTGGAATGAAGCATATGTTGTAATCAGATGAAGCAGGTACTCAGACCCAGTCCTCCTAGCCCTAAGTGCATTTTGGCTATTAGGGGAACAAGGAGTGGGCATTTGTCTATAAATGCAGATTTTCAAGAAATATGGGTCCAAATCTTTCTGTTCCTTTTGTTTGTACAGTAATGATAATCATAATGCAGCAATCAATTGCATTGTGCTGTAATGAATTAGCTTTATTAATTAATGGGTATTTTTTAATTTTATGGCTTAAAAAGAAATGCTAAAGCCATGTACATTTTAGAATGCATGATGTATATTTATGCTCTGCCATTGTTGATTAAATATATTATCATGATATTGGCTCTACATATTTTGATTTGAGTGTTTCTATTTCACATCTGTAGGAATGAACTAAGGAAAAATGCATCTCCTTTGGATTATGCAAGTCAGGAGGTCTTCCTTCATCTGCAAGAAGAGTTGGTGAGACTGGTGTTGGGCATGTTTAGACCACAGAGTGAGCAGGGTTCAGAAATGGAAGGCAGCGTTATTCAAATGTGCTTCTTGGGTCCAGGCTCTATTCAACTCACCCCAACACCACAACATCTGGATTAACGAGCCTGTACAAACCTCCCACTGGGGGGCTGATATGGCTCAGGTGTCTGCACCAAAGCATTGATGGGCTCCTCACTACACAGACTGATCCATTGCTTCTTCCTTTTTTACTCTAGGCAGTAGAAATCCAAAGTCATATAAGAATTGGAGTTCCAGATGTCTTAATGCTGCTAAGCAATGCTATACTACTTAAAGGCCTCCTTAATTATCTGGTAGACTGATAGAATCATTGAAGCTATCCCAGTTTGCCCAATAAATATGCCTTTGGGTATGAAGACTGTACAGATTAGTTCTGAAAAGTCTATTATTTAACAGGCAAAGTAAGAGATCCCGTGATAACTTTCTCTCCTGATATTGCAGAAGTAATTAGACTTAGAATTAGAAACTATTAAATTTGTACCTCTGAGGTCACAATTACATTTTTTTTCCTTTCTCTCTCCAAAAGACAAAATCTGGCATTGTTCAACTGAAAACTGAATGAACACATCCAGCATATAAAATGCCTGCACACGAGGTAGACTACAGTTTGAAACTGTCTGTATTGTATTTGGGAATATTGACATGGCATCTCATGCCCATGGAAGGAAGCAGAGCCCTGCTCCGTGAGTATCTGCCTTTTCTCCCAGTGGAGTGGGGCCTAGGGATAGAGTCTTGCTCATTAGCAATTCCTGCAGCCAAATGCAGGTTTGCTTTGCTTTGACACTCACCTACTGGATTTTATCTTCCCTTTATTTTCTACAAGAGAGACTCTTCTAGAAATCCTCTTTCCACTCTGATACTTACAGATGGATTTACTGTGTTATATTAGGCCATGGAAGAAGAAAAATATCACACCCAATCTCTGACTGGCTCCTACTCCAGTCTGTTTCTGACTCCAGTGAGGACTGTGTAGATATTTTTTCTTCATTGCAAAACTGGATCATGGCAAATTAAAGTCTTTGTGTGCCAACCTTGTCATCATAAATATTCCTGGTGGATATGCTGATCTGTTTTTTTAATGGGGGGTAATATTTCAGACGACGAAAGGATCAAAACATAGAGAACACGTAGGTCAACCTGGTGTAATTCTAATTTTGCCTAATTGTTATCATGACCTGGACTGACAGAGCTAATTAAATCCTGATCATAAACTGTCCTCTTCCTACTTCCACACACCAAACACCATACCAAATTCCTAGCTGACAGTTTCTGTGATAAGACATTTTTAGGCACCATAATGTGTGAGGGCTGCCAGCAGTGCAGTCTATCACTTCTACCTTACATCAACGGGGTGTACACCCAGTTGGAGGAAGAAAATAAATAAAGCTGGTATGAAAAGCAAGACTTGAGCAAGGAGGCTTAACATGGGCACCTTGCAACTATGAAGATCAAGGTGCAAATCTGGGATAAAGAGGGAGCAGCCTGCATTTCCAGCCTGCATTTCCAGTCTCTCTTGAATCAAACAAGAATATTTGGGAAAACTTTGGAAAAAATGTGTAAGGTTTTTACCTAACATAGATGTAATTGCCTCCATTTCTCTTCCTGGTCTCAGAAGCACACAGCTGTAGCTCTAACATTGGCACTTCCACCACTCTTCCCACGAGCTTCTTTTCCATTCCTGGCCACACTGTTCACAACACCAAAGCTGAAATCATAGAATCATAGAATCACAGAATGGTTTGGTTGGAAGGAACTTCAAAGCCCTCTCAGTTCCAACCTCCTGTCGTGGGCAGGGCTTCCACCCCCCAGCTCAGGCTGCCCAGAGCCCCATCCAACCTGGCCTTGAACACCGCCAGGGATGGGGCGCCCATTTCTTTGGGCAGCCTGCTTGAATGGTAAGGCACAAGATGCGAAGATGGCATAAAAAACCATGAAGACACGGAACTTTAAGAGACATAACGAGTGTTCCTTAAATAGCTAGATCTTTGTTTCACACATCTATTTTCTGATGATAAGCAATTTTTGAAAATCCAAGTGAGGCAATATCAGATTTGTATGAAACATTCATGAGTGTAACTAAAATCAGTGATGTACCTCCAGCCGAGGCGTGTCTATGAGGAATGCCTTTGATGCTGAGGCTTTCTATCAGGGCTGGTGCTGTCATGGGCAGGCATGCAGCTTACGCAGCCTGACAGGCTGTGCTGGGCCACAGCCAAGTGCTGAATTTAATTCCCAAGTTCTCCTTGGCTTCCCCAGTCAGAAACACACAGTGAGATAGGAAACCTGCAGCATGCAGGAGACTGCAAGGCTGACACATTGCAGGGGGATGAGCAAAGCAGAGTGTGTGAATGCACATCTCTGTCTGAGAAGGGGAGGAGAGGGAGCATGTGGGTGGGAGAGAGCTGCTAAAGGGCAGAATGTGTTTGGGGAATCAGAGGGAAAAGGCAGTGCAAAAGGGAGCTGTGCGGATGCTGTGTAGATGCTACCACATGTAGAAGCAGCCAAAAGAAATTGCCTGATTGCTGGGTACAAACACACAGGTGTCTGTGTGGTGGAGGGTGAGTGTGCCACAGCAAAGTACACAGGTCGAGGGGTTGCAAGGAAAAAAAACATATAAACACCTGAGCTTTGTTCAAGAAGAGCACCTGAGGTTTGCTCCTGAAGTGCCCAGGAGTTTGGAGGTCCCACCTCAGTCCCACCCAACATTTTACATGTCACACAACAGCTGTAAGGATTTTACACACGATAGCTTTTGTGGAAGGAAAGTCTGGATCATCGTGATGTAATGGCTCAGATATAAGTCCCCATTTAAGGGTATTAAGAGGAACTGTTGCAGAGTGAGTTGCCTGCATTTTCCTGACTGTAACTAATAAAAGCCCTTATCCTCATCAATATCAAATTTGCCCCAATTAAAAAGCCACTTCCCTATGACAACAGACTGTTTCTTCTTGTTCCACTTCAGAAAGTGTTATTACAGAACATAATGCTTTACAAATATTTCTCTACATAAAATGCTGCACTGAAGTCCTAGGAAGTTGAGTTACCAATGATGTGTTTTACAGTGTAAGGAAGTTTGTTTTCTATACTCTGAGGGAGAAGTTGCATCAGTGTTCTGTAAGTAGGTCAGCGACAACTCTTTATGTGTTTTCTAAATTCACATGGACTCTGCAGGTTCCAGCATAGGAATACAGGGCTAAAACTACTGTGATTAAATATTCATGTTTTTCTTTAAAAATAAATAGACCCAGATAAGCTGCAGTAAGTGAGGTAAAGCTTTCCCAGGGCAGTGTTGTCATCTGCATGCTTTAAGAGCTTTACTCACTTCAGTTTATTAGCATATAATTAACATGAGAGTAATTAATATGAGATTCCCTTCACGGTGAAATCATTCATGAATTTGGGGCTTGTAAGACATGCCTTAAACTTTTGATTGCCATGAAAACTGTTGTGAATACTGGTCATTATTCTGAAGAGCTACTTGTATCATGGGATCCACCGAGGGACTTGATGGGGAGGAGTCAACATCATGATATCTACTTAACACAAATTGAAACATATACTGCCAAGAGACTATTTATAAGGCAGCTGTATTGCAGAGCACTACAGGAAGGAAGGAAGGAAGGAAGGAAAGAAGGAAGGAAGGAAGGAAGGAAGGAAGGAAGGAAGGAAGGAAGGAAGGAAGGAAGGAAGGAAGGAAGGAAGGAAGGAAGGAAGGAAGGAAGGAAGGAAGGAAGGAAAGAAGATAAAGGAAGATAAAGGAAGATAAAGGAAGGAAGATAAAGGAAGATAAAGGAAGGAAGGAAGGAAGGAAGGAAGGAAGGAAGGAAGGAAGGAAGGAAGGAAGGAAGGAAGGAAGGAAGGAAGGAAGATAAAGGAAGATAAAGGAAGATAAAGGAAGGAAGATAAAGGAAGATAAAGGAAGGAAGATAAAGGAAGATAAAGGAAGGAAGGAAGGAAGGAAGGAAGGAAGGAAGGAAGGAAGGAAGGAAGGAAGGAAGGAAGGAAGGAAGGAAGGAAGGAAGGAAGGAAGGAAGATAAAGGAAGATAAAGGAAGATAAAGGAAGATAAAGGAAGATAAAGGAAGATAAAGGAAGGAAGATAAAGGAAGATAAAGGAAGGAAGGAAGGAAGGAAGGAAGGAAGGAAGGAAGGAAGGAAGGAAGGAAGGAAGGAAGGAAGGAAGATAAAGGAAGATAAAGGAAGATAAAGGAAGGGAGGGAGGGAGGGAGGGAGGGAGGGAAAGAGATACATCTGAGACATCAAATATTCTTTTTCATCAAATGAAACCTCAACATTCTTCAGATGCAGAATTGTTGGATAGAAGCCATGGTTTCCATCAAAAGAAAGAATGTTCTGGCCAACTGGAGATGTAAAAAGAGAAGCATTTTATTTTTAGTGCTTCTATAATACCCAGATTTAGAGAGGGACATGCTCAGAAAGGCTGTAAAACAGTATGTTTCTAGGGTGATCAGAGAGTGATTCCATGGGTAGAAAAATGTATTATTAGATTCAGCAAAATGTATGAAAGATCCTCAATGTCATATTCCTTACAGTGATAGAAAGTCTGATTCTACTGCTGACGTGGCTCTAGGTTAGCTGAGTTATGTCACTGTTCACATCTCACAAAGCAGAAATACATCTCTGCATGACGTGGATAATGTCTGCCCTGGGCTCATGGGATAACAGGGAACAGACAGGGCAGTGTGGCAGTGTGTTGTGTTATTTTTTGTGTCTGTGACATGAAGATGAATGACCACTCCCTGAAGGTCCCTTGGAACAGAGCTGGCTTATCTCAGGAGAGGGCTCTCCCAAGCTCACCTCTTTATAGTGGCAGCTCCTGCCGATGGAAATTGTCACTGGCTGCTGGCAGATGCAGGAATTAAATACAGGTGTTTGCTTCTCTTGTTCTGTTTACTTACATGCCTGGCTCAGCCTGAGGATCATTATGCACCATGAGTGCTTCAGATTTTGAACCTCTTTCTTCTCAAATTAAATGTTTCTGATTCAGTTATCTTCAACCATTGTGACTGAAGTAGAATGAAAACAACCACCATCATGTGGTCTGTGTCCATTAACTCCCACAGCAAAACACCCCTTCTGCCTGCTCTGACAGCTGATGGGTTCCAGGTGTTTGGAAGCACGGTTCCACTTCACCAACATGCTAGAGACAAGTTTTAGTGTGGAAGAGGTGTCAGTGTAATCAGGATGGAGCTAGGATCCATCCCATCCCCTTCGTCTGCTGCACCTAGAAGGGAAGCTCTTCCAGGGGTGATGCAGGCAACAAGGTTCACTGCTGTGTAATGCCCGGGTTGTGGACTTGTGTTGAGGGACAGTTTTCATTGTTCACCTGTAGACATTCCTTCCTCCTTTTTCTTCTTCTAGGAAAGGTGTTTGCTATAAGCGTTGCTTTGGATCTGTGTTGGATGGTCTGACCTGGAAAAGGAATCTACCATTACCTTCCATGGTTTTATCTGAGAAAAGAACTTTCTTTCAGTCACTGGATTACAGAATCACAGAACCATAGAATGGCCTGGATTGAAAAGCACCACAATGATCATCTAGGTTCAACCCCCTGCTATGTGAGGGTCGCCAACCACCAGACCAGGCTGCCCAGAACCACAACCAGCCTGGCCTTGAATGCCTCCAGGCATGGGGCATCCACAACCTCCTTAGGCAACCATTTGGAAAGGTTTGTAAGGATTAATTGTAAAGACTTCATTATTTGTAAAGATCATAAAAGATGAAGTTGGGGGAAGGTCAATAAGCACTGCAGGAAATTTTGGGCTGAACTCAAGATCCTGCTGGCACTCACATGGGGCTGGCAAAAAATTGAAGTCAATTCTTTACTTGGCCAAATTGGAACAACTGGCATCAGGGCGTTGTGTCTTTGACCACCGCTAGTCTTCAGGGAAGGAAAGGTAAGGGAAAAGATATTCTTAGCGCCCCTCACCCAAAGAGAGCCATGGAAATGTCACAGCTGGGGAGCAAGATATTTGTCGAGCGGCTGCGATCCCCGCCAACCTCCGTACACGTCCCGTTTCCTTCTCCCTATTCCCGAATTTATCTTTCCCCTCCGCCCGGACGGTGTCACGTCGAGATGGGACGGAGGTGGTATTCCGGACCGGGCAGGCGAAAATAAAGAGGGGCGGCAGCACGGGAGCGCCCCGAGGGTCTCCCTCTGACCGCCCCCCCCCGCCCCCGGTCAGCACGGCTCCGTGGGGTGAGGCGGCGCCGCCCTCGGCCCGGCCCGGCCCGGTGGGGGCGGTGGGCGGCTCCCGCGGCCGCGGATAAACGGGAGCCCCTCCTGCCGGTTCTGCGTCCCCGCCGGACGGCGGCAAGGAGAGCGACGTTCCCGTGGGAAGCGGGGAGAGGTTGCGGTTCGCGGCCGAGGGGCTGCGCCTGGCGGCGGGGCGGGAGCTGCGGGGTTCGGGCACCGCCTCCCGGTAGCGGCGGCCGCTCTCGCAGGGCGGCGGGAGCCCGGTCATTGTCTGCCCGGCGGCGCGGGGCTGCGCTGCCCGCCCGGCCCCCCGCCCTCGCCTTTGTGTGCGCCCGGCGTGATGCGCGCTGTGGGGCGGCGGGGGGTCCGCTCCTCCCGGTGAGAGGCGGGGAGGCGTCCAGCCTCTGCCCTGGAGGTTTTTCACCCGCAGCAGCCGGAGGAGGGGGACTATGGACTGAGCGCATCGCTGTACCATGGAGTCCGGCTTCGGCTTAGGCACGCTTTGCCTTCTTCTCTGCCTGGGGCCAGGTAGGCGGCGGCCGGGCGGCGGCGGGCGGTGCGGGATTCGGCCGCCGCCGGGTCCCGGCGGAAAGTTGCGGAGGCGACGGGAGGGTTAACGGCACTCTCTGGGTCAGTCGTAGGCTTCGGCGTGGACCCCTCGCTGCAGATCGACGTGTTGTCCGAGCTGGGGCTGCCGGGCTCCGCGGCGGGTGTGCGCCAGGTGCTGGGGCTGCACAACGGGAGCAAAGCTTTCCTTTTCCAAGGTACGGCCCCGCGGCTCTGGTGCACCGCTCCCCTCCTGCCGGTCCTCTGCTCCATACCCCCAGCCCCGCTTTCCCTCCTTTTCTCTGTATCTTTCCTTTTTTTTTTTCCTTTTTTTTTTTTTTTTTTTTTTTTTTCTTTTTCCCCTTCCTTTAACTGGGAGACGCTTAATTGAAGTACAGCAGGAACGGGGATGGCAGATGGCTTGTTTTGTGAGTCGTGGGGTGCAGCAATGAATAATGGCACCACCCACTCTTCTGCTTTACTTGGGAAGCGCTGAACATCCCCCAGTTCCAGCGCAGGCAGCGCTCCCTGAAAGTTTCACGCGAATCGAGCAAAATGCTGAGCTGGAAGTGCCCCGGAGGAGAGAGGCAGATGGCTGGAAATAAAAACTGCAGCTTCACCAGGGCCAAGTGGCCCCTGTGAGCGTCAGTGCTGTACACATCGTGGGAAACAAAGGCTGAGTTTGGGCTCCTTGTAGTGCTTGTGGTTATTCTTTCTTCTGTTGGGAATAGAAATAATGAGGTGCTCTTGTTCCAGCATTCAAAATATGGCTAGGAGGTTTCTTCCAAATACTTATGCTTCTCTATATTGTAATGTGCATAGGTCTGGGAAGTAATTCTCAGTGAAAACAGGATTTATTGGCAGAGGTTATGATACCTACACTCATTCGTTTTCAGTGTCCACTTTAATAATGTACTGATGCCTTAAATGAAGCTGGAGTCAAGAATGTTTTCAGGAAAAATCTCCATCTTCATGGGGGGGAAAAAAAAAAGCTTAAAAATAGCCTCTAGGAACAAGTTTCTTCTATGAAAGATGACTAAATGCTCATGAGAAACATGGCTAAAAAGAGCAAGGAGCACAGCTCCTGGTAGAGCAGGAGCAATCCCTGCATCAGCTGTAGTTTTAAAGCAGAGGGACTTGGTGTTGGCTCCTGGCATCACATCAGCTCATCAGCACTCATCTGCAACAATTCCTGGTGCAACAGGCAAGAGGCTGCTCCCCCTATAGAAGAGTTATAATTAAGGAGAGATAAGATCTGGAAAGGAAATTTCTTTTTCATGTTTGCATTAATGAGGTAATTTATCAGCAGCTAATAGTTGCCAAAGGCTTTCTTTTCTTTTTCTCTCTTTCGAGGCTCTCTGTAGCCGTGTCCTTCCGTGCGCAGCCAGTGTGTGTCACTGTGGACACGAATGTGGAGGTGCGTGGCTGTGCGTTCGGCAGCACCCGCATAAGCTGCTGTTACGAACGTCAGCAGTGGGCTTGCAGCTTCGGAACTGCCTTCTGTGAGAGGTGGCTGCTCAGCACGGCGATGCATTTGTGTGCTGTGTGCTGCCCATCCTAAAAGAGCCCTAATTTTTAGGGTACTGTAGGGAAGTTGAGGGCCCCTCATTTTATAGTGGGGGAACCAAAGCTCCCGATGACTTTAGCCTAGATATTATTAGAGCAGTGTAAGAGGAACTCTTCTTGTTGTGTGTTATTCCAACATTAGGACAAAATCACTGTTGGTTACTGAAGAATTTTTAATAAGCTTTTTCCTCTTTTTTTCCTTTTTTTTCTTTTAAGTATGAGTGTATGCAGTAGGTTGCCGATTTAGTTGTGGCAAAAGCAGGCAAGAGTTTAAGTTTTCACACAAACCCCTTCTTTCCCTGAGAGGAATCAGGAGGTAAAGTGGACAAAACCTTGAGGTCTGATGGTGGCTGAAGGCACTCAGCATCCTTCAGTGCCCTGCACGACTGAATAGAGTTCTGTTACTGCACTGGACTCTGATATCCTTATACAAAGCAGAGCCCAAACAAGGCAGATAGATGTTCTTTTTTCTGACTTGCCTATAGAAATACAGATTTTGCCCTACTCCAACAGACCACTGGTCCATGTAGTCATTTTTGTTCTGCTCTTGGAGCTGATGCTGTAGGAGCATTGCTGCAATGCTCACCTCTTAACATATGTATTTGTGGTGTGTGAACTGGAAATGTGTTCTTGTTGACTTCATATTTATTTTTGCCAGTTTTTTTTTCCATATTCCAGCTAAAGCTTTGATAACCCAAATGATCTTGGGGGGGGGGAACCAAACAAGTGATATAGAGTTAGTTCATGGATAATTTTAAGCTTTGACTTGTGTTTTTTTTTTTTTTTTTTCTTTTGGTTTCTTTTTGTGGAAGACAGATCTCTTCTTGTACAACATACATGTTAGCCTTTTTGATAATGCATGTTCTTAACTGTTATAAAGCTTTACCTATATACTTAACACATGCTGGAAGCCTAAATACTGCTCTTTATTTTAGAAAGATTACAGAAGTGGCAGGCTGTGTTGTCAACAGGTAACTCAAAGATGCACAATGGGGATTTGCATGTTGTAAAGTTATCAAAGTGCCTGATGCTACTTGGTTGTATGGGTTGGCAGCACCAGAATGCAGGTATAGTCTGCATAGCAGTGGGTATTTGATTTTATTTTTCTGTAGGAAAGTGATTTACAAAGTAATTGTATCTTCCCATAAGCTACACTGGAACATTTTACAATTATGAATAGAAAGCAGGAGGAAGTCTTCCAAAACATTACTGTTATTGTTGTTAGGGATGAACATCTGCCAGCACTTCCTAGCCAACAGCAGATATGATGTCAAAGTGTGTTGAGAGGAAAATGATTGCTCTCTGGTCAGAGCACAGAAGTCAAATCTATACCATCACCTCCTCTGGTGATGACTGTTTCTGCAAGCCAGTGAAATTCTCAATACCTTGGTTTTTGCTTTGAGGAATTGGGATGGCATTCAGGATAAAGCCCACATCAAAGGAGTGGGTAAAATGTATTTGAAGAAGGCTTTGAATTTCTTTTTGAGGATTACTAATTGTTAGTCCTTCCTTATAAATATATTACATTAATACAATTTGAGGTGATAGGTGGAGATGAATGTGAAAGTTGCCATTTTTCCATTCAAATACAAAGTTAATATTGTTGTAAGAGCCCTCATTGCATATTCGAGTCTTGCATGCACACTTGGAGAGGTGCAGGCATCAGCAACAAAGGGTTTTGGATGTGTCAGACATGTTTGGCCTTGGTGTTGTCTGGCTTGAGCATTGGTGTGAACTCCAGCACGTGCCAAGTCTCAGTGACACTGAGTGCTACAATTTGCAATAGGAAATAGTGCTATCAGATGTGAGAATCTAACTATGGGCAGGTAACTAGGTCTCCTTCTGGCTCTCTGCTTTGTGAATTTCCCTCCTCTCTTTAGACTCTGTGTTGTTACGATGTTTTGGCAATGCTTCTGGTCCACTGGAACCAGCTGGTTTACAGTTGAGAGTCAATACTATACATTGGACTCTTGTTGTCTCATGCAGTACTGGGTAGAAAAAGACATCTTTCTACCACCACCACCAGGAGCAGCAGAAGGTAGAGAAGGTACACAGTAAATCAAATGAAAATAGGCACAAAAAGTGAAAATGGGAGCAAAGCAATGTATGAAGAGAATATATGCACATCAAAGGTGTATGTGCTCCTCAGAGAAGCGTGGGCAGAACAGTGCAGTCAGATGGTTACAAGCACAGGAACATTTATTTAAGGAAAATGTAAAAAGGGCATGATGGTCATGAAAATGTGGGAGCTTGTGTGTCCGAATGCGTAGCTCAGAAATCATTCAAAAGATGTGATTTTTCTTTACTGGTCAGGTTGTGGAACTATTGATACGGTTACAAGCACTGTTTAAATATTTCTGATGAGGAGGGACAGTCTTAGAGGCAACATATTGTGGATTATAATGTGCTTTAAAACACTGAAAGAGTGATTTATCTGTCAGAGTGGTGCATGGAAGGACTCAGTGCTGCTGGTGTTTGAATTGGGTCTTGCTGGTACAAGCAGCTGATGAAGTGAGAAGTGCAACACTAAAATGCACCTCCTCATGGTGTAAATGATTTTAGATATTGCTGCATGACTCAATCATTAGCCCACTCTGTGAAAATGACAGCAAGACATTATTGTTAGGTATAAATATGCCTTATGTATTTCTGTAAATATCACTGTGTTCTGGCCTGTAATACCATCTCTGAGCGTTGCTAAATGAAAGAGCTAAAAATAAAGCTTTAAAGCAAGATGTCAGTAAACTTTCTCTCATTATGTGAAGAGAATATATGCACTTCACACTTTTTCCTTACCACCTGTCGTTGAAAACATGGACAGATGCTCTTTTCTGGTTCCAGCTGAGCCTACTGAAAATATTAGTGTTCCCAGCTGCTTTCTGCTGCCCAGGAGCCAGAGGTTACTGTCCCCACAACTTTCCCTATGCGAGAGATCATATGAGCATCCCCTAATCTGCTGATGGCAGAGTCAGCCATCTTCAGCAGCTAGCCTGGCTGGCTACAATGACATGGATTAGATTCCCCTGCAAAACCCTGTCTCCAGCTGTCCCAGAGACCTGAATCATCTCCCAGAGGAGCCTGAACAGAGCTGGGGGAGTGAGTGCTTCTGCTGGCAGCTGGCACAGCTCACTGCAGTGAGTACCTGCCTGCAGCTCTCCTGTCTTGGAGCAATCTGGTTTCTTTCCCAGAATCATTGAACCCTCAAAATGTGGGACCTCCAGATGAGGATTATCTGTAGATAATTAAAATTCCCAGCATGTCTTGAAGAGACAAAGAAAGCCCCTCAGCACTTAGTTTTGGTTACAGCTGAGATAATATATTTTCATTTTAGTAAGTGGTGGAGTTTCTTTCAATATCTGATGTAAGCAATTACTCTCTGACTACTCAGTAGCCAGAGAGATATAGCTGTGTTTTGGTGTGGCTGGAACAACAGGATATGCTGTCCCACTGCTGCCCTCTGTCCCCTTCCACCTTTTGCATGTGCCCAAGTCATCTCTGCAGCTCTTTGCTGCTGTGCAAGCAGTAACTATCGTGGGCTGGCACCGCCGAGGCTGTGGTCAGCTGTGCTGTGAGGTTGGGATGGGTGTCATGGAGGGAGCCCTGGGCTGCTAATGCGGGAGCTGCAGAGTAGGAGCTGCAGCTGGAAGGCACTCCTTTTATCTGGAGGGACGAGCTGGATGCTTACCATCCTCCTGCTTCCATCAGCACTGTTAGTAAGGAGGTAATCAAGTTAAGCTATCAGTTTGATCTTCCAGGTTCCCTAGTGCCGTGTCCACACAGAACTATCATCAACCTATCCACCTCTTTACCATATACATTTTTAACTGCTGAATAATCATGAATATGTCTACTGTCATTGTAAGTTAAATAGTGCCAAGCTGGCTTCTCTGTAAAATATAATGTGGAAGTTTCTGGAAGAACAAGGCTTCAGCAGTGTTGACTTATGACTGATGCTTGTGATGTCAGTACAGCATACAATAGGGCTGAGAAATGGAGTGTGAATGGGGACCTGCTATGCTGCAGATTCAGATTTCTGGAGAAAAGCTTGCAGTTAGTCATTAGTGCATGGCCAATATAAAATTACATTGAGTGACTGATAACTTGACCTGTAGCACTTAAGGACTGTAACTGTCTTAAGACTGAAAGTTGAAAGCAAATAATATTGCTGAGAATGCATATCAGGCATATGAAGTGTTGTGAAGATCTAATTGTAGAGCAGTAAAGCTATTTTAACTATGGCTGTAGAAGTGATTGCATTCTACTAGATGTGATTTCAACTGTTGGAGAAGATACTTTACATGAAACTTTCTTTTCCCTTTGTATTCTTTGTTTTTCTACAGTGAGTTTTTGGGGGAGAAGGGAAATAGGCAGAAAGGCAGAAACTAAATATTCTCTCTATAGCTTTATTTTTTTTTTTTTTCCTCCTCTCTTGGATGTACTTGTGCCATGTGTTTTTATGTGGACTCTGGGCACCTTTTGGTCTGTTAAGTTATGAAGAGTATGGGTTGTGAAAGAAGCTACAGCCAACACACAGTTGCTGATGAGAGCTCTGTGCCTTACCTGCCCAGGTTCCTTGGGGTATTATGCTAAGCAGTAGGATTCCACAGTGTTGCATGGGCTTATTGGAATGGCTAAAGCTCCCCCCCTCCTGCTATTTCAGCTTTTGCAGTGAGATGAGTGCACATATTTACCTATGCATTTGACAAAGCATTTGATTCCTGTTGGAGGAACGTTTGATTTACTGTGTATGTTCTCATGGGCTTCTTTGTTGACCTGCTGTTCTTCACAGTCAGGTTGCTTTTAATACCTGCAACCTGTTGAAGCCTGTGGGGCTCTGTTTTCTATTGGGACAATACTAATCATCTAAAACTTTGCCTTTTCTATGACAGCTTGTTTACTGAGGTTAATTCAAGTAACCGTGCTTTGTTTTGATGTTCGGTATCACTCCAAACAATTCATACTCATTAATAACAGGTCGAGGCTGCATGTTTTTACATTTACAGTCAGACTGCTTCTGATGTATCACAAGTCCAATCCCCATGCTGTGGCTAGTGTTATCCTAGGGCTCAGCTCTCTGCGCTTGAAAGCTGAACATGGTGTGAAGGGGCCATGACATGGAATAATGAGTTCTTGCTGCCCTTATGTAACTGCTTTTACTGTGATGTAGTTCTGTAGTCAAGAATAAGGCCTGACACCAGCTAGGGTGATTTCTTTTAATGTTTTTTGCTTCCCCTCCCACCCATAATTGCAGCACTGTTCTTTAGTGAGGTTTCAGAGAAGACAGCAGCATTTCCCATACGTTTCAGCACATAGATCACTATCAATGTCTGTATCTTCTCATTTTCACACAACCGTTGTGAGACTTTTGCTTGTGAGACTTGGGAATTAGGTTTCCTACATTCCTTCTATTGCTTGTGTTCATCTAGCCTATGTTCTCTGGGGTATGTGGATGCTGCCTTGGAAAAATATCTCCATGATTGGTTAACTTTGCTGCATCTTTGGGGAGGCATCGAAAGTGAGCTCGTAAGTTATTTAAAACCAGTGGATGAGAGCAAAGATTATATAGAGCAGCCATGGGAAGCTGCACTTCCATGTAGTCATTCTTCAGTTCCTGAATTTTGCCATGATTTGCCATGTGCCAGGGTGCAGATCCCCAGAGCAGATGTTCTCTCACCTTAACTTCCAAAGCAGATCTGAGCAGGAGTGAAGAATAAGGGGATGAATGATTATTTTTCACTACTTTTTTTTTCTGTCCATCTGTTTTGGCATAACCTCTGTCTCAATGTTTTAGCAATTTGGGGTGGAAAAAAATGTAGCCATTTTCAGCATGCAAGAATTGTATAGTTTTTTTTTTTTTGTTTTGTTTTCACTGTTTGCTACGTTAAGCAATTCTTTGTTTTTCTCTTCTTGGTGCATACTTTATTTTGGTGTGTGTGATGCTTGTGATTTCAGGGAAAAATGAGGGTGTGGGAAACTGGGTTGTGCCATCTTGTCTTGGCAGCACTACAGGCTTGGGGCAGAGTGGCTGGAGGACTGTGTGGAAGAAATGGACCTGGGTGTGCTGGTCAATGCTCAGGTAAACAGGGGTCTGTAGTACAAGTCTTATGGGGAATGGCTGAGAGAACTGGAGCTGTATAGACTGGAGGAGGCTTAGGGGAGATCTTACTGCTCTCTACAGTTCCCTGAAAAGAGGTAATGACAAGGTGGGGGTTGGGCTCTTCTCCCAGGTAACAGCAATAGGATAAGAGGGAATGGGTTCAATTTATGCAGAGGTTCAGGTTGGATATTAGTAAAAAACTCTTTTCAGAAACAGCAATCAGGCATTGGAATGGGCTGCCCAGGGAGATGGTGGAGTCATTGTCCCTGCAGGTGTTCAAGAAATGTGTAGATGTGGTACTAAGGGTTGTGGTTTAGTGGGGAAATATTTGTGGCAGGTAGACAGTTGGACTAGTAGGAGGTCTTTTCAAACCTTGGTGGTTCTATGACTCTGTGGTCTTGGGAGATGCCGCTCCCATCTTTGCATGCTGGAAGGTGCTAAAGCAAGGAGCGTGGTATAAGGGATGAGCAGACTGAAAGAGAATTCTGAAGACAATATTCAAAAGGGTTTCAGCTGATTAACATATTTGCAGCAGCAACAACACTGCTACAATAGACTGTAATGTTTCCAAAGGAGCCATTACAATCAATATTGCTAGTGATCCATAACTGAGAACTCTTTTAGTGGAATTTAAGTGGCAATTTCCCTCTCTAAAAATGCAGAGAGAGTGTAGTGAGAAAAAAGACCTCTACTTTTGTAGTTGTTCACTTTGTTAGTGTAATGTTTAGACTGTTTTGTCAGCGTAAATGCCTGTGTAAGGATGATTAGACAATGGTAACATCCGTAATGTTTATTCTGCAAAGAGTCACAGAAAGGAGAGATCTACTAGCCTCAGTTCCATGGCTGGAAGTCTGACAGTCTCTCTCCAAATACAGTTGCATTGTTATCCAGAGAGATTCTGAAGAATCTTTTGTGTTTATAGGTCAATAATCTGTGTTTTAAAGACTCCTTAAACATGCACTGCTGTGTAGGGCCAAAGCTGTCCCAAAGGAACTCAGATTTCCTGTCGTTCTGGCTCATATCCCTTGTAACTGAACCCTGCCTTTTTTCAACATGCACTCAAGGTGGAATAAACTTGAGGAAATACATCTGGACCTGTTCAGCAATACTTTTTTCAAGAATTTCTGCATACACTGTTAGTGTTTCGTATATAAGGAGAGCATATGCCAGTAAGAGAGCTTGGTTTATTTCTGTTAAAACAAAACAAAACACTGAGATTATGTGTGGGATATTGTATTCACTCCGGGCTTCTTTTTTTTAAAAAATAAAATAAAATAAAATAAAAATCAATGAATTGAGGGAGTGATGAGAACAACAGAAAACCTGATTATGCAGTGAAAAGGGCTGGCTTACAAAAGAAGACTTTGAAAAAACTGAATGTGTAGTGCTTGTCCGAGCAATGACAAAAGTGTTATATGATAAGTGTCTGATATTAGAAAATTCTCTGAGGTTTAGAATGAAGGAATTATTTAGTATTCAAAAAAGTAGAGTTAAGGGTAATATAATGATATTATAAGTAGGGAGGATTTCAGTTAAAAGGAGACATTTGCAGTGAACTAATTTAGATTCTGGAATAGCTACTGAAAAGAGGTGGTGGAAATGCATATTCTTGATTTTGTAGAAGATTGTTTTAGATGAAAATGTCTAGGGAGTATTATCTATGTAGCAGTCATTGTGTGACTTCCAGTTGGTATGTCAAGGATGGAGTGGATTACCTCATATGTTTATCTAAACTCTGGAAATCTGGGGTTTTGGTGGAGTTGTTCTAGCACAGGAAGAGATTTCCAAAGACTCAGTACAGCATCTGACACCTAATTGTCATTAAAATCAATCAGGTGTCTTTGATTTCTCCCTCAAACTGCACTTGAGCATATTTTAGTGGTATTTGGTTGAAACAAACCAAGAGTGAGGAAGTCAGGATTTGGAAGCATTTGTAACTTTCACCCAACCAAGTTAATAAACTGTGCGTTGTAAAATCTGTAGCTAATTCACTGGGGCTAGCAGATGCATTCACAGAAGCATGGATTACATTAATACCTAGTTTAAAAGGAAATTTATTGCAGGAGAATCTGAACTCTGAGCCTCTTCAGCTTCCTGAGAACTCTGGGAGCTGTAGCTTGAATCCCTTATGTACTTTCTGTTTGCCTGCCTTCCTCATAACTGAGCTATGTGTGTGGTATTTCTTGGCATCCCCAGTTCAAATTCCCTCTAACCTTTGCTTTACCTGGCATGAAAACAGGCGTTAGGAAAGTGGTGATTTTTCTGAGAATGCCAGGAAGACTGAAGGTCTGGTGCTCTTCTCTTCCCCTCAACTACACCCTCTCCCAGCTGGTGTTTCCCCCTTGTTGCTGCTGGAACCCAAATTCTCCTCTGTCCGCTGTCTTCCCTTCCCATCTGCTGCTGTTTGCTCAGGCCACTGCCAGAGACCTGTGGCTAGCAACAGCATTGTTGGATGTCTCTGGCATGCTTCAGATACAATTTTTTACTGCTGGTGGCTTCATTCCCTCTGCCTGCCAAGCTGTGCTGGCCTTGTTGATGAGATGAAGGTTCAGGTTTTCTGGAAATCTTGAAGTTGGTGGCTGTTGACCATTCTTCTGTCAGAATTTAGTCTTCTGTGCAGATCACATCATTGTGGTGGTTTGGAAAAAGATGGATCTCACATTAATGCTTTCATAAGCTTACCATTGCCTTGTATGGAAATAATTCAGCCATAATGCTTAGAAGTTCAGTGAGCCAAAGGCAATCAACCCAAAAGAGAGTGTGAAAACAATTATACCCCAGGAAGCCAGACGTAGAGGATGAGAGCTCCCAACCATAGCAAAGAGTGATAAACCATTAGATTCTTCATATAGAAGAAAGCTAATATAATCTAGGGCACCTGCAAACTCTTGGGGTTGGACTAGATGATCTGAGGAGGACCCTTCCAACCTAAAAGATTCTGTGAAATGTTGGGTGCCGTGTTGGGAGCAGCAAAGGGGTCACAAGAAAGGAATTTTTGAGTCAGAATGACTGAACCAGGGACTATGGGTAGGTCTTGTTGACCACAGTGAGGATTGAGTGAGGCAGAGTTGTAGTGTGTTTCTCAGAGGATGCAGGAGCATTTACACCAAACATGATCCTAATTCAGGTGTGCCCCAGGTGCTGGCCAAGTTCACCACTGGAGTATGATATATTTGAGAAGCCTGAGTTGTCATATCTTCTGGGAGGAGGGGAGGTCTTGTAATTTGGATTGATCTATGTCCAGCATCATCCGCTTGTGTGGTTTATTACTGATGTTGTACTTTATTTTCAATTCATTTGGCTTTGCTTATCTTTGGTAATCTGCTTTTTTCATTTGGGAAAGGCTAACAGCCCTGCTTCTTCCTCCTCTCCACCCCGTGACATCACTTGCATAACTTTTCAATTTCTGCCCATGCAATATGGCTAAGGACTGGAAGTAAATGCGGTCTTTTAGCAGTTCTCATGTGTGTCATGCCCTTATTATTGTACCAAGGGGGCTGGAAGATGATGCATTATATTCTTGTGCTCTTCAGCTTGTGTCCCAGTGTTAACACCTGGTGTGTTGTTTGTTGTTAGGTCATTTTGACACAGTGTGCTCATACAACAGCATGCAGCCAAACATAACTAGGTGCATATGCCACAGATGGCAGAAGCAAGGAAAATAAGACAGGTTTCATTTCCTTTACAGGTTTCAAGGTGTTCTCAAAACTTCTAGAAAGCTGCTTTGTGCCTAAAGGGGTGTGAATGTGTGCACGTATATATACATGTCTATTTATAAAGCTATACTAGCTGCTGCCTTTTAAATGTAGTTGGAACCTGCTTTAAATTGAGGAAGCAGACAGAAATCCCACTCTGCACTACTTCTGTGTTCTTGTTCAAACATGATAGGTTTTATAGTGGTATGGGACCTAAAAATCCTAAACAGTATCTTTGTAACTAGCAGCATCTGGTATTAACTACAAGGCAGTAAATACTGAGTCTTCAGAATTTAAAGATTAATTGATAATAATAGTGGAATACAAAGTAGGGAAAAGTAGTAATTAAAGAAACTATTGCAGCTTATAATTGATAACCCAGAAACTATAAATCACTAGAAAGCATTGCAATAATAAATACCCGTGGCAATGCATAATGTGCAGCACACATTTTAATTTTCCTATGGGTAGGATTTCCATGATGAGCAGAAGTCATCTTTTATCTTTGTCACATTGTTATCATGTGATAGGTCCCCACTGAATAGCACTCTCTCTTGGTGATAGTGCCTTGCATGATGACATAGTTACAATGAAGGAGATAGTATTTCTCATAAGCAAGGGAACAGTGGTTTTCTGTATCATATATGCATTTAAAAATTCCTTATAATACTCTTGTATGGCAACCCCCTTGTGCTGATGCACACCACTCATATTCCTTTCAGAAATGTTCAGGAGTGCACACTGATGTTTTCTCTGTCAGTTTGGCGGAAGGGGTTTCCATAAAAAAAAAAAAAAAAAATTCACAGTGGGGTCCCTATTGTTTGTTAAGCAAATCAGCAGTTTTAGTCTGCTGCTAAGAATATAGACTTGTTATCTGGAGCACTAGTAATGTAAGGTCCAGGTTTTCCTACATCTTGATTTATCGTCCTTTTTCATCCTTTACTGTTAGAAATATCTATTGTAGATCCTTTCACTAGAACTTGACTGTATTTATTTCCTTATTTACCTATTTATATTTTGCCTACTGAGTATAAAAATCAGAAACTATTGGCACACTGAAGCTCATTGCCATTTAAACATTTTTCTGACTTATATCGAGGTGAGAAATCCTCCTGAGCAGCTGCACTATTAATTCCACAACTTCAGAGTAGCAGCTGGACTCTGCTTGTGTAGTAGGTGGCTGGAGTTGAAAGAAGGATCCATCCTCCCCATTCTGCAACTAGACATGGGTGTACTACAAGGAACTGTTTAATAGCCCATATTCCAAGATCATCTCAGGCGTTTGGTGACATTTGAAAAAGCTTGACTGTACCTCAATAGGTAGCACTGAACAATTTTTTTTAGACACCTAAGGATGCAAAGGAGGCTATTTTAGCAAGGGAAGTCAGTGGTCAGGCTATGGGATAGTAAGCTCAGCATTATAGAAAGATTCAGCTCAATGTGGCTTTCCTTGTTTTCTACAAATGGCCAGTGAGTAAGCTCAGAGGCTTCACCCAGCTACTAGTATAAGCACTCTCAAACAAGAATTGAATAGTCTCTTTTGCCATATGATTCTAGACAGAAACAGATTTTTGGTGGTATTGTTGTCAACTTCCAGCGAATGCACAGTATATTGCAGCCACTGTTTGCCCCAGATAGTCTTGTATTTACAAAATCTTTCCTGAAGAGACATCCAAGAGACATCCATATCAGGAGCTGGCAGGAATGACTGAGATCTGGTGGCCCATTCCATCGTATCAGGTAGAATGCTTTTCCCCATATTTAATATGTTCAGTTTTCATTGCATTTTGCGTAGTTAACGTAGTAACGTAGTTAACAAGCGAATAACAACTAAGTAAAAACAAAACAAAACCAAAATAAGTTTAACAAACCAAGCAAATATTGCCTGGGGGCTTTGACCATAGGGAAAAAATTACAAACAAAGCTCTTTGGATGAAATCATGATTACTTGTGTAAGTGAACAACTCCTGATTACACAGGCAAGTTAGGTGCTTGACAATGATGTGGTTATTTGGGATCAGGAACATTGCAGTTGCATTCAAGCACATATGTCCAGGCTCTAAGTACCTTCCTCCCTATCTCATCCCAGAGTACCTCTGTATTCTCAGCAGTGGCAAAAAGGCTTTAGTCACACAAGTGTGTAGCTTATAGGTGAGCTAGAGTTTTGGCCAAAAGTGGTATGAATAACACTTATTGAGGATATCAGCATGAACAGCCAATACAAGTGGGGAAAAACCATATGCGTTCAGAAACATATCCTATTCTCCTACATCAGTCTGTTGTGACTTGTGAGTCTTGGCATGTGTACTATAGGTCTGCCTATTTGAAGCTGGAGGGAAGCCCTTGCTGGGTGACATACCAAAGCTGTGGCTGACATTCCAAATAGAGAAAATTGCAAAGCAAAGGCAATTGGGCACTTTCCAAATGCTCCAAGAATAAGCTGTGACATTTCTCCCCTTGTTTTTATCTCAGGTTCAACTGAGTTTTTGTGTCAATTGTTTAGCTTCATTTTAAGTGCATTTTCCCTTCTGCTTTTCTCCTTCCCATCGTTTGCAGTTCTTCCTGCCTACATTTTTGTAGAGCTGTCTCTGTAATGGAGAGGAGAAGGGAGACATGTTGATGGTGATAACTGCAGTGGTGTCTAAATTACACAAGTAGATGCAGTCTGTAAGGAATCCCAAATCCTGATCATTCAGGATCATTATACCAATCAGGGATATTTTCTGGACTCCTCCATTCATGAGTTCTATACATACCTGGTTGGATTCTGACATGCAGCTAGACCATAATCATAGTGTTCATCAGAACTTGCAAACATGGAAGTGCCATGCACTCGCTTTGGAGGAATGAGCAAGTGTGCAGGAAAACTGTGTTGATCCTAGGGTTTTTTCCTGGTCCAAATGATTCCGTGATAAGTCTTTCAAAATGGTTTATCATCTGGTATCTTACTGGCAGTTCTAAGAGTCAGGTACAGACGCTCATAACATGAGGGCTGCTCCAGAAATAATGCCTCCTATTTTATTGTATTGGCCCATGATGTCAGAGGCAGATATTGGTGAGATGGCAGTAACAGAACTTTCCCACCAACATTCTGTTACAATTTGTTGCCGTGTGACAGAAGGCAGCAGAAGGGCAGTCTGATAAAATGATGTCTGACATGGAAGTGCGCATGAAGTAAAGGTGTGGAATTGCATCAATTGACATTCATTGATGATTGCTGAATGTTAATGGAGATCAAACAGTGGATGTAAGCATAGCAAGGTGGTGGGTAGTGAGTTTCTGCAATAGCGACAGTGACGTGAAAGACAAATCACATTCCAGATGCCCTTGTACAGCTGGCACACCACAAAATGATGTGACAGCTTATCTGTGCAAATTGGCAGATTAGGACCAGATAACTGTGTATAGGGCTGAATATTGTCTTCAGTGTATTGGAAACAATGGTGGAAGTGCTGAAATATCATAAAGTTTGGTCCAGATGTGTCCCATGAATGCTCACACAGAAACAGAAAGAACACGATATGCAAGTTGTTCAGAACTTATTGAATCAATGTGAGGCTGAAGGGATAGTTTCCTGGATTGCATCATAACTGGTGATAAGGTGTGGTGTCACCCCTATGAACTGGAGTCATAACAGCTGTCTCTGCAGTGGCAATGTGTGAATTCCCCATCAAAAAAGTTCAGGACACAGCCCTGAGTGGATGAAGTGACAGCTACGTTGTGATGCTGACAAAGATGAAGACTCAAACTTCCAGAGTTAGATAGAGAAGAGAGTGACCTTTCTCTTGCAGCACAATAACTCCAGTTTGAGGACCATGGAACACACTGCCGATCTTGTCTGGGCTATTCCACCACACCCACTGTATAGTCCAGTTTTGGTGCCTTTTGACTGCCATCTGTTTGGGCCAAGGAAAGAGAACTGTGTGGGCAGCAACAACACCATCCTAGCAGCTGTGAAACAGTGGGTCAGCTCTGCTGGTGCAGATTCTTGTGAGCACAGCACGCAGGCTCTTATCATCACTGGTGAAAATGCAGAGCTAATGGTGGTGACAATGTTGAAAAATAGCATTTTGTAGCTGAGAATTTGCTCTATCAAATAATGTCATTGTGCTCTTTGTATCTGTTGTAGATCACTCCAACAGTAATGCCTCCTATTTATTTCCATTGAAGCTACATGTGTATGCATACACACAAAAGCTAAACTAATCAATACTCCCACAAAATTGCTAAACTGTATTACACTATTGTGGTGTTTTGGCCTAATAAACATTGTTCTACTTCTGTATTCTGTTTTCACTATAGTCATTGTAACAGGAATGCAGCTCATGAATTTGCATACCCTGTGCTGCACTTAAAAACCCATTGTACCCTTTCAACCTTGTAAAGATTCTACTTTGGGACTGGCTTCCCATTCTGCCTCATTTGCTGAGAGTAGCTTAGCCTACATTGGTTACTTAAGTAAAGGAAAAATGTAAGGTAAACAGTATGAGATATTGTTGCCCTTTGTAAGCTGTGTGAAATCCCCAGCTGAGAAAAAGATTAGCCAAAAATTTTAATAAAGAGAAGTGTTACAATGTGAATTATACTTGTGATGCTGATCTTAACTTGTGTAGGAAAATGAAACAAAATTGAGCTAGCTTTTTTATGTTTTTGAGAGTGTTCATAGCCTGCAGCACTTCTGCATTTTCTCACAAACAAGTGGAATTAAATTTGGGTAGTTCAGCAAACCTACGGTCAGATGTAGAATTGATTTATAGATGCTGCTATTAAAAGCTGATTATGTGTACACAAAACAAACTGTGGAGCTCCATTAATTAAAAAGCCTCATTCAAAGGCTCTTCTATAGGAGTTTGTTTTATAATTAACTCATCCTGTATGTTTAGCTTTAGATGCACTTCAGAAACTGAAGAGCCTACGCTTTGCTAAGACAAGCTATCCATTCCATTTAATAACTGTTTGTTTTAATGTGAACTGGAAAGCATCTGTAATGGCTTGTTTTAAACCATATTTGAATGTAGTTTCTACTGTGCAGTTTGATAGGATGCTGATGGTTTGTATGGAAGTTTTCTTGTTTACCTTCAGTAACTTGTTCCTGGTTGTTTCCAACACATTTTTTAGATAATGGGGGAAGCTGGGTTAGTGATAGCTGGATCAGTTCCTGAGATGGTTCTCCATGTGTTTGCATGAATGCAATTGTAAGCAAGAATTAAAGTAAATCAATTATTTAAGTAATTAAAAGGTTCCATCTCTTTCTGCTGTACCAGTTTAGACTGATGAGTAATGCCTTTGGACCTGTGGAGTAAGTACTGTTAAAAGTTAGACTGTCTTGGATGTACTGTGGTAACTGACACCCCACGAACATGACTGTGATAACAATGTCTACGCTTAACACCTTTAGGAAACCCTTCTGTGGTTTTGGTGTTTGCAAAAGCTCTGAGTGCAGTCATATGAGAGAAGGAAATTTGTCCTAAATGTGACCGTGTGATTGTTGCTGCAAACTCAGAGCAAAGGCAGTCTGAATGCCTGAGTTTCTTCAGGTCCTCCAGCCAGTGGTTCTTTTCATGGAGTGTTAAATTGCTTTGCAGTGTCAGATGTTAAAGAACTTGCCAGCTGATCACCTCCCAGCTGGCTGTTCTGAAGATCAACCATCTCCTACTGTTTGTTTGCATCCTTGCTAGTACTGTAAACTCTCCTCAATTATTGCATGCAAACCTAGCTAAATTAACTCTAGTTAATCCTCAGGTGATCAGTTCTGCTGAATTTGTAAATCATTATTATTGCCTACCACGGTATGTGAATGTCGCATATTCATACTCCCTTCCTCACAGTCTATTGTGTTCTTTTCATTATTTTTGTTAACTTGCATGCTTCAAATCAGCTATGCGTGTCACCATGTAAGTATTATTATTCCTTCTAAAGGCATTTTCATGCTATAACTTTCAAATAGACCGAGGAGTGCAAGGACTGCTTTGAGATTAGATTTTTGTCTATTACATTTCACTCACTCTTCTAGAAATTAAAAACAGAGTGTTAACAACATAGGTTGTTATGCTGTGGTCGAACCAAACAAATGACATATTCTAGAAAAGCAAAAACAATGTAACTAGAGAAATATTTCTCATTCACACGAATAGTTCTCTCCATATTTTTACACTCTAATGTCAAAACATTTAGGCCATTGTTTTTGTGTATTAAAAATGCTCATAGTATGAGATTTTTATGCAACTGTCAAGAAACCGCAAATTATTGCCTGATATGCACCAGTTTGATTTTCCAAGCTATTATGGAAGAAGTCCAGCTCCCGAAAAGTATTTCCCTTCAGACTTAAAATGATTAGTAGAAGCCGAATGTCAAGACCAATCTTGAGTTTGTATTTATTGAGCACAGTTGGTGATCTATCAAGCAAATACCACTAGTGTTCAAAGGTAATTGAAATGAGAGATTTGCACTGTTGCATTGGTGTAAAAAGGTAGTTCATGGACCTTTCAGTGGTCTTTTTTCAAGAAATCCACCTGGTGCCTGCACTGGGCAAAGGATGCTGTACTTATCAGAGAAGCAATAATGCAAAAATTGCAAGCTGTTGCTGTGCTAAGTGTGAACTGACCTATGTGCACTGGGTGGCTGTGTGTTTGGGCAGGTAATGTGGCAATAATCTTAACAGATAGGCTTCCAGTCTGATCTACTCAGGTCTTGATGTTTTTGTCTGTTTTTGAAGGTAATCTCAAGCCACAGTGAGAGAGTATAGAATACCCAGTTATGGTTTTATGTATGGAAAACTCTCATCCAGCCTACTGATAGGGTAATTATTCACAGGGCTGAAAGAGTAGACCTCACAAAAGATTCCTTTCTTGCTAGTGCACAGGGAGCTCTACTTTTCCCATGTCTCTCAGAGTAGCAGTGAGGGATGGGAGAACTGCAGGCTGCTTCATGTAATTGCTAGGGTTTGTTTCCTGCCTACAGCACAGACCATCTGTAGCAAAATGCATTCCCAGTAAGTCCAGTTAAAATGAAATGTTTGTGAGGAAGATAATAATTTGTGTGCAGATGGAATTGGCCTCACATAATGGAAGTTGTACTGTACATATACTTTCTTTCATCTGTTGCTGATGAGAATATCATTTGGATTTGTTAGAAATTAATATTATTAATACTTTTTTCTAATGTAACGCTTGCGAATTTTATTTTTGTTAAGCAAGCGTAGTCTATGTATTCTCTATTTTCAGCACGAAGCATTTATGTCTGCTGGTAGGGTGTGATACAAATTAAAAGTAGGAAGGATGCAGAGGGATAAAACAGTTTAACTGGGGCACAGACATCCTGGCAGGATTTAGAACAGTGCAGGTAATCCCAGATCTTTGGAAGGAGTTCTGCATTGCTCATCTTCCTTCATACTGCCACCTCATTGTCTTGAGGAAATCAGGTGGAGGCAATAGGAGTAGAGAGAGAATAGTTAGGGAATTCTCTACAGTTGTGCTATTTCATGCAATTCTGATGTTTTCTTTTTTTGTCTTGCTTGACTTTTTTTCCCCCAACCCTCTTCACTTCTTCTGTTCCTATCTCCCTGTCTTCCCATGATAATCTCATTTGATGGGTATACCTACTATTGCCCTGGTAAGCTGTAAACATTGCGTCCAATTCCAGTACATACCCAAGAAATTAATAGTATCTATTCAGTGCCTTTATATACTTCTATGTGCTCACTTTCTGAATTAGAGTAAGACTTAACATGACCACACACAAAAGCTATTGAATGAAAGATCTGTGCAGCTTTTGCACTATCATGTTTGTGCAGACGTGTCCTTATCTCTATCTGGTAGGGAGGTGGGAGTTGATGATGTAGAAATCCCTCTTCATAGCCCTTTTTCTCCACCCTTCCTCTTAGTGACTCTTACAATGTGTCAGGCAAGGGGGAATAAACCTGAATTAACCTTGCTGAACAAATGTAGAGCTTTGTGGTGCATACACAATAAGCTTGGTTTCTGTTATTCCATCATCTGTGGAAGCCAAGCAAAATATCTCCATCAAGAAAGTTTGAAAGAAATATGACAGGTTGGTGGAGGGAGAAGAGCATTGTTGGATGTATAGTAACATTAACTAAGATGTAAGCAAGAAGATTTCACACGCTGCAGTGGTCTCAGCTCATTCTGGCTTTGGTTCTGCCACCATTATTTACTTTTAAGTTGCATGGTCTTCCTGACAGAGAGGTTGGAGACTGCAAGCCCCTCAGGCAGAGACTGCTCCTGAGGGCAGACACTCTTGGTTATGCACACAAACACTTAAATATAGTTTTGTTACACCTCATTGCATCTTCTCTCATTAGTCAGGAAGGGCTGACTATGTGGATGTGCTTTGCATCTAGGAGTTTGGTTCTGCAGGCATCTAAGTCGGTTTCACATCTGCATTTTCTTGTTTTGCCCTGTACTTTGATAGGAAAGCTGCTGATAAGAGCAGCAGTGCATGAGCAGCTTGTGATCGTGATTAGAGAATATGTTCCTTCTGTGTCCTTCTTCTGCTCGGTCTGCTGGGAATAGGTTGTTTATATTGCTGGAAATTGTTAATGCAGTTAAACCATCTTCCAGCATGCAAACCTATGTCATTCCACTCTGTTAGTGTCCCTTGGCTATAAATGAATGCTTTGATGTAATTGTATTTGAGTTGCTTTATGATTTATTAACAATTCCATTAAAATACCATGGATGTCTGCTGCAGGGAGAGAGTTATGCAACCCACAGTAGAAGAGATGTGAAATTTCAAAGTTTCACAAAAATGCTTTAAAGAATCTTTTCTTATCTTTGATTTTTATTTATTCATTTATGTATTTTTTTAAATTCCTCTAGGTTAAGAAAACTGATTCAAATGCAGAGCTTGGTGTGATACTGTATAAGAGCTTGCTTAGGACTTTTGACTTGTACAGATTGTTATATTTCTTAAACACATTAAAAACATTCCTCTTTCATAAACCACATTAAAATGTTTGCTGTTAATACCAATCCGTATTTCTCAAGTTGTATTTCTATAGTGCAGCTTGCAGTATAAACCGCTTTCTTAGAGCAGTGATGTCAGCTCACTTGAGAGCTCAGCTTCAGCTCTGCCAAAGCAGATCAATGTTTCCATTGCAGTAAGCTCTCTGCTGCAGTTGCTGTCCCTGAATTAGTGTCCCTGACTTAGGGCAGGATGGTTAAATTGTTATGATGAGAAGCTTGTGAATTGATTTAGTTTTTACACAGTTGATTACACACTCTAATGAATTGATTTTATGCATTAAATACATATATTATTTTTTTTTCCAGTATAATGTATTATGGAAAACCTTGGGAATTGTTTTTCTAACATTTTAACATCTTATTTTGTAAATTGTCTCTCCAGGGGGCTTGAAATTGAGCCTTTTTTTCTTTAAGTATGTTATATAAATTCAGCAGAAGCATTGCTTAAGCCTTGGTTATACGTGGACTTTTAACAGCAAAGTCTTTTGTATGGGTGTGCAGTTACTCTATGAAATACTCATAATGTCCTGTGCAAGAAGCAGCAGTAACATACCAAACAACTGGAGTACATAGTGATTAATAGCAGCAATACATTTTGAAAAATGATGAGTGCTTAAGTTCATTTATAAGTCTTAAAACTGAGTAAATTTTCCCTAAAAGTAGCTTTTTAAAATTTTTTTATTTTTTATTTTTTAAATAATTATGCATAACTGTTAAGCACAACATTTTTGTAGAAGTCACAGAAAAGAAAATCAGGTTCTGCCTCACAAATTGGGCTCATATCCAGCGTTGTCTCTCGGTGCTTGACTGCAAGTAAGTCCTCATTTTGGATGAGATATCAAAGTACCATCTGGCCATCTATGGAGAGAGTAAAAGAATCATGAGCCTGTTGTGAAAAAAATCCACCAGAAAACTGTCACCAACAACCCCCCCCTTACCCAGAATAGAATGGATGTCCTAGAAAATGTGCACACTTTTGTCTAAATGGCTCTCATTTCATGTAAGAGCTGGTGTTTAAAATACTTTTGTTCCTGCTCTTGCCTAGCTGTTCATTGTGCTTCTCAGATCTAGCTTGTTATTTTTGTAAGCTTTTTGAGCTGAGATTGTACAGTAAAATAAGATTTTATACTGAATGGTTTTTTTCTGTATTTTTTTTTTCTTAGATACTTCAAGAAGTGTAAAAGCGTCTCCAGAAACAGCTGAAATCTTTTTTCAGAAGTTGAGAAATAAATATGAATTCACAATCCTGGTGACCTTAAAACAAGCCCATTTAAATTCAGGGGTTATTTTCTCTATTCATCATTTAGATCACAGGTAAGTATCACTGGCTGTATGCTAGCTAATGGAAGTATGTACTTATACTGTCAAAAACTGTACATAAATTAAAGGAATTGTTGTATGGCAGGTTTTAATGTATATATATATAGAGAGAGAGAGAGAGAATGAATTGGCATATTGTGTAGACTGATAAAAATTCACAAGTTCAAATCTGCCAATGGAAAGTGGAACAGATGCCACTCTTCAAATGTCTCTTGCTGCTGAGGGCATGGAAAGTTCTCTCTTGTTGGTCATAACCATGAGGACCAGATGCTGAACTGGTGTGAAACCTTCACATCTGCACAGTCACATTGATTCACAAAGCCCAGTCCTATACATCTGCTTCTTCACCAATTAGTTTTTAACACTGTGGGCTGTAAAAAATAAAAAATTCCTGTTGTAGCCTTATGCCCAGAACAAGAAGCTGAGCACTTGACTCAGAGTAGTGTCAGCTTTAAATAACAAAAGTAAACTACCCCAAACATTTGAGGACTATTTCTTTGGTAGGATAACAACCAGTGGAGGAGTAAGATTTCTCTGTATTTCTCTCCAAGTAATGGCTAATAAAGATAACCTCCCTATGATTCTGTGGCAGAATGAAAAGGAGTTATAAAATATGCACCTCTTAAGCAGTCATCGGCACCAGCAACAGATGATTTCTGCGTTAGGTTCAGAGTCCTTTCTATTTTCATCTGTACAATCCCATAATTCTTTCTTGTTGATCTCTCCTCAGAGTTGAAATAAAAGATAGGCTAAAGATGGATGTTCAAGCGTATTAAAGTATCTGCTTATATTATTTATTTGTTCATTTATTTATTTATTAAAGTGTACAAGTTCTTATTAGGAGGTGTGTTGTCAATTACGTTGTGCTGGAAAGTGGTCCAGTTGTACTTTCTTTTTCCCAGAGGTCCCATTGTACACAATTCAGTTGTTTCTGAACAAAAAAAAAAGGAAATGAAAATATTCTTATAGGTCATTATGCCAAGTGTATGAACATATCTTTAACACTGCAGGGGGGTGTTTGAATGCCTCTTGCATGATGCTTACTGAAATTGCATCACAGTTGTGCCAAGTGGCTTCTCTGCTTGTTGTTGCCTACCTCTCATCTGCAGGAGCTAGCAATGCCCAATGGGCAGAATTGGGCAGCTGGGAATAGCGAGTTTCTAATTCAGATTTTACCACCATAAGTGTAGATCACCCCAGACGGACAAGTTTATTTTGGCATGAGTGAGGAAGTTGGTCTGTAGGGCCAGCTGTGATCTAGCTAAGCTTATTTCTACATTTACAAGAGCAGGGATTGGTTGTGCTGCTGATAGAACTAACACAACTAAAGTTGATATTTCAAAATGAGAGACAAAACTTCAATGTGCCAGGATAGCCGCAGAGATGGGGAAAGACGTCACCTCTCTGAAACTTAGTGAGTTTGGGAAAGAGAGTAAAAATTGCCCTGAGGGGAAGCAAGTGAGTTTTAGTTATGTTTGGTTTCTTGCTGTTGCTGCAAATTGTGACCTCTGATTGTCACCCAGAAGATGTATGCTGCCATAGGGAATGCTCCTGCCTTGTATTTTTCATGGTTTATGGGCCCTAAGCTGGAACTGATGGCTGTGTGAATCTGGACAGGTATAAAATACAAAGTTACAGTGCTCAAATTTCCTTCTATTACATTAACAAAAGGAGTTTTCTGCCATCCTTTTTCTGTTTGTATCACTTTCATGTGTCTGATTGGGGTGATAGCATTCTCCAGAGCTAGCCAGAGCAAGCTCCTGACAGTAAACAAGTTCTCAAGTGCTTGAGAACAAGTTCGCAGTGTACTGGTTGAGTGTTTTTAGGTATATGTCTAGGAATGGATGCAGGCTGCTCTTCTTCTGCCAAGAGAGCTGCAGAGGTGGGTGAAGAGATCATCAATGTGAAAGTCAGTGTTTGGAAAAAGGAGTAAGCATAGCCTTTCTAAAAGGAGGCACTGTTTGCTGTAGAGCCTTTCCTGCTCCTGGGAATGGCATGAAGAAAGAGAAGATTAAAAAAATCTGTAATGTAGTGAGCCAAACCTGATGAATATTCACTTGGATGGTGATCAACTGGGAGGAAAATATTAGCTCCTGAACACAAAGACTGTGATAGTAAGGTACAAAGAGTATGTGTGATGAACTTTCATCAGAGGGTTGCAAAAGGATTTGAGGTGTTGTTTGAGGAGGTAGTTAGTCCTTGAAGTGAGTAAGACTGGACAAAAGGAGCAGCACTGCTCTTCTGTTAACAAGAATATGTTGAATTGATACCAAAGAAAAATAAAGGTTAAAGCTGTACTGACTTGCAGGTCATGTGACCGTGCAAACATATTGCTTCTTATCTCATTTGCATTGGTTGGACCATGTCATCTGCTTATACCCATGTAAAATACGGTTATAAAAGGCTAACAAGCAGGACTCTGAAAATCCAATTACTTTATATTGGTATATTTTTAGGAATGAGTAGTTAGGTTCCTTTGTTGTTGTTGTTTCTTAATATATTGACAACACACTTTTTTTGGTGAAATTTCTCTCAGAACTTAAATATTTACAGGTTGTGTTATTACATTTCTGTCTTCTGTTTGTCTGCATCTTGGAGTTTCATATGTCTAAGTACAATTGAAAGCAAGAAGCCTGCATTTTTCAAGGGTTCTGGTTGAAATAAGGTCTACATTTTGTAGATATTTTAACTGCAGATACATTGCTGAGCATTTTTAGCCCTTTTGCTCTTAACCATGGAAACTTTTAATACTGTGATTCAAATGTTACTACATTATAAAGAAAACTGAAGATAATGCATCTTGCTGAAAAAAAACTTCCTACTGCCATTGGTAACCAGCATGCTCTCTGTATCTTGCATCTTAAGTGATGCCTAATTTTTGTTTACAGAATTTCTGTAGGGACATATGCTCTCTATTTGTTTTCGGTATCTCCCTGCAAGGATAATCAAAGGAGAAGAAAAAAGTCTTATAGATTATTTATCTCCATCTGCATATTTCATAGCTTTCCTGCAGAGAGTATTAGGTCATCTAATGAAAAAAAAAACAAAAAACAAAAAACAATCCTGAATTTGTTTTAAAAATATTACATCTAGTCTGATCCTACTTACTATCAGGATAAACCTTTGTTTTTAGCAGGTGTAATATAAGTCTCAACAGGAGTATGGCCAGAAAGTGCTTGTGGCCATTAAACCAGATAATGCTTAAGCTTTTATTAAATATTTACTCTCTATCCTGTTCTGTGTTGCCCAGAGAAGGTGTGGATGCTTCATCCCTGGGGTCACTCAAGGCCAGGGTGGATGACCCACAGCAGAGGAACTGGATAGTCTTTGAGGTCTGTTCCATTCCAAACCAAACCATTCTATGATTCTATTCTGTACTAGAATGTACAGTGCTGCCTGTGTGTAACAATAGGCTTTACTTGATTTAATTGTGCAAAAACTGAGGTCTAGCCTAGTTTGGTGTTGGTAACATTGGAATTAGGCTAATATCTGAGTCTTCTGCAGTATGTTATGGCTTTTATTTCATGATGAAGGAAAATAAAAATCACAGAATCATAAAATGGCCCAGGCTGGAAGGGACCCCAAGGATCATGAATCTCCAAGCCCCCCATTTCAGGCAGGGCCACCAACATTTAATACTAGACCAGGCTGCCCAGGGCCCCATCCAACCTGGCCTTGAACAGCTCCAGGGACAGGGCATCCATAACGTCTCTGGGCAAACCTGTTCCAGCACCTCACCACTCTCTCTGTAAAGAACTTCCCCTTGACATCCAAACTAAATCTCTCCTCCCTCGACTTAAAACCATTTCCCCTTGTCCTGCAGTTATCTACCCTTTCAAAGAGTTGATTCCCCTCCTGTCTGTAGGCTCCCTTTAGATATTGAAATGCTGCAATAAGGTCACCCTGCAGCCTTCTCTTCTCCAGGCTGAACAAGCCCAGCTTCCTCAGCCCATCTTCATAGGGGAGATGCTCCAGTCCCCTGATCATCTTTGTGGCCCTCCTCTGGACCCTCTCCAACAGCTCCCTGTCTTTCTTGTACTGGGCTCCAGACCTGGACACAGTATTCCAGATGGGGCCTCACAAGAGCAGAGTAAAGAGGGACAATCACCTCCATGCCCCTGCTGGCCACCCTTCTTTTGTTGGAGCCTGGGTTACCATTTGCCTTTCGAGCTGCAAGAGCACACTGCTGGCTCATGTTTGGTTTTTCATCCACCAGAACCCCCAGGTCCTTCTCTGCAGGGAGATAAAGGAAGCATTTATATGGTTTGCATTCAATAACTGCTTCTTCCGTGCCAGATTTCCATCTCTCTGATATGCCCATTTCTGTCCAGGGATTTCTTTGCAACAGTCCTTCAATTTTTAAGCAACTTCTTGTGATCTCTGTCACAGCAGTCATTTTAAGACTGCTAATGGACTCCATTGCACCAGCTTCAGCTTTGTGTTGCTCCTCTGAAATCACTAAAGTTGTGCAGGTATTGAGCTCCTGTGTTGTGGGGCAGTCATACCTGGCTACGTTCTTAGTTTACAAGGGCCAGTGCTGGCTCCTGCTTTTCTGCCTTCAGGAAATGGTGGTGAGAAAAGCTGGAGGCAACATTAACTGGTAGGTATAATCACTCATCAGACAAGTTGATTTTCTTATGTTTTATTTTACACAGTTTTCGTAATAACTTATAGTTCTAATTTCTAGGGAAAATAAAAGCAAAATGTTCTTTAAAAATTGGAAAAAGTATGTTTCTTTGTTCACTGGTTCAGGATATACTTCACACATTTTTGAAAGTAAGAGTAAAAACATCCTCTTTTTGCACAGATCGGGGCACTTCAGAGCACATATGCTAATTTGCAACAACCGAGGTTAAATTTTGGTTGCAAATGAAAGTTACTTTTTAGATTTCATATTTTTCTTTAAAGTGATGTACTGGAGATAATTTTTCTGATTTCTGAATTCTGAATGAATCATAAACTGGATATATAAATTTTCCTTTCAGAGTTGCTCATCTTTTTCTACACAAATTACTTCCCCCATACTGTTCAGAGCAACGGAAGAGTTCAGGTGGTGGTCGTTGTGGAGTACAGATTGGAAATCATCCTCTCAAGAATATTATTGTGTTGTTGGTGTATCCAAATTGCACATCTCTGATTGTTCAGATGGGTTTCAGGCAGATAAAGACAAATTGCTGGGCACAGCAGTGTACTGCTTATGTCTGAAAGATAGAAGTTAGAAATGTTTAATTAACTTGAAAAGATCACCTTGACTACGCAGACTGCCCTGTCTAAAATGGTTTGTACTCTACAGCAACGTGTTAAATATTTTGAATGCTGTTAATGAAGTGATGCCTGAAGTCTGTGTGGAAATGCTGTTAAACACTGATTGCTCTGTGCTTATCCTCAGCCTTCACTTTAAGCACTATTAGCCTCCTAACTTCACTTCTGAATTCATCTGAGCTTCATGATGAAAGAACTGGCAGAGATAACTTTTATCTGTGACAGAGTTTTAATGTATGTTAGACATTCCTATTCTGTTGTATATTTTCATTTAACTGGCAACAGTGGAGCAATGCAATAAAGCCTTTTCCTCCCTTCATGATTAGATGCCTTTATGCAACTGACGTTATATCTGTATCTCTTCAGTTTCTGTATATTAGGGCCCTTAAATGATGAAATAATTGGATTGCAGTTTAACCATTCTTTCCTTCAATTACTGTTTTTGTAACCTGAAAGCAAAATACTGAAATCAGGAGAATAGTGTGGACATGTCCTACACTTCATTATATTTCTCTACTAATTGATTGAATTTCTGCCTTGTATGATAGTTATTTTCACCACTACTCAAGTTTTCTGATTATCTGCTCTCAAATATGCTGCTCTGTACAGTAGCATGAGACCTTTTCAGTATCTAGGAGGAAATTATCTTATGCAATTTCTCTGTTACGCATTTTTCCATCCAAGGAGGTATGTTCCCAGAGGTGAAAACTCTTGATGCATGAATTTTGCTGCATCTTTTGACTATCTTACTAAAATAGTTGTATGCTTTTGATGTATGAGTATCTCTACTTCTGGATTGCAGTATGAAGTCTCTTCTTTCTGACATTACAAGATTTGCTGCAAACACATTGCCCTGAAAAAAGCTTTCAATGTTTACTTCTTAAATGAACAGTATAGGTTTTATTTGAGGGATATTTTTCCTCTCCCATCACTAACATACATATTAAGTAAGAAAAAAATGGGATTAATTTTCAAAAGTTAAGCTGTATGTGGCTGTTCCCTATGCCTAAAGAAGTGCTAGTTGGTTTCAGCTTTTTTAACCATTCTGCTGATACATGGACTTTGCTGGATGCATGGACAGTTGTAATATTCTGGGTTTTGTTTTGCTTTATTTTTTGGTAGTAAATCTTTGTTTCTTAGAAAGAGCAAATCTGTTTCTTACTATTCTGATAATAATCACGAACCTTTGCAACTTGTTTGTAACAGTCAATCATCTCCTTTGAGCTGACTTCCTCTAGCGATTTTAAACTTCTCTGGGGTCGGACTTTTTTTCTTTTGACAAAGTTTGTATGTTTGCATGTTTCATCAAAGGTTTCAAAAAATATTTTCTCTCATTCTTTCAGTATTATAGTACTCAAGAAGATCCTAAAAGCTATATGTAAGGTTCCTTATGTATTTAGTGACACCTTGGCCAGGCTCTTTACTCAAGAGAGAATGATTCCATGCTTCTTTTTGTTTGGGAATTTAACTTATATCCTTGAATGTGTGGTTGGATGGAGGTACTTGTAAAACAGTAGTTTTGTGTTATACTGAGTTTAATCTCACAGCACTGTGAGTGCTGTTTCTTTAAGTGCTGGTTGATTGATGCCTTGTCATTATTGCTTGTTTTTTCTTTAGTACAGCTTATGCTTCCTATCAAAAAAGAAAAAAGAAAAGAAGAATGTTGCAAATAGAATGTAAATTCTTCTCAGTAATGAATGTACCTTCCTTAAAACACACCTTCCTGTAACCTTTATTATGTCAAGAGAGGTCAGTTGGTCTGCTGATGTAAATCACTGCAGTGCCGGATAACTCAGTGTCATTTGGTGGAGAACTTGTTACCAAAAGCTCCTATGAGCCTGGATTCTGTAGTCTGAATTCAGACTGGTGACAGGTCTACTTGAATAAGAGATAAAAGATTTGTTTCTATTTATCTACTGCTAAACACCACTGAAAGTATTGAAATGTGAATTTTGACAGATATTGCTATTCTTTGCTGTTGTTTGATATGTATTTGTTCAGAGAAATTCAAAGAAATCTGTATTCTGTTAGAGTAGGAAAGGGGAGGAGTTAGGTTGAACGCATATACTTTCTTTTAGTACATATCAGTATACATCAGAAGATTTGTTGCTTTTGCAGTCTTCTTGCTGTCTGCTGAGAGAGTGAAATGTATGGTTTATTCCATTGCTTTTCTGTTTGTTCTGGGAAACAACATTCTTCCTTCATTGATATTTGGTAGAATAGGAAGCCTCAGAAGGACAAAGTAGATGTTAACAGAGCTGTGTGGTAGTGAAAGCAGAGTGGGAAGAAACATACTGATAAGTGAGGTTAGTGAGATCAGTGGGAGGAGTGAGAGCAAGAATTCTGTTTTAAAAAAGTATTTATTGTTTTGGAATTTAATTTGATTCATATTCACAGTTCAAACTGGGACAAAATGAACAACGTGCTGTAATACCAGCCCTTAATTTTTGAAATTTCAGATCAGCAACTTCTGGGAGGATATCTCCTTTCAGAGTCCTCTGGGGAGACCAGTGCAACCTCAGCTCCTGATTCTTGCTCCAACTCTGTGAGAACACTGCCTAAGATTTTGTTTTTGATGAAGACCAAACCTTCCTGGATTGCTTTGCCTTTCAGATCCCCCTCTCAAGAAACATTGTCACCCAGATCTAGGGCATGGCCTACTGCTGTCCATTCTGCATAATAGTTAGGATCCTCCTTGGTGTGCTTCTGTCTGCAGTTAGCACCTTCACAGACAGTGCCAGAAGCTATGTATCATGATTTTATGATTTTCATAAGTAACAGAGACAAGGATTTATTTTTTCTTATATATATATATTCCTCTGTGGTTTTATTAGTTTTCCTTTTCTTCTTAGTGTAAATCAAAAAGCCATGAAAACTTGTTTTTACACTGTATCTGTAACTGAGAGTAGTAAAAGTTGTAAAAAAGACAAAAGCCCACTGTGTAATAAATTCAGACATGATATCTTTTAGCTTTTAAAATGCTTGTCTACATGCTCTAAACTGAAGTTGATTTTTGTTAGTTGCCTGGAGTAAGAGTGAGCAGCTGCAGTGTGCATGTGCTGTACGAGCTGGGATGTCAAATGAGCAGATGAGTTATCAGAGAGCTGGGGTTACTAACACTGACCACTTGCTGAAGGGCCATACCTCCCTCTTCTGAAGGACTGCTACTTCATACGCCACATCCCCAGTTGTTTTGCCTCCCAGATCTCAAGGCTTTGACTGCACATCCTGATTTGAACTTCTGCAGTCTCCATGTGCATCTGGGAGCATGAAGAACATGTCCAGTGCTGACCTCTTGCCCTGGGGCACTGCAGGTCTACCACTGAGCTGTGATGCTAGGATCCGCACACAGTGGTTACAACAGATGTGCTGGGCAGCAGAGAAATAATCACTGTTTCCTTTCTCAGCTTTCTCTGGGGCAATTGAGACCAATTTCTTCCTCTGAGTCAGCACAGCAGGAATTGCTCTCTGGCTGGTCTCTACACAGACTGGTCAGTCTTACTGTGGCCTTGGCTGTTGCCTTTGAAATGATTGTGAAAGCACAGAGCGCTCTGCTGAGCTGCAACAACCTTTAAGGTTAACATTTTATTCTTCAAATGTCAAGCATTATAACCGTATCATGTCATCTCCCTGCTAAGTTACTTCTGTTTGTCACAAAGAATGTGTGGGTTTTAGGAGGTTAACATCAAATAGGCTGATACTGATTAAATGGTGATGGGGATTGTGGGCTTTAGTGAAGGTAGAAGCAGGTCCTTCTGTCATGCTGTTTAGCATAGAATCATTGAATGGTTTGGGCTAGAAGGGATCTTAAAGCCCATCCAGTTCCAATCCCCTGCTGTAGGCAGGGCTGCCACCAACCAGCTCAGGCTGCCCAGGGTCCCATCCAACCTGGGCCTCGAATGCCTCCAGGGATGGGGCATCCACAGCTTCTCTTGGCAGCTTGTGCCAGTGCCTCAGCACCCTCTGAGAAAAGGAGTTTTCCTTGTGGCTTATCCTTTACTCAAAGAGCCATTTACCTTCCCAGTACAGAAGAGCAGCTGGGAGCTGTTGGGATAATTAGCAGTGACATTACTATGCTAAATTTCTTGGCTGATGGCACCGAGATGAGTGTACTGAGATGGGATGGTGTAGGCAAGAAAACAGTCATTCAGCTGATGAAGTTCCCTGAAAACTCCTGTAATGAGGTTCTTAGGAAATGCCTGCAGTGTGGTGCAGTTGTTGTTTCCCTGGCAAGTAAGCCCTTTAGGAAACAAGATCACTCTCTTTTATCTCTCAATAGAGTAGTCCTGAGAATACAGAGAAGTTTAAAATATTTTTCTCATATAAACAAGTTTTTAACATCCAGAGCTATTTGCTTATGCATAGCTTACTTTCTCAGCTGTCATTCCAAACCCTTGGAAGGTGCACACCCAGGCGTGTGCTGTTGCAGTCTCACAGAAGAGAGAGAAGCTTTGCCTCCGGCAGCCTTGGCATTCCCACCCAGGCTCTGTTGCTAGACCTGAGGCTGTTTCTGTCTTTTGAAGTTTGTTAAATGGAACCAGAGCTGTTTAAGTCCTGGAAGTAAAACAAACAGGGAAAGGTAGAATATGAAGTGCAATATTTTGTAAAAACTGAAATGAAATGATTCATACTCAGTTCTCTGTGTTTCTGTGTCTCAGCATTAGTTCAGACTAAGGGGAATATTGTTTTGGGTATCACTGCCTTTGCTTTTCTAATTGTCTTTTCCTGCTGCCTCTACAGTATATCAATCAATGATAAATTAGAATTCTCCGAATGGCTATTAATTTATTTTTTAATTTTGATACGTATTTTCTCAAAAAATCATAATGCCTTCATAAGGTAAAGACATTTATTACAGTTTACCAAATGTAGTAACATCAGAGATTGATGTGCATCTCGAAGCAGTGAGTTAATCACAGTGAAATCTAAACCACAAGTGTCCAGAATTTTTGCACAGCTTTGTACAGGAAGTTTCATTTGCTTATTGTGGCATCACAGGACATCAGCATTATCTCTCAGCAATTCTTCATTTCTTAAATTTTACAGAATGTCTTTTTTTTATTTGGGGAATTTGTATTTCAGGGGATTTGTGTTCTTGGGCATCTCATAATGTCACCTGTATAAGAGGCAACACGAGCATTCATTTCACAGCTTCCATACTGACTGTATCTGCTTTGTTTCCTGCCTGTCTGCTGCAACTCTGTGTTGGGATCAGTTCTGCCATTGACTTTGAAGAGAGTGTGAGCTAGCTGTTGGCTGGAACAGTAGATAGTGTTTCAGTACATTCATGACTTCCTTTTTCCAAATTATATCTGCAAGTAGGTGGACTCATTTGTAAGTTGCTGGAGGAGTCCTGTTCAATAATGTTCCCCTTCTTTGTTAGGTTGAGCATGACCTTATTCTTATCCTTGACGCTTGAGTTATGAAGGAGGTTATTAAGTTGACTGATGCTCTGCCACTATTGCCCATTTTTTTTTTTGCCAGCCAAGCCTTCTATTAGTTCAAACTTCTTGCCAGTGCAGAAACTATTTTTGGGCCATGAGTAGGCAAATGATCGCAGATTATAAAATTTACTGCTGACTTTAGTTAACTGCTTTGTTAATACTGGGAGGAAGAAGAAATTGCCCTTTGCCAGTTCTGCAAAAGGATAATTGTTTTTGTGCTGTTGCTAGGCATATTTCACTGTGAAAAATCCTGAAGGAAGGAGAGATGTGCAGTGAGCCCATCCTCCTCCTAGGGATAATGACTATACGAGATGGTTTTGATTTGGTCTCCTCATCTCCACTTTTGAAAACTGTAATCATTTTCTTGTCTGTTCTTTAATATGGATGGCCTATTGAAAGAAACTACATTGCCCTAATACACATGCACACACAGATTTACAAAGCACTGCCATGCCTGACTGCAAATGTAACAGCAAAACTATATAAAAATGTATTGCCACTAGATTTTCAGTATCTCTCTACATGTTGTTATCTTCCTTACTCTTTTATCTGTCAGTTATGTATAATTATTAGAGAATCTTTATTTCTGTTTTTATTTTTTCCTCCTGTTTTATGGGAGGAACTTTAAAAATGAGAAACTGAACAATTGGAAGAGAAATGGTTTCGTAAACGTCTTCCTAGAAGAGATTCAATATGCAAGAAATAGGTTTGTTTGAGAATGCAGCAAGTTTGGTTACAAAGTGCTTTTTAAATTATCTGCTGTCATTTAACCTGCCAAACCTACATCCTCAATCTGCAAACCTGTTGTATGGTGCATCCATCCTGGGACAACTGCAATACCTTTTTAAACTCAGTATATACATATATTTATGTACACGTACATTCATAGAAATGCATGTGTATGTGTATATATATATTATATATGTGTATATATGTGTATATATTATATATATATATACACCACAACCACATATATATGCATATAAATGCATGTGTATGTATATATATATATTACATATATATATACACCACAACCACATATGCATTTAACAATTTATGTATATACACATAAAATATTAAGAATTAGTATTTCTTGACTTTGAATTTCTTTTGAGAAATTTCATTATGAAAAATGAAAAGAGGTGTAAAGTGAATATCCAAAAGCAAACAAGGCAGTGCCCTGTCTCAGTTCTTACTTCATTTGTTGGTAATGGCTAACAATGTACCTATCACAGAACTTGGTGGTGTTTTTAGTGCATTAATGCCTTTAGAGTATCCATGCTATGCTTTCAGGATATAATGCAATTATTCATAATAGGATAATTGTGTTTTCAGTGAGATCATGTTTTGTGAAGTACTGTTGCTAGAAGAAAAAATCTTTAGCCTGGGACCTAGTGTTCTTACATGAAAGATAGAACTTTCCATTATGTAAAACGCCTGCTTTCATCTTTGTATCCCTTCTCTCTTTCCCCTTCTTTTAAATAGTTCCTGCATGGTAATGAGAAGTTATGTGATGTAAAATGCTGCTGTGTTGATAAGAATGGTTCATGACATGGTGATGCATTTATGGTACAGGTATCTGGAATTGGAAAGCAGCGGTCATCGAAATGAAATCCGGTTGCATTATCGTACAGGCAGCCATCGCTCCCACACAGAAGTATTCCCATACATCCTGGCAGATGATAAGTGGCACAGGCTTTCCTTAGCAATCAGTGCCTCTCACTTGATTTTACATGTGGACTGTAATAAGTAAGTAAAGAGTGTTGTTTTATAATAAGTTGTCACTTCTGGAACATTCCAGCTCTCAGTAAATGAAAGGGTAACCTGGGACGTACTTTTTTTCTTGCCTTTCAGAATCTATGAAAGAGTTGTGGAGAAGCCCTTCATGGACTTACCTTTGGGTACAACCTTTTGGCTAGGACAGAGGAATAATGCACACGGTTATTTTAAGGTATGCTGAGGAGAAAAATGTGAACTAAGGTGAAAGTGAATGCACTCTTCCTTTAGGCAGTGTAAATAGAGTAAATATTCCATGATATGAAGGGTCTGTCAGGTGAGACTTGTAGTTCTGTTCAGCTGAGTTTACTCAATTTACTGGCACGAGTGTATGTAGATGGAATATGAGTATGACTAAGACTGAAAAACCTGAAATTCAGTTGGAACATAGGAAAATACTTTTTCTGTGGATGTATGGAGATATTCAAAAGCTGCTAGCACATGTTACTGGGAAACCTACTCTAGGTGGCTGTGCTTGAGTAAAGGGTTGGAGTAGATGATCTCAGGAAGTTCCTTCCAATATCAGCCAGTCTGTGATTCTGCAGTCATAGCAGTTCTTAGTGCCATGGTGTGTTGTGAAGCCGTTTAAGACTGAGAAAAGTAAATGGCCAAGAGGAATGCAATTCCAGGAAATAAATGTTTATATTGATGTCTGTTTAATAGCTAGGTAGGTAATTTTTGTCACAGATCACTATAGTCTGAAGAACTCCAGTCTCATTACCACAGAGGAAAATATTTCAACGTGCATTTTTGCTTACTGTTTGTCCTTTCGTATAAACATACAAACAAATAAATAAACACATGAGGGCTGATCCAAAAGTTATGCCTCATATTTTACTACTTTGGTCCACAACATCGGAGGTGGATGTTGGTAGTATGGTGGTAGAGGCAGAACCTTCCCACCAGTATCCTGTTATATTTTGTTGCCATGCAACAGCTGGCAGCAGAAGGGCAGTCTGACAAAATGACATCTGACATGGAAGCTTGTGTGAGGCAAAGATATGAAGCACTGAACTCCTCCAAGCGGAAAAAAATTGCAACCTTTGACATTTGTCAAAATTTGCTGAACTTGCCATACACAGTGCAGTCCCATTGCCCTCCCTGTAGGCAGTTGAATCCTATAATAAAATCAGAAAATATTAATGCATTGCCTAAACTAATCTCAGACACACTTCATTCATTCTATGTATTTATAGTTATATGTATGATTTTTAATATTTATTTCTAATATTCATTTTTTTTATTTGTGCCTTGTCACATCTTGTCTAAATTATTTTTGCCAACTTGTTGTCACCATGAAGAAGCTCATTTGGTATAGAAAAATGAATACTCCAGTAGCAGACTGTATTTTTAATTGGTATTTTTTTTCTTCTTTCTTTTCAAGTACAACAAAATGAGCCAAAAAACACTGAAATTTTTCCCTCAGCTACAAATGCAGACCGGTTTAGCAGAAGTACAGAAACTGATAGCTGTTAGGAGAGCACAGATATGGCAAAGATACTACTGTGCTAAGTGATTTCTTCAGCATAACACAATACAAATGATTAGACTACCTCTGCAAATCTGACACTTGCACAGAAGATACATCAGTCTGGAAGATGAGGACTTTCAGCATTTCTCAATGTTTTAGAGAGCTTACATGGGCCTCTCACTGCGAGAAAGGGATTGAAGCCCTGGGCCATATCCAGAGAAGGGCAACAAAGCCTTGAAGGGCCTGGAGGACAGGTCTTACGGGGAGTGGCTGAGGGAGCTGGGATCGTTTGGTCTGCAAAAGAGGAGGCTTGAGGGAGACCTTATTGCTGCCTACAACTCCCTGAAAAGAGCTTGTAGTGAGATGGGGGTCACCATCTTCTCCTGTGTAAAAGCAATAGAACAAGATAGAACAACATTTTCAGGCACTCATTGTGTGACAACTTCACTTATTGGATTTTCTGAGCTCTATTTGCTCATTTGTTTCAGAAAATCAGGCTACTGTCAGTGGGTCTTAAATGGCTTGTCCAGAGGGACCCAAGTACTCAAAATCATTAGCCATTTATTGAAATGATTTTATCTGTCTATATTTGATTTTGATACTCATATTGCTCCCCTAAAACAATGTGTCGGTAGGCATATTCACAGTAGGACATACTTGTGCCTGTTTCACTATAGGATCTTAAGTCTGAGAGAGCAATACTGGCTATGTAATTTCTGTATTGTATAAAGTCTCTCACACCTAACATCCAGAAGTGATTAAATTTGAGCCAGCAGTTTTTTTTTGGAGCCTATGCATGGCCTCTCATGATTTGGCAGCCCAGGAAGTCTCCTGCTTGTTTCTCTGAGGAGATAAGAAGTAACCTGAATTCCTGTCAAGTGGCAGAATTCTGCTAGCATCACAGCTGCTATGTGATGAATAAAGCTCCTCAAATAGCTGGAGGAGCTTTTTTGTTGGTTAATAGCTAACTGATTTGAGTACTTGCCCAAATATTCAGTGAAATATAAGCTTTAAGCTCTCATCAGTCTGAATGTGTTGGACCCTGCAATTCTTCTTTTTCACAGAAATCCTGTACGCTGAGTAGACATGAATTTAAGCTTAATGGTGCCAAGAAAGGGAGGAGAATTGAATATGGTCAGCTTTCAGTGAAGAACTGAAAGTAAAGAACTGTGTTCTTCAAAGAGAACTTTGTTCTTGCCTTTCAGAAGACGTGCTGTGGGAGGTCATGATGTGGAGTCCTATTTCTGACGTCCTTACTTTTCCACTGTCAGATAATCATTGCAGCTCCTTGCAAAGCATGGGGAAGCATCCAATTGTCCTGAATGCTAGAACACTTATGTATCTTTTAGGTTGCCCCTCAGTAACATCTTCTCCATAGATCACGTAGGTCACCCTGAGTCATTCATTTGAAGCCAGAACTATTTTTCTGTGACTTTGCAACATCTATATGGAATGCCTTGTGTACATGGATGGAATTTGACATTTTGCATTTAATTTATGTTGTTTTCTTATTGTCTTGAAACATTCACTTCAGAAGCAGACTGAGACTGGTTGAAATTATTTTGCTTTTCCTTCTAAGAAGGAGTTTTAGAGATACAGAGAGGGAATCCTGGAAGAAAATGACATCTGGAGCGTGCATGATAGCATGGCTATTTGGCCTTTGCTTTTGGAAAGCAGCAAAGTGACTGCTAATTACATCTTAATGACTAAGGATGCATGTAAATTCTGCCCAAAAGCGTGTGATCTCTTCTGGATGGAGCATTTCCAAATGGCATATTTCAATTTCATATTAAGCTTCCTGTTTTCCCACATTCTTGCCAACGTGCAACTCCACAGCTGTGTAAGAGATATGTAGTTCCTTGGCACAGGGTGTGCTTCATGAAAAGACCCATACTAAAATCATAAAGGGTTTGTGTGAGTGTGTTTCTCCTGACTCAGATTTCTTTCATCTGCCCTTCTATCTGACAGTTGTAGCCTAGTGAAAAAATTTGAATTGTATTTAAGAGAGTGTTTGAAAGTAACTAAAGCTGCAGCTGCTTTTCACATTTCTTTTAAAGGTCACTTTCAAGCTTTTTCTGCAATGGCTATCTAAAAATAACAATGAATTAAAAACAACCAAACTCTTGCCACATAGTTACTTCTTGACATTTAATATTTAAAATCTTTAAAAATGATTCGGTACGCCTGTACATGTGCTTCTAACTATTTCACTTTCTCTTTATTCTTCTGTGTCTCTGCATTGGGTGAAAGAAACTATGTATTCATAAATACTGTTTTTATCAGGAAGTTTTTCTATGTGGGCTTTAATCTTTTACATGGTGAATGAAAAACGTAGTTTTGACAGGTAAAAATAATACATCCTTTCTTTTTTTTTTTTTTCCCATGTGCACACAGGGCATAATGCAAGATGTTCAATTACTTGTCATGCCTCAAGGATTTATTTCTCAATGCCCAGATCTTAATCGGAGTAAGTCTATTAATTCTTATACCATAAAATGAAAGGTGTGCTTTGTGCTTACTTTTTGACCTCAAGCTTTCTTAAAACTTTAACTTTCAGTATATTGCTTGTCAGCTTTGACATGACTGAACCTGTTATACATAAGATGTTGTTACTAGTATGTGTATCTTGTTATTCCAGCGTGCCCAACTTGTAATGATTTCCATGGACTTGTGCAGAAAATTATGGAACTGCAAGACATTTTAGCCAAAACGTCAGCTAAGGTAATGTTTTCAGGGAGGTGTGGCCTGGAAGAATAGAGGACCATAAGGATTTAGTTGCTGTTTTTTTGGTTGATTTGTGCATGTGGGTGTGTGCAGAACATCTCTGCATTTTTATATACGTTTGCATTTAGATATCTGTGTCTACTATTTATACATATAAATTCTCATTTCAGAGAGCTTTCTTTTGAAAATTTTTTTTTAAAAATAGAATTATATTTTTTAATAGCAAGCAAAATCCAAGCCTCAAACTAGAAAATGGCTCATAAGTATTCAAGCTCTATCTATCAGACTAACAAGTCAACAAACTGGACTGAAATAGGTGACTGTGCTTATAGTGCTTATTGCAGCAAGATTTATCAGTCCAAGACTTTCCTAAATCTGAGCTGACTGGGAGTGCTCAGAAAAAATGTATGCAAGACAGGGAACTGAGAACCCTAAGTAGTGTTTTTCTTCTTTCTTTCTCTCCTTTTTTTTTTCCTTTTTTTTTTTTTCCCAAAAGATCATGCTAAAAGCATGCCAGTAAATATAGACTAGTCTTCTGTTGTTAAATGTCAGGTCTTTAGGTATCTGTGAAAATGCTGCTACCTAGCTAATAAACATGTTGATTTTGAGTGTTACATTCAGTCTTGCCCCGGCTCAGATTCAGGTCTTTTTCATACATAACCCAGTATCTGTAGATAATTTATGTACAGCAAGATTCTTGGTCAGTTCACACATACAAAAATGAGGAATCTGGTGACATACACATTGTCGTTTATTCACTTTGTTTCATCATGCCTCGAATGTTGTAAGCAGAAGATGAAATGGATTGTGACTTGCATCTTAGAATCCATCTCTGAATGATTTATGGTTCAGTCACCTTGTATTTGACAACTGTCATTTTATTATCTTTGACTGCATGTTTGACAATAAGAGGGACAGTTTCAATCATGTTTACGCTAACGTAGAAGCCACTTATGAATTCCAACCTTTTTGTGAACCGTAAATACAGTTGTCGCAAGCTGAGCAGAGGATGAACAAGCTGGATCAGTGCTACTGTGAAAGGACCTGCACAATGAAAGGCATGACGTACAGAGAATTTGAATCCTGGACAGATGGTTGTAAGAACTGCACTTGCATGGTATGGCTACACTTTGAAAGGAGATGCAAAAACTCTGGTGTTTTCTCTGATTACATTTTTATGGGAGCAAAAGAGTAAGGGATGTTTGTTTATAAACATGTGCTAGGGTGCTAGTTAGTAACAACAAAATGCAAGAAAAAAAGGTTGAAAAAGACCTCCAAGATCATCTAGACCAGTTGTTCACCTACCACCAATATTTCCCCATTAAACCGTGTCCCTTAGTACAGCATCTAAATACTTTTTTGAACACCTGCAGGGATATCGAATCCACCACCTGCCTGGGCAGCCTGTTTAGCACCTGACCACTCTTTCTCAGAAGAATTTTTTCCTGATACCCAACCTGAATCTTCCCTGGCACAACTTAAAGTGATTCCTTCTTCACAGAATCACAGAATGGTCAGGGTTGGAATGGACCTCAATGATCATGCCACATGCAGTGCCACCAATCTTCCCATTTAATACTAGACCAGGCTGCTCAAAGGCCCCGTCCAATTTGACCTTGAACACCTCCAGGGATGGGGCATCCACAGCGTCTCTGGGCAGCCTGTTCCAGCACCTCACCACTCTCTCTGTAAAGAACTTACCCTGACATCCAGACTAAATCTCCCCTCCCTCAACTTAAAACCATTTGCAATATAGTTAGGCACTATGTGATTCCCATGCGCTGAGTTGCAAACTGCTTCTCTGCATAAATACCTGCTTTTTATTACTATCAACGCATGTTTTTTCTTAGCAATTTTTTAAATAGATTCCTTGCGTCTGATTCCCTTTAGTTCCCTTTGGTTACATCTCCAAAAGCAATAAAGAACAAAATGTAAGGCTCATATGCATGTTCCACTGTATCACAAACATGAAAGAATGTAAGTGAATGGGAGATTCCCAAGGGTATCAGAGCTGCAGAACAGATTGCAAGTATCTTTTCAAGGACCAAACTATTGCATCTTTGTTCTTGTCCAGTCATTTAAAACTCATTAATTCAATTTGGACTTATTAAATGCTTAATTCAAAGACCATTGGTAACTTGTGAAGAGACTGTTGCTGCACTTTGATTGATTCTCCGTTATCTACAGTTTGCTAAATGGTTTGTCTTAAGCTTAGTATTTCTTTGATGTTTGCATTTCTGGTGTGATACTAATTTTGATTTTAGGAATTTGTCATTGAAGGTAAGATTTAACCCATGGTGTCAGATCTTGCATATGGTCATCTGAAATGCTTTGACTTTTGTGTTAAATGCATTGCATATTTGTCTCTGGTTTTTCTTGCAGCTATGAAATTATTATCTTTTAGAAGTGTATTGTCTTTTATGTAAAAATCAGAAGGCTCAGTTTTGTTCTGTGAGCTTGCTATTTCACACTATTATGTCAGTTTGCTGCTGATTGGCAGAATGTTTTACCCTGAAGAAAGTTTGCCTCTTAAAAAAAACTTAGATCATTATAATTTCAAAGAACACATCATACATGTCTGAAAGATTATATGCAAGATATTCTGAAGTTATTGTATCTGTTCTTGTTATTAAAAGAACTGTGCTAAAATGGCTTTTTGTCAGAGTTCATTGCATTTAAAAATAGATTTTAAGTTCTTATGTATGAGAACATCTCTCTTTTTGCTAAAAATAACTACCAGCTAAGCACTTTTTATTCTTCTAGAATGGCAGTGTGCAGTGCGAAGCTTTGATTTGCCCCCTCTCTGACTGTCCTCTTAATTCTGCCCTGGCATATGTGGATGGCAAGTGCTGCAAAGAATGTCAATGTAAGTTTTATGGTGGGGCTTTCTTTAATGAATATTTTGTAATCTGCAAAGAAAAATGAACTTTCATGTAAACACATAACTGAAAGAACTGGGCAGTGAATGAAATATTTGGGTTAAGGAATAGAGGAATTTAGACTTCCCTGAAATATTTTGGGAAACTGATAACCAGAAAATGTTCATCTTCCATTGTGGGTATTTTATTTTTGTCTTTTTTTTTTTTTTTTTTTTTTTCTTTTTTTCCCTAAAAACAGGTATTTCTTACATGTCTTTAAAAAGAAAAATTATATATTTAAGAAACTTTTCACAGCTTTCCTGTATGATCTTTAAAATAAACTGCTAGCGATTCCAGTATTGTCTTGCTTTACTTCAGACCAGTGTTTCTAACACTATATCAAGAAGACTGTACTTTCAACTGTATGTTGTGTACTGGAAATGGAGATTCAGATTTATGGTTCTTGTTCTGTAACTAAGGGAAGAGAAAACTTGTACCAGACTCCTGAGATCAGAAAAAAACCCAGTCATTAGAAAGGTTCTTTTTAAAAGGTCAGACAGCATTAAATAGGAAACTGGATAGAGGTATTTTAATGTTTTCATTTAATATGGATTATCTTTTGGTTTATAGTATTTTGGTTTTATTACAAATAGGGTCAGAGAAGGGGAATTTTAGGATAATCAACGTCTAGATGGACTGTATACAATATTTCATGTTGATTATGGATATGTGCCACATATCCAATGGCTTTTTTTATATTCTGGTAGAATCTGTTTTTGAAATCAAGCACGAGATGGTTGAGGAGCATTTCTTTATAATATTAATGTTAAGTTTTTTCTGTGCCGTTTTATCATTTCTACTGCTGTATAAAGCTTCTTGCAGGGCATAGAGATATATTTAACTGGTTAAAATGCTGTATTTTAAGATAAAATTCAGGAAGACGTTTTGTACTCCATTGATCTTGCTTCCAAAGGAGTTTGTTAATATTTAATTGTGCACAAACCATCCCGTTTTATGAAATCTTATTAACTTACTCAAGTAGATTAATTCTAATTGAGGGGAAATGAAAATTCAAATACTGTTTTTTTTTTTTTTTTAACCAACTACGCAGAATTTCCATGCATACTTGTTGGCTCAGGGAATTGATCATTCCGTGATGAGAAATGCTTCAAGCCTCTGTTTGAGTCTTTGACCACATTGAAAGTATTTGAAAATCTGATCCACTGAAGTATGTTTTTGTAATGTTCTGTTTGTGAATTTAGTAGGGAATTCTCTATTCAGATGTTAATGGGAAAGCACTCACATCTCAAGACATCTTAAGAAGTTGTTATTTTTACTGGGAGCCTTGAGAAAGGTCAAGAAATGTGAATGGACATATGGACACTGACCTTGTCTTTAAGCATTAGTACTTCTTGCAAGTGAGATAGAGTTCTGGTACAGCACATTGTAAATTTAACTCTAGTATTGCCATTTTTATGTTTGTAACGTTATCAAAAGCTTTTTAGTTTCCATTGTTGTTGGTTTTGTCAGCATGTGATTCAATTGATAACTAACATGCCACATACAACTCCCTTAACAAGCTACCAGAAAAATGATTAGGTCAAAGTATAAAAACTTCTTTTGAAAAATTGTCCCTGGTTTTATCTAATTTATATAAAGTGCCTAAAGAAAGAAAAAGAAAAGAAACAAAAACTCCACAACATTTTATTTGTCCAGTTCCTGGTGACCAAAAGATTGAGAGTAAATTTTAGTCATGTTGACAAGATAGATAAATTCCAATGAAAGATTGTGAAGAGTTTAAGTTAGAGGCAGTGTGGATGTAGGACTCTCACTTTTTCTCTGGAACAGTTTGGTGAAAATTCTGAGTAGTCTTTGTGTTCATGTGAGTGTGCAGCTGAATGCTGCCATCTTGATGACTTCAGCTCAAAGTGTGAGCTGCTCGTGATCGGAGTTCACACTGTCCAAGGCTCAGGGGGTCAGAGATGACTGCTTGCTTTTGCATAGTTTCTGAAAATAACTTTTGTTCTCATTTCTTAGAATAGTTTCAGGTGATGGTGCATCTGCCTACGTGGTGAAATCTGAACACAGATGTCTTGTAATTTGGAAAGTAGTTAATTAGGATTTGCTGCTCAAGGAGCAGCTATCCTTAGTATTGGACAATGAAATGTAAATACTGAGAAATGATGCCCAATACCCTATTCTTTCACTGAGTTTAGTGTTAGTTACGAGACAGATTTGTGCATGGTTATCTGCATTTTCCTACTGTTCTTTGTGATACTTCATACCAGGTGAAGCCTGCTGGGAGGGTCAGACTGTCCAGGCAGCGGCAGCTGTGGCTGCCTTGTTGTTGTGCCTCTTTCTTTCTTCTGCAGATGTGCTGACAAAGCCAGCAAAAATGAGAACAGTGGGGTGTGTTGTTGTGACAGCTGGAACAAAAAGTAAAAACACACTATGCTTAATACTTTCACAGTGATAAGCAAGCAGGCTTCACAGCCTTTTGTTTTGAGTAATTCAGAGTCGATTCGGCGTGGCTTTAGATGTTGAATTTGGGATTGCAGTCTGAAGTGGCTTTACATATACTAGTAAATAAAATAGGTCACAGTCCTGTGGCCCTGGGACTAGGTGGCACTTGTGTCTCACACCTGCATGGCCATAGTTTCTTGCCCTTCCCTACCATCAGAAAATCTGCATCCAGGTGGCTGATTGGGAATGACCACTGATAGGTGCTACCACCAAGTGTAGCCTGGCATTGCATCAAAGGGAGCTGGCTGGTACTGGCCAGAGTGCTGCCATGAACTGTGTTAACAATTGAACTGCATTAAGGATTATGAAGTAGTATTTAAGTTGGTTGTTATCTACTTTTTCATTTACCTCCTTTGTTTCATTTATTAGCCCAGTATGGACATCATCAGTTAGGCTCTCTTGATAGCCAATGAAAGGGGCTGGTGCATCCAGAGGGCATGTGATGTTCAGAGTTGCCTGGAATAGATGGGATGAATTGCCTTCTAGAAGTGTATGCTTTTTTCCATGGACTAGTGAGGGAGGCAAGGCAATTAGGTTAAATACCAAACTTTTAGATAAGTAAAACTGTGAGTTTAGTCTTTGCATTAGTTATTACAATGAAGAACAACTATGCCATAGTGGAATGGAATGTGCTGTATTTAAAACAAAAATAACAAACCCATATTTTCTACCCCAGCTCTCTATCTTTGGTTGAGAACACTCAGACAACTCGTTCTGTTCTGTTCTGTTCTGTGTGAACGTCAGTGCAGCTGTAAATAGGAATGACAGTGCATTTGAATTACCACTGTATTTTCTGTGAATCTTAATTGGATAGAAGCTGCTATGATCTTCCAAGGCACATGAATTGGCCAATGTGCTGGATTATGTTTTAGCTACAGACAAGCTATTCAACACAAAATTTGGTCAAACTACCAGAGCATACATCTTAGATCAGTGGGAGCTTCCTATGAAGAATTATTTGAAGCCAGAAAGCAGAGGCTGCTTTCTTTTCTACTCTCAGTGCAATTTTAAGCCTATCTAGAAGGTGCGTGCAAGAGATCGTTATATTCTTTTCTCCTCTGCAAAGAAAAAATGCATTGTGTGGTTATAGGCACTGACACAAAAAGGAAAGATTAAGCTCCCCTGCTGATCCTGTGAAGTATCACTGTAGATCTTGGACTTGGCTTAAAATGTCCAAGGACGATTTCATTTACTTTAAGTGAATTGCGAAAGGACTGGACTGCCAATGTATTAGCAGCTGAGACAATTGATACTTGGTCAGAAAATTCTTTTATGGTGACTTTCATATTGGTTAGTGTATCAACGCTAAGGCATCACTTCCAATCGCTGTGATATATATGTATTTTTAAAATGGAGCCAGTGTATTTTTAACAAACTAGCTGATTTTCATCAGCTAGAGGAGAGAGATCTTTGTAATTTTATCTGGCACAGTAATAATTCCCATCAGCAAAGACTGATCTCCATTTTTGCTCTGTTCTCATCACCGTCCTTCTCCCAGTGACACTGCAGAAACTTGGAGATCTAATCCCAACTTAGTTATATCTATCCCAACAGATCTCTATGGAGGCTTAGACCTAAGCAATTATGGCTTATGGTTTTCCATATACTCATTTTCTTTTTTTTTTCTGAAACAGGACATTAGGTGATTTTGTGGCACATTGTAGTAAAATCTGAACTCTAACAGAAATATTTTAAGCAGATGTAAGAAGCAGAGAGCTGTATCAGATCACCTCCCACTTCTGTTGCTGGTAAGCTTGGAAAAAGCTCATTTAGAAAGGTTCTGTGACTCAGAAAGGGTATTGAAACAGAATGATTAAATCACAAATATGGAGATGGTAGCTCTAATCATGTAAATACATTTCTGATGCACCGATTTCTCTTGCTAGCTTACAGAAATTTTAATTATATAATGGAAGTTAAGGGCATTTCTCCCTTTTCACGATGCTCTGATTTTTCCCCAAAGCAATACACTTCTGCAAACCCCAGCTCATCAGGCCTAATAACACACAGTGAAGGAGTTGTAAAAGCCCATCTGCTTCTCATTTACAGAGCAACGGACCCTCAGCGATGGTGCAAAACTTGTACCTAGAAAATTAAGGAATGCTGATCAACCTTTGCAAATTTATTAACATTTTTTCGGGTGGATTGAAGTCTTATGGACTTATGGTCTTATGCTGCTCACTAAAAGTTTCATCTTTCCTCAATACTGGCACTTTTTGTGGGCTGAAGGAGTGGCATCATCTTGTTTTAGGTGTTTTATATCAGTGGCAGCTCAGCTCCAAGCCTGTACCTCCACCACCTATGTGCCAGAGGAGCTTCTCTTGTTTTTAATGTGGTACAGAGAAGAGCCTATGGCTCAGTGTTTGAATGACAGGATTAGTGAGCATGTGTGTTCTAACATTACATCTGCGCCTACTGAACAGGCCATCTCATCCCTGCAGTAAATCAGAAGAGCAGGCAGGCTGGAAAGCAGAGCCCAGCTGCATGAGGCCAACTGGGGAATGGCACATGTGTCAGTGCTGCAGGGGAGCCAGGGCTCAGAGGGGCAGAACAGGTATTTAGAGTGGAGAAAAGGGAAGGCACTTTCCTGGTTCACTCAAAACAGCATGTGTGAGCTCAAATCTTTTCTTTAGTAGTGAAGCAATGATTATTTTCTTTTTTTTTTTTTAATTCATGTTTTAGAATATGAAGGATAAGAAAGTCTTGCTCATTCAAAGGATTAATTGCCTTTTGATTACAAATATTTGTGTGGCTTTTTAAAGATACAAGTGCAAATAAAACATACATTCTGTTATTCTGAGATGAATGTCTTCAAATGTGAAAAAACAGAAAATTTAGACTATTGTCAGAATAGTACTAAAAAAAGCCTGGAAGATGGCTGGCACTGGTTTATTTCCTAGAACCATACATTTATTATAACCTGTTTTAGTCAGCATGTAGAACTTCTGAGTGTTATTAAGCATTTAGCAGAATACTATCCCTTCAGCCTCTATTTTATGCAATGATTTGCATCAACTTTTTTCTCCAGTCTTTGAATCACATACTATGATAGTATCAAACTATAGTGACATATAAAATGCATCATATACAAGCTTGTACTGCATGAATGAATCATGCCATGTTGCTTGTTTACAGTTCTGTTACTTTATCAACTCTATTTCTGCAGAAGGAAAGTAGCATTTTTATTTATTTAGAAATAGCGCAAATTATTTTTGAGCAGAGAATGTGTTTGCATTCATGTAGGTCAATAAATGCATTTTAAATTTACAAAGGTATAGTGAAAATTTAGTTGATACATGTATCATCTCTGTACCTAGCATGGCTCATACTATTGGACCTATGCACCTCAGAATATCAGAGACTGAGGTTGGAAACGACCTTCTAAGATTATTCATTCAAACCCCCGGCTCAAGCATGGTCACTTGGACTAGAATGCTTGTAGGCCACGAGCCCAGTTGGGTTTTACTTTGTGCTCATTGCCTCTTGTCCAGTCAGTGTACACTACAGAGAAGACTGGCTCCCTCTTCATTCTCTCCCACGATACTTCCATATCTCTCCAGAGCCTTCTCTTCTCCAGGAAGGTTAACATCTCAGGAAGGTTAACACAGACATTCCAAGAACGCTTTGGGTGCTTTCTTGTGCTGAGCTCAAAGCCAGCTGAATACAATGGAAAACTCCTCTTGGCTTGGTAGGGAGCACCAAGCTCTAATGGTGTGACAGGACCCTTGACTCAGTCTCTGGTATGTCTGTCATGGTAAAGCTACAGAAATTTTTAAACTGCTCATAAGCTACAGCAATATATTTGGTTTACATCTGTTCCAGTGCCAGAGTTGTTATGGACTTTTGGGGACAGATTTTGTAAGCTGGACAGTATGCCTACATCAGAGTGTAATTTTTTTTTTTCTGTAGCAGTTTCCCTCTGAGCAGGAAGCCCTCTTCCAGTGTGACTGTTGTACTGCATAAATTAAAATACTTGCAAATATTGGACTTTTAGGAGTGCTTTACTTTCCTCCTTCCCAGTCTCCTTTGAGTTTCTTGTTCTACACTAGCTGAGGAGAATTAAGGAAGTTGGTGCATTACCTATCAGTCAGACTTCTTGTGCATAAAAGTGCAGCTCCCTCCTAGTCTGGCTGCCTTTTGACTATTCTGGATGTCATGTATTATGGAGCTCAACTGGAAGACTGTAGATCTGGAGGCAAGGCATCAGTGTTTGAGGAGAGTTCCAGTTAATGGTAAAGTAACTCAATCTTGGTCCTACTGTGTGCCTGAGGAAGGAATCATAAAAGAAAATGTTTAAGAATATCCTTATTCATTAAGGTACATTATACTACATATGTAGCATTCAACAGTAAAGAAATTGGAAGCATAATATTGGTAATTTTAACAGTGGAGAATTAAAAATATTTTTTATATTGCAAATTTTGCTGTAGGCCATGCTCTGTTCTCCCTAGCCCTGCTTGTAACCTATTTTTGTGTTGGTTGTCAGAGAAAAGAGCCTACTCTTTTCCATTTCTTTTTTCATTATGTTCTTACCAGGAAGTTCACGAAATATAAAAACTCTTCAGCATGTTATTATTTTATTTCCAATGCAAATAAAACATTAACATATGTTACATATGAATATTTTGGCTTTCAGACAGCTGGAAGTGGCTAGATTGGCAGTATTCCTGTCTTTAGTATGCCACTACCCCAGCATCAGTAATGTTGATTTCAAAAGAATTTGCTTAGTCAGGTGGCAATAAAATAGCTAAATACAAAATCTGGTTCTATTTATAATGACAAAAAATATTCTGGGACATGTGGATATTCATGTGGCTCTTCATTGATTTCAATTTGTTTGCTCTCACCAGAAATGAACTAATGCCACTGCATCACTGGATTTTTATTTTCTGTTTCTTTTTAGGATTTTTGTGTTTTGTTCCATAACGAAGAGCACATTGCCAAATAAGCAGCTTGTAACTAATGTTCTCGTTTCTGCCTGGAGCTTTGCTCTAGTGGTTTTACAAATTTCTGTGGTATTAGTAAAAAATTATCCTTAATGGGAAAATTTTCTAAAAAGAGGAGATTTGGACTCTAGATGAAAACCTCAAGACTACAAATGTTGGAAAAGATCATAGAGAAATAGCAAGATGGAGATAAGAGCAGTTCATGGAGTTGGCTAGAGCAGAATCCTTCCAGGAAAAAATAAAGAAAAGGATTCAGGACCTGTTGAGACCTATGGAGTTTTGCGAATATCAGTTTGCATCAGATATCTCTTGTTATTAACAGATGTACCATGTTCATAAGGGTCAGCAAGGGGGAAATTTGGCAGCCTAGAGAAGACAATGCTAGGAGCCATGGGATTGTATTTAGGTCCTGTGAAATGAAAAAATGGGATGGTTATCGAAGTTGAAAAAAAATAAATACTGAAAATATGAACCAACTCAAAATTCTCAAAAATGTGATCTTGGTTTCCTGGCAATCTAAGGAAAGGACAGTAAAAATATGAATGAAATGGATTCAACGAGATTAACAAAATCTTTTATACCATTACTGTTATTTATCTCTTTATGAAGAAAATAATTTAAACCAGTGGCTTTCAATCTTTTTGAATGCAAAAGTCTAAACATTTTCCAGTGAAAATGTATATGATAAAATGAATTTATCTTTCTACGACTTGTTTTGTTCTTCTTAGCCATTCCTTGCAGTTTTCTGAATTTGCGGTCTGTAGATCTCCAGGCTGTTAACGGTCACTCTTTCTACATTTGTAGAAAATATTTTTCACTTGAAATAATAGCAACTTTTGCTCGTGTGAGACACAACATCAAAACTGAAATGAAGGCAGACATGGTGTAATTGCCCTTTCTCATGCTTTCCTCATCTGTGCCCTTCAAAACAGACATCGCAGTGGTCTTTCGGAAAAGTTTCTGCAAGTTGCTTTCTTCAGTACATTGTGCCCAGGACTGTATCTGCACTAATTTCCTAATTTCCACATTTTGTATCATTATTTTGCATATTTTCCAGCATTTTACTAATTTTTGGAGTTGTTTTTTTTCTTTTTCTTTGTACCAGTTTCAATTAAAAAAAAAAGATCTGCCCTTTTGTTTAGGAAGCTTAGCCAGTCAAAGCCTTTCTTTTATAGAGTAGATGACTGGTGTTTTTTTCCTGCTACTTATTGAAATAATTTCTGAAATTTTTTGTTTGTGAACAAAAATTCTGATACTGCTCTGCTAGCCCTCAGTGAAAAGCTGAGTAAACTTTTTTTTTCAAGCACAGTATTGATTGGTTTCCTGGATTTCATTAATTCTTAATTAGTGATGTTTGTTTTAAATCCCTCAAAATTATTCCATATATTGATTTTTTTTTTTTATTTTTTCCCCAGCAGATGAATAAAATTTGAAGATATTATTGTTTGTGTTTTGCATTGTCGTAAGGAAGGATAGTGGAAAACAGCACTTTTATCTTGCTCATTTCTGATGTCCAGTCTGTGTTTATTTGCAATTGTGTTTGAATATTACAGTGATATCCTTGTTTGATGTAATAAATTAGGGGCAGAAAACACTTGGGTTGAATTATCAGATTAAGTTTTTCCTATCCCAAAAGTAAGAAAGACAATGTTTAGAACTCAACTGGAAAATAGACACATACCTTTGGTATGTGATTGCTTCAAATACTTTGCAGATAAGAAATAGAAACTGGTTTCCCTGTGTATCACTACTCCTTTTACAAGGAGCTATAAATTCACATTCATTTTCTTTACGCCCTCTCATTAGATTCTATTCATGTTCACCAAAGATCAGCATTCTCTCTGGGCCAATTTAAAAGTCTTGTGAATAGGGTGCTTGTTTTGTAGATGTTTTCATCATGCTACATCTAGAAACTTAGTAGGTCCTCAAGGCACCTACATGGGAAATCAGTTCTGAATATACATGGAAAAGGAAACAATCTTGCAAATGGATGTTCTCAGAGATGCTGCTTAGTAGTAGCAGAACGTGACTTCAAAATGCTTCAATCTTATCCATGAACTTCCATGGTTTTGTATGTATAGAGTTGGCAGTATGATATCAACACATAAGGACCGAATCATTTTTGTAATATTATTGCAGAGTTGCTCTAATGAAATGTAGGAATAAATAAATGAATTTTAAAAATAGATATTTAAAGTGGACATAGAAAGAAATAAAAGAATCACACCCTTATTTTCATGTATCTGTTAAATGACCTTGCCAATTCACTCATTTCGCACACTTGTATTTTGACCCCATTTCCACTGTGACATCTTGGGCTCCCAGAAAACTCAGAGGAAGTGACAGGTTGATTCTTACAGTGGGAACAAATAAAAATCCTTGCTTTGTTTTCTGTTGTTCACTGAAAACTAGTCTGTATGTACCTTGCAACACTCATCTGGCAGTAGCTTCATCTGGGAAGCTGTTTAACAGTATATTTACCAGTTGATGTTTAAAGCAAGTCCCAGTCATTCTTCTTTTCTGTGGTCTACTGATGATAGGCAGCAAGAGCCCCATCCTTCATTCCTTCTAATAAAATTCCATGTTTTGAGTCTAACCCCTTCTGAAGACAGATTTGTGAAATACTACATACAGTATGTGGACAGATTTTGAGGCGTGTTAGATGTAATCCTAAGGAAGTGAATGAATGTTCAGGAAATGCACATACCAAGTTGCTTGTGTTTATTCAACATTTGGGGGCAAAATTTTCCTTTTCTCTTTTCTCTCAAAATACTTATTCCCATTGATTTAGCTGCTATAATGATTAGAACTTAGAAGAAAGTGGAAGGAAAAGCTATCTTGATTTTCTATTTAACTCAGTATTGTAATAATGTTATCGTATATCCTGAATAAAGCTTTGCCAGCATTATTGCTTCTCACATTTCTTATGAAATACTGAAGTATTCTTTGTATACTGAGTTTATGTGATCACAGGCAATGACAGGCGAATTCATTTCCTATGTCTGGAAATTTCCTCTTAACAAAACCAGATTACTCCATTGGAAAGATGGTACTTGTTTTTACGAGGGTACCACCCCAAATTTCTTATCTGTTGTGGCTTGGTCATCCTAATTCTATTGTTTTGAATTCTGATAAACATCTGTACTGCATCTCTGCAGCCAATGAAAACAATGTATTTGCTGATTGTATATTGAAAACAAATTCAAGAATTATTTAATATAAGCTGGTCTTTTTTCTCTTGGGTTTTCAAGAACTTGAAAAAACTAAAAATACTGAGAACAGGTTTTGTAAAATTCATAAAGTGTGTTCTTTTAAAGTTATTCAACCCATTTCACTCATTTCTGAGAATCTTCATAATGCAGTGAATTATTTTTAAAGATGAACCTATTTCTTTTCCACACCAGTGAAATTGTAGAACTGTGTTTTCTTTGCAAATTTGATGATAAATTGCGACTAAAAAATTAAACATTTTCTTAATATATATATATTCTGTTTCTTAGTTTCCATAGAAAGGTAATATGATATGCCTTACTATTAATTTTTTTTTTTTTTTTTTTTTTTTTTTTTTTTTGTTAGAATCATCAGCTCTGAGGCTTTCTCTCATTGATGTACCTTTTAAACTAAAGAGGAATAACCCTATTATCAGCTCCTATGAACTCTGGAGTATTGTTTTCCAGTAATTAGGTCAGAGAATCAAGAGGTGCACTCTGGAAAAGTAGTGATGACAAAGTAGAATCTGATGGCATCTACTCTTACTGCTTTTACATTTTTCAAGTATTGAACTGATTTTCAACATGAAATACACTACTGTTTGGGAATTCAAAGTGGATAACAGCAACTAATAGCAGCCTTCAGAAACAGAGGCACAGTGTTAGGCATAGGTTTTTATATATTTTAAACTGTCTTTTGAAAAAATACAACTCTTGGTAGCAACTTTTTTTTTTATTTTAATTTTAGATTAGTTTTTGATTATATGCTATTTGGTAATGAATGTTGAGAGTGAGTATATAACAAATTTGGAAAGGCAATTTGCATAACTGACTTTAATCAAGATTTCAGAAAAAGTGTTTACCTTGATGTCTGTTTTAACAACCTTTTTCTGAATTGATGCTAAGTGGAATTCTCTGGAGTGTTTGCGAATATGCCAACTAATCTTGTCATTTCAGTTCAAGTGAGAGAGGAAGATGATAGACCAAAGAAGAATGATGGGAGGATGGGCAGATTCCTTATGCAGGAATGAAAATGAATGAAAGAGGAGGTAGAAGCATGGAATCTTGCTCAATTCCTTCATGGATGTGGATGTATCTATACAGGTGCTTTAAAAGACTTGAGATCTAGCAACAGCTATTGTTATGGTGCACCATCTGTGCACTAATCCACTCCTGGGAACTTCTAAATGCATTGGCCTGGCCCATGTCATTGTGCAAATAAGGCATACGTGACTATTGCTGTAATACCCAACTTAGCAAGGGGCTTCCATTTCCAGGGGAAGTGAAAGTGATAGGAGGGAAGTAAGCACAGTAAAATGAACAATGGTAATAGAGCTAGAGGATGTCAGGTCACAGGATGTTGCATCTTCACCAGGGAGGCATGTACAGCAAAGTCAGAGCAGAATTTCTAGCTGAAGTGCTTCTGGAAGTTGTCTGGGCAAAGGAGAGTCAGGATGGGAATGGGAATGTTTGTAGCATTTGTGACAGTCACTGAGATGTGGGTTAAGTCTGTGGGTGCATAAATAATTTTGGAGCAAGCTTTTAATCCAAATCCCCAAAAATTTGGGAGTAAATGCATACTTCTGGAGTAAAAGTTTTTTGTAGCCTTTGTGACTTGAGTGTATGGAAATGTCACTTTCAAGTTCTTCTCGTGGAATTACAGAGTGGTTGAGTTGGAAAGGGCCTTTAGAATTCATCTGGTCCAACCCTCAATAGATTTACTATTTTTGGGTAAACTTTGTAGTTTTGCTGTTTGCTATCAAGTGAAACAAACTGTAAAATCTCTGAGGACAGTGCCCTTTGGAGGAACTTGCTTTTTACTGTATATGCTCACTTCATTTGTGTCCTCAAGGCTGCAGAAAATAACCATCTCTGCAGTAAAGCACAAAAATGTGTCCAAAAAGTTATGTATAATTGGCACGCTCTACTTTTCCATAGTAAATCAGGGTAAAAATATGAGTAGCATCCCAGTGAAAAAATGCATAATTCCTTCTCCTCTGTTTGAATTACCTGAGAAACCAAGTAATGGTTACCCCACATAAGTGCTGTTGCAGGAATAGCTGCCCTCTTGCTCACTGGTGGTCTGGGCTTACAGCATGCAATGGAGAACACAGCCTGCTTATGTAATTAATATAATATAATAATAAATTAATATAACAATAAATTTATCATTATTAATAATAAATAATATAAATAATTATTATAATATAGTTAAATGGTAATTAATAATTAATGTTGCTGATGATTCCTATTTGCCTCTGGTAGCTTAAAACAGTGATTAAGACATGTGCTGACCTTCCACTAACCCTGCAGAAATTCTCAGCAGGGTTCTAATCAATTCACCAGACCTTATTTTGCATATGGATTCCTATAACTTGGGGCTTTCTGCTGGGTCTGTGTTTGAGTTTAAGCACATCAAGAAATAGAAGGCGTTTTAGGGAGATGTCTGTTTTTTCTACGCTTTTTTCTGTAAGTACAATTCTTCTGAAAAGCACCTCTTGCAGTTAGTCTCTAGCAATACCAGCTGAAAGGTTGAACTGAAGCTGAAAGGTGGAACTGAAACAGAAATTTCCCTGTGATTAGTACCTATCAGGATTTAATAAAATATGTTTGAACCTCTACTAAAACACAAGTGTGTCACTACTTTTTAAGTATATCTGTCAAAAGGTGTCCATCAGAAGATGTCTAATCCTACTTTAAAGAGAATTAAGCAGGTGTTCAATGTTTTCATTGGAATTCTCTTGGTCTTGCAGATTGCTGTGCTATTCATAAACCTTTAATGAAATCGTAATACAATAGTCATACAATATAATTAATAGGAACTTTAATTGTGTTTCGCTTCTTGACACCCTCTAACACTTTTGTCTTGGCATTGGATTTTATTTTTGACATTTCATTGTGAAAGTCATTTGTGTACCGGATGGCCAACAGAGTTAATTTGGCAAGTACGTGGGCATTTTGATTGCATTAGTCATGCCCAAGTTTTTAAAATCCTATATTTAAAATCCAAAATATTCTATCTGTGTTTAACAAATAGAATCTGGTCTACTGCTCTAAAGCCAAAGTTGTCTGCATCTGTCAGCGTAAATATTTTGGCTGCCATGTTTAACCGAGTTAAAGTTGCTTTGTGGGTAGCAAAAATGTCATTTTTAAGAAAAACCAACATCAAACAGTATCCAGGTTCCTTGTGTATGGACACATTCTCAAAAATGGTGAAGTATGAGACTTAATTAAAATTCTTCTTTGAACCAGGATAGTTCAATCTGCTGTTTTTTTCTTTCCTGTGGACAGAATATGTTAATTACTATCTGTTAAAATGACAGCATTGTGAGTACCGAGTAATGGAAAAAGGAAAGCATAACTTTGGTCAGTAAATATGAGGACACTTTGGCTGGTCTCTCAGAATGTATGATCATAACACTTAAAGTTTGATCCCACAGCTTAAAATAAAAAAATGTTACTCACAGTACCCAAGGCATGTGTGATGTTAATAGTAAGTAAAGCATCTTCCCGATTGCTGAAAAGTAGTTTTTTAGAAATGCAGGATTTTTCTTTTCAAAATATTTCTCTTATTTCATATATATCATCTGATTAGTAACATCAGAGTTATGTGAGGGAAAACTGAAATTTTTTAAATTCTGCCATGGCTTATGACATTAAATCACTTGAGAGGAAAATCTTGAATCTTTGTTTTCACTGTAGCATCCAAAACCAAGCATTGAAATGGACACATCTCTCTGACTTGTCTGAAAATGTCTGAGCTCAGCCTATATATATTTGTATATTTCTTATTTTTGATGTGTCTTTAAAATAGTGTTAACTGAACTCAGTGCAGGCTTATTTGATGAATGTAAAAAAATCTGTTATGTTAGCTGTCTCCAGTTTCATCTGTAGTTTGAATACTTGGCTGCATAGACTAGAACAGTTATATGTTAATAACACAATATTTCTCTATGGAGAAATCTATTCACTCATTAAAAGTGAGCATGTTGTTTCTTGTTGGCTTCTTTCATGCCATTCCAGGGAAAATCCTAGATGATTTACTCATACATCTCCCAGAATCTTTGACCTTTACTTAAATAGAGATACCCACACATTTCGGCTGTCTGTGATGCCCTTGGTTTGATTGGTTGCATGCTCTTACCCAGACTCCCTGTTCTGCAGTCTACCATAAGTTTTACTTATCTGTCAGGCCTGTTTGCCTCAGCTGAACTGGAATCAACAGGATTTTTGGTCATGTTTTGATGTGTTTTTTCAGTGTTCAGATTGATTTTTGGTCTTACAGGATACCTCAGGTAGCCCTCGTTCTGGTGCTCTGATGAATTCCACAGAAGGCTTACTGCAAAGAACATATGAGATAGATGAATTATATAACTTCTTTCTAGCAATTAATGGAAATGTAGAAAAGATGAGAGGTAGATGAAAGAATTGATTTTAGATTATCTGTCCCATGTTACTTAACAGCCTGTTAATGGAGGTGGCTTGCATCACAGATGCTCTTACATGACTGAAAAAATACTGTAGGACAACCAATTTGTGTTCTCAATGCAATAGAGATGGTCAGCATTTCTGACTTACAAAAAATAAGATACAGATAGGAATTGATTCCTTATAATTTGGAAATTTAAAGTCAGATTTATTTTTTCAGCTGAGCAAGCTGAGCATTTAAATGTATCTTTTCAATAGTGATTGACTGAAAAAAAGCCTCAGTATATTTCCTTTTTGAAGTCTGAAAGGACTTTGAATTGTTGAGGGGGATGACATAAGATGAAGCAAATCTCAAATCTCACTGACTGCAGCAACAGAGAAGTAACAGTGAGTGAGCAAATAAGAAATAATGCCTGAACCCCCCTGCAAAGATATTGAGATGGGGTGAAAGCATGTCTTATAATGGCATGACAATTGAGAGAGAAAAATTCATGGCAGGTGACCATTATTTTTGTGTTTCTAAGATAAAGCCACATAAAGGTTCCACACTGGGTGCACATGTAAGCTTGCAAAGTAGGATTATTGTATTTTATACAGTGCCTCAAGCTTGATCTCTGAACAGTGGAGATTTCAAGAAGTCAGAAAATTAAATTAATAAGATTTTTTTTTCCTAATATTCTTCCCCCATGACATCCTAGCAACATATATGAACAAAGCTGTAGAAAAATGGAATTACCAAAATTAATTTGTGCTTTCATAAGTACTGAAAAATTTCACAGAGCTCTCAGTTATATCTGCTACTCATTGGGCAATTGTGAATATAAGAAAATGTAGTGGATTGAGGAGTTTATCGATATTCCAAACTTTCTGCTTTCACTTGGTGACAAGTCTGAATCAAAAGTAGTTTAGATAGCAAAGGGAAGCATACAGACATTCCTCAGAGGAAATCAGGAACAATCAAGATATCAAAGACAATACATAGGAAAGTGAGAAATCATATAAGTGACGTGCTGTGAACTCAGGGAATGGAAGACAAGTGTTAGGTGGGACATGGATTTTGTGTTTTAAGGACACATAAATGTGGAGGAAGTGTCATTTGGAGGCCAGAGGGAAGAAAAAAGTGTTGTGAAAGTGATGGTTTGACAAACTGTTGGTGAACAGAACAGCCAGAATTCTTTTCACTGAATGTATATGAGGAAGGTGCCATGCTATCACAGAGCGTTAAATATTACTAGAAGTAGCTGTATTATTGTTACTTCACTTGCATAAATTAATCATGGGAATATAAACAGATTTTGCTAATAATGTTTTTAGACACTGTACTAATGCTTATCATTGTATCATCATATGTATACAAATAGATCAAGAATAGTCAAATTTCCAACCATGCTTTGTAGACTTCCTGTTTCAACTTCTTAGAAAACTGTGCTTTGAATAATGCATATTTTGTTTTGAATAGTAGGAGTAAGTGGAAGCTTGATGGCAAGAAGAAATGCTTTATGCAATTCAGCTGTAGATGAAATCCTACATAGGCAATAACTATCACGTTCTGAAACAACTAATCATTGGGTAATTTCTTGACTGTGACTCGATCTGTCGGATGAAAGGAGTTAGGAAGATGAAACATGATATGTTTCCCCAGAGAGATACCAATCACAAACTAATCACAGTATTCTGGGAAGCATCTAGCCAGGCAGAAATTAAATCTTCTCTGGACTTTCCAATTACACTGTTCTAGTCCAGATGTTCATGTTGTTGAAATATCTTCATTTCTGAAGGAAAATAAAGACATGAAGCATCACCATCATGAGATGTGTACTGGCTGTGTCAACTGCTGGCATGAGGCAGAAAAAACATGCTGTTCCACACTGCTTGAGATGTAGGTCTTGCTCTCCGAAGAGAAAAGTGGTGGATAAGAAGTTCAGCACTTTTATTTTACGTGAAATCTTTCCATGCATGCTCTGTGCTCACCAAATTGGTCAACCAATTGCACTGGCAAACACAGACCATTACTAAAACGATGTCAAACACTGAGCCAGTGATGTGTTTTGCTAAGCATATGTTTGTGGTACTGCAGCACCGTGTTAAGATAATTTCACACTCAAAAACTCCAAAGGGTTGTTGGTAAAATAAGAAATATCTTTCTGATTTTGCAGAAGACCGCATGTCTTCTGGTAGTTTTTCTACTTATGTTCCTAGATATTAAGTTTCTCTGGAGAACCAAACCAGAGGTTTATCAATGTTGATAAGGTGACTGGATTCAGTGCACTGTCATGTGAGGTAGCGTGGATACTGATTTATTTTTCATAAGATGTATAGGTTGTCATATTAATATACTAAAGATATTTTGGTTTCAGGAGAGAGTTTTCTTCCAAGAGAATAGCTATGATCTTGATGTCTTTAGCCTTTCCTATGAGCAGGCATGGGCTGCCTGTTTGAAGCATAAGGATATGCTGTCAGTCCATTATCACTGTCTGGTCCTCAGGCATTACTGTATTTGTATTTTTCTTGTCATTTGTAGCAGTTATTGGAAGCTCAAAACGTGTGTGACAGGGGAAAGGGCTTAATGTATGAGTATTTTGGTTTAGTGTCATGGCCAGTAATATATAGGAAGTGACATATGTGACTGAATGATTTTCTTCTCCTGTCTGGATTCAAGATCTGTTAGTCCCCAGTAAAGATTTATGTGGATTTTTTCCACATACTTTTTTTCTAGAGGAGCTTGAGTAGAGCACTGTAGTATACTGAACTTTCTCAACACTCTGTGATCCCTCTTTGTGGATGCTATGCACACTTTCTCCACTTTTCTGTTAGCCATAGGACTCCTCCCTTTGTTAAGGAGCTTCATTGAGTCTAACAGCAAACTTCCATTTATGAGATTTGGGATGTTGGAGCTTATAGTGATATTACTCCTTGGAAGGGCTGTGTATATTTATTTCACACAAGATACTTCATATTTTATAAGATATTTTAACTCATATTTGGAAATTTGGGTAAGTAAGAAAAAAAATAATAAAATACAAAGGGAAAGCTGTAAAGGTACTTAACGTGGGCCAGGCAATAGAAACTCTTGCACAATTAGAGATTTTAAAATTGTCTTCAAATTGTCATCTTGTTAAACAGAACAGGTAAATCTATCTGTGAATGAATTGCAGTAAAATTGATTTACATCTGCAAGTCAATGATTAGTGAGTTCAATTTAAACATGTAATATAGAACTTTAAAGCAGTAACCCACTCCTGTTATTTCATGATTGTACTTCCTTGATCAGTCTTGACTGTGTCCTCAGCAGCAGCAGAGGCAAACATTGAGTTTTCTTCATCTAGTATTTACCTTATTTAGCCTTTATACTTTGCATAATGTAATTGCAGTAATAGATGCTTCTAAAAAATCCAAAGAGGTTTGCTTTGCAGGTATTTTATGTAGCCTTTAAATACCAAATGGGGATTTCAGTGAGCAATGTGGTATGTGCCACATCAGCACGTGCTGTAATGGTGGCATCGTCAGGGTGCAGGAGTGACATGAGACGTGATCATGGCATAACCAACAACTGATCTGGGTCATCCTGTCATTCGTGGTTTGACACTACTTAAAAAAAAAAAACACAAAAAATACTGTCACTGAAAGTTTGTTCCTGTGCACTAAAATTCATATATTATAATATATTTTAGCAGTAGTGGTAAATAACGGTGATAATCAAGCTACAAATATGTAACTTAGAAATATCTGTGGTGGTACTTCAGATGGCTGTGATAGCAAAATGCAAGTATGTGGTTTCTGTGATTGCCCTTCATCAGACAGCATTCCTTCTGAGGACAACGGTCATCTATTATTGTTGCCTGCACTGCTCTCACATCTCCAAGCCCTTGTTCACCTCCGAGCTTTTCACACGGCTGCTGAGCGCGGTTCTCCCCTTTGCGTTGCTCTTGGCCCCAGCTGCCTTTCTGTGCTTCATTTTTGCCCAGGCAGGCAGCCACACCTTCCTTGTGTGACCTGCAGTGCATTCCTTTTTCCCTCTCAGTCTCTGAGTACCTCACCTGCAGTTCTACCATCCTTCACCTTCTATTTATACAAGCCTTTGTGGTTCTTTCATCTTTTTTTTTTTCCCTGTGATATCCATACTCCTGCAGGTGGCTTTAGAATATTCTTGCAGCTGAATCAGTTTTTAAATTCTAAAATGCCATTATCTCTCAAGAAGTGCATAGGTTCTATAAACAGAGTCCTAATACAAAATCTTTGTGATATTTTTTATTTTCTCCTGAAGCGGTGTGCATATTTGAAGGCAGAACCTACTTTGAAGGACAAAGAGAAACGGTGTATTCAAGCTCAGGGGACTGTGTTCTGTTTGAGTGCAAGGTAAGAACATTTTTTATGATAAAAAATTCTTCTGTGTTAGAAATATCAAAGTTCCACTATTGAAATATACAGATAGGTTCACTGTAGGAAATGGCAACAAGAAAGTCATCTAAGGCATCCTGTATTTGTTTTGTCTTACTGAGTTCCACAGACAATTTTGCAAATACATTTGCTTTGCATAGCAGCAAGCCTTGATTACACAGCTTGATGGCTGAGCTGCATTCTTTCCTCCTTACATATCCTCCCCATCATCAGTAACAAGACCCACCAGGCTGTGTTATGTTTCTACTGACATCTGTGCTGTTCACAATTCTACTGACATCTATTGTTCACAATTTTGAGCCCCAGTGCAAATGATGAACAAACACGATGGGGACATAATTTAGACTTCAGGATAATTCTGAGTGGAAAAGATGGGTGAAAAATAAGAAAAAGAAGGGGTGCATGTTGGATGTCCAGCTGTCTTTCTTATGTTGGAAATTAGAAGACTTGTCATTTGATTTTTAAGCAGAACACTCTGTGCTGCTGGCCAGAATGTGCTGCAAGAATAAAGATGCTCTGTAGACCACAAATGCACTCGGAGGACGAAATATATTCCATGACTACAGGCTGAGTCACCCACCTGCTGTGGCATGCCCTGTTTTGCTGCTGAGGCAGAAGAATGGGGTAGGAAGATCTCTGAGCAGGGAGCTGCATGCTGCATCATGCAGCTGAAAAACTGATTGCATGTTTCTAGGGAACGAATGGGAAAACTCCTTCCATGAAGATGCAGCAGAGGTCTGGGGATTTAACTGCAGTACTTAACACTGTACAAACTTTGTGGGGCTGCAGGAAATCTAGAATGACTCAAAAACTGAGGTATAAAATCCTTTCTGACTACCGTAAGTCATGGTGGTATGGTAGTTTGTGCCTAGACTTCAGAGCCAGTATTCTGCTCTCAGACTTGCTTGCAACCTTCCCTTTGGTGTGCCCTCTCTCCAGGAGTAGGCAGGGGTTCCATCCACCCATTAGGCAAAATTCCTGGCAAGTTCCAAACATCTCCATGTCTTCGTAAGAAAGTGTGTATCTTACAGAGAAAAATGGTGACCGTTGTCCTACTGTCATTGCTTTTCATCTGAGCTTAATTCTCTGATTCTTTGAAATCTTTTGCAAAAAGGAAGGAGAACGTGGCCAAAAAATAATTTTGGAAATGCATGTTTCAGTCACGTGGCTTTCAGGACTGTGAGTTTATATTTTTCAGTGTGGCACCTGGGATATTAACTCTGTGATTAATTCACAGTCATCAGAAGTTACATTTTTCAATTTTTATTTTTATTTTTTTGTGTATCAGATGCACACTATGAACGAAGTGTCTCTATTGGTCATGCTCTTTTGTGTTTTGTTGATGATGCTGGACATTAGTAGACTGTCTGCTGGTCCTGGTTGAAATATTAAGCAGCAGCTTTGCTTCATATTATCCTTTTTCAAGGTGTGAAGTACACATTGTTTCTGATGAGCAGCGCTGGGAATGGTATTTCAGAGCAGAAAATCCCTGTGCTGTAAACTGTGTGGGTCAGCCAGGAAGTCACATGTTGGCACTACTATATTGACAGTGGAGTTGCCATGAAGGGATGTAATTTGTAATCCCAACACAAGACAGACTTGATAGGACTGGCACAAGTACTGATTTCATGGTTGGAGACCTATGGTCAAGTTATCAAGGTGGTGTAGAGAATTCCGTTTTTCAAGTAGCACATCATTTTAAATGTCATAAACAGCAATTGTGTCTGCTGTAGGCATGCACTTATGCACTTTTCTGTTTAAATATTGCAAAACAATAAAAATGAATTAAACATTCTGTTCCAAATAAGGATCTGTAAAAAAAAATATTAAATGCAATCCAGACTACTCCGATATTATTTCTATCAAATGTTATTTTCTTTATTTTGAAAGATCGCTGGTTTTTGTTTGTCCTGGTTTACAGTGCACATCAGCATCTGGCTTTATTTATTTATTTCAGGTTTAGGCTGAATTGTTTAATGGAAGATTCGGGTGGTAATTTTCATTTCATTTTTATATTTTGTGTTTAAAGATGACTTAAAATCAAATGCTAAACTTGGAATAATAATACATGCAATAGCGTGTTCATCAGGCATTTCCTTTCATGCAGAAATAGAGGGCCCTGAATTCAGTGAGCTCATACTTAACCGAATTATTGATTCTCTGGCATAGGAGGAACACGTTATTGCTTTGCTTGTTTGTTTGCTTTGTTTGTTTTCTGGTTTTGCTATATCAGGAACAGAGCACATCAGAAGATATTAAAGGTGGTATTTCTGTGGTAGCCTGATTACTAAGATGGGCATTTCACTATGGTCATACTGCAGTGATTGTGTGTGACCTGCACTAAATGCCTGAAGATGTTCAGATAACATCTTGGCATTAGATGCTTCCAGATGCTGTTCCCAGTTTAATAAGAAAGCTTTTTCCTAAGATGGAATCAGTGCCTGTTTCCTTCAGTGAAAAACTTGCTCTTTTGGGTGTGGTTTTATGAGAAACGTTTGAGACAAGTTGTTTGGATGCTAAGGTAAATAATGAGAACTGTTCTTATACTTTCTCTTACACGGGAAGGTTTTAGCATAGGGTAGTTCCTGATGTTTCTGTTGTGCTTGCTGTTCTTCCAAATGGTTTTTAAAGGTATCTAGATTTACCATAGGTACTTTTTTTGTTTGTAAATTACAATGCCAAAAGCCAACTAAAGTTATCCTTTGTCTTCTTCCACAACAACGATCAATTGCTTCCATCTGACAGGACCACAAAATGCAGCGTATTCCAAAAGACAGTTGTGCAACTTTGAACTGCCCAGAATCTCAACAGATCCCATTGTCTCACAGTTGCTGCAAAATCTGTAAAGGTAAGAAAATAACAGGACATAAGAAAAGCTCAGTGCTGTTTTGTTTTCTTATAGATTATATGGACTTCTTCATGATTTTTTGGATATGACACTCCTACATGTAATCACAGCAGACTTTGTGAATCTGAATGGACAATTCCTGTATCATGTTGTCTAAAAGTTGCTTGTAAAATATCTGATAGTGTAAATTCTGTGAGACACATTCACTGGCTCTTGTGTGTTTAATTCTAACCAAACATGAGTAAAAATTCCAAAGAATTGTACACACGATTAGTGATTTTCTACGCCTCATTCTGCTGTCTGAACAAAATGAGATTGGAAAAACATGTTCCTCAGCATCTTTCTAACGTGCTTTGAGATGTCTGCTTTGGAGAACAGTTTGTGCTGTGCAGTTGTTCAAAGAGCATCATATATTGTCGATCTGTTTGGAGTTGTACTCTGAATCTAAAAGCAGAACCTTTGAGTGCTGTTTTGGTACACTGTGTGACTTTATCTGTTACACAAGTACTGGTCTTTTCCAAAGGTGCAGGAACTGTTCTGTCTTGAGCCCAGTCTTTTGATCTGTGGTAATATCAGTGTCTTCAAAGATATAAGCATTTGTAACTTCAAGTAGCTATGTCTGTTTCTCCGAAAGTTAAATAATGATAAATTGGTACCTGGCATGAAAGAAGATGTTAGACTCTTGAGCTGATTTTAGATACACTTCACTGAAAAGAAAAATGTAGCTAGATTTGTTTTGGTGCTGCTCAGTGGAACCACGAAGGATATGATTAATGACATCAAGTAGAGAGATAAGAAGAAAGTAGAAGAAAAGAGCTTAAGAAAAGTTGATAGCTCTTGAAGGCTATCACAGTCAAAAAAATTTTTTTTCATGACAATTTTCTATAAAATCTTGTGTGGCCTAGAGAAAATAATTCTGTGTTTGTAGTGCCTACCAGAGCTAGAAAGTTTTAATATATATCAGATTAGTGCTTTCTGATCATTTTCAGTCCTACCTGAACCATGCTATTATAGCCCCTCATGGAACATGGATTTTGTTCTTTAAACAAGAAGCATTCTTTAAATGGCATCATTAGTACATCTGAGACACGAATGTTAAGAATATTCATAAAATAACAACAAAAAAACCCAACCCTATCATCCACTTCATGAATAACAGGTACATTCTTAGTTATGAAATGCCAGTCTGATACAACAATATCCAGACCAGGAAATAAAAAAATATGATTGTTGCTTTGTTATTAATTCAGTCTTCAATGAGGAAGACAACAAAAGGGCAAAGAACAAATATTACCACAGGCAGAGGTTGCTCTTGACACGTTTTTGCTGTCATCAATGAATATTGAAAAGCTTGTAATGCATGTAGAGCTACAGAACTTTTTGCTTCTAACGTAAATGCTATGTTAGATAACAGCATTGTGGTAGTTATGGTAAATCATAGAATCATAGAATCACCAAGGTTGGAAAAGACCTAAAAGATCATCCAGTTCAACTGTTTACCTATTACAAATAGCTCCCACTAAATCATGTCCCTCAACACAACATCCAAATTATATTATGCAAGTAAAATTAGCCAAACTTTTTTCTTTATCTGTAGCGGAAAAGAAAGAACTGTAATCATCAGACTCCACTACATTAGTAGGTCTCTGATGTTTGTATCATGACCACGTCACTGAGTTTAAGTACTAAGACATTTGCCTTTATGGACTCCTCTTTCTTTTTGCCTTTTCAGCTTGACTTCTATTGCTTCACATTGCTTATAATCTGCTCAAGTTCAAAACATGCGTATGAACTGACATTCAAGCAGAGTCTGCCATTTGCTTGTTTAACATTGATATAGGATGGTTTAGCAATAGACATCAATATATTAGTTTAAGGACCAATATATTAGTTTAGCAAAAAGCAGTTCATGTGTGCTAAGTTAAAAAACTTTCCAGTTTATCTTTGCTTAATATGGAACAGTTTTCTATTTCTGAGTGGTCCAGCTTCACAGAATCTTTGAAGTCACTACTTTTATCTTTGCATCCACCAAATGCAAGGACTTTTTCTTGGGTTTCATATAAATTGTCTTGAGCTGTAGTGCACAGGGTAACAAACAATGAACATTTGCCAAATTGAGGGAAAAGCAGCAGAAGGTCAGCCAAAGGACACTGAGATGAAGAGGAAGATGAAATAAAGAGGAGGATGTAGGTGGCCTAAGACCATCATAGGCCCCCAGCATGCATGCCAAGAGGAACATTAGCATAAAGTAATGAGATCTTGAAAGAGAATGAATATGTATGCCAGTGTATTGCATATGTATATCTTAACTGTTTAAATGTAGAACCTGAACTCTGAGAGGGCACGATTGATTTGTCAAGTTGCCTGGTACATATTGTGAAAATAAAGGAATGCTGGCTTTCTAACAGCACATTGGAGTAGGGAGTTTTCTTCCTGGATTTTTCTGATGAAAACATGCTCACATGATTTAGGGGAAATAGGGATAGAAGCTGTTTTGTATCAAAATTTGAAGCAGAATACCAGTGGAGTGTTAAAAACAGTATTCTGCACTGCAAGCAAATACTTGTTTGTTATTTCATAAGAGGCCAATGTTACCACCTAATTCTAGCTTGCTTACATTCTGGAGTTGCTGCTATTACACCAGTCTGGCGCCCTGAGCTTGAACCACAGTTCCTCAGTTCTCCCATGTGAGATTTTGAAACAAGGAGAGAGTCATTGGCAAGGATCATTGAAGTACTGCTGATTGACCAATTCTGATGTTTCAGTTACGGAGGAAAATGTTAAACAAATAAGATTGTGGTGAAAATAATGGAGACAAACATCACATCTTAACAGACAGAGGTGGAAGTTTGGAATCTTCAAGTCAGTTACTGCAAACAGCTTGGATTTAGAATAATAAAGGCCGATTTATTTATTAGATTTCAGTGAAAGCAAACATAAGATATTAAAAAACAACAGCAGCAACAATAAGCCACTGAGTTAAAAGGCTCATTCTAAATCTTTTAGCCTGGAAAAGAACTTCAGAATCTCAAAAATTTGTAATTAAGTTGCAGTAGAAAACACACTTAAGAAATATTGAAATGGAAAATTAGGAGTAGAAGAAAATAAAGAAGGCCAAAAGCTAAAATTTTTAAAAATAAGTTTCTCTGAAATGGAGTAGCAGAGGCAATCTGGGAAGTGTTTTCAGTCAATGGAGCTTGAAAGAAAAAGCTAAAAGGAATAGAAAAGCAAAACGAGTCAATGTTAATCAAAGACTTTTAGTTAAATAGGGAAAGATTGCAAAAACACTTGGGAATGTAAGTGCTAGGGGAAAGAAAGTAATCCCATTAGTCAATGAGCTACTGAATGTCTAAGCTACTGAGCTCTTTTATAAAAGTTTGACAAAAACAAACAAACAAGCAAAAAACCTAAAGCAAGAAGGATGCATTGTTATGAAATGTCATAAAAGTACTTAACAGCAAGGAGAAGGTAAGCAGATTTAAGCAAGCCACTTACCCAGCTGCCTTCAGATCAATGGCATAACCTAAAATTGAAGCGAAGACCTAGAGACAGTCTGTTCCCATGGCCTTTACTACTCCTTTCATTGCTGCACACTTGATACAATTTGCTTTTCTGCCTCTCATGAACAATAGAAAAGTATTCTTTAACTTTACTGGAAAAAAATAGCATTGTCTTTGACAGGGGGTGGTTTATAATCCTGAGTTCCTTTTAAATCCTCTATCATATTTGTTTCTGTACAGGCCATGACTTTTGCACTGAAGGACATAACTGCATGGAGCATTCTGTCTGCCGGAACCTAGATGACAGAGCTGTCTGTAGCTGCCGAGATGGCTTCAGGGCCCTTCGAGAGGACAATGCCTACTGTGAAGGTAATACCTTGCAAAGATGCTCAGCTCCACTGTGTAACTGGCTGTGCGAAGACCGTACTGATTCATGAGTTGTTAGAGTGATGTGCCTATTAAATGTGAGTTAGGCAGCTTATTAATCAGCTAGAATAATTATCTCTCCAATTAATTCTTTTTTAAAAAAATTCTCATTGGTGTAGAAGTTGCAAGTTGCTATGGTTGAAGTCTGGAAGTAGAAACACATTTCCATAGGAAAGTTTTCCTTTATTTTTGTGGTATTCAGGTATTCAGGCAGCCTGAAAGTCAACCATCTGGATGGCATTTCTGTATAACTCTTTTCACTACTCTATCATTCTTCCTCCCCAGTAAGTAAACACAATAGGCTAGATACTAGTGTTAATTAGATACTAGTTAGTCATCCTGAATGATGGTTTATAATTTTAGAGGCTCTTCTAATACAGCTACTTACCAGTAGCTGTACAACCAGCTACTTAATCAGAAGAGGTGTTTCTAAAATTTGTATCTTTTCATTCTTATCATGTAATCCTGTGAAACAAAACATCCCCCCTGCAGCACTGAAAGCCAAAATCTTCTTTCTTGCTGTTACTCTTTCTTGTGAAAACCCTGATTCTGCAAGCCCATACCATTAGTATCAAAGGCATAAGACTAGTGTGCCATCAAGCCATTCTTACACTAAAGCTGAAGTGCTCTCAGCAGCATGGCCTTTAGCTAATGAGCAATTTGGACTAGATTTAGTTAGCTGAGCTGAAAATTAAATGTCTCGGAGTAGAGTCTACAGTACTCCATAGTCCCACCTAGTACCAGCACTATTCTCTGGTGACAGACAAATAAATGGGATGGATTGGGGCCTTTTAAGAAGTTTCTTCAGCTGAATTCTGCAAAAGTTAATTCCTGCAGCTTGAATTAGAAGCTGCATTAATGCTGTAAAGTTAGATTTGAGAATTCATGTCTGTTTTCATAAAAGGAGCATACATTTCTGCTTAATGCATATGGTAAGTCATTTGGTAGAAACCTGCTGTAAGAAGTAGAACTAAAAATCATGCAGAAATAAACCTCCCAGGTTTATTTCAGCAGGTATCTGACACCAGGACCAGCTGTGTAGCTTGTTCTTTGTTGCAGCACCAGTCATTTTTGTCACACAGTCCTTGGGGACTTACACAGAGGCTAAGGTTGCAGATCTGCATTTCAGGGAACTGATCAGCCATTTCCATTTTGAGGGGGGCACTGAAGCCATGCAGTCACGGTGAAATCAGGTGCTTACAGAAGGTTTTTTTTTTCTTTTTTCTTTTTTTTTCTTCTTTTTTTTCCTGCTGCTACATTTTTTCTCTGCTGACTGAAAAGCAGAGAAACGCTTTATGCTCTTAGTGATCTCCACATCACTCAAATTAGAGTCTGTTGCTATGAGAAGAACTTGCCAGGCATATAACAAGTGAAAAATAGAAAGCTTCTTGATCATCGCTGTTGGTGAAATGTTTAGATGAGGACACAGTTGATCATCATAGGCAAGATAAGTGCATCCATATTATAAATGGATTTAGCAGTTTGTGAATTATGGTGTGAATTCAGCATGACAAATTTTTGAGAAGATTTCTTAGCTCATACGCTTCTATTTGGGCATATGACATTGTTTCCAGAATTAATCATTGTAATACTATGTATAGATACAGAAAATGACATCCTAAAAACATATATGGAATCCCAGGTGGGATTCTCTTAGCCAAGACTGAAGTTAGGGCTGTGCTGCCCACTGAGTGCCATAGTGGCAGCATACACTGGAACTGTGCACCTCTTACACATGGGTCAACAGTTGGCCTTGGCTGAGTGTAGATGTTGTATGCTGGCAACAGGGGGAATAAAGTTAAGATGGAACTTTAGAATTGCTTTTGTGGAAGTGGAGAGGCAGGGAACCAATGAGACTGTAATACCTGTATTTGTTCAGAGGTGCGCATCCCTTTTTCAAGCCCAACTGGACACTTTGGGCACTGAGTTGGTAATTTCTGGAAAGACGCTCAATCTTAATATTAAAAAATGTAACACTAAAGGACGTAGTAACAACAGTGCAATGGCAAGTTTTTTCAGAGTCCTGTCCCTCATCCTGAATGGTTGAAATTGTCCTCATCCCCCTTTCTCAGCGCAAACTCTTCTTGCAAATGGCATTGTGGCTTTAATTACTAGCAAATGCCAAGTGTACAAATGTACACGACAAATTACTACAAAGCTTTTCAGAGACAACATTTTATAACGGCTAGAGCCCATGAGTATGATAGCTGTTTCTATGTTCTCACTTAACAAACTTAAAATATACTGCAAAATTGGATGTCATTTATTCTGCATTAGAACCAGACTTCACCAGTCTTGATTCATGCCTAAGTACTGTTACAATTCAGAGAATAAACAGAAATAATAACGCTCCCATTGGTAGAACTTCTCCTTAGGGCAGAACAAAAATAAGAATATTTGGAGCTGGCTTCAGTATTGATGTTGAAAAGCTGCATAAATTTCCTTTGAATGATGCAAGTGTTTCACTTCTGTCCTGGACATAATGGATGCTTTTCCAAAACTATGTGATGTCTTTAGATATTGTTCTGATAGATGCCTTTATGTTTTAGAATATTAATATTTATTAATATTTATGTCACATTTATCTTTCCTTTGAGGAATGTTATAAGCAATACTTCTAAGAGTCGGGATTTCCTCATATACATGCTCTAAGCCTTATTCCAAGTACTATGAAATCTACTTCCTGCCTGAGGTGGTTGTTGTGTGGTTTGGGATACCTTGTGGATAGGTTGGGCATGGGTTATGACATGTAGGTGCTTTTGAATATAGAATTCTTGGCAGCCCTCTCAAACTGACAGTCACCCTCTGTGATATATTTGAGATAGGGTTGAGTGCCCACTACACTGGTGGTGGTGGAGCTACACTGAAGAAATTTTTAAGGATACCGCTTGTGACTCTTAGCTGCCAGCATATATTGGTGCATCTGGAAAAGTGAAATTTACTCAGGCGGCAAGACTAGACATCAGCTGAAATAAGATGGTTTGCAAATAATCTGCTTGTGGCAGTTGTAAGTGTTCTTCTTACATCCTTGAACAGTTTACATACACAGTATCATTTCTCAACAGGGGAGGTGTCTTTCGTTGTAGCTTTTGGAGACTGTGATCTGAAGGATTGTTTAAAATTGGAGTTTTTGAGTTAAAATTAGCGCTCAACAATTTCTGTACGAAATCTTATTTTACTTCAGGAGCATTTCTAAGAACTGCTGACTAAAGAGGGAGGGTGGTAAGCTCAAGCAAGAAAATGAGAGAATGCAGTGGTCTTTTGTAAGCACTAGGTGCTCTTTTAGATTTTTACTAAAACACTACTGATAACACACCAGCATTTTGGCTGTTTTTGAACAGTGCTTGTTAGGTGTCAGGGCCTTCTCTATTTCTAGCTTCCCTAGCAGTGAGAACGCTGAGGTGGGCAAAGGCAAGGGAGGGGATTCCACTGTAAGAGCTGACCCCAGCTAGTCAGATGGATTTTCCATGATGTATATTCCGTGACTTCATGCTCAGCAATAGAAGCTAACGCAGCTGTTGCTTGGAGACTGACGGAGCATCAGTCTGCTTGTGGGAAGTGGCAAGTTATTGCATTTGCTTTTTTTTTTCTTTTCTTTTTCCCCTTCACTACTTAAACTGTCTTTACCTTAATCCATTGTTTGTTTGTTTTTTTTCTTTCCCCCTAGCTTTTGCTCTTCTGATTCTCTCCCTTATCCTGATGGGGAGGAATGAGTGACTGGTGGGTGCTTAATCGCTGGCCACGGTCCCAGATCTAAGTTATGGTTGTGAGGACCACAACATTCATCTTCCAATATGTGGGAACTTAGTTGTACTACTTGCACAGTACGTGACATAGCTAACTTATCCAAACAATGTTTGGAAGCATTTAATGTTATCAAATATACTTTTTTTTGAAGCCGTTTTTCCATTTTTAATCTAACTTACACTTTTTCTTCAATAACTCTTCTAGTTTCTTTTTTTCTGTTGCCATATTTGTCCGAATTTCAAGAACACAGCTGAGATAATACCACAGACTGAGTGACTTTGTCTACATTTGAGAATTTTATCAGTTTTACTGATAATTTTCTCTCGAGGGGAGACTCAAGAGTCCTCAGTGTATAGATCTGCATTTGCATAAGCTGCCTTGATTTGAATGATCATTGGCTGAAGGAAATGAGGAATCTTAGAGGATGAACCATCTCTTTCCGGAGTAGGTGTCCAAAATAGGTTAGAAACAACACTTGGTTGGACCTCATCGGGATGTCCTTATCAAATTGCAGTAGGATACATGTTCGATCATACTGGCCAACTGCAGTAAGCAATGGGAGTGTAATATTGAAAAGAATATAAGTAAATCAGATGAAGACATCTGAAATGCAGACACAGCCCTGAGTATTTAAATATATTACTTTAAATCTTGTGAGTAATCAATGCTGTGCTATTTGTTAGCTTTGCTGTCTTCATAGTATGCACAATATTCTTATGGTGAGTGTCCTACCTAGGAGCTCTATCGTACTGTTTTGCTAAGATAACTGTTTTGCTAACCTAAATTATTATTTATTAATTTATTTTTTGCAAGTGAGCTGTGGCAATAGTATTACAATATATTAAAAAAGTAGTTTCTCATCTGCATTAACTGGTAGAATTTGAACCATTTCCTTGTCATTTTGAGTTGGGATGAAAAGCTAATAAAGTAGATAGAAATACTTCCATTCCAGGGAGGCAGAACGTTCCTCTCAAATCTATACTAAAAAGCAATTAAAGTATTTATATTAAACATAAAATATTCATAGTAAGCAGTTAATGTATTATCAATTATTAATATTTTTTTCTTAGCAAAGGCAGAAGATGCCAACTTATTTCCAACATTACATAACTGAGAAATCTACATGTGAAGAATTTTCAGGCCAATTTTGATGTGCTAGTGTGGCTTATCTGCCATGGCTCTTATTCAGGGAGATGATAAAACATTCCTAACTTAAAACGTACTGGAAATATACCTGACACTGGTGCATAAAGCATTGTATTTACTTGTGTACAGGTAGTCCCACTGCCTATAACAATAGCAAGGTCTGTACATTTACAGTTCGCAGGAGGTGATTCAGTGTTATTTGATTTTAATTACTTCTATGAGAAAGATATTCAGACTGATTCTGTCATCCACCCATAACCAAGATTGACCATGGTGTTACTAAGAAAAAAAACACCTGAAACATCTTTCAAAGGGATTTTTGTAGAATCTCATATAAACTCATACACTTCCAGTACTTGGTAAGGAGAGATTTTCTCTTACTGAGGATAACCATTTTCATCTTGCAATAAAAACATAGGTTGTATTTTTTTGGAAAGAGAAATTCATAAGAAATTCCATTTCATAAGAAATGTTTAAATTTGCAATCTAAACAAAGAGAAAAGAAAGTGAAACTTTAATGTTGTTCTTGTTTACCTTTATCTCCAGTTTTCATTTGTAGCTGGGAGATGTCTACTCAGAGAGTTAGATGCTTCCACTGTGCTCAAGAATACCAAAATCCTTACGTAACTTCTGACCTCAGTCTATATGTGCAATATATCTTATGATATGTAGAAGCTGGATCCCTAAGAGCTGTAACAAATGTACAGAGGTGCTAGACATTAAACCAGAGTGCATTTAAAATACAGACTTTTACAAATCATGCAGAGCAATAACAGCTACAGCGATTATATCTGTTATAATACTCCAGCTAGTTGGGCATCGTTTGAGAGATGAGTTGTGATATTGACATTTATTTTTGTAGAACAGACAGTATTTTTCTGAATAGCTTGTGGGAATATGCTACATGCTTTACATCCTGCCCAAACATCAAATGCAGTTTAATCCACCCACACGGTCCCTTACCATAGATACTACCCTGTATACATACGTCTTTCTTCCGATGATGAGTTTTAAAATACGCATGTGGTACAGTCTGATATATACCAGTAGTTTATTCATAAAAATATTACCTCTTCATTCTTTTTCAGAATGGTGGAAAGAAAAGCATTAAGAGAATTCTTGAGATTCACAGTTGAAAATGATGAGATGCTGTCATATTTTTAGAAAGAAAAATGATTTGTTTAGCAGTTGAAATTTATAGACCTATATCAAACACTGTACTGCTGAAGGGAAATGGATCATGAGCTGTAGTTTCAGCAATTTGTTCTGATTTCTGGAATTCACTAATTAATCATATGCAACATCATTTTTATTCTCAGTGTGCAGCTACATCAGACTAGTTATTTGGTGCCTAAGGAGAGCCCCCGGGTTGCTTTCATGTCTGACAGATAGCTATATATAATTACTTGTTTTATCATGTATACACTACCATATGAATTTATTATAAGAAATTAAATAGTAAGTAGATACAGTTTGCCAAGTAAAACATTACATGATGGCAGACAATACTTGTTTTCAAAAATTTCCTGTGATATATATTTTTAAAATGTATAATGTCTGTGGAGTCCAGCAATTTTTTCATGAGGCTGAAACGAAGATTGCGTTATCTTCCAAGAGTCTGACTTGCACTGGAAGCTGGTGAGCACTATCTGCTACTGCATGTTTAACAAGGACAGTTTTTTCTCAACAGTCTGTCTTCTCTTAAAAAACTGGGGCAAAGTGAAATAAAAACAAGTCTTTGTACTGTTGAAAATCGTATTTCTGAAATGCTGTAATGTTGTATTGTATCCTTTCAAAGCTATCTAGAGCTTCTGTCAAGGACTGTAGACCTTGAGTGACTTTGACTTTATTTTAAGCATGTTTTCAATTCTAATAGCCTTCTCTAAAGCTGCAGGAGTCGGGCAGAAAAATCATGAACCTCAGCAAGGATCAGAGATTTAAAATAATGTGAAGGGAAGACCACCAAGATATGTACCACATGTGGATGTATATATGTTAAGCATGCAGTTTAAGTGAGGGTTAGAAAAGAGCACACTTTATATGAGAATCCAATACTTAGAATTTATTTTTAGTCTAATTGATGCTTCAGCGGTCTAGTCAAGCTAAAACAACCTCTTATTAGTTCAATTACAAGAGTGCTAACGCTTATAATCCAACTCACTCGGTTTCTCTTAAAATCCATTAATAATTCAATAAAAATCAATAGACACAAGTAGCTGCCCATTTCCTCTAATGTTAAGCTCTTACCCTCTCTATACATCATTACAGTGAGACAGCGGCCCAGGTTCTTTGCTGGAAGCAGCGCAATGTTGTGGAAGGTGTTTTTTCCTTTTTGTTTTTTTTTTTTTCTTCATGTATGCTTGATGTTTTTTAATATATTTGAACTGAATACATACAGTACATTTTTTGCAGTTGATTCACAAGACAAGTTGTATCGTGACTCAGGTCCTAGTTCTTCCCTCTTGTGAAGTAACTGTAAAATAGTAAGAATAATTTTTTTTTAAAAAAAGGAACAAAAAGAGAAAGCCAGCAAAGTCAGACACATAATCAGTGTGTACCCATAAGTACACATAATCGCTGAGTAATTTTGCTAGGCTTTTACTATCTGTTGGTAATGTTAAACTGGTTTGGTACAAGGCTGTGTATTTGAGGGGAAGAAAGACTCAAAGATTATCTACAAGGTCTGAGTGATGACAGCTATGTCAGTGCAGTCAGATGGGATAAATAACGTGGGAGATTGTGAGAAAACACACAATTTTGACTGAAGTGGAATATGTCAAATGGAAACTCTGCTGTGGTGGATATGGTAGAGCAAAGCAAAACAAAAGAGCAGCAATAGATTTGTGACTCACTATAGGAAGAGTGGTAGTTAAAGCTTAGGTTCACCTGATGATGGAGAGTCTAAAAAGAATGGTGGGAGGAGAAGCAGCAAAGGCTTTGCCAAAGCCCTGAGGTGTTTTGTTTGCTTAGATTGCAGGTGAGAAATGGTATATACAGGAAGAGAATAGTGTGAAGAACAAAGCATTCAAGATGTGGTGATTTTTGATGAAAGTGAAGGGAACCTGGAGAGGAGTCTGCAAGTACTGAAAGTTGGGGAACTGGAAGAGACCCTAGTAAGAACATTTTTATGGGAGCAATGGAGTGGGGAGTTTTAAACTTGAACAAATTGAAAGAGTGTGAGAATGAGTTGGTATATTTGGTGGTAAAAAGTACTTTTTACAGGTAAAAGTACAAGTACTTTTACAGGTGAGCGAGCTGATAGGAGCTTACTTTAAAGTTAGGGAAGCCTATTCTGTCCTTTTTAAAGAGAAGTTGGGGAGGGATGGGCTGAGAACAGGAGGAGCAAGAACACAAGCAAAGACTCAGACAGGACAGAAGTTTCTCATACAGGTGAAAGGTGCCAGAGAAGCTGGGAAAAGGACTGTTGTCAGTGGAGGGAAGAGAAAGAGAAAGGAAAATGACAACTTTTGTTTTTTTTGTGTAGGAGAGATTGTGTTGATTTTGATTCTGCATTTTCTCTGGCAGTGGTTGCTATTGGTTGCTCACTGCTCATTCTCCTTTTTTGTCCTCTTACTGGGTGGCTAACATCTACTGATCTTCTGATGCTCTTTTCCTAGCTGAGGGAGCAGATTCTGTTTCTATGAGAGTAGTGATAAAAATAATAGTCTGAAGTCTGTTTGCAGTGACTGTCATTACTGGCATCCGTCCTTGGAATTCTCAGCAGAGGGGTCCCAGCCTCACAGGAAAGGTGAGCAAATGACGCCCTTGCACTTAGCAATGTGACCTTCAGGTCAGCATGGAGGTTTGCTGATGAATTTGCGTTACAAAGGTGGAAAATCTTTGCCCTGCTCTACAGGTAAATGTGGAGCTTCCTATTTTATGGGCTATCAAGATGGAGCCTTTTATAACAGAAAAAGTTTTTCTGTTTTTAAATTTTAATTGAAGGTCTAGTCTACTCTGCTTGCATGTTCAGAGTACTTTTTGATGCACTTAGGAAGCACGTTTTTATAAATACAACTCTTTAGGCTCCTGTTTGCTCTCCTCCTATGTACTTAATACTATCTGTTGCAAAAATCCTGCAAGAGCTTCCCCCTGCCAACCAGATGCCTCTGTAAGTGTGACCAAAGAGATCCTTTATGCTAGTTAACCAGTGAATTTTAAAGGAAATGCCTGGAGGCAAGACACTATCTATAAGGGATCCTCAATTCTGGAAGCAGATTCTTCACTTTCCAGGACAGATTTAGTGATTTAGTACTTGTCTCATTTGTTCTGGCAGGCTTTTGGGGTAGATAAGGGTAATGATGGATGGTGAGGTCTAAGGAGAATCTTTGTTTGTTGGCTTTGGTCAGCAATTATTTATAGATTACAGATCAAATTCTTTTTTTATTAATGGAATTGTTAGACATGACTGGGATTTTCATTATAGAGAAGCAAACTATTGGGTACAGGAGTAAGGGGGGGTAGGGAAAATTTTCCTGGATTATGTATTTTGTATAAAGTTTGTGACTGCTGGGTGTAAAGAAAAAAAACCAAACTTTTCTTTGGTTTTGAAGTTTTTGCAATTATAAATAAATAATTGAAGTGCAGATTTCAAATATCTCTGCACTAACCCATTTTCCCAGATATTTCTCTTTCACCTACTCTGCTGGCAACAGGGCAGGTTGACAATCTCCATGACTGTGTTGTTGTCAGTACATCCCAGCTGGTGGCTCAGCATCACATCACAGACCGAAGACACGTGAGCCTTTATTGCCGGGTTTTTAGAAGCATTGGTGTGGTGCATTTATCCTATTGAACTGATGGAATTAAAGATCTTATTGGCTAAGCAGTAGACATTAATGGGCATTAATATCCTAACAAGGCTTTTGGCAAGGTAAATGAAGATAAATGTTGTAGGCTTTTATAGATAGAGAAATACATCAGGTTTCTGTTGTATTAGTGCATTTGTGTCTCAAGGTGAATAAAAGGCTAAACCAGTGTTTCAACCAGTAAGCAGGACAAAAAGACTTCTATTTTGGAGGTCTTAAAAGAACAGGTACTGGACTCTTTGTCCACCCCAGTTCAATCTTCTTCAATCTATCTACCTTAACTGAATATATACAAAGCTAGCATATAAAGTTCTAAAGGGGGAATGGAATTGCATGTTTTTGTTGTTCAGTTTTGTTTTTTTTTTTTTTTTTTTTTTTTGCAGCAAGTCATTGATTGCTGCTTTTTTCTTTTTGTATTAATTATCTTGTGTCCGCTGGCAGTGTAATTTAGTGTAACTTGTTCATAAAAGCAACCTCTTATCAGATGCGTGTCCATGATGCGGAACAATGGAGTTTTAACACTTGCTTAGGGTGTTTTAGTGCCAATGTAAGATAATGAAGAAGTAGTAGCAGTATTCGTATTTTCTGTAGGAACTATAGAGAGCTGGCAGAGAAAGTGTGTTGTTTTCTGGTGAGTTTTAAAAATCAGTTTGAAAAGTAAATCAGCTTGGTTTGAATGAAGCACTTCAATCCAAAGTCAACCTGATCATTTTGTTGTTGCTGTTATAACAAGTGAATAAGCAAGGCTTTGAAATAAATCCAACTATAAATAAAACATTTTGCAAAACCTCAATACGTGGTATGTTGGCAAAATGAAAGCTTTTATTTAGAACACTTCCAAACTAGGAGGTTTGAATCATTAGCATTTTTGGTCTCCTGTGGCTTTTTACCCAGCAAAGCAATCATTAATGCAGTTCACAGAAAGTCCTATTTAATGTTTTTGAGGCTTTGGATCTTTAAGTAGAATTTTCCACTGGTGTCACAGCTGGCTCATAGGCAGTCTGTTGAATCAAAGAACATAAGGCCTCTAATTACTCTAAGACTGATATTGTTACTTAAATATAAATCAACACCATTAATTTAATATGGAGTTGTGAACTAGGAAAGGGAAAGCCACGAGCTGCATCATCTGTGGGAGTTGCTGAGGCATGTGCTGTAGCTTCTGACTGCTTTTGTGAACTCTACGTCTACATTTCTGCAGTACACCTGTATCTATTTCAGCAGTTTGAGCCACTACTACTTTCTGTGCAAAACAGCTCCTGCTATTTTGATAGCTTCACTTTTTTTTTCACTTCCTTTGATGATTTGCACAAAATGCATTGCCTCATTATGTTCACTGTACTCACTCTAAGTGCACATTTATTTTTGTACTTATGAATATATGTGAAAATGACAAGTGCTTTTCCAAATCAGTGCCCATATGTACATGATTTTTCTGTGCCTGCAGAGCTTATGGGGGAAGGAAGGAAAACAGCTGAAGTTTATTGGCTGTGAATCTCTTGGGAACTGAATTTGTGAAAAAATAGCCTGGGTTCACCCTGCTGAGCACTTGCAATTGTCAACTTCATGATTTTTAGTGATATGTTGCCAGCTTCTCCAGCAAAGTCCCCAGGACATTTGCACTGGGCAGAGAAACCGAGACCTTATACGCTGGGAAAAACACAAGCATTCTTCAAAGCTGAATGAAACTGAAAAATGATTACAGGATCACTTGTAGTCAATGTGTCACATTGTTTTGTACTGAAAAGCAAATTTTCTTGTGGAAACGTAAAGGGAGAAGCAGTCAATGAGTACACGGAGAGAGTGCCCATTGATTTTAAAAGGCTGGGAACAGGAGGAAGATTTGGAAGAAAAGCATATGACCTAAACAGGAGAAAAGCATGGGAGTTAATATTGTTGACATTTAGGAAGTCAAGTCTGATCTGAGTTTATATATTCAACCTATTGCTTTGAACTATCATCAAACTCTGGAACATCACACTGTTCCCCATCTGGAGATTTTATTTTCAAATCTGAAAGCTGTAAACAGCATTGAAAACAGGGAGTAAATTAAAACTGATGAGTAGGAAAAAAACACGGCCAACAATCCACCCCTTTGATTTGTGACATACTTTTCTAGCAAGATTCAGTGGCACACTGCAAGACAATTTAACTATATGTACAGAGCACGTTAATAATGCTGTCTTTATCATTGCTATTATGGGAACAGCATGCTACTAATAGCTTCCAAATTAATATTGCTTTTATTCTTTGCTGCATAAAAATAGTGTGCAGAAGCTGCTTTGTTACTTTTGGTTCTTTCTCAGTCTTACCATTGAAGTATAGTCTAGCACCAGAAATAGGACTAATTTTGCAGCCAAAGTGAGTATCCAAACCAATTACGTTTTGACGTCCATACCTACGGAGACTGATATCTGGAGTTTCCTCTATACATTAATGCTGCTGCAGATACTCTGTTCCAACAAGTATTTTTATCAAGTTGCATCTTTTTTCCCTCAAGAGCACATGTTTATATAAACCACATTCTCACATGTTCTCTCCAGGTATGGATGTGTGTATGTATATCTGTGTGTTTATGTATTCACACACTCACATTTGTATTTAAGAAAATATGTAAAATATGTAAAGTTACCAATTGCCTACTTCATAGCTCTAAGATAAACTTCTAATAAGCTCTGGTGTCTTTTCAGAGCTTATCGAGTTCCTTTCAGGTCCTTCCCAAACAGCAGTGCCTATTAGCTCCAAGGCATACATAGTAGTGTGTTTCTGTACTGGTGCCTGCAGTGACTACACGAATACAGTGACGGATGCCACTGCAGTGCTGAGGCAGATGTTCTCCTGTTTTGGACCTCCAGTTATTTTTTCTGTTCTTCTTTAAACCACAGAAATAGCAGCATAGGCACTTCAAAAGGACTCAAGAAAGATCCAAGCCACTGTAATCACTGTTGTAACTCCCCTAACAGCAGTTCACAGAAAGCTCATGCTGCTCCTGTTGTTTGAACACTTCAAGGAGTTGTTTAAAAGTGGAAAGCAAAAAACTTTCCAAAATGCATTGTTTTTCAAGGAACACATTATTTTCTGGAGTCGGGTATGGAACTATTTTAAAGAACTCAATAGAAATTGACTTATCTTCTTCTTTATCCTGTTCACAGATATTGATGAGTGTGCTGAGGGGCAGCACTACTGTCGGGAGAACACCATGTGTGTAAATACACCAGGATCCTTCATGTGCATCTGCAAAACAGGATATATCCGCATTGATGACTATTCATGTACAGGTGAGAGGGATATGCTTGCAAAATGGAATAGCAGGATGATAGCGTTTAGGAGCACTGATATGTTTCTTCTAAAGTTAATCTTTGTTAGGTTTACAAAACATCTGCATGAAACATTAAACAAAATAAAATAATGACAAGGATATGGAGGGGTAAAGAAATTACTTTCTTACAGATTTTGTGTGTTGCACTGTTTGTCCGGGATTGTGAAGAAGTCAGGTTTGTCTCACATCTGCAGGGGCTTGGGTGCTGATAGAAAGGTGAAGGGAGAAGGAAGAAAAACAAGAGACCAAAGGTAGCTCTCGGGGATACTCAGTTTCCAAGTGGCATACCAGCACAACTCCACTTGAAGACAAATGGTGCTTCTTCAGACTTCTGATGGAGATAAATGTAGATGTTAGATTAGATGCATATTAGATGTTGGCATTCCCTTGTTTTTTAAATTTGATGAGACCTGGGCAGTTCTTCAGCCAAATGCCTTGGGTTTGAAGGGCAGGAGCTCAGTGAGCTTCGTGCTGCTGGATATGATTTTCTGTCTCATCTCTGCAGCTTGCATTCGGGATCTGCTGACACCAGAAGCTCCAGCAGAAGTGCTGCGTTCATGCTGACTTTCACTTGTTCTAGTTTTCTTTTAGTGTAGGTTATTTTAGGGTTATCGAATAAAAACGGAACATTTAAAATTGTCTTCCACACCAGAGCCAATCTGTTTGTGAGTGACCAAGTTATAGGCTGCTTTTAATAGGTCTTTCCTGCAGCAGCCAGTGTGTTTCTCATAACTCTCTCATGTTTTCCTCATTCCTAGCTGACTGAAACTATTGCTTTACTACCTGCTGAGTGTGAACCTTGAAATTATTTTAGGACTGCCTTTATCTAAATCACCATGATACTTTTTCTACTTTGGTTCTCCTAATTTGCCATTCTAATTGAACTCTACAAGTGGTGAACCATTGTAAACAACTGCACAGGAGCATTGGGTGCCTATAAATATAGAAAATGTATTTCTCAATGTTCTGAACACTATATTCCTCTTATTTGCTGAAATGTGTTGTTATGAAGTTCAGTGCAGTTCAAAAACTCTAAACAATCCAATGTGTGGAAAACCAGTTAGAAATCCATTGCATATCTTCCATTCCAAATGGAGTAGGCTTTTTATTTTTAGATAATAGTTTCTATTGGAATCAGCCTGATGGCTGACAAGGTGAATGATTTCTCCTCCACACTTTCTATGATCAAGCAGAATAAGCTAATGCAAAAGGAAGTGAGGTAGTAAATAAAATAGACTTGTAAGGTTTCAAATCTTGAGTCTCCCTAGGAGATTAAAGACCTTAAGATTAAGTCTGAGAAATGCCTCCTGCTGTGACGTGAAAACCAGAGTTTCTCTGGAGTTAAGTTATAGTGGGTTCTGGGTACTGAGAGGCAACAATGAGGAATGCTATGTCCATTGATTTGTTGAATTTCCAGTAGTGGCAGGCTAACATAGTTAAGGCTGTAGCCACAAAATAAATTGATTTTTACTGATTCCACCTCCAGTGGAGGTGTTCATCTGTTAGTGACATACATAGACTTGCGAGAATATTCCATGACATTTTCATCAAACAACAATAAGTGAAAGGTCAGTTATGTTTCAAAAATTAAGTGAAACACGGGAGATTTTTCAAGTCATTTGCTTTGATCAGTAAATGGCATTCTGTGCTTGTTTTAGTCTGCATAAATAGTGTTGAGAACATTTACAGTAAAATGCTGGGGCAAGTGGCAAGTGTCCATATTTGTGTGTGAGGCTGCCATGATTTTTTCACCCATCAGCATATCTTTGCTGATTTTTGCCTCCTATTAAAGCTCCAGATGTATGAGACTTTTGTGTGCACCCATTTGCCCAGATATAAATCTGAGGTGAAGTGATGACAAATAGTAAGTGTGTGTTGCTGTGGCTTTGACATAGAGTCTGTAAAAGTTTTAACGTACTAGATTGCTTAAAGTTGTCTTTGCTGAGGAAATGTATTGTGTTATGAGGACCACCAAAGCTCCATTTAACAAAAACGATCAGTACAGGACATTGCATGTTAATAAATCCATGCAAAATGGTAATGGGAAGGAGTTTTTGTTGATAATAGTAGTACTTTTCTGTCCTATGAACAGTTTAATAGCTTCAGTTTGGATATAACCGACTTTTCATAAGCAGTGTTTATTCTCGCAGCAAATAGTTTACTAGGAAATCTCATTATGCTTCATCCTTTTTTTCCCCCCTTGTTTGTCTTTATTTTTAACTGGAGCCTCACTGGCATCCTGTTAACTTGAGACTAGAGAAAGAAAAGCATTTTCCAAACAGGTTCTGTCTAGAGAATCAAGGCAGTAAAGTGCATTAAGGATCTGAACCTGCATCACTCAGATTTGCTCCGTGTAGGTCTATCAATTTCACACTGCATTTTATGACTGCAGAAAGCAGCAACTTAGCCACTTCTGGATTTCAGATCCAGATTGTCTGTGTCCAGCAGATCTCCCTGTGCACTGTGAGTTCATGGCACCTGGAGATCATTCTGGTTAAGCTTCACATTTTTTGCCATGCTAGTGGTAGTTCCTGAAGTTAAGGGCATAAACCAAACCTTTTTATCTGGCAGAATAGCTGAACAATAAGGAGAAAAAATAATCACAATAGACCAGAATGACAGATTTGCAAATTAAGGAGATATTTAAAATTTTGGAAGAGTGCCCTATTTAACTTAGTGTATCTACAAAATTAAGACTATGCACTGTCCCAACAATATTTTTCTGGGTTTTTTATTCTATCCGTCAGGTTTATTATAGAAGCTGCACTGGATAGTTGATGTTGGTACAAAACTCTGATGTTTACATCTGGCAAAAATGAAAAGTGGAAAAGACGTCTGTAAAAGGAATGGAATTTTAAAACCTATTCAAACACTGATATGCAAAATATCTTTATGTTCGTACCATCAGATAGCCTTTGTTTTATGTAATTCATGCACAAGGTGTTGTAGGACATAACATCTGCATTGCTCCTTTCTGTTTTCCTTGAAATACCTGAAAGCATCAGCTTTGATATCATCAGCTATCAGCTGCTATGGAAGGGTGTATAAAGATGCCTGATGTCAGCTACCCATGAGAACTATGCTGTAGAAACCTCACACAGATGTCTCTTATATGCAAAGTCAGTCCTGCAAGTCCTAGGGATCCCCTGGTACTACAAGCATACTACAAGCATTTACAAAGAGCCCAGACTCAATGATTTGAGTTGATGTGGTTGCATAAATATATAGTTCTGTTCAAATGTATCAGTGCTTGCGTACAGAAACTCCAAAGCATTTTGACATTTTCCAGTGTTTGCAACTAAACTCTCTTCCACAGAATTTAAAGTTTTTTGGCAAGTCCCTGTTTGCCATACTGACAATTCCAGGTTTAACTTGCTGGCTGAAGAAGATAGATTTTTAATCCTGTTCAGGAACAACAAGAATAGAGCAAACAACTGCCTATGTGTGCTACTAAATGTTTGATTTTTAAGAAGACATTTTTAGCTTAGAATTAGTGTGTCGTTGTGCTCACAGGATTGCTGAAGCACAGGAAGATATTGAAAAGATACAGCTGAACCTTGATGAGGCAGGTTGTGATGTGAGTGATGTTTTCACAGCTTGCTGGCAGACTAACGTGGTGCCTTATTGTTCCATTCTGATGCACACATGCTTACATATGTAATTTATCAGTCATTGATTGAAATGGAAGAGAGATGTAAAATCAGTAGTATTTAAGGTTTTCTCTCCTACATGAGACGTTTGAAAAGAAATCTGTGCTATCCATCTCTGTCAGAGCCCCGTGCATAAAGGACTGATTTAGGCAGCATATTGCTGTTTCCAAAGCATCTCCAGTCGCTTTCTTCATGGCATCTTTATTGCAAGTTTTACAATAGATCTGAGTTACATATGATTTTCACAACAAAGGATGTAATGAAGACATCAATTTCAGATTTTGTTATTTGTATTCATCTTGGAAGCAAGTTTCGCAGGGTTAGATTGAGTTAGTCACAACCATATTTACATAGAAGTCTCTTGTTCATGGCTGATTTTATGTTCAGAAATCAATCATAGCTACGAGAAGGGGGAGATGAGTCCTAAGCTGCACTAATATGCCAAATGGGTGCACAAACTGCAAATTAAAGGCATAAAAAAATATGCCGTGGGCTACTACGCTTTCCTTGATTTCATATTGTCTCACTCCCCATCCACTTTGCTTCACAGGACCTGAAGTGTTATGGCATTGCACTGGGGAAGGCAGGCAGAAAGCAGCACAGTGCTCTGCTGGGATAGTTTATGTGCATAGCAGCATGTGGCACCATCACTGGTGTATATGATTAAACTTAAATGCCTTAGGATTTTTCTGGGACAGTAATACTGGCATCTTTACTCTGTCTGGGATTATGAAAATGCACAAGCTGTTTTCTTGGCTGGAAAAAAAAAAAAAAAAAAGAGTTTTGCTTCTGGACATAAGGGTGCCGAAATTGCCACGTCCAGTGTTGCAGTGTAATCCACAGTGAGTAGCAGTGCTCGGAACATAATCTTTCCTGCACCATTTCTTTTTCTTTGACTGTAAAAGGGAGAAGTTAGGAAATGAGAGCTCTCTCTTTTTCACGCTTTGTTTCTCACAGTAAGGAGTTCTTTCAGTCTGCAGGGGATGGTTAATCATATTTAGTTCCAACACAAATCATTGGATTCCTAAATAAGCCAAACTGTCTTGGGACCACTCACCTAAGTAACCCATCAAAATGGAGCAGAAGAAAGAAAATCCTGTGGGAATTAGTGCAGCATCCTCCTTAGATCACAGTAAGGCAGAGAAAGATGTATGCTGTTGCTCAGAGGAGTAATGGGTTTCCAAGCCCAGAACAATTTGTAAGGTTCCATTTCTGTGCAGTCTCATGGGGCACCTATTCTCTTCTTTTTTCTACTTCCCAACCAGTGTGGAAAGTGATTCTGGTGAAAGTTGGATCAGGATAAGTTTAGGTTGGATGTCAGGAAAAACTTCTTTACAGAAAGGGTTGTTAAGCACTGGAATAGCCTTCCCAGGGAGGTGGTTGAGTTACCATCCCTGGATGTGTTTAAAAACCATTTGGATGTGGTGCTCAGGGACATGATTTAGTGGAGGGTTATTAGAGTTAGGGTAGTATGGTTGGGTTGTGGTTGGAGGTGATGATCTTAAAAGTGTTTTCCAACCTGATCAATTCCATGAGCTCCCACAGCAGAGGATGGGGAGGTGTGGAGAAGGCAGAGAATCTGAAGTGCCTCCAAGTGGGCTGCTTCATGCTTTAATGCTCATTGTTACCAGCTAGGGAGTCATTAGGGCTTTCTGTAGTTTTCAGGGCAGAGACCTGAGGATTGTAAAACCATGTCTTCCATGACTCCCTGTACACGTGGTCTGAGTGAGATGTTAAATGACCAGACCTTCTGAAAGCAGTGCAACATGTGTTGGATTTATTGGGCTTTAACTGGGTTTATCCAGCTGGAACTCACTAGCTGCTCCCTCCATCCCACCCTGCATATTTAATTCATTGATATGTTTCATAGATTTTTCCAACAACACTTGTCTTAAAGTGCTGTCAATGTATTCAGCATTTATTTATTTATTTATTTATTTATTTTTCAGTAGCTTCTCCCAGTAAACTGAAGCCTGATGATTGCTGCTGCATAAATTGCCAGGAAGCATTGTGGTAGCATTAAGCAACACCTGGAATGTTATAACTCATTGGAATACTGGCAACTCTGTGTATTTTCCAAATCAAATTAAATCACAAATCTGTTGCAAATTGGAAGAAATTCCAAGAACAGCATTAAAATGATTAAGGATATGGGGAGATTGACTTGATATACAGGGAAGATATGAGGAGAAAACTCCACTGTTAGCTGCATAATGATAATGAGTGTACAGAAAGTAGGAATTGTGGTAACAATAATGCTAACTAGTAATTTCTTAAGGGGTGTCAGTAATGAAGGGGAAAGGGTGGAGGAAAGGTTTGTATTACTGTGGATCAGTGATCAGTACTGTTCCAGTTAGTTTTTATGCCTGACCCATAGACTACACCCTTAAATAATATTTTGGGATGTTTTTGAAACAAAGACAGCTTATCATAATACATAGACAAGGGATTGTCACATTTAGCCTGATTGGTGCTCATGCATATGATGCTATCTCACCTATCTATGTGCTTTCTTCCCCTCATGCAGCCATTACTGTTTCCTCACTCCACTTTTCCCACTGGCCACACTGTTGTGATTTGTTTTACATTTGATTTGCCCACAGTAATCATGTCTGTGTCCCTCCTAAGCCCTTCTAAGATTTAGTTCTATTCATGTAGATAGCCAAAAACCATACATGCCTGGTTTTCGGCTAATGCCAGTGGATTATCTAATGAAGTTCTAGGGGAAGGTAATATTTTAGGTCATTATGAATGTTTTTCAGTCATAGCTGTGTTCCATTTGTAAGGTCAGTAGGGTGACAGTCCTTGTTACTCCTAGAGATTGACCCCGCCTGCTTTGGAGAGAAAGAACTTCTAAAGGCTATTCTGGTGATGTCTCTACTTAAGGAGGACACCTGCTGGCTTGATATTTTGCTAAGCATTGGCACATGGTGTTTTTGAGTGTGTATGTTTTAAGAAACATCTGTAATTCTCCTGTCTCTGTGCTAGGTCTGGGTCAGAGGATAATGGGCTAATGGGGTTCTTTAGCAAATGGAAGATGATTTCTTTTAGAACTGCCAAATTTCCTCCTCTGCCTTTGAACATGAACTATTAAAAATATAATCCTCAGCGGAAACTGGAGTTACCTTTGGAGGTTTATCTTCTGCCCATCTTTTGAAGTCTCCATATTAGTCTTCTACATTGGTGCTTTACATGCACCAATGCTCAATTTTTACTATCCTCTCAGTAAGGATATATGCAGATATGTTGGTTGTTGCTGTTGTTGATAAAGCAAAAAATTGGGTCCTCTCTCTTTTTTCTTCATTAATGTTTTGTCTACAGTGTAAATCTTCTGAGGATAACAGAGATAATGAGAAAACAGAGACGGGGTCTTTACTATGCTAATGGTTCCCATGTTATTCCCTGAGTGCAGATGCTCAGCTGCTAAACCCAAAAGAAACCTATGATTTGGCTGAAAAGCACAGGTCGAATACTGTTTATGATTCAAAACTATCAGAGGTTTTGTTGGCTGCCTGGTTGTTCCCCTACTATTCTTGCTAAATGCAGCTATTTTTGAGGGGACACTTTTTTTTGCAGACACTATTTTTTTTTTATTTTTAATTACTTTGGTACTCTGATACCCTTCAGCTAAATGATTCCACTTGACATGTAGAAATTGAAGTTCACAAAGCTGTGGGATTCCACGTAGATTTCATTGGTTTGTTTTTGACTTGTAAATACATCAATTGTTTAGGACATAAACAGTGAGGGAAAACACATCTTTTCCTGTATTGCGCAGCAGAAGCAATGCTTAATGGCAGAGATACTTGAGAAAAACCTCTGTTGGACTGCCTAGACTTTTCTGCCAGATACTTGGGAAAAAGTTTCAGGTAGGGTGAAGTATGGATACTTAAAAATATTGTGCATTTTTTGTTATTTTTGTTCTAACTGTACATTTCATTTCCCACAAATGAATTCTGAGAATCTGAAAGAGAATGTCTCTCCTTAGTTACAATGGGAAATAAAATCTAGCTTATGTATAAGGAATGTGGGCTATGTTTTAGCACCTGCAACCCCTTCTTGTAAGATTCATGTAATTGCTTGGGATGAAAACTACTAGGGGACTGATGTAATCCAGGCTTGAATTAAGTCATCCAGCTTCAGTGTTTAAAGCTGCACACTCATCCTTGGTTAATTAATGGTATAAAAATGACCTACTTTTCCACACACATATAAGCATACACAAATCATTGCAGAGATAATGGAAGTTGATAGTGCTTAGTACATTGGTAAATGAGGCCACATTTTAATAAGTGACTAAATATGGCTACAAGATGCAACTTTATTCAGCAGTGCTGTGCACTCTTCACTGCTGCACAGAAGTTTAAAAATGTCTATGATCTCAGATCAGTCATATACCAACTTTGTTATTTGAAAATATAGTATTGTGAGGCATTATGACAAAAACTGTTTTTTGCTTTTTTTTTCCTTCACTTTGATGAGATCAGCAACGTTTCGAGTTTTCCGTAAGTTCTCCAGCTTGTTCAGTAGCTGAACTCTTTGACTCTGCTTAAATAAAGACTAAGAATAATTGTACAGTATGATGCAAGGGATAGAGAAATAATGAGGCACACTGACAGTGCCTCATTATAACATCTCTATAGTGGCATTCAATGGCTTGAGTAAGGAAATGTTTTAGTCAGCAAACCACCAGAGAAAATATGATGAGGAGCTCTGGATTTATAATGGTGTGGGCAAGATGAACCATCTGTCTTTTCCGTCTCTGATTTTGGTGATTCTCCCTCAAGTTATATTAAAAGTAGCATGAACAAATATGCATTATGAAAAGTGTAATCCTAAAACCACTACACTGATGGAGTCTAGCTATACAATCATGGTTTCTGCTAGTAATAAACACTCTAGAAGTCAGCTTGTATGCACAGAGCATTTTCAACTCAAAGCTTATTTGCCTCTGATTTTCTTGAATACAGTTTCCATTCTGTTTTACAGTATGTCAGCTTACAAAAATCCTCAGGCTCTCAATCCTCTTTCAGGACAGATTCTCTCCTATGTTGTACAATATCTGCTTTCTAGTTGTAAGATAATTCACAAAGCTAATAGAGGAGTGATCATTCAGACAGAGCTTGTTCCTGTGCTACTGCATTACTTAGATAACAACACAAGTCATTTTTATGTATCTGCTGTATCTCACACAAAGAATATTTTGGCTTTACTTGGATTGGATCAGGTTATCATTGACAACTTAGTTTACAGGCTGTTTTAATTTGGAGCTAGACTTTTCTTTTAAGAGGATACTCTTTAGGGCTGATTTCCTCCCTGGTTACTGACCTAGTTCATAGCAACTGTTCATCTGGCTAAGCAATTACAGCAGGATTGATTTCTCAGCTGATCAAAACCCAGCACACTTTAAAGGATCTTTGGTAGGATAAAATTTGATTCAATAAAAAAGAAAATGTATTCAATTGACAAATAAATGAGTGTGTGATTTTCAATATTGGATGATTAATTCTTTTACAGAAATTATTCATCTTTTTATAGATGATCACAAACTGCGAAAAGATAGACTGCAAAGATAAGGAAACTAGGTAGACAATTTCTTTGAAGGTGCAAAGATCTTTCTGGCTCAGGAGACGGGAATCTGATGCTGTCTCATTGAGAGAGTCACAAATGAAGGGAGTTGGATGGCTTACATTTACTATGTCTGAGTCAGCTGGTGACCAGCTCATGCCAGGAGAGCTTAGCCTGATCTCACAGGAACTCTAGCCAAGGCCAGTGAGAGTTGGGAGCAAGACAGCTTTTAAAAAGGAGAAGTGGAACTATTTAAGTTATTTATTTATGTTGTAGTCATAAACATTCAATACATCTACAATTAAAATCAATATAGCCATGTATATAAGTGTATTTATATAGCCAGTGATTCCTGAAACATATTGTGCCCTTTGTTTTTTTTTCTTGAAATCTTTCAAGATCAGACTGCTCTATGCTAAATGGCATATTATTTCCTTGACTTGTGTTTAATACTGTCAGTCAACTCACAAAGTCAATGTGACTTGGTATTTGTCATCATCTGTTACAAATCCTGCCTCAGTCTCTTGGATACTTTTTTATCAATAATCACTGGCGTGATTCTTTCAAACTGGTAATTTTTGACTTACAAGAACAGATCGATCTACTTTGCTACATCAAACTGTGTCTTCAAATTAGCAGCTAAATGATTTCGGATGCAGCTTTTTAGGTTACAATCCTCTATTCCATCCATGTGCTTGAGGAGTGGCTTTGCTTAACACTGTGTGGTACAAACCTTTCAACTACAGCATGAACTTCTTACTTGCTAGTCCTTCTTTGCACACATTTCTTGCTGAAATGCACCCTGAAATGTCTTGTTACACAAGGTAAACACATTGGGCTTATTCACTTCATTGACTCTTCTGGCACTGGTGTACGTCTGAGTAATCCCAAAGAAAGGCCTGTATTTTTGCTTTTGCTTTTTACTTCTGATCCACATGAAAATTTGCAGCCAGGCTGTGACTGCTCCTGAACAAATTCATATCATGGAAGCTAAATTGATGCTTTTTTTCTACTCATCTTTTTCTAACTAAAACTAATTTCAGTTAAAGAATCTTCTCTGTTTACCAGTTCACCCAAATGGAAGGAAGAAAGATGTAAAGGCAGGACCACCCTGTGGCAGTCAGAAAGAATAAGTGAACAAGAAGGTTCAAATACTGTCTACTGAGAAAATACATTGGGCTCCATTCTTAGGCCTTTGCTCAGGTGATGCCCTGAGAAAGACTGGCCAAGTCATCATCATTTATTTGAAAAGTCATGTTGATACAAAAGGGAACATTCATCATTTACTCTTTGCTCCAATATAATATAATGTTGAAGTATTTGGATGAAATTTCCCTTTTGCTACTGAAGATACATACAGTGAGGCAGAGTATTTAAAATAATGTGTCCACAGAAGATGCTTAGGTTTTTCCTGAAGGCATTCTAAATATACAGAACTATTCTGTTTCATTCATTTCATTTTGTATACTTATGGTTTTTTTTGAAAATACTAGAAGCATCTTCGAGTTTGAAAAGTTAAAACAAGAAATGTTAATCAACTTTCTGGTGCAAATAATTGATGCTTTTCTCCATCAAATCAGTGAAAAATTTGTAAGTCTTGGTGTTTTTCTTGAGAACTGAGAGCTCTGCCAACAAGCTTGGCAATAAAATAGGAGACTGTTCTACCTAAAAGGTTTCTGGAGTTTTCGAATGAGATTTTCTTTAATTTTCTGACAAGTACACAAACCATCTTACAGAGACAATGTCTGTTTTGTACTGACCCTACATGCTATAATCTTTACACATCCTCATAGGTATATACTCCAGAGAAACAGAACAAACAATTGTATCTGTTCTATATATTAGTAGTGAAAGATATTTCAAAAAAACACTTGCTGTCAGCTAATTTGATTAGTCCATAACTCATACTGATTTAAGTCAAAAGATACCAATGTCTTCTCTAGGTATTCTTTAAAATTGCTATGGATAGGCAATGAGAATTAAGTATCTTAGTATTTCAATCTCATGCTTTTCTTCTTGAATAAGAGTTTAAAAAAAATTAATATGATTATTTGCATTTTATTCCTTCATTTGTTTATGTGTTTCAGCATGTTTCCCTTCCAACGTATTACTAATAGAAGTGACTACTTGATTTACATAAGAAACAGTATTTCATTAAAATGCTTATTTTCTAATGCAAAATAATGTTAAAGTGGTGGACTGCTTAACCATGCAATAAATGATGAATTTATATATCCCAAATATCTGTCTTGGCAGATATTGGAACTAATTTGTAAATACCTACTAAGTTAATGTCTAAGTCACATAGAAATGGAGATTTGGACTGGACTGACAAAGATAAGCAGCTCTGAGTCACATAGACCAATCATCAGGGAAAATATATTGTTAGCAACAGTAATTACAAGAGGTAATTGTGTCATTTACCCTGTTACAGACCACTAAATGTCATGAGTTTGGAACATAGCAGCTGTCACACAGTATTAACTTTGATGTTCAGGGTTTGGAAAATTACAGAACCTTTCAGTGATGGTGCATCTAAAAAAAAAAAAAAGATAAAGGCTTTGTATTTTTCAAAGTGGCCATAGAATGGTCACATCTTTTTGAGATAAGAGGCCGATTTCTGGAAAAGTGGGCGTTCATCAAGACTAATCTCTTTTAATTATTCATCTGTGTTTTTAATAAGCTTGGGATGTACACATATTTAGTAAGTCTTGATTACTTTTTTCCTAGCTCTTTAGAAGGTGGAAATGGATGCAGAATTCAGCTTAACTTTTGTATACATAGCTTTATTGTCTGAGAAGTAAATAGAGAATGTGTTTGACTTTCACCTGCACGGTTACTCCAGTCTGCCAGGGGTAGCTGAGGTGTACTCTTTACTTAGTACACCTTCCAGGGATTGAGCTTCATGTTATTTTGAAGTCCTCCACACAGTGTCTCAACTTAAATTCTAATTTCTTCAAACAGGAGTATATGAAAAAGGTAGGATTACAAAGGTGAGCTCACCCTGGCAACCCAGGACGCAGTATTGAGAAAATGGAATATCTGGTCAGTTGTATGTATTAATTTCCAAGTGCTTTTATTTCCAGGGAAGGCATCTTAAATGCAGTGGTTGTGATGGATGTGTTTGTTATACTGTTTTGGTGCACCTACATAAATTGCCAAGGAGCATCTGCACTAGGGAGAATCAGAACCATCACTAAAAACAGTATCAAGGGTGACCTGGAATCAAAGATTCAGTATCATTCTGCTTCGCCACCACTTCAGCATATGTTTGCCCTCATTTTCAAGTTGAGAACTCTTTCTCCAACTAGGTGAGCAACACTGAAGGAAGACCTATTCCCCATTGAGCTCAACCACTACAGATGTCTTGGCAGAAATAGTGACATCGAGTGAGTCATCTGAAAGCCTGTGTCACAGCACCTCCAGGGAAATGAGGTGAACTATCTCATGCATCAAGAACTCTCTGCTGCATAAAAGGATGGAAAACCATTTGTTTCCCAATGTCATAGTAACTTAAGTTATTCCAGAAGAAGAGATCAGGATCAAAGCAAAAGCAGCATTTCTTTCAGCATTGTAGTGCCTTCCATTTTCTTCATCTGACAAGCACTGTCCATGATAAAAGTAGTGTGAATTGTTATTGTAGTTTCCAAAGAACCCTCTGAAATATGAGTTAACAAACTCTGGACGTGTTGACATCCCCAGAAGAATGGAAAAGGAGCACTACCTGTCTCCAGAGAGCTCTGACTACATTTTTAGTTTGTGAGTCCAACTCTGAATGGTCCTTGATTCCTTAGACATCTTTCTGCTGTCCCATTGCGTATCTATCCTTCTGTTATCTCCTTGCTGATAAAAAACAGTGTTGTTCAGCAGTGTTTTGTGTGGGGCCCTCTGGTTATGTAGATGGTCTGCAAATTGTTACTTGCAAAATCCAAGAACAGACTGCAAGTTATGAGCTTCAGCAGCAACTCCGAGAGACACTTCTCTGCTTTATTTGTATAACAGAAATGTGTAGCATGGAGGCCAAGTGTCCAATATAAGTATCTGTTGCTGGTGTCAGACTTGTGTAACATGGAGCCTTTAATTAAGGGAACAGTAAATGAAAAGGGTTAGCATTAAGGTAAGAAGTAAAATAAACATTTTTTTTTGCTAAGGAAATTGCAGTAGGATACTTATAGCTCTAGTCTGGCAGTTCTACTAGCAATAATATATGGAGGTGTACCTCAGATGCAGAATTTGCTATCATTGTCACTTTTGACAGCATAATAGAAGATTGTGAAAGCATCTGTTTATTGTAAGTACGTAGGATGTTTAGTTTACAGTACAAGTTGGAATTTGAAAAGATTTACTTTGGAAAAGATAATACCCATAGCAAGAATAAAATAAATAAAAAATAAAATAACAATATATGGAGAAACATCTCATGAAATGAGACATGAAATATCTTTTAAAACACTGAAACCTTATTTTAAAATGTCAGTGATAAAAGAGACAAGATATTAAAAGATCAGTTTGAATTGCAGCAAAAAAGAAGTGCCTGACAAGGTCACAGACCTTATGTCTAGACTGAAATCTTTTAAGGTGGGATTTTCAAAATTATTTTGCATTTACTTTACAGTTTTGCCATTGAAATCAGTGAGAGTTACAGATTTTCCTTTAGGCAAGAAAGGCTTATGCTAAGTTATTTAGAAAATCCTTCCCTTAAACATTTCTATTCAAGAAGGAATATACAAAATGGCAGACGTGGAGGAAGCAGGAGATAAATTAAAGCTTACTTTACTTTAGCTGTCATACTAAATATTTTTCAATATATTTCCTTTGCCTAACTTGTTGAAATGTGTAAAAATTCTCAGACTGCTATGTGAAGTGATATTGACTAACTGTACTGTAGAACCTGCTGTGGGAAGAATTTGAGTATTTTGCAAAAATACATTTTGTTCCACAAAACTGGAATTCGTTATTATAATACAGGATGAAGAAACTTAACTGGGTTTAAAAAGGATTAAATAATTTGTTAAAACGTGATGGGGAAAGATGGAGGGAATAATGTTAGTCCTGGAAGGATATATTTTAGCCATCAAATTGCCCATTGCAATGGGGACTGAAAATGACTTTGTTCCCCCTGAGTTCCAGGAGATCTTAGCACTGATTACATGATGAATAGATATTACAGAAAGGAAGGGATGGGCCAACATTCAACCTGCCTGCTGGGCTTCTCAAGTTAAGTCTTTGGAGTCTGTAAACCCCAATTAGAGGCATAAAATATGTTACTGGATTTACCGCCAATGGACAGTTTGAAGAGACTTACAGCTAAGAGTTTCACATTTCTTCATCTAAGAGGGAAACCCAGAACACAAAATACAAAACAAGACAAAACAAAAAGCAAAGCAAAAAAAAAAAAAAAAAAAAAAAAAAAAGACCACAGAGATCTTGTAGAAAGAACAACTGCATAATGTTTTGAAAGGTAGAGTAAGTTTTGAAGTCCAAGCAAGAGAGTAAGAAAAAAACATGTATGCCCTTTGCAGGTTTTGATGTGTGAAATAGTTTTCTTCAGATGAGCTGTGAAATGGAAAATCTTCTTAAAATGAGTTTTCAAAACACAAGTGTTTGGAAGCAGGAGATGTTTTAGGGATGGATTTCATTATTACATTCAGTGTCAGGATTTCTCTTTTTGTGAAACACATTATGCATAAAGATAATATCAAGGTATTTAAACAGGTAATTAGTTAATCACGCAGTCAAAGCAGGGTGCAAGACAAGGTCAACATCATGGTTTAGTTTAGCTAACCCATTCAATTGCTATAAGCATCCAACATCAGCATAAGCAGATTTCTTCTGTAGTCTAAGCTGGCTATGTATCATCATTTTTAAATGCTTCTTATGGTCTCCTTTTCTGTGTGTGACATCCATGAAGTCCTTGGAACAAAATCTCAAATCAGATAATCATCAGTTTTGGGATCCTCCATGTAGAACTGTTTTTACATAAACCCGTGTCCAACAATTCCAACTTTGTTCAAATGACAGCTCTGACTGCACTAAACTGAAATAGTTCAAGCTGCACACATAACACACCAAAGTACCAGCTCAGTTCCTATCTGTCTCTGGTCTCCTCAATGCCACAACCACTTCAGAGCTTTCTGCAAAACACTCCTAACCTCACAGAGAGATGCAAGGAGAGTGGGTCTGTGCTTTCTCTTGTTCAAGTGTTTTTCAGCTGCTTTTAACCCTTAGTAAGTAACAGCCCATAATATAGGCTCCCCTTCATACTACAAATGCAGTGCAGTCCTGGAACTATTTTTGTAATGGATATGAAAAGGATCATTGGATTTTGACTTTACCCTCAGTTTCTTCCTAAGATTTTGTCATAATTTTCTCAATTTCCCTTTTTTTTTTAATCACCTTAAGACCAAATATGGAATAAGTAAATACATTACTATATAAAAGAGAGGAGTAGACATCTGATGAGATGATGACAGCTGTTCTCCCTGAAGAACAACAATGGGCTGAATAATTACAGACAGAGAAGCATTTCAGAAAGCAAGATCATCTCTGAACAGACCTTGAAAATAGAACATGCTGTCCTACAGCTATTTTTATTATCAACATCATTAAGATAAAAAGTAGAAAAACTCTAGACATAGATTTACAAAAAAGAGTTGTTTATGCCTGCACTGAAGAAAGAAAATGAAGACCAGGAGAGGGATGAATATATGGAAGTGGATGAAGGTGAAAATCAATGAAGTAACAAGATTAGCAATAAATTGACTATGGTGGGGAAACATGGATTTTCATATCCCCAGCTTGAACAAAGGACAGCTGCTGGTGGTCATTAATTAATGATTAATGACTTCTGTGTTAACTAAGATAAAGAATATGATGGCAACTGTGAGTGATTAAAGCTTGGGTTCCATTTTGCATTTGAATTAGGGAATGCCCATAGAAAAATGAATTGGGAAATACTAGAGTTGAGAAATATCAATATAAAAATTTGACTTAAGTATATGGGAATTGTAGCAATAATCATTAATAATTTTATGCCACTTGCTCATTGAAAATACTACGCATATACTAAGACAAGTAACCCTGCTAATTAGAGTTTAAACTGTCTAGTATGAAGTCTTTCAAGAAATTAACCATCTGTCATTTCTCTAATGATCCTAATGGAATATGTCTTCCAAACTGCCTATATAATTAATACTGATTTTTGTCTTGTACATTAATTATATGAGAAAAAGAGCTTGTAATTAAGATAAACTGTAAGTGGGCATTTAAGTGTGTTGGGTGCTGATAATTCAAGTGATGCATCTGTTGTCACTTTCACTGCCACATCCAATTGTCAGCTGATCACCACACTTCCATTGATTTGTACTGAATCAATGTGAAGGAGACAGGTGACAAAAAGTAATTAGAGTTCCAGAATTCAGAGATAGCATGAGGAGAAAATACTTAAAATATTCTGTTTGTTTATAAGATTTTAATTTAATTCACAAGCTCCTGCACTCAAAAATGGTTATCAGTTGCATGGTTTTACAAGATTACAAATGGAGAAGCATGGTTTTTTTTTATATATATGTGGGAACTTCTATGAATTTCTATACGTCAAGTGGTTATTTTCCAATGCTGGTAGTGAATGGTTTAGGAAAACTGGCGGCATTGTATTCTTTACCCACAAGTATGAGGTGCAACTCAGTCATAATTCCTTTCCACTGTTGATTTCGATTCTATGTCAATTTTTTTTGTGTAGATGTTTGCAGAATTTGGATGTGCAGGACAAGTATTGGGAAGTTGCAGTATGCAAGTGGGAAATGTTTTACAGATTTTCTGTTTATTTTTAATTGTGAAACATACAGTAGGAAGGGTAGTGGCTGATGTCGTTCTGCACTTTGAAAATAAAAGGAGGAGGTGGTTGACACACCTAGAGGTCAGCATGTTAGCTTCTACTAAGTTCTGCAAGAATCTCTGCACAGATAATAAAAGCAGTAGGACAGATCCCCATCTGCCATGTCATATGTCATATGATTCAGTGGGTCTGTATGAGTTTATGCCAGCACTGCATCTCCTGAGGATGCAGTACTTTACCCTTCAAAATCCTCTGAAATGACATCTTTCTCCAGGAAACCACATGAATTGTTCTGGAGTAGCAGCAAAGTAAAATAAAATTCATCACTTTCTGTGCATATATGTATGTGTGTATAATTGATTTGTTGCACATCCAAATGCATGCATTAATTACATCATCACATAATTTTTGTGTCCCTTAAACCATGTGTCATAATGATCATTCTGCTTTTTTACTGAACGTACATATCAACCCATTCTTACTACTGTTTAAGCGTAGAGCGGTAGCACGTTTTGGAGGTGAAACTTTCTTTATCTAGAAAGAGATCATTCTAGACATAATTTATTCAATATATATAATGTGTTTGAAACTTCAGTTGGTTCTCAGAGCAGAGATTTTATTAATGTTAACACCGTTGAGCAGCGAGTCCTGGCAAAATGGATTTTAGATCTATTAGATAATATAGCTTTAGAGGTAATCACTGAGACTAGTGCATTTGGTTTTATAGAAAGTTTATGCAAATGTGGGTGTGTTAATGGTTAAAATCTCTCTCCAGAAGTCAATTTTATTTCCTTGCCACTGTACTACTCCTACACTGGCCCTGCCCCATCATCATTTTGGTGTGCAGTGAAGTAAGTATGGATATTTGTTAAATGTGTGTCGTATTATTTCCTAAGAAGTTGCTTGAAATGAATGACCTCACTTTTGATTCTTGGAGCATCAGAAATATATTTGGGCAGTACTGACATTCTAAATAATGCAAATGATGTTTCTATCCCGTTTTTCAAACTTTAAAAAGTGGAAGAAGTCATATTCATGGTTATCCTTAAACAATTCTTTTATGAATTGCTTTTTTGCTTCTTTATAATGCACAGCCCAATCTGCTTCTACAGTTTCTAGATTGATATTAAAGATTGCTGAGCTCATTCCATGTCCTCTCTATTCAAGATGACTTTCTGAATATTTCAGCAAAATAAGAGGACAAAATGTTAAATGTGAGTTAATGAAGAATTATCAACCACCTTTTTCATGACAATCAAGTATTTCTATCTTTAATAAAGCTAGATAGAGAATTCTGGAAAAAGCTCTTTCTGATAGTCTCTTCAACATTGCTATAGATGATACGCCATACATTAAAAGAGTGAATGTTATAAGGTGCTTTATGTGCAGGACTTTTCCCCTTCTGTGTTTTAGCCATTTATTATCCGTCCACATCAGAGCCAGCCGTGCAGTGCAGATTGATTGCTCTGTATGGTGCCTCTCAATATGTATGGAGGGAATATGAAGAAGAATGGAAGGAATATGAAGTACTACATATAAATGGTTTAAACAGTGCTATTGAACCCAAGCTCAGATGAGGCAGGGTAACTGATCTAGGTGAAAGGTAAAACATTCCAATTCTTTTTTGATGACATTTTTTATTCCTATCATTTTAAAATGTCTGTTTCTGTACTTATACTTCTGTGGCTGTGTGGTGGGCCCTCTTCCTGCCCCATAGGCAGACATCCTCCATGAGCTTTCTTGCAGAAGGATATAAAACATTGAAGTTTCTCACAGCAACTGGTGGAAACCAAGAATATTATCTTTGAATTCAGGCTCAGTTATGTAGCTGATAGATAGTTAAATTCTGTTTTTTAAAAAGTTCATCTTAAAAGACTCTTCAGATTTTATTAGTCTACAGAGTAAATGTTATGAAGATACATTCAGGGGTGACAGTTATCTTTTTTTTTCTACAGAGGCCATACATCTATGCATATGGTCTTTGAGGCCCAGGTACTGCAAGGTGGACTCACCCATATTGTTAACATCTGGCTGTGCTGGAACACCATCAGCAAACTCGCTTGGCATGGGTCCCTCATGGGCTTTCAGAACTGTTCTGGGCTTAAAGCTGCTCCTCTTGGTGTCAGACCATTCTCAGCTGCTTTTCTCTAATATACTTTTGTCCACAGGAAAGAGCTGCTATGCATGCTGGGGATGCTGCTGCAACCCTAAGGCATGAGGTGGATGGTGGCATTTCTCATTGAGCATGATACTTAATTTGCCAAATGCAGCGATTTGAGCTGAGTTTATCAGTGTGATGTATTGCTGTATATACCCCCCCCTCCTGAGATCCCAGAATAATGTTTTTGCAAGATATTTTGGCCTGCTGAGTGCATAATGTTTCTTACATTTCCATAGCTATTTTCCTTTCATACGTTACATAAAACTTTTACAAATGAGAAAGCAGTGTATATTTTATATTTAAATGGCATATTACATATAAATAATATCATGATATTAACACAAACAAAGCCAGAATATGATTGCAGCAGAGATAGTACTTTTAACCTCATTTGTATGAGCGCGACATTCTTTAATTTTATGACTGATCTAATATAAATACTACTTCAGCCAGCATGAGAGATTACACTGCGGTGGGAGGCTGGAGTCAAGTATCGTAACCAGATTTGAGGGGCTGGATCATTTGTGAACAATATCAGTTTTAGTTATTAATGCTGAGAACGAAGTAATTATTTCTCACGCTTCAGGGCGGAGGCCTGCAGCCTCAGCTTGGCTGTATTAAGTAGGGACTCAGTCCCTGTTTGGAACAAGGACATCAGGATGTTGCTATAAAATAAGCAGAAAAACCCTAAACCAAAATAAAGCAAACTAAAGAACCCCGTGAATTGTTTAAAATTGATTATTTACATTTTGGTGATTTTCCTCCTGTTAAACAATGGGTATTTGTTTTGCTATAGGACACTTTATGTCTACTGATGGATTAGGGATGTGCCGTTCTGCCAGTTTTATACTCCTGTGGTTTATGGCTAGTATTGAATAGCAAGTCGAATTCTTCCATAGTGATTTGCAAGTGTTAACAAATTCATTTTCCTGACAGTCCTGCGGGATATGCGCAGACTTCAATTCTTTATTATAAAGCAGATGATTCAGAGCAGTGTGACATAGCCAAGACAAGGGAAGAAAGAGCATCTAGTTTCAGATTTAAGACTTGTGTCGTAGTCTGAACTGCCGTAAGCTGCACTAATAAGATTTGGTAAAACCTGGACAGAATAGTGGCTATGAAAGCCTCAGATGCAGACTAGTTCATGTGTGCTGATTCAGATTATGTAGCTTTATGTTCCCCAAACAGTTGATTTTACCGAAATTAAATTTTTGGGTACTCTGAGATAATTTATGTTTAAGTAAATACTATTGATTTAAAGAAAATACACGGAATAATTTCAGAAGATGGAAGCTTTTTATTCATGATACCTACAGACTAAGATACTGCATGTTGAATATACTCAAGCAATTCTTCTGACATTTGGAAAAGATACTTCAAAGCATCTTCTTTTGAAATTGCATTTTCCATTTTTTTAAAGAACCACAAACTAAAACATTAAAATGTTCACCAACAGAAACACTTAGATCATGCTTCTTTTGTCCCTCGTTCTGAGGAGCAGCCTGTTCTTTGTTTCCTGGTTACTTAACTCAACTAAAAGTGAGTAGAGTACACACTGAAGTGAAGGAAAACAAGGACTATATTTTGAAGTCCTGACTTCTGCAAACTGTTCTTGCAGCTTGGAGTGTGTGACTTGCACCACTGGTCATCTTTCTGAAGGAAATCCTATGAATCCCATGCAGGATAAACCTGCATGTGTAAGTTATGCAGTAGAATTATTATATGGATCTTCAATATATTAGCCAGTTCTTTGACAGATGTTTAAAAGAACCGTGTAGCCTATGTGAAAAGTGTAATGATGATAGTTCTCCATTAATGAAAGTGGAGTTGTGCTCCAACACATTTCTCACATAGAAGTATGTGTTAAAAACACATAACCTAATTACCACATTGTTTCATGTTGACATAGCCAAGTTATCACTAACTACTACTTCTCTCTTATTAAAAAGCTTCTGTGTATTTTAAAACTTCAAGAACATCCCCTTGTTCTTTCATTTTCTAGAGCATGATGAGTGTGTAACAAACCAGCACAACTGTGATGAAAATGCGCTATGTTTCAACACCGTGGGTGGGCACAACTGTGTCTGCAAGCTGGGTTACACTGGAAATGGGACTGTGTGTAAAGGTAAGTGGCTGAGAACCTGGGGATTCAGCATTCCTTGAAGTCAGTTAGGTGCTTTGCTAATACAAATCTGTTGCCATACCTTGAAGAAGACGGGCAAAATGCTGGGCTAGGCATTTAGGTCTTGCACCTACTAGAGGATCTTCATAGGTAGGTACACGGGGACCCTGCATGTGACTGAGTTCGCAGTGCTTTGAGTATGGCGCATACACTTGGTGGAGACACAGTGCTGCTTTAACTTCTGTTGTATTTCACGTCAGAAGGGATGATGCTATTGGGCCCAAGTCCCTGGGAGTCCTCAAACTCATAACACTGAATGGAGAAAATACCTGATAACAAAAATAGTGCAACTTCAGGGAACTGGCTCAGATGTGAGAAGGGGTCTAACTACAGCAATTGCATACCAAGAGTTCCCACTTTATCTGTTAGGTGTCAGACTCCATGGAGCCTCAGTTAGCATTGATAACGACACATAGATTCATTCTGCTGCTGTGTTAAGGCCAAGCCCAGTATTTCTCTAATTGCTAAGCTTGCTTATGATCTTAATGGTGTTTTTTTCTTCACCTGAGCCACAGTATGATTCTTCTAAATATTCCTAACATAATGACCCATCTGTAAAACATCTTAGCATTGTCAATTCCCAGCCAAACACAGAGAAAGAGGGAGAGATGTGAGAGATGTCAGTAAATGACCTCCTTTACACTGAGTTCTCTCCTCTGAGAAGGAAATCCAAGTTAGCCTGAGGAGGTTCAAACCTCAGCTGCTCCTCTCAGAAGTGTCCTTGATCTTTGAACTCACAGGTGAAGGTCTGTCAGCTCATGAAAAAGTAATTGGGATTTCTTTGGGTTGAAGACAAGGTGTATAACCCTATAGCACCTGTGTTTCTTGGTCAAGAGGTCTGAGTGTAGATCTTACATTTCACAGGACATGTGGCCCCACTGCTGCAGAAAACTGCACCCTTCCTTTCTTCTTTTGTGTTAAAGGAGTGTGCAGAAGTCTCAGACCCTAGTGGAAAGTGTCCTTCTCTGCAGCCCCAGCTGTGGCGTAGGTGTCCTTCAGGCAGAGCATCATCTCTGATGGCTGTGGCCTCCCTTCGCTGGGCCCTCTTGCACCAGCACTCCATATAAGGGTCTCATCAAGAGGCTGAAGCCTCAGAATGGAGACCTGGAAGGCTCACATTCCTAATACTTGTGTCTCAGATGGGGCTACAGACCCCATCCTGTGGCTGGTTACAGATGCAGGGCCCACTGCCCCCAGAGCTGCGCACTTTGGACTATGCACTCAACTCTTGTTTTCTGTTCTTTCGTGTGAGCAGAGAATTGCTCATTCCATATTGCAGATCAGAGCAATTAAACAGCTGCTGTGTTGTATATCAGAACCAGTTGCATTTTTGTGCCTGCAGAGAGATTTCTTTAGTGCATAACTATATCTGGAGAATGCTGAAAAGCCTAAATATTCATAGCTATATCTGGAGAATGCTGAATTGCCTAAATATGTGAGCGCAGCTTCTCAGATTGCAGTGTACCAACAAACAAATCCAGGGATTGGCTTCAAATTGTAAATGGTAAATGTTTTTGAGTTTTTCAGAATCTCTGGAGGCAAATGACTATCTTCCAATTTAATCTCTGAATGATGGAGGAAGGTAGCCAGCTGATTCAGTGCTCATTTGTGCCTGCTATGCTCATGCTTTTATTTAGGATGCTAAGAACAGTGTTATCCTAAGAAGAGTTGATTCACTGCTTCCTGGTGCATAGGAAGGAATACATATGTAGATTGTTGCCATCATATGATTTACTCTAATCTCCTGTAGCTTGTCAGTCCATCTGGCTAATGAGGCAGGGGGGCTATAAACAATCCTTAGTGACCTCTGTCCTTCAGAGGAAGCAGCCTCTGCAGTCAATGCTGTGAGGATTGTGCTGGTCATCAGACTGTGTCTCAGTCTGCCGGGGCTTGGGGACACCTGTGTGGATACTGAGGGTAATTTTGTTAATTCTTATGCTTTTACTGTTCCAGCATTTTGCAAAGATGGGTGCCGGAATGGAGGAGCCTGTATTGCTTCCAATGTGTGTGCCTGCCCACAAGGCTTCACTGGCCCCAGCTGTGAGACTGGTAAGATTTTAATTGAATTTATGGTGAAGGAAATCCAAGAAGGATGCTGGAGGTAATCCAAGAATAAAGGAGAGTTTTAAGTGTGTGCCCTAAAAGAGGAAGCTGCTGCTACAGTGTTACTCACTTTTCCTATATGCCTCCCAAGTGAATACATTACAGGAGTTCTAATTAGAAGCACATGGACTGCAAAAATGAGAACATGAATTAAGACATCTTGGGTTTTGATGTTTCATAATTAATAAGATTATTATAGAATTGCTTTTCACCTCAAATGGCCTTTATTATCTCCTGTAAATGGCAGATAACCCAACATCTAGAAATGAATCCCAGTAACTGATTATTTCTGTGCTGCAAACGTGTCTAGTTCACTTATAACCTTAAGTGGAGATTTCTGCATCAACTCAGTGTTTTTTACTCAGTGTTTTTTACTCAGTGTAAGGCAGGTTTCAGTTTTCCTGCTGCTTTTCCTTTCTCTTGCAGGCATTCCTTTCTCTCCATGCTGTCCCCAAGGATGGTTGTACAACAAAGCCTTGTTTTAGAGCTTTATTTTTTAAGTCTTGGATCTACACAAATTACAGCAGCAGGCACTTTGCCCAGCAGAAAATGTACAGTGTTAATACTTAGCATCTCAAGTGCTTGTAAATAATTTCTCAAAGTTCAAATGAATAATTTCAGCACCTTTATTTATTGCTACAGAATTTTTAATGCATTCTAACAGTATGTGCCCTCAGGAGATAAAGGGAGAAAGCTCACTTAGATTAATTGGCTTCAATATGCCTAATAAAAGGGCAGTCTGCTGCCTATGATTGACTATTGTTGCCATTCTATATTGCCTTCAATAAATCTTCCAAGCAAAGGAAAGGAGGTCATCTGAGCAAGTATTGCTTTTGTCTGACTTGTAAACATGTCCAATTTAATGAAAAACACAGACTGATCCAAATTCTGTATTATCTGGTCCATTTGAGAGATGAGAAATGTGATTGTTTTCATTCTGCTGTAGTTGAAAGGATATCGCCACAGTGCACAAGAGGGGTGCTGTGTGAAAAGCAGCATTCTGACTGTTGATCTATTTCTAGAAAAATGTCAAAATGGCAAGTTTTCAAGTATTTTTTCACTTTTTCACAGCCTAGAAATAGTATGGTATAGGATATCAAGGTCTCTTCAATGTAACAGTGTTGTTTTTTTGCTTGGAACAGTTTGTTTGCTAAGATAAGGCTCAAGTATTTGTTTTAGTAATATTTGCTTCGTCTGTTCCTTGCAGCATCCAGCTGTTATCAACTAAGCATAACATCAATCGTTTCAAGGACCAGATTCATCTTTTCTAACTTTTTCTACCTGAAGTGTGTAGACTACAAACCTCCTTGCTTCAGTCTCTTTCTCTAGTCAAAATTAACATCCACTAGCAAATGGGAGATCTTTGTGGATTGTCTGAATTGCCCCCTGAAAGTCCTATTTCTGTTCTCTTCTTTAGAGGAGAAGCCATGGACACTCTTCCCAAAACATAAAGTTCAAAGGCTGACCTAGATTTAGCTTCTGGATATTTAGACTCAAAGGCCCTTGCAGGGCAGCAAGGCTCTTGGCTTCACGGCTTTTTCTTTCATCACAAAACTTGCAAGAGGGCAGGCAGCAGGGTTGGATGAGATCTGAATATCTTTGTAAGCCTCATACTATATTTTCTGAATACCTGATCTCAATATTTATCAAAAAAGTTCTTATGCTACTTTTGGTTCTGATACTTCTGAGCTACTGATACTATTATAATGATTTGGAGAAAGTTTGGCTGCCCCAAACCAATTTTGTTGGTCAGTTTTGCAAGAAGAGACCACTCTGTCCTGGTGGAGGTTCATTAGACATCTTATTTGTTGTTACTGGTGAAATAAATCATGTTAGAGTTCATTCGCATGGGTATAAGTCTAGTCACCTCAGTTGGATTAATGCCCAAGAGTGGGATTAGAATAAAATTAGACATAGATTTGAAACCCATACAGTCTGAAATACCTTCAGAGTGACAAATGGAAAAGATTTTGTGTTCTTTCTGATATTGCATTGCTAGAAACGTGCAGCCATAGAGGAAAATCTGAGCTTCAGACAGTACATATTCATTTCCAGTGAATGTGGCAGAATTTCCTGAAGGTAGTTTTTGTTAGGCTTGAAGTGATCAAGACATTCACATGATAAACAATTTATGCTGGAAGCTTCCCTTGTTGAACAGTCACTCTATCTCCAAAAGAGATATAAACTTTTGTAAACAGACTTCTTTAGTTGCAATCACATACAAGCAGGAAGGGTGACTGATGTAAAGATGCCAAATCTATTTTTAAATCACATATTACTTCTTTCTATTTATGACACATATTTAAAAACTGCTTGTTAAAGATTTTTGGCATTTTTCACTTAAAACATGTAATGTAATTCAAAATTGTCAGTAGCTGCTAGACCTATCTAACAATAGGAGATTGAATCCACAACCCAGCAATAACCTAAAAAACATAATCACCAGTCCTTACTGTGTACTTCTACAAAAGATGATTTAGTAGATCATTTCTCAGAACTGCAGAGAGGATGGGGTAGAATGGGACCTCTGGAGATGATCTGTCCAATCTAGTTGCTCAAAATAGGGTCAAATTGAATGGGTTTCTCACAGCTTTGTCTGGTTGGATTTTGAGTATCTTCAGTTGGAGTTTTCACAGTCTCTCTGGGGAACCAGTTCCAGTGTTCAGTCAGCCAGCTCTCCAGGTATTGTCTCAACAGCATGAAAAAGAGGGGACGTAATGCTCTTCCTAGTGCTCTTGGTCTTCTCTTCCACAAGGGTACATAACTGGCTCATATTCAGCTTGGTTTAGTGCCTCATCCCTTTCCACATCCTTTCCAAACCCCAGCTCTGCACATATATTCCCTCTCCGTTCTTCTTAAAACCTGAAAAGGATGATGTTGTCCCTTCCCATTGTCTATGGAGCGAAACTTGAATGTTACAGGACAGGCCATTGACTAAGGACACGATGAAACCTGAGCTGAAATGGCTGGGATTGCTGTATCCCAGAGCATTCCCTTAAATATTTAACAATGCTGTTTGGCAAAATACCTAACCTGGTGCTGTGCTCTTGTTGGTAGGGTACATATTCTATTCCACTGCTCATCTATCAAAGCTGCATTTGGGAACGGCTTGTAGGAAGGGATCAGACCCTTTGGCACCAGTTCCAGTGAACAGCTGATGAACTGGAGTTGGCTGTTAATGTGGAAGCTAAAAGATACAAACTGGAAGTTGAGTTGGACCTACTGGTGATGTGACTGACAGCTTTCTGAGCCTGCCAACAGAGGGGGAGAAGCTGAAGCAGGGACTGGACTGAAGCAGTGAGTAGGAAGCAAATTGCCTGCTTCTGATGGGAGAGTTTAGAAATTTTCTGATGAAATTATCCTGACATTGAAATGTGGCTTTAGGGCATGCCTATTCACCCAGAGTACTAAGCAGCTTTCCTGTTTCGGGTACAGTAGTACCAGAAGTTTGCACATGTTCACAGGCATAGCTGTAATTCTTTTCACCTGTCAGCTACCATGAAAAGGGTCTGTCAAATTCCCAAACACGATGCAGCTTTTGCAAAGAAGCAAAGCTTTGTGTAACTAAGTGCTGTAATGGGCATTGCATTTCATAAAGTTTCCTACTTCCAAATGGTTCTTCAGAGGTGTCAGCACTGTGCTCTCTATAATATGAGAATGAGCATCACTTAGTACTTTCAGTCAGACATTGTTTTCATGAGAAGTATTCACTCTGAAGTGCCTTGCAGCTAACAAAGCTGCTGCAATGCTTTAGATTTTTCTCTGCAAGCCTTTTAAATTAACTGTGGCCTGTGCCTTGTTGAAAATGCATCAGTGGAATAAGAAGACAGATGTAAGAATCATGTGCAGAAACATCAACATCCAGCACTACTTCTTGTTGTTTTAGCTGGTAATAGGACATCAAAATGAGATTTGGAGAAGTCTTTCTTCCCGTAGGAAGCAGCTTTAAGCACCATTAACACTGGGGATGCATTTGTTGGCTTGTATACTTGTTAAAAGATTTTCAAGTCTTACAAGGCATAGGAGTAGTTAAACTAGTAAAGCACAGTCTCCTGCAGTACGGAAAGCTAAGACTACCCAGGGAATCTCAAAATATTTCTACCAGTTAAATTTGTTCAAAATACCTTACAATGCCCTCCCTGATTGTAAAATTATGAATTCTTCAGTAGGCATTTTTAAATGCTGTTTTAAATTGTGTTTGAACGTTGCTTTATTTCAGAATCCAGCATAGGACAATTTTGTTAGATTGCCTTGATGGTACTGTAACACCCTTTTAATTTGATGAACAGTGAATTTGTTTGGCTATATGTGCATACATACAAGATTACTGCATTTTTGCTGTTTGTCAGCTTTTCTTTTGAGTTCCTACATTCATTTTGTGCTTTGAGTATTCCCTTGGTCCTTTTTTAATTATGCATGAGATCAAATAGCAGAGTTTTACTACTAGTAGTGTTTTGATGTAGTTTTTGTAACAAGTTGGTTGGAAGTACATGGCTTCTTTATGGACCTTTAGCTGTGGCTTACATTTCTTGATAACAAACTTTCTTTGGATATCAAAGGAATCATATCCACCTGTTATTAAATGTGCCATGGCAAACTGCTGAAATAACCTGGCGCACAAAGCTGTAAGGTTTAAAAGGACACACTGAGAAAAAAAAGATTACTTACAGTCTGTACATTTACTCAGCCCTATATTAATACTGATGGTGTAATTAAATGCATAACTGAATTTATGAAAAAACGGTCAGCATAAGATACATGATCCCACTCTCTTTCATCAGATCTCCTATCAGAAATAGCCAATTTTAGGAAAGTATATTATTTGGCTCTTCTCTGTATTTTTTTGCACATATGGAGAGCTCAAACAAAAATAGAAAAATGGTGTGAATACCTCGTGAAGAAAGAAAAAGACTTTGGTGTAGCTAAAAAAAAATGTCAATACGTTGTCCCTAACATGTAGTTCCAAATACTAAAATGTAGCTTAGATGGAATGGTTGTTATTGATCAGATCTCTCTTTCTTTTTGTTTTGTGCTTCTTTCTATACAAGCTAAATAATTAGCATGTGTGACTGTTACACTTCTTAGCAAATCCAAATTAAATTGTTCATGTGCACCGGCAATGATAGTAGGAGAATTCAGATTTTTGAAGGCTATTTTTATTTCATTTCCAAAGGAAGCTTCTGCAAATCTTTTAGTTCTGACATTCTAGTGGATAGGAAAATAGTTTTGCACGTTTTGGAATATAAGGCATTGCCAAAGTAACCCAGAAACTTGTTAACTGTGTTGATTTTGCAAAAACATGGTGAAGTATAATAGTACTTTCAACATCATATGAGAATTGTTTCCATTTAAGCCTTTGATCCTTGGTGTTCAGCTAAAACAATTTCAATCAGCTTGTGTCCAGGTAGGCTCTGAAGCTAAAGCTGTGACAAAATGGCATTTGAAGCCCATAGAGCATTGAACTAATTCTGAAAGAACTGGGATTACTTTTGGCAGAACTCTTAAAAATTCTTGGCTCCAATCTAGTAAAAACTGTCTGTAAGCTCTGAAAGTACTGTAGTAAAAAACTGCCATAGCTCAGAAACCTGCCTTTTGCTAAGTTTTATTTTTAAAATGAAAATTTTAATTACTGATAGTAGGATTGGGGTTTACAACGAGAATATTAAAAGGCTCAGATTCATGGTGCATGCATTCAAGGTTCTGCAAAAACCTCAAGTAATAAAGAGAACCTTTAAAGAGTTCACAGTCCAGACAGGGAAAGCTGTTTGTTTGCCAGGACAAATTGCTTGCTTGCTTGAGTCCTGATGTCTGGAGGATTCAGGCTGTCCTTTTTGGAGAAGCTCCCAGGTATGAGATTGAGAACTTTCAGGGTACTTTCAGCAAGCAGTGTTTAAATAAAATTCAAGAGCTGACTTCAACTTGCAGAAATACAGAAATGTTGAGTTAACCTACCACGGATAAAATTTTTAAAAGTAATTAGTACATGAGCCTACTTGAAGTGTAAAATGTCAATAGAATCCAGTGGACAGGGAATGGAGAATTCATCAAACTCCAAAAGTCAGGCCTCTTAGAGTCGTTCAAGTCTGGTATTTCAACTGAAGTCATTTTCAAAGTTCATAAACTACTCAAAGTTGCCCCTTGATGCAATCCTCCCTAAAATAATAAAAATCATCCAGAACAAATCCCAAAGAAGATAAATTGTGGAGTCAGGCAGGTGAGATCCAGCTGACCTTCTGGGCTGCATACTGCTGTTGGCACCGCAGCTGTGTGAGGTGGTGGTGGTGGCAGGTCCCCATGGAGCCCAGGCACCTGGCTGGGATGAGGTGAGTGAGGAGGGATGCTGGATATGCTGTGTCCCCCTCACTGTTGGGCTTAGAGGCACGTACACCCTAGCTGTGAGTGGTCACTGCTACTTATCATCCTTGAGTCATTGTGAGTGGTCCTGATTTTCTTAATAAATCTCCTGACATCCTGATCTATGGAAGCTGCGGTCTTTTTGGCCATAGCTGCAGACATGAAGTTCTCAGTATCATGTTTAAATGATTTAACTTAAACTTGTGACAGCAAATATCTAACTGTATGTTCTATTCTCAGGATCTGACTCTGAATTAAGAATCATTCTGAATTACAGCACGCACCAGCATTTAATCAATATTTTCTGTAGTTTTCATCTCAGCAGAAAGAGACAGGATACAGATGCTAAAAATAATGAAACGATTTTGCTGAGGATGCTGAAACATCTTGCTTTATGACTTGCATCTTTGCTACTTAAAACCATTACCCAGGTCCCACGGGCTGGTTAATGAGTGGTCTGCTATGTAGGCTTGGCCTTCTCAAAGATGGTTTTTGCATGTGAATTACTTATTGCAGAGACAAGAATAATGATCTTTGAGCAATCCTTGGTTTATCAAGATAATGCAAATTACTAGTCTGTTCAGCGATGCTAAACCTTACTCTATGTTATTCCATTTTAAATGCTCGCTTACTGTAGGAAAAGCAGATCATAACATGATGGCCCAAATTAGGGGAATCATTAATTTCTATGTCTGCTTTAAACATAACAGCTAAATCTACTTTAAAAAACTGTTACTATGATAATTCTCAATGCCTTCCATTCACTTTCCTTTTTCTTTTCTCTTGCCTCAATTTCACGTAAACTGTTTGTTATAACAGTAATTCTCTGAAAATGAACTTCCACATTGCTTGCTTTTTATTGTTTGATTAGAGTGTAATATATTGATCTACTTCTGACTAATGATTAATAAGAAGAAATGCCTTCAGTAACACAGACTGATTGTTCCAGGCAGATGGGACTCATATGTACTCTGTCAAATCTGAAGTTCCTAGAAAGCCTCTGAAAAGTCTTATTTGGCGCTCTGGAGCAGAGTGCTAAGTGACTTTTGGTTTCTATATTTTTTCCTACACTCCTGTGATATGCTTTTCATAAACTTATGAGGTTGGAAGCCATCATATTCACAGCACCTATTCTGTCCAGTAGCTTTGTTCATACGATACATCTGGTAAAACAAAGAAAAAAGGCAAACGTGACTTCGATAGTTGACTGGGCAGGAGCTGGTTCTGAGATGACAGGCTGAAGATATATGAGTATTGCTGAAAGTCCCATAGAGTTCTGTTTATCTAATAGAATCATAGAATCGTAGAACTCAAATTTGAGTTAAAAGAAGTTGAGTATAAATAAGTAAGCAATTTATTTATACTGCTCATCTGTTTTGGTTTCTAGGTAAACCAGATAAAAATAACTGTTTTCTTAACTGATCTTCTTCCTCATGCTTTCATGTCACCAAAACTGGGCCTTGTACTGAACTGATACAAATTAATACAGTTCTTTTGACATATAAACTGCTGTGCTATTTTGATGAGCTGCATGCCTGGTCTTTCATCTTTGCACGTGATCCATTTTTGCTAACTTATTTCTGTGAAGTAACAATAATAACTGTTCATAATGAGTCATTCTAAAATGTCCATTTGGACTGATTCATTGTTGCCATTGATGATCAAGACTGTTTGACCACGGTATCTCTGACCAAGAGTAAGAAAAACAAGCAAGGACCATGAAACGTGTTGGTGAATTAGAAATGCTTTAATATATTCTTGAAATCAGGCCTTGGGTGAGCAGGAATCCTATTAGTGTTTAGCTGGAGGAACTATAATATGCAGTATGTTCATAGCTTTATTCATAAATCATCTGCCTCCTCCACAACTAATTATGATTCTAAGTGAATAGCTGCCCAGTCCAAAATGCATGAAAACAAAACAAGCTGTTACTTTTGCTTTTACCTCTAAGAAGTAATGAATACACTATGGTTTAATTAAAAAGATAAGGATGATTTCTAGAAAAGACTGTACCCTCATAAGGATCTTGAGTGTGATGCATTTGTATAATCTTTTTAGATATGTTTGTGAAAAATTTGTTGAGATTATCTAACTTAAAATCACTGTAAAACATCTGATATATTACATCTTAAGGAACTCTGGGCACTAAATAGGCGAACACTGCAGTCTCTTTTTTTAATTGAGCAAAAGTGGAATGACAAGAACATATACTGTCAGTAATTAAGTAGAGGCAAGGCTTTAACTCTTTTCTGACTGTACCTCTCTTTTAGCTAGCATCTTCTCTGACACTGAAGTCCTGTGGAGGTAGGGCAGAGAGCAGCACGCGGGACGTGTGTTGCAGCATTGGATTTGCTCACAGGGCTTATAGGAGGCAAAAGACAGGTTCGTCTCTCCCTCTAAAACATACTCAAATGAAGAGGTGAAGGTTGAAAGAAGGGGTCAGAGCTGATCCAGACACAAGATGAAAACCCGCAGACAAATTACATTCTGTGATATTCCCAAATTGTTGGGAATATTTATCAGTTGGGAATTCAGTAAACAGTAAACACAATGTAAGGTCTAGCAACAACCTGGTAGATAAGGATAAAACAAATGCAGGTTGTCTGGGCTGTGATCACCTCTCTGTCCCCTTTGACTTGTCTGAGATTTCTCTTATGCATATAAATTCATATAACGAGTGCAAACTGGCTAGTTTCCTTTTCCTCTCCTGACCCAAAAGAACTCAAAAGATCATTTTCAGAGAGAGCAAGAAAAACTTTCACAGTTTCTGCTGAGACTCTTCTCCAAGAAAATCAACATACATTTATTTTCCTCATGGAAAAAAAATAATGGATTTGAAGGATTTTATTCTTAAAGAGCTTATGAATCTTGAGCACGTATTGTTTATAGAATAAGAGCAAATTCAGATTGAGAAAGTATTGTCACTAGGAAGAAAAATCATATGGCATATTTCATAAAGATCTATCAACGAATTAATGAATGTCAGCTGAATTGTTATTATCATTAATAATTCCATCAGATTTCAGCTGTGTGCTAATAAAAGCTGAATCTTCATATTCATAAACAGATTGGCCTCTCCTATAGCTCTTGCTCCCTGGTGTGGGGCTGTTTCCCAAATATCATTCCCTGTACAAGAAAAAGCAGAGAGCTGGTACAAGTGCTTTCTCCCCATTTTACAGATGTGGAAGTCAAGACACGTGGGGAGAGTTGAATAGGTGACAAAGCTTGCATAAAAAGGCAGTGGCAGATGTCTGGATAAGACATAGGTCATCTCATTTCTGCTCCTTTACTCAAATATGTCAACATCTGAGAGAAGGCAGGTTTTTGTTTTTGTTTTTTTTTTTCATTGTATTTTTACAAAGAGGAAGTGCAGCCAATTCATAGAACTGGTATAATTTTTTTTTGGCTTTCTAAAAGGACATGTTCTAAAATTGCTAGCTCATTAAATTGCGTTAAAAAAAAAAGGTTAAAAAGTTGTCTGTGAGAATAAACAAATGAGATCTGCAGCAAGCTAGCAGGAAAGCTTGTGTTCTGCAAATGAAATGTATTTTACTTGACTGCTGTGTGAGAAAGGAAAGTCACCCTGGTCCCATTTACCAGCTGATTTTTGTCTTGGTTATGAAAAATCAGCTCAAAAACAAACAGTGAGGCATTGGCTGGTGAATTTAGAAGGTTGGAAAACTTTTCTTTGTTTCACGTTTTTGCTTTGATTCATTCACAGAGTACCTCTTTGACAGAAATTAAATAAAATGCCCATATTGGGTTCAGTGAACATTCTGGATTGAGGAATGAAACCTACTTACCTCACTCTTTCTGTTTTGTAGTCTTTTTAAGATCTTTAAGAAAGATGCTTTTTAAGATGTTTTTTCCTTCTGTATCTTTTTCTTCCTTCATCTTCCTTGCCTGACACACTTTCTTGGGTGTATATAATTTCTTTCATGCCTCAGAGTCCCTGTCAGTTTTAAATAACAAAAGACCTTTCTTTTTTCTCTTCTAGAGCCAAATATGAGTACTTATATTTATATTTTCTTTAGCCTCTTGAAACACTACAGTCCTGTCTGTAGCAGCTTAAAAAATTGAGAGAATTGGAAAAGAAAGTGCTACAAAAAAAGATATGAGGGGACAGGAAGTTTTGTTCTTTATTAAAAACATCAAAATGTATCCACTACTTAGCTATTACTTCTGCAGAAAAGAACCTTCCTTACAAAATATGAAACCTAAAATTTCAATTAGGGTCTTAAAATACAATGATCTATAAATAGAATATGAATAGTTCAGCTGGGCAGCATTATAATAGAATGTCCTTCTGTTATACAAGGGAAATGGAGAGAGCCTTCATAATTCACTGTAGGGTCTCTCTTTTATGAATTACATTTAACTATTAGTGGAATTAAAATCTATTACAGTGCCAGTCATTGCACCATACCCTTGTGGAGCCCTTCCTCTTGCTGTCAGCATGAGGGAGTGTGCAGTCTCTGCACATATTGCAATGATATGGGTATAGCCCAAGCAAAGAAAAGACTTTCTATTTTTTTCTCTGCTGTGGTTCAGCAGCTGTGTACAGTTTCTGCTTGATTTGATGCTGCATGAGCAGCAGTGTAAATTGGTGGTCATGAGTATGTGAACTGTGAATCATGTTAACAAGTCACTGGAAAGCAGATGAAAGGAATAATGTTTTAAAATTATGAACCTTTCTAAAGGGTAGAAGACCCAGCAGAAGACCAATTTCAGATCAGGGTGTTAGATCAAGCCCTAGCCAAAATTTTGTGTTGAACTGAACTGGATCATTGGAAAATTACTGTAATTCATACCAGAGCTGAACCCAAACAAAGCTGAGAACGTGCTGGTTGAATCCTTGGTTCAAAGGTATAGAATGACTTCTTACAACTCACCATTATGACTAAGAAAACTCAAGATCTTCACAGTGCCTGCAGAGACTTCCTTCCCACCTTTAAGAAAGAGAGAACATCTGGCTAAAGTAAATCTTTCTTGGGACAAATTAATCTAGCCTTTTAGTATCCAGAAATCAACATGTTTAGGGAGTAGCATGAGTGTGTTAGTCTAGTTCCTAACATTTGCAAACAGAGCTGCAGCACCTCCAAACATTAGTATGCATCTAAAGTAGCTTTGTCATTGTATGTCAAGGTACAGAAGTGCTTTTTCTATCTTGAAGAAAATAGTTACTTTTTCAAGAAAGGGCAAACAGGGAAATAGAAGTGTTTATTACAGTTAAGGTGCTGTTGTGAGAATTATGGACAAAGTGAAGGCAACCTCACACTACCATCAATGTCTAACAATAGGAACCCCACACCTCTCAGTTACCCTGACTTTCTAATGGGGATTACACAATTGGTTTCACAGAATCTCATAGAAAAATACATTCTCTTTTTTTAACTATGCATGCATGCACCTAGTTCATCATGGCTAATTAGGTGTTCTGAATTATCACCTTCATTTGCTACAAATGTCACATCTTTTGATGATATTGGATGTTAAATGAGTAACTGTCATAATCTCAGTTATCTGTGGGGCCTGTGATTGATCAATTTTTGACAACAAAGAATTGTTAACAGGGCTGCATGGTGAAGCAGCCAGTGGAAAATTCCCTTTCATAATGTTTCTATCTAATTTTGGAGCACCGCCACTGCCACACATAAAATAACAACACAATTGAATTTCTTTTTGCTGGCATTTAGCAGGACATATGGGGGTGTGCAGAAATCAATGGGGGATCGGGAGTCTGGAAAATTACATACTTGAAGAATTAATGAACTGTAATTCCGTATTACATCCTCAATCACATTTTGCTTCCTTTTCATTAATGGAACTAAATTAGTTTTCCATGGACACGGTATTTTAAAAAATGCAATCATGCTCTTGTGAGAATTAAAAAAAAAAAAAAAAAAAGGAAAAAAAGAAAACATTTTAAAAACCCTGTTTTAACTATAGTTATTTTTTCATGCATCATAACAGTTAGAAATATGCAGTGAAAAACATATCTGCAACACTGACAACTTATTGGAGTAGTTTTTAATGTGATAATTCTAACCCCAACTCTAGTTTCCTGCCCTTTGTGGCAAAGTATGGTGTTAAAGTGACTCAGACTGAATTTCTGCAAGAGTTTGAGCAATGTAGAGACATAGGCATAAGAGTAGCGACTCCAAAGGCATTCAAAATACCTTTTTCTCTGCACCACCTAATTCACAGCAGGAAGAGGAAAGTCCAGGGTCTTCACAGTTCTCCGAAGGGTTTACCTCAGATAACTGATGTTTCTAATGCTGTATCAGGTCCTTTTACTCATGGAATTATGGTATTCCGAGGTTAAAATTGTGGGTAATCTGTGCTATGAGCTTTCTTTAGTTTAATGGGAATTCTGATGTGAGGGTTCATACATTGCAAAGCATACACTAGTACTTAAGATACTATAACATACATTTAAAGAATTACTGGAAGCTGAAAAAATCAAAGCAAGATTGTAAGCACAAGCAGGCTCTAGAACATCCATTAATGAAAGAGGAAAGATCTCCTTTGGGGATCAGCAGCACTGTTAGAAGAAAGATGGCGATCAGACTTTACAAAACGTATTTAAAAGGCACTCTAAGTAACTTTGGATTATGGTGTAACTGTTATCTTTCTGGACTATTACAGCAGCGTAAGCTTCTGTATTGTTGCTTTTGTTAAAAAAAAATAAAATTCCTCCATGTAATATGTATATGCATGCAGTATATGGGAATGTAGTGGGATGAAAATCCCCAAAGCTGATATTTTAACAAGGGAAGATAGCTCCGGTATATTGAACTAGTTTTAAGCTGTTATAGTTCTCCACTGGGATCTGTTTTCTCCATAAGTTCTCAGCTCAGAGGTCTGATTAAACAGCAGAGTCCTCCCAACTATCTTCACATTAGAAACTGCTATAACATGAAAACCAACACAAATGCTTATCTCTTTTTCAATATGGGACTCTAGAACTTACTGCAGAGATAATGAATCCTTCTCAAAGCTGCTGAGTTTTGACAGCAGATACATTATGCAGAACTTTTATTTTGTCCTACTCAGAAAGGCCTTTTCCCCCTTGCATGCATATTTACTAAGATCAGATAACCCAGACATCTTAATCCTACTGGGCATTCTGTTATCTGAGCATGAGTTTGAATAGCTGGGGCATGTTCTTTTGTACTAAAGTCAGACATAACATCCTTGAAAATGCATTGACAAACGCAAAAGCGTATCAGAGTCTGACTCCATATGTACCCAGGAAAAAAACCACCGAGGAGTTATCTTTTTCAACATCTTATTAGTACCCTAAGCAAATTCTTTGGTAATGTGTTTCTGACAGGATTTTTCTTTCAGTGTATATGCATTTTATTTGTGGGACTGGGATACAGGTGGCTCTGGAGGTTATTAGGATGGAAAAGCTGTTGCCTTTGAAATGAGATCTCAGGTTTAGCCTAAGACTGTAGTGACTGAATGTTATAGAAGTTGCTGGCTGCTTATTAATCCTTATAAATATATCCAGTGATAATAACCCAATTAGCACTGGGAGGGATTACTGCAACTGAGAGTCTGTTAATTGGCAGTCTGAGTGCCATGTGTGTACTGTCCCAGAAAAACTTCCATGATAGATAGAAAACTAAATTCTAAATATCCACAGCTTTGAATATATGATGTTTCATTCTTAATGGCAGAAGGCTGTTGGACCTTTTGTTTGTATTGACTGGGTAAAGCAGTTTGTGAAAGAAAGGATTTTTAGACTAATCCTCTCTGTCTCTCTAACTTAGTGTTTGATGGTGGCATGTAGGCTTTTCTGAGAGGAGAATTTGGTGATTAATATTTCAGTCTTGAAATGAGTAACGTGAAATGGTATAGCCAAACCCCATCTCCCACCACACCATGGCTCTTTGTTAAGTGCAGTTTGACCACATTAGAGAGCTTGGTCCAATTGCTGGATGAAAGAGTATTGCTAGCTTTCAAATTGGCAATTTTATACCACTTTCCATCTTCAAAAGCTCTTATTATACAGAAATTCTCTAATAATATTCATCAGACTGCTAGCTTTCCTTTTTTTCCTACTGTACCAGTGAATAATTTGCTAATGATCTTATTTTGCTCTTCAGGGAGCAGGGTTTTCTCAGTCTCCCCAAGAGCAAGGGTGTAATAACTGAAACTGATGCTACAGTTCAGGAAATGAGTGATTATGAAGTATAAAGAATGTGATTTGGAAGAGCATTTTTTCATGTCCAGGGGAACCAAGTGTATAGTTACTTTCAAAATGTGTCACTGTATCTATTGTATTAAAGTGAGTATTTAGTTTGCAAAAAGGTGCAATAGAGTTTTTTTCCAGTTGAAAAATGGCGAATATGGAAATAACAAGCAAAATATGGAAATAACCAGGCTGACTGATTTAAGCTTAAGAAAAATGCACAGGAGAAAAACAGAATCTTTGAAAACCAAATCCTGTGCAACGTAAGTGTGCAATAACAAGTTACCCTTGTAACTTGTTATGCGGCAGTGTGGTGTGTGTGGTATTGCTTTGAGTGCATTCATGAGTTACATCAGGTAGAGAGGGGTCTTCGTGTTCCTGGTGTTCTGTGAATCACGCATCTGTGCTCTCAAGACAGTGCGTCAAGAGCTGGAACCATAAATCTCCTGCCATGCAGTGCCCTGGAGTGGGAACAGAGCACAGCAGGTGCTGCTGCACAGCTGCCCTCCCGCCTGGCACAAAGGTTCCAGCCACAAACCAGCTTGGTGCTGCTTTCTGTTCCAAACCTGGTTCCTCACATGAGTGGGGTGGCAGATTTTTCATGTGCAATTGTGCTGCTTATTTGAAAAATAGAGAAAATACTGCCTCTGTGATAGTCAGTGGGAGTTCCATAAATTAAGGGCTGGGATTAGACCATTTGCTCTGTAACATAAGATAAAGAGATTTATCTTATCTTTATCTCTCTTTTAGATCCTGGATGGTGATAGCATTCCTTCTTCTGCACCCCCACCCCCCCCAGCTTCTTACAGCTAGCTGAAGAGGAAAACTTGCAAATACAGAATAAGACTTTTGTCCATCTACTTACAAATGCCACTAGCTCCTAATGAAAAAAAGCACATGCCTCCTCTTCTTGCACTTAAAAATCTTATTTTTTTTCAGAAGTGAAAATAGAAAGCCCTTTCAGTAACTTCCTTCAATAAAGCAGTGTTTCGTTTTTATGCCTTTTTTTTTTTCGTTTTTATGCCTGTACAGCATCAAACAGAACTTCATTAGTGTGGTTAGTGTTCCATATAGCCCACTGATATACCATAGCCACTGGCCAAGCAAAACTTCAATCAGTTTTTGTTCTGTTGTCAGCTCACACCTCTGACTGAGCAGCTGCAAGATGATTCATCAGAGGATGTTTCATCAGAGGACAGAAAAGAAAATCATTTCTGCTGTTTTTTCCATACTAATAAGATCATTCCAGTTGTAGATACTTCTACAGCACTTCCTGAGCTATGCTATGCCCATTTGAAAATAGAAATCCTTTTATCCAAATGTCAAGAAAATTTTCCATGAAATCTGTGCTTTGGCTCTGCAAAATAAGTTTCTGCTGCAATTACTTGTTTAACACAGTTGTGACTTTACCTGAGTTTTGTTCCATTACAGAGAAAGTCTCTGCTAGAGCTAATGCTACACTAAAGAATGTAAGTTGGGATATTTAGCATGAAATTTTGTGTGTGAGTAACATCTATGTTCTGAAACCTACAACATATGCCATATTTTCCTAACAATTTAGTAGTGAAATTGTTTTTGATTGACTATGTTTGCTGTGATACCATGTAAGGAATAGTGAATTATTCACTACTGGTGCAGAAATGGTTCCAATTGAATGGTTTAGGCAAACAAACTGAGAACAATCTGATGTATCTTAAGGACTGACAATATGCTTCCAATGATTCCTATTTACAGTAGGCATTCCCACATAACTCCACTCCACTTTGCATGCAGCTGTAACAAAACTAGAAGAGTATATTTCTTTGCTTATTGGCATCTGTAAAAGCATTTCATCTCAAGTAATATTTCTTGTGATATGAGTTTGTCAGCTAGTTCTCAAATAAATACAGAAAATCTACCTTTCTTGTCAGTTTACCAATACTGGCATGACATTCAAGGCTCATTTTTCTGAATAATCAGCAAGCAAGAACAGCAGAATATATTCAGTCTGTGCCTGCTATACTGTGCTCACAATTATAAAATGTAGAGATTCAGAAATAAATTGTTCTGAAGAGAGGAACATAGCTTTTCTTAAATTCATATCTGTTACTTTACTCTGAATAACACCCTATCCTCCACCTCACTACCAATAAATTCCACTTTCCAGAGGAAGACTGGAGGCAGAAGAAGACACATGCTATCTAGTGTCTTAATGTGTGCTATTGAATAACATTAAAAAGCAGTCTTCATTGATTCTCTGGGTCTTGTGGCTTGGACCACCCCCAGCAAGTTATACTGTGATAAGCAGATGATGCCAGACCTTTAGGTTAACTTACGGTCTGTCCTCCTGGGCAAGTTCCTCCCAGACTGTGTATTCCCCACGGTAAGTGATCTTCTGGAAAGAAATCCCTCCCCTCCCTTCTCCTCCCCTCCCTCTCTCTTAAACCATTTGTGGGCATGTGAGTGAATACCAGAGGATAAAGCACAAACTACAAACCAACCTCTTCTCTCTACAGCAACATAATTTCCATTGATCTCCCTCTAATCTCTCTAACCCTCTTGAAGTCCCGCTGGCCCCGGTTGCTCGTAAGAAAAAGGCTAGAGCTTATACCGAGTTATGGAGAGACACCCAGAGCAGCTAAAGGTTGCAGGGATTTGGTATTGCTCAGTCCTGCAGCAGGACTACTTACGTGATTATCCTGCACCACTTCACAGTGGAGTTGAAAATCTTGTGTTTTAAACCAATAGAGATTAGGACTTAATTTGTGGTACACATAGCAGCAAAAATATGTGCTTAGTGCAATATTCCACTAGAGGTGCTGGTCATTTTCATTCTCATAAATACTGATGATGTACACAAGGGGCATCTGGGCAGAAAGGCAGGTGACAGAAAATCAGTCTGATGCAATAACAGAAATTCCTAATGGGATTTCCTCGATTAACTACAGAGCTTTAAAAATCAACACGCTCATATTATGGCGGTGAGGTTACTCCAAGGAGATGACTGTCCTGGCCTTTCAATATGAAAAACTGTGTCAGAGGTTATTTAGCATGTGAATAAAATACCCAGGGCACATCGTGCCTACTTTCCTGCCATATGTAAGAAGAATGTAACTCACTAACAAAGGTTGATACCTTACAGTTTTGTAGGCATCCCCCACAATACTCAACAACTTCCTTTCTTTCAGGTGTGGCATGAAGTGTTTAGGATGGATAAACAACCCTTTAAAAAAAGCAAATAATGAAACAAACAACAACAAAAACACCTGTATTTTTAGATAGTTTTCATAGGAGAGTAGAGTGAGTATATCTTTGTCACGTACAGTTGTATTCTTAGCAAGAGATTTGGGCACTTATTGAAGCTCATGATTAATTTTTCTCATCCATTTTATACTTTATATTTTGAAAGTAACAGATGCCATAAGTGCAAGCTAAGAGGGACTGTGAGCAGCATTTTGGCACATTTACCTGTGGTCACATCAGGTCACATTACATCTCAGTGGTCACATTACATCTCTCCTCTGTAGTTTCATCCCAGAGGACAACTAGGTCAACTGCTGAGGTACTCTTAGGAGTTTGAGTCTAAACTCAAATTGTCATTTTAATTCTCAATTTTAAAGATTCCTGGCTGAATCTTCACTTGGCCAGCATGGTGAGTATATTGAAGGCTTCTTCAATACTCAAATGCATGGAACTTCTTGTTACTGAAGGAAGTGTGTGTGTGTTTTGTCTCCCTCTGTGTCTATTTTATAGGCACCTCTCAGTCAACTTGCTGTTCAAGTAGATTTTGCATAAAACACAGTGATAATATGTTAAATCTGATAATGAAGGTCACATTTTTATCCCTGTTTGATTAAATACTCCTGAAATTCCCTAACTTTTAATTAATTCTGAGACCTGTTCCTTAATATGACTTACTGCTTAACTGAAGTTGGATATGAACATCTGACAAAGTTCTCTACTAAGTACGTGAATTCAGCTGTCTGAAGGATGCTAGCCTATGATGGATTTTGGACCTTGCAAGTGTGTCCAGACATCCATACCACTGTGGGTCATTACTATAAAGTTTAATCAGTATAAGTTTTTCTTTAAGAAATGAGCATTCCAAAGGAGTTACTGGGTGGAGGAGAAAGTGTTGTGTTTCACCTTCAAGATCTAAGCCTTGGTTTGGAATCCCAGCTGGTCTCTTTGACAGTGGGAGAGAAGACTGCAGTCAACAATGCTGAGGGTCAGCAGTGCTGGTTTAAGTTGTGAGAAGTTCTTCTGACTTAACAGTAGTGACACTGGGAACATGAACAAGGACGGCAGTAAAGATTTAATGTTTTGATATGGTGCCGGAAATAAGTTTTATCAGGCAGCCTGTACTCAGCAAAAGGGTTCTTCTTATCTTCCTTTCTTCATACTGTGGACAGTTTACACAAATGATGTATTACTGAGCATATACTGTGATGAAATGAGTTGCTAATGTATAAACATTAAGTTGGGATTAGTAGAACTCCAGCTAGCAGGGCCAACCTTATTAGCCAAGACCTTCTGTGGGAATGATTCACAATGCTGTAACAAATAACTCTAGAAATCTAAGTGGCTATAATCAGAATACTTCCATGAAACACCAGAGAAGTTGTTCTTGCATCAGATGCATATAGCAATTTCCTGTATGTGAATTTTCTTCTTTTCTGTTTTTCTTTTGAACCAGACATTGATGAATGCTCCGATGGCTTTGTGCAGTGTGACAGCCGTGCTAATTGCATCAATCTGCCAGGGTGGTACCACTGTGAGTGCAGGGATGGCTACCATGACAATGGGATGTTTTCACCAAGTGGAGAATCCTGTGAAGGTCAGTGTCTAAGAAGGTTGGGGTGTTATGACTTGAATTACAGCGATGTCTGGTATCTCCAGCTATTGTGGATATATGTTGTCGCAGGTACTGTATCCATGACAGTTAAACCTTGACCCAAAGAAATGGTAGTCAAAGCAAGCATTGTAAGCAAAAGGAAAAAAAAAAAAGAATATTCCAAACACTAGGTGGAGGATTACTGGCTATTCTATGACTTGCTAAGATAATATATATTCAGGCACAGTGCTTAGAACAGTCTCATGGGCCCTACATCTGCTTCTATGCATTAGTGATTTCCCACGGGCTGACAGCATGCATTATAATCTATCACTCCAGGGTGATCTGTTTGTATGTCAGATTCTGAGATAGAAATGAGTGCTAATCCAGACCTCTATTCTCCTGCTTCACTCCTTGTACACTGAAATAGCATATGATCAAGACACTTCCTGCTACCAAAGATGTTTTTGTGACCCTGACACCCTTACCCACACTCCAGTCAATACGGGGTGCTTCTCCTGTGTGGAGACTAACTCCTCTTAGAGAGCTGCAATTTGAAGAAAAGCCTTATAAAATGGAAAGCACAATGGACTTGGAGATGGGGCAAGATATGGGGTATAGGGAATGAAAGGTCGACAGAGACAAGTAGATGGGAAGGTTTCCTTTGTTTATGAACAATGCTGGAGAGAACAGCAGATTAGTACACAGCTATTTTCACACATGGATTTCTTAGTATGAAAAATTCTTCCTCTTTTAAAAGTTGCTTTTCTTAAATAAGAGAACAAACCAGTCTGTTTTGCCATGGACTACTTAGGGCAAAATCAGGAGTCTTTCTACCTTGTGGCTGTGAATGCCCAAATATTCAGTGCTCAGTGTAAGCTTTGCCATCTTACTGTTTAAACTCACATTGGTGGGCTGCATCAGTCCCAAAGGGAAAGAATTGAATTAATTTCACTAAGGCAGACACACAGACAGTTCTCAAGCAGTGAGAATGACCTTTTCAGTATCCCCATCATCAATACTTTATTTCAACACATTTTCACCTCAACTGAAAGTCTGATTCCCAGGAGGAATCAGCAATTTCAGTCAGCTACTGCTTTCGTAAGTCCAACTTTCTTTGTCAAGGACTAGCTAAATGTCAGTGTTAGCTGGCCAGGTGTTAAGACAGGAAAGTACAAGGACTTCTGGAGAAGTTGTGATCCTTCTGATCACAACATCACTCTTCTGTCACTTCTGGCACAGGAGCATTATGGCCAGGCATTTATGAGAAAGTTCTATAGCCCAAGCTTTATCTTAACATCAGTAAGAAATCTGTCCTGTGGACTGAACATGGTGGTGTGGCATGTGTCATCTCAAGAAATATGAACTAAAGAATGAAGCAGAAAGTATGAAGTTTTTAATAGTATCTCTGTTAAGATGTGCACAAACAAGCAACAATTAAGCAACAATTTCTACTCAAAGGAAAAGCCAAGAAAGAATAACTGCAGAGTGCTACACGTATGTAGAAGGGACAATTATTTAGCATGATTTTACTTTTATAGAATTGAAGTCTGTAACACTGTGTAACACTTAAACAGAAGATAAAACTTGGAGAAGTAGCCTTAAATTTATTACAGTTTGGAAAGCCGAACTTTCAGTAGCAGAGTACAGTAGTGTGAAAGCAATTGCTTTCTCTCTTGTCAGATCTTTCCACAGTGAGATTCCTCTGCTTAAAGACAATCTGGCAATTTCTTGTGTCACTTCTCCAGTATCCCCTATGTTAGAGGTGATTACACTCAGTGACTGGTGGACGACCTTTCTGACACTCACTGTAACACAGGAATATCCTCCACGCTGTACTAATCTCAAATTTCAAACCTTTGTTCTCCACTTGCTGCCTTCAGCTCTATGAGCTTCCTGCTGCATCCAGGCCCAATGTCCTTTGCGACCTTCTGGTTCATGCAAGTACCTCAGCTTGGAGAATTGTAGATGGAACGGTGCAGACTTGCAGAGAAGAGGAGCTGGTCTCACCTTACTTTCTTAGTGGAACAAAGAATTTAAGCCTCATGGGTATTAGGAGATATTCTTTGAGAGCTTGTTGATTTAGCTTTCTAATCAGTCTGCTTCGATACAGCGTTTATACAGACTGCATAATAGGCTTGTTGTCTTTGGCTTATCTTCAGTGAATTTTAGTTGCTTTGAAGAAAGTTCCCTCTTTCTCTGGAGAAAAACTTCTAAAGCCAAGGAAGTGTGGGCTCAACTATTTTCTTTCTTGATTGTTCTATATGTTCTGCCTCAAATCTGGGTCCGTCTGAGCTCCCTGGATGCTTGTCAATAGTACTACAGAACTCTGTGTACAGAGTTCTGATCACAGAGTTCTGTGATTGATGTTAGTCACAGGGTTTCCACCAGCAAAGCCTCCAGTTTGAAAGATTCAAATGGAAACATTTCTGTTACGAAGAGGAGCATTTCCTTAAGAACTTTAATTTAGCTTAACACCCAAACCGCACCTTTCTTTAGGAAATGGTCCAGACAGGACATGCTACTAAAAATTTCTGTCTGGTGTTGGAGTCCTTGGTAGCATTAGATTTTATCAGTGCCTGAAATAATTGTTGCCAAATTTTGCACATATATTAAGTTTGGCTACCACTGCATCCTTGGCACTACTTAGAATACTGAGTATTTTGACTAATGCTGTACTTGAATTTAGAAATTTATAATCCTATTTCATTTGGTACCTGCAGGCAACAGAAGACCAGGAAATTCCTTTGCTATTAGTTTCACTTCATGTTATACTCCTGGGTAGACCTATAGTCTCAATACCAATTACTGTGAGAAGTGATGGGAAATGCAGATGGGAAATGCAGTAGAGCTTCAGACTCTTAGCAGCATTGATGCTTTTTCCTTTAGAAATATAATTATGTTATATATTATTTCCAGAAAAGCAGAGAAAGATTAGCCGCTTAGCCTTTGAGAACTGCATGGTTTTGGGAAGTCTTAAATTTTATATATATATGTAAATATAGCATTCAGCATGGTATATTACCTAGTGCCCTCCTCCTCACCCCCCTGCAGCTTTTCTTTATAGTTTATTTACTCAGTCATATTGATGATCTGAAAGTTGTCTCTCATGTACTATTTCATAAAAGAGATGGTAGATATTGCAGCCTCAAGCTTCATTGCATTCAACAACTGAAACCATGGAGGGCAAATCCTAAAATAAGTACATTTAAGTCAAGTTAACATTTGTGCTGCAGTTCTGTGTAAGATCCTGATTCCTTGGATTTTGTCACCTGCAATGCCTAAAAGCTTCTAAGATCAGCTAGAGAGGCTGTATTGGTTTTGAATCAGAAGTAGTGCAAGTTATACCTCATCAGCTGTTGTACATTTTGCATAATTCCATGTCAGAAGAGTAGCTCACCTAATTAATGAGCTCCTATTGGACTTGCCAAGGGTATCTGGCAGGTACCAGCTGTTTATACAGAATGTAGGAGCAAAATATCTTCACTCTGAGCAGGTATCAAATCCTTTAAATGAGAGAAGGGTGAATGAATGGATTGAAAAGTATTGATCTGGAATGTTCCAGCCAGTTCAAAAAGCATCTTTTTTGTTGCAAGGATTTATCTGCATGATAAATATAAATATTATATAAATATATAATATAAATATCTGCAGATTAGGATTTCTGTTTTGAAATGTCTTCTTATGTTTAGTACCACTGGTATCCTACTTCCGGTTTAACAGCACAGACTGCCTGTCTGCATGGAGGGCTGGGTCTCCCCAAGGACAGTTTTTTCCACAACACAGAATAATGAGATATGGACGTACGCTGCAGGAATAGGATGCTCTCTCTATTCTTCAGCAATGAACAAAATCCAAAATGGTCACTTGGATTTGGAAGAGAGAACAATTGCTGACTTTTGAGATGTCTGAATTCATCTCACAGTACATCCGCTATATTAACTAATGCCTGAGATCTGTGTTTGAGAAACCACTGTCAGTTTAGAGACCACACTTAGATTTTTCTATAGTTCTTGTCGTGTTTAACAGAAGCTTTGTTATTGAAAGCTCATAAGGAGACAGGAAATAAAGAATCACTTCAGCAGGAAATCTTACTGGAATTCACAAATCAAGAAAATCCTTTTGTCTTCCTTCATGGTCACAGAATATCAACTATTAAAACTACAGGGAGGAATTTCATTCCTTCCACCTCAAACAGAACTCTAGGCATTAAGGCTTCGGTTTTGGCTTTGGGAACACAATCATCAGCAGAGAGAATGCAGAGCTGGAGACACGTGCGTTTAAATATTCAGGAGTGTGGGCAGAGTATGAAATTGGCAGAATTTCTGAAGTTTTATTAGAGGACTATTAAAACAGAAGACCAGTACATTTTATGAGATAGTGAATTGATCATGTTTACTGTATCAAAACTGGGAAACAACATTTCTGTGAAGCTGGTTTAACCGGCATCTGAATTCTCAGCTCTTCATCTTCCACATCTGCCAAGCTCTCTGACAGCTGGCTGGCATGAAGTTACAAATAAATTATTCATAATTCACTTGCACTTTGAAGAATGGTTGCATCAGTTAATAAATTTATTTGAGATAGACAAGGAGAGAAGCCAAACCTTCTCCTCAGAAGGTTCTTTTTGCCTTAAGCAAAAAGTATCTGGGTATCCTTGTATTATCACCCTGCTGAGGAAGCCATTTTCTCTCAGAGCTGAAGTAACTGAGTGTCTTTCGGAGCAAAGAAACTGCCCACCATCCCAACCCATCTTTCGACAGTGAATGTCTCAGTGATCAAGATGTTCATCTTCTCTTTACATACATCACAGTGATATCAGAGAGATTTTGCCGTGAAGATATGTCTGGGGAAATCGTTTTTTTTTTTCTGTCTTAATGTGAATGCCATGCATTTAAGTCTGGATGGCTCATCTGAGGGGGAAAAGCTGCAGCTTTCCACCAGTTACATCACAGCATGTCTCTGAGCCCTTTGTCAATACCTAGCAAGGTATACAGTTTCTTTTTTCTTCTAATGCTGCCTTGTTCTTGTTCCTTGTGAGTTTATTGCACATTTTCTCATCTGTTGTTATCAGTATTATATTTGGGTTGCTTTTTGCCCAAAAGAGTATTGTGCCACTATTTTCTGTAGTAGCTTCAAGATCACTTTCCATTATAGATCTGAAATACTGACTTTTGAAAGGATACTTCCCCCTGTGTCTTATAATCAATTTCATCAATTGAATTTCTTATTATCACTTACTCAATCACTATCAAGAAATCAAGAAATTCACGACAATTTTTTGTTCAATACTTTATTAACAACATTTTTCATCTCACTGTTCACTCACAGCTCCAGATGACTTTTAAGTATATTGGGCAGCACATGTCCTGGCACACATTCTTTGACAACTTTCATGGGACACCCCTCATTTATGACAACTTGAACATTTATTGTTGCCATTTATTACTTACTAATTAAACCACTATAAATTTGTGACTGACTGATTCCTTTTCTTCCAAGCAAGATAGTTCCTTTCAGAGTATGCATCATACAAAAGAGCTCAGCAAAAGTTTTCAAATAAAAGTAGTATATTATATCAACAATATTTCTCTTTGAAGTCTTAGTATGGTATAACCTGAATCTATAATATACATCTCTAGGTAGTCTTCCTTTTTATCATATAAAGATTTAATTTATCTTTAAAACTTTTGCATTTTAATATAAGTCCACTTTTGAAACTCAGTACTATGACAGAGAATTCATATGGCTTTTTAAATTTAAGAAATTGCATATATTGTGATCATCATTACAGAGTAGCTATTCATTACTGGCATTTTGAATCAGAATCTGCACACTGCTCATGACCAAGTCAAATACTGCTTTTTCCCTGCTACATTCTATGACTTTATGTTCCAAGCAGTGTCTGTAAATCTGTTAACTATAGGTTTCAGCCTGGCGGGGCAAGTAAGATTTCTGTTTTCATAAGACTTTTCTGCCCTCACACTCAGATATTACAAATGGAGTTTAGTCACTCTAGGTACTGTCACCATTTTCAATAGATTTAGTCCAGTATTTTAACTGTTTTGACATCAAATTACTTGTGACACAATAAATTCTTAGCTTTCTTTAATGTGGAAGAGTTGCTTCAGAAGTAAGACTTTCCATCTTATTATATTGCCCCATGCCACCAGAGGCAGATGTTGGTGGTATGGCAGTAGATGTTGAACCTTCCCACCAATATTCCATTCATTTTGTTGCTGTGCTACTGAAGGCAGCAGAGGGGCAGTCTGACGCAATGATGTCTGACACAGGAGCGAGGGTGAAGCAAAGGTATGTCATTGAATTCATCCATGTGGAAAAAAATGGCACCCACTGCCATCCATCGACGCTGAATGTTTATGGAGATCAAACAGTGGATGTGTGCAAAGTGAGGCAGTGGATGGTGAACTCCAGCAGTGATGACAGGGACAGTGAGTCACCTCCTCTAGTACAGATTTTTATGAGGATGGGATGCAGGCTCGTGTTCATGCATAGCTAAGTGGCAAATATGTTTAAAAACTGTGTTTTGTAGCTGAGAATTTGATTTATCAAATTGAGTCTTTATACTCTTGTAACTTGTGTAGTTTCCATGGAAATAAATAGGAGGCATTACTTTCAGAGCAACCTACATTTATCATTACTTCTCCACCCACTGTAGTCTTTTGTCTTATTAAGCTGTACCCAGGGAAACCCTTAAAAATGTTCCAGATCACTGCTGCTGCGAATTATATCTAGTCCTCAATTCAGCACTGGGATAGTTAGTTATATTTTTTGTTTTCTGTTCTAAGTCAAACCTCCAAGTCTTTTGAGATTAAATTTTGTAATGCTGTAGAAAACAAGCTGCTGGATTCCTAAGCAGTGTGTTGTAAATAGCCTGAAGTGAGTTGTATGTTTCTTCAAAAATAAAACAAACAACAACCACAAAGAAACACCGACACAATATAGGACAGATAATAGCATACTCTTTAGCTGGTTTGCAGAAAAGGAATCTGTAGTTCTTTTGCTATCCTTTTCAGACACAAAAGATGCAAGAACCAGTGTACCCTGTTCATATGGCTGTGGAATTTGGAAAGCTGGTTATTGCTGTAAATAAGATGTCAGTAGCATCACTCACCATCCAGTGTCAATTCAGATTAAAAAAGCTGAACAATGTTTTACTTGGTATGGATGTTTTGTGTGTGTTTGCAGATAATGACTGAAGTTCAATGTAGGTAAATAAAGCAGATGAGAATTTCATGCATGCAGGTTTGTGTCTCTCTTGCTGCTCTGTAAACACATTGCTATTCTTGATTAGATTACAGTCAAAACTGAAATAGCTTTGGCTGTGACCTGGGGTATTTAAATGGTAGTATCCAAATATTCATTTTCATGGATCAAACAACTGAAAAAAACCCCACAACTCAGGGATTTTTCATAAATGTTCAGTGTTGTATGAGCTCTGTTTAATACTAGAGCCAATTGTTTACTGTAGCAGCACACTTACCATTTCCGTGTTGAAAAATGATCCTCACAAACCTTTCCCTCGTGGGTGTCCAGCTCCAATTTATAGGAGGGAGAGGAGGTTCTTTGATATATGTATACCCGATGGCAAGATTAAGACACAATGGGTCAAATGTTGGTCTGACCAGATTATTACAAATCCTTGTCGTTTAGGGAGATAGGGAAGGGAAGATGGGCGATAGAAAAGACAGGAAATAAAAGCAGGGTAGTCTCTGTAGGTTTGTAGTTCAGTCATTGATCTCCAGTAGTGGTGGGTCGTTGGGTGTTACTGTTCAGTTGATGATGACGATGACAACCGTGACAACTGTGACAATGGTGATACTTCCCAATGGCAATACAAACTTACTTGTAAGTCCAAAGTAGTTGAGTCAGCTGCTTTTGGAGAGGCAGCTTCTGGCTTTTGTATTTCAGCAGGAACTCCTTTTGTTCCCACCTTCCGGGTCTTGCCAGAAGATGAGAGGGAGCAGCGAGGCACCAACTTGTATCTTGCCTTCACAGGATACAATAGTATCATCCCCTAATCTCCCATAGCAAGCTGGAGTCACAGGCCAGATCTTCCGCCAGTAAACAGTCCTGAACACTCTCTTCCGAAGGCAAACAGCTCCAGAGAAATGCTTTCAGATGTGAAACTGTCCACACAGTGATGCTCATTGCCACACAGCAACACCCACCTCTCATCTCCAAGATAAGTCAGAGTCTTATTGGAAGAAATGCCTCAGGAAGCAAGCTTTGAGCCAAAAACAAAGAAGGATTCATACACCACCAGGTTTCTCAAAGGTTGCTTGAAATTGATGCATAAGTGACCGCCCACGATGGAAAAGAAAAAAAAAAAAGGCATAAGGGAAAGAGAGGAGGGGGAAGGGGGAGTTAATCCATCAGCAAGCAGGCACTTATCCTCATGGTTGTTGGTCCCTTTTTTATCCTTCTGCCAACATGCCATTCCTGGGTACTTGGGTAAGAGCCATGTGCAGCACGCCCTGAGAAGGCCATCTTCCTCAAGATAAGCCCAAACAAAGGACTGCTTCTCAGCCTGGTTTATCTCTCTCTTGTTGCCCCTGGCCTGCAAATCTTTAGTCCAAAGGCTTTGCCAATTTTGAGCAGGACTTGCCTGGACTTGTCCATCTGTGCCCCTCAGACATTTCTCTGATTTCTCAACCGTTGGCCAGGATGCATCCATCAGTGTTCCTCAGCAAGCTTTGAGACAGTGGTGCAAAAAATAATCTCTTACAATGGCCAGATTGTGAAAGGAACTTGGACGTAAGTGCCAAATGCAGAGGTAGTGTTTGTAGGGTCAGTGTTTGTTATTTAAAGGGAACATAATATGGATGCTTTCAGTTAAGGTACAGCTTGTTGGGTACTGATATTATTTACCTGTGACAACTGCATTGTGAAAGCTTTGTACAAAAGAGTGTTTTAAGCAAATGAACACGGAAATCCGAAAGTGATTTATTAAAATGGGCTTCAGTGATTAAGGGAATCCCACTGTTAATCATAACATTTTAATGGAATCTGTGTTTGTTCTCTTCACTGAATAACTTAAAACCAGTTAGAATGAGTACTAGACATGTACTTATGAAAGTGTTAATTTTCAATTGCTAAGTTGTAAGGATTTAAGAGAAAGAAAAGAGGAAGAAAAGGACAATTCTTCTATCCTTCTGCTCTGCATAGATCAGCATCACTTAAACCATTCTTTTTAGTCACTTGTCTAAGAACATTCTAGGCTGGAGAATGCACAGCCTCCACACAACCATCTTTTCAGCTTATTCTGTATCATTGCTGTTAGTAAGGATGGGTTGCCCTGTCTGAGTACCTGGGACATTTCAGCTCTTCAGGTTCTTTCCATATACACACAGCCACACTCAATTGGGTTCACAATCCTGGCTGGTTTTCACCCTACTGAGACAACATCCAACTCCATAAAAATCAGAAGAGACTGAGGTAGGAAATGTGGAGAACTGAGATGGTTTGCTTATTTTGGGTAAATTTGATATGTAAATGAGGGCACCATAAACTGGATATATGGAATGTAATTTCTCTTCCAAAATCTGCTACATTGTAAATTTAAATATTCTCACTAGTTTTGTAACCTTTTTGTTTTCCTTTTAACAACATTCTGTGGCAGTGAATTTCATAGTTTGTTTATACATGGTATGGAAAAACTATTTCCTTTTATCAGACTTGAATTTGTTGTCTTCCTCTTTCATCTACTCTCCCCTTTCTTGCCCATTCAATTATATAGAGAACAAAAGCTCTCAATATGTTTTCTCTGTGGTATTCATTATTTTTTTTGTTATGTACATCCCCTCTTGCTGATATTCTTTCAGAGAGGAACAATCCATTTCTTTTTAGTTCCTCTCAAATGAGATTTTCCTCATCCTTTCCGGAATCCTGAGTAATTTTGCAAAACAGTTTTTTGAGATGCACTGTTGTTACACAGTGTATTTAAAGGAAACCAACAATGCTGCTTATTTATACAACAGAATTCTAATATTTTCCCTGCTGTTTTTCATCTCAATTCATATTCATGTTAGTGACTTGTTTACTTTTGTTTGACTGCACCCACACATGGAATTGAAATAAGCGAATTATATTTTTCTTTATCTGAATATGCTTGAGATGAACTGGAGGTTTCATTTCCATTCTTGAACCCAAAACTGAGTGCTTTATTAAGTTTCTGTGCTGATGTTGAAAGATATATGAGTGATGGTATTGTTTATTTTGACTTTGACAGCTAAATACTACTTTTTAATGAACTTTAATTAAGATCCTGGTCCAGACTCCTGTGAAATTTTATATGGAATAGAACTCGCTGCATTGATACTTTTCATTGCCATAGATCTTTAATCTTCTAGTTTTTCCACTTTTTATCACATATGGCATTTTACTTCATGACTTTTCAAAGCTTTTTTTTTTTTTTTTTTGGATAGTTTTCTTCCAGATGAACAGCTGAAAAAGCTCAGTAAAGACTATTGAAATATAAGGCAGTTTGTGCTGCAAGTTAGCCCACGCAAAATAATTTTGAGTGTACACTGATGAACTAAGTCTTTAAAGGCGCTCTTGAACTCTATGTGATATAGTTGTTTTGAAGTCAATTACCTTCATTCACTGGAGGCATTCCTATTTTTTTCATTTTCTGTGCTAGACAGAAAGGCTATAGATGTCTTTGCAACTTGAATAATTAAACCATTCTAGCTTGCACACTCTAACAAATGATGCAGTTCTTACCTAAATGGACATACAAGTCAGATGTCACCTTTGACATTAACTTCTTAGCAAGTGAACTTGAATGTGCTAGACAGAGCCAGCAAAAAGTTTCGAAAACAGGTTTTTGCAGCTTTACTTGTTTGATTGAAAATGTCTGATTGAATGGTTGCCACAAACTAATGCTCTTTAGGGATCTGCATGTTTTTTTTTTGCTCTTGTCTTTCCTGTGATTTCTTTATTCTAAAAACCTTATTCAGTATTTCATTTGAGATGTATAGGAAGACGATGATATATGATGTTTCTAGAGTTGATGTGACTTTAAAAATATTTTTTGTGAACTTGTAAGTTATTTTTCCCTGTGCTGGTGAAGTGCAAATTAATTTTCAGCTAAAGGCTTTAATGACCATGAATCATTTATATTGGCTGCCACAGGAACATTTTTGTTAATTGAATGCAGTCTAAAGGTATTACATGGCATGTTTTTTCAGACATTGATGAATGTGCAACTGGAAGGCATAGCTGTGCCAATGACACTGTTTGCTTTAACTTGGATGGTGGGTATGACTGTCGATGTCCACATGGCAAAAACTGCACAGGAGACTGTATCCATGAAGACAAAATCAAGCACAATGGTCAGATTTGGGTGCTGGAGAACGACAGATGCTCTGTCTGCTCATGCCAGGTCAGTTGAAATAAAACCAGCTGCTTCTGCAAACATGGTGGAAGGGATGACAGGAAAAATAATATGATTCAAGTGAAATTCCTGTTTTAGGTGCTTTTTCATTTGTGTATGTGGTGCTTCACAGAAATGGAGTTTTGAGGACAGCTTCTCCCTTCAACCTGCATGAACAGAGATTCCATGAAGTTTCTCATATAATACTGGCAGAAGGGGAAGAGTACTGTTTTGTTAGCAAAGATGCTGCCTATCTTTTCTGGGTGGGAGTAATGGCATTTTCATGCAAAGAAATTATCCAGGCACAAACTGGTGTTGATGACTGACACCAGTATCTTCAGCGGATGGCTATAAATAGAGGTCAGTGCTGCCTCTGCTTAGCTTTCTCAGATGTTTGTTGTAGAAAGCCCACAAGCTAAATGCAAATGAAGATTGAAGAGCCAATACACTGCTAAAAAATCCTGAGCATTTCAGAAATTCAATTTTCACTGGCATGAATTTAATTTCTCACTAGCTATCATCATTTTTAAATGAATAATTATAAAAGAGAGGGAACTGATCTAGAAGTTTAGCAAGTGATTCAAGCCATGCCCATATAAAAATGATATAGCTCTATGCAATCCATTAAAATTTGACCCTTGGTAAAGACACACTTGAGTTTCACCACCTTAGGCTAGAGTCGTCTGAAAGTTGATTGTACAAAGGATTTATGTAAGATAACAGGGGAACTTTATGGTCGTTACTGAGTGTTTTGTGGTTTCTAACTCTCTGAATTGTATTTCAACAAAGGTATTGTATTGTGGGAAAACACACAAGCGTTTTTGTAAAGTGGTTTACAGTCATGCCAGCAAATCAAATTTTGGTGCAAGAATTGTAGGAGTCAAGCAGATTTCTGCCATCACTCTGTATCTGTCTTCCAACAACAGAGTGGATACGTGATGTGCCGACGAATGGTCTGTGACTGTGAAAATCCCACTGTTGACCTATTTTGCTGTCCTGAATGTGACCCAAGGCTCAGCAGTCAATGTTTACATCAGAGTGGGGAGCTTTCCTACAACAGTGGTGACTCCTGGATACAAAACTGTCAGCAGTGTCGCTGCTTGGTAAGGCTCCTGATTACAGAGGAATAAGCAGGAGGAAAAAAAGGACATGAGATGTGCTAATCTCTGAATATTCATTCTCATATATTAACATCTATTTAGATCCCTCTGGAGTATGTATATAATCAAAATCTGACTTTCATGGATATTTATCAGTATTATGAAGTTCCAGTCAAAAATGCATTTGGACATAATAGACATAATAGAAATTATATAATCACAAAGATTGTTTTAGCTAAGTATGTAGGTCATTTGAGTATGACATCTATGCAGTAATACTCATATTTTCATTCATTCAGAGGCTGATGAGGCTGTATAGGGATATTTTAATTTATATTTTGTATTCATTATCCCAGTTGATAATTTCAAAGATGTTGACAGACTAAAACATTTTTATTCACTCAGACATTTCCAGTAACAGAAAAATTAATAGGACTTGATGCATTCTTCATATTAATGAAATAAGGTTTGAGAAAAAATTTATCTTTTGAAGCTTGTGATCTTTTTCCTGGGCAGGTATTTCATAGTCTTAGCAAACCTGTACTGCATGATGGTATACAGGGAATTGCCATGACAGAAAAAAATCCCAAGATAAAAGCAACTAGCTTTTATCACAAGTTATCTCCAAATGTAAAGCCTAGTTCAGCTTTTCCTTGTCAGCCTACCAAGAATAACAGCCCGAAACCAATTTCTGTAGACACTGCTTTCAGTGTTGCCACTGCTAAAATAGATTCCCAGGTGTTTCATTAGAGGTCTTAGAAACAAAACAAAAAACTCCTGACAGTTTGGGATCTCAATAGATGTCCCTTTATTCTAGATGCTACTTCTTATAAAGCTTATATTCTTTCTGTTGTCACAGTGGTTTTTAGGTGACAATGTATTGTCTGCTCCTTGTCGTGTCCATCACTACAAAAAATAAATCAAAATATCAAGATCAGTAACTGGTTTTAAGATTGCTTTCATTCTTTCTATCATGTGATTCAAAAAGAGAGGAAAATTGATACAGATGAGAATTCTGTGAAGGAGTAACTTCAACAATAGTTTCTGCAACAAGAGTTGTAAAATTGAAGATATGGCAAACCTCTGGGGATTTTTTTCAGCTATTGTACTGGTATTGAACTCATAATCCTCAAAGCATTAGGTTCACTTTTGTGAATACACTTCTTTCCTTGGGAGAAATGCTATTCTCTTTCTCCCCCCTCAATTCTTGACAGTCTGTGTTAGGATGATCTGAATAAGTTGGAGGTCAGAGACACATCTGTTCCAAAACAAACTGGTGTTAATGATATCAGTGAACTGTTCCCTTTGACTGATAGATCTGCAACTTTGTCCATTCTCCAGAATTGAATGAAAATTCGCCCAACTTCTAGTAACAAAGTGAATATTCAGACTTCTTAAGGTCTGTTACAGGTGTACAGTAACTTCCCCAACAACATGCTGGCCCCAAGCAAGTCTCCCTTTTGCATTTTTCATGCTCTGTACTGAACCCGTCATGCAACATGCAGAAAGCATGATTAAGTTTGGAAGCCAGGTAATCAGTTCATAACCTCCAAAATGGATAGTAAGCCAGTGGAGGTCTTCTCGCTGAGAATGCTGTGATGTTCCCTGTTCAGTTGGGTTGCTGGTAGCTCAACACCCTTAGCCAAGCCATAACCTTGGAACAGATAAGCTCTAACCTTACCTTGAGCTGAAGAGTTGAGGGGTTATACTGGAAACTGACAATCTCAATAGAAGTAAAGAACTGAGGAAGTGGAGACTTCAAAGCACTTTTATAGTGAGACCTGTTACGGTTTCTGTCTCTCATACAAGTAGGACATCTCAAGGACAGGTTCATATTTTGTATTTTTCAAGGTCCATGGAGAAGTTCAGCTGCAGCTTGGTGCAAAGTCTAATGGACTTACCCGGTAGCAAGCAGAGAAAGCAACTAGCTTGCTTTGTCTCCCACAAGCAATAAATGCTAGTGTTCTCCGCATTGTCTTCTGAATAGGACCAGATAGAGAAAAGCCAGCGAACAAACATAATGTTGAATCAGAGAAATAGGCAGGGAAGCAAAACAACAGCTAATAATTTTCTCTTGTTCTCATACTGTTTTTCAACAGCAGGGAGAGGTTGACTGTTGGCCCTTGCCATGCCCAGAGGTGGACTGTGAGTTCAGTGTCCTCCCTGAGAACGAGTGCTGCCCACGCTGTGTCGCTGACCCCTGCCAAGCGGACACCATCCGTAATGACATCACTAAAACCTGCCTGGATGAAACCAATGTTGTTCGCTTCACTGGGTCTTCTTGGATAAAGCATGGCACAGAGTGCACACTCTGCCAATGTAAGGTAAGGAGCATAAAAATTAAGCTGAGATGCTGCTTTTCTAGCTTGTTTCTGTGCACATAAATATTAATGCATTGCGTCCAGTCAGTTGATGTCTGCACTTGTTTAAAAGCAGAGGATATTACTGTAAAGATGTTCAGTTTTGCTAACTTCACTTTTGCATGTGCTGGAATGATGGTTTAATGTGCAAGCAGGTCAGATGTAGAGCAACAACCTATGCTGCAGTGGGCTGCACACAAGTCACAGAGCTTGGCTTTTTCGCAACAGTTCAGGTCAAGCTTGATTGTGGTTCTTACTGTACAGCTGTATGCTATCTGGGAAATATATGAAGAAACAAATTGATATGTAAGGTTAAACTTCAAGAAATGCATTCTGTGTGATACTACAGTTTTCAGAATGATTTGATTTGTTCTTTGAGAATAGTCATTGCATTTGAGAATAATGGGACTAGTCACACAGTTCTATAGCTTTCTTGCTTTAAAATCACTAGTAGGAATCTTCATGATGTAGAGAATATTTAGTAGTTTCTGTAGTCAAAGGAAGTGATTGAGAGAATTTTTTTTATGGCTCTGGGCTGATGTGAACTAAAGCTGTGAGAGAAAAAGATGTTAAAATTAGTTTTTCCATTAAAAATAGACCCAATATGGTGTAGAACAAATACTGAAGAATGAAAAAGAGTGATCCCACAGTAGACAAGGAGAGAGAGGCAACAGGATTCATCCAGATATCTTTAATTTTTACTGAAATTCATCAAGGTCTTTATCCTATGTCCCATCCAGGGAAGAGACTTCCCAAACTCTAGCACCTGGTACCATTAACTACTTAGAAGGTTGCACATAAAAATAATTTGACTTCAACACCTCCTTTGAGAAAAGTGGGGAGTAACTGATGATGGAGCAGAAGGTGTCAAGCAGCACCTTCCTCCACTACTTTTCTGACATTATGCTGCATGAAGCAGCAGTTGCTATTGTTGGGAGGTGGTTCTTTTACTATGGTAGTAGTATGTGCCAAGTGTGAGAACATTTGGGCATTTGTCTTAATGTCAGAACGGGTGGGTGGTTGGGAGAAAGTGCTGTGATCTGACAGTGGCTAATGGTTAGAAAGCCAGATGCTGCTCAGAGGATGTCGAAACAGGCTTATGTGCACAAACCCATATTAGTGAGAACTGCAGCTGGTGCAATATAGCAATTCCAGTGCTAGGAGATATTTTTGGAGGAATGAAATTTAGGGAAAAAAGGGAATTTTTAGAAAGAAAAAAAAGTGACCTAGCAGTTTGGCTTGGGTGGCTTTCTGAGGTTTTTGCACCTCATTTTCCCTATCTGTAAAAGAAAATATTATGCATGATTCTTATGTAAAACAGTTAAGATTAAGGGCAAGGAAATGTGTTCTTGTTGTAGCACTAATCAGTGACAATGCAGAAATAACATAGCATTTCTAGAGGTGGCCAACAGTGTGTTGTTCCCCTCTGCCCTTTACTCTGAGTCTCAGCAAAGACTGAATCTTTAAGCATGGACTAATTTCTATTCCATGTAAACGCATAGATAGTCTAATAAAATATATTGCTGCATTGTGAATATGTAGAAGATGTTAACATATACTCTGCCAGACCCTTAGATTTAAAAACAGCTTGGACGAGAATCTGCTTAACAATGAAGATGTAGCACTTTGGCCCCCTCTCTTCTGAGCAAGTGTCTTTTTGAAATTCACTATCTGTTTGTAGTGGTAGCATCTTCATATTGTAGTTTTGCACACAAGAACCTCTCTCCTCCAGATCAGGTTAATGCTATACCCAATTTTATAGTTCTCTTGTTTGCCCTGTGTCTCCTCATTCTTTCTTGCAGAGAATCACACTGAAGGTCAAAGCTCGAGGCTAAGCCTCTCTAACCAAGCTATACCAAAATAGGTTTACACAAATCCTTTAAGAATTCAGAAAGCTTGGCTTCAGCTAAAGCAGAATTAGCCACAAAACCATTTCAAATCACAAGAAGGTGAACATTAGGATTGTCTAACCTTCTGTAACAGGGGAAAGAAAATATTCAAATGATTCAGACCTTTGTCTTTAGTTATTCCTGGCAGTTTAGTCAACTAAATATATTTGTACCAATTTAAAAATAATACGTGTTTTATTTGCACTGTAAGACTCAATTGAAGAAAGTAGCCAAAAAGTAGGAAAAAAATCTTCATAGTTTAATCATGTCCATAGGTAATAGGTACCCTTAATTTCAAATATTTTTAGAAAAATGTCCAGGCTATCAGGAAAAACAGCATGGATTAATATTTGCTGGTGTTGCAGCCAGGAAGAATCAAATTGAAACATTTAATGCTAAATAAAACCCAGAGTCCCTTCTGTCTAATCTAAATAACTCCCAGCTGCCCTGCCTTGTTCAACAGCTTTGTTACTTGGGCAAATGCCTGATACCTTTATGGGAGGAGTGTTTCTTCTGCTGATTCTCGCTCCTTTGAGCTTGACTGTTGTAGCTTTGGGATGTAGGCCACAGGAAACCAAGAAATTAAAAGAATTATTGTAGCCTATCCCTTAGACATCAGAAGGACACAACAAGAATTTCATGAATATATTCAAAATCTGTATTCATCTGTACTTTACACTATACCTTAAAATCTGATATGAGTTTTCAGATGGCTGAGACTGTTAAATTGACTGAGCTTGTACATGATGCTAAATGTTCCAATTCTCTTTGTTCTTCCTTTAGAACGGCCACGTCTGTTGCTCAGTGGATCCACAGTGCCTTCAGGAACTGTGACACCAACAACCATCTCTCACAAGCAGTTTCTGGTTAAAGAATTTTCTGTCACAAAAGACCATTAGACCAAAAATTGTACAAAATTAAAACTAAAATTGAATTGTTCTGGTCCATCTAAAGTGCAGAAATGTGATGAACTCAGAATTTTTAATCAGAATGAAATATACGGGACTCAAGACAAGCTCAAATGTGTAAACCTCTGAATGAGGTCAGACCCAAATTTTCTGGCTATCTGTCTGACTTCATTATGCAGGATATTAGGTGAGTATAAAGTGACACATTGCAATGCTACCTATAGTGATGTCAGGATTCAAAGTCAACCAGGAGCTCTTACAGGGTCTTCCAAAGCTTTGAGAGTTCAACACTTGCCCAGATGCAGAGATTTTTACCTAAGCATAATTGGTTCTTCACAAATGTGTTTGAATGTTCACTGCAGAATATAGCAGATGTTTGAGTAAAAGGATGAAGCCTTCAGGAGAACATAGCAGCTAAGATGTGATATGTACAGTATATGCGCTGAAAACAAAAAGATAACAAGCTGTTGTAAAAACAAACAAAAAATAAACAAATAAAAAACACTGAAAAAAAAACTAGAAACAAAAACTGTAATGCACAGGCATGGCTTCTTAATGTTTTCTGATGGGAAAAGTCATCAATATTTCCTTGTTTTACTGCACTTACTATTATTTCTTGATTGAATTTGTTCAGTATAAGCTCGTTATTGTGCAAATTTAAATAAATATTTCTCTTACCTTAAGTTTCTGTTTGTGTCCTCTTTCTTTTTCAAGGGTATCATTTTTTTCATGTGTGTCGTTGTTTTTAATCCTTTGTTATCATGCCTGGGCAGCTGGGCAATTCTACTGTTCCTCCACATAGAGAGGAATACTGGAATTAGAAAGGAGCATGTGGGAGTTTTTGCCCAGCACAACCCTAAGCCTGTCATTTCTTATCTTATTAACTTCATGCGTGTGAGTCAATGGATTCAACCGAACAATTTATGTGCCCAAAGATCTGACTCTACATGCCAGTGAGATGCTGCCACCCAGAGTGGGTACAGACTATTTCTGTGTGACTTACATCTGTGTTCAGACAAAAGGGATGCTCTCTAGATTCTTGCTCTCTCCAGCTGCCCTAGGCAGGTTTGTTTCTCCATAAGGTCCACAGCTGTTTCAGTTGTTTGTGTAAAGTATCTTAATGCATGGGGATCACTTCAATATGCAAGCTCTGTTTTCATTACTGCACTATTGGGACAATAAATAAAAGAGGCTGCATGACCTTTTTATTCTGGAAGAGACATAAAGAATAAAGCAGTGCTTAGAAATTAAGGACTGAAAAGGCTGAATACATACGGAATTCATCACAAAAAGTGAAAACAAAACAGAAGAGGAGGAAATTGCCCCAAATGGCACCATCCCTTTAAACAGTGCTTTAGTAGTCACATTTTCAACGTGCATTTCTTGTCTTAGCATCTCTCTTACCTTCTCAGTTGTCACAGGCTAAACTTCCCTCACATAATAAGAGATTATGAGGGAAATCTATGAACTTGTTTTTAACAAAACTGTAGTAATTTCCCTCCAGCAAATGCTACCATGTAGTGTTTCATATACAGAAGATGAAAGGAATGCCATGCAACTTCATGTACCATGTATCTGTCCGTTGTAGGGAGTTGGACAAGGTGACCTTTAAGGTTCCCTTCCAACTCAAATGATTCTGTGATTCTATTATCTCCTTGAGCCCAGGTATCTATCAATTACTGCACATTTCTGAAGCAGAGGGATACAGGAAATCCTAGGCCTTTGGATGCAAACAGCACAAACAAAGCAACGACACTAAAAATCTGAAGAAATCCTGCAAAATCTCATTGATAGCTTACACTGGATCATTAAAACTATGAAGATTATTCCAATCAAACAAACCTTCTTCCTCACTCTGTCCATAAATAACAGGTAGTCAAGGGATTTACTGTTTTGTCCAGTTCCTGGCAAGCTGCAATCAATGTTTCTTAAGCTCCTTAAAAAGGAGGCTGCTTTCTGTGCAGCGTTTTCTTGCCTGCTAGCAATTGCTCAGAGGTCATGTTTTGTCCTCAGCCATAGAGGTACATTTCCCGTTGATTTCAGTGGCAGCTGCACACCTATTTCTGAGAAAAGGTTTAACAGACAGCACTACTGTTTAGAAATTGCAATTCACTTTCATTAAAGAAAGAGAATAAGATAGGTGCAGGGAATACATGAAAACCAGACTTATGATTTTGAAAGATACAAAGAAGACTGAACATTTTTCAAGCACAAAATCCTCACGCACTGCTGCATGGTGCAGAAAGCACTGACTGAAACCAGTGAAGTGGGCAGAAGGAAGGGCAGTCACAGCTGTGAGCATCACTATTTTGGGTGTAGGGAAAGGTAAGCTATGGGTGAGGCAAGTATGCCTGCCCTTGCTTTGGTTTGGTGCATCCCCTGACACCGAATTTAGATTTGTAACATATGAGTCACTCCCTGGAAGTGGAGTACCGGAAAACCAGTACTTAATCCCAGCATTTATTCAAAACTAAAAATATGGATAGATGGAAAATACACATCTCTCTCCTCTTGTTGTCTACCGTGATCTGAGAACTTTGTGCTATTGCAGGTTTATGAAGGGCAGTGCAATACAAAAAGAAACAGGCTTAAAAGCCAAGGATTGAAACATAACATAATAACTAAACCTTGGAGAGACAGTGCCACGTGTATGTGAAGAGCAGAAGTTACCTTGCTGAACAAAGCTGGAAATCTCTGCTGAATAAAAAATGGAAATGGGGTGTGTGAACATTGTCTAATTTATCAGTGTTCAAGGTTACTAATCAGATGGGAGTTCTAAAGGTCAATAAAGTCCAATGAGACATCTTGGTGACCTTCGCTGTCATCCACTTTCACCCTCCCCCTTCCTTATCTCCATTCTATTCAGTCAAGCCACAAATTAGTAGCACGTTTTTCATTTTATTTGAAAAATAAATCTATGTATTATTAAAAATGTATGTCTAATTTGAAGGCCTAAATGTCCACCAGATAATACAGTCCATAAAAAATATATATTCTATTTCTGTATTTCTGAACAATGCAAGTACATTGTGTTCTTTTAGTGGCCTTTCATTATTGATACACTGTTTGCTGTAGTAGAATTCAATAACTTCCATAAAGGAATTGTCACCTCTCTGCAGAGTAATTGGCCTAAGTTAATTGACTTACAGATACAAAGGCAGAAATGTCTTCAGTTACAATGCTGAATTCAGTGCTGGGGTGAAACAGGATGACAAAAAGCAGCAGTGTTGGTAAGCTGTAGAAAAGGGAACTAGCTGTGTTGCTGCCCACTTCTAGCACTCAAAAACTGGCTGGGGAAAGAACAGAGGTCTGGCTGCCTCAAGCCTCCTTATCAGCATGCCTTTGCTCTATCATCCAACTTTTCTAGCCCAACTGGTGGAATATGGTCGTTTAGCCACAGTTGAAATGCACCGCTTCTTTCTAGGGAATGAAGAAGTGGATATTTAGGTGGGGAGCCCTGTATAGCTGCCCACAGTCAGTACCAGCATAGGCTTTCCACAAAGTAGACACAGCAGCAAAAGCTTCAGATATAGAGGTGGATGGGGCAGCTCCTGAGCTCTCTCCATGCCCATGGGGTGTCTCACCTGGAGTGGGTGGTTGCTGTGTGTGTTCCAGTGCAAGATGCTCTGGGCAGACTGAACTTGTGGGTCTTCTCTGAAGTGCATGAGTCCCTGTGCATTCACTCAGCTTGCATGGCCTCCCTCCTTTTCTCAGACAAAAATAGCAGTAGCTTTAGTTCAGCTAGTTATTTTTTAATGGTGAGACTAACTTACAGGCAAATGCAGTTTAACTTGTCCCCAGACCAGTTAATAATTTAAGTTCAAAGTCACCAGATAGCTTTTGCCACATATTTAAGGAAACGTCTCAGAGTAATACGAATAGAAAGTAAGTAGGAAGACTTGAGCAGCTTTGGCATCTGCTGAGTGCACAGCTTGTGGAGAAACGGCTGTTCCACTGTGGTCCCACTGTGGTCCCAGAGAGGTCCCACTGCAGCTGCATCTTCTGCCTGAACCAGAGAAGCAGTGCCACCATGTTCCACATGTTCACAACCTCAGCAAGCTCCTCTGTTGCTATTTTAACTACTAATTAAAAATGTAAAATTTCTTGTTGCTTTAGTGTGGTGGCCAAATCTCTGCCCTAGGAGGAAAGACAAAGAGCATAGCTGGGTTTCTCAATAAGAAGAGATTTAGAGAGGGCCTGCAAGGAAAAAGACCATGTTGCAAACTCCTGTCCATGTGAATAGTCATTAGTATGTCAATATTTCGCTTTTGAGTTTTTTCTTTCTTTTGTTTTTCGTTTGTTTGTTTTCACAATTGTCATTCTAATTAAAAAAACAACATTTATGTATATATTTAAATTATCGGTTGTTAACATCACTTACACATCTAGATCTACACTAATCAGTATTTTCTTACTGCCAGTTTGCAGTCTGGAAAATGCCAAAGAGACATTATTTAATATAACAGATTTTCACCCTTCATTCTACTCATCTGTTCATACATTGGGTCTCTAATGTGAAACTTTAATTACTTCAAACTGTAAGAATCTATTGATCACATAATTTTTCATCCATAAAAGAGCCAAACTCAATTATTGTTCTTCATCTTAAAATCAGTTTTTATCAGTAATCTCATTTTACTATTTTAGACTTGAAGTACATTTCCTCAGATGTCATTTAAGTATCAACAGCATTGCTTGGAATTGTAAAAGAAAATTTTTAAGGACTTATTTTAGGACTGAGTCACGTTAAAAACCAAAATAAGCAGAAGTGCATCAGCACAGCTAGAACAGCCATCCAAACAGAACAGAAGAAACAATGTACTGACTCAAGTGCAATTTCATGGTGGGGAGGGAATGCAACTTTATTCGTTGGGGTGAGGAACAAAACAGAAAACAACCAGTAAAAGCACAAATACCTGCTCTTAATGACCACTGACATGATAAAAACAAAAAAAAAAAAAAAAAAAGAGGGATGTAGCTTTTTGGATGGCTGCATTATTACGAGAAAGTCTGGAGCTGATGCTGCTTTTGAATATCTCATCTGTCTTAGCATGTCAAAGCCCTTTCCTGTTTATCTTCTTGACTACTTTGATAAAAATGAAAACAAAAATATTTAGAGCAATCACAACGTCCAGTTTTCTCCCACAGTTGGTCCTGGTTGCAGTGGGTGCCTCCTGTCCTCCTCGGGGCAGCTGTGGGCACTGGCCCCAAAGCCAGGAGCAGCATTTCATCCACGCTCACACTGACTCCTCTTGAAGACACGCAAGGCAAGAAATCCTGGTTTCACTGCAAGTCCTATGGACAACACTTGGTTGTCAGTGCCTGCACTGGAGCAGGAACCCTCTGCCCCTGCCTTGCCTGGTCAGGCAGCTGACAAACTGACTTTCAAGCTTATCTAAAGCAGACACCATGAGAATATGGCCTTATAGACATTGCCAGCAGCAATGTGAAGGGGTAATGTATCTACAGCTTAAATGATCCTTTTTTAATTAGCCCGCTTTTGCCATTTTAAGTTTCCTCTGGGTAATGATTATGTCTGATGTTCTCTGATGCTCTTGTGAAAAACACAGCAGGAGAAGAAGAAATAATTCAGTTTCTCCACTTGGTAAACTTGAGAGGCTGCTCAGCCAATGCTTCCTTCAAAGGAGAAACAGCTGGAACCCACAGAGCTCATGATCCCCCAGAAGCAGCCCAGCTCAGCAGAAAGGCAGACCACACCTGAACCCATCCTGGCTGCCACAGGCAGCTCCTGCCCTCTGGCCCCAGCAGCAAGAGCACTGCCTCTGACACCCTTCTCACAGCAAATTAACTCCTTCACCACACAGCTATTGGGTTGCCTTCTTTTGGCTGCAAACGGTGGGGAAAAGGCAGCAGACTGGGTTGTGTAACTACATTGCACCCTGCTTGCTGTTTTATTCAGCAAATTACACGCTGTTCCCTCTTCTCATCTGTGGGCACAGAGGTGAACTCCTGGCAGATCACTTTCAGAGCTGGCCTGCCTCAGCACAGTACTGACGGCTCCCATGACAGATCATTTCATTTTGTTACGCTTTCAAACTTTCTTACATTTACATCACTTCTTGTGATGGAGATTGGTTGGGTTGCTTTAAAGGCTTCAGCCAGTGTTAATCATCCTTTTACAAAGCCCAAAATAGACATTTCCACTGTACATTTCTTGTGCTTACTGGTAACTGTATGATTAACATCACTGAGTTTGGACAAATTCTTACTTTAGCCCTAATTCTGCCAGTTCAAACTCATCTGTATTTTCTATTGCTTTGGGACTTGAGCCAGACTGAGAAAGTTGCTGCTGAAATCCTAATTATCTTTGGTCTTTCTTTCCTTCTGAATGAGGATTATAGGAAATCAAAGTTGTTGTTTTTTTTCCCCTCCCAAAAGAAAACCCAAAAAAGCCACAACAGCAAAAACCGAACAGAAACAAACCACCACCAAAAATTCAACAAGCCAGACAGAAACTACTTCTAAAACCTGCATCTCAAAAGGTCAATTTGCACCCTCATTCCTGCAGATCTAAATCCCTCAATCACACCAAACTTTGAAATGCTTCATCAATTTTCAGCAAAGCTACAGATACCCAGACTTTCATATAGCCCGTTTGAGCGATCTTTTTATTTCTCCTGCAGCATGTTTTCACCATTCATGCATCTTTCAAATCATTTTTGTATGCTCCATGTATTTGAATAACTTCCTAGTGGTTAATAGCACACAGTTTCTTACCTGTTGCATTTAACATTTTTCAGATGTTAGAATTTAAGATTCATACATAAAATAGAATCTCAAGGTTGGAAAGGACCTGCAAGATCATCTAGTCCAACCATCCTCCCATTACCACTGCTACCACAAGCACTAAACCACATCTCTCAGCTCCTCTCCCAGGCACCTCTTGAACACTGCCAGGGACGGCGACTCCACCACCTCCCTGGGCAGCCATTCCAGTGCCTGATCACCCTCTGAGAGAAAAGCTCTTCCTTATGTCTAACCTGAACCTCCCCTGGTACAACTTGCAGCTATTTCCTTGGGTACTGTTCGTTGCCTGGAAGAAGAGGCCAAACCCCTCATCACAACCTCCCTTCGGGGTGGGGGGGACTGGACTTGAACAAGTTCATCTGTGTCCCCAATAAGCTTTGAGACACTGATGTTAACAGCATAATATCTTACAGCATCAAGTAAAGGATGGAAGTTCACCCTGGTTCATCTCTTACCATCTCTTACATCCTCAGGTACACCTGGTCAGCAGCAGCAGACCTACCTCTCTTCCTAAAGAGAGCTGAATTTGGCACAGTGCACTTAAGGGTAAAGCTAAAATTGTGTTTTATTATGCATTTGAAATATTTTCTGTGCTTTATTACATTCCAGCATCTTTGCATTGATGCTTTTTACAAGTATTTCTGAACGATCAATCAATACAAGGTCAACTGCAGCCATTTTCTGCATGGTGTGACTCAAAACAGACACACGGACATTAATCACAATACAGAGAAGCACAGTTTTCACTGTAACCAAGATGCTTTTCATGTACAAAACAAAATAGACAGACTGGTTTCAAGTGAATTAGGTAATAAATTTTCTCTCTGAGTTTAGCAAGATCAAGATCAGAGGAAAACATAGATGTGAATTTACAGTGTATTTGCTAAATGCTGTACCTGAAAATCCTGACAAGGCAGCCACTGAACAGAGCAGATATAGATCAGTCATTAAAGGACTTTAGGATGAAGGAGTGTTCTGGACTGAGGGATTTCTGGCTCTGAGCTTTAAGCACATGGCATGGCTGATGGAGCACACCTGAGCATGGGACCAGCTGTGATGGAGGAGCAGCTGATGGATGCTGTCACCTCCTCTCAGCTGTGATGTAAATGAATCCCAGGAAAGTCAGCAGAGATTATGCCTCGTGGAGGGACCCAGGCGCTAAAATATTTATGTACATGTTAAATGAAGGATTCCTATTAACCTTAGATAAGCCCATGCTGTTTGTTTGTTTCTTTGTTTTGCAGGGCCTTTGAGCCCTTACACATCCTATCTGGCATGATTCAAACACGGTCTTCTTCCCATCCCTTTCTCCCCAGGGATGATGTTCAAAGAAGCTAAAAATATACACAAACTGAAAATGACACTGACTATAGCTGGTCTATTTTGTTTGTCTGAGGCACAAAGAATAAAGCCAAATCTGTTTTGAAGCTATTTTGGTCCTGTGAGAGAGCTGGGTGTTGGTAGCGTCAAGAATGCTCTAGCTGCGTCCCTTTAGGTGTTGCAGATGAAAGGATCCATTTGATACAGTGCAGCCCCTCAAACACTGCACAGTTAGGGGCAGCCATGCACAAAATTACGCACACAAAGAAACAGAATGACTTGCATATATGTGACTGTAGCACTACCTCTGTGAAAAGAGAGGTCTGTTCCGCCTCATTGTGCGCATGGTGCCCCCAATTACATGTGCAACCTGGTTGCCTATCTTCAATGGCTCAGCAAGAAGATTACTTTCACAGCAGCTCCCTGATAAATGTCTGCTCGCTCATTAACATTGCTGACATTTCCTACGTCTGCTCAGATCTGTAGCCTGAGCTAATCCGTATCTTATTTAGTTCATAGGCTAAAGTTCAAATGGAACAAATTTTGATCCTATTTGTATGACTGTATAATTTCCCTCCCTTCTTTCTGGTCACAATAATAGCTTCAAATCCAGAAGGAAAAAAAAAAGAAAACAAAAAATAAAAAAAGAAAAACAACACCTCTACTCTGAAGCAGTGGAAAGCTCATTTATAATAATTCTGGGACAAAACTACCTTTTAACTCTGAATATGTATAAATAATTTTTTCAATCACTTTTACCTTTACTTCTGCACAGTAACAATAATTCAAATCTATATTTCTTTCATAACTGGCCTATGTTACAGTGATATATATATTCCCATTAAAGCACTAAATATTTTTTTCAATGTATTTAATGAAAACACATATAGAAGATTTTTGAATAATGTGTGTTCTTATAACTGGCAACACTTTTTTATGTGGGATGGTGACAATGTAAGTCAAACCAAAGGCTGTGCTTAAATAATGTTATTTGTCATGGCCTGAATCCACAAGGTAGGTGTCAGAAAATGTTCAACCTGAAAAAAAATGAACAGAACTTGGGAATTTTTGTTGCTGAACTATTTTCTTCAACATTGTAATTATCCAGAGAAGTGGAATAAATGATGTAAAAGCTTTATTTCAAAGATTTATTAGGATAAGATGGAGTTACTTGTCTAAATAAAAGCCATACTCAGCCAAGCTGTATCACAGTGGCATATTTCAGTGTCCTTCTAGATGACCCTGAAGTGTAAGTCATGTCTTGCTTTCTGTGGGTTTGAGCCCGGCTCTTTCCTTCATTGTGAGAAGAATTGGTAAATGTCAATGCCACCCCAATGCCATAGCAGTGAAATGCCTGGCAGAGCTCAGGATGTCTCTTCCTCAGCCTGGCCACCTCCTCTGCCCCACCACCAAACCAACCATCTGCCTCAAGGTGCCATAGCCTTGAGCACGTACATCTCGGTCTCTTTTTGCCCAGGACTCATGGATTCCTGGGCATCCAGTGGCTTTGAGATATGAGGTGGGTGGGAAGAAGTGTCCCCCAAGCCCTATGGTTTGGGTGTTCACATCTTCCTTGTTTAGAGGCTTAGAAAGATGAGCACTACAGACCGAGGGCCCAATGACAAGAGGCCATCAGCACTGCTCACACAGACTTATAGATAATCGAACTACAGAATGACAGTTGATCATGAACTTATCCTGTTCATTTATGAACTGCTTAATCTTTTTGAAAATATTGCTTTGCCGGAAATAACAAGCATTTAATGAACAACTTTAATAATAATAAAAAAGATCCACATGGGATGCAATTTCAGTGTCATTTTTAACGCAGTAAATAGCTTTTATTCACTGGAGTGCGCAGTCTTTTGTTAACATCCATGAGAACTCAAAAATGTCATATTAGTCACTGGAGAACTCCCATTTTATTCCCCATCTACTCTGGAAACAAATATAGAATTACAAGGGAAGCATTAATAAAAAATTGAGTGTAAGGGCTGCAAGGACTGATACAAAGTGCATTTGATAGTATGCATCAAGATGTAGCAGGACAAAAAATTCCATACAATTCATGCTTAATGCACTGTGTTTTTTTTGTTGGTTTTTTTTTTTCCCCCAAAAAAGACAACAATGTATTTTAAACTAGAGCTAAATTTGTCTCCATAAATAATAAAGTAGTGGAAAGCATTGCATCAGCACAGATGTTCAGAGCCAGTGGCATCCTAGTGGCTTGATTACCTAAGTAGATTCCTTCCCAGATTTAGTTAACAGTAGATTTAGGTGACAGGTGACAGGTAAGGAAATTGACCCTTCCTTTCTGATCATAACTAATTTTCACTAACATGGAAGAATTAGAACGAGTGAACCCCACAGAGAGCACGAATTCACCCAGACGTCCTAATGACCAGGAATACAACCAAAGGAATTTCCTCTACTTCAGTGGCAGTGATCAAATTCAGTGTGAAGAGATCTTTGTCTCTCTTTAAAGGTCACTAATGGAAGAGAAATTGAACCAAAAGCTCAGCCTGGGCATTTTTCCTATTCTTTTTTCCTTTTCCCTGCTCCTTCCCTGTGCGTTCTTGGGAGGTTTCTGGCACTGTACACACAATGATTTCACTCCTGCTTGTGTTGCTGTCATATTCTCTGAACAAAAATCTAACAAAACCAAACAAGACATCAAGGAATATTCAGCAATGTGGAAAAGCCAGTAGGATTGTTAAAAAATGAATAAACAGATTAGACATTGCATGCAGGAGAGGCAATTTACACCATCATGTCTTCACAAGCAAAAGTGGCTGTTTTCCATGTACTGGCATGCTTTTGAGCCTCTTTCTTGTCTCCCAATTATATGCTTGTCAAAGTTAGAGCCAGAAGGTCGTAACCTCTTTGCTCTCTTCACTATATAAATCAGCCAGCCAAAACTACCATTTCTTAGTGCATTTCAATTATTTATGACCCCAAACCTAGTTGAACAAATATGCTCCTAGGCTAGAATCTAAAGGCTAAAAGAAGAAAAAAGTCGGCATCACAAATCAGTAGCAGCGGGCAACATCAGATTGGGGAATACAAGCTCCATAAATAGCAAGAACACTTCCTGCATGCCTTCATTGGGTCAAAGGTTATGGGAACTTCATATTGAAGTGTTCATTTGAAACCACATTGTCCTGATATGTTTTTTAATATACTGCTTGGATATACAGCTGAGACACACACAAACATATGCTCACATCTGAAACAAACAGACTGGATCCCTCATCCCAGCCAACTCCAGAACTCAGCCCCTACACACGAACACAGGCCAGATAGCCCTGCACCCAGGGACATAACTGGAAGTGAAGTTTGGTGAGAAGCTGGGACAGGCAGTGCTCATCAGTTGCGGGCATGACTGCACAGGGCTTTGGTTAGGCCAAGCAGCTCATATCCCCCATCTGTGGTGTTCTGTGTATGTGCGTGGGGACTGTCTTTGTCAAGTAACCTAATACTCCTTACCACCTCCACACTGGCACTGACATCAACTAGATGATGTTCTGGTGACTGTTGGCTTAGAGGGAGGTTCAGTCTGATCTCATACAGTTACGGTGGCTACCTGCCACAGGGGAGTCTGCAGAAAAGAGCTCTCATTAGATTTCAGTTGTAATAAACTGTATTAGCAAGAAACAGCACTGAAAATCAGCCAGAATTTCATACTGATAAAATGAATATTTGAAGCAAAATGGAAATGTTTCATAAGGACATCACAAAGATATCGCTAAGCCTCTGCTAAGTTTTCCAGGACAGAATAGATTGTAGCTAAACATTGTACTCTCCTGAACAGAAAAACATAGTGGAAGGAGTATTCACAGAATCACAGAATCACAGAATCACCTGGGTTGGAAGGGACCTCAAGGATCATGTAGTTCCAACCCCCCTGCCTAGCAGGGCCACCAAACATACACATTCAGATCAGGTTGCCCAGGACCCTGTCCAACCTGGCCTTGAACACGTCCAAGGACGGGGCATCCACAACCTCCCTGGGCAGCCCGTTCCAGGGCCTAACTACTCTCCTTGTGAAGAACTTCCCCCTAACATCCAACCTAAATCTTTCCTCCTTCAACTTTGATCCATTTCCCCTAGTCCTGCTGTTATCAGCCCTTCTGAAGAGTTTACTCCCCTCCTGGGTGTAGGTTCCCTTCAGGTATTGATAGGCTGCAATGAGGTCGCCCCGCAGCCTTCTCTTCTCCAGGCTGAATTCACAGATATAGACCCTGTATTTTGGGTAAAAAATGGAGCAGCTCTATCTTCCCTTATCCTGGGAAAGCCCTGACTCCTCCTTGGCTCAGCAGGAGAAGTTGCCTCCATAAAAGAGAAAATCCAGTCCTGAAGTCCAGCAAAGGAGGGGCCCCTAAGCTCCAGTGCACACCTGTGAATTGTTGCTGGGTTGGGTGAAAATTCCCAGGGCAATCTGGGGACGGGGAGTCCTTTGTACCATTATGGGTCATGGACCAAAGCTGAAGCTGTAGTGTTCAACACCAAAAGGCACTGGTTGACACAGATCCCAGTACTGAGTTGTAAGTTAGGGTCCTGGTCATTTCCCCTGTGAGATGCCTCAATACACAGACCTCAGCTTGTCTGAAAATAAGACTGATCTATCATGGTGCCACAGGGGCAGTTCCCACATTTGAATTCTTGCTTTGAAAGATTCGAGGAGATGCTTGTCAGCAGCACAACCACGTTTTCCTCAGCATTCCTAACAAAGCTTTTCACTGCTTGCAGGGCTGGGGTGGGCAGCTTCACCTGGGTTTGCACATCTCCTGTGGGTAGTGCTTCTGGTGCGTTGACCATCTCACTGCTAGTGCACCCACAATTGAAACAGAACAGTTTATACACTTATTTAAATGACGAGAAGCTGAGAGGCTATCTGAAGTAACATTGGTCAGAGGAACAGATGCTTGCAATATGAGTGCTGGTCCCTCATTGGAAGATCTCCTAGCGGACACTGCTGCTCTCTGGGCTCTCTGATTTAGTAAGAAAGTCTTGAACTACTAGGTCTCTCTAGCAGGACAAAATAATGCAAACTTTCTATTGAGGCCAAATACTGTAGGCAGTTTATGTCTTTCTCATTCCCACTGATGTTTCTAAATCTTCAGACTTCTCTTCTTTGACTCATGTAGATTTTGAATGGAAAGAATTAGAGATCTTATGTTGTATACCGTGTTTTTCATTTCTCACAAGTTCTTACCTGTACTCTTGACTTTATCTCGTAGTTTCTTAATTAGAATTTTTCCATCAAGATTTCAATTTCTGTACGCTTTTCTAGATAAGAGATCATTCCGGGTTCATTCTGGATTGATAATTTGAAGTATACTGGATGAAAAGAGTAGTAAACATTGTTCTAATTTAATAGAGTGATTCTGAAAAAACTGCAAATCCAGAGTTTATTTTTTAAAAAGAAATTATTTTCTTTCAGTGAACATATTATTTGTAACATGGAAAACTACAGTACGTAAGCCAGTTTCTAGCTGTGTTGGTTCCCACCAGAAGCAACTCTAGCAGTCATTGTTCTATATTTCTTTGGTCAATAACAGAATTAGGTTGCATTTGGTAAATAGAAAGATATGTGATAGTGGAAGTTTTCCAACATCTTTACTTCGAGCATAATAAACAGTGTTGCTTGCTAGCTTTGTGGCTTTTCAAACTTTCTGATTGTTTGCTATAAGAAAAATCAATATCTTATTTCTCACATCAGCCAGATAGATAGGCCAGTTGAAGGCCTCAGCCACAGCTTTGTGCAATTCTGACAGGGAAAAAACATGTTTTCCCTACTTCAAGTTCTACTGTTTACAAGCAGCTATTGACAGCTTTGCAGTACTTTCTGTGGGTAAGATCTATCACAGTAAAGCTTTAAACTCATGCTGGCTCTGCTGCATTTCTTACAGTCCTCCATCTCCAAACCTGCCAAGTAGAGTTATAAATTCTTAAAGTGGTTCTTACTTTTGATTGTGCTCACTAAATGTGGAGAATAGCCAGGGAATAAAGGAGGAGTTCTAAATTTACAGTCAGTCTGACTTATGCTGATCCTCACAAAAAAAGGTGTTTGGCTTACAGAAAGCTGGCAACTACACTTTCATACCCTTTGGAGAAATTAGTTTTCCTGTATGACTGTATAAAATAGCTCTTTATATCTGCTGCAGTACAAGTTGGTTGAAAATCAACTGACAGTAGAAACGGTATCAGCTCTGTGCATACCCTAGAAGATGTTAAAATAACAGATAATTTTTAATGCCAGTATCAGTACAAATAAAATAACTTCAAAGTTACAAGATAGATGAAAAAAAGTTACCTTTTGCAATTCACTCACTAATAAAATTGAAAACATTATTAGTGAAAGCATTGATTGCCTATTTATATGCACAATATATCACAATCACATCCAGAAAAAAAGATTATTAAAACATAATTAAAACTTGTGATTGCCAAGTGAATAATTCATTATATAGGAATGCCAAATAAGAATTATCCATTTAGCTCTGGTTGGCCATCCCACTTACAGTGTTTATTGCACATTATTTTTTTCCCAGAGAGAGACACCTCTTGGCGAAAAGACGCTGAATTAATTTGTTTGATTCATGATTTCTAGTAAAACCTCTGTATTAAAAGGGCTGAGTTTATGAAGAGTCATTTTCATAGCTATATCACTGCCTATAACGTGGTGGTGAAGTTGGCTTCAAGAAAGCAATAGCATATAGCATTTAGTGCATCCAAAGTACTTGGCTTTCAGTAGGACCTATTTCCCCAGTAATTCAAGAAATTTAAAATTAAAATGCAGGTATTCCATTTTCCACATGTCACCACGAGGAGAGCTAGAGGCAGCTCAACTCACAAAGGGAATCTGTGTGTAAATGCAGACCCTTCATATGCAGGTAGAGAGCAGTGGAATACTAACAAGATATGTGCTACGTTTTTGTATTTAATCCTTTTAAAGTTCAAGCCAGTCCTAGTTCAACGTTGAACCCTAAAGCTTAACCTTGGTCTCCTTTTTGCTTTGTCACATCAAATTTGTTCAGGCCTCAGGATCTCTGGGGAACCAGAGTGACAGTGGGCCAGGAATGTCCCTTCAGAGATGGGACATCCACGTTTTTGTGCAGCCTGTGCCAGTGCCTCACCACTCTGAGTAAAATACTTCCTCCTAATGAACAATCAAAATCTCCCCTTTTTATGTATATAATTCCGAAAGTAATGCCTTCTGTTCATTCCCACGGAAACTAAACCAGATACAATAACACTATTTGATAGAGAAAATTCTCATCTACAAAACTCTATTCTTCAGTCACAATCATTAGCTGTGCATTTTGGTCAGAGATGAACGTTTTGTATTTCACATTGCTGTCTTCACTACAGGAACACATCACCCACTGCCTCACTGTGCTCACATCCACAAGTAGGCCTCTGTAAACATTCAGGAAGTGTTGATGAATGTCAGTGAGTAGCATTTTTTTCCACGTGGAGTATTCACTGACACACCTTTACTTCATCTGCACTTCCATGTCAGACTCCATTCTGTCAATCTGCCCCTCTGCTGCCATCTGTCATACAGCAACAACATGGAATGAATAGTGGTGGGAAGGTTCAACCTCTACTTTCATACCACCAGCATCTGCCTCTGGTGGTGTTCAATGATATAATAAAATAGGAGGCATTATTTTCAGAGCAGCCCTCATAGTTTAAAACCATTTCCTTTTGTCCTATCACTATCAGACTGTGCAAAAAATAGGTCTCCTATTTATAAGCTCTCTTTAAGTACTGGAAGGCTACAATGAGGTCTCCCTGGAGCCTTCTCTTTTCCTGGCTAAATAAGCCCAGTGCTCTCAACTATCCTTTATGTGAGAAATGCAACTCCTTATCAGTGATTTCTCCCAGTCTATATACATATCTGGAATTGCCCTGATGCAAGAACAACTTCATTAGGTTCACAAATACAGCACTAAAAGCTCAAGGACTTGGTCTTCCATAAAACTAGGAGGTAGCTCAAACTTATGGCTATGTCCATGTGAGTCTCAGAGAAACAAAACCAGGAGGAAATAATGACACAGTTCTCCCTGAAGTCTGTATAAACATATGAAGGATAATGGGCCTGCAGAAAGTTTATTAAATGAATGAAAGGGAGCTGTGGCTTCAGTTTGAAAAAATTAAATGTATTGAGGCATTGATATATTTTTCCTTTCCATCTGTGATTTCTAAAGTGCAGCAGATTCAGACAAAAGGTTCTATTTTGGCTGATACCAGTTGAAAGCTCAAAATCAATGACACCGCGCATCAACATAAGCTGAGAGAAAATAATGTTCTTTATTGTACCTGTTGAAGTTTGCATTTGTTAAAGGTGCTTTTGTTAAAAGAGCTATGCTGTTCTTCTGGAAAGGGAATTTAAAGATCATTTCGTAGAGAGGTCATTCGATGTGAAGAAACAACATTTACACAACTTTTAGCTGGTCTTACTTCAAGACAGAAAATAGAGTTAAGGAAGGAGAGCAAATTATGAGTTAAAAGCAATTCTTCCTCCTTTACTGACTGATAGCAGGTTCAGATTGTATTTAAAATTCACAGGGGATATACAGATTGAGATGAAATATTGGTTTGGTATAATGGTAGTATGGAGATCATAGCTATAAGCTATTTTTGTAATGCATAAATCAGTGCCTGAGCACAAAACCATGGAAGTTTAGCATTTGATTCATAAATTATCATTGGATAATAATTTTTTACTTGATGATATATCTTGACTCATGCAAGTAGCTGTAAGTTATTTTTTTTACCTATAACCATGCAGGTTGTTCACGATGCGTGACTGCTGAAAATTACCAGGTGTTAGCAAGAAAAAAGGATATTTATGTTACTGGTAATTCTGTAACCCATTGAAAAGCTGTTCCTTCTCACTACAACCCAGGATACTGAACAATTCCTCTCCCAAAGAGTTTATTTTTTAACAGAGCAACACAAGGAGAAACTCACAGAACAAGATGCAGCAGCCAAGAACTGAGAACAACAGTCTGCAGTCATCAATACTTTTTCCTTCAAAAAAAGAAAACAGGAAAGCAACAACAACAAAAAACGAAAACACTGCAGGAGTGAGGGACAGGGACTATGAAGGAGAATCCTGACTGCACTGGAGCAAGTGAATGGTTGGCATGTAGGAGAATAGGATTAAAGTTCAAAGTTCTGCTATGCCTTGTTTCCTAAACTGTTTGTTGTCTTGACCAGCTAATACTCAGTATTTCTCATTGTGTGCCCAGATCCTCAGCTTGCAGCTGAGAACACTACCCCTAGAATCAGGTTCTGCGGAGCAGGTGCCAATGCTTTCTCTTGGCTCACAGCTTGTTGGTGGCTCAGACATCTGTCTGTTGGCATCAGCAGTGGAAGTGATCCCCGCCACTTGCTCTGGTTGTGTTCATCCCTGCTCCCCTGGCTGAAGAACCCTCCATTCTCCCTGCATTCTTTTTTTCCCTTCCCAAATCAATGTAGACCGGAGCATTCTGCACTCATTTGTTCCAAGTGTCCAACAGAACCCGAGGACTACACTAGTGAGCCAGACAGTGTTTTATGTTGTTGTTATTGTTGTTATTTTTTGTTGATGATGTTTTTGCAGGGAATGTGTTGGCAGCAGCTCCAGTTGCCTGGAATTACTCTCATGTGACAAAGAGATTTTCAGGATTGAGATTCACCTCAGTCCCTTGCCTTCAGCCATACTCAGCAAGGGCTCCCACACTACAATAAGAACTTGCCAAGCATCCTGTTTAGGTGAACAAGAGTTGTTTGCCTCAGCCAAACTGCTCAGAAGGATGGTGTAGTGGCTGCTCACCTGTTCTGCTGTATTCAGATCTCACTAGCAATTGCTGCAGTCCTCTGGCCACCACTTACGTTTGCAATATCAATCTTGAATTACAATTTATCTACTGTATCACCAATACTTGTTGCTTCTATCCCATGGCATTCTCCTTTTCACTATGTCATATGGCTACTGGTGCTTAGAAATGAATAGAAATATTCTGGTATGGAAAGTAGCATCTGAGAGTGTCAGAAGTGCCCTCAGCACACTTCTGGTAGCTGTGAACATTTGTTGCACAGACAGCCATTGCACACTGTCTAGCTGCAGGTATGAAATCTTTAGTCACAAGGACGTCACTGAAGCACTCTTTGCTCATCTGAAATGCTTACTTTTCATGTGCCAGAATATATAAATTGAGTGTAAAAGTGTTATATTTGCAACTGTAGGGAAGGCTCTTATAGTGTTATTGCTGTATCCTTACTGAGAAGCAAGAAACAATCAGACATACACTGAAAACACTGCACAAGCGTGAAACACAGAATGACTTAGGTTGGAAGAGACCTCTGGAGGTCTTGTCCAGCTCTCCCGCTCCAAGAGGAATGCCCGCAGCAGGGCACCCCTTAGGTGTCATACACTCTAACATGCACACGTGTAAATGCAGAGCTAATGATTAAACAGTACATGTTTATTAAATAGAGTTAAGTCAGTGGGATGTAATGACCACCAAAGACAGTCTTCTTTGCAGACAAGTGTCTTATTTCAGGAGACATCTACAGTAAATGTAAGCCTCCTAGGAGGAGCGTTTCCTCTTCTCAGCCTCTCTTTCTTCAGGTCTATTGGGAGTCCTGAGGGTTTAGTCAACAGATAATTGGCTAAAAGTTCAATGCACTGGAATAGTTTAGAAATGAAGTTAGACTGCTCTGAAGCTGTTTATTTGAGCTATGACCTGCAGTGATCAGGCTTCATTTCCTTTCAGACCTGAAGGCTCTACTTCGCACTAGAGATCATTTTCCCCTTACACATGCCTTTGACTCTTAGCCTTGACCTCCTGCAGCATGCTGGCTCTTGCTGTGGGCTACCAGATGTTACAGCCCTGACAGGAAAGACAGAAAGTGACTAAGTGTAGGAAAAATCATTTTTGCTATTAGAAGAACAAGTACCTGTAATGCGTCTCAGTTCTGTATTTCCTCAGCTGAAGTTGAAATAAGGGTTACTTAAATATACTCTTAAATCCATATTTTGTCACCTGTATTCATGTTCCTTATATCAGAAGAGCTGAGCACTCACATCCACCATAATTTGCCAAAGCAGTACAGTTTAATAACGGATTATTCCTACTGTAGCTGAGTCTTTCTGCTCCTTTTCCCAGCACTGATTGCATCTCTACAGAAGGGCTCTAACAAGTCCAAGGAAGCCATTTGAAAACATGAAAGAAGATACAGACCTGACTCTTCTTACCCTGAATACTCTGTGCTCCCCACTGATGTTGGCATAGAAGGAATGTATGTTTGAACAGATCCCTGCCTGTGTTAGCTTTTGACACTCAGCTGCTAATATGGTCTTCATAGCATGTTACTGCCTGGTATTTGGGTCATATCCACCTTGGTCACAGTCACAGCTGATGTCTGTGTAAGAATTGCATGTACATGGCTTCTGGTGCGTACTGACATATTTCCTTTTAACCTTGGTAAACCTCATCACCATTTCCTGGAACTCAGTATAGTCTCATTGTGAGATAATGACTGCTTAAGAACTGACTACTGGTGACTGTCAAATCTGACTGGTAACACTGCTAGGATAATTAGATCCAGAAAAGTAAAAGGCGTTTTGGTGCTACCAAGGCTCAGCACCAACAGAATCCCTGAGTGAGAGCAAACAGGAGCCAGGAGCTCAGCAAACAGTTTGAAGCTCTTTAAGCAAAGCTTTACATGGTCTCACCTCAGGAAATCTCTTCTGCCCTTCATAGGAAAGCGTCCCTCTGGTCATTCGTACCAGTAGCACACTCACACTTAGCCCACAGCCACAGCCATTGTCTTCTCGCCAGTAAACACAGTCACAGTGTGACTGAAATTTCCCAGTTTTGCTGAAGACCAAGATGCATAATGTCTCTGGGTGCCCCCAGGAGTTGGCTCTTGGGAGTCCTTCCCGTCTCTACAGCTGTCAGGAAAGTTGTAACACTCATGTGGTTTCAGGGGAATAAGCTTTTGAGCCCACATGGATGGTTTCTCCTGTGCAATGGGGTTCATGCATACCAGACATGGGTAGCTAGGGGAAGGGGAGCATACTTTTACTTCCCAGGGGAATTCAGAGATATTGGAATATCAGATTCCTACAAACTATCAGGAATTTGTTATATTGCATCTATCTAAGAACTTGAATTTCAGTTTTCCTCCATTTCAAATTGTTATTTAGGCATTTTTTTTCCTTTTGAGTTACAACTGATGGATTGAAAGAGCTGTTATGCCATGTGGCAAAAAAAAAACCCTTCCCATTAGGAAACAATACCCAGACTCTTTTGCCAGCAAAAATACCCAGTTTAGATTATAAAAACATAAGACATTGTTGAATTCATTGCAAAAAGATGCAGAAATAGAACAAAACTCTAGCAGTCTCTGATTCCCTACTACTATTGTTCAAAGTGAAATTTTGGCACAAGCTGTTAGGAAGAGCAAAAGTGTTCATCTGGACAATAAAACTGACAGCACCTATGCATGTTGAAGTGAAGTTTTGGATAAGCAGAGTCAAGAGCTGCTCTTATCAGATCAAAAGAGGCTAAACGTACGCTTACATAGGTGGGATAGTCTTGTCTTAAAGTCAGCAGGACCTATACAAAGCTGAATTTCATTAAGATGGAGTGACACAGATGCAAAGACTTTAGAAGGAAAGGATTGTAATATTCCTGTCTCACAGCTGGGCAAGGAAGGTGTCCAATATTATTTCTATTGTGAGTGAGTCTTTCACAAAGGTGAAACACAAGGTTCAGATCACATTCCTCTGTGCTGCAGACAAAAATAAAAGAAAAATGGGAGTTAAGACATAATTTCACTCTCTAGAAGACCATTACTGCTTTTTGCAGTTAAGAGTCCACTTCAGTCTATTTTGATTCTAAACGATTAGCTAGAAGCTGCAGGTTCATGACTGTGAGTCAGGATGAGCAGATGAGCAGTTCTCAAGTCTGCTTTGCCCAAACATCCAGCAGCTAACCTGCAGAGGCAGCGCGCAGTTCGCTCATAAAATTTTGTGTGAAATACCAGCTGGTAAGGTGAGGTAAGGTAACATCACCTTGATTTCTGGAAGAAATGTCAAGGTTTCTGGAAGGTACAAGCATCTTAAATATTTAAGAGGTTCCTGACTAGAGCATATTGCTTGGTTTTCAGACAGCTGCCCGGATTCTGGGATCCACACCTTTGATTTCCACTTCACCTTTCCTCCAGAGGTTCTCTCCACATTCACCAGCAAAGCTGGCTGCATCTCCTATTTCATGCAAGGGATTTGCTGCAGACACAGTACTGTCTTAGCTAAAGAGTTGAGATATTTACTCTTGCAAGTAATCAGTGGTGAGCACATGGGACTTGCAAAAGATAAGATAAGGGGAACCATCTATCTGAGCTGGGAACTGTTCTGATCCTGTGCTTTACATGCCCACTACTGAGTGTTCACTAACTTTCAGCACTCAGTTTTTCTTCTTTTAATATTAAAACTACACCTTTAATATGTTTTCCTATTGTTGTCCTGTGGCTTAGGCCCATATACAGAGATGTTTTTTACATACAGTGTACAAAGAGCATTGTAAGAACTCAAGAATGAACGATATGCAAGGAGCTCTATGAGATCCAGAATAGAAATTCTTGCTTTAAAGTCTAAGTTTTGGGCAATCTTCATGAAATAGGATGCTCTATGTATTTATTTATTTATTTATTTATTTATTTAAACCAAAGTCTACCTAAACAGGGATGATCAATCATCAGGACAAGTAGAACAAGTAAAACACGATTATTCCAAATATATATTTTTTGCTTTTCTCTAAATTTGGGTGAAAAATACAGGTGAAAATGTGTACATGTGCATGGGTGCATTCTTTCAACAGATGCTCAAGAACACTGTGATAATTCAGCCATGCCACTTGTGGGGTAGTGAGGAAGACTGTCGTGTGGGTTAAAGGCAGGGCCTGGAGGAGGTATGAGCAGCTTCAGATGTTCCTTCACAAGTTTGGACATGCTGTTTTTGGGGAACACCATGTGTCCAGCAGCAATATTTCACTGTGCTTTGCCTTTCCACTCATTCTCCCCATGCAGGCTCTCTTGGTGGTAGAAGCTAGGACTGATGTCGATTACCTCTGCTGCTTCATCCAAGGCTCTGTGATCCTTTGCCTCTCCCTGATGAAAAATGTATTTTTCCCTGGTGCAACTAGTGTCTTCACAACAGATATTGCCAACAGGACATGCAATTACATTAGAAAGGTAGTTTTTGCTGTATGCTGCATTGTTCTGTACAGGGGATTCAGTAACAGTGGAGGTCAGTATTCCTTGGAAGATCAAAATGAAGTGACAAGGTTGGAGTGCTGGCCAGGCACCGCCCTCTTTGATAACATGGGAGTCACCAGTGCACTGGTTCTGCCAAAACCATTGCCTGTCACCAATGCCGTGAGATGAAATAACATCATGACATTCAAGAATGAGCTGGTAGGAACCTCTAACCTTCCATGTGCCATGTCCACCATCTTTGGCAAGGTGCCTATCATCATAGCAGCCATACCAGAGCGTTTGTGGAGCAGAGCATCATGATTCTGAATGAAAATCAAGGTTAGCCTTCACAGAGACATTTACGAGAATGATCTAGGAGCAATTGGATGCAAGGAGTAAGGATATTTTTGTTCTTCAAGATCTGTACATATTATCGCTCTGCTTTCACAAGAGGAAACCGTGGTTGCAGAGGTGCTCTGGTGATTTCCAAAACAAGAGGGTAAAACTAGCCAAAACTAGCCAAGATAGGAAGGCACATGAAGGGAGCCTGTGGTCTTCGTGAAGTCAGATCTGATGGCTAAGGAAGAGCAGGAGATGAAACAGTGCCCTAGATACTTTGCAGGCTCAGAAGGTGGCTGTGCTCCAGACCATGAGACAAAAGCCCACCCTAGTCTTATCTAGAGGTATGGTAAGAGTAGAGAACAAGCTGTTTGAAAATCAGCTTTGAAATAAGTCAGATGCTGGGCAGAGACAAGGAGCAGACAGACCTTGTCACAGAGGGACCTGTGGGAGATACCTTCAGCTGCCAGCATGGCTGGGTGGGCAGCTGGGTGATCCATGGGGGCAATGGAGTAGCCGGGCAACAAGAAGCATGTGAGACATAGGGCAGCTGAAGGCAGGGCAAGGGTGGTAGCCATTCGACTAGGAAAGGCTCTTCCAAGATTTCATGAGGCGACAAAGCTGATCAGGAGGGAGGGACTGAAGCTCAGTATGTGACTGGATAATCATTATAGGAAGACCTAAGTCCTTCAAAGACTGTTGCCTTATGGCTTCCTTCACACAGTGAATAGTGAAGGAAGGTTAAGGATACATACAGCAGGATAGAACCTGGCAAGTATGAGTGTGTCATGACTCCTACTGCCTCTTTTGCCTTAGTCTGCTCTGGCATTCATCACCCACCACAGCAGGATCAGCACAAACCCAACCCCACATCCACTCAGTGTGTGACCCTGGGCATGGATGCTGCTGGAAGGATGTTCGTCCATCAGCTTCAGGTGACACCATGGACCAGTGGTCATGCTGCCATGCAGGGGGACCTGCACAGGCTGCAGAAACAGGCATTCCCAGGGACATGTTGTGTGTAGTCCATGCTAAAATTTTGTGTGTATGTGTCTGTGTGGGTGAAAGAGTTTGGGGATTAGAAGAGTGTTTAGGCATTTGTTGGTGTTTGTTGGCATTTGTGTCTAGTGCCTCGTTTTGTGGTTTATCTGCTGTATTGCTGATATTGAGCCTGAATGTATAGTTCGCAGATTGCTGATTAATTAGGTGTTGCTAATTGAATAAATCACCCTGATTCTGATGTGATTTACACAATATGAACTGAGAGCTGCTTCTTCAGAGCACACTGATGCAATATCGTGCCCCAGCAGGTGCTCTGCAGGCTCCCAGCATGTCCTCAGGCTCTCAAGAAGGCGGGCTTTAGTGTCCTCTGGCAAAACCTCAGTCCCACATCAGGCCTCTTGCGACAGCCTCCTGCCAGGACTCACCCATCTTTAGCCAGAGCCCAGAACCTTCCCTGGTCTCCAAACCAAATCAGCATTTCACACTCCACCTGCCTTCTGTCATTCCCCATGTGCTTTCAGATCAACTTTGGATGACAAAACTTCCCAGCCTGGGTGTGAGTCATTGCATGGCATTGTCACATTCTGCTGCTCACACAGGGCTAATGTTTCACAGAACCACAGAATCACCCGGGTTGGAAGGGACCTCAAGGATCATGTAGTTCCAACCCCCCTGCCTAGCAGGGCCACCAAACGTACACATTCAGATCAGGTTGCCCAGGACCCCGTCCAACCTGGCCTTGAAATGTTTCTCCTCATCTTGTCCCTAAAAATGAAATTTATCATTCAGGCACTGGAAGGCCACTTCCATATCTCAGTTGAGACCATATATAAGGATGCCATGTGAAGAATCTCACTACAAATAGATTGTTGTTTTACAGGTCTCCCTGTTTTCATCATTCAAGCAAAAATTAAGGTGCTCACAATGTATATGGCAGAGATATGTTGAAAGAGTGTCTTTCTTAGCTTATCTTCTGAAATTCCAGCTTTGTTTCTTAGTGACACATTACACAGCTGAAGGAAAACTACCATCAGGTATCAATTCTGAAGTTGCCATCACATAAGCAGTGGCAGTCCTCGCAAATAATACGGAAAAGAATTTAACAACTTCCTTTTTACAAAATATAGTCTGCGAAGAAACAACAGGATATGAGCACTTGGGGAAATAAAAGGCAGCTTTGTAATTTCTTTGCATGCTACTTGCTGTGATTTGAAGCACTGTGGAAGTCTATTTTGGCTCAGATGTCTGAAGCCAGACTGAGATCAGCAGACTTGGGAAGGCAGTTGAAGAAGAAATGAAGTATTCCCACACCTCACTATGGTCACCCTGCTGGCATCCTGATGGCAGTAGGCAACTGGTGTCTGATGCTAGCAAAACTGCCTTCTGGTTTCAAAAACTGCATTTCTCAAGATGGAATATATACTGGGGTAAAATATGCATAACCCTGTTCCTGGGATGTTTTATGCAGTGTCTGTGTGAACAAGAAGCAAAATAAAATGGTTGACATCAACAAGCCAGAAAGGCCAAGGTCCTAACAAAGTAGGTATAACAGAACAGACATACGTACCAGTGGGATACCTGACTCCTGGGAATGTAGGCAAGTGATTTCAAAACTCTTTGTTTTAATTTTCTTTTCTGCCTTTTGCGTGTTGTCTGTATTGCAAATTCTTCAAGCAGTTCCTTTCCTATCTTTATAGTTTCATTTCTCTCAGGCACTTTCATGCTACTCTGGTATAAATAGTAACAAGAAGAATATCACATCTGGGTAATTTCAGTCAAGTACTTTTTTTCCATCATACTGCAGAAAACAGTGTGAAGAGATCTGTAGGAAAGGTCTCATCAAATATTTGGTTCACTTTTACAGAGATGGTGAAGATTTCTGTATAGCAACATTGGAGCCATAAAAACACCAGGAGTCGCATTTGGACCTGTGTTTATTCCTTTGTACACCTTTTGCAAAGCACTGAAACACACCCAGATGAATCTCATGTCTTTACAGTTCAGTTAGACCAATATTGTACTGTGTCTTTCCTAAGACTCTTCAGAGCAGGAGCAGTAACCATTCAGGTGCAGTTACAGAAAATTGCCATTTATCTAATGGAGACACTGTACCATAAAACAATCTTCCATGAATTTCAAGAACCACTTACTAACAAAGGAGCCACCACCACCCTTTCTTTTTTGACATAGGTATCAATCATCTGGGCTTGAAAACTTAGAAACCAAAACACTTAGGCGCAACCACACATTTCAGTGGAGGTTTCATTAAATACTGCACACTAAGCCTACTTGTAGTTGACAGGTTCAACAGATATTGGTCCTGGTAGGGTGACTTATTGTGAAAATGGAGCAGGAGGTTACTGCTGACTTCTGCCTCATATGCTTTAGCTGTAGTTACATAAATGCTGAGCTCTTTAGTCCATGGAATCAATATTTTTTTATTTCTTTTTTGAATGAACCATGCCTGCAGTCTCTCCAGAACCTCACACAGAGGAGTCTGATCTCTGCATCCTTCATCCTTTGGGATTATTTCTGAAAAGTAGTCTTACTGTGAAACTGGTGGGATTTGTGCAGGTCAGAGGGGATAGGAAAGTGTATAAAAAGATGAGACACATGGATGGCTACTTTGTCTGTTTATTTTTTGTTTATTTTTTCAAGTTAACCTTGCAAGATTTTGGAGAATGCTTTTTTTTTTTTTTCTTTTTTTTGGAATAATTTCATGAAGCAAAACCAGAGATTTTTCTCTTCCCAGTAACCATAGAAACACTGAAACAATGATTACTGGAAATAGTTACACTTCATCTGTACTTGTGGGAGCAGGTTTGTTTTACTGCTGGAGGATGCAGAAGTTAAGCCACATCTGCATCCTTGGCAATGTTACCTGGCAAGGCTGCCATAGTCAGCAGGTAATGAATGAACCTTACAAAGGTCTTCAAACATCTGGAATAGCTGGAACACCTGCAATTCTGGAACATTTTTACTTTAGCTGCTTTTACCTGTTTTCAGTAAATGATTTTGTGATTGATTCAATAGCAAAACTGTGTCCATGTTTGAATATGTATTTCGTTAACCAAAAGACTTAGTAGCCTCCAGAGCATTGGCTCTTTTCATATACCTTTAGACCTCTCAAAGAAGGGCCAATGAGACACGCAGTTTCTCAAGAGCAGTCACCATCAACATCTATCTCTATTTAAAGGGGAGGAGAGCACATCAATACTTTTTAAAAAGCTTTTGGAATAAGATAGTCTCCTATTACCCAGCTCCTTTCCCTTTGTCTCTTTATCCTTTGAAATTACACAGGCTCTTCAGAAAAGATACTGCTGTAAGACACAAATGTGGATTATACCATATTGATTTGTTTGATCTTGACCTACCTCCACCCTTTCCTTCCTGATTAAAACTTTTGCTTTCCCACAAAGTTCTCTGCGTCCCTGTCACATTCTTGTAAGCAATCTGCCACCTTCCCTGAAAAAACCTGAATAGGGCCAGCTTTCTTCTGATCGCCTCTGTTAGACTTCTGTAGAAGGAAGGGCTTTTTTGTCACATTAGACAGATCTTAATTAAAACCACACCCAACCTGACCAGGCTTCATCCACATAGCATGTAAGTATTGGTTTCTAATCTGTTTTTCCTTTTAAAGATCAACTCTAATGCTCTTGTGTGTTTAGACATACATAAAGTCAGTAATGGAAAGTCAATAGAAATGGAGGTCTGAAAAGAAAGAAGTCTCTTCTTTTTTCTTTCCAATTAATCTAAATGATTTTGCAGTTAATACTGATTACAGTCAGTCTGTATAGATACATGACTTAGGCAATGCCTAAGTTCAGCTATCCAATGTTTCCTACTGACCACTCCAAATAGGTTTTCCAAAAATGTAATAGCTCATTCTATTAGTGGGAGCTGTTGGTTCTTCTAGAAAAAACAGAGCAAAGTATGACTTTTTCATCAGCAATTTTAAACATTCACACAGGTTAATTGATTACATGAGCCAAGGGTTGCAAACTGAAGAGGAAATTGACTTCTTCAATATGCAAATAAATTACCAGGCAATAAACTGATACCAGCTATATCAGTATGAAATATAATTACAATTAACTTCAGCATCACAAAGAAACTCGCTCAATTTTTTCCATGCTTGCATCCAATTTTCTGCTTTCAGTAATGCCTGTGCAGTTCCTAGTAAGGGATAGATGTAGATTAATTCCCACAGAGCAGAGGATACTGAACACAGCCATGCTCACTTCTTAACAATTTTGGCTTTGCACCATGTCACTTGTCATGTTTTATACACAGTTTGTTCATCCACATTTACTGATGCTGTGGATTTCTTCTTTTCACCAGTGGCAACATATATATAGTAATACTGAAAAGGGTCTGAAATGATCTGCAGAGGGAGGTTGTGCTTCATCCTTGGATGTTTTGAAGACTTGCAAAGATAAAGCCCTAAGCAATCTGGTTTGAGCTCTGAGCTGACCCTGTTTTGTGCAAGAGCTTGCCTAGAGTCACCTTCCAACCTGAATCATCTTGTGAACCTATGGAAGTAAAGAGGAGGTAAGAGAGAGGAAAGGAAGACTCTGAATGTAAACTACAGATCATTTGGAGGATACTGACAATTAAAGAGATTTCCTATAGTGAGTGAAGGGGGGAAGAACAGAAAAATGACAGCTGAGGAAATAAGTATGTATAGATCCTTTTTACACTGCCTATGTGAAAGGTAGCAAAAAGGAAGGAGCAAAGAAGCAGTCGATACTGACATTTAAAAAAAAACAAATATTGCATTTCAATTTTGACTGTTATAAGTCCTTTTGGCTTGTATTTCTCATTTCCCTGACAATAGTTTGGAGTTCCACCACAGGCATCTGCAACTGTACATGTCTGTTTGAAAAGAAAGGAGCCTACTCTTTCTTCAAATCCTCATCCTTGAAGCCTGACACACTGCGGTTTTGTGCACAAGCAGGCTGAAAGCTGCTGGGAACTGAAGAGCTATGAGGAAGGAAGACTGGAAGAAAATACCTGTTATGTTCATGTGGCTTGTGTCTCCTTTAAATGTAGCAGAGAAAAAAAGCAAGCTACTTGCAATAGAAGAGGCAGGGCTTTAGTTTTAAAGGAATTACCTGGTTATGCACTTTCTTGAACAAAAATATCCAGTCATAAAGTCATGTAAATATTCCTTGGTAACAATGCATGGAGGGACCTGGTTAGACAGAACAAACACCTTCCTGTACACAGCATACAGTATTGCAATGTATCATTTTCATGTTATATCTTTCCTTAGACTGGGAGAAAGCTTTAGGAAAGGTACCTGTTGCGCCTTTGGCTCAATTTTGTTGGCTGGGCAGAGCCTGTGTACAGATGGTATTAGATCAATGACAGCAATTATGGGCCTTTGGTGGGTGATTTGTGGTTTAGGTCACCAGCAATAAAAAAATAGCTTTGAAATATAAACAGAGGAATGAGGTTTGAGGGAAAAAAAAAAGAAAGAAAAGGAAGAAGAGAAGGAATTCAAAATGCAGAGAAGTGCTCCATATGTCACAAAATAGCATGAGAACCAGGTCTATAACCTGCCTGCGGGAATCAGATAAGCTGCCCTTCTGCAGACCCCAATTGCCAGAGATCAAAGGAAAAGCAGAGATTAGAAGTATCTTTGTGACTGTGCAGTGGCTGTAACATACATTTCTGAAAGGATTTGATGCTACTAGATTCCTCTTTGCAAAAGCAGCTGGGTTCATGCTTTTCTTCACTCTGGTACAGAATTTGCTATGGAAACTGTGAGCGTCATGGAGTTTCTTCTTTGTAAGCTTCTTCCCTAATTCTTCAGAAAGCTATCCCTTCCCCCAAACAGTGAGAAGGTGCTGGCATCCCCCATGCAGAGGAAGTGTTAGAAGAGAAATAAGACGGTGTTAAAACCTAGTCACTCAGAAGTCATCTGGAAGCTGAGAGCTGTTTGTGAACATTTGGGAAGAGACTGGCTCTTCTGTTTGAGTACATGAAGGGGATGGATAGGGTTTATAATGATTTGCCGACTCTGTTTGTCTCCCAGTGTTCCTATGAAACAGATTTTCTGTTTTTACCAATTTACCCCTGAAATGGTCACATAATGTATTCTTCCTCACTTCAGTGCTGCACAGCTCACAGACCAAACTTTTGCCTCTTGCTTGTCTTTGACTGTCCTACTTGAATCTGTGCATTTGGCATCCCAATGGCGTGCCACATTGTGGACAGGGAGCCCATGCTCCCCACAGGACAGTTTTGAGTGCAGAGAGAAATAAAGACAAAAAATCCCTTTGTCATTTGAGGCTTACAACAGATGGACAGGAGAGGTACTGGCAGTAGAAGAGCTGGGATGTCTGGGTGTGCAGCAGCATCTTCGTCAATAAAAGAACTGCAACTGTTCATTAACAAATGCAGTTTGAAGCTCTGTGTGTCACTATCTATAATCTCATGCACAAGGTCACTCTAGCATCTAATAAGCATGTGCTTTGTCTATATCCTCCATCAGGCAGCTACAAGTCAATCAGCTTTATGGTCTTATGCACAGTTTGATGTGTCTAATTTTTATGATTCTTGCAATCTGCTGAAAGCTTAAGCAGGTTACTTTTAAATGCAACCTAAAAAGCTGAAGTGCTCTGCTTGCAGGACCTTAAGCACTTCAACTTTATGGTCTCAGATATAAAGTTCCCCCTCTCTAAGCCCCTCCTAGAAGGTTGTTAAAATTAAGGGCAGTATATTAAAAATCTGTTACATCTTTTATTGTTAAGTCATAAATTGTGTACTTCTGGGAAAACGAGCTTGCCAGTCTAGTAGGTATCTGAATTGATGTCTTTCCAGTCTTTGAGAAGTGTCTGTTCTTTGTTTCCAGGTGGTTGTTGTGATGGAAGCTATTCCCTGCAGGAAAAGCATGCTCAGTACACACTGTACAATTGTGTAGTAGCCCAGAGTATGATGGTACTAGCTGAAGATAACAGAATTCTTTTAAACAGAATAAATTTACTTTTTTTGGTATGCATTAGACAAAAATATAATTTGGGGAGGCAGATGGTGAAATTAAATGTTCTTTTTTGGTTTCTAGGCAATAGAAGTGGAGGTAGAAGAGATGAAACAACCTGGAGTAAATAATGTTCATAGAGTAACATAGAATAAAGAGGGAAGTAATGAATGGCCTGCTTGAGAGAATCAGCAGCTTCCCCAAGACAATCAACTAATCCCTAGACTCCAAGTGCACATACACACATACAGCTTATATAACTGGATTTTAGACATGTAAATGTCTTCATACACTTGATGACAATATTTAGGGTGATTTCTACAAATATTCTTACCTTCTATTGCATCCCTGTCATTTCCATCTCATCAAGGGTAATTGTTGAGGATGTTGTTGAGGATGCTGACGTAATTTATAGACATCTGTGGGCTCATAAATCTTATGTGCTTATCCCAGAGATGTCTCTTCTACACATGCTCCATAAGCTGTATCTACCATCTATTACTGTACAGAGTATCTGTGTTAAAAAAAAAAAAAAGCTAAAAAAAAGGTAAAAAAGCTATTGCCCCAAGTCCAGCCCTATATTAAAGGCTTAACACAGAGAACAGAATGGAGATGTGTGCAACACGTGTGAAAGCTTAACTTCTATTTTCTTCCCTTCCATATATTGCTCAGCTTCTCATGACAAGAAAAAAAAAAGACTATAAAAATTTTTGTTAGACGTTCAGGAAAATGTTAACTAAACATGTCAAAGTCATAGAGGCGGGTAAGAAGAAAGGATTTCAGATTGTTTTGAGTTAATAAAACGTTTCAGAATATGAATAATGGAGAATAGTTGAAAACAATGAACATCCTTGTGGAAGGGATATTTCCATTTCAGGAAACCAATTTTTGGCTACTTGGCCATCCAGTCTCCCATGAGCCACTCTACAGTGAAAGAAAAGCTGCTTCAGAAGACGGAGGATAAATCTGCATTAGTAGGTTTGTACAGGAGTGGAGTTTAGAGTGTGCTTACTTACTCTTCCCTGGCTCCAACTGTGTGGTCTCTGCACGTAAGAATTGACTGAAACATACTCCAGACACTACTGGTCAATCAGCTCTTACGACCAGACTACAACTGAAGTGAAGGGTCTCAGGGTAAGTCTAGCCACCTATCTCAGGTTTCTCAAACAAGATACTAAAAGAAGAGTGAAACATTCTGCTCTGTCCACCTCTGCTTACAAATGAGACTCCCACACAGCTGAGAAGTTCTTTTTCCTCCAATTAAATGAATGAACTGACTGTGCTGAGTGGCTACACTAAGACTTTCTGCTTCTTATGAATCTGTGTTGTATGCAGTCTCTCTGTTTGACCATTAATTTAAATACTCCTCCAAAATCTAGGATTACTTGATGTTTTTCTCTCGTTCATGCAGGCTTGTAATGACCTTAAAAGCATTAACTCAATGTGAGGCCACAGAATTATTTTAGCTGTGGATCAGTTGCTTAATAGCAGTTTTCTTGGAGTCATGTAATCATGCAGGCTGTAAGGCTCAAGTAAGTCTTTCATTTTCTGCCAGCTTATTAATGGATTTAACCACTCCCAAGAGCAAAAAAAAAAAAAAAAAGAAAAAAAAAAGAGAGAAATAGGTTCATGGGGAATTTTAAGGTTGGGTTTATCTTGCCCAAAACATTCAGAGAAGCGTGTATCTGCAAAATTAATCAGCTATTTCTGTACCCACTTAACATATGATCTCACTTTTTAAATCAAATTCTGCTTGAAAGTCAAGTATCGCTATAGTCACCTCTTACATAGCACAGGTGGGCTCTCACAGTGTTTTACTATTACTAATTAATAGTTTGTTTTCGGTTACATAAACAGATTTATAGACTGCAGTAGGCAAAAGCTAATAACAGAATTATTTTTATCCACACTTTTAATGGGAAAACATTTGTTTTGATTATAAAGTGAGATTTTGTTTGATATAATAATAAATATTTCATAAGCAAAATATTTGATTTTGAGTTTACTGTCTTTTCTAGTGCCAGATTCTAAGGAGGATAGCCATGTCGAATTTTTTTTTTAAACTCCAAAACTAACATAATATGCCCCTGCCTCGTAATAAACAATAGTCTAATTATATTTATTAGAATTGGCTCTCAAGTGACAGTTAATAAATGCATAGTCCTATTATGCATACTAAATTCAGCATTCCAAAAACTTAAAAGCAGATAGATCAAAACAACAGAGGTAAAAAAGTCACAGAGACAAAACACAGCAAGTTAATGACAGGGAAACAGCTCAGACTTAAAAATTACTTATTATTTAGTAACTTGTAACAACAATTTATAGAATTGAATTAGAGGCAAATCACAGTCTTTCTGATGTTTTAGATACACAGGCTCTCTAATGTGTATAGTTTGATCATACAGCAAAGAATTCCAAAGTGCCCTTCCAAAATAAATACTTCAAAATAAATACTTCAGCACGTTTCTGATTCCACATTACATTTACTCATGGATAGTGAATGAAGAAAGAAAAGTGTACAAAACAACTCAAGTATTAATTTAGTTTAATTGAAACTCCTAAACACTTCTTCACTGTGTTCAGAGTGTCTGTGTGTGGTGCATTTCTCTGGCCTGTTTCACCATACGTGCCCCGAACCATACAAATACGGGATTTAATGGGCTCTGCGTCCTTTACTGTAATCAGTCCATTGGCTCTTTGATGTGACATAGGCTTGGTGTGATGATGGAAAAAGTTGCTTCAACCATGTATTTTCACCTCTGTTTCTGAAAGGTGAAGGGCAGAATTTTTAATCAAGGAGCAGTTTATCTTTAATTATGAAAAATATAATTAGGCATTATCACCTAATTGCTGTTACTGATGGAGAAAGTCATATTTTTGTAAGTAGTGACCCATGCTGTATTATCGCTCTACTGTTTACCGCATAATGAATCTGTATTTGTGTTTGGCAGCTAGCCAGCGTAAATTAAAAGGTAATCAACATGCTTCTCTGCAGTCCGGTCATCAAAGTCACTGGCTCCACAGATGAGTAAATAACAAAGTCAAGTTGTGATGTTCTAACTGAAAATCTCCTCAAGGAATAACTGTGTTTATCTCCTCTGTTAAGACATGAAATGATTCTGAAAATAACCATATACAAAAAGCACTCCAAAACAGATCAGAATAACTGTGCTATACATCTGGTGTTGAGTTAAAAAACAGTTCAATGTCTCAAGGCACCACCATGGTAGAATTTTATACCTGCAAGTAATCATCTAATACACTATTGTACACTTAAGGTAATGTATTAATAAATAGCTTGTGCAATTTTGGGAAGCAATCTATAAAGGAATGTTAGATATACAGTAGGCACGTACTCTAATACAAATAAAAAAAAAAACCCTAGAAAAAGCATGCTGAGCACCGTTTGGTATAGATTGAGTTTCTTATTCTAAAGACTATGTAAATCTTAACTTACAAAAGGTAAAACTGAACTCTGATAGCAACTGCTTATTTAAACTGATTTTCCTGGGTATTTGACTCTATGTTGTAGGGTTACTCTTAGGGACAGTGGACTCTGGTACTGGTTGTAAGGGGCTATCTTGTTCACTCAACTGTGCGTTCAAGTTTTCAGAAGTTAGGAGAGAAGAATTAAAAACTATTTCACTTAAGTCTGATTTTATGGATACCAGATGTGGTTCTTGAAAACTTAATGGTTCTTCTACTAACACCTGTGTATTTTCTCGGGTCATTCCCATATCTGACGGTGACTTTCGTTTCATTCTTGTGTATGATTTGTCTAAATTCTCCATGCCTTGGTCAGTTTTTTGAAATCGCCCAAAGAACCAGATGAAGAAACCAAACAAAGCAAAAGCCAGCAAACTTGGAATAAAAGCCAGGCATTTGACATCAAGGCTAGAGCCTATGTATCTGCTGTGCAAGAACATGTCTCCTTCAGCATAGGTCCGGTTGGTCAACGGGTTAGTGTTATTGGATCTCCATTCCCAAGACAACTTAGTTCTGTTAAGATCTTTCAAGCTTTCTGAGTCCTTCACGGTGTAGATCTTCTGTCCAGGACCGATATATTGACCATATTCGTGAGGTTTGTAAAATATTTGGTTCTTCCACATATTTAGATCCAAGATTAAAACAAGAAAGATAATCCCATAATTAAACCATTTGCCTGTTTGGAAAAAAAGAAAGATCTGTTATCTGATATATCCATTTTAGAAGCAGAACACGTGCATTCATATGTAAAATCAACTAAAAGCAAAAATCCTTTTGTAATAAATCTGTAAAGCAAAGTTGTAATAATATTCTCACTGTAATCAACTTTGTGCTGAATATCCTTTAGTATTTTACAGTTTAGGTCTGGGCACATAATAAAATAATTTTGTAATGCAAGCACAGCAATATATCAATTGAATTCACATTGCAGTTAGTAGGTGATCTGCTGATTAGATAATTACCTGATGTGGTATAGATCAATACACATAAAAACATTAATTTCAGGACTTTGAAAATATTGACATGGAAATTCTCCTTGAAAAGGCCATATTTAATAGAAATATCTGTATGCCACTAATGACTGGAATGAGACTCTTCTGGGATTTTATAAGCATTTACATTTTAAGCACATACAGATATTGTTTAACATACCAACCATGGTGTCCAAATGTTCACAGGTGATGCAATTGGATAAGTGAAGATTTAGAGATATTACGCCCTTAAGAAAAAGTGAGGACTGATTTTAACACTGGAAGGTTAGTCAGCTTAGCTTTCCTGAGCTATATGTAGTGAAAAACTCCTCCGAGGAGTGACTCACAGTCTAACATTAAGTTCCTGAATACTGGAGGAAGAATGCTTTCTCTGTTTATCATTTAAAACTACTCTTTTGCATGCCTCCTTTAGGCATCCAAAATATATAAAAGGTAAATTTATGCAATAGCAAAGTTATCCCTGCTTTAAGCAGAATATTGGAACAGATAACCTCCAGGCATTCCTTCTAAGCCAAATTATTCTATGAAAACACACACAAAAAAATTATATAATTTTCATACTTAAGGCATCTTGTTCACGTTTAGCTGAACATATGTTAAGATCATATCTATGCAGTAATGACTGGCACCACCCAAGAATCTAGCAAAACTACATACATCAAAGCTGTATTATGATGGAGAATTTGCGACTGACATCACAGCATTATGTGGAAGGACATTTGTGGAGGAATGCCTCTACTGACGATGAGTGAAACCATTTATGCTACAACCATATTTAACTATGTTTCAAGTGAAAAAGAAAATGAATGTTTCCAGAGACTGCTAGACAGTGGGAAGTGGATGACAGGAAGTGAAAAGATTCATGTTGGGCCAGGATTGCTCTTTCCATCCGACAAATATGGCAACAGTGAAAACATGAAAGGAAAAAACTGGCAACTAAAAGATCAAAACAGGAAGTGTAATGAATTGGAGAAATTACTGAGATGAGCTTTATCAAGGCCAAATGATACTGCTATAATCTTTATTACAAAATTCAGGAACTTACATGTTTTAATACTGAGATGTGAGCTACCACAACTTTAGGCTTGATGGCACCCAGTGGATTTCACAGTTCTCACCTGTGATCGTGTTGCTCTAAGTACAACATGTAGAATAAAACACCTGAGCAGTAAGATTCAAGATAGCAGCCTGCTGATGGAGTCACCTAAGAAGCTAGCAGAAAATACTGAAAATGCTGAATAGAGTTTGCTAGGTGCTTGGTCTCAGGCCTCATGTAGAACCTCTCCTACACTATGATTGCACCACTGTGAATCTTCTGTGTTGGATATGTTTAAAAAAGGTTCCAACCCTCACACCAAGAATTAGAATACTTACCTGATATGAAAGAGATGTTCAATTCCTCCTTGTTTTATTAAAAGTATGAAACTTGAAACTTCCTCACTTAGCCCCCAGATACAGTAAGGTAGACAGAAACACAGCCTGAAGTTTCCCTGAGTGTATCAGTTGTATTACTGCTTGTAAATGGTGCTTGGACAATCAGCTTAGATGCAAAAATTTCACTTACCTGAGTCATGTCCATTATGCCTAAGAGCCAGCTGGCTGCCTGACATCTCTCTGTTTTCTGTTGGACCTACTCCTTTAATTTCTGACCTCTAGACTATTTTTACATTCTCTGCTTCACTACCATGATATATGAGTGCAATGATTTTTCATTTGAAAACTGTTGACACCAGAACTAAATTCTGTAACAGTCTAACTACAAGCATATGAACACAACGATATCTTTCAATTCCTACTCCATATTCCCTGTAGCCAAGGGCTGTGTTAATCTCCTGTGACACAAAATAAGAGTTAGTGCTGTCTTGGTTACTTACAGAAAGTATTTACCTTCCTCTAGAATACACTGTCCTCTGCTAATCATCCCTCTTCCAAGATGTGTACTTTACTTAGCTGCATTAGCAGGAATGATAGACAAATAAGTCCAATTTACTAAGCAATTCTTCTAGATGAGTGAAAAATGTATTGAAGCAGTCTGACCCAGCAGGTCTGACAGTCTCCTCTCACAAACATCTCTCTAATGATAATATGACATATGACATTTATAGGTGATTTATAGATTTATAGATAGATGACCATATGACATTTTGTTTTTTGAGATTGAAGATACTAACCAAGCTTTAGCTTTATATACAACTATAATCTCTGTACAAAAATGTATATAAAATCATTGTCTATTGCCGCTCAATTTTATAGCAAACTTTAAATCACATGTCAAGCTCATACAGGAAATGAACTTTGTAAGTTAGGAGTTACTCCTGACCTTGCATCTTGTGATAGTCTCAAGCCTCTCAGTTTGTAGAGTTGGGGTAAATATATTATAAAGTTATATTTTTTTCTTTAAAACAAACAAACAAACCCAAACAAAAAACAAAAAACAAAAAAAATCCAACAAAAATCAAACCCACCAAAAAACCGTAATATAATTCATTTTGCAGTGTTTCAAATTCCCAAATAAAAATTGGAAGGGAAAACAGAGTCCCATGTAATGAAGTCATTTAATTTGTCTCCTAGCCAACTTCTGTAGGATCAGTACTACTGCTCTAGGGAGGTCTGTGCATCCAAGAATATTTGCATACATCTGGCACTAACTCTTCTTCAATCAGACAGATTTTCCATAGACAAATTGAGTTGGAAGGATGCAGATGTGAAGACCACAAGGCCAGTCAAGTATTTCAGCAAAATGAGGACTATACCCAGACTCCTCAGTGGAGTTACAATGAAGAAAATCAGGTGACGAAACTGGGTATCATTCAGCCATGCACTACTTAAAACACACCTGGTTCACAAGCAGCATTTACAGTGTTGAAGTCCTTATCTGTTACACATGACATCTGAAGGGTTACACATTTCTGCCAGCTGAACAAAACATTTGGGCAGTGCTCTTTTTTTTAAAGAGGCTCAAAAATTCTACAAGCGGTTAAGGAACCAGTCCACAACATCACGCGCAATTGATTTACCAGGCAACTGTGGCAGGAAGATCCTGCAGGTCTAAATGCTCCCAAACAGCTTCTGACTATGGAGCATTTTTATTTTTGTAAGTAAGTCCACTGTGTAATGTGGAGTAGTCATGTCCTAAAAACAGAATTCTAGTGTAGAAACTAGTCCTCAGGAGCTCTTTAGAGGTCAAGAGGAGATATGAAAATCCCACTTATTAAGGCTAGATTCAATTGACCACATGCTGTGCAACCACAGCTAGAGGCTTATGTAGAAAATGTTGTCTTCAGATTCTTGTCTCAATTGCATTTTGTGTCTAAAAACATCCAGACACCTCTGTAAAACATACAGATATCTTAGAAACATTCTTCATCTCTTCTGTCATGTCAATGCTATTGGCTAGATACATCCATGCAGACCACTCACAGCTGAACTAAGCAGCAAATCCTCTGAGATCTTTTAATGTCTATGTGCGTGGACAGCTTTGTTTTTACCTCTAACCTTTCTATTTTTGCCCTCGGGCTCCTTCAGGCATATCTGTGTAGGTGATGCTTGGCCTGGATCTAGTCATTCTTTTGGTTTAACTCCACAAGGCAGCCATACCAGGTACTTGCCAATCATGAAGGTGACAATTTCTCCTTTGGGTGGAAGAACACGTCTAGATTAGAACTCAGAAATACACAAACAGCTAGAAAAATTCCCCTACCTGTTTTCATATCTAAACCTTAACATTCCTCATTTGGAACTTATTTGAAACTATACAGCCAATTCTCTTGGATCTGTGCCATTAGATGTCACCGGCCTGGCCCCCAAGAGCCTTTCAACAATAAAATAGTCAGAAGTAATAAAATTTTCTTTAAAGTATTACAAATTTCCCTGGGTACTACAGAAACTAGGCTAGATTATGTATTTTCATAAACAACAGCCAGGAAGGAAAACATACACACTATAGTGAGCCATCTATCAAGGGAAATCCAGACGAGTTAAGCAAATGCAGAAATTCAAGATATTTTTTATGTTCATAGATAAAAGCATCTATCAAAACAGGATAAAAATGTTTAATACTGAGTAGATACTTGCTAGGAGTTCCTAGATGCAAATAAATGTGGGCAAAATGAGGTACTAAGTTACCAATAAAAATGAGATAGGCTTTTGATAGTAAATTTAAAATTACAGTGAAGCGTGTAAGCAACAGGCTGCAGATGTTAACATAACTGCCAGTTTAAAACATTCAGAAATCATAAGTCAGGCCTAAGAAAGCATGCTCCCTGTTCAAAGTAGATAGATAAGTGAAAAATAATGCACTCAATACTGCTTCATTTATCTGCTTTTTGAGACAAGGACCTACGTAGAAGCAACATTTTTTCTCTCTGCAATCATGAGGTACATTTTTAAAAATATGAAAGTAGATGTTCTCACACAGGTGCCGAATATAGGAGAGAAGACTACAAGATTAAACAAAAAAAACCCACACCAAACCAAAACAAAAAAGCACGTTAGTAGTCACCTATTTTAAAAGACTTGCAAGAAAATCAGGAGAGCTGGCAACACAGATCACAAAACTGTGAAATCCTTTCTCTGTACAGACCATATACCAAGTCATTAAGCACACATCAACAGAAAGGTGGTTTAATGTCATTTACTTCTCTGCATGTCTCTACACCTATAACTGATTCTTTGTGGGACCATTGCTCATTAGAGCAACCCAACACTGAATAGGGTTGCTCAGGGTAGTCCAGGGGCTGCTCTTGTTTGTATCAGTCAAGAGTGACCAAATACATAAAACTATGAATAATATTTGCAAGGAAAAAGATTGGAAATGATATTTCAGCCATGAGGATTTTTTTTCTCGCTACTAGTAGAAATGGATTTTCAGTTTCTGGACATTGGGGCATAGATTATGGTTTTGCAACTTGACCTTATCACAATAGCAAGTACAAAAACAAATGATATTTGGGCCCTTGTCTTTTTTTTTTCCTGCTTGTAACATAAAAAAAAAGTTATACAGTTAAGTTTAACAGTGTGGATCCCATGAATTAAACAAGGCTTAAACAAATAAGGTTTTAACAGGGCTTTACATTCCCTCCATTATCAATACCCTACCCACACGTCATCTGCTGCAGTTTCTTTCACTTTCTACCCTCATTTTAGATTTTATTACATTCATCTTGTTAAATATATATAAAGAACCAGTTTTTTCCTTCTTTTATTAGTTCCTTGATTTAAGTAGAAAATTAGAAGAATCTACACATCCACACAAGAACTACAGTTTGAAAATGATCCAAGATGATACCCTAACCTAACCTAAGAACTGATGGCAAGAACAGATGGTTCAAGCAAAACTTACCCAAAGGGAGGTTCCTGTGCCATGTGTTATGGCTGTTTATTAGATATCCTAAAGGGTGGTGCAGCACTGAGATAAAACAGGCACTCAGTAGACAGAGTACGTGATGTGCAGTCAAATGGATTGATTTGTCTAGTGAATCTAATAAATGGATCTTGTTAATGCTGAGCAGGGAAAAATATTCCTCAGCCCCTATTCATTAGCTCATCCTCATTAAAAGAATGCTTTCTTGCCAGAAAATCAGAAAGACCTCCAGTCCTCTCTGCAGAAGATTCTACAGTGTACAAATATCGATCTTATGTGATTTGTTTTTAAACAGTAGCACTGCCAGCAGTTGTATTTTTGATATGTAATTTATGTTCTTTGCTGTTGCTTATTTCTAGCTCTTCTCTGTTTATCAATATCCTTGACTCTTCTGCAATGCAAAACTGTTCTTCACTCTTCAGTCCCTCTTCTACCACCCACTGGTTTTCATTTACATTAATTATATCCTAAGTTCCTGTATATAATGGTACAGCTCACCCAATCATTACTCAGTCCTTGTTCAAGCTACTATGTACACCCATTTCACTACTGCTCTTTATTCCATGGAATAACTGCAGGGCATCTGGAATCCTCATAGAATTGGGTCTCTTCAAATTCATGCTCTAGACCTGAGAAACAGAATTAAACCCTCTTTTCCACTAGGTCTGAGTTTCATGCCTATTCATGTCAGATACTTGATTCTTATACTCTGTTTTTGCTCTCTTTGTTTCCCTTTTTATCCAAGACTTTTCTCACTTCAGAGAGAAAAACTTGTTCTTCGTCAGATCTCTTCTCATTCTGTATCTGCTATCACTGACCATGACATCATTTAGCTGTTCTACCTCATCCTGCTCCTGATCCCAAACCATCTCATTTAGATGTACCCCAAACTCATTTCCTGTGGCCTACTGTCTATTTCCTATCAGTACTCCAACAGGAACCTACATACAGCTTAAAAAAACTTTCCATCTCTCTATCTCTACTTTCTTCCTGACCCAATCGCCTCCTTTTACTCAACAGCCTGCAGGTAACTTTTGCACTCATTTTGTTTTATTTTTTTTCTGGTTTCCAACCTGATGACTCCGATTTCTATTATCTCTTCTGAAAATGCCTTCTCTTCATTCAGCCTATCTCCAGTCCCAGTTCCTCATTCTTTCTTGCTTGGCACATTTTCCTTCCTTGTCTTTTGATGCCTGGTAGGCTTAGGGCTCACCTGATAACTGTTGCCCATGTCTTTGTATGATGTCTGAATACTCCTTTTGTCCCTGCTCTGCAGGAATTTCATATGGCTGTATCATTGGATGCTGTCTATATCCTATTCCTGTACACTGTCATGTGCTGTGATTGACTATATTAGCAGCTAAAGACTTCTGTCAATTCACATTTGCATTCTTTTGCTATACAATACTATTTACTTCTCTCTTGCCACCACATTGTTTTGCACAGCTTGAAAGTAAAAGCAAAATATTTATCTCTATTTAACCTTCCTCTCTTTTTCATTCTCTACTGTTATTCAAACACTGTCTCATACTGTGTAAGGACTGGGTGCTTTTATCTGTATGTGCCATCCATTTGAATAACTGTGAGTCTATTTTATTTGAAGTTATTTAACTGCCTGCTTTTGGTTAGATGAGTGATGGAAGTATGGCTGTGAGTGGCCTTTGCCAGATGAGAATGACCGAAGTTATGAAAAGACATTAGCATAAATCACAGCAAAGGCATCTGAAAGCATAAGAGATTTTAAATGAAATAAGCAGCTAATTCCCCTGGAGAGTAATTTTAGATAAAAGATTTCTGAAGCTACACTAGGTATTACTTAGTGTCACAAGAAGTTGCTGAAATCCATGACAAACAGCAGGTCTTTTTGATTTGTAAGATAGAGATTCCTCATTTCCCTGAGAGGCTTATATATGGATGGTACTGATAGGGAGAGTTAAACAGATAGAAAAACAGCAATCACCTAGGGAGATGGGGGAGAACAAAGAAAATATGTGGCAAAAGACATGTTAGCATTCATTTCCTACACAGAAGCAGTTCAACATGTGCCTGTATCACAGTCTGTGTGGTTACATACCTGTTATATGAATGTGATACTCCTCTTTTAAGATCTTTTGGAAATAAGGTACTTTGAACTGCATGTGTGCAGATGGCAAGCCTGGAAGATTCACTTCAACATCACCCATAAAATGTGGGAACTCCCAATCCTGTTAAAAAAGAAAAGCAATAGCCTAAATATAAGATTTCATAGTATATTTTGCCCTTTAGAGTGGCTTAAATTATCAAAAGGGCATGGTTCTATTTTTAAGCCTCCCATTATTGACTTTTCCCACTATAAGTTTTATGGAACCACTTGAAATTGAATATCTTGTTTATACTAACTATTACAGTATGATTTTTACTTCAGCTCCATGTAATTACATGTTTAAAAGTTCACTTCAGAACGATAATAATGAGCCCACTGCACCGGCTGACAGCATAAAATTGTCCAAGTATATGAGCACCTGTATATTGCACTGTGTAAAAAGAATTGTTTCATGATGTAACTAATTACAGCACCCCTGCAATAAAAGTTACAACTTCTGTTCCTAATCTGGCAAACAGTTTACAGGTAAGAAATTGGCAGAGAAGGTCTGTCCCCTCAAGTCTTTATATTTGCAACTCGCTCAACTTATGGGGTGTTTTCAGCATCTGCTCATAATACATCCAAATAAACATTCTCTGCAACTGAAGTTCCTTCAGCATAATCTGCCTGAATCAATCCAAGCAGTTTTCTCTGCTGATATATTTCAGCTGACAAAGTAATGCTGGAAATGTGGAAGCTCTTACCTATTATTATGCATATTTTGTGGCATGTGATAACTGAGCTGAGGAGGAGCTGCATTTAGAGGAATTTTTCATTTGGTTATCTGTACCCACCGCTGATCACTTGAAAATGGGTATAATAGCATGGTTCATTACAGCCAAAACTTAAAAGTCCAGCAATATTGCTGGAGTCAGTATAATTACTGCTGGGTGGTTATCCAGTGTGCTGCAGGCTGTTAAAAATGTACTGGCCCTGTTCCCATACGTGCACCTGGATTTGTATCCCACAGTTAGTGCAAGCCACACTTGAATTACTGACAGTAAGAAAAAGGAATCTGAAATGGAAGGAGCTCTGTAAATAGTTCCTGCTTCCTTTGCGTATGACTTAACATGCAAGAACTGCTGAACAGCTCCAACATTCTCAATGGTGGAAGGGAAATGAAAGAGTGGGATTTACCAGCGGGAAATTTATCATGGCCCAAACACTAACAGAGGCTGGTTTGTGCTAACATACTCTGATACTGAGCTAAATGGGTTAACACGAGTATACTTGAGAAGCAGCCCTGAGCTGCTGTACCTGGTTCTCAGTGTCTAGAGTGATAGAGAAAGTGCCAATTTACAGATGCAGAAGACAAGAGAAAATAAGGACGTTCTCATCTTCCCTTACCACAAATGCAAAGCATTCTCTTCTGGTCATCAGGTATGGTAATAGCAGCCCAGCTGCACAATCCCTTATGCTGCATCTGCAAACATCCCCTTAGATTTGGGAGACATTCAGTAAGTGTCCAAAGATTAATATTTTATGGATGTGCACCCTCAGTTCATGGTATCATACACATTTCTGGACTCATATCTCTGGGTAACTCAAACATATTCTCATCCAGGAAAAAACAGGAATAAATAGGGAGAAAAAAACCCATTACATATTCTTGAAGAAAACACAAATGGGGAACTAGAAATAATTCAGCACACAATTACAAATCTTGCCTTGCCTTGCCCCAGTGCTCCTACTGCTTTTTGCTGAATTTCAGACAAAATTCCATTAGACACAATTTTGTATTGGACTTTGTTTTTGCACCCATATTTTGTTGATGGTATTAATAATCAATGACTAGAATGTCAGCTCTGCCAAATTTGGAACATACCAAATTATCTGTTTTGGCAAACCATTACTGAATCTGGAAAACATTTTCTAAAACAAATGAAAACAGAGATCCAACCCCAACAGCCTGCTCCCATTTACACTATAAAAAGAAGGTGATTGAAAAGCCCATTAGAAAAATACTTATTTGATGCTCCCTATTACAGGTACTTTTCACATGGTACAGTAGTTCACATTTTCTGTATATATACTTCATACTGTGCAAATCATTCTGGAATTGTCATGACCTCTGTTATCCTGTTGCCCCATAATATGTGGTTTCCATTGGTGATGTCAGCCCACAGCTTTGCCAGCTTTGCAGCTTCAGTGCAGAGAGGTACAGGTGTAGGTGATAAAGATGGACACTGGCATTGGAGACCTCATGGTTATGAACAACTGACCTTGCTATGCTAAAGAAATCCAGACCTGGATCTTTTAAGTGAAAAAACAGAACAAAGAAATAACATCTAACAGACATGAAAGCAACTGTGTATGGTAAATTTTGTCATAACCTGGATCTTCAGACCAGTGAAGAAAAAGCAAAGTCTAAAATTGTATTAGCAAGCATGAAATGACTCCAAGTAGATCCTAGAGTGAAGAAAAATAAACCATTAACACAAATATCCATCCCAGGGAAAGGCTCCAGATGTCAATGACATGCTGGAATGCTCCCCGACCTCCACCAGCCTGAAAGCACTGACCTCAGGGCCTGCAGAAGCAACAGATGGTGAACAAAACACTGTGAAAAGTGGTAGAAACTAATAAATGTGCATATAACAATTTTAACATTAGCACTACTACTGAAACAATTTTTGTAAGAATTAGAAGTCAACTAATAATAGTTATTGGATTACATTGTTAAAATTTAAAGGATGCTACTAATAAAATCTTGGCTATATGTAGAAGGTAGGCTTCTTCTATGGCCATAAATAAAGTTTGAGTGTAAAGCCTCTCATGGACTGATTATAAAACCCGCTCAAAACAAGTAGAAACAAAGAAATAAAATGTAAAATAACAATAATAAATAAAAGAAAATGCAAGGAAATGTATCTGAAAGTAATATGAAAAACAACAACAAAAGCAACTAAAATAATGAGTTACACCTATTGACTTCCATGAAAGTCACTACAGTCACAGCACTCAGAAGAATGAAACTTCAGTTTACTAAATCAAATGGCCTTTGGAGCTCTATTTGGCTCATAGATTTGATAAGTAAGAATGCACATACATCACCTGCAAACATGAGTGCATTATTATCGAGGAGAAAAGCTGATGACTATCAACTTTCTTAGCCAATGTCAGTATCACGTTGACAAATCAAAACTAACAAAGCATTTTGCTGTCTTGACTCCAAGAAACTGTTGTCCAAAGTCTTCTATCTTTTTTTTTAATTTCTTTTTCACTAACCAATAAAAGACAACTTGACTTGAATAAACCCAGAAAAACAGTTTTCTAAGAAATTCCAGATGCCTGGTGGGAATCATCCACATCATTTCCTATTAGGTACATTAACAGCTTGAATGTGCAACTCTAAAATCTAAATGCTTCCCCTCTTAAAATACAGCTTAATTCTATGTCACAGAATCACAGAATCACAGAATTGTAGGGTTTGGAAGGGACCTCCAGAGATCATCGAGTCCAACCCCCCTGCCAAAGCAGGTTCCCTACACCAGGTCACACAGGTAGGCATCCAGGCAGGTCTTGAACATCTCCAGAGAAGGAGACTCCACCACCTCCCTGGGCAGCCTGTTCCACTGCTCCGTCACCTCACTGTAAAGAAGTTCTGGTGCACATTCATGCAGAACTTCCTATGCTGCAGTTTCTGGCCATTTCCCCTTGTCCTGTCTCCACTCACCACTGAAAACAGTCTGGCCTCGCCATTCTGCCCCCCACACCTCAGATATTTATAGACCTGGATCAGGTCCCCTCTCAGTCTTTTCTCAAGGCTGAACAGACCCAGTTCACTCAGCCTTTCCTCATAGGGGAGATGCTCCAGGCCCTTCACCATCTTGGTGGCCCTCCGCTGGACTCTTTCCAAGAGATCCCTGTCTTTTTTGTACTGGGGAGCCCAGAACTGGATGCAGTACTCCAGATGAGGCCTTACCAGGGCAAAGTAGAGGGGGAGGATCACCTCCCTCGACCTGCTGGCCACACTCTTTTTAATGCATCCCAGGATGCCATTGGCCCTCTTGTCATGCCTTCACACATGGTATTTTCTCTCCATGGGATCTGATTTCTGTCTGTGCTACCAATCTGTGCTCACCCATGGGACATGATTGACATATGCCATGTTCTTTAAGTTCTCAGCTTATAATTAAATGAAATTTACTTGATCATCTTTAGTCCTCACCAATAAGGTGTCTGTATTTTGCTGTATCTATGATCTTATTGGAAACTGTGCCCAAAATACCTCATTTAGATCATATCTCCACTTGCATTGTTTGAAAAATAAATTTGTGTAGACATACTGGTAACTCACGTTTGTTCCTCTCATACTGCATGAACTATGTTTCTCTCTCTCTTTCTTTAAATTTGTCAGCCTCACATTTCTCACATTCACCTACTTCTGCATTTTCTAACCTGGAGGTCTGCAGAATACCTCTATGCAGTCTGTGAAGAAAAAGCCAACCCAGCACCACGAGACTTAAATCAGCTGTACAGAGGTCTCCAGCCTCACTGGCAAGTTTTGTGGGATGTGCAAATCAAATGAGGTTATTACCTCATTTCACTCTGCAGTCATGAGGAAAAGGGCAGCCAGAGGATAAATTTAAGATCACTGAGGTGTTCGTCCTAGTGCTGCTGTGGGGAAAGAGAGCACCTCTGATTTCCATGACTTAATTCATTAAATCCACAGGCACAGCAGTAAAAACAGATGCTGCAAAGGAAGCCACAATATTTTGATTTTCTTGCCTTTGCTTCCAATCTCTAACACAAACAAATGCATAAACTCTCTGCCACAATGCCAGGTACTGGTTTAAGGTACTGCAGTGCAACTGGAGGCACTGACTTGATATCTCTTCAAGTAAAGATATAATAGCAATGGTAGCTGAGCATCAAAGCCAGACTTTTTGATAAAATCTGGCCATTCTCTGCCATCACCTGGGAAAAATAAATGGCAGGAGAAGCTCCATCCTGGCCTCCAGTGCCCCATGCTTCATACACACATGATCCCACCTTCCTCGGCATCCAGCACTTCTCCACCCAAGGGAAACTGCAGCAGAGAAGGTGGGGCTGGAATTAAAAGCTGATAATGATTAATGGCAGCCAAATGTGCCATGCTTTCATCTTACCTCTTGCCTCTGTGTAGCTCAGAGGATAATCAGTACACAGTAACTACAAAATAATGCTAAAATAATATAAATACTGTTCAGATGTAATCATGAAAGAGGACAAATGCACACGGAGTATTTCTGCTTTAAGTAGTAAAGATATGTACTGTATTTAATACCAGGAACACATTTGCACTTTAAACCCTTTTGAATAAATAAACAAAAAACAGAAGGAAAGAATTCAGGAAATGTACATATGAATGTGCATATTTGTGTTTGTTCCAGAAACTGCCAATAGCAATTTTTATTTAATTTATAAAAATCCTTTTAACTTATCAGGTTGGAGGCTTTATGTTTTCAGGTATCTTTGCATCTCTTAGGCAGCTTTGTTTCAGCTCTCAGAGCGTGGTAAGACAGGCAGATAGAGGAGATTTAATGACAAGCAATGTCTATAAATTTTTGCAAGTGTTTGAAGTAAGAAATGAACAGCTGGAATTGAGAGACAAAGGCCTGAATCCTCTGTGGTTATCTCTAACTTCATTTGGAGCTGCAGCTCACAGTGATCTCTGCAGCTGTGAGCTGCTAAAACACAAACACAATTTTAATATTTCACTCCAATATACATAACAACTCACCAGCCACAACCAGAACTCACTGTTATGCATATAGTATCAAATTCACAGCTGAGTTTCTGGCCTCCTGCTCTTTGCAAATGTCTTATTTTACTAGGAAGGAAGTTTGATATACATTGCAGTTTTCAGCCTTCACTAAACCAAGAACACCCAGCTACTCTTAACCTTGCCTGCATGTATGCTTGTATGGCTTTAGTGAGGCTACTTATCACTCAAAGTGAAGCGTGACAAATTATTATTCAGAGGACTTGGAGGTCCATGTTGGTTCTATCAGTGCTAATCTAGTCGCAGTTTTCAAGGGCAGAAAGTGTTATTTGATCTGTTCACCTGTTTACGCTTCACCTGCTTGAATTGTTATTGGCAATAACAATCATAAAACTCCACTAGGAGCCGTGGCACAAAGTCCCTAATTGCAGACATAGATACATCTTTCATCACTTAGCTGTGAAGAATACAAAATACAGAAAATCCACTCTAACACTCGAATGACTGCCCCAGTATTGAAACACCCTCTCAGAAAACACGCTGGAGAATTGTTTTACTTCTGCCCTGAATTTCTGTAATTACTGCTTCCAAACAGTGCATTCCAATAGAAAGGTATTTCTGCAGTGTACAGCAAGGCAAGGATGTACCCACAACTTTGCTGTTATTCACCTTTACACTCCTGTCCTCCTCAGTCTTTGCCTTCTGCAAGTGGCCTTCCTCTAGAACCACCACTACAACCCTCGCTTATTTCTCAATTATCTGAGAAGATATTAGTAGGACAGCAGCAACTATCTCATTGTGACTCAAAGCAGCAACTGAGCCTCCCTTTATTTTTTGTGCTTGGACTTGAATGACCCCTTTCAATAAAAGATCATTAGAGAAATTCAGTCTACTGTCCATTTCTGCTCATTAAAAAAAATAAAAATCTCCATGCCCTCCAGATCTCAAACAAGCTCTATGTCTCTGCATTTTGATTTCACATATTAACACATTTTGAACAAAGCCAAAGCCATGTATGCACATGTTCTCAAAACAGTGCTAGTTGTTAATAAAATGTCAGAACTGGTCTTCCACTTTCCTTGAACAAGCTCAAAGCAATCTCAAAATTTCAGACTGCCTAAAACAAGAAATGCCTGCATTTCTCTGAAAGACCTGTAGCCATGCCTATCTGCACTAGCAGATGACTGTTCTGTGACAGAGAGCATTCCCTCTCTCTTTCCCCTGTGACTATAACTCAGATATCACCCTCTGTTCACTCCTCACAACCTGGTAATGCCTTGATCTTTTCTGCATAACATATTGCAGATATGACAATTCCTATCAAACCCCACAGCTGGAATTCTTATTGAGGCTCTCATCATTTGCTAGCATCATTCAGCATTCTTTCCTCTGGACTTGACGAGTGCAGTTCTCCACTGATAGAGAAGTCCTGCCGCAGAGACCATTTTTCTAGTCTGTTTCTTTTGCCATGTCATTCTTCTTTGATCAGATAAAATATAGGCTACTTCTTTTCATATTCAAATCCCTTCAGGTCTTTCACAATCCTTGGTACAGACTCTTTATCTGACATCTGCTCCTTCTATCAGTTTATATGGAAGTTCAAGCTACGATTCTTTTTGCTATTTAAAGAAATTTTCTTCTCTCTGGTTCTTTATCAGCTGCAGTTTTCTCCTCTATGACTACTTGCTCCCTATGAGAAAACATGAGGATGTTGTGCATTAGGCATCCAGGATTACCTGTCATCTTGACAAATGATGTCACTACTGCTTACACATGCCTCTCCATGCAGATATAACTCAACTTTTCTTTGACCATAAAATGCTCTAGGATCAGAGTTGTGTTTTGGTTGTCTTTGAACATCAGCTAGTAACACAGTGCCCTGCCTTTAATGACAATTACTAGTTCCTCAATAGGACAAGTATTGGTAGTAATATAGAGAATTAATGGTTATCAATTCTTTCTGTTACATTAGAAAAAAACACGTGTTTGATAACCAGACAGTGCACAATGAAGGATGGATACACGATCTCACATTTTTAGATCTCACAAATTTTAGTCTCCAGGAATAGCCTGGTCCCTCTTTCCTTCTGAGAACAAAAACTTGTTCTTTCTCATGGCTTCACTTCACTTCAAGTTTTCAGTACTCACAAGACTCACAGAATCACAGAATTGCAGGGGTTAGAAGGGACCTCTAGAAATTATCGAGTTCAACTCCCTCACTAAGGTTTTCCATAGGTTGCACAGGTAGGGATCCAGATGGGTCTTGAATATCTCCATAGAGGGAGACTCCACAGCCTCTGTGGGCAACCTGTTCCAGTGCTCTGTCACCTTCCCTGTAAAGAAGTCCTGCATATTTGTGTGGAATGTCCAATGTTCCAGTTTTAAGCCACTGCTCCTCATCTTATCACTGCACACTACTGAAGAGTCTGGCCTCATCCAATTGCCTCCTGCACTGCAGATACTTATAAACATTAACCAGATTCCATCTCAGTCTTCTCTAGGTTGAACAGACTCAGTTCTCTCAGTCTTTAAGGAGGAATCTAGACAGAGCAAGGTGAAGCAACCTTTTCCTTGCCAGGGGTGATGTAGACATCACTAAGCACAGCCTCTGTGCACACCCAGGATGTCCTAGGAAGATGTCCACCAACTTTTCCACCAGGCAAGTACGAGGTCAGGGACACAGTGACACTCATCTTTATAGTTCCTACTTGCCTGTTGCTGATCTATTCACAATTGCTGAAAATACTAATTAAAAAAAGCTGCTCAAAAGTAAATGTTCTGTTTTGAGTCTGTGTTTCTCCAAATTTTTTAAGCCGTTATTTTTTGCTTTACTGTCTTACTCATGTCTAGCCTTGGTTAAAACAAATATCTGACAATTCTTCTGGATGAGAAACACTAGTGAGAGCTTTTCTAGTTAATTTTTGGGTTGGATAAGCTGCTAGATAAAGGAGCAATTTTCCAATACTGTATATGTGTAAGAGACAAAAAAATTAGTTCCTACAAAGCACCTGTGTTTTGTTTCCAATGCAAAACTTCCCAAGCCACTAGTAAGTTAGCCAAGTTGGCCATAATGACTTCTAACTACTTCAGTGACGCATTTCATGAAAGCCATTTCTGTGGTGAATAGGAGAAATGAACTAACATATACTTTCTGATTTCCTAAGTCTCCAGCTTGCTGTCAAGGGAAATCAATTATGACAGAGCAATTAATCTTTCTGGTATCTTTGAAGTCTGACTATGATTTGGAGAATAAAAATGAAACTTAAATATATTGCTATGAAATCACCTCCAACAACATGAGTACCTATGCACTCATACACGTACCCTTGCATTGTGCTGAGCAATAATATGACATCTGGAGCATTTCAGGATTTGCAAAAACTGCTAATGCCATTTTTACCTCTTTGGGAATGGTAAGCTATATTTAGAGCTCTAAATAATTTTGCATTGAGGCTGCTATCTACAGTTAATTTCAGCTGTATTAAAATATATATCACCCTTTTTTCCTTCCAAATACCCACACACATAAATTTCCTTGTTGCTTGATATACAAATAAAAAATGTTTTCTAGTGTTGCCTAAATCCAAGCAGATAGATTTGCAGTAAAATACCTGAGCAGATATTTTCCTTGCTATGAGCTTTGCAACATAAAAAATGATGCTATAGAAACAAAGGATATCACGACCAAGAATATTGTATGTTATGCTATTACACGTTGCTCACTGAACATGGAAAGTAAATCAGCTGCCTTAACATTAGGAATGGGTGACTGAAGAGCTGTTCTGTCTTGGACAAAACTCCTTCAGCTCATACATGCTCTGAAGAATTTTGCTATCATATGCTCTGAGAAAATTTGGGGTTAGTTGCAGACAACAGTATAAGCTTGCCTTTATGGTGCTATGCACATTCTAGGATCAAGTTTGAAGTGATGTTTTTAGACCAATGGTCTCAGTTTGAAAACCATCATCCAGCTGGTTTTTGGTTTATCTGTAACTGTAAATAACATGTGCTTGTGCAGGGTTCAACTTGCAGTAAACAGTAGAGAAACAGCAACATTCAATTTCAATTGAACAAAAGAAAAAAAGAAATTTTTTTTTTGCATTTTATAGAATCACAGAGTGGGTTGGGCTGAAAAGAACCTTGAAGATCATCCAGTTCCAACCCCTGCTGTGGACAGGGTTGCCATCCACCAGATCAGGCTGCCCTGAGCCCCATCCAACCTGGTCTTGAAAGCCTCCACGGAAGAAGCATCCACAGCCTCTCTTACAGAAAGTAAGAAGGCCAGATACACACAGAATGCACAGAAAAATGTGTTTAAATTTGGGCTTTACAAAAAAAGCCAGTGCAAATTCCGTATTCCTTTTCTTTAAAAAAGAAATCCAAATAGTAGTAAGTCTCTTCCAAAATTATTCTTATCCTCATAAATTTGCTAATTAAAAATACTGGTTTTAGTATGTAAGCAAAGAAAAAGACAACTGTGCAGATATTGATAGAATAAACACTTACTTTCCAAAACCTGGTTATCTGCAACTGAAGTTTCAGGAACAACAGTAATATAAAATACATCTGGCATCTAGTTTTCCCAGCTCCTTCTCTTTTTTATTTTTCTTTCTTTTCTTTTAATTTTACTTGAAACTAAAATTTTCTGTCCTGAGTTCTAGCTAATAGGATTAGCAGCAGCATGCTGTACTTGCTAATGTGTTGCTTTTATCTGCTGAAGACAACACATTAACGTATATCATTCCTGAAGTCCTCCTCCACACTCCCTCTAAACCCCCATTTTACTTTTACAGGCTGTGGTGCGGCCATTAGGCACATCTGTTTCACAAGTTGTTACTTGTTTGCTGTCAGTTGGGGTGGCAGTACAAAATGCATGCACTATGCTTCCATAGACATTACATAAACACATCTGGGTAGCAAAAGAAGATATGAGGAAACACAAAAAGCTTAGCAGGTGTGCATATAGAAATAAAATCAGCATCACTTGCATGTCAGTATCTTGGAACATGTCTTCAAAAACCATAATCAACAATCTACAATACAAGTGAAAATAGATATACATTATATGAATGCTTATTTGGTCCGCTTTAATTTGCATTATATATACTGCCAAATAGGTTTCTAGTATTTATTGACTGTGTGGGTTAGATTTCCATTTACCACAATGGGAACTAGCATAGAGATCTTACAGTCACTCACATTTGGTGGTTCTGATCTTCCAGCTGAATTATGCTCTGGAAAATTCAGCTCAGTCTCGCTCCAGAAGCACCATGGATCACTCTAGGCTTGTCCACATGCACTACAAAGCTGACATCCTTTCTTGCAATTAAGGTCCTTTTCAGAATATTTAAGCCCAAACTGTCAATGATGTCTGGTCTAATGACCTCTGAATACTTTTTCTGTCTTTTCAGTTATATACCTACATTTTTCCATTGACTGTAATAATTCTAGTAATCATATGAGATGCTTTCTCTTGTCTCCCACAGCAGATCTAAAAGATAAACAGCAGAATGTCCATGGAGCTGCTCTGGTACATCCTCATCAAATGCAAGCATCTGCCTTGGCCACCTGAAATTACAACTCAGCGCAAGCCACTGTATATTTCAATAGGATGTAAATGGCCCAGCCTTCTGATACAAATGGACTGGAAAATTTAATAGGAAGTATAAATCCATGAAAACAAAACAGTGCTTAACTGTGCTGTTGTGTACAGACTTGGACCAGTGCGTGAAATACAAATTGCCAAATTCTGTCACAACAGACCCAGGAAAAAGCTATATTTGATCACAGAATAAAACTGTTCTCTGTACTTTCTTCTGTTTTCCTCACCTACTCCATGAGCAGAGTCCCTCAGCCAGCGACAGACATTTTAGATGACATTACCTGGAGATGAAGGGGTGAAGCAAAGAGGTACTGCCCCGTGGAAATGCCTTGCCCCATGGAAAGAAATCTTTCAGAGCAATGGTGATTGCCTGTCAGTCTTCTTTCAGGCATTTCAAAGAAATGTCAATGTATTCCATTGGTGATGTTCTGCTTGAAAAGTCACACAAATAGAAGGAGCCATGGACAGTTTCCCAGAATGTTTTTCCAGGAGGCTAGTTGCAGAATTAAGCTAAATTTATTGGACTGGACTCTGTCCACATGTGTGTCTGATGAACTGAGCCAGCTCAGAGTGCTTAGCAGTTTGCAGTGTCAGAGAGTTTTCTACCCTACAACGTCCTGTCAGAGACTGATATCCTGAGCAGAATATGGGTGCACCTAGTTAAACATCTAGTTAAGGAGAAAGAGATATCCAGTTCTGAGGCATCCCCAGTCTAACACTAGAAGGTCTGAAAGCCAAAATGGGAGGTTTTCAGACTGACAGAGATCCTACATCAGAAAACTTCTAGTGAGTATAGAACTTGCCACTGGAACAAGACCTCAAAATGATGTGCACTGCATTTTTAGAAGTGAATTAAATTCTGTCACTCTATTACATTAGGTTGTTTCCTACATTATGATACATTCTTTAATTACAAGACAATTTACTGAATCAGACAAAAATATGCTCTTCTTCAACATGCATGAGAAAAATTACAGGAAAAACCATTTGCTAAGAATCACCGTAAGATCTTTGTCATAAGATACCCTTATTTCATTTTATTCTCCATTAGTGACTAAACAGATTTTGAGGCAAAAATAGAAAACAGTAGTCTCCCTACATAAGTCCCTACAGGTCTACCATTTCTACTATTTTCACTAAGAGGCTACAAAAAACTAGCGTATTACTTGGATTATTACACTGCATATCTCATATAGACCATAGTATTACATTAGTCATTCACTGCAGTTCAGTTACATGAAACATCCTCTCATTACAGAGTGGATGTGACATCATAGTTGCAGAAATTATATACTTGAGCTCTGACCTTCCAATTTACCCTTTGCAAAAATTCATTCCTTTTCTTATCCCCTGGGGAAATACTTGAAGTGAATTACAGAATCATTAAGATTGGAAAAGACCTCTAAGATCATCTTGTCAGCCCATCACCACCATGCCCACTAAACCATACCTCTCAGTGCCGCAACCACACATTTCTTGAACACCTACAGGGATGGTGACGCCATCACTGTCCTGGGCACCTTGTTCCAATAACTGACCTATCCTTCAGAGAAGAATATTTTCCTAATATTCAACCTGAACCTCCCTTGGCATAACACGAGGCTACTACCTTTCATCCTGTATCTACTTACCTGGGAGAAAAGGTCGACCCCCATCTCGACATAGCCTCTTTTCAGGCAGTTGTAGGAGCAATAAGGTCTCTCCTGAGCCTCCTCCAGACTAAAAAATACCAGTTCCCTCAGCCACTCTCCACAAGTCCTGTACTTTAGAACCTTCACAGTTTCAGTGCCCTTCTCTGGACAAGCTCTAGGGTCTCAATGTCTTTCCTGTGGTGATGGATTGAGGTACAGACTCATCAGTGCTGAGTATAGGCAGATGATCACTTCTCTAGTCCTGCTGTCTATACCATCACTTATAAAAGCCAGGATGCCATTGGCTTACTTGGCCACGTGGACACACTGGTGGCGCATAATGAGTATCATAAGAATCCTTTCAACTTGGGATCTTCTGTAATATTTTATGATTCTAAGAAAGAACCAATTTTCATGCACCTATGCTGTCTAGACCTGATTCTGTGTGATCACATCCAAGATGTTCTGCTCCATAATCTTCTCTAGCACTGAGATCTGACTGGCCTGTAGTTCCCATATACTCCTTACTACTTTTCTTACAGACTAGCATCACATTAGCAAGTCTCCGGTGAGCCGAGACCTCTCCAGTTGACCAGGATTGCTGATAGATGAAGGAAACTGGATTGGCTATCACCTCCGTCAGCTCCCTCAGCATCCTTGGGTTGATCCCATTTAGCCCCTTGGACTTGTGGCAGTGCAGGCAGAATTGTTTCCACCTGGATTGTAGGGGGTTAATTCTGCTACCCATCCCTGTCTTCCAGCTCAGCAAGCTGAATACCCTGAAGATAACTGAATTTCTTATTAAAGACAGAAGCAAAGAAGATATTGAATACCTCAGCCTTCTCCTCATCTTTGGTGGTGATGTTCCCCACTGCATGCAAGAAAGGATGGCCCTCCTTTTGTTGTTAATGCATTTGTAAAAACACTTTTTGTTACCTTTTACAACAGTGGGCTGCATAACCTAGCAACATCCTTGTACTCTTCTTGAGTTGTCTGTCCCTTCTTCCAAAGTAAAATCTTCTGTAGGTTACAAGTGTATAAATTACATGCCTCAAGGAATGAACAAAATCATAAATCCAAAAATATAGCCTCAAATGTGAATAAAAATTAGGGAAGATAACTCTTTTCTACAGTCTCCTCTCTGACCCCAATGCAAAAACTCACTGCCTGACTGAGAGAGAGAAAAAACGCAATTTCAGCTTTTTAGACCGGAGCGATATATCTACCTCTGCCAACTGTATGCAGAAAACATGAACTTCATCCTAAAAGGTTTTCAATGTTTAGAAATCTCCTGGGAGAACTTGTCAAAAACACAGTGAACCAAGTTCTAATTGCACTAACTCATCCTGCTCTTGACAAACACAACAGTTTGGTTTGAATTTCAAAACTACTCCCGTCAAAATCCTTGGGAGCAGAGAGAATGTTGTTAAGGTGTCTTTTTGAACCTCAAAGACAAAATCAGGTTGGTGGTGTGCCTTGAATGAATTAAAACGTTCTCTTAGTGAGATGTGAATCCAAATATAGCAACTATGCTGATCACAAGGAAATGCTGAATTACTGCTTTAAAAAAAGATGAAACAGGGTGGACAACCTCAAAAGGTATGGAAATTCAGTGGAGATAAGACAGCATATTTACAGCACTTGGCAGAAGCTTATCCAAACTACCAGAGTCTTCGGAAGAAAACCCACCTGCAGCCCTCCTAGTCACTCTTTACTTTTGCTCTGCAAGTAATCCCTTTTTCACCTCACTGCCAATGCTCTCTTTGGAAGACCACTCGCCTACTCCTCTCACAATTCATGTCCTTTGGGTCAATTGTAAGTGCCCATGAGCCCCTCTTTTTGGAGGGGAAGATCTCTTCCAACATTTGCTGTTTCAGAAATTTACTTCTTTTGTCTACCCACCATGACCTTTGCTACTGGAGACAGCATGTACATGCTTTTCCTCTCTGTATTTTCTTAACTTTCTCTTTAGCATCTATCAACAAAGTAGACTTAAATGAACCCTTCAAATTTTTAATTTTAAGGACTTTCCTGACAAAAATTTAGAAAAACTACAGACTGCCCTCTCTCAGATGCACTGTGTGTATGCAAATGCAGGGCTTCCAAATTTACAAGTGTGACTCCAAAACTTGCAATGACTGGCACCAATGAATCACAGGAGCTACGTAACAGCAGCTGGGTGATTACTCTCTCAGTGTGATTAATAGACCAGGTGGGTTTTATAGCAAAGTTCTGCATGTGTACATATGTAGAGCAGAGGTAGATGCATGTGTTTTTTGGGAAATGTCTATTTAGCCAATCAAAGCCACATAATGCAGATACTTACTGAGGCTTTCTGCATAGGAAAATATAAGATTCAAGCAATATTTTCAATTGTTTAAAGAAATGCTAAATCAATTTTCTCATAGAGGGGATGTTTTAGAGCAATTCACCAAGTCAAGATAGTGAATGAGCTGTTCTTTCACAGTATTCCTCAAGGAGGAATTATCCCAAATGATACGGTTATTTCATATGAACATTTGTAAAGGGACAATCATTATGTGAATTACATATTTAAAAAAAAAACTATTTCAACTTACAGTTTATAACAGTACTTCTATCTTTTTTTTTCATTCAGTAATAAAAAAGGCATCATTTATAATTCTCCTGGCCTTCCTACAGAACAAATGTCTGCTAGTAAAGTTGCTGTGCTCATTCAAACATACAATTATACATTGGAGGGTCCTGGGCAATCTATATTAACCAAAATAATGAATTTATTAAAAATGCTCACTTACATGTAGCAGTTTAGGTATGAGAGACGCATTACAAAATGTATTTGGAGTGGCAAGGGTGTTCACCTACAGTAATATTAACTACCATTTGACAGATATTGGACAGGCACTTGCAGTGCTACACGCTTAGAGTCCAGACAGTAGTACTCTTGCTGCCATGTTTTTAAAAGAAAATACAGACTGCTTTTGTTTCCTTGGGCTCAGAATACTCTTAATGAGGTTTACCCAGTTTGATTGTACAAAATGTGGCTAAAAAGTATGCAAGTATAAATGAAATATGGACACAGCCAATTATAACACGTGTTACTACAATTTCAAATGTCTATATGAATATAGAGGTGGAGAGGTATAATTCAAGAGAGCACCTCAGAAGCACATTGCACGTTATTATTACAGCAAAGTACTATTTAGGAATTAAAGACTACTGTGCTATTGGTCTGTATCAGCATGCCTGGCAGCAGAGCTTGGCCAAATGTTCTGTTCTGGCCTAAAAGCAATTTCACTGCTTTTTACAAGCAAAAATTAAAAAGCTGAGGTATTAAAATAACATTTGCTGATGTCCTTTGGCAGAGACCCTGCTAACAGATCTTGCAGATGCTGAGAGGTTCTGAGAGCTCCATCTGATAGACTTCCCACTGCAAACTACAGATATACAGAAAAGACAGAATCCCCTGATGTGGGCTACAAAAACACTGACCAGAACAGCTTTTAATCAAAGCTCACATGAGACTTACAGAAGATTAGAAGCTCCTACAGCAAAAGAAACTACTCCCCAGCAATCACACAGAATGACTTCAACTCCCCTAAGAAACTCACCTAACAGCTTCCATGAAATGGGTAGGAATTATTGTTTTCCCCACCCATTTTATCCACATTTTCCAATTTCTCTGTTATCCTGCAGCCAGCTCCAATCTTCTTACTTTAACTGCTGGGTCACAATGTGAGGATAATGTCACTCTGTAATTCTGGTATATTTTGCAGCAACAACTTAAGCAATGGGCAGTACTATTTCTAGTTAGATAAACATAATTCCAGTAAATACAGTTGCATGCTTAATTCTAGATAATGTTGTTAATGGATCCTTACTAGATACGTTGTTTCCTTCTTTATATGAATAAACCCAAGCAAATCTCCACGAAACATATTTTGCACAGAAAAACAGCTATTTAAGGCTTTGCTTCTTAACTGGCAATAATGACAAAAATCTACAGATCTGAAAGTAGCAAGAAAAGCTTCCACTGATTCCTGTGATATGAACTCAACTGAGTTTACATACTCTCTGTTGTCACCCTTTAAAAACAGATTACTAAGGAAAGCTATGCAAACAATGATTTCCCCACAAAATATGTTAATAATTTTATTTGGTTTGGATATCACACTTGGCAACCCATCCAGCATATACGACATTGTGGTTCAGCATGGATATACATCCCTTGGGGCTATTCATTCCCCAGGGAAGCCTGTTGTGTGAGTGTTCCTTTTTAGGACTCTCACTAACATTCTACATTTTCAAATGCAATCTATGTCTTACAAAGTAAGAGTACTGGTAATTGACAGAATAAGTCGTTATGTTCGACAGATAATAGAGTCCTGACAGGTTCCTTTTAGAAGTACTCACTGAGGTGTTTCTCAGTGCAAACTTATTGACAATCTTTGTGTGGGGAATGAAAATTTGGTTTTTATTTTCAGATATTTTCAGTGCTTAAAGTTGCCTATACTTACAAGTGTTATGCATTGGAAAAGTGCTGTACTACTGCTATAAAAATGAAAATGAGGTTGAAAAACGATGACATGGAAGCGGCTATCTAACAGTTCAGCTGAAACTCTGAAGGTCACCAGGGTGGACCAGGCATTTTGCCTGCAAATTAATACAGCTCTGTCAAGCTGGAGCCACAGCCTGAAAGAGAATGCTGAAAATGGTGCTGTGGTGCTGGAGAATTGCTCTGGAGAGCTGGGAAGAGCCCCTCCTTGATCGGTTTCTTGAAATTCAGCAGGGGGGGAAAGCAGAGGGCTCTCTGCACACACAGGCAGCTGTTCCTCCCAACCCTTCTAGCCACCAGAAGAAGGAACAAGAAAGCTTGGGGTGACAAACCCTGGCCATTTTATCCCTTCTCTGTGCTTAGGTGTAGTTTCTAAGTTCATAAAAAGATAAATGCAATAAACTGTTTGCACTACAAGAAAGTCTTTTAGGTTTATACTTTACTGTTGCTAAAGGGATACTAGAGGAATTCATACATCTCACAGGACAAGGGCACAGAGTTGCCACTGGGACAAGTGCCTTACGGAACAGGCAGAAATCAGCTCTGCTGCTTACTGTTCAAGTATGTCTGTACAAAACATCTATTTCATTTGCTTATAACTTTTCCAAATTTAACTGCTTGGGTTGAGCAAACTCCATGCCAGGTGTCTGCCTTGGGCTGTTTTTTACTCTTCTGTTTGTTTCCAGGTTTCTGTTTTAGGGTTTTGACATTTTCAACTAGCACCAGTTAAGCACTTCTGAGAGCAAAACCAGGAGAAAATCAGCGTCTTTGTCTGCTACAGAAAAGCCTCATACTTTGGAGCAGAGACAGCAGCAGCAGTGATACCACGTGCAGCATGGTATCACTGACCCAAACTGGAAGAGTTACGGTACCTCTGAAAAGTCGTAACTTTCTCATTTGTGAAAGTGAAGCTAAAAGTTCAGAAGCAAGTGTATGTGCAAACTGTGCACCACCCCACGTGCCTAAAGGACTCAGCTTCCAGAACTTCTTTGACTTCAAAACTGCCACTTATGGAAGAGAGATGGAACATCCTTCGTTCTTGTTTGTCTCCCACCTCATTGCTTGTGGCTGGGATGTGGAGCTGCTATTACCAGCACAGCAGCTGAGGGGCTGGGAGCCAGCTTGCCTGAGACAAATAAGGACACAGTGACACAACTTCTCCTCTCCCCTCCCCACCAGCTCTTTAAGAGACCAAGAACCAAGCCCAGCACATCCATGTGACAGGGGGCTGCTTTTCCCTGGGGCACACTGTGGAGGGAAAGGAGAGCAAGGAGAGAGAGAGTTGATAGGAAAACTGGAATTAGCTGCAAGGGGAGCCCAGCAGGAGGGGCAAGGAGGTGGCATGTTGTAGGATTGTTGCAGAAGGCAAATGACCTTTGCATAGAGGAAAGGCCCTTTTCTGTAAAACAGGATTTAACCATAGTGATTATGAGGTGGGAATATATAGTGTTAGAGAGTTATTCACTCTGTATCTGCAACAGGAGATGGGAGGTTGTGGAAAGCAGGGTGTAAATGTAAGAAACAGAAGTAGAAACCTGTACTCATTATAATGGGATTCACCACTGCAAGGAAGAACTGATTTTTTCATATGAAACATTAAGCGAATTTCTAAAAGCAAAGTATTCCCAGGCAGTTTTAAATTGTTTGCCTTTCTTTTCAAGAACCCACCTAAGCTTCGATTTATTCAAGTGACAAGTGCCCACAGCAGTTCTAGACATCCATCAAGGCTGGACCTGAATATATATTCTCCACTGGGAAGATGAGGAAGGATTGACAACGTAAGTGAGATAGTAAGAATACTGTACTGATATTGTAGGGATAGTAAGAATACTGTAGAGCCTAGTACAGGAAAAAAGTAACTTTCTTTTTTTTAATGGATCCAACAGCATGACACTGTCATAGCCGTCACTTAGAACAAGCAAAGAAGCTGCTTCTACAACCATCTGGGAAATAGGGCTGTCAGTATAATAACAAATAAGATTACATCAAATAAATATGTGGCTCTGTCTACGCCTAGTGAAATTACACGCTAGATTCTTCTGCCCCCAGTTAGCTAACCGCTCAGCTAAAGGATGGGTAATAACATACATTTTCATAATAATGTCCTCAGACATCTCAAATTAGGGACCCTTTGACTGTAATTTCTTTGCGCCTCAGTATCAAATGTGGACAATAAGAGACAATAATACTCCAGTTGTGAAAGCTATTGTGAAGATAAATACATTAATGTTAGAAAAGCCCTCCGGAACTGCGGCAATTATTGCCACAAAAAAGCTCTCAAGGAAATGAATGATTCCATCTTCATATCAAGGTCTCAGTAGTGCACGGTAAGTAAGGCCTAGGGCCACACAGTGCACAAAACGGGTAAAACAAAATACTGAATAGCTTCTTGCTAAGTGAGCACCATTCATGCGATGCTGCCAATGAGACAGAGGTCCTGTGGGAAAATGGGTGCCAACAGATAATTAAAAATTGCATCACAATACAGTGGGGGTGAAAGGTTTATTCCAGTGACCTTAATTCTGGCCTTTTAAAAACTCTGAATGCGTGACTCTGCAGCTTCAGTAGTGCTGTCTCATTTTAACACCATTTTTAGGTACAACTCTGTGCTTGCTTAAATTACGGACTGCTTGTTTCTGACATTAGGATTGTTTGTGTGCTGCCTTTGTCTCCCTCCCTGTATAGGGAACACTTTGTCTAGATATGCAAATCTTTGCAGCCCGACCTTGAGGAATAGCAGAAGTTTGTATAATTTAAATTAGTGCAGTAATTGTTTGGTCTGGATGCCAGGAACATCCCCGGGAGAACTTAACATTCATTCAGAAGATGTAGCTGCTGACTTAAGGTCAGAACAAAAGGGCCAGACTGAAGCCAAGAGAACACACTCAGAGGGAGCAGCCACTGGTGGTTGCTGCGGCGTAAAGCTGTCAGTGATCAGAAGTGCTGTGGGACTGTCTGGATGGCCAGAGCAGATCTTCCAGCCATAGAGAGCACGAATCAAAGCCGTCAAAAAGTGCTGTTGTGGACAGCAAGCAGTCCCTTTTGCTTTCTCTAACATGGATATGGCAGATCACTTCTGCTCCGCTGCCTATACCAAATGCTGCACATGGTATCACTGCTGCTGCTGAGGAATTTCCATTTCTCTGCTTTGGGCATACAGTTCTGAAGTGGAATGAAGTATAATCATAAACCCAATGCGTGCTGCGCATTGCGTATAGGTAAGCCCAAAGATCACCTGAGAGAAACTAAAAGCAAAGAGCCATCCAAGAAGGATTATAAGATTATGTTCTTAAATCCATACCAAGATACATCAGAAAGAGACGTACACTGTTTTTTTCGTTTTCATCTCCAGGTGATAAAGTGGATTACCTAGCCACAATTTAAATCATTTTATTTCTCACAGAGTACCCGATACGAGAAACCACATCAGAGCACAACTCACTGAGAGTGGATGGAGGGTGAAATTGAAGATGATTTTGTATGAAAGGAAGAGTTGGAATGCCTGCCCATAAAAGATGAAATAAAACCACTCCCCAAAATAACAGCAACAATGTGGTGTTCTGGGTAACTGTACCAGGGAACTAATGCTGTGGAGGTGCAAGCCATAAACGTATTGACAGAAAGATAAGTTTCCAAGGTTACTGAGGAGGAGATGAAAACAGAATTGGTGAGGGTACCTCCTAGATTAACATCTTTTTTAATCTGTGTTTGTACAATTTCCACAACTACAGCACCCTTAATGCTCCAAAGCACACTTTGGCTCATGCAGAGCTCTAAGGAATCTTAATGAAAAAAATCATATTGCAAATACTGCTCAGGCACGAGGAAGAGACTAAGAGGTTAATTATTTGGGGATCAGCTGAGAGGTCATACAGCCCAAAGCTGCAGCCTAACTGCAAGAAACTAGCTGGAGGACTCCATAGGCATGCTGATTTCATTGTTTCACTGCTCCAGTGGGAAACACAGATTCACACTGTGTCAGGCAGGAGTGGTACCCAGTCTATCTGTCAGGTCTGGTAGGTGTTAGACTGGGGAAACTCCTCTCCCTAAAGGGAAGGAAAACATGGGCAGACTCTAGGAAAAAGAAACATTTTAGCTTCTGGTCTGCAGGAGAGGAGAATCTTTGCTGAAATAAGGCCACACTTGCACAATACTTCTGACTCACGGGATGTGACACCAAACGCAGCACAGCTGAGTAATTAAGTGTTATTTCAAAGACAGGAACCACTGCAACTATAACTTCAAATCACTAGAAAGGACTAGGGACAATTACCTATTGATGGGTACAGTAAAGTCTGGCTCTAACAGATGCAAACATTTCTAATGTACTCATTACTACAAGACACTCAGTGATTAACTACACATGTCCCTTCTGTTATAGAAAAAAAAGCAGCAGCTGTATTGGACATGAGAAGAACTCAGAATAAAAATAAGCATATCTTTTTGTTTATTCACATAACAGCCTTCAAACTTTCTGAGGAATCATAAACAATTGCCATTCAATCAGATTTGCAGAAATAATGCACATAGGCCAACAATATTAGGCATATTCCTGCCACTGTTTGATTAAGTGCAACCAAGCTGGTTCTGCTCAGTGCTGTTTCTCAGCAGACTTCAAATGTCCACATATCACCTGTCACTACATCCTGTAAATTCAGTACACTGCATGGCTAAATATACATTGTGGGTAGGCATAAAACTTGTCACTTTATCTAGTGATGGCTCACTGAGGTTTATCTTTTTCTTTTTTTAAAGCACATGGTTGCATTTACAAATTGCAAACAGTTCCATTACTTTAAAAACAGCTGAATCTGTTGAATCTCATCTCAGATTTTTCACTCTGAGAAAAAAAACCTGTGTTAACAAGGCTCACTACAAAGCAGACTTCTGGTCAAATAATATATTCCTAAGCACTGCTGTGGAGCACTGAAATTTATCTGAATGTCAGCATTACTGTTATTTCAACATATATCACTGCAATATAATATTAAGCAATGCATCCTCAGATTTACACCCCAGCAACAAAGCCTATCACACACTGATGGTAGCAGAAACTGTGAAAAGACTGTTCGCAATTAAAGATCAGAATACTTCTGGGAAAGAATTGCAAACGATCGCCAGCTTTTCCTGCTTCTAGAATTCATCTTTTCTGTGTACTTGGGCTGGATACAGCATTTTCAGGGGAGCAGTGTGTGAAAATAACAAGTCTGCTTTTGGAGAACTGCTTCATTATGCCTGTGAAAGATTGGCTACAGTGTCACATGTATGGCAGATACCCATTGTCAAGGTAAAAGGGAACAACTGTGACAAATGAGAAGCTTCCTGAGCTAATTCATTTTGTGTGTAGTCATCTCAGAGCCAAGGGGGCTGCAGCTGGGACTGCTGCCTGATTACGCTGAAAGCATTACCAAGTCAGACAGCATCCTTCTCTGAGCACCTTAGGGGCTAAGCAGACAATCAGACAACTAGTGAAAGAAAAGAACTACAGTTGTTCCTTCCCAGCAAATGAGGAACGGTGTCACAGAGCTAAAAAGCGCCCAGCTCTAGGCTGCCATGGATTGGTATGATAGGATTCAGGACAGCACAAATATAACAAGTTACAGCAGTTGGAAGAAACTCACAAATTCAATCTATAATGCCTGAGACAAATATAATGTGTCCAAGTAAGATTTAACCATCCTCAAGGAGTCCAAAGGAGGAAGAGTACTTAAAAATACTGTACTTTGTATGTCTCATTTGAAAAATCCACCGCATAAAATGATGGTGCCAGTTATCAAACTAGACAAGCACAGAATGAGAACACTGCAGTATAAACCAGGGCAGCTCATTAAAAAGGCAAGATATAGACTGCACGATAATGGACAACATACACCCATCCTTTCTCTGAGAGGAATCATTTTACTTACCATTTTCTTAGTCCCAAACTAACTGAAAGTTTTGAAGAAATAAACTGTACTTTATAATAGGGTCTGGTAGGGGGACAAATGAATGTTTCAGGGATTTTCAAAAGGAATTTATACATCCACCTTAATCTCAAAAATATTCCAGTGAAGTCTTCTGTGCTATAATTACGCATAATAATACACTACTCTCCCCATTCCTTATCACCCTTTTACAAAAGCTCTACATACATTTCCATCAAACTTAAAAGGTGTTTCTCTTGAAAATAAAAGTAATGCATTTCAAATGCAATACATTATTCTTTGGTGCACTTCCATTCTTAATGCTTTGTCCACAGAAAATGGTAACATGAAGAAGGAAGGTGGAGGATGCACGCACAGGTTGCTCTGAGTCAGCACGTACTCACATACCCGCCAGGAAAGGGACAGCTTGCTCTCTGGGACTCCCTTCTCAGCTGTTTGCTCCTGAACTGCCAAGTAGAGCATTTCTGGGATGACAGTAACTTGTCCCTGCCAGCGCATGATAGCCAGGAAATAACCCACTCCTTTGGTATCAGTTGTAGACAGAACATATAGGAAATATAGAATCATAGAATCATAGAATCACAAGGTTGGAAAGGACCTGCAAGATCATCTAGTCCAACCATCTCCTCATCACCATTGCCACCACAAGCACTAAACCACATCACGCAGCACGTCGTCCAGATGCCTCTTGAACACCGCCAGGGATGGCGACTCCACCACCTCTCTGGGCAGCCATTCCAGTGCCTGGCCACTCTCTGAGAGAAGAAGTTTTTCCTCATGTCTAATCTATAGCTCCTCTGATACAACTTGCAGCCATTACGCCGTGTCCTGCTCGTTGCTTGGGAGAAGAGGCCAAATCCCTCTTCACCACAATCTCCCTTGAGGAAGTTGTAGAGTGCAGTGAGGTCTCCCCTGAGCCTCTTCTTCTCCAGACTAAACAATCCCAGCTCCCTCAGCCGCTCCTCATAAGACTTGTGCTCCAGACCCCTCACCAGTTTCATTGCCCTTCTCTGGACACGTTCCAGGGCCTCAATGTCTTTCCTGTAGTGAGGAGCCCAAAACTGAACACAGTACTCAAGGTGCAGCCTCACCAGTGCTGAGTAGAGAGGGACGATCACTGCTCCTGCTGGCCACACTATTTCTAATGCAGGCCAGGATGCCATTGGCCCTCTTGGCCACCTGGGCACACTGTCGGCTCATTTTCAGCCGAGCATCAACCAACACCCCCAGGTCCCTTTCCTCTTCACACTCATCCAGCCACTCATCCCCAAACCTGTAGTGCTGCATGGGGTTGTTGTGGCCAAAGTGCAGAACCCAACACTTGGCCTTGTTGAACCTCATCCCATTCATCTCAGCCCAGTGGTCCTGCCTGTCTAAATCCCTCTGAAGGGCCCCCCTACCCTCAGGCAGATCGACACCACCTCCTAGCTTGGTGTCATCTACAAACTTACTGAGGGTGCACTCAATCCCCTCATCTAGGTCATCAATAAAGATACTAAATAAGATGGGCCCCATTACTGACCCCTGGGGGACACCACTTTTAATGGATTCCCAGCTGGACTTCACTCCACTCACCATGACCCGCTGGGCACGGCCCTGTAGCCAGTTCCTTACCCAAAGAAGTGTATATCTGTTCAGACCACGGGCAGCCAGTTTCCCCAGAAGAAGCCTGTGAGGAACCGTGTCAAAGGCTTTGCTGAAGTCTAGGAAGACTACATCAACAGCCCTTCCCTCATCTACCAGACTAATCACCCAGTCATAGAAGGAGATGAGGTTGGTCAAGCACGACCTGCCTTTCATGAACCCGTGCTGGCTGGGCCTGATCCCCTGGACACTGCGTACATGCTGTGCAATCTCATCCAAGATGATTTGCTCCATAACCTTCCCTGGTACTGAGGTCAGGCTAACAGGCCTATAGATCCTCTTTACAGCCCTTCTTGAAGATGGGAGTCACATCAGCCTCCAATCCTCTGGAACCTCACCAGTTAACCAGGAGTGTTGATAGATGGCTGAGAGGGGCTCAGTAATCAACCCTGCCAGCTCCCTCTGCACCCGAGGGTGCAGCCATCCGGTCCCATGGACTTGTGACAGTCCAGATGAAGGAGGAAACAGGTATCTGATGGGAATAAGGAGGAGCTCAGGGGAGTTACTGTTCTGTGTTCAAAAGCCATCTGACAGCCCCCCAAAAATGTAACTCTCAGTGAAATAAAGCAAAGCAATTTTGGACCAAGAAATTCAATGCAGATATAAATGCAAGAGTAGTAGTTGTGGATTCAAGAAATTTCATGCAGATTCAAGAAAAGCAATACTTCTAGGACAGGCAGTATCTTATGTTTGAACCAGCAGGAAGAATCATAGAATCACCAACGTTGGAAAAGACCTAAAAGATCATCCACTCAAATCATCTACGTATCATCAATATTTCCCACTAAACCATATCCCTCAGTATGATTTCTAAACATTTCTTGAACATCTCCAGGAACAGTGACTCCACCACCTCCCTGGGCAGACCATTCCAGTGCCTGACCACTGTTTCTGAGAAGAATTTTTTAATAATATCCAACCTGAATCTCCCTTGGCACAACTTGAGCTCATTCCTTCTTATCCTATCACTGTTATTTGGGAGAAGAGCCCAACCCCCACACCACTATAACCTCCCTTCAGATATTGGTAGAGAGGGATAATGTCTCCCCTGAGCCTCCTCTTCTCCAGACTGAACAATCCCAGTTTCCTCAGTCGCTCCTCATAAGGCCTGCGCTCCAGAAATGCCATGATGTCAACAATGCCATGAGAAATGTCTCTGCAGAACAGTGTTTAGGACTGTACTTGAGTCTGTCACTTTAGTTTGTGTTAAATAAAGCTGCAGATCAAAAATTGTTCTTGTCTGGTTCTTCTAATTCACTTTTATTTCAAGTGCTATTTTTAAATATTTTTCATTGGTGCTGACAAGGAACATTTCCATGATCCACAGAAGGATGAAGATATAGAAAGGGCATAAGAGAAGAAAAAGGTCTCCATAAGAGACTTGTAGGAAGAAAAATCTATGACGATCTATAGAAAGGCTGCCTTTACAGTGTCTTAGTCTTAGCTGGGATTGTTTTCTTTGGAGTGCATGGTATGATGCTATGTTTTGGTTCTAGCAGAAAAACAATATTGATAACACATTGATGTTTATAGATTCAGCTAAGCAGAGCCAAGACCATTCTGTAGGGTGAGAAGGGCCCAAGGAGCTGGGAGGGAACAGAACCAGGGCAGCTGACTTAAACTGGCCAAAGGGATATTCCATACCCTACGACAAAAAGAGGAAGGAGTTTTGAAGAGGGTGTGAGTTCCTCTAGCTCTCTCCTGCTACTCAGGGGGCTAGCAGGGCATCAGTCGGGGTGATGAGCAATTCCTTGTGCATCACTTGTTATATACATATATATATAAATATATAAATTTGTCATAATTGTTATCCTTTTTCTCTATCTTAGTAAATAGTTTTATCTCAACCCACGAGCTCTACTTTGGTGATTTTTTTTTTTCTCAATTCTCTTCCCCATCTCACTGGGAAGAGGGGGAGTGAGAAAACGACTGTGTGGTGCTCAGCCACCAGCTGGGTTAAGCTGGTTACCTCACTTGAACTTGTCTCCTTTTCTTCCAGAGACCCTGCTGTTGATGAGAGGTAGGGCACTGTACACCCCTTCTTTCACTATTGGGCTCTGCAGCAAACACATAATTCAACAATGACTGATCAAAATACTTACTTGTTTTTCTATGCTGCTTGACAGATGTGTCTAAAATTGGTTACTGACAAGCAAAATGAAACACTCCACATAATATCAGGAAAAAAAAAATGTTTCAGGTATATGGCTAAAGGCACCTCACTGTGAAATAAAGCCATATGGCAACAACTAGGGATGCCAGTAAGAGGAGTGGATCTGCTGTCATTTTTATCGAAGGTGAATTTCCATCTACCCTAGCTCCATAGAAACACCTGTCACTGGTCACCTGCCCTTCTGTCTGAATTCCCGTCTTGAAAGGGCAAGCAGTAAATGAAGATAAAACATAATGACCCCCCGCATGCAGAAGGTCTGAGTGTCAGAGATGACGTGCATGTTGTTTGGCAACTTCACCAACACAGATGTTTCTTATGGGTTTTGGTTTTTATTACTGTGTTTGCAAATGCTACAAAACCTAGCACAGGTTTGAAGGAATGTGCCCTGACATTCAAATATTCGTTTCAGAAAAGCTCACCCTGGATGGGAGGCTTTTAGAAGGACAGTTGCAGAAACCAGCTCTGATCAAACAACATGTAAATTGAGAAAGGAGCACATTGAAGCCAGGCTGGCAAAAGGCTTAATCTTTTGAGCTCTTCATTCAGAATTTGGTTCCTTCCTCAGGAAGAAACTATTGGTTGGTAGTTCTTGCTGCTGCTTGTTAGGAAACAAGGAAATGTTTACACCAAACCTACATTTGGAAGGATCTACAGAATGACAAATTATTTTGTGCTTTCTCTATGAACACAAAATCATATATCGCTTGGTTGCTTTGAAGGAAAGCTACTATACCTGTGCATTCTGCATAAGTAATCAGTACTCTCCTCTTACTTGCATTGATTAAATTAATCAAATTTCATTGTATCATGTATTTCATTGTATTCATGTATTTGATCAATTCATTGATCAAATTTCATAGTGAAAAGCTGAAAGTCATAGATAAAGTAGGTTTGCAAAGTTAAATAGACTTTCTAAGAAAATAAAAACTCTCCAAAAGCCAAGTTTTTACCCATTTTGTGTGGACAAGCCTGTGTTTTTACTTCAAGAATATTTTAGCTTCTTGAATGCACTTGATGCTATTGATGGTGGTTTTTAATGGACTCACACTGCAGTTAACACTGCAAACAAAACAGCTTGTCTGTTAGTGTAAAACCAGGATAACACAGAATAAATGAAACTGTCCCTGCTTTATTTATCTTTTAAAAAGAGCAGTTTCTGTTCCCTTTTGCTGTCAAAGTTTCAGTTAAACAATGACATATATAAATCATAATGCATGTCACAAAGTAGCTAAATTAGATATATTTTAGGGAAATGCAAAGAACTAGAAGAAAAAAACACAGGAGAGCCTGAGGACAGGTTTTCCTCAATCTGTTAACCTTCCAATTCTCTTATTAATACTCCTCCAAAGACAGAAGATCAGGCGTTCTGCAGAAGAAAATAAAGTGACTGGATTCCAACAAAAATGTGGGTTTTCAACTGTAGTAGCAAGAGTGATCTACAGTTATATGATACAGTAATTAAAAGACACAAGTTTTATCAAAAATGCATTTGGAAATTGGTTTTTATCTTTTCCATGTGCTGATACTGTAGCACTTTTATAAGGGGAGATGCGGCACTACTAATAAAAAAAAAAATGTGGTTAATTAACTCTCTTTGACTTCAATTTCTTTCAGGTTATCCAGATGGAAAAATTCTCCCTGTTTACAACCATATTCCCATCTGGAATTAATGGGATTATTTAGCTATTTAGGTTTTGGATCCATCAGAGATTTCTCAAAGAATCTTAGCCACAAGCAATGCCTGGCTTATTCTCAGCTAGAGTTTAGACCACTCTGACTTTGTATTGGATTGTACTGTCAGATAAAAAGTTGCAGTGAATCATAAGAACATCAAGAATTAATACCACAGGATTTGCAAAGTGCTCAGCAAGGTAGCTATTGCCATGGTGTGTAACTCCACAGAGATGCTGAAAAGCTCCACAGTCTTCCAGAAGTCTGGAAAAACCTGCTCATGGAAGACATGAAAGGGCTGAAACAATCCATCAGCCCCAGAAACATGAGACTTAATAATCCAGGCATTATACCCAGGCCCCTACCCATTGGCAAACTCACTGGGAACATCATTAGAAAAATAACACAGAATAGTACATATCATGATCTGCTGTCTGCTTGCTCTGATATGGAATGTGGGATTACAGACACATTTTTCATACTTACTCATTCAGTTAACAGCTTTTCCATTGCATATGGGTGTAAAAATGTAATTTATTTCCTTAAAATAGTAGAAGTTCTAGTACATGATAATAGCATTATTACACATCCAGCTTTATTACGCATGGTCTTGCACCCAGTCTGAAACTAAGACTAAAAACAGAATGACGCCCATGTAGAGCAGGGAATGCTATAGGTGCCAGGAACACACATATGTCAGTGTCTCAGCATCTCAATGATCAGGGCAGGCACAATTAAACACGCTGTGAACATGACTAACTTCATCACTTTTTATATAGAGGGAGAAAAATAAAAAGCTCATAAAGCTGTTTCTCACTACAAGCAAACATATCCCTTAAAATTAATTGATGCTCACCTGCATTGGACTGAATTTGATCTGTTGTTTCTCTTTGGGAAAACCTGCAATCTATTTTTAAAAATCAGTCTTATTATCTACATTGGATAAAATGTCCTAGTAAGCAGGATTAGAATAAAGGCCTCTATAACTCCCTGGAATGTCAGTTACCTCTGATACGCTGCTTTATACACAGACTCTTTTCCACACTGCAGTCTGGAAGCAGTGAGAGAATCAGAGATCTTCCTACCAGCGGGAGTCAGACGTGGCCTGAGCTTCCTCTTGATAAAAGATGAGTAGAGTGACAATAGCTGAGAAGGACCTTTTGGATCTTCAGTTCTGGACTGATGCTATACCACAGCCTCTCTCCCGCACATGGCTGAAGGGATGGCTTCTCTGAGCTACACACTGCGTCTGTTTATCCTCAGAAGAGGGAAACATGCACTGGTAGGGTATGTAACGTCTCAGTCTACTGTGTATGTTAAAAGCACTTCAGCTGTACTTCAACCTCTCCACTGACTACAAGGACAAGCTGATTAAAATGAGGTGGAGATGTACAAACAGATATCTGAAACAGGTAGGCGAGTTCTTTTTATCCCCTCCCTGAAATGCTGTGTCAGTGGGTACAGTATGACTGAGCCACCTAGTCATGCTGAAGTCCTGCAGCCTCCCTCATGATTCATCTTCTCCAGTTGACTTAAGTATTTTTACTGTCATAACTTTCACATTTTTACTGTCATAACTTTCACATTTACATTTCAGTCACAAGTCTTCCTTCTTCTCCAGGCTCATCTGTGCTTGCCTCCTGACTTGTCCCCTGAACATCCCATTTATCACTTGGACTGAAGGAGCTTTTACACATTAAAAGGACAGTGAGGCTGGAAGGTGGCCAGAGATTGTTGCAGGATGGAAAACAAAGGTAAAAAGTGCACCTACCCTTAAGCATCGCTCATGCATAACTGTCCATATAAGTTTAGCTGTTCGTGTTCTCCTCTTCACACGTCTGTCTGACTTATGTCTAATTGAAAAGAGTTAGATCTTCAGGGCAGAGACAATTCTTTTTTTCATGTTGTATACATGGGTCTTAGATAAACTTGAAATTCTTATAATACTAAGCAAGCAAAGTTGTCCTCCACAGTTGTGTGATTATTTTTCGCAACACTGAGAACAGGTTTCCATTTTTCTCTTGTTGCTAAAAGCAGTTACACTTGCAGCATTAATGCTGCTGTTCAAATGGACAGAAGATGTTTGCACTCAGTAAATTAAATGAGCCCTCATTTGTGTTCTTATTTAACATCAGCCTCAAACAGAAATAATGCCAAGAATCTTTTTGCAGCTAATTTTATCAGTTTGCTGTTAAAGGTTGCTAAATCTGAAAAAAATAAAATATCTGGAAACGAACAACACTATGAAAAAGAATTTCTGGAAACGTTTAATTCTACAGCACACTTCAGTCAAATAATCACAATCCTGATCATTTTTACTGGTGATTTAATGCTTTGCTGTCTAAATCTGATTTTATTGTATAGAACGGCAATGATGCCAGAACTACACTATAAATAAAACATGCCAAACTGAGTTTACATGCCAAATAAATAACTTTAAATAAATAAATAACTCAATCACACCATTGTCAGTCAAAAATGCAATTAAGAGAAGACTCTCACTTTGTTGTTGCAAAAACATGAAATAGTACTTAGGACAGGCTGTTTCAAATAAAATGCCCTGAATTGAACGACTCCAAGGTTGAGGTACTGGAGCTCCATTTTTCAAAGTCAAAAGGATGACAATAATTATTTGATATCAAGACAGGTCTGTTTCTCTACCTGGCAAACAATATCAAATTCAGTGCAGCTTGACATGTCATGTATTTTCATTCACGTTTTCATTATAGCCCTATGAAGTACAATCATTTATTTTACATTCCGTTGAATCTTTTTGAAAGAGTAAACAAAATAAAACGTGAAATGAAGAAAACACCAGAAAGCTAGAAATTGAAACAGAATTCCATTTCCCATTCTTCTTGTCCTAACCATGAACAACAGTGAACACTGAACAGTGGTGGACATTGGAAAATAAAACTGAACTATTCAACATTATGCAGCCTTGGTACAGCAGTGATAAATTCGGAGTGCCAGTGCAGTGTCACCTCCATGATAATTACACAAGTAATAGATATCTCATTAAAGAGAGCTAACGGTGTCAAAAATGGTCTTTTCTGGCAGAGTCAGTTAATAATACTGGAGAGAAAGGACCCCTCAGTTCTCGGATTCTTTGCTAAGGTTCAGTTTTACAGCCTAACATGTCTAGAACTAACAGCAAAAGCCATTCAGGCTTTGACATTCCTTTTCCTTGCCTCAGCCCAAATGACCCTGTTCTTCACAGGGCACTGGGTGAGTTTCTCACAGAAGACTCAAACTACCGAAAAATCAAAGGGTAGTGCATTGCATCACACAAAGAAAGTTTTTTGGCTACACACCTGTGACCCAGACACCTTTTTTAACAGCTAGATTCAAAGGAGCAGACATCGGGCAGACTACAGGGAATTATCTCCCTTGCTACCCTCATTATCAGAAGGCATATGAGTACCCGCCATCAAAGAAAGTACATAAATGTTCATATCAAAGTGGAAAGTAGAATCTTAATAACAAATATAATTTTAATCTATTAAAAAGCCACTATAATGTATTATACTGAGTATTGTAAAAGCTTGAAATACAGAACTCATTCTTTATCTGGATTTCTCCCTCCTTTGAATTTAAGCTATGAATTTATACAACTAACTTCTCTTTCTTTTTCTGATGTCTTTTTTTTTCTTTTCTTTTCTTTTTTTTTTTCATTAAACATTCTAATTTGGAAAGTTCCTTCTCGGTAGTCTAAGAAAAGATATCACCAATGTTATCACCATGAAAGGGTTTTTGCAAAGTCACTGAGAATGATGCTACACAATGCCTCCACTAATAGTGATTGCAAACTAAATATTTACTTATCTTTACATAGTCTTGGCAAAACACCTTGTGCTCTAGTGGAAACAGAGTGAGCAGGCAGCCTTGGCAGCTGGAATGGAACGTTAGGAAAACATACCTGCATGACAATAAGAAGGTCAAACACTAAGATAAAAGAAGCCAAGAATGCTCTTGAGACCTCATCACTTGGCAGAAATCCACGATTCAACTTGTCCCAGCTGATCCAGTCGGTAGTGATGACAAGCACAACTACGGAGGTCAGGGTAAATAGAACCGTCCTGCAGGGAAAAAAAAGTAGTTCAGAGAGAATATGATTGTAATGAAGATACAGCATTCTATTTTATTTACTTCTAGTGGTCAACCATTGCTTTATTAGTATATTTCCACTGATGAAAAGACACTGAAGAAATCTAAGTGTCCAAACAAATCATGTAATTCAAAATAGGGAAGCAGTCAGCTCTTCCCTCAATAAAAAGAAAGTTATTAACTACTACAAAGCATGCTGCAAAGTTAGGCTGGCATATATCACTCTTGTTCTTCATTCCATATTTTGTATTTGAGATGTTAATCAATTAAGTAAAATAATATAGAACTATTAAAACACACCAAAGACTATAATCTTCACCAAATACAAATAAATGATTTGAGAGAATATTTTGTAAGGCTCCAAGGACATTAGAATCTTTGAAAAATCTTTTCTCAGTTGCAGGAACCACAGGACATTAATTGTGAAGGCTGAATTTTATATAAAACATCCATCTGTACGAAAGAAATTTTCATTGCATTGAATTATTCTTTAGCATTTTCTGTGGGTTGTAGAGAAAGATGCCACTCTGTATCTCCTAAGATGTCATTTGTACAACTTTTTTTACACAGTATTTCTGAGAAGTCAATGAAGAGTGAATTAAAAACAGCAACAATGCCTGCATATGAATGATGTGAGAATTCCTGAAGACACATCTGTGTACTTCACGCAACTCTGTGATATGTTACTGAAATAATTTTTTTTCTAATACATCCCTACAAAATAGTTCCGCACCACTTCCAGCAGCAATTTGGTGCTATCTTTCAGAGAATGATAGAATCCTTGAATGGCTTGGGTTGGAGGGGACATTAAAGACCATCCAGTGCCACTCTGCATGGGCAGGACAACCACTGATCAGATAAGGCTGCCTGGGGCCCCATCCAACCTGGCTTTGAATGCTCCCAGAGATGAGGCACCCACAGCTTCCCTGGGCAGCTGTGCCAATGCCTCACCACCTTTCAGATGGCAATAATAACTGATTTAATTCCTGGTTCAATGAAAGCAGGAAAATATGCCAGTAAACTGATGAGGAACAAGGCTTTTCCCATTAGCCAGAGCTGCCAGAAAATCCGTGCTGTAATAGAGGCATACCAACATCTGAATGTATACATAGAACTAAATTATTGTGGCAGTGTGGAGTTTGTTCTAGAGCAATGAAGTCTAATTTCCTTCAGCTACTGAGGACTGTAAAAACTGTGAAGAATACTTCCTATGGCACTTCTAATCAGAGCAAGTACTCAGCAGAGTAAAAGAAAAGTCTGTACAGCAGTAGTCACAGACTGCCAGTCTACAGACATTCATTTTTATACATCAGTCTTTGCTGAGTCTTTATGGCACAAATAAGCACATAAGCAGTTGTGTACACATTTGTACTCATGAGCAATTCTTCTGTGGCACGATGGGCCGTCTTCCACAGTATAATGAGACACAAAAGGACTTACTGCTGCTACCTTTATGTTTGCACATTTATTTTCATTCTTAATAAATAAATTCAGTCATATTCAACACTGTAGTTGGCATTATAACAGTATCCCCTGATTGCATTACCAGCACCTGGGCCAGAAAAAAAAAGAATGAGGTGTATTATACTTAATTAGACCTCAACAACAGTCAAGCCTGCTTATTTCCAAAACATCTGCCGTGCTGCTGTCTCACCTATGAGTACTGAAGCTGACAGACTCCTACAGGTTCCACTTAGGCACATGTGGTGGTACATGTTCTCACTTGAGATGAGAAGGAACCTCTCCTGAAAAAGCACAGACCTCAGCACTTCTCCACTACCAGGTGGAGGCTGCTCTGGCTGCTGGGTGCAATGACTTTCCTTATCCTCATTTTGCAGAACTCATGTCTCCTAGTGCTTTAGTAGTTTAGAAATTCAGTTGAAGGCTGCACAGTTTGCTATGGGAACCATGTAACCAGAAGTTATGCTCAATGCTATTCTGCTTCTGCAAGCAAAGGAAGACATTTTTATGCATGCTCCATCAGCATGCATGCAAAGACCAGTGTGCGTGCTCAAGCCCTGATTTCCTTGAGGAAATGCATATACACTTAAAAAACCACTTCTTTACTCATTCTGAAATGTCAACCAGGGAGGGAAGGGAGCAGAAAATTTGGCTGCTAATAGAATAAGAAAATGTGAGACCGATAAAAATGGTTAGAAAGATACATTTGAAATGGCTGCATTAACACTCAGTTGTACTTTTGACCTATGATACTAGAACAGCAAAATACTCATTTTGGGAGCTATTATAAACTGAATTTGTCTGGGTTAGAGTTCACTCCATTTCTTGAGAAAGTATGGCACAGCCCTAGTGTTGTGGGGACTAAGAGAAGCTGAGGATTTCACTTAACCTGACTTGGATCAGATGACACAGATGTGAGCTACTCCACAGTAGGCCAGTGAAGTTTGTCCTTTACTTTGCACACACTACCAAGGAAGAGCTATGTCATCACATTCACAGCACTGCTGGAGGAACCCTCTATCTTCTGCTTATAGAAGGACTATGAAGAGAACGGCAAGAGTGGGATGACTCTTCTCTCTAGTAGGCATTAGGAAGTACAGCTTCTTCCTCCTCGTCACAGAGGAAATGCCCTTTCATATTTCACTTCTAAGTCTGGTTTGCTGGATTGAACAACTGTGTGCCCTGGTCACCTAATCAGATATGGTAACAAAGATTTTACAGCAAAGCCCTTACTCTCCAAGATACAAGGGTGCTCTGAAGAATAAAATTAAACAGTTCCTGAAATAACAACAAAACAAAACAACCACTGTCCTAGTCAACTACATACTGAGAAGTAAAATTTATTAGGGAGATCCAGAAAAGTCAGAACTATGCTTATCACTGTTAGTAACAATCTCCAGTTCTACACTGAACTGAGGGAAAGGTTGAAGACAGGAACTTATCATTGCCAGGCACCTCTTAATAGCAGGTGATTTTTTAAAATTTGTATCTCCACAATTTTTGGTAGCTAAGACAGAGATTTGTCTTGAATTTGTCAAATCAAATCACACATCAAACTAAATCCATACTGCTGACCCTCATTTGCCAAGTCTTTGCAAGGGTCAAATCTGTACTGTAAGCAGTCATGCATATTCTATTCTGGCTCTTGAAAATATCAGACTATATATTTTTTTCTGCTCTGTCCATAAGTTTCACAGTGTGCTCACAGAGCATGCACTGGGCTTCTTTGTTATGAGGTGATAGACCTAGAGACAAACTTCATAAACCTGTGCACATTAGGCTGGCATGCAATGCTCTTCACAGCTTATGTATAGGAAAGAACTCTGCTAACAGAACATCACTGGAAGCAGTGTGCTTTGTTTCACTTTGTGCATCCATCCATACCTACACTGTCCAAAATGAATGTTATCCACCTGTTTTAGCCTCTAGGCTGAAAATACTGAACCTTTCTCTTAAAAAACTCCTGCTTTTTCAAAAATCACATATAAAATTCTTCTCAGGATATCAGAAGTCAGAAAAACACATGAAATAAACCAGAAAAACTTGTAAAGTGTAATGGAAAAAATAACCTGGACACAAACTTCAAGGATGCAAAGCCACTGCACTCGTTCTACCACAGAGAGAAAAAGTAATACGAGAAATATAGGGCCAGTTGAGGCCAATATGCTTTCCCTGAAAAAAATAAAAATAAAAATCAGAGTAGTGTCTGTAGGTGAGCAGAGATGTGCAGACAATGATCTGAAATTAAAACATCAGGGCTACCTCCATCCACTCTCCAAAATACTGACGATAGGGAAGATTTCCTAAATATCTCTTCTAGGAGGATAAATCCAAAATGTTCAATCAAAGAAAGAAAAACACTCAAAATTTAATGTGGTGAGTAATCCAATCCACAGCACTGTGAGAATCTAAATTTTATTGTCAAGATCCATTGCCAGTATCCATTCTCCAGTAGATGTTTCCATTCCTACTCTCTGGTCTACTTCACAAATGGTATCATCAAATAGTGGCAAAACTACTGTTCCCGTTTTCTTCTGGCAGGCGTGGCTTATTTCCCCTTCTGAATAGGAGGGACAACATGTGATACTCAGCTTTATAGGATATCAGGAGCAAGAGTTGTCATATTGCCTCCTGGATATAATTATATTATCAAGTTACCTCCTAAAGGAGCTTTGCTCTGGAAGACTAGTCCATAACTCTTCTCCATTTATTCTGCACCTATTCCATAGTAAGCATATGAAATGTGAGCCCAGACCTAGTTGTGCAGAAAACAATGAGCCTTTTTATTCCCAGGATCTGCAATGGAATCATTCAGTCTAAATGCATAACTGCATTCACATACATCAAAAATTATCTAGATCCATAACTAGCAAGAAATAAAGACCTTCTGCCATACGAATCTAGCACTTTGGGAACTCCTCTTCAAAGAGCGTGCCTGGGAACATCACAGCTTAGACTGTGCAGTTCAGAACGCCAGTTGCCTGTCATCTTGGCAACTGCAGTCTGGCATCTGAAATGCCACTCATCCATCCCATGCCTTAGCAATTCTTGAAAGAGCACCATGTGCCAGAGCAGCAGATGGACTCCAAAACGCTAAAGTATGTTCTGGAGGAAGAGCTCCAAAAGGGACACAAAGTCACAAAGGGAGAGGAGGAGAATACAGCTGCTTTGCAACCTACTGCAACCAATATCCAGTGTTAATGCAAACCTAAGAAATTCTGGCTTTTTCTCAGGAGTAGAGGAGGCACATCATTTATTTTTGTTCAAATTCTAAAGTAACAGCACTGCCACCAACCTTACTAGCAAAAGAGTTTCCCAACAATATCTGTGAACAGTCCGTGCCAAGTGCATGTTTTCACTCAGTAACATTAAGGGCCATGACAAAGGCAGTTCAAACTGGAAGGCTGGCTTGCCTGTTACTCCATTAGATCAGTGCAAAGCATGAAGTTACTGATGTTCTCAAGTCTTGCCTGAGAGAAGACACAATGTGCTGTGGTCATCTTAGGTCCTGACTGCCTGAAGACACCCTCAAAATCCATGCCAGGAATTCACTCTCCACAGCACATTCTCTCCAGAGCTATACCAGAAGCACCTCTGACTGTATCCAGCCACATCTTGAGGGAACGCAACAAGCTTCCTGTCTGTGTTAGTTGTATTATGTGTGTATGTATTATGTATAATTATGTATGTATTATGTATAATATGTGTATTTATACATATATATAAGCTCACAGAAAACTTTAATGTTGGGAACAAGAACTGCTTCCAATCTGAACCTCCTATTCCTCATGTCAAAATCAACAGGACAAAGTGTACCACTAAAACAAGTTCTGGCCCATGACGGAGTCTCATTTCTCAAACTGTCACACAGTGAAAGTAAAGCTTTTCACTGCTCAAATATCAAATACAGTTCTTTGCCCAAACATACACAAAGGGAAGATAATACTATCTTCAATTTACTAGCAACTTTGAGCTGCTCTTTGTTGGAGATACTTAGAATTTTTTTCTGTCTCGCATGACCCTCTGCCAAATCTTTTATGAAGCTGTAGCTTTGATGATCAGATAGCAAGAATTCTGCTAAGATCAACTGAAGAGATGAAAGGCAAACTCTTGACTATTTTCCTCTTCTTCATTTTGTCTTTTCCAAGAGGCAAAAAGCAATTTCTTGCCCTTTGACCATACCTTCTCCAGAAAAAAAACCCACCTGTGTTGAGTCAAAAGTAGCTCTCAGATTTATATGACATTGTATTGTGAGAACTTTTCATTGCACTTTGACCCATAATTTCCACTAAGCTGGGTTATTTAGAAATTGCTAAACATAGCTAGGAGGAATTCTAGATATTGCTTAGTACCACATACATTTGAGACATTACTGACAAAATTAAATCTTAAATTCTGTATTTCTATTATTGTTCATTAAAGAAATGAGTGTATATAATCAATACAATATATAATAACATACATGGGCCTACTAAATAAAGAAACGAACAGGCATATATTCTGAGTATATTTAAACACTAAATAGAACCACCAAGCAGTTAGCCAATATTTGTCAAAACTTCCAGCTTCAGATGGAGTGTAGGAAACAGAAAAGCAATTCTAATCAATATTTAATAAATTGTTATTTATGTTTTCAGTTGCGGTGGTTTATATCGTCAATTTTTCACAAATTTGACAAAATAGTTAAAAGCACCCTGTGAAAATTGATACAGAAAAGGAGGAACTAATTTTATTGCTCTTGATATTTAAGAGTGTTTTCCAGTTCTCAGGAAAGCGAGATCATCCATCAAGTTAAATACTTTCCATAATTCTTAATCTGAGAGTCAGCACTGGCCAAACATACTGTCCCACAGTGTACAATAACGATAAAGAACAATGCTACTGCAGATGTTCATACGCAAATGCCAACACTTTTTATTTCACTCATTTTAATTAGGAAGGGTTCTGTTATTAAATCTGTCAAAAATAGCAACTCTAAACCCGTTTAAAATAAAATATTTCGTCTGCCTGTTGCTTGGTGTCAGCACCACTTCTGCAATTAAGCAATTGCAAGGGACAGATGCTGTGCTGGTGAAAGACATCTAGGTTCCCTGGAGCGGCACAGATTTGTGACTTCAGCTGCTCCCTGCTCTCCTGTCCTGGGTGGGACAGATCTCTACCAGGAGAGAGAGCAGTGGGTTGGGAGCTCTGCTTGCACCCACCAGCAACTATTGCAGTGCAGCAGCGTGGTGCTTTGCCATGAAGGGAAACGGTGCTGAGAGACAGACAACGTGCATGTGTCTCATGGACTGAACTGAGTGCACCTCCATCCACTACTGCAACCCACTAGGTGAGATTCCAGAGGGATACTCCCACTTCAGGGGACAAATGTGTGGAAGAGACATGGAATAATAACACCATCAGATTTCAGAGCTTCACATACCTCATGGCATGACATACAGGCATAAGTAAGAGGAAAACAGTACATTACCATCAAAAAGATCTATTTACCTAAAGTTAAATACCAGTTAGAAGAAAACTGTTTTTACTAAAAAACATTAAATTGCATTTTGTTTTTTTTTAAAAAAAAATTCACAATGGAACATTTCTGACTTCTGTCCTTCAGCAGGGAGTAATGGATAAGTAACTCAGCATTTGCCAGTAACTGGGAGCTCTGAAATATCATTTCTGAAATTGCCAATTTCAGAAATATTTTCTATCTGGAATAGGGAATAGCAAAGGGAAGCTTATATTGGAACTGGCTCATAATTGCTTATTAATAGTACACAGTGTGCATTTTGAGAGCCTTGTATTCCTGCTAAAGTCTTCCAGTCTATGCTTGTTGTTCTGCCTGGTGAGCAGAAGAAACTGGACCACACAGAGAATAAAGAACTCTTTGTACAAGACACAATTGAAGCTTTTTATTCTGCATTTTAAATATTCATTATACTTAGAAAAATGAAAAACGTCTTTATGAATATAAGAAGTGCTAGCTCATTTTCCAATCATATCCATTTGGCAAAGAAAAGCTATTCCTCTCCAGCAAAGCTTCCTTTGCTTCTATGCATAGACTGTGACAGTTGTGAATTTATTACAGTGTACAAGTATGATTCCAGATCTACTTGGGATTTTTGTACAAAGATTTGTATAAAGTCTTATAAAGTCTGAAATTACATTTATGTTAATGTACAGAGAAAGCACTTTGCTGTGTTTCATGTAATAAAGTGAATAAGATTACGAAATGTAATCACATGGCGAAATATTAGAATTCTAGAGAGTATCATTTTTTATTATAGGTAGAAGCATCTTTGAGTTTCCTTTTGCCACATCATTAATTTACTAAAATGAAAGTGTTATCTATTTCAAACACCAGCTCATTTAAATTAAATTAATCAGCTATAAGCTTTAAGTCTCAAATGCCATTTCCTATCTGTGACAAAGAAAAGGAAAAACAGTTTATGGAGGCTCATGGTCTTGCTTGTACAAAATATTTTCAATCAATACCTACCATACACAAGCTAGTATAGGATTCACATGAGTTGTATCTATGGCACTCCAGTTCACACTCAGCTTCCAAAGTTAGAAGTTAATTGCTTAATTCCAGAGGAATGCATGTTGGGAAAAAAAAACAACAACCCACAGAATTCTACATAAGAAGGGTTCTTCTGGTTTACTTTTGGATGGATACATCACTTACTCTGTCAACAGGATGGGGTTGAAAGACAGCTCAAGAAACAACAGAAACAAATTTCAAAATCGTTCTCAGAGCAGTGACTTAGGATAAATCTGCCTTGCATTTTTCAGTGAAAATGGTTTGTAAGCAGGCGAGTGCAGTTCATCAATACAGGAAATCTGACTTCAGCATTGAGAGGAATGCTGTCAGAACTGGGCACAATTCCTGCATCTCATTGCACCCAGGGAACCAGGAGCTACGGCACTGTATCAGCTGCATGAGGTGGGGAAAATAGGCCAGGGGCAAATACTTGTTTTGTGTGATTCAGAGCAGGCATTTGACCAGTTGAATACCATGATAACTAAGCTTTTGGATGCTACATAATATTTATTCAATCTCTCCAGTTAAGTTTGTCTACACTGTGTAAGCAAATAAATAACACAATTGTCTGATTTTTTCCCTACTCAGTACTGAACTCTGCTACATTTCAGCTATATGTATAAACAATTGTTCTCTTTTTTTTAAGGGACATAACTTCTACATATGGTTTAATTCAGTACAAATAGAACATTCTATAAGCAATTCAGATTCAGTCAGAAATTTACCTGTGAGCTAACATCTAATCTGTCATTACAGCCAACAGAGATCTGGTGTGACATTCAGTTGCCTAAGTACACATGTCTAGAGTGATACGGAGCACTTGCTTGACCTTGTGGTAAAAGTCCTGCACCCACCTGCCAGCTCTGTGTATCTCTTTATAAAGCATTTCAAATTGTACTTGGTGACTGTTTACATAGCTGAATCCCTTCTTTGTTCTGTGGAGCCTAGAAAACTATTCATGAGATTGAAAGTAAATTTCTGCTTGGGGCAACATGAATGTCCCTTGCCTGCACTGGCCAGAGCTTTGCTGGCTGCAGTAGGAGCTGGTATGTTGACAGCCATTATTAAGACATAAATACCGGGCACCTATATCTCATAACTGATAAAACATTGTATTTTTTTCCCCCCAAGAAAACAGGGAAAAGTTTGCTTGAAATGAAGAACAAGTACAATTTATTTAGGAATTGTCAAAACACATCTTCAAGGAAAAAGACTCTATTTAGAAACTGTCAATTGAAAAATGTCAGTAAAAGGCAGTTTTGTAGGTTGCTTTTTTTTTTTGGCTTTTAAAAAGCACATTTTAGAAAATTGAAATGCATAGCATCCTTATGTTTTAGTGTTAAAATTATCCCTGCAGGTTACTGAAAAAAAATATCACAAAATTTCCTGCTGCCTTTGTGATTATAAGTTACAAAATACTAAGGATCTAAACAGTCAGATTTTTCTAGAGCTTAAAGAATACATTGCCTTTCTCTAGCTGTTTTCTTTCTCTAGCTGTTTTGTCACTGCTCTTAAATAATTTTTTTTAGAAAAAAGAGCAGGTGGGAGAACTGTAAGGTACACATTCATATCCTCACCAATTTCCATACAATGTTAAAATCACACTCAAAATTAAAACAAAAGAAAACAAAAAAACTAATAAAAAAAAACTAGATAAAATCAAAATAAGCTAATCATAGTAGTTTAATAGCTCTCTATGTTCTGGATTAGATCAGTTGTATATTTTAACTATACAGTAGTTTGAGAGAGTAAGAAATTTCTCATTATTTTAGGTTTCATACATTGTGATATCTATGAGATGTAACTTCACAAAATTAAAACTTGTACAAAACAGATCAAAATAAAATCCAACTGTTTAGAACCACTCTTTAATGTGTTGGTTTTTTTTCCCATTTTTAACAAACGCAGGCTCTTTCTAACAAGTTGATTACATTATGATTAAGTGTATTTCCAATGCAATTCCAAGGTATACAAACCAGAAAAATAAAGCTTTTTGTTGTAATTTTGCATCTTGGGCAATGTATTTTCATGCAAAAAAAAATTCTTTCAGAGAGTATCCTCATTCATACTTGTTAGGTGATCAGCAAGTATCAGTGTTTTCTAGACCCTCTTCTTACTGACACACCTAAAAGAGCCTTTGCTGTTGTCTGATACTACACTGATCAGTGTCAACACAAGCTGATCTCTGCCTTTTCTTGTTTTCTCTTTACAAGTGTTACATGCTGCTTGGTTAAACTTTGTGTCAGGAAATGGCAATGTCCCCCTCACAAAGAAACTTGTCAGTATTTCAGACCAAGTCATGTAAACTAGTCCTTCACTAATTTCAGTAACTTCTGAAGGAAACAGCAATATTTTGAGAAGCAAGCTCCAGTAAAACCAAACAAATGCTTCTTCACCCTTGCCATTAAAAAGTGCAGAGGCTCAGATGAACACTCGTCCCTGTGGATTACCATGCTATTGGCTATTCTGAAGAGAGTGGATCTTACCAGTTTTGATCAGAAATTCCCTCCCACAGATGAGAAACTTTTCTCAATGAAATTTTAATCAAAAGTGATGCATTACTGAATGTTTCAGTATTCTCAAAAAGTTTTGTTGCAGGATTCTCAAAGTGTAAGTAAAGGTCCCTCTCAAGTAATGTCCCCCTTTGCTTTTCAGTCTCTCATGCTCTGAATTTGCTAGATTCATCCCCTGTAATTGTAGTTAAAAATAACCAACAAGCAAATCTCCTACCGTTTACTTTTAGTTAACGTCCTGCATGAATTTCAATGCATTCTGTAATCCATAATATGTCCTCTCTGACCCTAGGATGTGATGATGTTTTGGTTACCTAGAATGTACACAAATGACTGCGTACACCTTAGCACAAACTTAGGCAGGGGCACAGTGCAATACCAGATGACACTGCAGAGTTCAGGCAGAGTGGATTACTGGCAAGTGGAAAAAGGCTTCAGTTTTTTTTTTTCTCTTAGAGTGGGACTTGTTGCTTCTCCCATGTTTTTCTGTTAGTGTTCATCTCCATCAGGGTTACAATTAATACAGAAAGTATTAAAAAAAAAAAGAATCCTACCTCTAACACTGGTCTAACAAGGCAGTTCTTTAACTGGAGCCAGGCTAGAATGGGGATGAAGTGAGGGGGAACAGCCCTTTCCCCATGCACAAGAAACAGGTGAGCTTTTAGAAACATGACCACATACAGGTCATGTTAGGTATTTCCCAACTTCCAAAAACTCACATACTATATGAACTTCATTGACTTTTACTTTGCCTTTATGATCATGTTGAGCTCAAAACAGCACAGATAGCGCTGAAGAGACCTTCAGTTTAATAGATATTTTACCAATCTAAATTCTGCCAAATATATATTCTGTTTTAACAAAATATTCTGTCAAATACTTCACTCAAAGCTGATGAAATCCCCTCCAGTTTTACAGCTCTACAATCCTTTTCTTCCTACAAAACACTTCAATATACATTTGAAAAGCATAAAAGCCTACACCTCCCCATCACTTGCATGATTGCTATTTCCAGCAAGCATCTACAGGGAGCAACCCAAAGAGAACTTCTGGAAGGATTATATTTTAGAATGCCACACTTTCCCTCAAAACACAGAACCTATATATTGTTGATAAGACTTGAAACAGATCAACATTTGGAAAGACATGGCTTCCTTGTTCAACAACAACTGGAGAGACTAGGATGAGTCAAACTTTTGGACAACTGCAGTGAAAATGCCTACATCCATTTCACAAAGGCTGTAAAACTAAGGACTAGATATAGTCTCTCAGAAAGCTTTCTTAAGCCTTTTTGATCAACTTTGTTAATCAAAACAAAGTTAACATTGATTATTTAGTCACGGTACAGACATTAAATTAATTTGGCCAATTCTTCACTCAGTTTTTTGGCATTATGTTCTTTCTTGGGAGCTTTAAAGATAGCTGCCATCTCTAGATAGGAGGCCTTGAAAGATGAATGTGATTTATAGTCTGTCCTGATCCTTTCCAGTCATCACTTGCAATCTATCACAGAGTCTGCATACCATTGCTGTACATCACATCAAAACAAAACAAAACAAAACAAAACAAAACAAAACAAAAAACAAAGGAAGAATACATCTGAGGCAGAGGCTACCTTTACAAGTGCTGGATTTAGGGAGGAATGGACTTTCCATTTAAAACCCATCAAATATTATGAAATATTGTATGAGACCAGCTATTATTTATGTTTGTATAATGTCCACAAACTCTATAACAGATGACTGCTTTTATATGCAAATGCCACTTGACATTTAAAGGTTGCTTCCAAGATGGATTATACAGGAACAGGGTAACCAGTCATGCTATAAACCACATCACAACATGTTTGCAGGCAGCATCCCTCAAAACAAAATGCCCAAGGCTGCATTCAGCATGGAATCTTTTATAGCTCATAAGTTCATGAGAAAATGCTGCATCACAGAACAAATCTTAACAGTCCTTCCAATGATTAATGCTGTTTTCACTTTCGCTACCAATTAAAAGATAGTTTCCCTGGATTTGCATAAACCTAATTCTGAGACAAAACAAGTTTAATTCTGGAATTACATTAGCATCAAATTTGTTCAAAAGGCAGGATATGTGGCTCTGTAATGAATGAGCAAAGTTACTGATTTACTTGGCTGGGAAGAGCTGAGAATATAAAGTTTTTTTTGTGATAATGCAGAATTCAAGGACAATATACAGATCACTTGTTAACAACAACAAAAGAGCGTTTCATTATTCACTAAGTCACGATGCTTCATACTATGCGGATAAATGTCCACAACTCTCCTTTATAAAGATGATAAAAGAACAGACCATGGCTGTTGGCAGATTCACATGATCCACAGTGGATCAAACCATCAGTTTCACACAGAACAGCTCCACCTCAGGAGCTCTTCAAAACAGAAATGATTATGTACTGTTAAGATCTTCTTACTTCCATTATTGCACTTTATTACAGAGAAATAATTTAAGTCTGTGTTTTGTAATCCAAGATTGGTTAATGATTGTTTTAGTACATACACTACTGCAAAAAAATAACAGGATGTAGCAAACTGAAATTCTCCTTTAATTGTTAGGTAATTTCACAGTAAAGTAACATTTGATGTCTAAACCAAGTCCTAATACTCAGAACTGAACACATTATTACATATGTGGCTGCTTAAGGGGAGAACAGATGTGGAGAATAACCTGCTATGACCTGTCCTTTTCTGGCTTCCTTCTTTCCTCTAACTGGAAAAACTGAAAAGAAGATAACTTGGGCACTATTGTTTTTCTTTGGTCATAGGGCTGTATATTCTTCTTTGATTCTGCCCATACTCTGGCTTACAGTGTTATTCACTGTGTCCATGTGAAAGAGCAACAGCAGAAAACAGGGCATGCTCTTTTCAAGCTGTGGCACATTCTTGGCACTGGTCTGCCTTGTGCCACCCCTGCACACTCTGCCTGTGCAAACTGCTGCACCACTGACATAACCAGCATTCTACGACAGGGGAAACAGGATGGACAGATCAAATAAGTGACAACATGGTACAGAGAATGACCTTATGAGGTGTTTTAATTGAAGTACCATTTGATCCTATATCTAAGGCAGGAGCTCAAATCTATATGAGATAATTACATTTAAATGGCCTGATCTTACATAGTACCACATGCCAAACAAATACCACACAGATAAAAATCAAAGACATCTTAAATGCTTAAAATATTAATATATCATACAGTACAGCAAAAGAAGGTGATGACAGTGCCTTACAGTAGGATACAAACCCTACAAAGCAACAGCATGCTTTAAAAAAAAATTAAAAAATGGCTCCCCAATAACCCATGACAAAACATGAAGACTGCAATCTCTACCCAGAGAGATACTGCTCTCTCAGCTGCTAACCTTTAAATGTGGGTGAGGAAGGGTGGATCCAGACTCCATCCCCTCCAGTCACTCAGGTGCATTGCTTGCAGTCCCTGCTTTAGCCACACCTTCTCATCTGGTGCTGAACCATTGGTTCAGGCTGTGATCTGGCAATTCCAGTGCACATTGTACAATCAGATAGTGAAGGTATATATATGACCATTTTGGCTATTGCTCATTTTCCCAGAAGAGTAAAATGTTTTTCACACACATCCCTTTTGAGCACACATACCAGTATCCTTTTATTAACTCGATCTTGTTACCATGAAGCATAACAAATGTCATGCTGTCGTAGGAAACTTATTAAAAGGTACAGTTTAGAATGCCATGCTACCAAGAGTAATGATACAACTTCTTACACCGAGAAGGGCCAATTATTTGCCCATGTATTGTAAGAAATAACTCAATCAGGATTCTGACACAAACATCACAAAGGTATAAATTTTAGGAATTATTATTACTGAAAATCAGAAAATAAGGGGAAAACAAAACAAAACAAAAAACAAACAGTGACCAACATTTTGGAAAGACATCTCTAGAATTAATTGGGAAAAAAAAAAAAAGCTGTCAATATCCAAAAGAATATTACATTTCCATTGAAGATTACTGGGCTTTCACCAGTGATTTAAAAAAATATGAAGGTCTGATGTTTATTTCAATATGCTTATGGGAACATTTCTTCTCACTAGGAAAAGTCAACTGACTTGCTTGTTAAAGTACGTATCAAAAGACGTTGACCACAACTTCTCACAAGCACAGAGGTTTCTTAATTTCGCATCACCAAGATCATTCATTCTGTGCCTGAAATGAAGACACTAAATTGATTCTGCTTCTCTAGGATGATTTGAGGACAGTCCCATTATATATCCCTGGCATTTCTAGTAATAGTGGTCATATTAGCACCTCATTTTTTGTGAGCTTTAGTGATATTAATGTTAGCTGTTTCATAGATGCTATTAATGGACCTACATAAACAGATTCTTCAGACTAGAAGAAATTCTACTAGAAGCTTTGAGCTTTCACAATTCTATTGCTTTTAATAAAATAACTACAGTGTAATTAGAAAGTAAGCTTTGTTTCAAAAATAGCCTTGAAACTAGCTAAAGAAACAAAACTACATTTCTGGCTTTAGTTCAGTGTTTAAATAAATACCTATCAGTAGTGTGTGTTCTCATTCTACTAATATCATTGCTTAAACAACATATTAAGATGGTGTTGTTTTCATATGGAGACACAAATATACATTTTCCACAGGCAATTACATTACCAGTAATCCTTTTAAGAGGCTGACTGCTCAGATGTTTTGCCAATAGCTCAAAGCTTAGTTATATAACAATCTCATTTATTCATACTTTATGAACTGATAACAAATGAACCAACCAATATGCTGGTGCTCTCTGATCAGTGACAAAATACAGAACTAAGAGTCATGAAAATAATCAGAATGTATTTACAAAGCCCCAAATACTTTAGTTTTATTTATTAATGACAATAGCATTTGTTTCTTCATATGTTTTGCAAAGAACTGTTATTATCAGAAAATATTACCACTACCTTTTTAAAGAGCTCCAGTATTCACTGATTATACTGAAAAGCAGCCTCTAGCTATAGTACAAGCATCTCTTTCATGAAGAATAAAAGCAGTGATATGAAGACATGTAATATAGGCCATATAATGCAATACTCTAGTTTGAAGACCTAGCAATGCCAGAGTGTTCAGACTGTGTAGTTTTGCTAAACACTCAAACACTGTCTGAATTAATTCTGAAGACCACTTCCCTTACCATGAATGGTAGAGGAATAAATATACTAATAAACAAAATCTATTAACCTGCATAATAACACTGCACATTTCTACTACAGCCTACTCATTGCTCTGGAGATGGTCATTAAAAATAGCAATTGCCACTGTATCTGTCACCTCTGTGGACACACAGATGATGCAGGAAGCAGTGTGCAGAAGTGTTTTTGGAGCATCAAGCAGCAGTACACAGAAAGGCTGTGAATAAATTAAACCAAAAATATAAGCCTCAGGCTGATGTGTTTGAACTTCAACGCAAACATTCTTCATACATATTTAATTGCTCCATTGAGACTATGACTCTTCTGGAGATGTTCCAGGCATTATTTCCATTCCATTAGTACACTTGCAGTATGTGTACTCCTTAACCCAAAATGATTGATTTCATAAATGTCTTTCCACTTACTGACCTGAACACTAATTGAGGTTGTGTACAGATTAAAAGAGAATGTATGCTCCTTGAAACCAGCCAAAGTATATTGTAGTCACTGGGACATTTGTGGCATGTGAAGAAAGTGGCACTTCTGGATGAAGACATCAAAATAGCCCTTCAGAGAAAACTTTCAGGTAGTAACAGCTAAAGAACTCTACTAATCAAAACTTTAATGCAAAGTTTAATTGTGAGTACAAAGCTCCATCTTTTTGAAACATAATATTATCTTTCTTTGAAATGTTATTATTACATACTAGATGCATTCATCATATAAATTAATTTGCTTTGGGAGCAAGTGAAATTTTTTTGCATTGCATAATAATAAAACTTAAGAAGTTCAAATAACTTTATCGAATTGGCTGCACACAAGGGGAAAAGCTAAATGTTTCAAAGGTCTTGTTCAAACAGCCACAATGTTGTGAAATGTAAATTAGTCTACTGTGAACCAAAACTTTTCCAGTTTAAGTTATTAAAGACAAGTATACTTAAACTGTGGCAGATAAAATCTTAAGTATACTTCTCTGAGGAAACAATCCCATGAATGTCTCTAGGCACCACCTGGCTTCCTGGATAGCCTGCACATTCAAGTCTTCACAGCCTTAAAGCCTCTATATTTACACATTTAAACTAACATCAGTACTACTACTCTCGAGATGAAAAATGACTACATTAACAGTGTATTTCATTATAATGGATATATGTTCCTGCAGCTTGGTCAAGCTAATATAACATACATCGGAGGAATCCCTGAAAATCACAGAATCATAGAATGGTTTGGGTTGGAAGAGACCTTTAATATCTTGTAGTTCCAGACCCCCTCTATGGGCAAGGACACCTCCCTCTAGACCAGGCTGCTTAAAGCCCCATACAGCCTGGCTTCGAGTGATCCCAGCGAAGGGGCATTAACAAATTCTCTGGGCAACCTGTTCCAGTGTCTCATTACCCTCACAGTAAAGAATTTCTAAATCTACCTTCTTCCATTTTAAAACCATTTCCTCTAGTCTTGCCACTACCTGCCCTTATAAAAAGTCCCTTCCCAGCTTTCCCAAAGTCCCCCTTCAGATATTGGAAGGCTCCTATAAGGCGCCCCAGGCCTTCTCTTCTCTGGGCTGAAAAGCCCCAGCTCTCTTAGCCTGTCCTTATAGCTGAAATCATATCATCGTTTAAGGTTTAGCAGCATGGTTACATTAGACTTCACACGATAGAACACTGCAGAGGAGCTACGACAAGAAACTTGGGCCTGTTTTGGCTTTTAGAGAGAAGTTTCATCCTGAACAGCAATGCGCTAAGAATGACACTGCCATTGTGAGTGTTATCTTTCTCCAGATTGTCCACATAAAATTTATTTAATTTGAAGATGATTATTTCCTACCTAAACTACAGTTCTGCAATTCAATGTTTTATTTAAAAGTCAAATGAGATCTTTTCAGCTTGTTTACTGTCATTGAAAACATGCCTCTCTTTATTTCGTTGACCAAAGCCTATCTTTCTGCACTGTGCGAATAGGCCTGGAATATTTTAGTCAATTAGGTCAGGTCAAAGCATGCAAATAACTTGAGGCTGAGCATGTGTCAAAGGCTATTTTTCTTACTGATATCCTGCTTTGTGTGAGCAGCAAGTTGTATTTCTAGATGAGGTATTTAATGTATCTCTGAGTTATTTTTCTTTATAAAACTTGAATTCCAGACTCAAATCTCCTTAGGGTGAAGAGTTCACATGTTCTTGGGCTACACAACATCAGCAGGGTGGAGAGCCTAAATGAGTGCATTTTTAATTGTTTGTTTTGAAACACTGGTCATGGGTGGTTGCTTATAGGAAATTAATCTACTAAAATTTTTAAATTATTTGGTTCAGTTCATAGTGGAGACACCTTAGGGCAATTCATTATTAGAAGTTCCCACTATTTTCCAATTATGTAAAAATTCAAATAAGACTTTAAAAGAATTGACCTAAATAATGGATTCAGACCATGAGCAGGCAGAGAAAGAAAGAAATGAAAAAGAAAAAAAGGCACATTCTACTTATCATACAACTTATCAACATATGATAAAGCTGATAGGTTCAAGAGTTTGCACCAGAAATAATGCAGTCTTGAACTCTCAAAGAGAACATTTATTGAGCACTGGGGGAAAGCTATATGTAGTACCTTTAAAATAAGAATTGTGCTTTTATTTTCAGTGTGTCTATAAATAAACGAAAGATCCAATAGCAAGGTAGGAAATTGACATGAATTCCCCTTCTGTTTTAATGCAATTTTTGACAATTTTTTTTTTGCCTCTGTCTTCAACCTTCCAAACTATGTTTTTTTCCTTAATTAAATCAAATTAAAGTTATTCTGTGACAGGAGAGTATTTAAAAAAGAAATGGGGAAGTAATGACCTAGAGTGTAAGAAACAAAGCTTCCAAAAAGATGTGTCTCTCTCAGATTGAATATGTTTTCAGATGGTTGCCCTGGATTTGCATTACCCCTCTGGCCATCATGGACAAGAAGGGCTGATGTCCTTCCCATTGAAATCCAGAAAGGTTTATTCTTTGTCTGCATGAGAATCACTGCTGTGCTCACCAATGTACTAAAGTAATCATCAATGCAAGACAAACAAGAGTAAACCACATTCAAGGTTTTCTTCAAGGAAAAGATCATTTACTTCAGTAGGTAAAGAATCTGAAAAGATGGAAAATATTTGGTACCATGATAATGCTATTTTTGTTTATACAATGTTTACTGAAGCTCCTGACTTTGATTACTGCATATGAGAAATTCATCATGTTCACTGGGATAACTTCCACTTAGAGAAAGTACCTCAAAGATATATTGTCTGAAATTGAGCCAGCATTTAACTGCTACTGTGGTTTTTTAAGTGTTATTAAAAAAAAAAATTAAAAAATCTAGAAAAGACAGTAAAGCATCTAGTAAGAAACAAAAAAACCCCAGAGGCTCCGTTTGTCTTTCAATGTGATTTTATTTAAAATTTAATCTATTCTTTGCCTGAGCTGCTGTTTTCTCTGCTGTCACAATTACAGACAGACAGTATGCAATTATTTGAAATAAAAATATGGCGACGATATTCTCTTTATGTTGTCCAGGATAAAAAAAAGATTCTTTAGCATTGTATTTCTTGATTTAGAGGGTTGTCAACCAATTCTTCTAATTTTTAAGCTCTAGTGGTTTGTTTTCAAAGTAGAAAAGCAAGGAAGAAGCAGAACAAATTCTCCTTATTTCCTAAATGGAGGTTATATGCAAGGACTAATTACTAACGTGTATATTCACCTTCATGGTTTTGTTAAGCACATCCTGAAACATTAATTTTAATTGAGTAATCACTTTCATTGAAATGACTCCTATGTGCTTTTCAATCTAGAACATGCAAATATTGAGGTTTTATGGGAAATACGGGAATATGAGAAAGATGATGAGTCCAGATTTCAGCTAAATACATCAGCAAATTCTAATGCACAAGTTTAAACATGAATTATGGAGAAATGCAAGTTTAAAAAAGTATTCCAGGATTCCAGGAAGGGAAATAATTTGATTGCTGTAATCACCACATTTATCTTACAAAATTGAATTGATTTTTGGAATCTAGCCATGACAAAGTCTGTGAACGATGGCTGTGAATACCAGCAGCACTCATTTACTGATCTCCTTTGAATTCTGTGGCCTTTCAGAATGCTCATCTTGCACAGAACTATTGGCTGAGGCTGTGTCTTCTCCATGCAGCATGGACTCATTATGGTTTCTCCAAAGAGGCTTAAGTTTGGGCCAGTCAGAGCATGTTTTGGGCAACAATTTTACCAGGTCTGAGCATGCTTAAGCAAGGGTTCAAGATAAGAATTCCTACACTGATAACCCAACATGTATTTTTTTGTTGTTGTATCATCAATAGCCCACAATATGAGTGCTGATCTATTTGCAATACTTATAACTTCTGTTTTTGGTGTAGGATTCACAATTATTTGACTATATATCACTACAGTTCAACTTTCAGCATTTTCTTATGCCTGCATGATTATATAATGCACACAATTTTCTGATACTCATTCTAATTTTACCGTGTATCTAGAAATACACTAGCTGTAAATACTAAAGATTAGAGATGCTTTTGTTAATAACAAATGAATTTATATTGCAGATGAGGAGGGAAGGGAAAACAATCAGAAAGAGAACAGTAACAGAACAGCCAACCACATTAGTGACACTGCAGCTCTCCTGGCGGATCTTCTTTGGGGCCTGGGAGGAGGCAGAGGTGTCTACTGTTCAGGTAAAAGTCTGTGGAAACCTTCTGGTGCAGATTAAGCTAAAAGAGGCCTTGCTGCAACATCTATACTGCCCCTGTGTCTGAACGAAGGATTACATTTGACTACTTCAAAGAAAATAATTTTTGAATTCCGTTAAGGGGAATTTTCATCTAAGCATTACAGATATTCTTTTTTTTTTTTTTTTCTTTTGGCATAGAATGTGATTTTGTGAGAGCATTTTCATTTAGAAGGGCCATTATTACTGAAGCACTGCAGACACCGCATTTTAAGAAGTTTTATTAAAGCTACGCTTTGGATAAAATATTTTTAGTAACTGTTCATGATATACCTCTTGCTCACTAACAGAGATAGAATAAAATGTACTTTTTAAGAGGTGAAGATGGGTTGCCATATCCATCCAATTATGAGGGCTATACTTAGGGATCTAGCAATTATGTAGGCATAACAACAGTCTCTTTCTCTAACAGGCTATCAGCTCTTGAAGACAGCAAGTACATACCAAATATAGCTCAAAAACAGTCTGAGCGACTGAAAGTATATGCTATAAAATACAGGGGTACTATAACAGTTAAAAGAACTTAAGCCAAATCAAAGGTGAAAGAAAAGTTTACAGGCCCAATCCTAAATCCACTGTTGCAAATGGGTGTTCTTTTTCTCTGTTCTGTATTAGTAGCTTTCAGTCAGAATAGTCTTTTTTTTTTTACTGCATCAGTATATGAAATACTTAAACACTAGAACTTAACAGGGTAATGACATTTGAACAACGGGTGGTGAGAGCTCCCTCACTCACCTCTTCTGCTGTCTATAGTGTGGATGTGGAGATGGATGCGCATGTGTGTCCTCCATCATATGAGAGTTAACTGCCATGCTGCACTCCTTCTCCATCTCTGCCAATCCTTCTTTTATTCATAGACACAAATAAGAAAGAATATACATTTTGTTTGATCTGCAGGACTATAAGGGATTATTCTTTTATGACATTGCCTCCAAGCTTGCTGATGAACAAGTCCAAGCAAGTCCTTGACCAGGGCTGAGAAATCCTTTGTCTAGAGAACACGGATGGACAAGTCCTGGGCAAGGGTTGTGAAATCCTTTGTCTGAGGGACACAGATGGATAAGGCCAGGGGAAACGAGAGAGCAAAATAAGCCACAGATTAATGGCTAGGAAGCGGTCTTTTATGTGGGCTTATTTCAAGGAAAATGGCCATCTCAGGAGGTACTGCACATGACTCTTACTCAAGCGCCCAGGAAAGCCATGTTGGCAGAAGGAGAAGGATAAAAAGGATTTTTTGGACATGAGAAGCCTCACGACAGATTCCTCACGACATGAAACCCGCATGCTGAAGAAAGGTATCTGCCATCAGATCCCTCACTACGGAATTCCTGCATGCTGATGGACTCCCCTGAGCCTGCTACCTGAGCCCTGCTGCTTCCTCCTGGACTTACCCTGCCACTTCTTCCTGCTACCTGCTTGCTGTCCAAGGCTGGCCAGCAGCTGCTGTTCTCCCCTTGCACTTTTCCCTCAGACCATTGGAACGTCGTGCAATGGGACCACTGCTGGATCCTTGTGGTGACTATCCCCGCTTTATGCAATTCTTGCTTATTTCCTATCTTTTCTACTGCCCTCCTTCCCTTCCCCATCATCCTAATTCATAATAGTCACCGTCCTTCCCTTCCCCATCTCCCTGATTAAGATTTCTAAAAAACTGGTCGAACCAACATTTGAACCATTGTTTCTTAATCTCACGCTGGGTATATAAAATATCAAAGAACCTCCTCTCCCTCCTATAAACTGGAGTGAGACAAGGACTTTCCATAAAAATAAATAGGAGAATGTGACCACTTTATGTAACTCGAACAAAATAAATTTAACAAATCTAATCTTCATGCCAAAGGGATTTCACAGTGGTAGTGACTTTTGAATCGGAGATCTCAAGGCTCCCCGAGCATGATTTTGTCTCAGCTGCTTTTCCTTCCTCATTCGACTGTTCTTCCTATCACAAATAGAGCACAGAATGTTAGCAGTTTTGGAGCTATTGTTGTGTGGAAGGAAGGGAATGAAGGAGTGAGAAAGAAAGGAAAGGGACGGATGTGTTTTGCCAGTGACTGGAGCTATTGCTTGCACTGGAAATCAGTGGGAGGCAGAAGCATCTTAGAGGAGGGACTGAACAACTCTTCCAGCTGAAAACAAAAGCTCACTGGGTAAAGCAGACTCATGGGATAACCCTGAATTACTGACGCTGTGCTCTTCATAGAATGAGGAGATGGGAAATAGCATAAGAGAATGAGGTCCCAGAAAATAGTCCCAGAAAGGGGGCTGACTCAGGGGGTTATTCAAACGTGAACAATTCTGGTGAGATCTGACCGCTCTCACTTTTCCATACTAGACAGGATAGAAGCACTGTGCTATCAAAATGAGAAAATAATCCTTATGACACAAAACAGAGAATGTGAACAGGATCAAACATAGATTTATACAAAAACCTCTGTATGAATATTTCAGATAATAATATATTTCCAGATAATGTAGTATAGGATGGTTAACTGAAAATAAGAAGAACAATTGAGCATCATTTGTATGAAAGAAAGTTGGTCTGGATTATTATAATTTATTTTCAAGACATGTTAATTATCGTTTCTTACTGCAGGGTTTACCAATACATCAAATGAAAGCTATCAAAAATATTTTAGTCACCTCTTGACAAATTGTGTTACTTCTTGATTGTCAGACTACATGCCACAATTACTATTCACAGACAGTTTTATCTTCTCAAAATACATTTAACAATGCCTGCCCAGATTAGCAGTCAAATTATTCAATATAAATCCTCTGTGAAAGTGAACACTTTGTATTGTGATTGAAAATAAATAGCAAGGAACTTATTTGTTTTCTTGCCTATTTGGAGGCCAAATTGAATTTACTCACTTTGATTATAGCATCAGAATGAAAGATTCACTGGGAGCACCAATACTGTAAATTACTTTTATGCTCTTTTGACTTACAATATTTACAATATTTACTGGGAAATCTTCCTTCCCTTCTAAGTCATTCCGGTCTTCAATCTGACTGAGTTTCCTATTGCAAGGCAAATTATTAATAAGAAAACTTTTAAAACTTCAAAATAAGGAGATAACAATGTATGCGTGTAAATGCATATTTCACCACACATAAACATAATTATTTTGTTGCTTTGTGCAGTTGTATTTGTGTGACTGCAGCATGGGACCCTTTACACGAACTTAATAAAAGGTTTGTTTTCTTTGGATCAGTATGTAATTTAGGTTGGCAAAGCTATAATGCACTTTTCTTAGTGCAGAGTATAATGAAAAGAATGGATGTGTAAGAAGCTGTCTTTTAAACAAATATATGAACTATATTCATATAATTGAAATGAACACAGTTGTCCAGTACACATTTATCACCCTGACTGTGAAGGCACAGAATACAGAAGTTTAACTTATCAAACCTAACACTTAATTAGGTACATAACAGAAAATCACTCATTTCTGGATGGGAGATATGGCTCTCTATCCTGTAAGGAAGCTTCCTTGAGTCTCAGGGTCTAAAATATTGTCTAATTAAAAATCCTACAGAAAACCACGTTTAACACAAAATAACAGATGCATACGACTTTGTGGCCTGTAGCAACTCTGAGCAATTAATTTGAATAAAAGCTTTTAAAACAATATTAAAAACTTGCAGAATCAAAGTACCATAAGTATCAACACATTTTTGAGGACATGCAATCTTGCTTTTCATTAAAGAAAGCTAGAGAGCTTATGGAAACACATACTATGAGAATATTGTTCAGTTTCCAAAGTCAAACATAGAAAACTCAGAGAATCATAATTTTATAATTTTCCATATCATTTTATTTCTTCTCGAAGTTGGTATGTTCTTTCCTATTACTTTGGGCAAGAATCCTATGTCAAAGACACTACTGCACCAATGAATACTGATCATTGTGTATATGTACAACAGACGTACAGCTGGGGACACCACAGAAATGGATTCCAGCGTGCTACTTGCATATTCAGACAGGGAGCTGTGCATACTATTCTGCCACTCTGTCTGCAATCAGTATGCAGCAGCACAATCCACTGTTATCTCTACACTCCACCATTTTGATAATCTACCTCTGCATATCATTCTTCTCTTCTGTGGTTACACAGATCTTAGCAGCTCTTATCCTCTCTTCCAGTAATCTCATTTCTTTTTGTTCATGTTCGGTTTTTCCCTACAGTTAAATGTTCATATGCAGAATTCTTTACATCTTGCTCACTCTAATCTTGTCCTCTGATAAGAAAATTTGAGGACTATTAATATTGGAACAGTTTGTCAAGGGAGAGTATTTGAGTCGTTCCTCTATTAACTGAAAAGTATGCACTGCCCAGAGATGTCCTGGAGATCATAACTGCTATCATAACTGCTATGGTTAAGGCCTCACAGGGTTTGGTGGGCTGCCACAGAAGACACTGTAAAGAGCAGATCCTGCAATAGCTGAGTTCCTGGACATCAGAAGGGACATAAGATTCCTGCCACCTTTTCTATAATTTCCAACTTTTGCTCAATAAACCAGTTAAGCAGCCTTGAGTGTCCATGACTTTCTTGCTAAAACCTTAAATGAATCAGCACTTGTTTTGTACAGAAGAGAGATTCTGTAACTAACTCAGTTTTAAGTAATTATTCATGGATTGCCTTGACACTATTTTATTCCTTTTGCAGTTCATTTAATACTATATTCAGTTGTCTTTCTCCTGTCTTAACAAATGGTTTCCTTATAAATAGAGATTTTTAGTATAAGACGGACTTATTCAGCATTCCAAAAACTATTCAGAAAATAACCAGTCTGCTTACATAGTACATCTCTCTCTGCTTCATCAAATGTCCATAAATTTAAAAAACCTAATGATCTAAGCTGTTTACTTAACTTCTCAGAAGCCACTGTTATTTGCTCACAGTTAGTCTTGTCCAAGATCTTTGTTTGCATGAATTCAACACTTTTTTTCTTGTAGCTTTTTAAAAATGACAATCCTTGTATTTCATACAACATCTCTCCTAAACAAGAAAAATTATCAACACATCCAAAATTATAAATCAAGCTATTTCAATTCACACTTGTAACTCTGCAGAGCACTGAAGACAATCTCTCTACCACAGCCTCATCAGACAGCCAGATGGTGCAGATATTTAGTATTCTACTCCTATCTTCCTTTTGTAGTCTGCAGACCTACCTGTACCATCCTAGTTTTACCACCATTCCTGATACTTCATTGCATTCTGAAGGCCATCTTGCCCAATTCATGTTCAGTGTAACACAGACCATAATAACATTATACAAAGGTGCCTCTACATGGTGAAATTACCCATCAGCAGAGCTGTCTATAACAAAAATGGAGATTTTTTAAATTAAAAACAAAAACAAAAAGTTATAAAAAAAGGATGAAGTACTTCAATAAAGCACTGATGGACGAGACAAGTACAAATACCAAATTGATATTTTTTACTTAGTTGAATTGTTTGTGGAAGAATTATGTTTTGAAGACGCTCACATGCAGCCAGAATCCTCATGAACAGCCAAACAGTGGTTGCTGACAATGCTCCCAAGGTTGATTTGAAGCAGTAGAGAATAAACTAAATTAAAATCTTTCCTAATTAGTTGCATTGGAAAACTGAAAATAGTTCCAAATAACAGAATCACAGAATTGTAAGGGCTGGAAAGGACTTCTGTAGACCACAGAGTCCAACCCACCTATGAAAGCAAGTTCACTACAGTACATTACACAGGAAAGAGTCCCAGAAGGTTCTGAACATCTCCAGAGAAGAGACGCCACGGCCTCTCTGAGCACCCTGTTCTAGTGCTCCATCACTCCTACAGTAAAGTTTTTCTTCATGTTCAGATGGAACTTCAACTTAGGGGCTTAGTGCCCCTTCTTCTATCACTGGGCACCACTGAAAAGAGCTTGGCCTCATTCTCTTGACTCTGGCTCTTTAGATATTTATAAGCATTGATAAGATCCATTGTTAGTCTTCTTTTCTCCAGGCTGAACAGTCCCAGGTCTCATACAGGAGATGCTCCAGGTCCCAGTCATCTCTGCAGCATTCTGCCGGACACTCTCTGGAAGTCCCTGTGTTTTTTGAACTGGAGAGCCCAGAACAGGACACAGAAGTCCAGGTACAACCTCACCAGGGCAGAGCAGAGGGGAAAGACCACCTCCCTCAACCTGCTGGCCACACTTTCTGTAACACGTCCCAGGATACCATTGGCCTTCATGGCCATAAGGGCACACTGCTAGCTCATGGCCATTCTGCTGTCCACCAGGACACTAGGATTCTTCTCTGAAGAGTTCCTTTCCAGGAGGTCAGCCCCTAACTTGGTCTGATGCATGTTAAATGACAAATGAGAAACACAAAGTCATTACAACTGTTAGAAACAAGTGGATGATGTCTCTATCCCCATGACAGTCCATTTGCCTTTGGTATGTTTAGAGACACTTTCTAATTTTATGAAGAAAAACCTGGAAGTAAAAATGAAGCTACCAGAAAAATAAGTCCAGTGGGTATCTAATATTTTAATTTCATTAACCACTTAAAACTGTGCATCACATATCTATTATTTGCAATAATCAATGTACAGTGGACTGAATTACACTATCTCTGCAAAACAGGTTATCAGTAAGAAACATGCTGAATAAACGGATTTTGGTATACTAGTATCTGTGTAGCACATACTGTCAAGGTTGGTTCACCTGGAACATTTCAGAAAGGAGGCTGCTCACGTCACCCTGCTTAAACAATAACAAATGAAATAGGAATGCATCTCTTTATTGTGCATGACTGTCAATACTTTCATTCATTCTTCATTTTTCTTACTTACAAGGAAAAGGAAGTCTATTTTTTACTGATGTCTAATATGCGCAATCTAAATGTTTCCACAGAATGTAGACTGCTGCACAGGATGGTTCCAGTTCAATGCTTAAAGTTAAAAATAAAAGCATTTATACTGCACTTTAGGCTTCTAAAACTCCATTAAACATACTCTTTAGTATGAGAATCACTCACAAAAAGAAATATCTTTTCTTATTATTTTATCTCAATTTTAAACTGTTCATAGTTTTTGTTACTGTGAATATTACTTGAAAAAAATACATGTTTATAACATTTCAGACTGCAAGAAGTCATAGCATCTTTCGCAACAACATAAATATGCTTTCAATAATATCTTATTATTCTCCATATCTGGCATATAAATTTGAAAAGAAAACTCTTTACCACGTTACCTTTTTCCATCCTTTTATTCTGTGTAATCAAGGAATTAAGGTTTGTTTTTTTTTCACTTCACTCTTCATTAATGTCCTTTACAGCTGTTCAGACAAGGCTACTCTTTAGTTAAAAAGAATTTGATGTTCTGCACTGATCTTTTTACTGACTTAACCAAATTACACCATTCTTTGCTGGCTCTCTTATTACATATCCGAGCCACTTAAAATTCATCTGCTTTACTTTTTTGCCCACCTCAGTACAGTGCAAAACCTTCCTCTTCATGTTTTATAATGACAGGGAGCTGTTTGAGCTTTCCAGCACAACCCTACCTTTTCAATCACAGTATCTTTCCACCTAGCTTTCTATGATCCTTGTTACATGCCAGTACTTACCAGTTCAAATTGTTTGCCTCATCTTCAGATTCTGCCATGCCACTAATGTATACATAACCACATGATATACGCAAATCGCTACTTCTAACACTAAAGAACGGCTCTTCCCACTCTTATGAGAGCAGCAGAAAGGCATTACTTTATTTATGCCTTTTGCTACACATCTCTTAGCTGATTCCTTAATTATTTCATCAGACTCCACGGGGCTTACTACTTTTCTTAATTGCCTTCAGTGAAGAACTTTGTCAGAAGCCTTTTGCAAGTCCAAACAAATTAGATCAAGCATTTCTTCCTAATCCATTATTTTGATGACACAGTCAAAGACTTCTACCAGGTCAGAGAAGGTTTTCTTTCAGCAGAGCTAAACTGGTTTCTTTTAGCAGAATTGAATTATCCATTTTTCTCCTCATTCTATTATTAATGATGTATCCATTCCATTTAGCTAATACTGAATTAAGACTTACTGACCAATAAGATAATTCTTGTTTGTTCAAATAAGCATCACAAACAAAACAAAAACCGGTTTTTCGCCTTCATTTCTTCATTAGGCATTTAAGAGAGAATGAAATTTGCATCAGTTCCCCGTAAGACTTGGTTGCAGACATTCAACCATCTGAATCTCCTATTTTCTTCAGCCTCCAAATTCCTCTTCGTGTTTCCATTAATTGCCCCAATTTAACATAGCATCTCACCTTTACTACTTTAAAATTATAGATAGTTCTTTGAAATTTCTGTAGCAGAATTCAGTTACATAATTTTTTCAACTTCTTTGTAAAAATTCCTTTGAAGTCTTTCCTTCAACTCTTAGGAAAAAAAAAGCAGGTCTGCTGATGTTTTCATCACATTTTCTGCTGCTAATGTATCTGAAAAAAGCTCTTCAATTTATTTCATCTTTAACCACTAGGACCTCTTGATTGCCCCTTAGACTATACATTTTCCATCTTCCACTTTTTTCCTGGCATAATTTATGTTCTGTTTCAGCAGAGCCACTTGATCTGAATTTAGTTGGAAGACACTACGCTTATGGTCAAACATTTGCTTTCGCCTTACAACTTTTGTATTTATCATTAAATACTTCTCTTTACAATCTGTGGCTGATTTGCTATTTGCAATCCCATTCAAGAGCAAATTCAAAGATTTACTTGTAATAATTTAAAGGCCACAAAAGGATATTTACATATGTACTTACCTTTATTAAAAGAACTGACAATTAGACATCTAAATATTATCACGTGCAGCAAAACATTTGTAACTCCATTATAAACAGTCCCAAGTATATTAGAAAAGAAACAGTATAAATCAGTTTTAAAATGATATTTTTACATCAGTTACTTTGTTTAGGAAGTGTTTGCATGTATACAGCTTTAGTAATGATCAACTTTTTGTTAGATCTACTGTTAAGTTTTTCTTTTCTTTTCTTGCCTTCTATTGCCATTACATTGCTTCATGACACAGAGAAGGAGAAGACACATTTTTGGGTGTTCTATAAAAGCTTCATTTAGTATAATTTGATGTTATTATTTTCCTACCAGAATAAAATGATCCTAACGTTCCCTTTCTTCCAGAAAGCTCTGGCTGACTTTCCCCAATCTGGGTAGGGTTTGTCCTGAAGCATCATGTCAGTGACCTACACAGAAAAAACATACAGGAAAACTGCTGTCATGAAAGAGACACTCAGAAGGACTCAACACTTCTTTTCATCTACAACAAATCTGTTTCCGTTCTGATGACTTTAGTAATTAGGCAATAGAAAAACAGCATCTGCAGTATCGCTTTCAGTCAACATGAGGTATGCTAGACATTCAGCCCCTAGAAGTGTGAGCAGTTCCTTGAGAAACAAGGAAACCCGCGGGATATCCAAAGATAAGAAGAAAAGAACTAACCTAGGAGTTGCAGCAGCCTACAGGATGTAAGTTACTTTTGCCTATGGCCATACATAAGCTCACATACGTATGGCTTTCCAGTCCAGCCTGGGCCAGGGACCCACTTCTCCAAGAGCAGCACTGGCAGTGTTTTCACTCTTGAAGCGAGAGTTGTAACCAGGGAGTACAAGCCTGCAAATTAAGCGCTATATGCCATTTATAATCTTCTCCTGCTTCCTGCTTTCAGAAAGAAAAACACACTTGGGAACAGAGACACGAAAAACCCTTAAAACTTGCATGGAATTTAAAATTATGAAATATTTATTCTCGTTTTCATAATTCCTGTCTGAAAAGACCATCTGTTTCTCTGCCCAGAGACTCATATGTATGCACTACTTCTGCGTAGTACACAAAAGAATTAAAAATGATTTTCAGCTAACTGTGGGAGGTTAATAGCCCCTCCGGCCCTTCCACTTTTGGGAAGCCTTGTTTTCACATCTATTTACTTCCAGATAACTGTGCTATAAAGAACTGAAAGTTACATACAATAAGCTCATCAACGCCACTGTGCAAAAGTTCCAGAAATGTGGAAAGCCACCTATACAGAAAGAGTCAGAATTAAACAGAAAAAGGAAATAGGGGGAGCAAATGTTAGTAAAGACAAGTAGGACAAATTCTTACTGTCTGTCATTGGTACCAGTACAGCAGAAAATTACTGATTGTTTTGATTAGAATGAAAATAACAATTAAATTTTAGAAGGAAATACGTTAATCTGGAAATTACGACTTTTTATTATTATTTTCCATTGAATTTGATTTAGTATAATGTTTTTAGCATCTAATTTACAATGTAGTGAGTTAGCTTCTATTTTCACTGACATTAACAACATTAAGGGAACACATAGGCCATGATTAAATCTAAACCACGTAGGAACCAAATTCTAAATTTTGGCTCCTTGTCCATTTACAGTTAAAAGCACTTAGCATAATAGCCTGGAGGACTGGATCCAAAGGATAACATGTTAAATAAGTAGAAATACACATTCTAGGATATTCTAGTTCCATTAAAATCGGCCTGAAGAAAGAATGCATTATGCTCTGAAACACCACCTTTATTAATTGTTTTCTCTAAGTAATTTTTTTCTCAGGTCAACATGCTATCATGCTTTTTATAACACTGCCATAAGCTAACTAAATATTCTGATAAATATTTAATGTTGAACAAGAACTCTGTAAAGGTTTAATTCACTACACTAGTACCACTTAATCACTTAGGAAGGATCTACATAGCAATAAATACCTGCAAAGTTACTTTGAGAGGTTTTATTCAATTTCAAAAGTAGTTGCTTCAGAGGATTTCTGGGAAATACTTATTATATTTGCTAGAAGAATGCAATCTGCTCCTCTACAACCAATTATTTGTGGCACATTTCATGAGAATGACATTCAAGAAGGAGACATTTTCTGAGAAAAATGGCAAGATGAGGCAGGAAATGTTCTTTCTGATATCAGACAGTTGGTCTCTTATCTCCCAGCTCTGGCATTTATTTAAAGTCGTATCACCAGATCAATGTCAGGTCAGTTGCAGCTAAATTGGTTGAAGCAGAGACAGTCATTAAAGGGATGCATTCCATAAAGAGAAATCCAATTATCTTCTGCATTAGAGAAATCAAATTCATTTTCTGGTTTGTTCAAGGACAGTCACTGTGGAAAACAGCTTATGGGAGAAAAGTACTCAGCACCAACACAATGCAAACAACTGTCAGGACAAGAACACCTTCTCCCCCCCACCCCCCAAAAAATGGTGCTAGAATTATTTTGGAAAAAAGAAACAAAATAATACACTTTAATTTAATTTTCACAAGTTAATAATCCAGAATCACAGAATCACAGGTGTTGGAAGGGACCTCTGGAGATCCTCCAGTCCAAACCCTTGCTAAAGCAGGCTCCCTTCAGTAGGTTGCACAGGAAAGTGCACTGGTGGGTCTTGAATATCTCCAGAGAAGGAGAATACACAACTTCTGTGGGCAGCCTATGCCAGTGCCCCGTCACTCTCACAGTAAAGAAGCTCTTCCCTATCTTCAGATGGAACTTCCTACATTTCAGTTTTCACCTATGGCTCCTTGATGTGTCCCTGGGCACCACTGAAAAGAGCCTAGCTCTAACTGTTAGGAATTTGTAAAAGTTGATAAGATTCCTTATCAGTCTTTTCCAGGCTGAACTGTCCCAGGTCTCTCTGCCTTCCTTCATAAGGGAAATAGATGCTCCAGACCCCTAATCATCTTTGTAGCTCTCTGATGGACACTCTCTAGACGTTCCCCGTCTTTCTTGAATTGAGAAGCCCAGAACTGAATACATGACTCCAGATGTGACCTCACAGGGGCAGAATAGAGGTAGAACAGCCTCTCTTGATCTGCTGGTGGTGTTCAATTTAATATACCCCACGATATCACTGGCCTTCCTGGACACAAAAGCACATGGCTATCTCATGGTCCATCTGTTTGACCACCAGGATCCCAAAGTCCTTCTCTGCAGAGAAATTTTCCATAAAAATAAGATAATTGTGTGGTTTGGTGATTTTAGATTTTGTTTTCTTTCTGTATTTCAAAATGCAATTAATGGCCAGTAAACTTTTCTTTCTGTCTTGCTGTACAGTATTTGAAAACACTGCTGATACTCGAGAATAGAAAACAACTGATCACCTCAGTAATTCTATGTACCCATGCACCTCACATAATCAAGATAAATCAGGAAAAGCAGCTTACAAAGTAATCACAGAATGCATTTTTCTTTCTTGAAGAGCTAAAAGATGTAATATTATACTGTAAACAACTAACTACACTGACTCGATTCAGAAAGAAATGGACTCTGTTATAATGACTGTATATCCTTTCACTTTATTTAGTGTCTCGTGAGAGAAATGGCTAAACTGTACACAAATGCAGAAAGCTTCATAATACACATTTGCTGACTTTTTAAGATATAAACGCCACAGAAAAATATTTTCCTTGAAAGAATAAGTATGCCTGGCACTACTTTGTCATCTTAGATTTCATTTTACCAAATAAAAACACGAATTTATTAACTATTCATAGCTTTCATTTCACATTAACTGTGGAAATAATGTACAATGTTATCATTAAGCTACAAGCTACGAGCAAAATGTTATGATTCACAGCTTTTGTTACAGAAAATTAAATGGTTCCTTTTAATATGATATACTACAGTTATTAGAAAAATGATACCATATCATATAAAAGAAAGAAAATGAGATTCAAAGTCATGCTCAGAGCATGTAACTTACACAGGCAACAAAAGCAGAAAGCAAAATTCTAAAAACCTCAGAAAAGCAAACGTCCAGAAAAACAAACACAAACAAACAAAAAGCAGTAAGAGATCCGAGGTACCTGAGCTACACTCTGTGGAACACCTGTAAGGATTACGTATCTCGTCCTTCCAAGTCACTGCTCTTACAGCATATTGCTCAGGACGCTCCGCACACAAACCTTACACCTCTCTTCCATAGACAACTCTTTCCAGCACAGACAATGCCTGCAGTGGGTGTTTGGAACCCCAAGTATCTTTTCAGATAATAAGCTAGCAGCAAGTGCCTGTTTCTTTCTTTCTTTCTTTTCTTTTTTTTTCAAAGATGTAATACTTTGGCCATGCCTTCAAAACACTTTCCAAATCCTTCATTAGTAGGAGCTATGCTGTGATCCTCAGAGCACTAATAATTCCTGGAAAACTAGCGTCCATAGGCTGCCTGCCAAGGTGTTTTCATCTGCCAAACTGTATTTTAGAAACAAATAAAAGTACATCAAATAGTTCCATAGTAGCACTTCTCCATATAAGCAACTGAACAAACTGTGTCTTGAAAGGATGCTGGACAAGCTCTCAAGGATGTGATGTGTTCTATGCCACAACATTCAGTAAGTAATATTGACAACCAGTGGAGGATTTTCATTGCTTTATTGACAGTTTGATAAATTGTCAAAATAGGAGAGCAACCTCCAGAAATTAACCAAAATTAACAGAATACAGAGGCAGCCAGGATCAACAAGGAAAGCCTGGAAATACAAAACTCTGGTGAATTCTGAAATCTTTTTTTTTTTAACTATTATTATTATTTTTTTCAGTAATGAGCAATGCAAGGAATAACAGCCAATAGAACCACAACGTCTTGTAACAATAAACAGGTTGTTCATGAGCAGCTACTCAGCCTGGAGGGCAAAACTTCATGGTGCTATTGCTGGGAAATGGAGTAGCTTGAGTAACTTCATTTGGTAAAATTGATCACAAGCAAGTGAAAAGGTAGGCACAATGAGCACTCTGCCTGCATGGAAAAAATTCTGTGTTCTATGCAATGCTTAAAGACAGCAGCTTTTACCTTTGGCATATAACATATCTCTTAATTACGCATTTCTACCACCATCAAGTATGAGAATCAAGTTTTCTAAGTGTTAATTTATTTCTATTTCTAGAAGCTTCAAATTTTCAAAATCTCTTGTTTAAATCATATTCCTCTTTAAAAGTAACACCAAATTATTTAATTTGAAACAGCCTTGAAGCAGCTCAGGAGTAGCACTTTCCCACTCATCCCAAACTGTCTAAACAAGAAACGTATTGCTCTCAGTCTTTTAGAAGAGAAACAACTGATAGGGCAAGAATGACAAAGCACTGATGGCAGAATGGCATGGTGTGTGGGCACACTGCTTGGTTTTGTGGAGCAGAACACTTCTCACTGAAACAACCCATTGGTACTTTTGGGAATAATTCAGCAATGCTTATGAGCCTCTGAAAAGTAAGCGTTGTTTTTTTGTTTGTTCATTTTCTGACTGGTGTGGCTAAGCCAGGTTAAAGTAAGAACATTTAGTGAAGTCTAAGTGTGAAGTCAATGAGAACTAATGTGTGACTAATGTGTGTACCATGGAGTGTGTGCAGTCGTTCCATTTCCTCTGCTTTGCAGCTCTGTGCTTTTACATAAAAGTTATATATAGGTGGCCCAGTATCTACACATCAATTCTTTATTATATCACGGTTTTCACTATATCATGGCAACCATACACAAAATCAGGGCTACATTTAGTATTCAGTCATTAAAAGCTTCACTCCACCATTTTGGGATTCATCCTCTTTGAGATACTTAAAAATTGCAGAGTTGTTCACTTGATGCGCAAACCTATATGAAAGATGCTTTTATGCTTCTATTAGCTGGACGTTAGGGAGAAAAGACAGAGAAAACTGTCTGTTGTGGATCATGGCTCAACATTTTCATGACTTACACATCGATAATACAAAATGTCTTCTTTAATTATGAAATTCTTTTGGCATATGAGCAGAAGTGTCAAAAATTTGATACATATCCCTCAGAAAGAACTGTTAATTTATTTTAATCTACTCTGTCGCATTTTGGAACACACAAATGTGTAACTGTTTGAAAACTAATGCAACAAATATTTATACTAAGACTTCCTGATCTATAAAAGAGAAGATATTTTTCAAGCTAAATATTTTTGGCTGCAAACACATAGTCAGATTTTAAAATAGTTTTGTCTACTTTTACATTTTTAAATGCTCTTAATGCAGATTCATTGCTACCCTGAAAATAATCAAGCTTATTTCTCCTTCATTTTTATTGGAAGAAATTCTTTTTATATTTGCACTTGCAAAACAAAAGCAATCACAGACACAAAATATGGCCCCTTCAATCTGCTCTTTGTTTTCTCAGTTTAGTCAAAGCTAGTACACTGTTCTTGCCTTAACAAACACACTTTTTAATAATAGGTAAATCCTGAAAAAATGACATTAATTGTCTGTCACAATTCACTAATCAATATGAATGATACATAATACTGTGGTTCAATTGTCAAGCTTCCAGAACAGACCCGGTATTATTTTCTGCATTTGACCATTTTCCATCACTGTTTACAGCACTGCCCTTATGAGCTGTGTCACATCTGAATTATTCCCCTGATCCACAGCATTTGCACACACACTGTCTTACATCTGATTTTGCTTCTGCAAAAAAAAAAACCCACAACCAACCAACCAACCAACCAACCAACCAAAACTCTGCTACACCAACCCATTTCCTACCATGTTTCAAATCCCTTCTGTGCACACAAATCACTGAATATATACAACAAAATACAAAATACTAGGTGCCATGTGGCAAGCACTTGCTGTTTATATAGCCATTGACACCATGATTCAGCAGATATTTATTCTTGTTTTAGCACTCCTTATTAGTGTTACAAATGCACAAGCAGAGGTTTGGGTAGTATTACAGGCAACATGTGAGACGTAAAGCCACACCATAATTTTTATTATGTCATTCAGCTCTGTTTCTTCTTTGGCTGACATGGCAGGAAAGCTTTCTTTCTTTCCTTTGGGAGCTTGGTGGCTTTGTTCAAGGCAAGAGGTAGAAGTCATGCCAGGTGTGGCACTCTTATCTAGAGTGATAAGAATATTTTTTTATTCAGAGAAAAGAAAAAGGCATTTCTGGAGTGCAATCATTGCAGGGAAGTTGGTCTAGATGGCCTTTATAGATGCCTTTATAGATCCTTTCCAGAAGAATTCTATGAATCTGTGATTCTACATTCACACATCCTATTTCTAAGAGTTTTGTGCCTTCATCGGGCTGATCAGGGAAAACAAACCTAGAGAATCCAAGTTCTTTTGAAAGGTCCTGTAGAGGAATAAGCACAGCTGAAGGATTCTGGAGAATGGATAAGTCATATCACAAAAGAATGACACACAAAATGGTGATCCTAGAGACGCTGTGGATGCCCCACCCCTGGAAGGACTCAAGGCCAGGTTGGATGGGGCTCCGGGAAGCCTGATATAGTGAGGGGATGGAACTGGATGGGCTTTAAGATCCCTTCCAACCCAAGTCTTTCCATAATTAATTCCGTAATTCCCTGAATTCAGTGAGCAACCAACAAGCAAAACCTGACAGAAGGTTAAAAATGTGTCCACTCTGAAAGGGTCTTTATACAGAAAATGCAAATAGTATTTTTAAAGTAAGGAGGAGACCCTGAATGTTTTGGAATTTTCCAGAAATGCAAGCATTTATTTCAAAACTACAGCAATGCACAGGTTTTAGTCTCCCAGCTATATAGCCATATAGCTATATACAGGAGACTCTGTTTTAGCATATATGAAACTATACACCAAATGGTAATATACAGTAATTAAGATGTGATTCATTCCTTGAGACTAAGTCTTCATCTTGGAAAAATTTTAAGGTCTGAATATGCCAGCAAGTCACAGACAAGCTCAACTGACCTGTCTCATAGAGGTTAGAAAGCTCACTAGCAGCATCAATGGAACAATAAGAAAAATCCGGTTTAATTTAGCTTACATACAACATAGATGCTGAGCTATTCTGGCTAGATTGGCAGCCACTCTGGATGCATCCACAAGGTGTATTTATGTCCCTAAAGGTAGCTTTCCTGGATTGTGGCAACAGAAGGCTTACCAGAGTGCCTGCTGTGCAGTGTGCTAAAGCCTAAGCAAATATATAAAGAACATCACTTCCTGAGACATGGAGGAGTCCCTTGCAAAAACATATTCAAAAGAGAAATTTATGAACTGCTCACATTTATTTCTAGTATACCTTCTTCCAATATCTCCATCCAACAGTTTTGTCTGTGAGACTTGCATGCATCCATATGCTATAACACACGGACCATTACGTACTGCTCTTGGGCAGTGGCATCACTTGTATTTGTATCGTGATACTCTCAGAGACAGAAATTCACTGTTAGACTTGTACACCATCGGTGCAACTTCTCCTGTGTCATCTGTGTTTGCATGTGCCAGAAGGTATCATTTGCCATTCTGACAACTGTGGTTTCAAAGTTCTTGCTCTTCAGATAAAAGTATCCATAAAGGACAACAAATATGTCACTTGGTGTCTTTTCACCTGGCTCTCCATTTCCCACAAAGTATATTAATTATTAACCGTTATTAATTTAATCGTATTTGTTGAGCTAGTGGATAAGAGCCAGTGGCTGGAAAGCTGCCTGATGGAAAGGGACCTTGGTGCACTGATGGACTGAATTGAATTATGAATATGAGCCAGCAGTGTGACCAGGCAGCCACACAGCATTCAGAGTTTAAGAACTGTGTTTTGAAAGACTTTCTACCAAACATGCAGTGGGATTTGATCCAGCTCAGCACCACACAGCTTTTCATTCAGTCCTCCAGAGAGGGATGGGGAGAGAACTGGAAAGTGGTAAAACTTGTGGATTGAGATATAGACAGTTTAACAGGACTGATAAGAAAGGGAAAGTATTATTTTATATACCATTATATTAAGTTGCATTATTATATTACACTTTACTCTTTAGCATGATGTCATACGGTATGGGACATCCTTATGGCTAGTCAAGATCTTGTTCTGTCCCATCCCAGCAACCTGTGACCCCCAGCCCCCTTACTAGCAGGGCATTGTGAGAAGTGGAGAAGTCCTTGGATCTGTGCAGCACTGCTCAGCAAGAACTAAAACATCAGTGTGTGCTATCAACACTTTTCTCCTAAATCCAAAACATGGCACTATACTAGATGCAATGAAGAAAATTAACCTTATCTCATTTGAAACCAGGATAACATGCTGCCTTGAAATTAATTAGAAACAGAAAATTCCAAACTTAGGCTTTCAGATAAAATTGTTGCTACTGCAGATTCAAGACTATATCTTACAATTTTTTGGCAACACTGAATCACGCTATCTTTTTGTATAGCAAGCACAAAGAGGTAAAGATGGTTGCTAAATGTTAATAGGTACAATTGAAAATCATTCAGGCACCAATTTGGGAAGAACAGTGAAGACACACACCAGATAATGGTTTATGAAGAATTCTGATGTACTATTAGGATTGATAGAGGGTATTTTGGAAAAGGATGAACAGCAAGACGGGAACTGAGAGAAACTGCTTTAACTCTAGAGATAGGATTTTACTCTTCCTTCTGGAATGGTGCTGCAGAATACTCTACAGCCAGTTTGGCTGCAAGTAGATGCAGGTTGGAGGATTGCTACAAATGATTGTTAGTAACACTGCTTTCTTGCTGCCTCTTGGCTACAAGAAATAGCAGTCCTTAACCAAAATGCTGTTATCTGAGCATAGGAAGAATTTTGTGGCTTAGTTGCTTCAGCTCAATAATGCGTGAAAAAATGCCAGAACCTCTCAGCAGACAGGAAATTCAAAGACAATGGAAAGAGATTTCTTTCACTGTTCAAGCATATTTGAGCGCACAACCTTTACCATACGGTTGTTACTCCACCATATCATAAAGTCTGTGTCCAGGCCATACTTTCATTTGAAATTGAGTTTCTCTCACATAAACAAAAATCAAGATTATTCCCAGTTTTTGTTATTGACATCAAAGGCATAGCTATCCATCTGTAAATGTTCATCCCATGAGGAAGCAGGATTGATATCATTTAGAAGAAAGCAAATAACACTAGATCATGCTTTTACAGCTACTTGCCATTTGTTTGACATGCTTATTTTTTATCCACTGTCTAAACATAAAGCCATGTGAAATCAGCTAATGGTCACTCATTAAAATGTACTTTTCCCTTATTTATATTCATAAAACACACCGTAGAGCAAACCAACAGATTCTTTAAAAAAGAACAAAAGAGAAAAATCTCAAGGATATCAACTTTACATGAAAGGGAAAGTTGCTTTTTTCTAAGTTCAGTTGATACAAATTAAAACATACTACTTTATCAACATGGAATAAAGCAGGCTTCTTTTAAAATCAGATTCCCCTTTGAAGAACATTTTTTGGTCAATTATTACTTCTTATATGTATAGTTCTCAAATCTGAACCATACTGTGTGCACAGCTGATACGGTACAATCTTTGCTTTACAGCTGGTCTTGTTTGTCATCTCAGCTTACTTGATTAAGCATTTTAAACAGCGTTTTGCATAAATTGTGCACCTTCTCTTGGAAATCGCCTGGCTGGCATTTAATTGAAAACCAGTTGACTTCTCAACATCTTATTTGGATTTGTCCATTTCTCATTCCACAACTTTTGAAAGGTTTATAATCAGTATCTTAATTCATTCTTTCTGCACAAAACAATAATGAATTCTCTCTCTCCAATCCTTTCAAAATAATGTTCTATCAATGTTGGTAAGCAGCTTCCAGTGATGCTGGTAAGCTTCTTTACGTTTAGCTTAATGTTTTGGAGGATAACGGAACAGCTTTCTTTTGCCATAATCTTTGACCCTTAGCTTCTGACTGATACTAAAAGCTTGTTGTAAGTGTTGCATTTATCCCTTCTCTTCTGAGTGTTTTACTATGTCACTCCCTTCCTTCAGTCAGATTGGGTGTTTGGTGATATTTTTTTTAGATTCCTCTTTCTCTAAGTTTTCAAGAAATTGAATGTAGATTATATTTACATGCCTGAATTAGCTGTACAATTTAAAATCACATTTAATTATTCCTGTCTATACTTACAGATGTTTCCCTTATAATATTAACATAAGCTATTTGGGCTTTTCTGAACAAACCATTTGGCTGGGCTCCAGCTCTTTGCTCTGCTCTCTTAGAACAAAGAGTGAAAAAACACAATTTGGAAAATTCTAAGGCTTCCCAAATCACACTCTGATTATACAGTCTATTTTTTCTTTTTTTTTTTTTTTTAATTAAAGAAACAAAAATCCCTACTATGTAAAAGCATAAAGAGAAAGACTTAAAAAAAATAAAAAAATCTATGCTTTCCAGCTGTAAAGAGAAGGTAGAAATTAAAATATCAGTGTTATCACACAACTGAAGGTTCTCCAGAGGAGCAAGACAATAATGTCATTTTACCTGGGAAAAAACAAAGATGTTATATTTATGAAATATCCATTATTGCAATACTAGTTAAGTAAATGTATGATTACAGATCATTTATATATTAAGTTTTATTACCTCTCTATAAAATATAGATCACGCCAAAGATGGGTTATAGCTTTAAACCAGTCCCTCTCATACTTTTGTTTCATTGCCTCAGAATTCTCATTGGTAATCACAGGTCTTTGCTAAGAAAAAATCTACTTTAAAATTACTAAGTCCAGGACTGAGCGGCATGATTATATGAGAACACTGTGACGTTGTGCCTGACAACTCTGTTCTACCTTCAGTTTGAATGACAGTGCATAGAAAGACTAAGCTAGTACTGATGTGCTTGCATTTTAATCTAGGTACATATTAGCTTAAGAGGTAGGCTTCTGACCTAACTACTATCTAGGAGAGTTAACACGGCAAACTTCAAAACCAAGCGACAAATACAAGCTGTGATGATCTGTTTTACTATAGTGCATAAACATGGAATATATATTCTCTGATTTACCTTCACATAAATAGGAACCTCAAGAAAATGTCAGTTTTTGTTGGCTGAAAAATCAAAACAGAGTTTTCCATATTTGCTTACATAAACTCATAAATATATATATGCTCATAACATGGTAATATCCATACATTTTTAATTAAAAATGCAAATCTGTGAATATTGGTGAAAATCTTTTACAACAGATGAAGAATGAAGTGTGATTAAAGTTACAGTTTAGCTGAAGTTGGTAAAGCTTTAGGTTTAGTATGAAGTATTTGTCATGAAAAATAATGGTACTTACAGGCATTTTTAGTCTGTAATCATAGAATGGCCTATAGAAAGGACCACGATGATCATCTAGTTTCAACCCCCCTGCTATGTGCAGGTTGCCAACCACCAGACCAGGCTGCCCAGAGTCACATCCAGCCTGGCCTTGAATGCCTCCAGGGATGGAGCATCTCCTTGGGCAACCTGTTCCAGTGCGTCACCACCTCTGTGTGAAAAACTTCCTCCTAACATCTAACCTAAACCTGCTCTGTTTCAGTTTAAAACCCTTTCCCCTTGTCCTATCACTATCCTCCCTCGTAAACAGTCACTGAACCATAATAGGACCTCCTGAGTCCCACTCATGGAAAACCAAGCTTTAGTAAAGACCTTTGAAACATATGCTGATTTTTGATGTGAAAATGAAAATAGTCACTCAGAACTAAGATGTTCTAAAAAAAAGAGTGACCTTGATAGAAGACAGGGAGAGAGAAGTCTGGAAATGATACAATGCTAAAAATGAAAGCATGATGTTGAAATAGTCACCAAACAGGCATACTAACATACAGTGGTGAACGAATACAGATCAATTTCTAAACTTAAAAGTACAAGTTTATGCTTCCTTGACACTTATAGGTAGATTATCCCGACTGTTTGAAGACATATTTGAATATTACCCAGGACATCTCAGATCAAAAATCAGCCCCTAAAGTGTTCAGAAGATAATCCAAACATCTCTTCACATAATACACGGAATTTTAACCCACAAGATAAGAATCAAGTCAAGACAGACTAAAGAGCTTCTGGAAGCAGAAAGTTTGAGTCTAAAATCCCAGTGTTAGAGAGTGCTAGGGAGGCAGGCAGAAAACAGATGCTATCTAAAGTTCTCAATTATGAAAGTACACATAATAAAATTTTAGTCTTTAGATCTTATACTTTTTTGATTAATAAAGACACTTCAGAAATACAAAAATACAGAGCTATCATGAACCTCTTCAATATCTGCTAGAGAAGCAGTGGGATAACTATTCAGTAATTCATTAGCTTTACTATCTCAGATAGTCCAGAGGGACCCTGATAAACTCAAAAGGTGGGACCTTGTGAACCTAATGAGGTTCAACAAAGCAACGTGCAAGGTTTTGCACTTGGGTCTAGACAATCTGAGATACGTATACAAACAGGGAGAAAAAGTTGAGAATAGCCCTGCAGAGCAGGACTTGGGGTTGATGAAAAATTTAACATGAGCCAGCACCGTTCACTTGCAGCCCAGAAAGCCAATGGTTCCAGGATTCCATAAGCAGAGGGGTGATTGTCCTCTGCTCTCATAAGGCCCCACGTGGAGTACTGCGTGCAAGTCTTGGGCCCCCAACACAGCAAAGATGTGGAGCTTTTGGAGTTGCGTCTTCACCAAGCACAGACCCAGTCCAGTAACCATGAAACTATGGGTTCCAACAACGTAGAATGCAAATTTGAAGAATAGCTGAATCCTGTGTTGTAAAGCTGTCCTTGGCTTTACAAAACAAATGTGTCTTTTGTTAATCATTTCCACAAAGGAGGACCTGAAAGACCTGCAACAAGCCTGCAAAAAAACCTGCACACAGAATTTGCTGGCAAGGGAGTGATCAGGCAATGAAAGGATTGATTGCAGAATCACATTTTTCAGTACCAGCTCTTAAATCACACCACAACACTCTCACAGTGTATAGTGGAAAATAATTTTTATTTAGTAATTTTTTTCTCCTTTCTGGATGCATAACTAACAAAAATAAGCTGACAACAAAAAATGACCATACTTGAGCAATTACGTGTGATCTGGTGCATAGATCTGATGAAAATGACCAGTAAAATGATGAGTAAAATTTCCTAGGTGTTTCAGAATGACAACAAATGTAACAAATAAGAAAAGAATAAATGACTGTTTGATGTCATGAAGATACTTGCATGCAGCCCTCCTACATACAGAAAAAGTGGCATGTAGGTTTTTGGAAAAATAAATTACTTGAGGGATTAGAATTTGTAAAATCACATTAAACAGTAGTATATTTTTAAAATTGAATTTTTAACAGTGCACTAAAAAAGCAAAAGTCACAAATTCTCACAAATACAAGAAAATAAATTTATGCTTCAACAAAACATGCACTCACTTTGTTTTGAATTGTTTTTTATTTGTGTATATAATGCATAAAAATATATTTCACATGCATATGCCTTTCTGCCCTGAACAGAGCACTCGTAAGATCAGACTGACAGAGACCACCATCTCAAAAAGCAAACTCAGGTCCCAGTTCAACAAAGTCTGTCGTACAAGCAGCAGTTTATAGACCACAAAGTGAAATGCAGTCAGCAGTGCCACTCACCAGCTCTTGTCCCAGTCTCTGCAGCAGGGATGTCTGTTACACTGGACTATCTGCTACTCTCTTACTGAATGCCATCTGCTTCCCATTAGCATGCCTTTCTCATGCTGGTCTCATTGGGTATCTTTCCATTTTGATCATGAAATAATATTCTGTATAAATAAATGACTTCACGGCTCATATATCTGTATATTTCTTTTTTTTTTTTTTTTTTTTTTTTTTTTTTTACAAGTCCAAGGATTAATTTTGTCCTCCATCTCTCCAGACTGACTTACTCTGGATTTATATTCTGGATATATAAAGTGATATAAAAGAGCATTCTTTGAGAGTCAATATGATAAGCAGGAAATATGCCAACTTTCTGGAAATCCGCATTGCCTCTATACCATCCCATAAGCATGCAAACATAAAAATGTCTTTAGAAAGTGCTTCTAGACAGGTGAATGAATCAGGGGCAGAAGACATTACATTGCTATATGGTTCCAAAAGAAAAGAATGAACTATTTCAAAGGGAAGAGTTAACATCCTTTTTCAGTGCATACCAAACAGAAACAAGTAAGGCATATTTACATGTATTTTTTTAGCTATAGCATAACAGTTATTATTTGAGCACTTAAAATGATATTTATAAAGGGTGCTATTTATGAACAGTAGTTATGTGCCCAAATCCTTCTATAACATCTTAAATACACACTATGTGCACAACCATAGTACTTTACAGCCAAATGCACAACAAGCACAGGCAGTATACAGAATCACAAAATCACAGAATCCTTAGAGTTGGAAGGTGCATGTATGATTTCTCTCACTATGCTCAAAAAAGTAGTCCTATTGCTGTGGGAAAATACTGAAATACTGTTAAAATACAATTTGCCTCCACTCACTGTTGGTTTTGTAACTGTCACTTAATTATTTCGTTGGTTTCAATGTGAGAAATCCTGAACTGATACGAACGAATCTCCAAAACATCTTTTTTGGTCCCCTCTCTTTATTCACATCTTAAGATTCTTGACATTTTTTTCTATCCAAGAAGTTTCTGTCTTTTTAATTTTTGCAGTATTTTTTCTAGCATGCATTGTGCAAATGTGTTCCACTCCAGAGAAAATCCATTAATGATAATTATTTCAGTAGTATTATAGAAATTTTATAGACACATCATTTGCATTTTTTTTCTTTCTTCTTAGCAGCATGGCAGCATAAGTTCTGCTTGAAAATAAGTCCCGTGGCTTCTGACTACACTCCATTCTCATTAATTGCACTACAAATTAGGAACCCACCAATAAATGTTATGGCACAATGATTAGGAATAGATTAAGTTTTCAATTGGAACACGACTAGCAGGAGATTTCTACAGCTTATATTGTTTTGTGACCTTTTCCATTTATGAATAAAATCAGTGAATTTAAGATCTGCAGTTAGCTTTGTCAGATTAAAAAAAAAAAAAAAAAAAGGAAGCCTTCTGCAGTGTTTTAAGCCAGCTGACTTTGCACAAAAGTAGTCAGAGAAAGGCTCATGTGAGACAATGTGCTGACACTGGCAATTTCCAGCTGAAGGATGGGACAAAAAGACTGGAAGAGGCCACTTCAGAAAGTTCTGTACAACCTTGGACATGTTCATTTCCATATTTTGTTTGACCCCCCATCATCACAGTGATAAATACATGCTGCTTTGGATATATAAAAAAAACACACCCAAGTAGACAGATAATACCATTCACACAGAAATGTTAAGGAAAGCAAATGAACAAAAGCCATTTAACTCTAGCTAAGTTCAAATGAACTTGCTCATGCAGCTGTGTCTGTTTGCTATATTGGTGACATTTTGTCACAGTGTCAAGCAATGGGCATATTTTGGGGTATGCTTCATTTTTTTCTGGAGTTGCCTTGTAGACAGATGATGCTTCTCTTTCATGTGAAAAACAATTGAATGTGACTTGCATTTTAAATAAGTTTCTAAGGAAACAGTACTTCTTGTCCCAGATCCACAGTCTCAGATCCAGGGAGCTTCACACCATGTTTGTATTCTCCTCCTCTTAAAGATTTTCAGATTTTGATTCAGCCTTTAATGTTCCGACTGTTCAAAAGCTAAACATTGGCTCCCCTTCACCTGAAGGCATCACAGTCATATCAATTCGCCCTGAATCAACCAGGCAAAGGACGTAACCTTTTACAACTGCAGCTACAGCTATAAATCCTTACATATCTTTGCAATGCCTCTTTTCTCCAGAAGAGGCAGTGAGACTCACACAAGTGGATTGAGAAAGCATAGTTTTGGTTTGCCAAAGACAGTTCTTATATTCTGTTTGTTTGGATGATCGTGACAAGTTGATACAAATATAGTGCATGATGGAAATACAGTTTGAAACCACAAAGGTACCTACTGAAGAATAAACTGGTCCCTCAAAAGCCCAATGTGTAAAAAAGAGATAATTTCCATCGAACTGCAAAGTTAACTTTGTGATTTTTGACATGAAAATCCAAAACATCTTCTGATCACTTCTGAAGTATTAGGGACAGTTCAGACCCTGTCTTGCCAAAATCAAAGTCACTATCAAAAAGGATGAAAAGGCTAAATTCTGCTCTTCATTATACAGCTGGGCAATCTCTAAAGGGCAATCACATCAGTGTGAATGTATGGTAAGGATGTTCATTATTTTATACTCACCCAAAAAAACCCAAAATTCATCCTAAAGACTTCGCTGTTCTTTTTGAATTCTTGTGCATCACAAGGTGGTCAAACATACACCTCATTGTTTGTTACATTCTCACCAGAACTATTTGACTTAAATTGCAGACCTTACACTCTTGGAGTCCGTCACATATAGCTCAGTAAGCATCAGTGTGGGGGTATGGCTGATTTAGAAACCAATATGCTATAAAATTGCTGGAAAGTACACGTGGAACGTAGAGCACTTAAAAAGATACCAATCTTTCATTCACTGAACACTGAACAACATTAAGAAAATTATTCAGTTCTAATTACGGTACACAGTTTGAGAAATCACATAAACAGTTTTAGAAATTATACCAATGGCAAGATGGTTTCTAAATATTAATTAAATATTCTACTTCAAAATATTTCATGCATTACTTCCTTGCCATCTGTACTTGTAGAGATACAGAAAAAGAAAAATGCAACAACACCTGGTTAAAATTATTTGAAGGTACTAATGCTACACTACTTAAATTTAAACTCAGTAACAGTATTTACTCTCTCATAAAAACATATTCTTTACAGCTCAAAAGAATACCAAGATATTCTTTGTGTAGCCTTGTCATACGTCTACAAGAAGTGTCAAACTATATTTTTAGCTATGGAGTTTACTTAATCCCACGAGACTTTATCTTGCCTTTATGTTGACAAATGAACAAGGCTGAAATATAGGGGACTGCAGCTTCTGTCAAGATACAGTGTATTTCAAAAGGCACTGTTCTTGCACAGCTGTTTCCTTTAAGCTATTGGCTTAAAAACAGTTTTATTACTCTTCTGGGATTGTTGTTGAACTCCTCAGTAGCTGTAGTTAATTGTCTCCAAGCTTTACATTTCTAGACAAGCCAAGAGAATGCAATACAAATATAAAATGATACCAAATGTGATGAGGGGACTTCCATAACTGTTATTCAACAAACAAATGTGCCTGACTCAATTTTGTTACTTCCAATTTCTTGCCTTCCAAAAATATATTTGTGGTGTAGTACGAGACTAAGGGGAAAAATGTTGCCTGCATTACTTGTAACACCGTCTAGTTACCAATACAGGCAGTAATTAGTATTTAAAAATAATGCTTTGTTTCACATCCCTGATTTCATATCTCTTTAATGTGCCTACATTCAACAATTCTAAAAGGGCCTATCAGCTGTTTCTTCCAGTTCTATTTCTTCTATGCTAATAAACAATACATCTCCACAGTTTCTAAATTCTACTAATAATTCCTAGCAGATTGAACTTTTTATTCCAGGTTTTGTAAAACCTTGTTTCCCAAACACATCCTCAGATTAAATTAGGCCTGGGAGGAGCCCTCTGATCTCAGACTATTTTCTGGACATTTTTAATAAAAACAAAATACTGTGTACTTGTATAATTTTAGATCAACAGAGACAGTTTCTGCTGGGCTTTTTTTAAAATTATTTTTATTTATTTTTATTTTATTTGTGAGAAGGGTAACTACACAGACCTGTAAATTCAGTAAATCTACATGAAGAGCAATTATGTTCTTCTTATCAAAACAAGTTGAATCTCGGAATCCTTTCTAAGTTTCCATTTATGTTAAAATGAAAAACTATTGCTGCATAGAGAGAAAAGGGAAATAAAAAGAGCCAGTATGGTTCTGCAGCACCAGAGAACTAAATGAAGTTGCTTTCTCTGTTTGAATATTTGGTCTGGACATCTTCATTACACCATCAGGATTATAGGCTTTCCTTTACCTTATAGAAAGAATTGATTATGGGTCCCATCTGACAATCTGACCAGGCCCCATGGAACCAGGACAATCCTCTTTACTTTGCATCACATCTGTTGCCTTCTCCAGTCCTCAGTAGGATATGTGACCATTAAGGGACTGCTTTCTGTCTTCTAAGTGTATGTCTGACTTGTCAGAGCTACTTTGCTGAAGTAGCCAATGTGTTTTCTTATATCTGTAAGGGGGGCAGGAGAAGAAATGAAGGTAGGCTCCTATTACAGTAATATGTGTACTCTCAATCAAGCATTATTCTCCTGCAAGGCAAATTACTAAAGCAGAATTGCCCTGGTATACCCAAAACAATTTTAATAGATGTTTTAAATTTTATAATGTGAGGAAATGTGCAGACATCTGGTTCAGTACATGAAGGGCAATTGAGGATGTGCCTGAAAAATAACCTATAACTGGCAGTCATCTTAGCCCATAAATAGTGAGCAGCCTAAGAACTCCCCTAAGTTTTCCTTCAGAGCAGCATGCTGCACAACAGAATCTCTCCTTGAACAGGGATGCCTCTTGAGATTATTCCTGTCCAGAGATCTCTTACACCTTGACATCAAGACTCTTTGCCAGTACAGATTTAGAAAGCAAGGGGGTCCACTCTGAACCTCATGACTCAATGAGAGGATCTCCTATATAAGTATGTTTATCCTACTGTCTATGCAGTAAATAAACAAGTGTATCTGGACATAGCAAATCTTTTCTAGTCACTGTCTTATTTACAATTATGCTTTGTTAAATCATTATATTGCATTCATATTATATCAATAAATAGCTTCTCTCTTACATGTGCAGTGTCGTGTAGTTGATTCCATCCTCGACAGATATGCACATTTTTGTTCAAAACTCCGACTAGTTCAATGCAAATACAATTTTGTTGTTATTTTGAAGGAAATTAAAAAGCCACTGAAAATTTGTATAGGAAATTAAAAGCCTCACTGCAGAAAGCAAGGAAAACAATCAGAATAGAAAAGGAAAATTGTTCCTTATTCACCCAGCTATGACAGAACATTCTTAATCATCTGGTCAACAACTGTCACCTTATGAGCAAACTGTAGAGCACAAAATCTCAATAAAGACTGTATCCTGGGGATGTAAAGAATGAAGAGTGTGGAAAAAATACTCCTAGATCCTGTCAAACCACTACTTCTTCCTCTTCACTCTCATGGAAGACAATGCAGAAATGATGAAAATCTGCACCCTGCTAAACATCAACATTTTGATGTATAAAGTAATGAAAATCATACTTCTCTTTGGTGCCTACAGTCACAGATTTGGCAGCGATGATCAACACATGTATGACCTCCAGGCTTGACTACTGCATCTCATTATATCCAAGAGTAAAAAACTCTCACTGCTACTGAAAACAGCTGCCAGTTTGCTTAGCAACACAGCCACTGTGAATACATCTTCCTGGCACTTTGATCTTTATGCAGACTCCTCTGTATTTCAGGGTCCAGGTGAAGGTCATTACTGTGGTCTTCAAAACTCTCTGTGGGACTGGCCCAAGGTACTGGAGAGACTGCCGTCCCCTTTGCAGCAGTGACCTCCTCTGACAGTTATGCTCTCCTGGAATGAAGAAATTGTCAGCTGAGAGAAGAGGCTCAGCAGGGTGGAAGATCTAACTTTACCTAAGTTAAATCTCCATGAGAGTGATATCACTCCGAAGAGAGGGAAATGACTACATCTGATGAGCTGCAAATCCCAGATCTTTAGTTTCTCTCTCCAGTAACTGTCCCATCCACACTCAATCAAACCACGGAAAAAACACAACAGAAATGAGAGCAACAAAAAAAAAAAGACCTTAAACTATATATTTAATAAGCTTTTTTCCCATATTTCCATAGGAAAAAAAACACACAAGAGAAAGAGATTCCAGTCTAGCAGAAAGTATAATCATGTATTTAACCTGAAAAGCTGGGTGCCTTCAAGCCTTGAAAGGATTGGGTGCCAACCACTACACTGTATCATAAGTGTCAAATTTAAATACAAAATAGACATATAAGGTCAAATGAGTAATACCCTTCCATAATTTTTCCTACTGTACTACTACTAGACTAGAAAACAGGTCTGGAAGACTGTTTATACCTTACCTATATACCTATACCTTACTAGCAAAGATGCTTCAATCCCCTTCTGCCATGACGTGCTTTTTCTGTTACAGTGAGGAACAGCTCAACAGCAATATCAAATTCCAAGAAGACTGCATAAAGAATTGCATTTAAACAGAAGAGTGCTTGAGATGGACAGAAATATTTCCTTGATTATTTTTTTAAAAGGATAAGGGGATTCAGTCATAGAAAAATCATACCTGCCTTAATAAGGGTTGAAAGAAAAAGGGCACAGACTACCATAAACATTTCTCAAAATCAGATGGAACAGAACTGAACTTTTAACACTCTTCCCATGTCATCATGACATCACACTTTACCCATACCTGAGATATGAGCGTCTGAGGAAAACTACTGCCCAGACTTTAAAAACCTGTCAGCTGGTGGAAGCAATCTGACTGTCCGTAAACCCTCAGGTAATACGATGACCTAGTGTGAATACAAATATATATAATTCACTCAAGGGATTACACTTTTGACATCATAAACTACAAGAACATTGCATGAATGCTTTATGGGCAGCAGCAGAGACCCAAGAGCAAAATCAACATTGCTCTCTGAAGTAAATCAGAATTTTATACGGAATAGACTGTGAACTCTTCAAAAACTTTTAAGAACATAATGAATAATTCAAATTTTCCTCCAAGTGACCTCAGTGAAATTATGCTGAGGACTGGATTCAGTATTTATAAGTGAACTGAAACTGAATCAGGATCTACTAGTGCTATATATACGAGTACTACAGCCCTTCAAGGAGCCCCTCATTCCATGGTTCGTATGCTTGACCTAAACACTGCTTTTTATTCCAATGTAACAACAACAGGTAGGGGATGATCATTCTAGTGTGGTCAATCAAACTTTGGAACAGGTGTAGTTACATCTACACATTGATTCAATGTTCTACTCTTCACTTCAAAAAATATTTTCGCTCCTAACTTCATCAGCATGTTTAACCTGTGTTGACAATATAAGGACTTCCTAAAAACCTTGTAAGTACTAACTGCTGATAGTTGAGACACTCAGTATACTTGTATAAGCTACAGTCAGATGGAGAGCACATGGAGCGCTTCTGTAAGGGAGCCATGTTGTTCATCTGCCCAATAACATCGTTTGCGAACACATGGTAATGAAGTGAAGCAAGTAAACCCATGTTAGCATTACATTTTATAATTTGTTTCTATTTGAATAAAACTGATTTAATCTGCTTCTCTTCCAAAAATTGGTTAATCTTCTGTATTCATTTATACTTCATTCTGAAATGCATTATATTTTTAGAAATTATTTTGTTTTTCATAAAGCAAAATTCTAATGCTAATCTGAGTGTTCTCTGACAAGTCTATCCCACGCTGGAGTACTGCAGCCAGTGTATTTCAGCTAGCATCTGTGTATCCCTGTGAACAGCAGGTATAAAGATGTAGTTTAATTGCAGAGAAAGAACAACATTCACCAATTTCTACCTTGTGCAACTCTTCAAGACAACAGTTACACTAGGGTTAATGTATCCCATTGTGTCTTCTTTAATTTCCTCTAATTTTGTTTCGAAATCATAGCTACTAGTGCCTTGCTGTGGTCAAGCCCCTCCTTCACTCCTGCCTATCTCCAGAATTCTGTTATACTGAAAGTCTTGTGGTTTACTTCAGTTAAAAACTCAAGTAAAAGGTATACAACCGTATATAAGTTATGGATGTATTTGACAGAGAGGTCTCTCATGGTCTGAATAGGAACACACAGATAAAAGAGAATACGTATCAGAACTGCACAGCAGGGCTGGTCCTTATTGCCTGTGAGAGCTGTACACTTGTATGCTGTTGCCTCTGAGCACCAGAACAAATAACATCACCGCAACAGAAATCACAACACACGTATGAGCAGGATTTGCTCAAGACACAAGAGAAGAGTGAAGCAATTGAGCGAAGGCTAAAAAATTCAGGCAACACTAATGTTTATTATTATTACTGCATTCCCTCAGCACTGTATAACTTGCAAAAAATAAAAATAAAAAAGCACCAGTAAGAGACGGTCAGTGCCTTAGGTCTTACAGCACAGACATGTCACAACACAGACAAGAAGTATGAAAGACGAGGGCATCATAAACTAAATCAACAGATTTTAAATTCCAAATGAAGGGAGTTCAGCATGCATTGTGAGGATGTTCAGTCTAACAAAGCCGGGCTTGGAGACTTGGAATGAACAAAGTATGAAAGCAGAAAGAAATCTGAAGGGGTCTAAAGTATCAACATGTGGTATACAGAAAGGAGGTTGGCAGGAAGAGAGATAGGTAGAACTAAGATTGAGAGATATTTGGGAACCAGTATGAATATAGCAGGCTATAGGCACACAGACAGAAGTAGGTAACGTAGGGAATGACCATTTGTAGGGAATGACCATCTTTTTCACAGTGACTGTTTGAAATGAATGATAAAGGATGAGATGCTAGAAAAGAAACCTAAGAAGAAAAAAGCTAATTTATGAGGGAAAAGATTATGATCTCATAAGCCAATAGCTAGATTTCAGAGACTTTAATATAAAATCCATATCACAGCCAACTTCTCAGTACCCTTCTGGTTATCCCTTCCTGTCAAATTACTGGAATTTTATAACATTTCTGAGTAATTTGTCAGTAATTTTCATTACAGCAGTATAAAAGCTCCATTCTAAGCATCAAACAAGCCTTCAATAACCCAGCAGAGCAGCAGCACTTAACCTTCAATGTTAGAGTGGCATAGTGCTCTCACTGTATCAGATCATCAGCTCTCAAATCTCTAAACTTTTCCAAAGGCAAAACAAGATGCAAATCTGACCTGACAAGACACCAGAAGTATTGCTTAATGGAGGAATAATCAGGCAGTGTTGGCACCTGTTCTGAAGTCACTCTCAAATATCAGGTTTGGAGCATCATGTGGCTGATTCAGGGCTATCAAGCTTCCTCAAATTCATTTAACAGCTGCTTGTCAACTAAATGGCATAAATAACCTTGGATATAGGTTAAATAGGGAAATAGGTTAAAGCAATATAAATTGTAGGTTAGCAAAGCATGCGGATGGTATGTGCCCAGTCTGTCTTTGGCCATGCCAATAAAAAAAAATGCCACAAAATCACTGCAGGAGAAAAGATTCAACAAAAATCAACAAGTTGAGGCTTTCTGTGGTCACAGGCCAGCTTAGTAATACATAAATCATATTTGTTTGTCTTATGCAGATTAGGGTACTCTGGGACTAATAATATCTGGTTGTCTCACATAAATTAAGGCTTTTTTCCATTGATCGTTAAGATAACACAAACAAGATACCTCTGAGGACTGAGTCTGTGTGCACACATGCAAGTTTTTATCTACAAATGTCCATCCAGACATCCCAAATCAATCTCAAGATGTAGATAACTTAAGCAACATTTCTTCCTAACAAGTTTGTTAATTAAAGATAAAATATCGGATTCTGGAGGATATACCGTCCCGCTTGTTCCCACTGCTGTTCACACAGACCTTGATTTCACAGTGCTGTAGTACATGAATTTTTTATGTTTTATTTTCACTACAGTTTGATTTCATTCACCGCTGCATGACTTCAAATTTTATGTGAAGTTCTTTTAACGTTTTACCAGGAAAGCTGTGCCATTCTGGAAGTACTCTTTTACCTTCCTTAATTCCAAGGGCATGTTTGCCAGTAAACATTGCTATGCTTTAACTCTGCCTTGTTGGTGGAACAACTTCTGGCATCTCTGTATCCCCTGCATTCAGACACGTAACTTTAGTATCATAAATGCAAACAGCTAAGTTTGTCACCCAACAGTTCTTTTATTTCAGTTCTTTCTTTTCTTCTTCACAGTTTAGCTGAGAAAAATAAGCAGCTTTACAATATGATTTATTTGCATGATTTCAAATGCCCACTATACTCCACGCACTTTACACATCTTTTTCTCTCCACTGATTATTCTGGTAGTCCAGAAAAATCAATTCAAATAAAGACAAAATCTGCAGCTCATGGAGGATAAACAACATTCTTTCTGTGATCAAACCACCACTTGGTGCTCATTCTCCAGGTCAGGTCTTAACTCAAATATGCAAATATTCCCACTTCCAGCTTTTCCCATAGTGAAGATCATTTAGCAAATGGATAACCTAGAGATGAAATGTCAAGTGGTATAAAAAGCAAAGAAGTGGTGGTATAAAGCTTCCTCCATTATTTGCTGTGGATATTTGCAAGGTCTATAAGAGATAAAAAGAAGGCCAAGAAACCGTGTTTTCAGGGGGAAAAGTATTAACCTGCCTATGAAAACTGTAAGACATCCTAACTTGAGCTGCACCTGCCCTAGAGCTGGACTTTTGCCCATTATACAGAGATGGATTCAAACACCTACAAGACTTGTCCTCCCTTCTGACAGCACTCTGACCATTTTGCAGTAGATCCCATTGTCAAATACTCTATTTAGGTTGTTTCTTTACTACAAAATTAGGTTTTAGGGTGGCAGAAGTCTTCACAGGAAAAAAAACCCAACACAATCAGCCCTATGTTCTGTGACTTATACACAGATTAAGCCAAGAGAAGGGCAAGTACAGCCCGATGCATCCCCCACTTGGAAACATCCCTTCATCTGATTACAGGCAAGGAGAAACCTTAAGGTATGTTTTCATCACTGGCTAGGATAAAAACCCAGAGCAGCTCCTGTTTGTGATTCTCTCATGCATTTAGATGCCATTTCTATAGAAGTTATTGTTGGCAGAGGCACCATTTAGATATACTGGAACACTGCCATCAGTGGAGATAGAGAAAATAATTTTACTTAAAGACTTGAGGAAAACAGTGATGGGATAAAGATGGAGCAGAGAGCAGGTTTTTACCTCCACCACCAATTCTATACATGACCCAGACAAACACCAAAGCATTTCTGACTGCAAGATACAAGGATTGACAATGTGCTGTATAAAATAAATCTTTTTGTCATCAATTACACTAATAAAAGGTCAGTGTAACTTTATCGGCAGCTGTGGGTAACACCTGATTAAATTGGTCTGAAAAAGCTTAATCTGTAAGCATTTTCTTTGCTTCAGTTCTTTCCTGTAAAACAGGGATATTTGCATACCTATCTCCACAAATTACTATTGAGATCAATCCCTAATGTCTGCAAAATGCAGAATTTTTTTTATTACTGCCAGTGTAGGAGGCAGTGATTTCGTTTGTGATTTGGAAAAGCATAGTACTGCAAGAAATTACAAAAATAGCTGTTTAATGGAGACTTTAAAGGTACTTTAAACAAAAGTTTAAGTGAAACTTGACAATTTTTCTACCCATTAAGAAACTACTTAAAGATCCCATTTCAAGTTATGTAAAATAACAATAAAAAGAAACTAAGAAAGATTAGAGTCGACTCACTGAAAGCCTTTTGGTAAAAGTTGTTAAATAATTTTTAGCTCAAATACATTGAATTTTTATTTTAATATTTATTTTAATAAATTTTAAGAAGAAATAGGGTAATTCTGCTGTAGTCGTTAGAAACTTGGGTTTTAGAAACAGAGTTTTTGGAAGCAATTTTTTTTTTCTTTTAAGAAACTGTTTCAATAGGTAATTTTTTCTATGTTTTTTGATCATAATCCTAAATTTAGATTTCAAAATCTGAACATAAGCCCAACTTGACATCTCCTAAGATTTCCCCATCTCGTGCTCAGCTTTATTGCCATTTTCCTTACATACAAGGTGGAGTCCATGACTGCAGTTACAACTTGATGAAGGGTTCTATTATTTCTTGGCTGGTTGGATTAAGAGAAGACTTCTCACACAATTGGTTGTAAACAAGTTCATGTATTATGCAGTACCATACAGGGAAATTAATTCTGTTCTGCAGTTACACAGGCATTTGCTTAATTGCTCTTCTGATCTTCAGAATGTGTGGATTGAATTGACTTATGGGAACACCAGACTCCATTTTCAAGGTACTGTAGTTATTATGAGAATAACCTTCTTGATTTTTCAGATGTACCTCAGTACAAAAGGAATGTATTCTGGCAACCTAAGCATTCAAGCTATTTTTTTCTGACCACACTCAAAATGTATTTTCCCAATAAAAGAGCATCAGAGATGAAATCGAAACAATAAGAATTCATCGCTGATTTGAGTTACGATGATTACACCATAGGGAATGTCAAATAAGAAGTGTAAAGAGAGGAGACAAGTCTATACAGAAGAAAAATTGACACCAGAGGCAACTGCAGCTTCTTCCAACTTCATAATACAGTGGTTTAATAATGTAGTTTAAGACTAGCAATAACTTCTTCTTTCTGTATCATTTTCAAGTGAACTGTCCCTTGTAAAGGAGCAGGGATTTTATACATCATTTTGTTAGACAAGAGTATTGTGTTTTTTCATAATAAAATGGCCTTTTTTCCTCTTTTCTGTTAACAGTTTCCAATAGTCCGTCCTGCATACCCTAGAGGAATTCGGAATTAAAGAAATGCTTTGCTGTGTACCACTGCCATCTGCTGCTAATCTCTCCCTGTGGATTCAGAACATCTTATTTCACCATATATTTAGTACACTAAAGATCTTTGGCTGAATTTACACAGTAAGTTCAAATATTTTTTTCCCCTTATCCCCTTCCCATTCCACTATAGAGTTCATCATTACACATCTCAGATTTATTGAAGTAATGCTTCAGTTTTGCTTCTAGCAAGATTTTTTATTTATTTTATTTTTTGCCAGTCAGTGAAAAAGGTTTGTGTTTGCAGGATCAAGCACAGCCAGACAACTGTTCCAGAAAGGAAGTGTCCATCTTTGGGACTCCAACAATTTACACATTTGCCATCTGTACTGAAAGATCTTCAATCAGAACACGTTATTTCCAGAGCCCCAGTGTTGCAGCACCCACGCTTTCACACCCTCTTTAAGGAGTACATCACATCAATGCAGAACTGCTGCATAAGTTCTTTAATTTATACAGTACTCTGACTTCAGCTTCTAAAGACATGTAACCAAGATATGTCAAGATCTGTTGTATAAACACCATCAAGAAGCAAGTACAGCTGTACATGAAAAAGAGCAAAACAGAATATGATAAAGAGGAAACATTAATGTAGAACTCCAAGTCTCACTGTAAGTGAGAGGGCTAGCTGAAGCTACAAAACAAACCAGTTGAATAAGATTTGATATGTGGGAAAATGTATCTTCTCTCTTACACCTTCTCTTTTGAAAAAGACAGAACTATCTTTCACCTATCACATCTGAAGAGCAGAATAGCTCCCATCAATACTTGACATGATCCTTCATTCATTTTTAAAGCATCTCAGAACACTGAAGATTCCAAAACACAGATCATCACTGTTCTGAAATCAAAAGAAAGACTATGCCCAGAAAAAAAATGCACAAATATGTCTGGGGTTAAAAGGAATCAAGTGCCAGTTCCACACTCATCACAGCCAGAAACCAGTCACCTTCACTTCTAAGCACACCACTACATCACTGTATAGGTTGTCAGGTCTTGGCTTGCTACTGCACTCTCCCCTTCTGTTTCAAATGGTTGAGTTCCTGACTCCCTACATGCAGAAGGTGTCTATGTAACAGAAAAAGCAACCACAGAACTCCCACTGAGCACTGAAATCAGTGATGCACACTGTGATCATGCAGCTCAGGGCAAGTCGTCATGGACTTTCTACTATTTTTGTAGAATTCTAATTTGCCTGTTGGTTATACTTGTTGCATCTTTCAGTTCTTAAGTCAGCACAGTTAAGTCAGAAATAGGTTTCTGTATCTTAATAGTGAAATCAGTTAGGAAGCATTAACAAATACAAAGTCTTATCTCACTCTAACCATTATCCTAGAAGTCTTTGCAAGAAACAGCACTGGTTTCAATATTATAATACCAGAAAATCACACAATAAATGTCACATGAAGAGATTTGACTTCACTTTTCAAATCAGATAAAGTTACAAATTTTCAGAGGAATGTGGTGTGTGCCAGGGCAGTCAATAAAAAAATAAATTAAAACCAAAAGCAAACAACAAAAAAACCCAGTAGCTTCTAAATAGTAAACATCTTTTTCAGTTTCCTGCACCTCCTCAGCCTCCTCTTGTGCTCCACTTCTGCCCAGTAAAGAACAGATGCATCTTGTTCCTACCTGCTTGCTTGCTTGTTTGTTTATTACTATCTTTTCTCTTCCCACGAGGAAACTGTTTCCTTGCTTTGATAGTAAAAACCTCACCTAGGCAGCTGGAAGTACAACGCTCTGCAGTGTTCCCTGCTGACAGTAGCTGGGGCTGTATTTGTTTAAAGCTTCATGGAACAAATACACTTTTGCACTCCTCGTATTACTTTTTGTCTTCTAGACCCTCTCAAAGAATGCCCACCCTTACGATGGCACAGCATTAACTTTCACTGTGAGCATCTCATACTGACTGGTGCAGGATGCAGGATGGTAGATAAGATGAATGAGTGATATGTTCCAGTACCTGATTTATTCTGAATGGTGTCCTTTTGTTTTTAACTCAAGAAATATCACCACATGGAACTACAGAACAGCATCCTTATACATAATAGTTATTATTTTGGTTTTGAGTAATCAGAAAATTAATGCTAAAAATGTACCTTGTTCTCTGAACCAAAACCCAGAAAAATTACTTCCACATCCATGTAGTTGGATAACTCCAACCCTCAATGTCTACTGTCATTTCTAGCCTCATATTAAATCCTTTTTAGAATAAGTCAGTCTTTAGTGGTTTAAGTCTTATTTCCATATAAACAACTGCAGCTTCAAAAAAGTAAAAACACATTATTAACCAAAACCAGGGCTATTCAAAACATACAGTTCATATGTGATCCCACATTATTGATACGTAATCATGAAAGAATTACAGAGCAGATACTTCTGAAAGAACATGCTGCTGTTGAGCATCTATCCATTTATTCTTATCACCCAAGATATCAAAACACATACTGCTTATTACCAACACAGTCTGCAAGCAGTAGATGGAACAGTTCTAGGGGAAATAAGAATAAGGATGGAAAATAAATGCACGCAAGGACCACACATCTGAGAGAGCTCCAGTTATCAGAAAATCCTTTTTTGCCTTCAGGTATTTGCTTGATCTATGACTGAGGCTGGGTGATAAATTAGTTCTTGCAGAAACAGCAAGACTGCCCATCAACTAGCTACCACACCAATCAGGGCACCTGTGTATAGTGTACAGCTTTATGAAAGAATTGAGAGAGGTCTTTGTGGTTTTTGGCAATACTCAAAGCAGAGACACTTTCCAGAAGGAAAGTAACTTGAACTGCAGTTGGCAAGTGTTCCAGTGATGGCAAGAAGCTCCACAGCAATCTTCCAAGAAGCAGCTTGTTGTCAACATGGTCAGTCTCAGCAGGCAAGGTCTAACTTTTTCATTTCTCATCTCTTCACAAACAGTGTGGGAATTTCTGTTGTTGTCAGTTTAAAAAAGAGACATTCGTCTTGACACCTCAGCCCACAGATATGAAGTGAAAGAGGGAAAAACAAGTATGTAAGTATGTTAATTTTTCTAACTCTGTAAAATTTGGAAACTGAAAGCACAAAGAATTTAAGGCTGTGTTGTAAAATGTATTATATTCAGGAAGAACACCAGGATATGTTCCACCAGAGCACTAAACACTGCAGAATAGCAGAAACTCAGTGTTGGGATTACTGGGTTGGGATTCTGCTGGGTGAACCCTGACTGACCATCAGCAGACTTTTGGTTTCAGTAGAAAACCCCATATTATCATCATGATTCAGATCTGAAAAGGGAGTGAAGAGCTTGACTAAAGACTAAGCTGAGATTCTGAACTTCTTTACTGATAATTAACACAATCTCTTAAGCAAGCTTGTAACTGTTGTGGTAAGACCATTCATCCACTGCATTGCTTGGTCTGGGAACAGAAGATCTGACATTACTTCTTTATATCTAAGGCAAAAAGAACTACCATGGAGTAAGCCTAGTTTTTCAAAAAACGTTCTCAGTCCACTCCTCTATGTTTTCCAATTCTGGATCAAATCTAAATAACATCAGAGTGCCTGAAACATCAATCACAGCAATTTCACATATCTTTATTTTGTGTTCATTTATTGACAAAGAAGACAGAGTTCTTCAGATTACTGAAAATACTCAAGTGTTGCAGGGAAAAACTTCTTAACTCACAAGGCTTAGATCAAATAAAAATCAAAATATTTTATTGATTTACTAATGATACATCATTAATCAGCAACCAGCCAGCACTATAACAGATAAATCACAATGCTTGGCATCTAGCAAATACTAACATTCTTTGAGATCCTTCTTTGCCTAATTCCCAAAAGCTCAAAACAATACACATGACAGACATATAGGTAAGGTATCACAGACATGGACGTTACAAGAACATACACCCCTCCCATTAGCATGAGTTCCCCCAGTTGCACACATCTCCTTTTGCAGATATGAGTGCTCCTGCTTCGTGTGTGTCCATGTCATTCACTCCCTACAATCTGCTAATTCACATACCAGAAAGAGCACCCCACAAATATACACACACTCAAGGTCCAGGCCCCTGCTTGGTGCACTGTGCACTGTCAGAACAAAAGTTGGATATGTGCTGCTCACAACAGTCTGAAGGGAGCATGCTCTGTCTGCCCAGCCAGACAGCACACCATGGCAGTGGGATGACTTCTGGCAGAGTCGAACTAAGTTTTGACTTCTGTTCCACTTCTTTCCTTTATTCAGTCTCAAGTTTTCATGCTTCTTCTACACTCATTTCAAGATAATTCCTTCTATTTTTCAAAAGTCTCTCAGCAATTTCCTATTTACTGCTTAATCTAACCGACAGTTTTCTTCTTTAGTGTTATTAGGTTCTAGACAGGCATCTTCTCAGGTAATTTTGAGTACTGTATTCACAGTTACATTCCTCTCATTATCAGTTTTTGTCATACAGGCCATAGGGTGGAGGTGTGCTAATTCTCCCATGCTTACGATCTACCACCCCAAGCAACAGAAAATTTCTTGAGTTCATCAAAAGACACTCACCAGATACAGGTTGTCAATGAATGACATCTCCTTCTGCACAGCCTGCACACTCCTCTCACTAGGCTCAGGATGCATGCTGAGCTTTGCTACAGTGCTCACCAGGTTCAGGATTACTGAACTAATATGCATGAACACATGCAGAGTGAAAAGAAAATGATCCACAGTACAATAAATGTGTGTACGAGGTCGCAGAAATGTGCACAGAGTTCACACTCCTTCAAAAACAAAACTGTTGGGTGAAATTTCCCATATATTTAAAATAAATCCTTGAACTATTTTTGCTTGCCACAGGAAGGTGTCAGATAACCATTTGATCATTCAAATCATTCATACATCATTGATATATGTGTGGTAGCTTCATTGAAATCCTAGGACAAATTTTGGGGCACAACACTGGGCCTTCCAATTCTTACTCTTGAATTCTGAGATAAAGCTGAAAGTAGTCTTCTCTAGAAGAAAATAGTGAGGCTTTTACTGGTAGATATAACAAGATATGTCTTAAAGTCCAGAAAATGCTTATCTTCAACAAAGGCACCTACTGTGAGGATGAGCTGAAAGAACTCATTGGCTGGGAAAGAGAGAAGGATGAAGCAACACCTCTGGCAATGCCTGGTCAAAACTCATATGACAGGGTAACAGGGAATATAAAAAAAAGATGGAGTTTGAAAAGGCAGATAATTATAATCCAGAGCACAAGAACAGATGGCTACACCATCAATCAATGAATAAATAACAGTGCAATCTGACTTGATGGGATGATCAGATGAACTCAGATGACACCAGACACACTCCACCTTATATAACTATATACCAGCCACAAAGAAGAGCAGGATGTGTACACATTTGTGCCCCAGAAAACAGAAAACACAGAATTAGCAGGTTTTGTATGACTGAGCGTTTAAACGCCAGTTGTGCCAATGTCTTTGTGTACGGTATTTTCTAGAGATAGAACAAGTAGCTACAGAATGACTCTGCAACTGCACTGACCCTTACGAAGAGGAAGAAAAGTAAAAATGAAAACACAGCAACTGGCATTGTGCTTGCTTCTTTGAATGGAAAGAAGAATGCTGCCACCAGTGATGTTACTCACATTCCTGTGCACTGATTTTAGTAATCTGTCATACACTTTGCTCCTTTCATTTGACGCTTCTGTGTTCAATTTCATTTCCACTACTGAAGCACAGTGGAGTTGTTAGCTATACAGTATTTTAGACACCACTGCAAATTCAATTAGAGTTTTATTTTGTCATTTGATAAGTCAGTGAAACAGAAACAATCAACAAGATTGACTCTGATCACAGTCTGAATTGTCACACTCTGTCCTTGACAGAGGAATGAGTTAGAAAAGGTGTCATTCATTCAAGACTCCTGACTCTCTCAACTATCATGGAACAAGCACCAAGATGGCAGAGTTTTCACTGCTTCTAAATTAAAAAAATACACTAGCCTTTGCAGAACGGTATTTTCTTGAAAGAAGGATCTCTCTTCAAGACTCATACAATCAAGAGTTAACATCTGTGGCTATCATTTTATAAAGTATGTATAATATCTCAGAAGGTTATTTTTAACAATCATGCTACATTTCCTTTCATCATTCTTTTATAGTGATGCCCTGCCCAGTACTAAAGAAGGTTTTCATTTTTTAATCATACTAGCATTTTATTCTTTATTTATTGGCACTGCAGTAGTTTGGTGCTTCTTTTGTAACATGACGGTATCTGCGCTATCAAGGTTGCTCACTTCCTTTGAACATGCCCTATTAACACAAACACACTATGAGATGAAATAAAAACAGAAATCAACCTAATTTCTGCAGAGTGGTAACGAATCCTTCATTCCATTAGAATGTCAGAATAGGTACCCATGTCTCAGAAAAAAATGAGGACAAGAATAATCTTTTGTCTTAAAGTACACAAGGGGAGCACTTCAAAATCATTCAATAACTTGTTCTCCTATTCTGCAAATAGATCATATTTTTCAAGATTTTAATGGCAATAATGAAAAGTAAATACCTCCAAATACTGTTAAATTTTTCTGCCAATAGTTTTGCAAAAAAAAGCAATGTCAACAAGTAAGCACATGCTCTTTTTACAGAAACAAGTAAAGAATAAAGCGGACAGTGTATAATCTACAGGTACTGGATATCTACCAGAAAATAAAATCAAGTTACTGGAGCATAATGTATGCGTTACATTACTTCACCCTGCTTAATATAATTAATAATTATTAAAATTATATTTTTAATTTATATAATTGTAATTTATTAATAATAAATTATACATAATTTAATATACTATACTGTATAGTATATTAAAGCATTATGTTGATTTACAGAGAAAGGTCACATCAGCATTTACAAGGTCAAGAGTTTTAAGCAAGTATACATTTACTGCTATTAAATATTTCTATCACAAACTAAGGAAACTGTACTGTATCCACTGCTTGTACTGCACAAAAGGAGAGAAAAGGTGTATCAAGCAAGGCCAAGAGGGGTCCAGCTTCAAATTAAACATCCACCAATTTTGGTTCCTGGTCCAAAATTATGACTAAAAACAGCCACCTAACTATGGAAATATTCAAAGCTTGGTAAGACCTTCCTTATCTAGACCTAAGAGATCCAAAAGACTGTGCTACATGGAAGAGAGGTTATATGTCCAAAGGTTGATTGTGTCTAAAATACACATATTCACAATATTGGTCTTTAACCACAAGAAGATACATTTGTGTTTTCAGGGTGATACTACCATTTTCAAGCTCTGCCTCTGCCCCTTTCATTATATTTAAGAATATACAAAACAAAGTATTCCCACATTAATTTTTGTTCAATTGCAAAACCATGTCCAGCTGATTATACAAAAGAGTTTTAAGAGAAAATGTATAAAAATAAGGGCAAATACACATAAGGTTTAAGAAATAGGAATTTAGCTCTCTATCTTTCAGTGAGAAGCCACATGAAGGCAGCCCCAAACTGTTCAGCACATTCACAGCACATTCAAAGTCCTGAGCTGGGACTTTGTTTTTCATACAAACAGCAATTTCAGGGCCACTCAGCATCATCTGAATATTTCTTTAAAGGCAGTAGGGAACACTGAGGCTGTGAAAGGAGTGCTAAGTGAAATGGCTGGCTCCGTAACTATCAGGGATGGGGATATTTCAGAATGGGATTACTGAATGAGGTCAACAAAGCACATTTATAAAAGAGATGTGGCTGAAACAGCCTAACTCAATGTTTTAAAGCCTTTTAAAATCACATATCAAAGGCTTCTATAGAAATCCAACAGTCAGAGCTTTAGGAAAGGTCCTTATGTTGATAAATAACTGGTTAAAATACAGGAAAGAGAAGGTAAGCAGGTCAGCCAGATAGCTCTTGCAATGGACAGAGGTCATTAGTGGAGTTCCACAGGGATTGGTGCAAAGGATGCAGTTCTTCATCATACTCTTAAGTATCCTTGTGAAACGAGTGAGCTGTGAGATGAGAAAGCTTTATAATGATATTAAGTTATTCAAGTAATAAGGATGATGACTGTGCTGACCATAAAGAACTGAGAAAAGTCCTTACGGAAGGAAGTCCCTAGCAAATAAAATGGCTGATGAAGTATTTTGTAGATAAACGTAAAGTAATTCACAAGGGCAAAAGAATTCTAGCTTTACATTAAGATACCATGGGCCTCATTGGACCATCATAGCCCAGGAGCAAGATTTTGAGGTTATGAGAGATAGCTCATCTACAGAGAGCAAATCATAACCACCAGCACTAAGATGGAAATATTGCCTTAGTGCTACTCATTGCCCATATGCTCTGGGTGTACCCTGCAAACTTTTTTACTCTGTAAATTTTGAGTGCACTTTACCAATGGAGGTCTTCATCAACGTGCATGCTGTCCACTCTCCAGTGCTACTAATACCTCTACACTTGCCCATGTACATTCTTTTGATGTTCTGAGATATAGCTGCCCTTTAAGACTGTATGTTCCATAGACTGATTCATACACTTTGCACTGCAGAAGTAATCTCATTGTTCTCTTTTTCTCTGAGTATCTGAACATCTGAGATCAAAAATTTGAAGAGGTTTCAGACAATCTTTGCATATGAAAAGCATGAGGGGTTTGACACACCAGTCAAAAGCACTGTTGCTGATGGAAGCGTGGATTGTAGCTCTATATAGAAGCATTCACATTAGCACCATGTAACATGGCATTTCTCTCAAAATTAAAATGACTTAAACTGAATGTCACTTTTCAAAGGCTGTTAGAATACGTCTTCCCTCCAAATCCAATTTTGATTTCAATTTACATTCAGACAATTCTAATAAAAGACACAGGGAATAAAGTCTACAAATACTTCAAAAATTTCTTTGGCAATGGGGAACTTGGGAGAATGACAGAGGGAAAGGGAAGCAAATACTAAATGTCAGCAAAGTAAGGCAGTAATGTCAGGAGTGATGACAGTCTATATCATATGTCATTGAGAAAATGTGAATTTGCAGTGCCAGGAATTGTGACTTTTTTGAAAATTCATCCTCATTTATACTGCATTCTGTTACCGCTTTGTAGATAAGGAAGATAGTAATGACAATGAAGGAACATACAAAATAAGTGATGCGCAACTCAACTGCTCACCACCCACCAACTGATGCCCAGCCAGTTCCTGAGCAGTGGCTACAACCAACCTCCCCAAACTGCCTCAGCAATCTTTCCTAGTCTACTCCAATAGAATCTCATCTGGTACAATCCAATTTTACCTCTATCGCTGAAAAGACCTGGGAGAGCATTGAGCACACAGAAAGGGATCATTGCCACACGTAATACCTTTTTTTTTGGGGGGGTGGGGGGGAGGGTTGGGGAGCAAATGAGAAAAGAGAGACTGAAAAACTGGAATGCAGTGTGAATTGTACATAACGTGCTGTCAGAACTCTAATACACATATGTCCTTCTCAATTCAGTTTAGCTTATGCATCATCAGGGGTCAAGCTGAAAGCTTTCAGAAATAGCCATGAATTTTATTACTGATTCTCCAGAAATCCACATTAATAGTCAATATCAGTCTCAGCATGTGTTGACTCCTTTTTGTAAGCTCGTATGTATAAATGATTTGTTCTGTACTTGATTTTTGTAGCTACCATTTCACAAAGCATAGCTTGTCTCAGACAAACTACTGACACATCTAAACAATATGCTGAAAAAATCATTCATGCTTTTTTTCCCGTCTGTTATACAGTATGTTCAAAATATGTGGAAGATACATGACAAACTGACATAAGCTCAGATTCCCTTCTCAGACTATTCCCGCAGTTTTGTAGAGCATACTCTTAAGAGTCTTACAGTGATTCTTATTTGAAACTACTTCTATAGTGATTTTTCCTAACACATACCACAGCCTAAAATACCACTTTCTACACGCTGTGCTGAGATACTTTCCTACCGCGCTCATGTGATACGTGATAAGCATTCACAACTGGGTAATGTTGCCTGTTTTAATGAATCTCCCTAGAATTATGTTGATCATTTTGAATAGAAAAACTGAGGTAGCAGTGAATCATTAGGGAAAAGTTATTAATTTAATTAATAAAACAAATTATGCAAGCTTGAAAATCATGGTCTTCTTACTTCAGTATAAACAAATGTAGTGTCTTTAGTGACTAATGCAACAGTCAACAATTGTTAAAACTCTAATCTACAGTTATTGGAAAAATATAATCTTACTAAAAAAAAAAGAAAAAAAAACTAACAAGAATTCACTTTTTACCGCTTTGTGTTTAAGAAATGCTTTTCCTGAATAACAAGAACACATTTGGATTTGCTTCATTTTAGTTCCCAGCTGACATTTTCTGGTTCTCTTTCACTAAGGAGCTATGTGGGTAGCCCCCATTTCAGGAGATAACTTTTTTAACAATTATAATTCAAGAGAAAAGCAGACTCACAAACACATCTAATTTTTTGCAAAAACTTATTCTTCTAACCTTTAAAGTAGAGACAAATTTAATCTGATAGATTCGCGTCAAACGGAGGCTACTTTCAAATTCCGGGATGTAAACGGCTTGCTTGCTTTCCCTTATTTCCATCATTCTTTATCACATCATTCAGTCATTTTTTCTTCTTTTTAATCCTTTTAATTAGACTTGTTTATTTTAAGGTATTACTCTCTGTTTTACCAGATAGCAAGTCATTATGTTATTTCACAGCAAAACAGGGCCACCAGGATGTTTTTACTTAAGCCCTTGCTGTCCTTAGAAAAAATCCCACTCATAACAGAAGGAACAAAGTGGTGCTGTAGCTCCTGAAACACTCTCTGACTTCCAGCTAACTTAAATATCCTGCCATTAGGCTTCTTTACCTATGTTTGCCTTTGTTTCCTATTTCCCTGAGTTGAACATTTGAATACTCCAAGAAGCTGAGTTTTAGTCCTTATCCTTTCCTCTCTTCCCTAAAACTAAGAAATTTACTCCACCTCTTTTCTCTTTTAAAATGTAATATTGTATTTCTTACCATCCATGCTGTGACAAAATCTCCCATCCAAGTCCCAACTGCAGCTACCTTCATAAAATTTTCATTCCTGATGCCCATGAAGTCTGTTATAATGTATGCACTGTGGAAAAAAGAACACAGATTGTAAGCTACACACGTTTGCTTAATGTAGTTATAAAGAATTTGCTTTAGCGACAAAATTTATGATTACTGTGAAAGATTTCCCATTTCCTGCATAATCACTTTTTCTGCTAGATCTGAACCTTGACACAGTACTGAACTAGGATGGGTCAATTTCAATTAGAAATGGAAATGTGATTTTACAGCCCACATCTCTTCTGAAGGTGTTAAAATACTGACAGGTAAAGGCTTTAGGATTATGTAAAGCTTCTGGAAAAAAACAATTTTACACTTTTTACCTCTTCCCCTGTACAAATGGCATTGCAACATTCTCAGTATTGGTAACTTTGCAAAATCTTGTTGAAGAAAAATGAAAATCTTTAATGTCTCTTCAAAGAGATAATTGAGTCACCTGACTTTCAACTCCACCAGCTACACAATCATATTTTTTTTAACACAGTAGTGGAAGCATTAGAGAATTTCAGTGAAAAGCAGTGACTTTTTGACGTATACAATGTCTTTCCATAGATATATTTTATTTAAATCCAAAAGAAGTATTTCTATTCTGTTTAAATAAAAACCTTGCACAATAAATTGACCTCAACACCCAAGTTCATTATAGCAAGAGGGTAAAGCTACTTGGAGGAGTAAAAGCTCTTTGGGAGAACGCGCAGTTTTGAATATGGTCATATTCTTTGCTCAAATGCTTTTATAGTGTTTAGGAAGACATGACTGCCCTCAGGAACTAAAACACTGAATAATGAAACTGTTTTCAAGATGCCTGGAAACGCTGCCTATATAATGCTGTGCACAACAACCCAGTTGCATGTAGCAGCTTCTACAATCATTGTGTTATTCAAACCTTATCGTTACTATATACCCAAGAATGTAATTTAGGATCTAGTGGACCATATCTGAGCAACTGGACCAGTGCAAGCTTGATCCCACTTGTTGGGGCAGTCATATTAAAATCTAGATTTTTGATTGAGATACTGGGTCTTGATCACACAAATTAATGCACAGCACTGTGCTGCTACTTAGATACGAGTTGTTAAGTTGCAGAGTAGAAATACTGATGTCAATGAATGGTTTCATATAAAATGGCATACTCTAATGGCTCTTTTGATTAAATACATTTGGTGACTTTTCAGATAACATGTTACTAAAAAAAAATCTCACTTTTTTAATGAGATGAACAGCATATAAATGCTGGCTTACATTTTCTCTGGAGTGGGGGAAAAATAGAGACAGTTTTTCCAAGCTATTTTTAATTATTTTTCATGTAGTTAATAGGATCATTCATGCTGTAAATGTGCTGCATTGCAAATAAGGATTCCGGAACACAAGATCAGCTATACTGGGTCAGTGTAAAGTTTCTCTGCTCCAACATCCTTTCTCCAAGAGAGGGAAATAACAAATTCCTAGAGAAGACCGTAAGAACACACAAGAATACATCTTCCAGTTGCAGAGAGATGGGGAGAGTATAACTGTAAAACATTTAAAATTCCCTTTTTCCCTGCATTTTCAGTATGACAGCTTTGTAATATTTTGTAAAGGTGAACAATAATTAAGTATGCATTGCTTAAGGACATATCTCATTAACAAAAAACATACAGTATGAACATCAGTTGTAAGGACTGGCCTCACAAAGCAAGCTTTTTGTGTAAAACACGTGCAAAAAAACCCCATGGTTCTCACCTTTTTTTATTCCCATTACTCATATGCATTGAAATATGCATTATACATGACTACAGGTGTACAGAAACCAGCCGAACATTTACACAGCACTCCTGAAAAACAGCCACTTAGCTAACTCCTACAGCCCCACTGCTCATTGTGAGGAGCACTGGCAGGCTGATGTATGCACGATGGCTTATCTAAAAAGGCTGAGAGGCAAATAATCAGCGTGTATAGGTATTAACAAGTGGAAGTAATACCACACTGGACATAAACAATTTTTTTTAATGGAAATGGAAATTTTCCATGTAGTCACTTGTTTTCAAGAATGTAGTAACTCAAGCCTTAGAATAACATCAGGTAAGTGGTAGACAATAATCAAATGCATTGAAAGGCTTTGGAAGCATCAGATCATCCTCACAGCCATTTCTGAAATATGAAACTTGAACATCTGAAACATGGAAGCATCCAAAATGCATAGTATAAATTGTGCACCATATTCTATAACTAATCAATGTCTATGCTAAGTCTGCAAATTGAGTGAGCTTCATTTGGAGCAAAATAATGTTATTTTAAAGAAACCCATAATAGCATAATCTCTGCAAGATTCAAGTGCATTTACTGATTAAAATAAAATTACAACCTTTTATGGAATGCAGCAAATATTTTTAGGACCGTCATTAGCTTGTTAGAAATAGTAACAAAATACACTTCTATTTTATGAAATATTAGCATAACATCCCATTCTCTGCAGTATTATTTTAGCCTCAAAATACAAAGTTCACTTTTCAAAAAAAAAAAATAAAATAAATGTTTTTTTGGTGGATCAAAATGAAAAAAGCGTCTAGTTTTAATTTTCAAGTTTTAATTCAAATACAGATGAGAGTAGCTGACATTTTTAAAAGGTCATGTGTGCCTGATGATGTCACCAGGTTACATATTTTCACCTGCAACAGAAGTAATAGTACTACATCTATTGTGGAAAAATCTGCACAGTTTTCCGGCTTTAGCTTGTAGTTAAAGCAGTTTTCTGTAGCTGGTTACTGTCATTTCACAGCTAAGACCCTTGTCTGCACCTTGTAGGATGGTTAATGGCCATTGGGTGATTGGGTTTCAGCTAGCTTTCCATGGTCAGTTTGATTTTTATATAGTTTGTCAGAAAGCTTCTGTTTGCTTTGCCATACTTAAATTCTGTAGCAAGGCACATTCATATTGCATGAGCAGCACAACCTAAGAAAACACTAACAGGAAAAACGCTGCGGTTAAAGTTCATAACAAAGTAAAAAGCTCCTCAGAAGCAGAGAGGATATCTGTAAATAATTGTTTAGAAGCCCATATTTATGAATACTGTATATAAAGGACAATGTTTCAACTGATACTTGGAACAAACCTACTACTAATTACTGATGTACAAGCCACTGTGATGCTAACAACATTGTTACACTGAAACAGGATCCTAAGCCTGGGATTTAGCTTGAATTTAGACACATCAGTGTAAACCAGGGATCCATACACACAGTGGAGTCCTAATCAGAAAAGTAAATGGAGATTAGAGCATGATTTATCAGTAACCTACTGTAGATGTGCTAGGTGAAGGATATGCTTACCTTGTTACTGCAGGATAGTTAGCATGTCAAAACAGTATGTTCATATACCAAAAGCTTTTGTTAAACCTAGGTGACTAAATCATTCCAAGAACTGTGACATACTCTATACTCCATTCTCCAGTTGATAATCCAAAGGGATCTATATCACCTGTAAATCCTGTGACACAGCTGACAACCCAGACACTTCTGAACTGAACCCTATATCCCCATGGACTGCAATGAGAGCACTGACACTGATGGGAGGTTAGGGCTGCCTAGGTGCAGGGATTGAATGCCATTTTAGGGACCTTTGTGCAGTCAGCTTTTTACACAGCACCTAGGGCACAGGGCTGGCATATAGCACATGGCACGTTCTGTACAGTTACAATAACTGCGTGCATAGTGTGGTAGCTTGAGATGCTTCCAAGAGGGGAATGGGCATAGATGTCTTTTATCTCGAGCCATAGTAAGTCTGTATATGTTCAGCAGTCTAATACATGATTTTCTAAAGGCAGCTTTCTTATCTGGCAGTCCCACTAAACAGCTGATTATCTATTGAATTCATCTTGGTGCACCCGACAAAGTGAAGTGCCTTGACAATGGCCAACAAGGGACAGCACAGAAGTTCACAGTTTGCAAAGATGCATGTGCTTTGACATATCTCCACAAGCTGCCGTTATTCTTGATTTCACAGAGCTAAAGAGTAACAGAATAATTGAAAACATACACAAAAGACTGAAGACACAGCTCCTAATCCATATTTGGCCCTCTAAAATAACAGAATGGCAAATGAGAATAATGTAGCTCAGCTGAAAAGATATTCCTCTGTTGCTAGAAGCTGGAGTTGCAAGAAAGAAGGTGCACAGAGACTAGACCTACGTTTTATAGGCCAACATGCCATAAGGAAAATGGCTTTAAAGCGTAGCTACTTGCCCATAGTACAGACAACCACATGGCCACTAGCCCTTCTGAGTGCACTGAACCAGTTACCTTGCTTGACAGAGTGTCAGAGAGTTAACAGCTGCATGAGGCTCAGCAGGGTAATCTCCTAACACAACAAAACCAGCATTCAATAACAGCGTGGCCACTGCAGAGCTCCCTGGAGACAGATTCATGGCCCAGTGCAAGATACCTGAGACTAATGAACTGATGCTGAATACTGCTTGTTGGTAACTTGTTTACAAATTATTATTATTATTATTATTATTTTATTATTATTTTAAATCAGGCAACAGAACTGTGATTCCGAAAACCTCTGCTCATCAGCCCATAGGCCCAGGGGGGATGCCTTACTTTCTCTGCAAACTTAGGTTTTAAGGTTCCCAAGCCATTTAAAGCTCTGCTGCTGGGCATGTAGAGGAGTTTCTCTTTACGGGAATAAGCAATTTGGCTTCCTGCTCACATCCTGTATTGATTGATATCCATAAAGTAGTTATTCCTCTACTTGGGTTGCCTGCAGAGCTCCATCTGTGAAGTGTTTTGCAAACCTGCCTTAATAGGCAAGGCCCACTGAAAAAAAGCAGCAATCACACTTCTGTCTGTAAATGTAGGAGAGCACGTATCTAAATTAAACGGTAGGGAGCATATGAGAGCCAGTCACTGTTCCAGGGCACACTTGTTCAATCCCTCCCCACATCACAGGAGTACATCTCACTGTCAGACATAGTAAGAAAAGATGAAGACAAGATTCTAGTAGGAGACTGGTTCTGCACATGTGATGTTCTTTCAGGAGCATAACAAATACGTATTTCAATTTCTTTACATTTCTTTACATACAGGCAACAGAAGCTATACATCCTGTGCTCCAGTTGTTGGACTCAAGAGTGATGCATCCTTTCCTAACTTTCATAAATAAGAAGCAGCTCACTTTTCTCCATTTTTAGAGAAATGAAATGGATTCCACAGATTAGGACAGGATTCTGGATAAGATAAAAACTACAATGTAATTAAAATGCTTAATGTAAGTTGAGATTGAATTTAAAATGTTACAGCCTTTATATAGCTCCTTTACAGATTGGAGTTTCTCGCTCATGGTATGAGGTGTTACATGTTCTCTGCCAACAAACTTGAAGCCCAGAAGAGTATGGACTTCTCTTTACAGGTCAGATGATTATAGTAGTTTTCTCAGGCTGTCTCCATAATCAATGGATTTGACAGCAATTCAGAGCAGGAATTTAATCTAGAAGGTTTTCACTTACAGCATCCACGAGGTCGAACACCCTGCTTCCAAAGGATTTGCAAGATGTTCCTTATAATAGCAGGGGAAACCTTTCTCCACCAGAGAAAGAAAGAGTTTGCACCTCTACTGGGAAAATCCTAAAGACTCAAAAACCAAAAAGCGTTGAGGACCTCCACTATGGCAAGAACACAGCCTACCCTTCAGCTAAAGGTAATCTTTGTGAGTGTTCGCACATACTCCTAGGGATGTGAAAAGGCAGATTTCTTGTCTTCTACATGAGAAGTGTTCCCCATCTATTTTAAGTGCTTCAATGCAGTATTCTCTACTACCCTGAGAGGCTCCACTACAAGTAGTCCCTACAGATGAGACAGTCTGAGTAAAAGCATAAAAGATGCTTAACAGAAGAGTTTGACGAATTTTTTGACTGTTCAAATATATTATATCCATGTCTTTTTCAAATTTTCATTATTCCTGTGTATTGAGTATCACTACTTCATCTCACAATGGAGAGTATTGTTTAGCAAGTGGCATTTAAAAAAAGAACAGTTACTAAAATTTGAGAATATCTTTAACATAAACTAAGGAATACAACAGGTAATGTGTTTGAGAATTTTAAGTTAAATTAGTAATATAGAATGAGATGCAGTAAAACATAGTATTTTAAGGGAAAAAGAAAAGTTCCTTTTTTTTTTTTTAATATACTAAACAAGATATCTGCAAGTCTTTGAATCACACTGCACTGCCTGAACTCCTCAGATGGGATATAGCTTACACATACCTGTTCCCAGAGTCAACATTTTAGTAGAGCTAGAAAGGGGGAAGGGGAGATGTACAGCAAAGTTTTCAGAACCGGCAATTGCAAGAAGAAAAATAAAAAGATTCACTTAATAAAAAGAAGAAAAAAAAAAAAGACTGCCAAAGTACAAACAAGATTTATTACATGCAACTTTTTGACTCTGACATAACTATACTCACAAAGTAGTTTGATAACATTTAATACTTCAGTGAATTGCAGTGAAAACTTTATTTTCAGGAAGCTGCACTAATATCATGCAACTAAATGACAAGGGGTCAAAGGACTGTCTCTTCAGCATGGACCAGAGGACTCTTAGGGTTTCCCTGAACGCTAAAAGGCACTGCAGGAATCTCTACATCCATGACTAGGATGAGACAAGGTGCTTCACTACAGTAAAAGCTGGGTCAGTGTTTGCTTTTAAAAGCAACCTCTTGGATCACAGAATCATAAAATGGCCTGGGTTGAAAAGGACCTCAAAGATCATCTATTTTCAACCCCTCTGCTATGTGCAGGTTGCCAACCACCAGACCAGGCTGCCCAGAGCCACATCCAGCCTGGCCTTGAATGCCTCCAGGGATGGGGATCTACAACCTCCTTCGGCAACCTGTTCCAGTGTGTCACCACCTCTGTGTGAAAAACTTCCTCCTTGGATGGAGTTTCAGTTTGAGAATTTGAAGTACAGTTGAATGCAACCTACATACGGATACCCATTTGTAAAGCAGTGGAGATGTGACATATGGCTCACCCTACAATTTGAACCAAACTTACATAAACATGTGGTGAAGGAATGTAACTGCTGCAAAATAGGCTACAAATACCCTTTTTTTTTCCTTTTTTCTTTTTTTTTTTCCTGCAATACATCAGTACAGTACAGTAAGTTTTCATTTTGACATTTTTGTTTCCAGAGTTTTGCTGCAGAGACATCAGAGTATCTGAAGCAGCACAGACATAGGCTGGAAGGCTATTTCTCTGACACGTAGACTTTAAACAGCAATTTCAAATCCCAGTCACATTACATTTTCTATAAGATCTAAGGATATTTGATTTGGCTTGTATGCTTGTAGTGCCACTGCTACCAGCACATGTCCCTTTTGTCAAAGTTATGAGGAAAAAAAATGGTCAGAAGAACTTTAATGTTGTTATAAAATGGCAGGTCATATTTTCCTTCAAATGACACTTCTAATACACCAGGAAAACATATTTGAGAAATCTCAAAATAACAGGTTGTTTTCAAAATGCAAAACTGTCTAGTTCTAAAATTAAAAAAAAAATTCAAACCAAACATCAAGATTAAAGTTATTTAGATTCAGGTTTGTTTGTTTTGTTTTATTTTTTTTTCTATGAACATTTCAGCTTTCTTTCTAAACTTATATATCATAAACACTTTCAAGATTTTAATATATTTTGCTGGTTCAGGACAGAAAATCATTTTGATTTTCCAAAATTCTTGTGATACTGAAAAAAAACATTTTATGTCCACACTACTTTGGAATGGCATTTCTTATGAGAGATTCTTCTTTCAGCAAAATGTATTTCTACCTCAAACTACAACACAAAATAAGGCCTGATATAGCTTCAGAGGATTCAGAGATTACAGATAGGAAAACACTTGACCTTCAGTAAAAGTCAGGGTAAATTGAGGCTTACCTATATCTGCAGCAAAATATTTCTCAGTTTTCTATTTTCCTTTTAATAATTCTTTTTTCACAAGAAACTTCTCATGTTAACAGATGAATCAGACAATAAAAGTTTTAAGTCTGCATTGAAAATAGCCTGTGTAGGACTTGTAATGATTATCTTAAATTATCTGAACAACTCTAGCATCATGTATCATGATCATTGCAACCATGAATAATACTTCAGAAGCGTAAAGGCTGTAGAACTAGCAATTCAACCAACATAACATCTTTAAGTATTTCTTCGAATTTTTCTCTACAAAGACAAGTAATATTTTAAAATTAATAAAGCAGGATGAAGACCAGGAGGTGATAAAATCCATGACTGAAAGGATGGATGGCATGGACATTGCAGAAATGCTTTAAAAAAGGAATGGCATGTAATAGCTGCAGTGGAACTTGTGGGTTGTTGACTGAATTAGAACAAGAGAGATTGGACTGAATAAAATTTTGGAAAGGAGATGAAGATTTCTCAAGCAGCTATTAGCATTTTAGAAGATACATCAAATAAGTAATTAGTAATAATTTATAAGGCACTTAAATCATAGAAAAATATAGGCTAGAATGAAAATCAAAGGACGATCTTGTTCAGCTCCTCCCACTAAAGGAATAACTTAGATCAGATTGCTCAAGGCCTTATTTTCATAAATTATTTAAAGATAGTTTATTTTAAGTAACATTTATTTAAACTTATTTACTTAAACCTATTTATCAAAAACAAGGCTTACTCGTGTATCCAAATGAAATTTTAAAGGGCACTAGGGAGAAGGTGCTCTTCACAATTGACTGCTCTGGACTTATAGTTCAGAAGGTCTCTTTTTATTATGGGAAGATCTCACCCATATAGCACAGTGCTAAAGCAGACAAGAGTTTGGCGCAGACATTCTTTTAAAACAGCCAAGATTTTTTTCTCCCTGTCCTTTCACTTGAGTTCAATAAAATAAAGCATACGCAACTATACATCATCTCAAACAGTTTGGAGAAGGAAGACAGCATTTCATCTTTTTCTTCACGTCATTATATAGTTTAGCAGTTGTTAAATGAGATTAATGTAAAACTTTTATGTTAGTATAAACAATATGAAAGTTCACCATACACATAGGCATAGTATGCAGAATGTGGGTAATTTTTTAATATGTATATATATGATAATGGTGAAGTAAACTGAAAACACAGGTCCTCTAGGAGACAGAATTTATGTCTTCTATATAAGCAAGGCCTATGAAGTGGAACAGAGGTTCTTGGAAAATCTTACTAGGAACAGATGTTTGTCTCTGCTCAGTTGATTATTTCACGGACACGAATGGCTCTTACACCTGCACCATGGGTGCTGGGATCCCTTGGTTCACCAAGTTACTAAACACTGAATTTGACAATGACCACAGAGTGACAATCAATCAGCCAAAACCAAAGAAAATGAAATGCTACAGGGGAAGTAAAATGTTTAAAAAAAAAAAAAAAAAAAAAAAAAAAAGGAAGAAGTGTAGGTGAAATATGAAACTGGATTGACAAATTTGATGGAAGATGACAAGATGTGCATATGTAGAAACTAATAGACACACTTCAGATACAAAATATTTGAAAAGGACTATTCGTGAAATGGAAGAATGGAACTGGCAGTGTCCCAGTCCTCAAAAGAACACTTTTTAGAAAAGTGTTTAGATTCAGCTGCATTGTGCAACTTCTCATGTGAAGAGTTAATATCCAGAATCTCAGCACTGCAGAGAAAGTTTCACTGTGTGATAAAAGAGAGAGATTCATTGTTCTCTGAAAAGCACTCAACTAAAATCTTCATTTCAAAAAAAAATGAATAACTCCGTGCTTTCTACAATGTTATTTTAGTGCATCTAGCTGCTTACCAATGCTTTGTGTAGATAAAGGAGAGTAAAACTACAATTTGTTCAAGGAATTGAAATAATGCATTCAAGAAATAGAAAGAATATGCCATCTTGGAACCATTATGCTATGGCAAAGATAAATATGCAGGGTCTTATGAAGACCAAAAATGGTATTAGCATGTCAGCCTTACTAGGCTTCTCAAAGAACCACGTAGGAAAAAAGTAATTCAGACTGAAAAAGTGACTTTATTCATATGGAAGACAGATATTGCCATTTGATCCAGCCAAAAATGCGCTCTAAATAACAACTTTCTGAAGCATTTTCTTTGTAAATATTTTGTTCTAAAATATTGTCCAAGTTCTACAATCTGTACGCACAGTATTTTGTACCTAAATCAAAATGAATAGGAACCTCTCACGTGATAAAAAGTTATTCCTTAAAGTTGCTTACAGGTGCAAAAGAACAGGAAATATCTTTCTGTTATGTATGACTGGTTTCATAACTGTTGAAGATGATTGCTGTATATCAGTGCAATCCATAATATCCGACTGAGACACAGAAACTTATTTCTTAACAATTCCAACAATCTGCCATGTTCACAGATACTTCTGAGAAGCAATGGGAGCAAAAAATGTAATAACTCAGAAGTTGGTCTGAGGATTTGGTTGACTTGTCTCATAACATAATAAGAGCAGCAGATTGCAGAGCAGATGGAAAAGAACTAGACTTCAAGCAATATACAAATTAACAAATTAAGGACATTGCTTCTTTACTGTATTACTCAAAATCGGTGCATAAAGAACAACTGGGTCTACAGCCAGTCAGCTGACAAGTGCTGGCATATAATTATAGCAGAGGATTCTATATGGAAAATGAAGGGAAGACAACAGCCTATTCCACTTGTCTGACAAAGCAAACACTTGTATTGAAACTACTACACCATCATCTGAAGTATACTGACCATACAGATCATATCAGCCAAAGGAGTTCAACACTGGACCTGTTATGAAGTTGCTCTAAGTTGTACTTACTGTTATATTCTTTTGTCTTTATGTTACTCAGTATTTAAACAAAACTATCACTGTGAAACACAGGAGACAAATTGCCAGAAATTGCACATTTGATCCTCAAATCAGCTAACTCTATTGCATACTTCACAATACAGTCTTCTTCTAATAACTTGATAATTATATTCATGACAATTGCAGTAACCTAATGAGAAATCTCATTAGCAGGACAATGCAGACGTTCAGCTAAAAACAAACAAACAAACAAAAACTAATAAATATTTATCTCATAACATTTAAATAACCTTTTCTCATCTCCTTTTGAAGGTTGTTCTATCAGTAGTCTGCCACATTTATGGACTGAACTTCCATTTCTTTACTGTAATTGAAAATAAAATCCTCTGCCAGATAAGAGAAAAAAAGAATGCACTGTGACCCTGTCCCTTTGGATTTACTGATTGTACAGGTACACTTTGCATTACACTGAATCATCCCTTTAATTTCCTCTAAGGTTACATCCAAGGGCTGGCAATAGATCTGCCTCTTGCAGGAATCCAGTTCCACTGTTTCACAATCAGTTTTCACATTTCCTATTATACCAGAGAGTGGTCAGCTGCCAGAACTTAAAGCTGATGACATTTTACTCTTACACAGACTGGAATTTAGCTGCTCTATAGGTGATTTAAAAAAAAAAAAAAACACCAAAGAGATAAACAACAGTGCAAAAGACTGAACTTCAGATATTTTCTTATTTCTGTATTTGTTGTGAAAATATATAATAATTTAGGTTGGTAGGAACCTCTGGAGATCACCTCATCCAAATTCCTGCTCTTGGCAGGGACAGCCTGTAGTGTAGTCCCACTTATTATTAACAACACAGTTATATTAATATCTACTACCTGTTAGATGTTGCTTGCATAACCCTGACAGATCAGCTAGAGTGAATGTTGGGAGAAAGGACCTGGGGTCCTGGCAGACACTGAGTTCAACACGAAACCAGCAATGTACTCTGTGGAACCAGCCTCCTAAACTCTATCAGGGAAAGCACTACCAGCATGTTGCTGGAAACGATCCTTCCCCCTGCGTTAGTGAGAATCATCTGGAGTGCTGGGTAAATTGCTGGCCTCCCCAGACTAGAGAGACGTGGACATACCAGAGCAAGTCCAGCAAATGGCCAGAAAGACAGCTAAGGAACTGGAACATAGCAAAAGAGGATGAAAGAGCTGGGATTATATTAGAAAGGTTTAGCCTCTGTAAGAAAGGGTAACCCTTTGGATCTTATCAGTAAGATGGGAAGAGTGTAGAGCCAGACTCTTCAACAACATCCTATTTCTGCATAAGAGACAATGGGAATAAATCAAAGTACAGAAAATTCCACTGAAACATAAGGAAAAAAATTTCACTGTGAAGGTGGATGAACATGGGAACAGAGTGCTCATAGGAGTTACAGAACCTCCAATCACAGATATTTCAAAACCCCACTGGGCACAACCTTGAACAATCGTAGCGAGCCTAGCTCTGAACAGGGAGACTGGACTAGAGGTACCCAGAGATTCTAACTTCAAATATGGCATGACCCATAGCCACGTGAGTGACTCAGGTAATCACTAGGTTACACTTTCCATTTAGTAGTTTTATGAGTGTAAAGATAAAAACATCTCTGCTTCCTTTTGCAGATTGGATGGCCCATCACAGAAAGACTGACAGTAGCAGACATTCCAAAAGGAACACGTATTCCATGATCAACTTATTTCAATACTTTAAACACATTTCAATTGATCAGATTTGGAAAGACGAAAATTTTGAAATGAAAAATCAATCTTTTTTCTCATTGCCAGAAATGTCCCAATTTGCTTAGATGTGCTAGTGACAAAATTCCAAATTGTGCATTCAGATTTTGAAAATTTCAGATGAGCTACAGTAATCATGTTGCTACATATGGAAAAAAAATTTTCAAATTAAAAATAAGCATTAGTGGGTTTTGAACTAAAAAGCCTACAAAGACTTCTTGTTAAACAAGAAATTACTAATGGAATGACTAAGAAAGAGCCATGCATTTGGAGAAATAAGCAAGTATCTTTATTGCGCTGTCCTTGGACTCCAGCTGGACTGCTGAAATAGAGTGATTAAGGCAATGGCAAAAAATCAGTTGCTTAAAAATACAAGACTTAAGTGTTATTCATCATACAGTCAGGAAACAGCTTTTTAGACTCAAATTTCTTACAAGCAGACCTTCCAGACATGACAGAAACCAAGAAGAGCAGAACGGGTTTCTTCTATAAAACGCTTCAGCTCTTAATGGGGTGTGGGTATGATACTCTTCTCATTTCTTTTCCAACATACTGTTTCACCCAGTGTCCTTTCTCACCAGTTACAAGCTTGACTGTCTCTGGCACAGATTCCTATCCATACTGTAAGTAGTACAGCACACTACAGCAGCACGTACTGTGCTGCCTTGTTGCTTTCCTACAGCTATTTTGTATAACACAACCCATATGGCTTTTTCCAGACAGAGAAGTCAAGAGTTTGGAAAAACTGCAGCCTTGGAGAGGTTGGAAGGGATCTCAAGAGATTCTCAAGTCCCATTCCTCTGCTAAAGCAGGCTTCCTACAATAGGTCACACGAGAAGGCATCCATGTGGGTCATGAATATCTCCATAGAAGGAGACTCAACAACCTCTCTGGGCAATCTGTTCCAGCACCCCATCATCCTTACCATAAAGAAGTTCTTATGCATGTTTGTCTGGAACTTCCTATGTTCAAGTTTTAGGGCCATTGCTCCTTGTCCTATCACTACACACACCAAGAAGATCTTGGCCTCATCCATTTGCCTCCCACCTCCCTTTAGATATTTACAAACATTAATCAGATCTCCCCTCATTCTTCTTCCCCCCAGGCTGAACAGACTCAATTTATTTCTTATAAGAGTGTCTTCCTTATAAGGGTGGCACTCCAGGCTCTTTATCACCTTTGCAGCCCTCCAATGGACTGCTTCTATGAGATCCCTGTCTTTTTTGAACTGGGGAGCCCAGAACTGGACACTATGCTGGTAGTATGCCTTCAGTCCACAAGAGCAACAGTGTAACCAACTTGAGTTTCCTGGGCATTTTGTATTCCTTTTCTTATTTTCCCTTTTTCTTCCCCTTCCCCCAACACAGTCCTAACAGACTGCTTATCATTACAAGCTTCTCTGCGTAAGTCCCTTAGGTAAGATTTGGTTATCAGCACTTCCATTTGTCTTAAAATGCTGTGTGACTACCATGAGGCAAAACTGAAACCTCAGATGTAAATTTTTAAGACATAGAGCTTTTTACCTGTAAAATAAATATTCATTAATCTTCAGGCATGTAGCCATGGATGGTCTAGATTTTTTATATGGGCTTTTCAGAGTTTTTGGTCATGTAGCTTTTTAATTGCTAACATATTTAGCTCTTTTTTTTTCTTTCTTTTTTTTTTTATATCTGCTAATCATAAGGAAGAAATCTTTTTCCAATGAAGCCAGTGATTCCATAATTATTTTTAGCAGGGATGACATTAAATTAGGTAGCGAGTGGCAATATTTCATCTAGTCACAACAGAGATGATTGTTCTTTGAGTCAATGTGGAACTCAAAATGGTTTTGCCAGACAGGCAAAACAGAAACAGTTATGCTTTGGCTGAACTTTCTCTTCAGAAATTTGTTTTCATTAAAAAATGCCATGTTTCCCTTACAAAAGTGAAGTGGCAAAACTATCTCCCCATTATAGAAAAGGAAATGATTTACTTCAAAACAATGAAGACAGAAGAGATTGGTTTTAGCATAAGGCTACATTGATATATTTCTCTAAAAGCTGAATGGACTGTAGGCATCCATAGTGTTTTAAATTCTTCCAAGACAGGAAGTTGTTATCTTGATACCATCAACATCATCAGTTTGGAACAAATATTAGCTTCCCATATTCTCAGATGTCTCCCAGGACAAAGAAAGGCTAGAAAGTAGAACAACCCCTGTGTTAGTAGGAACATTTTTCTTTCCACAGAAATAGTTTGGAATAAATTCCCAAAGATGAGAAAAGGACATAATACAAAATAATATATTGATAGGCTAGGTTTGGAATGCTAACGCTCAGCATTTTCACTGTTGCAAGATAAAGACATTCATTTATTACTAATTCTTTAATATCCTATTTTTTCTGAGACAATTTCAAATAGTTACACATATCATGAATAAAATACATACAAAATATAAAGTAAGAGTAGGGAATATATTCAAAATACTTTGTCCTGAACCTCTGGCCAAGGTTGCAAAGCAAAAAAATCTGAACTGATACAGAAAGCATCAGCAATAAAAAAAAGGTAATGAAAAAGTTTGTCATTCATCTATCTACTCCTGAGCAACAAGAGGCATTACAGAAAGCTCTATCACTAAAAGAAACTTTTGCCACAACAAAGGCTTTCATTTTTAGCAGGTAATTAATCTACAAATTGACGCCTGCAATTGTAGAAATAAATTTATTTTTAAGGTGGGTCAAGAGAGTAAGTGACTACTATTTACTTGAGTTAAAGTCATGAAATGCTAACGCGGCAAGCACCAAAAAGAAGTGATATTAAAAGAAAGAAAATCTTACACATTTGTAATTTCAGACTTTGTGTGGCCTCTGGTCTCGTTCATCAGTCTTTGCTTAATGGAGTGAAACTACTCATAGCTGTTAAGGTTTGTAGCTGGAGAAGAAGGAATGGCCATTCATCTTGAGCTTTGTAGTATGATTTTATGGCTCTGATTACTGCTTCCTCAAAGATGCAACTTACATATTTTTGCCCATATCTTTATGCTGTTCATTCAAAGTGAATTTCATTCACATCTCAATTTTTCAATTATTTGTATACAACATTTTAACTAGAATATTTCATTTTCAATTAAAAATAACATGACGATCATAGTAATAAGTTGTGAAATCACAGGTTTAAACGTCATAAATTATAAAATACAATAATCCAGTCTTATCTACATAATCTAGGTCTGACTATACATGAGGTTAGGCAAGTCTTTTAGAAAGTCTCAATTTTAATACTTTAACCATACACACAGAAAATGAACACAAATTTTCTGATGGTTGCTTAATCTCATAATGAAATGCCTGCATTTTATTTCTACTCTGAATAGAATCTGTCTAGATTCTGTGTTAAGATACTGTGTCTTCTAACACCACGCCAAACTAAACACTCTGTGCTATTACCAGAAGTCTTATTTTCCATCTCCATATCTGAAGTCTCTCTTCAAGCTTCTCCTGGAGTATTCCTGCATAAAACAAGTCTCAGACCACAAAGCTTGTGCTTCTACTTTGAGTCATTCTCAAGGATTTTTTTTCCCCCCCCACTCATGAGTTTTCACATGGAATCTCTAAGATACTATATTTACGCCCCCTTACTCCAGCTAAGTAATGCCTTCTTGCATATCAAGTTCTAATACTAGCTCATCTGGTCATCATTTTAAAAAATCATGTGAAATTGACTATCATAACTAACACTACACTTGCCATTCACAAAATAAAAGCTAGCATTGTTTTACCAGTAGTGAAGCAGTAGGAGTATTTTGCTGGTATAAGCAGTCATTTTCAAATGAGCTGGTTCTGCTGAAACCATCTACATGTTTTTTCAGTTACAGTGCATACACCCATACAAGCACTTACTTCTTTACCTCTTTACTAGAGGTAGACAGCATCACTGCTTTCAATGCTTTGACTTCTTCCTTTGTAGGTGTGCAGGTTCTATAAAGAAGCATGGTTGAAATCTGCTATTTATTATCTTGTCTCCCGAAATCTAATTCTTTACTTCTGAACTTTTTAAGAGTAACTAGTAATATAAAGAAGCATCCCACTGTAACTTAAATAAAAATCTGTGCTAAAGTTGGGTTTGCAAAATTATAACAAAAAATAGGCAGTTGCACTTCTGAATATTTACCCAAGTGATTGCCCCTTGTGCCCCTCCTGACTTATTTTTGACAGCCTTTAATGATGTTGACTATAGATATATTGAACTTGCTTCCTTTCACAATTCTAAATATTAAATTCCATTAAAAAATAAAAATGCATATATATAGATATACAGACACGGAAATGATGTACCTTGGCATGAAGGCATTTTAATTCACTCCTGGTTAATATAATCTAGACGGGTTTTTGCCATAACATTCTTCACAGAAATGCTGTTATGTACCAAAACGAATATTTCTCAATGAAAACACAAGTTTGCTAAAGCCAGTCTTGCACAGAAATCACACAGTTCCTGTGCTCTTAGAACTGCAACAACCAAGATTCTCTGAAAGACTGAGTAACAGTAACTCCACCAGTTACGACTTCACAGCAACAATGCTGAAAATGGTTTGGGCAATCTGTTATTGAACAACTGCATTACACTGCCATAAAATAAGTGCAAAATATCAATATGTTATTCATCAACTTTTTCCAACAGGATTTCATTAATGAAATTGCAAGGCATCATGCAACTAATCTATCAGGCTTCCCTAAAATAACCTGCTTGACGAGATTAGGGATTTCTGTGTATAAGCAATAAGAAAGCTTGTATCTCACATTCACACCAGCCTTGAAATGGGTCCCATTGGGAAGCATTTATTGTCAAACAGTTAATAGTCAATAATTCTAGATGCTCAGATTAGTAGCTTCAAATAAATATAATCAAAGAAATAAGTTCAAAGCTTAAAATGCTTTTTTAGAACAATCAATTTAAAGGACTCAGTGATGCAGTTAAGAACAAGTATTTGGACAAAATGATGCAAATGGGTTTAATGACATACGTTGAAGTGCAAGAAGCAGCATGTAAAGCATTAGACACACAAGTGGCCCCTAGATTCATACAGCTGCCAGAGAACAGGAGAACATAAGTTTTTTACTAGTAATGATGTACTAAAGTAACCTTCTGATTTTGGAAATAAGTTTTGCTGCATGCTGGCTGCTTTGGTGTAGTACAGCAGAACAGTTACCTTCACATACATTAATGTTTCTGAAGTTAGAGAACATGCACTTAAACTAAGCATAGACTCATAGAATCACAAGGTTGGAAAGGACCTACAAGATCATCTAGTCCAACTGTCCTCCCATTACCACTGCTACCACAAGCACTAAACCACATCTCGCAGCTCCTCATCCAGACACCTCCTGAACACTGCCAGGGATGGCGACTCCACCACCTCCCTGGGCAGCCATTCCAGTGCCTGACCACTCTCCAAGAGAAAAACTTGTTCATCATATCTAACTTAAATCTGCTCTGATACAACTTGGGGCCATTTCCCCAGGTCCTGTTTGTTGCCCGGGAGAAGAGGCCAAACCCCTTTCTTCTTCACAATCATCCAGCCACTCACTGGATGGGCTACAACGTTGCATGGGGTTGTTGTGGCCAAAGTGCAGAACCCAACACTTGGCCTTGTTGAACCTCATCCCATTCACCTCAGCCCAGTGGTCCAGCCTGCCTAAATCCCTCTATAGGGCCTCCCTGCCCTCATGCAGATCAACACCACCTCCCAGCTTGGTGTCATAGAATATTGCTATGGAGCTCGCTGAGCCAGAGCATCCTGGAAAAATGAAGTTCTTTGGAAACTACATAACATAGTTCTGAGGAGAGTGATCTTGTATCAGTTTCTACACAGCAGCTGGTTCTCAGCTGGTTTAGATGATGCAGTGTTTTCAACTTGCTCATGGCAAAACTGAATAAAAACAAAATGGAATACACAAGCAACCTGAAAGACTTTAAGATAGGACTACTATAAAGCTACAAGCATTGCAGGCCTAGTTCTCTACTTTTTGTGTAGTGCACACAGCACTTCCCATGAAATAATGTGACCAAAGAAAGCAGTATATATTTATTTGCTTTGACAGATGACTGAACTGCAATCAGGAAACTGGATAACTCCTGACACAAATAATTAAACAATAAAGGTAAGACAAAGTTGCAAAATGTAATCATGTTAGGAACATACTGAATCAGAACTAATCTGCAGTTAGATGTAATTAATTATAACGAGGTAGAATATAGCATCACATATTCATCTCAGGATTTCCTTATGGAGATTCACTTGGAGGGAAAAAAAAAAAAAAAAAAAAGAGAGAGAAACAAAAGTTCCAACTACCAGATCAGAAATGCAGCTAATGAAAGCAGCATGACTCCTCACATTCACAAATTTAAGCAAGTCATGGTCTCGCCACAGCTGGTACTCCTTCAAGTGGATTCTTTACATTTTCAGGGTCATATGGCCTCCAAATAACCAGCAAAGCCAATTCAAACAAAAGGGTAAGGATAAATATATGCTTCTAAATACACAGGTCTAATTGTAAAAGCTTTCACCACATCCGTCAGATTCCAAACCTTCTGAATCTCACCAAGTTAAAAAAAATAAAATAAAATTGTAGAACTCAGAAAATCAGTGCATGTAAGTTTATCACAAGTTTTCAGCAACTCCTTTCAGAATGAATTCATTAAGTAAACTACTAACAGTATGCAAGAGATCAGTGTGAACAAGTTCCTGGTTTGATTCATTGCTAACACGGAGATGTTAAATACATTGTTAGGTACGGCTGCAGTTCCATTTGAAATTACCAGTTTCAAATAGAATCCCAGAATCACAGAATTGTAGGGGTTGGAAGGGACCTCCAGAGATCATCGAGTCCAACCCCCCTGCCAAAGCAGGTTCCCTACAGCAGGTCGCACAGGTCGGCATCCAGGCAGGTCTTGAACATCTCCAGAGAAGGAGACTCCACCACCTCCCTGGGCAGCCTGTTCCAGTGCTCCGTCACCTCACTGTAAAGAAGTTCTTGCGCACATTTGTGCGGAACTTCCTATGCTGCAGTTTCCGGCCATTTCCCCTTGTCCTGTCTCCACTCACCACTGAAAACAGTCTGGCCTCGCCATTCTGCCCCCCACTCCTCAGATATTTATAGACCTGGATCAAGTCCCCTCTCAGTCTTCTTTTCTCAAGGCTGAACGGACCCAGTTCACTCAGCCTTTCTTCATAGGAGAGATGCTCCAGGCCCTTCACCATCTCTGTGGCCCTCCGCTGGACTCTTTCCAAGAGATCCCTGTCTTTTTTGTACTGGGAGCCCAGAACTGGACGCAATACTCCAGATGAGGTCTTACAAGGGCAGAGTAGAGGGGGAGGATCACCTCCTTCGACCTGCTGGCCACGCTCTTTTTAATGCACCTCAGTAAGCCATTGGCCCTCTTGGCCACAAGGGCACACTGCTGGCTCATGGCCAACCTGTCATCCACCAGGACACCCAGGTCCCTCTCCGCAGGGCTCCCCTCCAGCAGGTCATCCCCCAACCTGTACTGGTGCATGGAATTATTCCTCCCCAGATGCAAGACTCTACACTTGCTTTTGTTAAACCTCATCCGGTTTTTCTTTTTTCCCAGCTCTCCAGCCTATCCAGGTCTTGCTGAATAGCAACACAGCCTTCAGGTGTGTCAGCCAAGAAACTGCACATTATTCACTGATACACAAATATACTTTCCATTTATTAATTGAAGTATGGCCACATGTTAGTTTTACCAGTCAAAATTAAGACCAAAAAGAAGATTATTAATAACATATCTATAGTTCTGGAACTCTGCACAACATGCTGCAGCACAGAGTGCTGTAACTAGGTGTGAGCTGTTACTGGATTGCACTAATGAACTAACCCTGCCCTTCAACATTTAACTAATTTCATTAAGATAGATTAATGCTTGTGATTATGCAGAAACAAAATAGAATAAGAATCTCAGACTGAGACAGATGGTCATAGCAGTGCATACTACCTGGCTGTTAGATTATATACAGAATGATTTCACCAAAATCTAGCATTAGCATATAACAGAAGGCTCAAACAATACTTCAAATTGATTAAAAAAATAAATAAATAAATGAAAAATCTACTAATTTGTGCCTACTGCCCATTTCATTTTCTCCCCATCAGCTAATTACTTAAGGGTGTGAGTAACTTGTGATAATTCCTTATGATTCAGAACTAAGCATGTGTATTTTTGACAGACCTAAAAAGAGCAGATACTTTACTGCATTTTCATTCCTCTTATTTTTATAGGACATTATAGTGATTTTCACTATAAACAAATTTCTGTCCAGTATTAATATTTAAGCATAGGGGAAATTGATTCCCTTACTCACATTTCCTCTCTGACTCGCTTTCTCCACTTCTAATTTACTTGCTTAGTTCTGTCCACCCACTCTCCTGGTTTTCTATTATTTCTCCTTATGCCTACGCTCATGTTGTCTGTATAGATTGTGGATTACAGCACTAGAGTGTGAATCAGGAGATGCTGACACTGCAGATGTGCCCGGCTGAGGTGGAAATAATTCTGTTAAGAATAAATATCCCAGATAAAGACCAAGGAGCCACCTGGAGCTGACAAGAGATAAATAAGATTATGCTGCAGGAATTACTTACCTTGCTCAAAATGCCAAAACCAGAAGGGCTGACATTCCCACTTACATCTCAAGGTTACAAACATGAACAGAAATAATTTACTTTTATTCCTATTAGACAGATATTTCTCCTCACTAAACCACTGAACAGAGCTTAGCAATTTAACAGATGGCATTTCAAATGAATCTTAAAGCTACAGAAAAAACATGAAAGAAGTTTGTTCCATGGAAACTAGCACAAAGGTGCAGTTTTAATCCAACTCTACATCAGAATATGACAAATTATTATTATTTTTTTAAGCCAGCACAGTTCAGATCATTGCTTACATTTCTGTCAATTCTAAATTCACTCTGATGACACAAAATAATTTATGTTTGAGAAAATATATTTTAAAATTTCCAATAAATGGCTGCTCTTGGTTGCTCTATCCAAAGAGAAAGAACAAAATCAAACTTAACATCAAATGTAACTGGGCACTTGGGAACACTTCAGAAAAGGTAAACCAAAGATCTTTCCCACAATTTTATTTACATAAATGTCTATGTGTAGAGCTGCTGACAGTAGAAAGCTTCATAAAGAATAAAATACCGACATGCCTCATAAGCAACTGTGTTAATGAACTGTTTGCAGGCTTGCAGCAGGTTAAGAATATTAAGCCTTTGCTCCTGCTGAGTACAGAAGGTACTTGCTATTTGTTATCTCACTAGGAACTTGCAATAACGTTTCATGGTAAGGATATCTACACTCTGTAGTTAATGGCTAGTAGGTAAAAAGTATCTGCTTGAGATCACTGATAGATTACACATATCATCTATACAGCAGGTCTGACAGCTCTTTGAAGTCTGACTTCGCAATTAAGTATATAGATAAATGAAGACTGGTCTCCTATTGAATTACTCTAGGGGCTTGATCCCAATTTTCCAGTTGTTTTCCAATTTTAGCAGGTATGCTTTCCTGTATCTTCCAACAGCAGAACAGTTTCCTGATGTTATCTGCACCTACAAAAAGCCTGTCCTCAGCATTTCAAAGGTCAAACTATTAAAATTGTATTCTCATACTTACAGAAGTAACAGTTAATATATGGATACGGACTTTGAATGTTCTTACACAATCTGTATGACTAATGGCAGTTACTCCCATGTTTGTACCTGTCAAATTTAAAACAGTTGCAAGCATTCAATATCAATCACAACATCGTACTGTATTTACAACTATAAATGCCTGATTAATTTGAAATGCTTGCTGTAAGGAGCTAAATACTTTTTACTCCTGTATAATTACTCCTTAAAATTATCCAGTTCCATGAAGTCGCATCACAAACTGAATGTATTCCAATTTTTAACATAGAGAGCATCCTTTTTCTAAGAACAGTGTGAAGGACAGTTGTATCTTACAATTAACATCCTTTTCCTAGTGCAGATTATTTACATATATAAAATATATTTTTAATATATATATAATTTTGTATATGTACGAAATATTCTTTGAAGCACTGTTTTCAATCAAAGCAGACAGAATAACGCTGCTTTAATTGTGATGAAATAATAATTGAATACTGAAAATGCAAACAAAACATTCTCTTGGTTGCATTTCACTGCTCTACGAGTGTTACAAAAGTCCCTTCAGTGGCAGCAAGGAGAAAGTTACTTCTGCGAGGTGCCTGGCACGAGCTAAGCTGCCATGCTGGTATACAAGGAGCAAGAAGGAATTCTACAGGAGTTTCTGCATGCAAACATAAGAGAGAAAGGGTAAAAGGTGATTGTTAATTTAGGAAAGCATCTACAAAGAGTGGTTCTTTCAATGTTTTTTTTTTTTTTTTTTTTTTTTTTTTTTAAATTTATTTTTTTTTTGTCTCAGAAAAGAAATCCCATTTCATTTGCATTTCCTCATGCCATTCTTCCTTCGCTGTAAACTGAAGTTTCAGCTCTTGAGAAGCCCAGACGAACAAAGCCATTCATTCAAGATGGCCTTTACCCTTTCAGTATCTTTTTCTTCTTTCTGTTTTTTTGTTTTGTTTCTTTTTTTTTCACTCCAAAAAGAAGTCTCCACTTCTGTTTATTGGCTCCATTATATATGGGCCATTTTTGAAGCCAAAGTGGAACACTTCAGAGGAAAGAAAGTGGGCAGCGGTAGAAGACATACAGGACCCAAATACAAAACAGTCATGAAAACAGAGTATTATTCATTCCATTCCCTGTATGGGAACTGCTGAGTCACAGCCTGAACCTCTGATCGATCACCTGAGGCGAGCCATAAGTCAACCATGGGAGCACAAGTGAAGGCAATTCACCTGTGCTGCCGGAAAAGGTGGAGCCTGGCTGCACCTCTCCTGGACCCATTTAAGAACTGGCTACCAGTGGGAAAGGGCCTCTTCTGAAGATCCCTCCGCTGGAGTTTTGCAGCGAGCCCAGGACGTGGATAAGCATTCTATCTATTCTCACTCCCACGCTTCCTTCTTAGATGTCTGGCCACCGCACATTGCTGTAAGTTAGAACCAACAATCGCTACCATGCATTACAGTCGTTTCAAACTTCCGCAAGACCATAAATATCTGCAGGTCACAAGAAGAAACAAAAAATATGCTCGTGTGTTACTTTCAGATTTATAAAGGTTTAAACTGGACTGGAAAAGGAGTATTATTACGTCAGCTTTTTGTTACTGCTAGTTCCTACAGTAAACAACAGTGTTTTATTTATCTATATTCTGGCAACAACACTGAAAACTAGTTTATTATGCTCTTCCTGGTGCAATATAAATTAGCACAAGGACACTTTGGAAAACCTCACAGAGCAACTAACCACTGTTTGTTGGTGGGAAGCTCCAAAAAATTTTAACATTCCATGGCACCATTATGCATATTTTAACAGCAGCAGATTTCACCAGCAACTCTCTCTTCTGAAGAACTATTTTTCGCAAAAAGATCAGCAGCACAAGACCATCCCTCTCAATTTGTAAATGCCTTTGGCATACAATACCCATTAGGCAATCATAACTTTGGCATCTATTAAGTAAAATGCACTTTCATAAAATACACATACAGTGAGCATCCAGGAATCAAAATTCAGTTATCTCAGCTTAGCCCACACTTCTCCTCTACTGTCTTTTATCCAGAGGGTCACAATTTTCCCCAATGTCTCATTTTAGTGACCAAAACTTCAGAGAAATTGTGGAAATTATTACAGCCACTCAAGTAGCCTGGAAGCAATGTGCTTCCCCACTTATCCTGAGATAGAACAAAACCACAGCTTTCTCTTAACCTGATCAAATACTGCTCTATGCAGCGTCACAAAGCATCTGTATGTCCAAAACACAAAGTTTGTGTTTTGTCTTTGTGTAAAAGACTGCTTTTACAGAACAGTGATAGTTGAGATCCCAGGCATAAAGTGCCTCCCAGTGGTGAGGAGTACAGAAACCAATATGGGTTCAGCGTAAAGAAAGGCTGCATGCTGCTGAGATCCCAACTTCCAGCTCAACTCCCACCTCATACTCTGCTGTAGTGGCACTGATGCTCACATTAGACCAGAGGCAGACTGAAGTAACTCCTTTGCACACCCCTATATATAAAAAGGGTGCGAAGGACTGAGCATCTTGAATCCTACATATATATATATATATATATATATATATATATATATATATATATATATATAGTTCTTAGCATCCTTTTTCCCCACAAAAAGGTGACACTAACCAGAGTGCTTTTGTGTCAACTGTGGTTAATACGGGCCAGACCAAGCTTACCACACCAATTAATTAAGATGCTCATGAGGAAGATGTGTAGATGATACATGATACAAGATCCTTTTTACTGCAATACTGACAGCAAGAATACTAGTATATAACTGCTGGCTCAGAGGAGGCCTTAGAAAAGAACTTAGACCATGAGAAGTCCATCATTTCTGTATTTAAGAAATTAGCTAGATTTAATCCACGTGAATCCATCTGAGATGAAGCCCTGCGTTACTGAAGTATTTGAGAAAGAACTTAAATCTCCTTGTACAGTTGGAAGAGTAGCACCACTAGGATAGCACTTTACAGGTGTTATGATCAGAAACATTACCATGGTGAAAAAGAAGAAACGCTTACCTGTTTCTGAGGATCCAGGCTCACGATAGAAAACTCCAAAAAGGAAAGATCTCCAGAAAGAGATCCTTCCCTAGTGGTAGTCAGCCATTACGTGAGGTCTAGGAGGGGTGGAGCCAGGCTTCCGGTAACACAGGTGAATTGCCTTCACCTGTGCTCCCACGGCTGACCCAGTCCTTGCCTCAGGTGATCAATCAGTGGTTCAGGCTGTGACTCAACAGTTCCCATACACCCCTCCATCTTGAGTCAGTGTGCAGTGATTTCAAACTGATCTACACTGCCTTGCTTTGTGATCTGCAGATCTGCAGTCCAGAAAAACAAACAAACAATGAAATGAAAACCATAAACCACAACCAGGTTTAAAAAAAAGCAGCAACAAATGTGTATTTTTGTTGCAAATGAATTACTAATACTACTAATCTGTGGCATGGAGACTTGAACTATGCTTGTCTGTCTCCCACAGATGTTTTCACTGTCTTGCTCTCTGTGCTCATTGTTTCTGAGGTACTTTCATTTCCATCTAATTAATTAATTACTTCCAATTAATTGACAGAAGCTTCATACTGTATTATCGAAGGATTACAAATTAAATTTTAATTGTGGTTCATTGTGCAGGAGAAATCAAGTATAAACATAATCACACACGATTATAAAATAAGTATGCTAGACATTTTCCAGAACAGATGCATAGTGTCCAAATTATCATCAATTCCGATATACTGTAAACAAGACTCATTTATTAAACTCAACATATCACACCTCCCACACACAAATGCATGAGACAAATGTTTAAAGATTCAAATTTTCACAGATGGTAGCAAGAAGAAAACACCGTTATAAAACAAAAATTTTATGCCTGTGGTCTTCAGCAGTCATTGATGTTCCACTGAAAGAAACACAACATTCCCACTATAATTCTCCTTTGCCACAGTAGCAGCAAAATCAGAGTTGTCACTGTGAGTGTGGTTTGACATCATGGAGAACTTGATCCCTGCACTGCAAGGTGCCAAACACAACTATGTGTTCGAAGACAATTTAGCAACTCTTTGGGTCAGAAAACAGTCTTTGCAGTAAGAGTATGTGAGTTTGTGAAAACAGACTGGGAGAAAAGAAGTTAGAGAATGGGAGCATGCTGCTCTGAATCTGAAAATCTGAAAAAGGTGTCTTCATCACTGCAGCGTCCAGGAGAGGATGGCTCTGCTTGCTTTAAATGTTCTGTGAAACTTCATCTGCTCTGGAAGAGCAAACAGTATTTTTGGAGATTGTGGGAGGAAGAAGGATAAAGCAGAGACAGTTATTTCCAAAGATACACATTTTTTATTAAAGGTTGACTTCAAACCATCTGATTGTCAGCCTCATCAGTGAATTCAAAATTTATTACGTAAACTAGGCTAGATCCTCACTTGATAAAAACCTGTGCAGCTCCACTTTTTCCATTAAGGGGAAGGGTGAGTTTTTGAGGTCATGAGAAAGTCAGCATCTCTCACAAACAACCTGAAAGGACATTGACTATTAGGTGGTATTTAAGAAATACTTAGTACATAATATCTGAGTAAACTTTTTAACAAATGAAAGGAGATCCACACTTTGAAATGGCTGACAAACTCTTCACTACAACCATTACCATTAACCGCTGAAAAATAAGACTTTTCATTGTAGATAGACCTCAGATAGTAACCCTCAAAATTCTGATTTTAAACCCCATAGCTAGAGGCCATCTTTCAAACATATAGAGCATGTGAAGAAGCAACAGAAGAGCTCTTCCAAACTACCATCAGAATGGTAGAATGCTATTGTCAGAATGCTATTAAAGAATAGTCAGTGGGTTCGTCCAGATTATAAAATGCAATCCTGTAGTTGTTCGTCCTACGGTCCTACAGATCAGTGTCACTCAACTCGTCAACTGTCACTGAGCTGAAAATATTAGAAGTTGACTGGTAATAAAACTACAGATGATCCAGTGATATATAGCAAATCATAGGCACAATTACGTGTCTTCAGTCATCATTCTAATGTCAATAAATTAGTGCTAATCTGTAAAACAAGGGATATCATATGAGAAAGCATAACATAAGCATCATTACAGCAACAAAACACGATGTCTCTGTTCAGATTAACAGATAACAACATCCCTGAGAATATACACAGAGAACTGCCTCTCCAGAATGTGAAGACAGTATTCCTTCTAGGTTTGGAGGCATTTTTGGACAGCATACATATTTTCAGAATGCTGTTTTGGGCCCAGATGCTCTGATGGAAAACACTAGAAAGAAGATACAGGAATTACTGAGTAATCAGAGGACTGTAAATCCTGCCTTGCAATGACAGTCCTAAGAATGTATCTATCTGATCAAAGTGAAGATTAAGAGGGAATTTGATTACACCACACAAGTACCTACATGGGAGATTATTGATAGTAGAGAGCTCTTTAATCTAGCCAAAATGTGAGTAACAGCACTAAATGGTGGAAAGATTAAATTAAACAACACAAAGCAGAAATGATGCTTAACTATTAAAACAATTAACCTTTGAAATGCCCTGGCTTTTAAAGTTTAGGAGTCATACCTGATGTGAACCAGTAGAATTTATGCCAGTAAAAAGAGAGATGCTTCTCACATGCCTTGGTTCTAGAACTTGTGTACTGTTAGGAAAAGTATCACGCAAAAAAAAAAAGCTTCCTGACTTTCTGGAACAATCAAATAATAATAATAAAAAAAATAGGCACTATGTTCACGCATTGCTGCGAAATTTTTCTTAACTGTCTTTTATATTACATGCATGGAGCTAGAGTCTCCTGTTTTCCTGTATTCTATTCCTGCACAGGAAACCCTTGAGATTCAGCAGCATGTTTCTGAATACACAGGTACACACTGCTAATGATACTGGAACACTGCCTCTCAGGATCATCAGGTTTTCTGTGTGTTCTACAGAATAAGCAGAACTACTTACATTTTGCCTGTGAAAGAATGCCAGCTCACTAAGTAAAAGACTGGGCCACTAAATGGAGCGCATAATACTGCCAGTCATCTTCACAGAACATTTACATTGGCATGTATACAAGCATGTCAAAAATCAACATATATGAATATATCGCAATAAAGTGATTGCTGGCAGTTTTTGAGGTTGTACTGCCGCTGTAACTTTAAAATGCATTCATTGTAAGTTTCCACATGGGACCTGCAGTCTATTACAAGATGCTGCTTTATGCACGCTGCAGACGCTCCGCTGTCATTTAGCAGTCTGCTGACAAAAACAGAATTGTATTTTATATACAGTGACACGCGATGAAAATGTGTTATCTACATGATTTATAAAAAGGAAACCATAGTATGTGTACTCTTGTGGTGATAAACAGTATGCAAATTGCAAATCCAAGGACAGATACTGAACTAATTCAATGTTTTGAATGTTGAATAAGTTGTGTAACACATGCGCATGTGTGTGTGTGGGTGTCAGAGAGACTGAGAGAAGCTGATTTATCCTGTCGAGCTTTTAGATGTTTCTTCTCGGATATTTATAACAAGATATCACTCTTTAGGGTCACATTACTGGTGGCTTATTTAGCTAATATTTTAGGACTGTGGGGAAAACATTTGATGAAATATATTCAGTCCAGCATCTGATAGGTGCTCTGTAAAGTGAATGAATGAAATGGTGACTGAAAGAATGAAACAGGCAGCTTCTCTTTGGTATAAATTTGTTAACAAACAGAAGAATTTGGACAGAACTGACACACAAAGCGCACCCAATGAATTTACAATAGTATCTCTGTTGCTTCACAAGAGGCTTTCAAAATATCTTTCCATTCTCATTTTCTCCCATCTGTGCTTCCCATGTTTTGTCCATCTGCAGTGTCTTTGAAAGGAAAGAGCAAGACTATAATAAAAGGCTAGTAAACAGTCAGATGGAAGTAAACTCAAGCTTCCCAATAGAACTCAAGTATCTTTATGTAGCATTCAACAACCCTTCCCTGCCTATTCCTCAAAAAACACTTCAATTCACTGCCTTTTTTTACAACTTTGTTAGATTTTACATTATAAACTTTCCCATGTGTTTAGCAGCATTGGGAAAAAGAGAAAACATTCATTCTCCAATGGATATTCAGTTAGCAAATTTGATACAGAGGCTGTGCACTTGCTGTAACTCCATAATAATGTATAGTGAAGTAACTACTGCTGTTCCAAATCCTACCTTGGAAAGATCTGGAAACTGTGAATTAGCCATAAAAGCAGAATCTCAGATGAATAAATAAACACAGGCCATTACATTCAACTGATCTTCCCATTTGCAAGTCTATATTAGTCAGTGAAGATACCACTTTTTTTCCCCCACTTTCTTGCTAGATTTCCTTTCATCACCAAAGTATCTCCAAATTTCTAAAGTAATCACGACTTTATAATCAGTTGTGTCTGGAAGATAATTTGTCTTTTACGAGATAACCTAAGAGGAAATTTCAAAAATCAGGAATTTTCTGTACCAAGAATGGTAGAACAGGCATGTTGCAAATGACATGTAATGCTCTACTGTATGTATTTCATATGGCTTGATACATGTAAGATAGTGTTTGAAATATATCTTTATATCTAACATTTAAGAAATATACATCATCAGAATAATATAATTGTGATTGTACTTTTCCAGATCAAACATCTATCCCGGTACTCCACCTCCCACAGATGGTCAAGGAAAGGTTTAGGATAAGAAACAATAGATGATACTTCTGCATTACAGACTCCCAGATTTGAGTAACCCAAGGCTCAAGGACTTTCTCAATCAAATGTGATATCATTGTGTTTAAAATTCCATTTATCTTCATTCTACCATGTGATATTATTTGATAACCCCTACATTTTACAATATGAGAAGGCAAAAAATTGTTCTCCAGTTTGTGTGTGCCACCTGTAGACTCTAGTCCACTTTTATAGACTCTAGTCCACTTAATAGCTTCTTGTATGAAGAACGTTCCTTCGATCATCCTTGCTGCACTTTCAGTATTTTTGAGATCTATATATTATTTTTTGATGAGGGAGCAGAATGATGCATATTATTCAAGATGCGAGATTGCTTCAAGTATGAACAGTGGCATGATTTCTGTTCCTCTTATTCTTTTTTCCCTACTATTTTCCTAATAATTCCTTATATTCTCTCATCTGCCCTCTGCTCACTGTTGAACTGACATTTGTTATACAACTACCTATATTAACTCTCATCTCTGTTTGATGTAGCTGAAGCAATAGCTTTTCATATTAGAGAGCAACACCATCCTCTAGAAACCTGGTGCTGTGAAATCCTTCTGCAACTCTTTGCAGTGAGGTTTCATTTTCACTTCACTGAACAAAGTAGTGTCATCAAAGACTTTACCCTCTTTCCCAGCACAGTCTGCAAACACTGAGCAGTACAGATACCAGTACAGATCCTCTTGACACATTACTAAGAAACTTCCTCATTCTTAACACTGATTATTTACTTCTGTCCTTTGTATCCTGTCTTTTAAAAGGCTGTTTGTTTCAATACATCTACATTTTAATCCTGACTGAGATTCTTGAAAATCTTAGATCAGAAACTTGTTGAAAGACTTCAAGTAAGTTAATATCAATTGAATTTATTTGTTCGCATGTTCAGTGATGCCTTAAGGCACTTAACTGTAAGAGATTTTTGCAAGGCATAACCTTCCCCTACAGAAGGATTCTTTCAGACTCCTCTTAGTAGTGCATATTTGTTTACAGTTCATTGATCCCATCAGCTTGCCCAGCAGGGATGTCAGACTTCTGCAGCTGTGGTTTTCCAGCTGTCTCTGTGTGTATTTTAAAGTATTAACTGCAAAAGTGACCAAAAGTTTAATTTAATTTTCAAACTGTGTAGCACAAAACTTTGAACTACAGCAACATACTTCTCCAAAGCATGCTTGCTATAATGGGTAAAAATCCAGGAATTATATGCCTCAATTCACCAGAATCCTTTCAAATGTTTTGAAAAGTGTTACTCTGCATTTTAATACAATTTACTGCTCTTCCAAAGCATATTCCACTTGTGAATCTGCCAGTGTCAGAGATGAAATTTTACACACTTCTTTTGAAGGTGTACTTTTTTGTACTTGTTCCATTACATCATCTAGAAACAAATTATATACCTTTTTAAAGTTATTTTCTACCTGCCAGTAGCTCACTAACAGGTTTCTGTTAGCTGTGCTCAAAATAACTCATTCCTAAACAACACCTGCCTGAAATTGGCTGCCCTGTTTCACAGGAGCAACACTGTTCCATGAGATGGATTCAAGACCAGAAGGTAGGACTACCTCAGATCTTCTGAAGATATTTGAAGGAATATTATTAAATACTGGATGTTAAACCCAATGATCTGTTCATCACATGGATGTTACAGGACTGGCTAGAACTCAATAGAATACTGAATTTTCAGAGTTTAATAAGAGCCACTTCTATTTATTAATAGGAAAAAAAAAAAGTTATTGCGTATAAACCAGGAAAAAAAAACACAACAAAGCAACCTAATTGAAAAAACAACCTGATTGAACAATAAATGCTCTCATCAGGGTACAAGGTAATTTTCCGTAACTGTAATCACCTTATACAGGTCTTAAGTAAACACTGTCACGGTCAGAAATTCAAGGGATGAAGAAAGCACAATTATATCTAAAACAAATCATCTTAACAGGAACAACTGCAATCTAAGCCATTACCACCTCTGCCATTCCTTACCAGCAGGGGCAGAGCCAGAAAGGACAATTCAAACATCTTCTCTCAGCGTTGCACAACTGGCTGCAGTTTTCCTGCACAGATCTCATCACTATCTCCTGTCTATGCTGTGCACTGTTCTAGCAAGGCTCTCAACTGCTGGGCCCTGAGGACCTTTGACTCACCATGCACTAATTTCAGTGTATTTTCTCTATGGAGAAAAGGCAAGCTCCATGGCACTCACCTCTGCAGCCTTCTTCTCCGTGTTCCCATTCCCTGAGGAAAAGCTAAATGTTGTATTTTGCACGTACCGCCTCCTGTATGTGAACTCAAGATGCTTCTCACTGTTTCATTCCTGCTGTCAGCACAGGTTGTGGGAAATTTTTCTGGAACACTGTAAATGGTTATCAATGTGGTAACCACCTTAGAATCTTCCAACAAAGCCTTCATTATGTGCTCTGAGAAACAAGTTCTAGTGTGTATTCTTGAAGGCAGCTCTGCACTCAAAACTGACAGAAGGAATAAACAGCAACAAGCACTAGATACCATAGTAGCTACTCCATCTACAGGTTGAGCAGTTTAGAGAAGAAACAGTGAAACACCTGCAGTAGAAGCAACTGGTCCGGTTATTAAAAAGGTCTATGTAATACAGTATTTATCAGGGCACTTTTAGTGTTTTTCCAAATACTTACAGGAAGCAAGAGAAAAATCTGAGCTTCTGTTAACATGGCCTGATATACTTCTACAAGCAGCAATGTGAGTTAATTGAAGATTGGATGTGAATGACAGACAGAGATTGGATGGAGGCCAGGAGATTTCGGGAAATATCAGGTTAATTTACATCAATAACAGATGCACTATGCAGAACAATGGAAATCATTTTACTTTTATAAGCAGTAAGACTGACGTCAAAGTTCTGGACTTCACATTTTTAAAGCATGTTAAAAAGAGAAAAGAATAATGTGTTAAAATAAGGCTGGAGAGAAAATATACAGTGAGTTCAAAAACTTGCCTGTTCAGTGGACTAAAAATAGCACTGAGAGGTGACCTAGTCATAGAACAAACATGCCTACAAAAAAAATAAACACTGGGTACAGAAAAATCCTTTATCACAGAAAGGTATTAAACAACCAAGAATCAGAAGCTGTAAACTCTCAAGTCAGAAAAACAGCTCAACAATTCTCAGAACAGCAGCAGCTTCTCTGACATATCCAGTGACATATTTAGATCAAGAACATTTCAGAGCTGCAGTTTCTCCTCCATGCACTGGCAGTGTGTATATATCCTGAAGCATTTACCAACACAAAGCAGACACCTCTGGGACAGCATACCTGTCTGCTGTCAAACTCTATGTTCAAAGCCAGATGTAGTGTCCCCCAAAATACAGCAGTCAGAATGGATAAGGAGTAAATGGCATCTTCCTATCCAAATCCTGGGAAACTGAGAAGACCATGAAGCAAGTTCCTCCCTAGGAACAGGCAGAAGGAGGGGCTCCACTTGAATCACAGGTTGTAAAGTAGGGAGAACTGACTGAACATTTGTACCACATAAGCACCAGGTACACAAGAAACAAGGAACTGGAATACAAACTATTCTCTTCTAATATTTCGTTAGTAAAAGTGCAGTCTGACACTTAATCAATGCCCATTCTCTGGGAATAGCTTACCAGCTTGGCTCCATCCTACCTTTCTAACCATCTATTTGGCTATGATGCACAAAGAACAGATGGGCAGAAGAGAAGATATTGTCCATGCTTGGTATTATGAAGTCTACATGTACAGTATATTGTTAGCAAATATGAGGAACTGTTATGGGGACCAAAACTGCTCACTACGCTTAAAGGATTACCAAATGATCAACATAAAATCAGTTTTCAGGTTTCATTACACACACATGAAATCACTGTTTAAGTAGTCACAAAATGTTGTTGCGGAGAAATGCTTCTCCTGTTTTATTTGTTGCGGAGAAATGCTTCTCTTGTTTTACATTTATTTACCTGAAATTAATAAAGGAAAATATTACCTGTGCACATCTGGGATTATCCAAAAATTACACTTGCAAAACAGCTGTTTTGCAGAATAAACTGATAGGAGGACTTCTATTTAAAACTTGCACTCTACTGAATCCCTGATTCACAGTAGCTTTGGCCTTTATACCATAAAATAAAATGGACTCAAACAAGTCTCCTGTTGGATAGAAGGAGGGGAAAAAATAAAAGCAATCAATTATATACCCAATTGTCTCAAATGTATCTCAGAATTGGCAAAGCGTTAACGTAAAACATTTACAGAGGCACCGTGACTGAGTTTCAGTGAGAGAAATCAATTGTCCCAGACAGTTCTTATGTAATCTAAGAATTCAATTATGTCAGGGTGATCCTTCTCATATCTCATAAACTTCCATTTCTGTTTGGTGGCTTATCATTGCCATTTTTCCTTGGTGAAAGCAAAAAACTCAACCGGTTAAAAAAAAAAAAAAAAAAAAAAAAAGCTGCCTTTAATTAAAAATATCCAAGGTTAATCTTGTAACAGATCCTATAAATCACAGATTTAATATAGTTAATGCAACTAGTCATTAAATCAGCACTGTAAGCTTCTATTAACATTTTAAAAATACATACTTTGTGCAACATTCATAGAACTAGAACAGCCATTGGCTACAAAAACTCAATACCTGCATTTACTGTTGGCAAGGCTACTGCAAATTCAGATGTTCTACAGGAAATACTTAGAGCAGCTGCAAAGGTATAGACATTTTTCAATGACACTGAAAAATAACAAGGCCAAAAATCAAGAACAATAGGCTCAATCATAAACAGCCTGAAGAGGAAAATTCCCAACCCCTAATGACAGAAATCATTTTATCTTTGCCTTAAGCATGTATTCAATCCACCAATAAACTCACGACTGATAACTAGCTCAGCTGTTACTTGTCTTGTCACCTTCCTGAACAAGAGACAAAAGAGAGAACAGTTGAGTCATGGTGCAGCTGCAACACACAGCTTGAAACTAATCCCAGCTGAACCACACAACTGTGAACAGTAACCAGCACAAACCAAATTAGGTGGGATAAATAAATGATTCCACCAAGTGGATGGTGTAATTAAGTAACAGTAGTTAATTGGTACGTGATTTATGTAGATAAAAGCACTCACACGTGTCAGATGTAAACCTTGCATTAAAGAACCATATGTATAGCCATTCTGCATCCTGATAAAAAAAATAAAATCATGAACACTGGAATCATGAAAGATAATATAATGCTTTATTTGATCTTCACCGTTTTTAATCCAGGAAACAAAAGCCAGCACTCAATCACTTACCTTAAATTGCAGCACAGCCCTTAAGAATTTCAATATACTTTCCTTTGTACGCTCAAGGAAAGATCTTGTACAGTCTACCTATTTTTTCCATTATCTATGCATAAGTCACATATTCAGCAAAGATTAACTTGTGATTTAGAGTTAACTGGCACCTGACTTTCTAACTCATAGCAGTTTACTTACGGACAGAGTCAATTTTACTCATATGAATACTGATATACAGTAGGCTGTTCAGCTGGTTTAAATGATGCGCTCAAAAGCTCAAGAACAGAAACAGCATATATTTAATAGTAATGTCGATGTGTTCTAGGAACAGCAAAATACATGAGGGGCAACTCTAAACCTGCTGTTAATTCTGAAGTACAATTTATGTCAGACAAGTAAATCAGTACCAGTTAAAAGGCACATTACAAATGTTTAGCCACAGTGCCCCCTAGCTGTCTTAATTTCGCTTGTATAATTTCAAAATAGTTCATAGTTTTGAGTACAGAAACAAGAAAATAAAAGGCAACACTGGGCTCTCAACTACCAGCTTCTTATGAGCACAAAATGAATTTTTATCCCACTGAAGACAACATTTCTCTAGCATCCAATGAACAGAACAGTTAATTTGGAACGTGCCAGCCAAAATCTAAGGCATATTATTAATAGTGTTATCCAAAGTTGACTTGAATGGCTCAGGGTGTCTACCACCTCACTAGGAAGCCTTTTCCAGTATTTGATCACCTTTATAGTAAACAGGTTTTTCCCAAACCTGCCCTCGAACAGCTTTGTGCTATTCCTGAGCATCCTGTCATCAGTTAACAGGGAGAAGAGCCTGGTACTTCCCCTGCACTTTCCCTTCTAAGGAAGTTGCAGAGAGAAATTAGGTCACCTCTCAGCTCCTTCTTCTCCAGACTGGGCAATCCAAGTGTTCTCAACCTCTTCCCTCAGGACATACTTTCCAGCCTTTTTACCTGCTTTGCTGCCCTTTTCTGAATGCCCTTTTTCACGTATCTTACAGAATTACAGAATGGTTTAGTTTGGAAGGAATCTTACATATCATCTAGTTCCAATCCTTTGCCCTGGGCAGAGTCATCTCCTGCTAGACTAGGTTGCTCAAAGCTCAGTTCAACATGCCGTTAGCACTTCCAGGTATGGGACATCCACAGCTTCTCTGGGCTATATAAAGATTTTCTTCCTAATGTTTAATCTAAACCTTCCCACTTATAGTTTAAAACCATTACCTCTTGTCCTGACATTACACTCTCTGATAAAGTTCTTCTCCAGATCTCCTGTAGGCCCTCCTTAGGCACAAGAAGGTGGCTATAAGGTCTCCCCAGAGCCTTGTCTACTCAGCTCACCTCAAAAGGCCTATTTCCTTTCTGTTGGGGGCCCAGAAACCAAATATAGCATCTAAGACCCAGGTGGGGTCTTAGAGACAAAACCTGTTACTAAGTTAAGAGCAAAACCCTGAGCGACCCCAAAAACTAGAATTTTGCCTTTGTCAAAAGGTGACAGAAAGTGTCATGAATACAGATTAGGTTAACTGATCAAAGATTGAGTTACTTATCTTAGGACCACTAGACAGGCTCTTACAGATGATCCTAGAACATCTAAGAGACAAGAGGTCTCCCCATTTCCACTGTCTGCATTCTTCTTTGAAAGATTATACAGAGAGAAAAGGACAGAAATACCTTCGGAAAGAACCACAAAGGCCATAGAACAACAAAAAAAAATATTTAGCAATGAATACTGCATTGCAAATGGCTTCAAAGAACTCAAGCAATCTCTCTCACAATATATGCACTCTGCATGTACTCTGCTTATGATTCACTGCATATTAAGGCAGAAGAGAGAGAACCCAGATCTTAATGTCCACTGAGTGGAAACATTCTGGAATATAGAAACAGGAAGCTTTCAGCAATAGGAGACGTAAGATTTTTGTTCTTAACTCTGACAATATGACAATCTAGCACTTACTCTCCATTTCCTGCAGGAGGCTGACAACTCTTGGAAAAGAAACAACCTGAGATAACTAAAAAGTTTCTGAGTTACAAGCATTGATCACAGATGGATTGGCTGTGGTAGTGTCATGCTCTAGCTCACGTGATTCAAATTAGTGGCAGGAATTTTTTTGTTGCTAGTAATTTTTTCTGTCCTAACTCATGCTCATCTTTTTTAAATGCACATATGAATTCTGCTTCGCAGGGAATGCTAAGTTTTGTGAGAAAGCAATTCTTAATTATCAGCAACGTAACTCTGAGAACAAGACTAAAAAATTCCTTTGTGGCTCCAAGTGACCTCACCTATTTATGACCAGAGGCAAACAGAAAAGATCTATTTTAACCATCACAACTTTGGGGCACATTTCCTCTCTTCTGTCCCTGAGCCAATCTTGCAAGCCTTGCTATCAAGCACAAGTTCACAGAGAGCACTAATAACTGGTGTCACAGAACCAAAACTGTGAGATTCCACTGCCAATGCACTGCTCAGGAGCAGAGCTGCTGCTCTGGGAGGCATCAGGGAGCCTGCGAGGTCTTGGCCTCTGCTGATCTAAGACTAGAACAAAAATGCAGTGCAAGTTCCCCTACTGAGCTTTATGCAGTACAGAATGTAATTGACCCTCCTGATATTTCAGATTGCTAAGTGCTAAGGGAACACCCCTTTTTTAGCTTTGCAAGCTTTAAAACTAGAAAAAAGGTTCTTTTCATTGTATTATCATTTCTGAAACAATAGAGGGCTAATTGTAATTGCCAAATGCTGCTGTTAAATTTCATAAATTTATGTTCTCAGTTATCATTATGCATTAAATACAATGAAGTATTACAATAGATCATGTGAAAGAACCAGAACCTACCGTGTGTCCTTACTCTTCTTTTCAAAGCCTATGTCATTGAAAAACATTTCAGCACAAATCTCTTTACAGGTTGCTTCCATTTAGATAGGATCTAACCGTGTGGTTTTCAACACTTCATTATAACTTTTACAACCAGCAGTGCTCTCTGCCACAGTCATGCTGATTCTTTTACAATAAAAATGTCTCTAAAAATAAGTTCCCAACCTACCCTTTGCCAGGTTGATAGCAGGTAGGAGGCAAAATATTTCTAATCTATCTGCAAAGCATTCAAGAATTTTCTGTAGGAAATCTCGCATGGAAAAAAAAAAAAAAAAAAAAAAAGTGCATAGGAAAATGTATCTCAGCTTACATTAACCTTTTTGCACATATATTTAAATACTATTTCACCACAGAATTCTGGAATCTAATGCTCAGCTATTTTTAAACTTATTTGTTCCAAGACAGGTGAACTGCATTAAGGATAGCATTTCTTTTAAAGAAAAAATCTTGAAATAAGAAATTCAGTAATGTCTTTAGTCAAAAGCATACATCAATAGATGGTGAGCTGCTCCATTTTTTTCAAAAATACCATGTACCTTTATTATTCCTGTCTCTACAGATGTATGGACATTCACTCCTAAGCACACACAAACACAACCAAGGCACTCTAAAATACAATGTCTATTCTTCCTTTCATAAAATATCCTATAGAATGGATGAAACAAACATCTCAGTGAATGTAATTCTAATTTGCCTGAACATTACTGAAAATGGCTTGTTAATTATAATGCTTTAACACTAAATGTCATTGAACAATGGTAGCATGGAAAAAGCTGTGGGAACATGCATTAAAAAAAAATATTTTCATGAATTCAGCAATTGCTGAATGCTATCAAGTACTGTCATAAGTAGATATGTGTACATTAGTCAAAATGGTCTTAGAATTCTTGAACTTCAGGTTTGTTAACATTTTATAGCAAGCACTCACTATTTTATTGTTCTGGATAACTGCACTGATCTGCTGTAATTGCTGTTTTGGCTGCCCAGCTAGAAGAATGTGTTAATCATTTAAGTTCTTAAATTGTACAGCGATGTCCTAATCTAAACCTGAATTTGTGAATTATTGAAGACCTCACTTTCTTAACAGCAGGCAGTTGGAAACACAAGTAAAGCTCACAAGCAGACATAAGATAAATGAAGTCACTACCATAAGACAATATAAGAAAACTTTCAAGAACTTATTTGAGTGCTAATTCTTAAGTGAGAGTGAGAAAAGGTGGACTCAGAGTTCAATCCTTCCAATTGCTCAGGTGCACTGCTTACACCTGAGCTCCCTTGGTTAGCGACACCTTCTCACCTGGTTCTCAGTCACTGTTTCAGGCCATGACCTGGCAATTCAATTCCCATGCAGCGTAGGAGTAAACTGGGAAGAAATTAAGAAAAAAAAAAAACCAAAAAAAAACCAAAAAAAAAAAAAAAAAAAAACCACCTATAACTTCTTCAGTATTTCTGCTGACCAGATTTTCTATACCAAATTCTGAAAAAAAACCTCCTTCTTCCTCAAATTTACTGCCTTTTTTCCCATTCGAAAATTGGAAATTAAGGCCAGGGCACATGAATTTCTGAAAAAAGCAGGTAAATAGGTCTTTTTAATGGGCAATTTATTTCTGTTACACTTGTAGTTGTAGGTTGATTGATGGTTACAGCACTAGATACAGCTACGCATAGACATGAATTATCACTTGTTAAACTGGGACATTTCTATAAAAAATTCTGTGCTCTGACTTTTCAAGATGACAGCAAAATATGTTTTATAAATGCATGTGCTTTTGTGGGGGTACTACAATTGTGAATGCTTGAATAAACTCAAACAGTACTCTCTCTGAGAACAAACTTAGTATTTTGTTTTCTTCTATTCTCCCTCACACTACTGAAAGATGAAGAAAACACACACATTGCAGTTTAACCACAAGCACCAGGGCCATAACCTCACACAGCCTAACTTAAGTGCTCATACAAGCAGCCACATTCCAAAGTGAGACTCTAGATACATAGAGGGCCTGGGGAAAGGCACTAACAGCGACTTTGTCTCAGTTGTTCCCCTGCAGGAGCAGATAGCAGGACATGGGCCAAATTTCTCTGAATCAAATCAGCTGCTGCTGCTGCCCAGGGAAACAAATGCCTGCAATATTTCTTCTGAAACTACTACTTTCTAACTTTTTATGTTCTCTGTCCTGGCTTCTATGTGCAGCAGCCTCACTAGTCTGGGGAACAGGCTGCTTGCCCATCTGCTGCTCCTACCTACTCTGTTGCTGGCAGAGATGATGGGGACAGGTGGGCTGTCTGCTCCCCAGAAAATCAGAATACAGCAGCAGTACCTAGTGCAAGCAAATGTCTCACTAGGGTGGCAGCTGCACTACATGTTTTTACATTCCAGGTATTTGATATCTTAGAAGGGATTCAGGCAAAGTGAAGAGGGATGAAAAGTGCCAAGAAGCATTTTACTTCTTTAAAATCTGCTTTTAGTGGAAGCACTAATTATTAAATTCTTCTTTATTAAAACTGTGTTTGTGTTTATGTGTATGTCCTCATATGAACTAAAACAAATGGGAATAAAACATGAATGGACGAGCTTTTGCAGGGATGGCAGCAGTTCCACAGAGACTGCCCAGCAGAAAATACGGCCCAATGCTAGCTCTTCATTACTAGCAAAGGACAAGGCTCCTGGAAGTACAGATTACAGCTTTACAGATTTCTTAGTTTATATAGTTTATATACATCACCCAAGGATTTCTTATGAAAGAAGACACAAGAAGACACCTAGGTCATTTTGACAGACCTATACCCTAACGTGCCTACAGGTTTCTTAGGGCCTTCAGCCTTATGATTACCTATAGGCAAATGGCCCCACATCATGAGCTCCTCTGGATCCTACTAACATTAGACAGGGATATTTGTTGTTTTTTTTTTATTATTTGGAACTTAACAGTTTGGGTTAGAGCAAAGCATTTCAATCTCCGGGAGACTGAACGCTTCTATGTCACAGGCAAAAAAACCAAGACGTGAACAGTAGGAACACTGTGGTTCCTCAATTGGCAAGAGGTCTGACAGAAGTGATAGTTGCACAAATCCTAACAGACAGCACTGCAGTTACAATGTCATAGTGTAATTAAAGTAATGCACTATCCGTGTCTACACATCAATTCAATCAAGAGTGGTATGAAAAAAAACAAAGCAGTGCTATAACCATTACCTGTACCTTCAAAAAGGAAAATACATATCAGTGAGTGCCCACAGGGTCGGTAGAAGAAAAAGAAAAATGTGTCTTTTTTTTTTTTTTTTTTTTTTTTTTCTGAGGTGAATGAGAACACATCATTTTTGGAATTGGTAAATTTATTGTATCATCAAAAACCAAACGTTTACATTTCCCTCATGATGCTTGGATTCATGGACTCTTCACATTGGTACCAAAATATCAATGGACACTTTGAATGTTTTCACAGAATCACAGAATCACACAGAATCACAGAATCACAAGGTTGGAAACGACCTGCAAGATCATCTACTCCAACCACCCTCCCATTCCTATCAGTACCACAAGCACTAAACCACATCTCAGCTCCTCATCCAGATGCCTCTTGAACACTGCCAGGGATGGCAACTCCACCACCTCCCTGGGCAGCCATTCCAGTGCCTGACCACCCTCTGAGAGAAAAAGTTTCTCCTAATATCCAACCTAAATCTCCTCTGGTATAACTTCTGGCTGTTTCCTCGGGTCCTACTATTTGCCTGGGAGAAGAGGCCAGACCCTTTTGCACCACAACCTCCCTTCAGGAAGTTGTAGGAAGTTGTAGGAAGTTTTCATTTGTGATGAAATGATTGTTTTCAATCATAATACTTCTAATAAAAAATAAAAGAAAATATGAAATATATAACAGTGGTACAAATGAATTTTTGCAGAAGGCACAATGACATAATGCCATCATCAATTCATTTAGTCAGTTATATACAGCACAGTAAATTTATATTGTGAAGGAGGAAAGGGGAATCAGTTTAACCAGCCCTCAGACATTTCCAAAGTCACATCAGCAACACCACAGCACATCTGTGCCACAGCCTTAAGTTCTAGCTTCTGTCCAACCTGCAGCCCCTCAGGTACTGGACAGGCTGCCGGCCCTCACAAGCTTTTCCCAGGACAGCTGCCTTTGTAGTGCCTGCTCATAGCTAACAGGTCTGGCTGCATTCCACACTTATAGTTCTTCCCTCTGGCATCTCTGATCAGGGACAACCTTCTTAAAACCAGCCATTAACACTAGAATGGAGAAAAAGCTCTTAAAGAAAGGGGGTTTTAGAATAGTGCAACCATTGTAGTTCTTACCTGAACTTATCAGCCCCTGAAACTAAAACAGATGGTAAGCATGACAAGTACCCACTGCCAGCCTGGGTCCTCTGCCTATGTCTTGATAGAGAACTCTTTCTAAAACTGATTTCCATAACTTAAATTTCTATGGTTTGGCCTAAGCTACCCCACAGAATTAACAGGAAAATGGTTCGGCTTGGATAATTTTTAGTCATTCCATCATTGATTAGTATGGCTTTCAGACTGATCTACCTGCATTATACTTTATAATAACACAGCTCCAACTGTATCACAGTTTTTTTTTGGCTGTGATCCTTCTAATCACAAGCAGGATCTCTAGAATTTCTTTATGAATAAGGGATCTCTTTTATAGCTTGCTTTACATCCACCCAGCCCGGGTTCTGTAAGGATCCTACTGCAGTCATTCAGCAATCTGCTTTGTCCTCTGCCTGCACCAAGAATGTGGACTGGGAAATTAATTTTTCAATCTTTCAAGGGCCTAGGATTTCAGAATTATCATCATCTAATTACAGCTAACCTAAACTTTTTTTTTTTTTCTTTTTTGTTCTGGTGCGCCCTTGCTCAGGAAAAGAAGCAGCTTGTTGAAGCACTTAACAGAAAATGGAAGTAATATGGCAGATTTATGACATGGAACCAAGAGGTACTTTTTACCAGGTGATACGGCTGAGAGTACATGTAGCTATAAACGTTAAAACAGCTTGAACTTGTTTGGAAAAAAATTAAGTAAACTTCGAATTTCACACACTGATGTTGACTCAAGAGACTTCAATCCCAGCTCCTTAGAAAACGTGGTTTCTTTTGCTCATGCAGTCTCCCTAGACACCTGTGCCTTAGGATCACAACTAGGATGAGAACCTGCAGTGAAAAGCCTCACCTGAAGAGCACTTAAAGACTGCAGCCATCAGCTTTCTTGGAGTAGTACTGTAAAAGCTGTACTCTTACAACTTTCTGCTCTCTGTATATCTTTACACAGGGTGCATCTGTCACAGCCTGTGTTAGCCTATGTGTCTTCCAAGAGCGTCCTCATTTTCTGCATACTCTGGGAAAGACTCACAGTGCCCACAAAGGATTAGTCTCTGAGAACAGTATAGCAGACTTACAGTTTTGAAATCCTTCCTTCCGGCAGTTCACAAAAGCTTGACATTTCTGAAAGTCACAGTGTAATGTAATAATCTTTACCAACTGAGTAGGGACAAATATTACGATCTTTTCTCTAGCTGGGTGCTTTAACAACAGAGCACAGTGAAACAAAACAAAACAGTTTACATTTTGCCATTTAAGATGACTGTGGTATAAAAATCTGACTGTAACAGATACAGAAAAAAGGATACACCAACACAGAGGTCATTAAACATGACTGGACAGACAAGTCATGTCTATGAAGGTGTCTGGAAGACTAATACAGACCCACCCTAGACCTTGTAGTTCTACAGAACAGTAACAGTAGTTAGTTAAAGCATATTCCTATTTGTACTTAAAACTTGCAAAAAAATGAGGCTGGTGATGATTAATCTTACAGTCATTGAAAAGCAAACAAAGAAACTAAAAGTCTGAATCCTGAATACGATATGGTGTAAAGTCTTAAGTAAATAAACATTTTTAGGAACACAATTATTTCTATGTAGCTGCAACCGGGGGTGGGCAAGAGGGGAAACTGGAATTGGATCCCAAATAATTTAATCACTTAAACAGAGTCCTCTTCAAAAAGAAAGTTAAAATTAATTAAAGGAACAGAATTAAAGGAAGTTTTGGTATTAATGTATATTGCAATTTCACACCTTTTCTACATGAGAAATAAGCTACAAGAAAAGATACAAGCTCACCAACATATACTTTCTCCTAGTGCTTTATAGTAACAACTGAAACCCATTGACAGTACAGGTAATAAATTCACTCAAAACCTCCTCTTGACACATCCAGCACTCAAAGAAGACAACCCTGACAACCCTGTATTACAGGCATCGTAATGTCACAATTAGCAACAGAAAAATATCTGGCTTCTACAACTGCAATGACACTTTGAAATGTTGAATAATGATGCATCTCAACATCCAATGGTCAGCTGAAAATTGATTCATCTGAGACAGCTGACATTTGGGAGGGAAGCAGTTACAACTCTGACTTTTGGATGTCACATGAAAAATACATCACTGTGTAATAATTTTAAAGATTTGGGCATTATTTACTGACACGGGCTCTCAAAGAAGAGAAGAGATTTCCTTTAAGCCATATGTTCTCCACTCAAATGCAATACAGTTGGAAAAATTTTACATTTTGGTACCAATTTAGATTATCTCAACATGTTCAGCACATAAAATTATATATCAAAGAGAAAAATAAGGGATAATTCCTGCACAGCTGAAGACTCAGAATTTCTTCAAAGGAGAATAATATAAATTAGGAACCATGAAGCTGTGACACACAAAAATCCAGAAGAGAAAACAAAATAAAACAAAACAAAACAAACTTGCACCGAATTTAGCTTCTCGCTGTTAAACTATGCCCTTTGCTGCCACCACGTGGGCCTTTTTGGAATACACTGGGAAACTGAAAACGTAGTCTTACAGAACACTACCAATGTTCTTTTTTTGCCTTTCCTCTGCAAACAAAGCATCTTTCCCACTTAATTAAAAAAAGTTTATAATACAGAGTTAAATTAAAAAATAAAAATTAAAAAAACCAACCTGTTTCTCAACTTTTAGATTTCTCAGTGCCTGAAATCACTGCAAAACTCCAAGAATCTAAAATGCTGGTTCACAAATAAACTCACAAAACATGTTTCAAAACAGTGGTGCTTTCATAGAAGAGATAGCACAGCTTCCCACCTGCATCTCAGCCAGACTCATCCTACATGTTGAGATACCACAAAGCTAATCAACGTTCTACAAGCTCACTGCAAAGGGTCAGAAGCTGATGAGACTCCAGGCAGTAACCAAATTTATTTGGTAGATGTCATGATATAATACTAATTAGAATAAGTAAGGTTTGAATCACATGTATATGCCTATGCTTATGATTAAAATAGATGGGTGCTCTGATGTAAGATGGCCCCAGTCTGCTGGACAGATTAAATGGGCACTGAAAACTAAATACAAACCTCTGAACTAAAAAGTGTTGTTAAGTGTCACAATTTTAGGCCCTGGATTCAGAGGTTTGCCACACAACAGGGGCAATTTCTGTGACACCTTGCAGTCCTCATGCGCTGCACAATACATTTATATTAAGCTTCATTTTGCAGATAAGAACCTCTCTACCTGTGAAACCAAGCTGGAACTGAATACCAGCATGCCTTGTGAAAGACTGGTACTGGGGACATACTGTAGTGAAACATATAACAGACCAATTATCAGTCTTCCAGCAGTGGCTGTGGTCATGGGCTGGGAAGGGATTCTGGAAACATCTGCGAGTTTGGTCACTCTGCAACACAAGAGATAATAAAAGCTAAAGGGGGGAACTACTGCCTTTCCATTGCTTTTGGCTTTTTAACTGAAAGAGATCTTCATCTGCTTCAAAAGACAAGATCTTTGTAGAGTCATCATTTTTAAAATCATATCAGCTCTCACCAGCACATTATAACCCCTACATTTTAATGAAATCCTGATCTAGTTTGTTCAATCATACCACTCAGTCTCCAAAATAGAAAGCAGAAATGGCCAAATGTAGGAAACAAAATGCAGGATAAGTATCTTACATTCCACTGGACTGCCCTGAGACAAACCTTCAGGTTAGAAGGCAGAAAATGCGAGAGTGCTCACTGGCACCAAGCAGAAGTTGCCAAACAGCTGACTTCACTACCAGAGGTTTGAACATCATTGCCACGCTATTTTCGAAAACAAAGGCTGCAAGTCCGAAGACAAGTGGCAGAAATCAGATTTCTGGTAAGGTAAGCAGAGGGTGTCCCTGTAACAGGCAATTGAGGGAGGTATTCAGAAGGGAGAGCACTCTGAAGCTTGCCACCTGACTGGATCTCATAGCTGTGATCTGAATATCATCGGGAAAACCCTCAGAATTCAATAGCACAACACAGCTCTAGTTTTCCATGCATCAGGCAGAGCTGGATTACTGCTGGTGCTACAAAGTTTAAGACCACTTTAGGACCACTTTAGATGTTGGCTAGTCTGTATGCTAGACCCCATGGGCACACTGCGCAGAGTACCATTGTGCACAAGTATGACAGGCCACAGGGTTCTGACAGCGCACTTCTATTCATGCACACTAAACACTATTGCACAATTTGCAATATATCCTTGGACCAGTGTGCATCACACCAAAGTGTACCAGAGTCTCCCTCTCTGTGAACTGTATTAGTAGCTAATGCAGATGCACATCCATTGAAAATATGTACTCAGCAATGCCCTTCTCACTACTTCAATGCCTCAAATTGCAGAGGAAATGAAATGGCCTCATTCCCACTGCACAGTTCAGTCTCTGGAGACACATAATATTTTTTTCTGATAACTTACAATTGGCTTTTATTGTGTCCAAGTATTGCAACTATTGTAAAATAAATCTTCTCTTCTTACTTGAGCATGAAGCACTCCTTAATGTTTCTTTCACTTATGAAGAACAGCTTTTTATGTCTTGTTCTCATAGCAGCTTTGACAGGTCCTGCTTTCCAGTTGACTGCTTCGCTATTCTGGCCGAATTGTGCTGCTGCATCCTCCAGATCTTGAAACTATTTAAATAATGGGTGAACCTTCCTAGCTCTGGATCATTTAACCTCTCTTTTCCACATCTTTTCCACCAGTTAGACCAACTATCTTTTTCCTGAAGCCTGTCCCTCAACCTTCCTGTGCCTTCATACGGTAACACATACTTGTCAGTAACATACTGCATTGGCATTTCATGCTTCTTGAGTACTTAGGAATGGTTTGGTAAGTAATGAAAAACATTCTTAGCAAAAAAATCCCCTAGCTACAATTACCTAGCACTTAAGTGACACAGACTCTGTAAGATGAGGCCTGAATGCAAAAGCTCTAATTTTAACTCTGTCTTCAGCCCTGGGTTAAACTATCATGCATAAAGTTGACATTCTTCCCTTTTTTCTGTCTTCATAGCCTGGTTTTCCACAGTGTGAGAAGGTTTGCCATGATCCTGACAGAGAAATTTTCCATTGAACACTGCGTTTTTCTCAGGCCTTTGCCCAATTTGGCTTCTGCTTGTTGTTATCAGAGATAAGAAGCAAAAATAGTCATAGATCATTGTCAGCTTTTGAAACATGTTTCCTCCACCAGATTTCAACTTTGACTAAAAGAGCAATAACCAAATTTGCAGTGGGTCAATGTAATAAACTGTGAAGTCCCTAAAAAGAAATATCACTGATATACATAGGTCGTTTCAAAAGTGATGCCTATTTATTTCCATGCAAATTGTTATTAAATTATCAATTATTGTTTATATTAACATTTAATTATTAATTATTATTAAAATACAACTACTATTTTTTCATCAGAAACATCGATATCAGCTGTGTATTTTCACTGGCAGTGTAAAAGAGCCTGCATTTCACATCCATAAAAATCTGCAACAGTGGAGGTGACCCACAGTTACTGTCACCACTGCTGGAATGCACCACCCACCACCTCACTGTGCTCACATCCACTGGTTGGCCTCTAGAAACATTCAGCAAGTATCAATGAATGTCAATGGGTGCAATTTTTTTTCTGCATGGAGTAATTCAGTGACACACTTTTGCTTCGTCCACACTTCCATGTCAGACACCAATTATATCAGACTGTCCCTCTACTGCCATCTGTCACACAGCAAAAAAACAAAACGAGATAGTGTCAGGAAAGTTCAGTCTCTACTACCATACCACACACATCTACCTTTGATGTCATGGGGCAACCTAATAAAATAGGAGGCATTACTTTCGTGGCAGCTCTCGTACATTCAAATACCAGCAATTTGTTCAGTTTTCACTATTCCTAGCAACCTATAGTCCCAACAATTACCCTTTTTTTAAGGAATACATTCAGCCTTTTTAACTTTACCACATTAAGGTACACATTAAATGAAATGTCTTCAAAAACACTTATTAAAAATACTCTTGACAAAAGTAAAAGATACCTTCTTAGAGATGGTAACATAGAAAGCACTCCTGGCATTGGTTTCTCAAGTCCTCAGCAGGATATTACTTCTGCTGTGATCATCTACACAGGCACACACATGCAAGACATAGGATTCTCCTACTCACGAGCCACAGAGGAATTTTCATTAATAATACCAAATGCCTGACATATAGGTATTCTTCAGAATCACTCTCTTGGCAGCAGACAGGGCAAGCTGAACAAGAGACACAGCAAGGAGCAAATACACTAAGAATCGTTCTCTTTTTTTTTCTCCTCAATTTCAAGGAAAGTAATTTTAAGTCTTTTACAGGTCTTGTATTAAAATGATACATATTCTGTGTGTGCCTGCGTTTCACAGAATCTCATAGGTGTGGGACCTGCTGGTCTCTACAGAGACTGTAACCTTCATGCAGCAGGTGGACTCTGACCTTCCTTTTGGAAACCAGTTTCTCTGATACCAGCCATTTCAGTAAGGCACTGTGTCAAAACACATAGACAGAAGTACCATTAAATGGGTTTCATGAGTATTATGTTTACTCAGGAAAGATAATCCACGCTTTAAAACATTTTATTATATCAAAGTGAAGTATTTGGTTTTGACAATGTTTGCCATTTGTTGAAGAAATGCTTTTCAAAAGTACTGACATTGTTCTACCTTGACTTTGAGAGGACAGCTCAGTTTAACTGATGCTTTAAGTTGTGCAGTTTGAAACTGAAACATTTTGTTCCTTACCCGCTCAATGCCTTTTTACCGGAATGTACACCTAAAACAGCTTTACCAAGCCTTTATCACATGTTGGAAAGTCAGGGTGATTTCTTAGAGCAGCACAGTCAGTTTCCAGAAATGATCATGACAAACCTGAAGCTAGCATCAGTTCCAGTCAAGGAGAGACTTCTCAGTGAGAGAGTAGATCAACTGACACCAGCCATTTTTGTAATAGATTCTGTCTATTTCCATGAACTCGGACAACGACTGCCACACAATCTTCTCAGTGCAGCTAATGGAAGTGTGTAACAGATAGGAGGAACAGGAATGTTGACAAGGACAAATGAACTCCGGTTTCCAGATATGAGCCAAGCTTTCAAAGCAGTTAATGCTTTGATTAATAGCCAGCTATAGCTCCTGGAGCTTTCGCAATACCAAATATAAATCTTAACATAGTACCAATAATAGACTGTGTAAATAGGGAAGGAAGAAAGCTGGAATGCTCCACCCTCTCCATTGCAGGCAGGATTATTCTGCCTATTATTAGGAACCTATTCATATTTACCACATCATTTCCTGATCATTTCTTCTCCTAAAATACTGAGTGATTCTGTTGCTTTATTCACCTTGCTTGAATCAATACAATTAGTCCTCATACCCCACGATTACCGCAGCTGGTCTCCATTCAAGTTCATTCAGTAACACCCAATCAATGTTTGTTTTATGTCTCATTGTTCAGAGAACTCCATACACTGTGTATTTTTGTTGACAGACATAAAAGTCCATTAAATAATACTGTATCAGATTCTGTCGACTTACAGCTGACATTTTTTTAAGAACAAGTCATTCAACTATTTGACACTGCTCTTCAACTCAAATATACTTGGAGTTTCTTATTTCTTGCAAAAAACTCCTCAGATGCTATCTTGCTTTTCATAAACAACACATCTAATGAGCTCTGTCTAATTAATTAATTTTGCCTGACTAATGATACAAGTTTTCTCACAAAAATCGAAATGATTTTGAGTACAAGAAAAAGCAAGTTTTCTTAAACCAAAAAGTTCAAATTAAAAGCTCAAATTGAAATGAATCCAAACAGAACAGACAGACAGCTGTTCATATGTCAGCCTTAATGTTACCCTGTTGGAGCACCTCATGAGTTAAAAAACAAATTAAAAATCAGATTTTTAAGAATCTTTTAAACAATCCAGATAAGAAAGCATTATTTTGTGCAATCAAAACAGCATCACATTACATATTTAATGTTTGGAGCGTGTCTCTAATTTCAATCAAATTTGAATGTTTCAATTTCTCTTAATTTTACCTCTGAATTTTCTGATTCCACACAAAAGTAATGTTTACACTTCTAATTTACTAAGTCCTAACTTCAAATTTCCTGACCTATACTTTCAAATCAAAGCAATTCTACATAATGTTCATGGATACCCTGTTGTTATTAGGCTAGGACTCCACTTCTTCTAACTGAAATTGTAATCTTCCTGGCAAATTAACCTATTACATTACTATTCTACCTACATTCAGAAAGAAGTGTTCCAGAAAAAAATGCTCGTGAATACTACTGCATTTACATTTTTGTAAGTTCTTGGTCACTCTTAAGCAGCGTAATATGAAAATTTTCCCGTGAAATATATTCTAGAGCAAAACAAACAGAAAAAAAAACTTTGTAACCTACCTCATATTCCCTGCCATAATGAGGAATAGATTATAAATGTGAGAGAAAATGAAGAGGAAGAGGATGGTACTGAAGAACATTGTCATCCAAGACCCGTGGTCCTCTCGAAACATTTTCAGACGGAGCAACTGACCTGTGGTATGGATATTATGAGAAACCATATTTTAGTCAGTCAGTAAATATGTGTTTAGATGATAACAAAAAAGAAAACAACAACAACAACAACAAAACAAAATAGTGTACTAAAGTGAATTTCTTGTTACATCCAATAATTCCAGTTTGTGTGGGGAGGACAGGTGACAGGTTTAGCATCAGGCAGCCACATTTGTCTTTTTCAGTTCAGCCATGAACACAGATTTTTCCTACAAAGCCACAAGATTGTTTCCCACAAACCGATTTGGTGACAAACCAATTTAGATTCTGATTCTAGAGACTAAATCATTAAACTGGACCTCTGAAGGAGTTCAGTTCATATCATCCCTGTGGCACCTGACTGAAAAGTGGCTGTGGTTTTATATATACTATATGCAATCCTACATGCTGGTTAAGCAGCCTTCATTATTTCCCTGCTCTAGTCATTAACACCCGTACCCAGCCTACTCTCATGCTGGCAGAGCAGGTATGCACAAGTGAACAAGAGTAGTCTAGAAAAAACGATAATTCCATCTTTTTCTTCTAGCTGAATTAGTTCCATCAACCCGCTGACACTGAGACTCATTGAATAGCAGTGCTGTAAATCTGTGCAGAAGTGGGAAGGAGTGATGGTCATGAAGGGCAAACGTGTAAAGTAAGCCATCCCACTTTCTAGAAACTGCTGCATCCCATCTTTCTAAAACAAACACCACAGCCAGAAAAATCTCATGGAATTAGTCTAGAAGTCAATGTAAGAGACATCTTTTGTGGCATTTGCTCAGCGTTCTGAGAAACAAGTCTACAAACTGGGAGGCTTCATAAGAACTTCAGGCTGCGAGATGTTTCTTGAGCAGTAGGAACAGTCAGATTTTGATGGTTGCCTCTCTTGTTCCACTGACTAGGGACAAAGTTGGGTTCAATGTAATGACATGATAATAGATAAATCATCATATGTGTTGGTCTAGCTCATGAAAAGCACAGGACATTTGACTCATGAGAAGAAGAAATTTTCTGAGCAGATGACTGCAGGGTCACTTAAGAATTAAAGAAAATGCCTGGACTAAAGGGATTCTACAGATACCATAAGAAAAGCCATCTCTTGAGTCAAAGACAGCTCTTACTTAAGCCCAAAAGTACACAAAAACATACAGTTAATAAATAAGTAAATCATCAACCCTCCTTGCAATAAAGTTGAGATTATCCTGTGCAAACCTACTGTTCCCCTGTTTTGTGAGTACTGCCACCATTTAATGGCAGCGCTGAAAAAGTCTGGGTTTCTAGAAGTACATTGAAGGGTTTAGACCTCAATAATACGGCTGTTCAGGTGGAATGACCTCACCAGTGAAACACACTAGGCGACTGCCATCAGATTTAGAATCCAAATTCTACTTTCTCATCATTTTACAAACAAATCTTTTACTATGAGCTCAAGTGGAAGATAGTATTGTCCTCTCTTACACTGTTGACTTTTGCTACATGGTACCACAACAAGGTACCAAAATGATTAAGTCTGTGAATGGTAACATAAAAGAACCATATCACAAAACAGAGCAGAGCCTACAGCCATACTTACAGTGTAATTATTATTCATTTCTTAGCCAAAACTGTACACCAAATGTTGTCACTGCAATACAGAGAACAATCTGCTCCCTGGAGTGTTTGAGCTGACTGTCTCTCGTAGTAATGCTCTCATCATTTCACAAATGTATTATTACAGTTTTGTCAGAGCAAGACTGATTTTCTTGTCCTCTCAATGAAGTCTTACTGCAGTACAGTACTCTTCTTATCCTGCTTTTCATAGTTTATATTGGATTTTAATGGTTCCAACTTTTGTTATTTATTTTCAGTAATTAATTACATAAACAGGAGTGTGCAAGTACCTAAACGCAGGTGCTTCAGTCATATGATGTACTTCACTTTTCATTCTGCAACAAATGCATTCTGCAAAGCACACAGGTATGCCTTATTGCTTGAAAAAAAGCTCTGCTTACTCTCATCTCATCACTGGACAGGTGAATCTTTTGTCTTGTTTTCTTCAGGAACATATTTTTCCTGAGTTAGCTTTCCTTTTCTTTCTTCTCCTCTCATTTTTATTCTCTCAGTCCTCCTTCACTGCCAATTAACACAGCAGTTTTTCACTTCTTTAGGTTTCCTGCAGCCCACTTGTGCAAGTAAGTTCATTCTACACAGTTTCCAGTCCGTCTTTATGTCTACTCCCATTGCACCTTCCCTCTCCGGAGCCTCTCAGTCTCATCCAGCCCATTCCTTTCCTGTACAGGCTCTGCGGTGGGGTGAGAGCTGCCCATTTCTGTAGTGGGGCAGCAATTCTTGCATGGAAGAAGGGGGGAGGGAAGTACAAAGGTACACACATGCCCCACACCCCTCCACCCTTTTCTTTCATGCTAGAACCAATGAAAGCCCCAGAAAGACCTAGACTGTGGATTTGTAGTGAGTCTGTTTTTCCCTGAAAAACAAGTGGAGCCTGCTATGTTAAGTAGCAATATAGCCTGACTGAGAGGAGGGGCATCATGATAAAAGTTCTCTCTCTTGCAGTTTGACAAATGCTCTCTGAATAGCTGCCACTGTCTATGGAATATTACCAACACCTTGGATTAAAAGCAGTATTTGCAAAATAGAATTGCAATTCTAGAAGATCAAGATTAATGGAGAAGAAAAGCACAGCATGGAATCTAGACTTCAGTAAAATAGATGACAGCAACATTTCTAAAACAGGTAAGAGAAAAATTGATTAAGTATTTATCCCACCTGTATTCTCCACAGTAACATTTTTTTTTGTACTTAGCTACTACATTCTGATTAGTACATACAAACATGTATACATTTCATATTATTTAAAGTATTTTTTAATAACTGTTGTCTTTGGTAGGCAATTTTTTAAGCCTTAAATATCCCTTTACCATAGTTCACTTGCTATATGTGCTTTCATTAATTCTAAGTAAATGAACATCATTTCTTAATGAAAGAAATAGTGGCTTAATCACAGTATAGACTGAGCCATTAGGAAGAAAGGAACTGAGTATTATTAGCACAGTGTACTAACTGGCAGAAAACTTGCCATTGTCTCATATATATATAAAAAAAAAGGCATCCCTGAAACTTATTACAGCACACATGCAGATCTACTGGGCATCAGCATAGCTCCAATGGCCGCAGGATACAGCAGGGCACGGTGATGATGTCTTTGCACATACAGTGAGACTGGGTTTTGCTTGTAGAGAATTCCTTACATTCTTCTAATGGAAGACCAGGAGGTCTTACTGTAGCACTGAGAGTCAAATTGCTTGTGCCTTTCTCTTGCTTATTACAGTATCTTGGAAGACATTCTTTTTTAATTTGGACCTCTTTGACTGTGTCCATCCTGTTTGATAGATTGTAAGTCATTCACCCCAATTGCAGTGCACAGTGTTTCAAAAATCGGGTCTTGGTTATGGCCTCTAAGCCCTACTATAATACAATGAATAGATAAGAAACAGTGAGAATATTTTAGAAAATCCAAATATGAACACCAGGGTTCATAGAATTCCAGGAAAACACCTGCAAGGGAATTTCAAAGAGCATGGGAAACACAGAAAAATGCAATCATACTTCCTAATGTGACTTTGATCTCCAAATTCATTTTACCAAGATATGCAGCTCCAGAACCTCCAGATAACTTACTCCGTGTAGGTCAAGTCAGAGCATAGTCTAGTAAACTCAAGGTGATGAAGAGGATAGGGGATTTCTTAGTTCCAGTCTGTAACTGCCTTAACAGAAGGGTATACATATAGTCAACTTACAGCAAAATGGATGAGATGGCACAGCTGTCTCTCCAATTAAGACTGATAACTCTCCTCAAGCATCTCTGGAAGAGACCTACCTCTCTCTCTCAAGCTCTTCCAGGAGCTTGATGATATCAGGAATCCCTGGCATTACAGTTGCCTTCTGCAGCTACAGACATGTTTTTTGTAGGCAGTTTAGGGCTTATTTGTGCTACCACCATAATTAGAATCAAGTGCTTAGTGCCTTCATTCATAATTATTTAAAAAGAAGGCAGAGAGGTAGGAAATACAACTTAATTCAAAGTACAAGTGAGATTTAGCCAAGATGATTATAGGAAAATATAACTTTCCTATACATATTAAAACTCCTTTTAACTGAACACGCTGTAAAGCAAATGTTACTTAATGGTATTGTATCATTAGGATGGCTACATTTTAAAGAATTTATGTTTTCACCTTATAAATGTTGGTTGAAGAAGAACATTATATAAAATTCGATATCCATAAAGACCATGGAGAAATATAGAGAAAGAATACTGTTACCCCAGGTTAAAGTACAGTGCTTCAATACTTAACAATATACATTTAAATAACAAATATTTCCAATCTCTTAAAAACACCAAAAGTTCACCACATGGCTTTCAACGTTTCTGGAAAGCCATTTAACTGCTTTTGTTGCTGAACTTGTACAGAAACAACTTTCCTTTGTAATGTTATTCAGTACAGTTTGAACTAACTTTTCCTAAGTACATTATCTGGGTGAGCCATAAATTTGTAAAGCAAAATAATGCAGTTTTTAATTAGCAGCTCATAGCTCTTACTTGCTATGCTCTGAGCTATGTCTGTGGACATACCTTCAGAAAAGCAATATTAAGGAAGGTACAAAAGCAAAAGACCACGTTCCAAAAAAGCACTACTATCAGCCTAACAGTTGAAGAAGTTCAAAAATCATTGAGTAATCAGTAACATTATGGAAAAGAGCTCTTCCTTCTATGTAAAGTGAGTAAATGCTGAGTAAAATTTTATCCCGCTTTCCTATCAAGTGCAGTAGTGGATTCTGATTTCTAAATGGCTGTTTTTATGACCCTAATACAAAGTTCTAACGTGGACAGACCTTGCAGATTAAAATAGAATCACTGAGTTACAGAATCATTGAATCACAGAATGGCTTGGGTTTGAATGGGACCTTGAAGACCATCTAGTTCTAACTCCCCTGTTGTCGGTGGGTCTGCGATCCATCAGATCAGGCTGCCCACGGTTCCATCCAACCTGGTCCTGAATGCCTCCAGGGATGAGGCATCCACAGCCTCTCTGGGCAATCTGTTCTCTTTCATCATTTGGAGAGAGGTTCTAGAAACATGACAATGAATTTGGTGACAGTTCACCCTGGTAAAACACTCCAGCCTTGGTTTTGTGTTGTTTTCATTTTTGTTTTTAATTAGGAGTTCAAAATCTATAGGACTAAAAATGAGTCTGCAAGCATGAAAACCTTGCTTTGAAAAACATACTGCAGATCTATATTCCAAATTATCCATAACAGGTGCTGATAGATTCTGGGCAATAACGACTGAGACAAAATGAACTCTTTCTATCCCTATCAAAACCACAATGGTTTTGGCCTCGAACATCTGTTTAGAGAAGAATGCCAACAAAAATCATGCATACAATAGCAAACAGGCATTTTGTTCACTGCTTTGGATATAGATGTTGGTGTTGCCTTCAGCACAACCTCATTTTTTTTAATACTTTCTTCTGGACCTCAGCCACAGCCCACTGCACAGCTACCCACATTACAAATGCCTCTAGGCCCAGTACAGGTACCCAAGCCAGTCACTGCAAGGGTGGAGTGAGCGTGGCCATTTATTATCCTTCTGCTTTTCTCTCTGCTTTCTGCAAAGCTAGACACAGATGTATTAGTCAGCAAAGGGAATCTGCTGTTATTAAGGGTGCATGCCTTTTTTCTCTCATGTGTTGTGCACTACAATAAATATTAGGGCATAATACAAGGGTTTTTAAGAAGGTTCATGAAGCTCTGCCTTTGATGGCATTGCTGTATAGTAAGCTTTAAGTGATGTCTATTTGGAATTTGCATTTTTTTCAGACAGAGGAGAACTTGTACATCCCATGTTCTGAATTCTTTCACCGGTTTAAACACGATGGATTTAACTAAAAAGTTTTTAATTGTCAATTCAGTATATTTAGATATTATTTTAAATTTGTTGGTCTGTTTTTCCCCTTCAGGCCCATTCCATGGAAAGATGACAAATGATACATGCATTATTTTCATTTGCAACAACCATCCTAAGCTGGAGTGGTACTGCTATTTGCTGATTCTGGTTAGCCTTTTCACTTTGATAGTGGGATTTCTAGGCAACATACTTGCCCTTCGACATTATGTGTACTGCGTGAAGACCTGGAATACTAACAGCATATTTCTAGTTAATTTGGCATTGTGTGACCTCACTTGGATTCTTATGGCACCTTTTTCAGTATATCATAGTCTCCAGAAGTCAGAAAACTATATGAATCAAACATTTTTTTACATCATAAGACTATTTTTTAGCATTAATATATATGGAAGTGTCTACTTCTTAACACTCATCAGTTTTGATAGATACTTAGGTGCTGTCCATCCTATCTCTTCATTAACATGGTGGAACAAAGGAAAGGCCATGTTTTGTACTGCTGCTGTATGGATCTTCATAGTTCTTGCATCAGTGCCAGAGATCTTCTGCACAATTGAAGCTGGAAGACAGCACAACACAAGTTCCCAAGATGACATTGGAAAATCCTTACAATTTGAAGTTCCATTCATACTCTCCAAAATTATATTGAGGTTTCTAATTCCAGTCACAGTCATCTTTACATGCTATATGTTGACTCTCAAAGCACTACTACAACTCTGTAAACGTCAGCAAAGAAGAAATAGAATTATTAGACCTCTTTTACTGATTTCAGCTGCTATGATTGTATTTGCTGTGTCTTTCACACCGTATCACATTACAATGATGGTGATGATAATTTACAAAACCTGTTGTCAACCATCCTCTGAGAGCATAAGTAGATTAATGGTAGTTTTTCAAATCACAGAGATCATCTGCAGCATCAACAGTTGCCTTGATCCAATCATTTTTACAGTAGCAAATAAAACATTCTATCAAAAAATAAAAAATATAAAATGTCATCCCAAATGCCAATGCTGCTGCTGCTGTCTAACACACAGGGCAAGGGACATCACTGTATCCCCAAGAACAGTGACTTAAAGATCAGTTTACAAAGACAAGCATCTCTTCCTACCCATTTAGCTTTGTACTGTTGGAACAGTTTAAAATTTCATCTCCTGTATAGTGCACCAATCCCTTGAGTAGGCAAGAAGAGACAGCAATGTAGAGTAAAAGTTAACATGTAAATCCACTGGAAAAGAAATGCTATTATACTATTATACTATATTATTACTTTAAATATTATTGTCATAAATATACATTAATCTATTGTGACACAGCACTTCTTCCCCACATGTACATCTGATATGAATGAACAATGAATAAAAGCTCTAAGGATCTGCTTTTGTTCTTGGTCAGAGAAATACAGAAAGTCTATGAGTAAACAGTGTTGAGGAGTCTCCTGATAGTTTCTGTTAATTATTTTTTAATATGTTTGTAAGTAGTATTGGGGCTGCACTGTGCAATTAGTAAGAGCCATGAAGTTAACAGCTGAACTTCCCAAGCGTTTGTAGAGAGGACTACTACAAGTTCTTAATTGTAATGCTACTTGCACTAAATTTCCTCTGGCAGTGGCAGTGGAAACTCAATAACCTGGATAAATGCAGCAGATTTCCAAAAAAGACCACAAAATATAAATAATAAGGGAAAGCCCCTGAAGACAGCCAGAGCCATAGTGAGTCTGCTTACAAAGCAAACAAGCATAGACTGAAGAGTTTGCTGAAGGTTTTTCCAGTGCAGCAGTGGCTCCAAACCAAGAGCACAGGCATACTGATAGTGCCTCAGAAACCTTGGGCAATTACAGCTGTCTCTCCTAAGTGTTCTGCTTCAGAGAATTACATTACTCTACAGTGAACTCTCAATTCACAAACAGGGACAACTGTGCAAAGGAAAACTTCTGAAGCACTGAAGTGGCTGAGCTGAGGGAAGAAACACTGCTACACAACAGTGCTTTTTCCTTGTTAATTTAGGGTCTCAGCATCAATTTCAAGACAGTCTAAAGTACAGCGGACTTTGCTTATTAAAACAGCACAATGTCATACATCATCTTCAAGAATCATTAGACTGGTGTTCTCCCAGCATATGTAGACAGTCATCCTTTACATTCAACTATGTGCTTTCTAGCTAAGTCTCACAAAATATCTTGTTAAGGCCATAAATCAGTGGGCAAGACAATTTTGTTTTCAGAAGTTACTAGTGACAATGTATTTTTAGGTATACTTTGCATAATGTCCTTTTCATTTTCATAACTTCAGTATGATTTTGTTCTCAAAGATGTATAAAAATATATGTCTACACTGACATTAAATCTCACTTGATGAATTTTTCAACAAATAAATTCAAAATATAAATGTATGCGTAATATCTAGAACATTGTTTTTTAAATTGTTTGTAACTGTGATGTGAAATGAAGGAACAAGTCTTGATAATCTGAAACATTTTAGATATGTTTATATGTTTATATGTGTATATTTATGAGGATCTCACAGTAAATTGTGCATCTATATTCTATTCTAGAGAGTTACATACTCACCTAATTGTTAAGTGCTGCTCTTAACCCCTTGATGATTTCTTAATCCTTAATTTTCCCATATTTTAAAAGAAAAAATATTCACCTTAGAATCATAGAATCACAAGGTTGGAAAGGACCTACAAGATGATCCAGTCCAACCGTCCTCCCATTACCACTGCTACCACAAGCACTAAACCACATCTCAGCTCCTCTCCCAGGCACCTCTTGAACACTGCCAGGGACGGTGACTCCACCACCTCCCTGGGCAGCCATTCCAGTGCCTGACCACTCTCTGAGAGAAAAAGATCTCCCTTATATCTAAACTAAACCTCCTCTGATACAACTTGCGGCCATTTCCCCGGGTCCTGTTTGTTGCCCGGAAGAAGACGCCAAACCCCTCCTCACCCCAACCTCCCTTCAGGAAGTTGCAGAGTGCAATAAGGTCTCCCCTGAGCCTCCTCTTCTCCAGACTAAACAATCCCAGCTCCCTCAGCCACTCCTCATAAGACTTGTGCTCCAGACCCCTCACCAGTTTCATTGCCCTTCTCTGGACACGTTCCAGGACCTCAATGTCTTTTTTGTGGTGAGGGGCCCAAAACTGACACTACTCAAGGTGCAACCTCACCTGTGCTGAGTACAGAAGGATGATGACCTTCCTGCTCCTGCTTGCCACACTATTTCTAATGCAGGCCAGGATGCCATTGGCCCTCTTGGCCACCTGGGCATACTGTCGGCTCATGTTCAGCCAAGCATCAACCAACACCCACAGGTCCCTTTCCTCTTCACACTCATCCAGCCATTCATCCCCAAACCTGTAGTGCTGCATGGGGTTGTTGTGCCCAAAGTGCAGAACCCGACACTTGGCCTTGTTGAACCTCATCCCATTCACCTCAGCCCAGTGATCCAGCTTATCTAGATCCCTCTGTAGGGCCTCCCTACCCTCAGGAAGATGAACACCACCTCCTAGCTTGGTGTCACCTACAAACTTACTGAGGATGCACTCAATCCCCTCATCTGGGTCATCAATAAAGATATTAAATAAGATGGGCCCCCACACTGACCCCTGGGGGACACCACTATTAATGGATTCCCAGCTGGCTTAACTCCATTCACCATGACCCGCTGGGCACGGCCCTGTAGCCAGTTCCTTACCCAAAGAAGTGTATATCTGTTCAGACCACGGGCAGCCAGTTTCCCCAGGAGAATACTGTGAGAGACTGTGCCAAAGGCTTTGCTGAAGTCTAGGTAGACTACATCAACAGCCTTCCCCTCGTCTACCAGACTAATCCCCAGTCATAGAAGGAGATGAGGTTGGTCAAGCACGACCTGCCTTTCATGAACCTGTGCTGGTGGGGCCTGATCCTCTGGACACCATGCATGTGCTGTGCAATCTCATCCAAGATGATTTGCTCCATAACTTTCCCTGGTACTGAGGTCAAGCTGAACGGGCCTGTAATTCCCCAGATCTTCCTTACGGCCCTTCTTGTAGATGGGAGTCGTATCGGCAAGCCTCCAATTCTCTGGGACCTCTCCAGATAACCAGGAGCCCTGGTAGATGGCCGAGAGCGGCTCAGCAATCACCCCCACCAGCTCCCTTGGCACCTTCATCTACTTTATTTGTGAGCTCCCTATTGTAAACATGACAGGATTTTTAACAATTAACAATTAAAGAGAATTTGTTAATCTCTAAATGGGTACACACTGGCCACTATCTACTCTTCTATATGCTTACATTTCAGACTGACACAGAAATGATATTAATGCCATTTAGTGATAAAAGTGCTCTCAGCATGAGGAAGGGATGAACAGCAGAGATAAGCCAAGTTTTAAGCAGAAAGCAATTTCCAAAATCAAACACTTGTCATTTTATCATTTACTCTCTCTTTAAAGCTACAAAAACACTCTTTTTTTGTCCATTCTCTACTTCAGTATTGATTTTCAACAGGGTTGGGGGTTTTTTTTCTGCAAAATTCAATGGGAAATCAAAATCAAAATAATTTTTTTTTCTAGACGCAAAGTTAAACCTAAAAACTGACTGCTATACTCCCTGCATACTGTCTATAGATGTTAATGTTGATACTACATATCCAGTTAGAAACATTAGAAAGGAGTTCTGTTGTTAATGAGGAAATAAGCATTAAGTTCAGAAGAAATTGTGAAAAACATTATCAAAGTTGTTTCTTTGTCTTGAAAAAAAAAAGTGTTTTCTTTTAGAACTGCTGCCTTCATAATGATGGATGATGCACCTATGAATACAGTCTGTGGTCACAAGTACCCAAAGTTTGTGAGAATTAAATTAAAAAATTCAAATAAAGAGTGGAATAGGTAACTCGTAGCAGGTCAGGCTCAATATTTAGAAAGATTCACAGATAACCCTTCAGCAACTTGTAGGTCTTTTGCAAGCAGCATTAATGTGGATTGCAAAGTCATGGGTTTCTCTGCCTGAGATTCAGTGTGTGATAAGAAAAAGTAAGACTACTAGTGTAGTCTCAGTCTGTTGTAGGAAAGTCAATGTGAGAGTCTGACTTAGAGAAATTTTTCCATAAGACAGAGAAATTTCATTCTGGCCAGGTAAACAGAACATAAAAACGTGTTTAGCTGAAGAAGAATGACCTTCATAGTCTCTATGTGGCTGAACTATGCAGTATACAGATAAAAAAAATGCAAAATGAGCTGCTATTTACTTTCTGTCAGCATCACCCTACCAAAGAGCTGCATGGTCTAAGGCACGTCTGACAGAACAAGGCCAGCAATTGCCTTCACAGGCCTGGGAGAGCATCAAAGAGAGCTGTATGTGCTGTGCCCAATGACCAGAAAAGGACAGCAGAAGCAAAGAGGCAGGGAACTGGTTTTCCAGATGTCAATCAAGTCAGAAGACTAAAACTGCCATGAAATAGCACTTATGAAAACGATACTGATTTCTGCTGCATATCCTTTGATCCTCCCTGACTTCCAAGGATATGAGCAAGAGATAGCATGGTAGCATGGATGGCAGCCCTCATTTATATGCCATGCTGGGGAAAAACAGGAGAAAGCCGGAGACTCCTCTAGTTCACTTACATAGGACGGACTAAGGCTGTCTACAGCCTACTGGGACTCTGAAACTCTCATAAAATCCACTTTTCCACGTTACTTCTCTCTGTATTCCACAAACATAAAAATACAGAATAAAGCATATTACAAAAGCAAATCCTTCTCTCCATGTCTGTTTCTGTAGCAGCATGGAATGGCCCACAAGTTCATACAACTCAGTTTTCTACCAGTGAAACCATCAAAAGAAGAGGTCCCAAGGCATTCACAAGCAAATGAGAATGCAAGGAAAAAAAAACCAACAAGACACCTTATGTCCCTGAAAAGTTTATTCTCAACAACCCCCAAAAAAAGAAATGAAGACGTTCCTTAAAAAAAATAAAAAATAAAAAAAATGTATCCATGTTACAGTGCCTGTGTTGCCTGTTCTCCCAAACTGGCACCTTGCGCAATGTGCCTTGTACTGGGTTGAGTTTGAAGTTAATCTTTAAAGATCTGCTTTAGGACATAATCCTTAGGAAAAATCATTCTCTCTCTCTTACCTTCTGCTCTTCAGATAGCAGTTCCTCAAGCTAATCAGCTATGAGTACTCCCTAGTAGCTGAAAAGGCTTCTAAACATTTATTTTCCTGCTTATAAGAGATGTAATAATCAATTAAACACACTTTTTAAAAGTGTTTTTGTTCAACCAGGCTGAACTAATGCTAATGTTCTCCTGAATGAAACCAAAGGTTTTCTACAAACTAAGACTTAAAAACCACAAGACATCTGTTCATATTTACTTGGTCATATTTTTATTTGGAAATAAATGCTCCTAAAATGTTTCATTATAATATTTTCCTCAGATAATTTGACATACACAAATAAAATCAAATCAGATTATTCCATTTTGCTACAATAAGTGAACAATAAAACAAACAGCTAAGAGCCAAAGTCAACATCTCCTTCTAAGACAAATATGTTGCAACACTGGTTTATCACGGCCTATTGTTTGGGTTAAATCTGAGGACATGCTATCTAATTAAATGCCCGCCTGTTCTAATGAGTTTGAACACATCGGTTATTGTTGAAAGAATAATATTAGCCTACAAAACTGACTGCAAGATGTGGATAGCTCTCAATTACTATTTGTGGATTCAGAGATATTACAGCGATGGGCATCTTTGTAACTTACTAACTGAACAGAAAATGGCCCACGGCCTGAAAGATTTGCTTATGGGTGTGATCAGCTATAGTCGAGGAAACAATTATTTATTACTGCAAAACTCAGCATTGTTTTGTGAACTAAAATTGCTGAAATTAAAATTTCTAAGTTGAAGAGCTAAATTGAGCGACAAATGTCCCAAAGATGCAACTTAAGGTAAGCCATCCTCATGCACCCACTGTTCTGTATTTGCCTGAGTAATACTTGCAGAAAACTACCTGAAAACTTTCCACATTAAGACATGAGCTTACCTTCCTTAAAAAAACAATGTTAAAATGCTCCTAAAAGATGGAGTCTCACTTCAGTGTGTATAAACCGATATATTTTGATACCAGTTTTTCTTTTCCAAGTCTCAGAAACACTGCACCTGGCAAACAGCCATGCCAAACAGTGCAACGGGCAGATAAAATATCTCACCTTTGTACGCTGCTTTCACCAGTGGAAGGAAGGCAATGCTTTCCAGGCAGAAGGAAAAATAATCAGCATACTGATTCTAACATTGGAGGAGCTAAGGCAAAAGGAAGCAAGTTCTGCATGGGCCTTGCTACTGCTGCCCAGCAGGCTGTGCACCGGACACGGGTAGCCAAACTCCAGTGTGCCTGCAGCATGGCACTGCCTGCCAGGGTAAGATCCCTGCCTCCTCTTCACGTGGTTCACAGGTCTTCATCCAGCTGGACAAGGTGAGCCTTCATCGGGGAGAACTGCACTTCTCAGCTTTTGCACTCAAAGGTAACCTAATGTCACAAAATGTACATACTCGAGGTCTCAGCTACTGACCTAGCTAGAAATGTGATGCCTTCGCACAGTACATCACCTATAATGGGAACCCAAGAGCTCCAGTTTCCTATCAATCCAACCAATAGGTTGGTTTGAAGACCAATTGAAGGCCAATGTTAGCAGCCAAAATGTCTCCATCAGCCTTCTTGTGGAGTCCGTCCTACCTGACTCTGCTGGTCTCATGGACCTGGTGTGAACTACAAACTGCAGGGGAAGCAAATGCAGTTGATAAGCACTGCTCTCTGCCTTCATCTAAAATGCCACCCAGTCTTTAGACATAGCTTGCTATTTCTCTAAGAAAAAAATAACAGAAATAAAATTATTCATAAGAATGCACACTCATCTTTTAACACAAAATAAGTACAGAAAGATGGACTTTCACTGCTGCAAGGAAAGAGCTGACATGGGCTTTCTCTCTGAAGGATTACCAAAGGCAGTCAAGAGCAGTCTAGTGATGGTCAGAGCCACCTGCTCTACTGTATGATGCAGGGAATTCATGCAGGCATCACATCTTTCTCTGTTTCACATTAATGTCATTGCTATTACCAAGATGTAATACCTCAGTCTGCTATTATGAATAAACTGAATGAATGAATAAATGAATAAGCACAATGCTGGTAACATGGGAAGACTTAAACCACGCCAGGATTAGTATGTGCAAGCAGGCTTGATTTTGCATTTTTCCACATCTGTCAATTCCCATTACGTGGAGTTCAAATGTAATTTTAACCAGAGACTTTACTCTTCCTTCTTTTATTACATCAGGTTTAGAACATTGTGCTGATGCAGTTAAAAGAAAAACTAAAAAAAAAAAAAGATATTGATTTCCTATTATGTATTAGAACAATTTGCAGTAGGGAAGGAACTCAAAATCCTGCCTAAGCAATAGAAAGTGCTAACGTGTTTGTGCTTTTGTGAGGTGTAGATTTTTTAATTTTATGTGACAGTTTATGAAATGATCATGGAAAAAATACCCTCTTTAGATGTCTTCATCAAATAACAAATAAAATTTCTTTAGAGGGCATAGAAGTATGAATTGTATTTGTGTACTCATTATCCTTAATGAATTTTTAGCATCTTTAAGTACTGGCTTTTTTAACTGCCAAAGCTATAAATATAATTCCATGATCCTCCTCCTTTTTCTCATTCTGGAGCTCTAATACATTTCATCATTTTATTTGTGGTATCTTCTTGAAACTATAATTTTCTTCTCTGAATTTACTGGATCAAATCTCACAATAAATAAAAGAAGCTTTACAGTATTTATGTCCCTTATAACGCTGATGTTGAACTCTGAAGGGCAGGGCTGTAATCGCTGTTTCTCAATACCAGTTCATTGACACCCTGCAATGACTTGTCAGAATAATTAGTTCTCAGGTTCTTTTTAAATTGTTTGTTCTTTTCTCCTGGCACTGCACTGAAACTTATTCACAAGCTTATTTTTAACAAAAAATACTTTTCTTGCAACCTATGTTCCATGCTGCCCTTCTAGATAAGCATTTATAAAGCATGTTTTGTCAGAAAATAGAGATTTTGTCCTCATTCATCAAAGTGCATCTTTAGGTTTACAAATGATCTTTGTGATAAGTTGTCCAAAATGCTCTGCTGTGGCAAAGTAACTTAGAAACCTGAATGTGGCACTGTATACAGTTTAATATGTTTAATTGTAAATAGCATATGTTCAAATAATAGCAAATATGCACGACAAATGGTTAGCCTGATTTGAGTCAGGAATGTCCTTTTCTCTCAAACAGATGTAGCTGAGATCAACAGAAAGCAGCCATCCCACCACTAACCCTCAATTGGAACTCAAACGAGATTTAGGTTTGACCATGAGCTTTGCTACTGATTTTCCAAGGGACTAAGGAAAACAGCACTGTCTCTGCTACTCTGGAGGGAATGTAAGGTTCACAAAAAACACGATGCTGAGCTGTGAAGGACCAGCAGGCAGCAAGAAAGAAAAGAGATTTACATTTTCTTGAGATAAAAAGTAGTCCAATGCAGGAGGTAGCACATGATCTAACAAAATTAAATTGTCTTGAAGGAAATGAAACAACGGTTTTTTACTCTCTCTCTATATATATATTTAGACTCTCTCCTTGCTAAGAACAAAGTGCATTATTTTTTGTCCAGAATTCCTTGGCAGCCTCAGGAAGGGTGAGTCGAGCTCCCTGCACAAGGTTCTCTCTCTCTGAGGCATAAAATATGCAACAAAAAAGAAAATCCAACCGCAGATAGCTTTCTGATTTAACCTCAGTATGCACAGATTAAGCATGGGTTTTGTTTTATATTTTATCTTCAATAAATACTTGCAATTCTGCTGTCTACTTTGTACAGGGGAAATAAATATCACAGTTTACAAGGAGCAGCCCAGAGGTTACAGAGGGTGTTTGCATTTCAGACGCACAAGACAAGTAAAGAATTGCTGTTGTGGGACTGAGAGTATGTATATTCCAGTGACAATCAAGAAGGCTCTCTAGCCTATTGTGAATGTCTGGGACACACACTTAGACCTGAGCATTTTCAGATTCAGTACAAACTATTATTTCATGTGCTATATATTTCTCAAGTAGCACATGTGTATGTGACCAGAGAGACACTTGTCTGAATGTCAAAAGGGGTATTATCAATAAGTCAACTCCCACATCAATATTAGTGATATGGATAGTGATATAGAGTGATATGGAGTGAGTTTTTGCTGGTTAAAATATTTGCTAGACTTACTTCAACTGTGGGCTGAAGTTTCTGAATACTGAAAAGTTTATCTAGGAAAAAAAAAGGTCAGGTTCTCTACTTTGAACATAGAGGATTATGTTTATAGAATTAAGAATATGAACTCTAGTTATGCGTTCTTTAACCTTCCTCCACCTTCAAAGTGGAGTTTTTGTATTTGACAAAGGAACACAATGAATTTTCCATCAATGACATTACAAAACTCTTGCAATGGTATAATCATAAGCAATGCTCATTAATCCTAGTTTGCTGCAGCAGATCATTCATGTGTATTATGTACTAATGTTATGTGATGGACTCCAAAAAGGACTATTTATGGTATGGAAGTGGAAAGAGTAGAAATGCACGGTATCACCTAAACCACAAGATCCATTTCACTTAGCAGCATCTTAGAAAAATTGAATTCTAAATAATTTGATACTATTATTTGCTGAACTAAGTAACTATGACAAATGCTATACTGAGAAATATATATTTACTAGAAACAATGTGAAAGGAGAAACTTTGTCAATATTTTAAAAAAATGACAGTTTCATAGCAACTTTCATCTGACACTCAATCAGATATAAAATGAGCCCAAATTTTCATTACTGAAAAAAGTCAAAGGGTGGATAGGTTCTATGGTAGAACATTATTTTTAGTATGTACACAAAATACTTGTAAACTGTAGAGGGTCTTTTTTGGCAGGAGGGGAGGGAGTAACTGAAAAATGTTTTAATTTTTACCAAATATTGTACAGAAACATTCATTACTATTCTTTGTTTATCATTTAGGTTTTCTTCTTTGAAGTTTATCTAACTGTCATAATCACTTAGTACCACTAGAAGGTGCTCCTCTGTTGAAAGATAATTACATCTGTGTGAATTGCTTCTCTAAACCACTTTTCCTCAGATAACTGTGGTTCTGGCCAGGTGTTTACACAGACTGTAATAGCAGCAACTGCACCTGTCACACAACAGCAGGACCTTGTCATTAATACAGTATGAGAATAACAGACCAGTTGTTGCCCATTTTCTTCACCAGTCAGTACCTCAGCCGAGCAGGACTCCAGTTACTTTTGCTGGAATGTGAGAGGTTGTGATGCCCCCTTCCTGAAGGCATTCAAGTTCAGGCTGGATGGGGTTTTCAGCAACCTGGTCTAGTAGGTGATGTTCCTGCCAATGGCAGGGGGGCTGGAACTACATGATGTTAAAGGTCTCTACCACCCCAAACCATTCTGTGATTCTATGAGTTTAGAGAACTGTGATGGATCTGGCACCTCATGAAGAGCCACAAAACTCTTTTACAATGAGGGTGCTGAGGCACTGGAATTGCCCAGTGATGTGGTTGATGTCCCATCCCTGGAGACTTTCAAGGCAAGGCTGGATCAGGCCCTGGGCAACCTGATCTAGCTGTCCCTGTTCACTGCAGGTGAGTTGGAGTAGATGGCCTTCAGAGGTCCCTTCCAACTCTAAGGATTCTATGATTCCTCCAGCATCCTTGAACAGAATGCACTCCTAGTGGGATACATGTCACACACTTGTCTGAGATCCGAAGGCAAGAGGGTCTGAAATTTTTAAGAAGGACTATAAGACAACTGTGCAAACATAAGCATATGATCTACACCAATTCTACAAGAAGTTTCATGATATCGTACTGTATCTGGTAATCTAAGGGGCAATAATTCATATTTCATACAAGCCTTAGCCGAGTTAAGATTTAGTTCGCTAGACAGATGATAACCAGAAAGGCATTCTGATACCATCTGAAGAGCTTTGTGTCACTTGTCATTGGATAGTATTTTAGTGAAAAATATGAAAGAAAAGGGCAATGAGGATGCACAGGCTGGCTAAGTTAAGATTCTGATTTTATCAAGTGTGAAATTTATACTAAGCGTAAAAATGACCATTATGGAATTAAAAATTTTGGTATATTTTCAGAGCATTTCATCAGCTTTTCTACCATAAACAAGTGTCAGTAGGAAGCCCTTTTCCAGCGAAAGATGGTTAAGGAAGAAAGTATCCATAAAGTTCAAGGAGTGAATCATTAACCCATTAAAACCTAAGGTTACCCTAAGCATAACGTTTCTGATGGTGAGGATACAATTACTCAGCTTTTCACAGGCTTCAGTACCACACACGGTGTTCTCAAGTAGAGCCCCTCAAGTGGAGCATTTTGCAAAACCCACTGCAAGGGGCAAAAGAAGCTCAGGAACTACTCAAATTCTGGAGTTTGATTCACCGGACAGGTCCGAATGATCAAAATGGAAATGATTAAAGGAGAAAGATGCTGGCAAGCTATTCAGGAAGACAGCCCATTCCTCTCACCTTTATGTTAATATGGCAAACATCCCAGGGAAAATACCCGAGTTCCATGGGAAATGTGATACTGCTACAGAAAAGCACCTCCAGAGGTACAACTGTCCTGCTTTCACAATTTATACAATTTATACAATTTATACAATTTATACAATTTATACAATTTATACAATTCAGGATGTCGGAGTGTAAATGAAAAATAAATACATGTCAGTGACACAGCTTTCAGATCCAGCACTCTTAATGTGCAACAAGCTAGTGCACAACATCTTCATCTTCAAATAGCCAACACAGTGCTCTCCATCTTGAGATGCTAGTGTCTCTATAAGGAATAGACACGGAAAATCATACTTGGCACTTGTTTCCTTGAGGTAATGGAGCACTTTCTCAGTCCTGCTACTGAATGTTTCTTTCAGAGGAAAATTTTTTTCCCTTTCAGAGCAAGGAATCCAAACCTCTTCAACAGAATCAAATATCTTCACCCCTTTTGAAATAGTATTTATTTTAGGGACGCCTTGTTAGATTACATTTGATTCATCTTGTACAGCAGTGAGGAAAAACAACCACAAATTTTGTCATTACAGTGGTCACAGAATATTCACTGAGACTCCTTGAAAGGTCTAGTTATGGATTAAGTATAGGATTAAAATTAATACAAATTATTGCACGACAAAAAAAATAGTGCTCTTCATACTGCTGAAGACACCTTTTTTGACACTGATGTACTTAGGAATACATATGTTCTTCCTGTTCTGAGGAAACAGTCTTTAAAGGACTTCACCTTTCTATGGTATGTCACAGCAAGTAAATAGAAGGTACTTGCTTCCCTCAACAAGACAAAATACTATAAGATGACTTTATGGGATAGCTCTCAAGGGAGCTGTGAGGTCTGTAACTACAAAATTGAAAAAGAGATTAAGTATACATAAGTGTAAGTAGTGTGCGGTTTCAGTTTCGGTTTTCTAAAGGAATTACATCAGGTATCAATCTGATTTCCAGTGCAGTACTCACGGTACAAAGTGAATGAGGAACAAGTGCTCCACATGAAGAAGTGTAACTTTTGAGGGGTAAACACTTATCCAGAGAAGCTGATCTATGGACAGAAACTTGTACAGCACTGCTGGAAACAGACCAATATTTTGTAATAGTTACTGTTCCAGGATACAATATCAAATGAGACCTTAGTATCAAATATATGACAAGACCATAATGTTTGACACAAAAAGGTTCTCAGATCTCCAGTGTTGATGGGTGCCGGCAGAAGGCTGAGAGTAAGACTCTTTTAAGCAAGTTGTAAGCCACTCCTGTGCAGGTAGCAGTGCTGCAATGTGCTCCCATTGATTCTGAAGAGTCTTTGCATCTTCACTTTTTATACGTCATGAAACTCTAACACGTTACACTGTCAAGTGTGAATTAAGATTCATATGTTATGTCCACCTACACCTCTGACCACAGATCAACAAGAGAGGTAGGATGTTTGTGTTTCATTGTTAATTAAAGCTAGGATTCATCCAATTTTAGGCCTTGTCCCCTTTTCTCTGCATAAACTCAAATATCACAGCTGTGAGTATCCAGGATCATTTTCCTCGAACCTACCTATCACCTACTGTCCTATCTGCTAAATGTCATTTTCATGCATGTTTGGCTTTGAATATTGCACACAGGTCTGGTGTCCTCTTTGCATTAGTACTAAATAAAGTGTGTTTCTCAGCACCATGGCATCAGAATTCCAGAAATAGAAAACATCACTTAGCATGCACATATGTGAGCTTCAAGCAGCTGTCCACTTTGAAAGATTATATCCCAGTGCCAAAGAGGAAAGAGGAATTAAAGCGATTTAAGACAGGAAGACATCTGCAGAAGAATCTGCCTCTTTTCAACCAACAACTTGTTTTTAAACATTTCAGTTTTTCTGGCCTCCAAATGGTCCAAATCAACAAGTTCCCTAATGTTGTAACACAAGTGGGAGGAAGAAGAACTTGATACATTTGGAGATTTATGAGAAAATGTGAAAATTCGTGGAGGACTTGCATCTTAATTACAGGTAGGCAGGAACAAAGACTACTGCTGACTGCCAGCTTTATTATTTGCCTTCAGAATTACTGTCAAAGGCATCTAAAAATGGCATCTATTTTTGTTTGAATGTGAACAAATTGTTCCAGGCTAGAAAACTATCAGTACCATCTTTCCTTGGCATCTATGATGGGCCACCATCAGATATCAAGCCAGAATTGGGAGAAGTTCAATAAAGTTTGTAATATTCTGAAGTCTTTTAAGTCATAACAATAAATAACTGATAATCACACCTAAATTGTCTAGTTTGTCATAACCTATTAAATGGCCAATTTGGATATGCAAAAGACATATTTATCATTCTAGCTGATCAATTAATAGATGCGTGAAACAAAGGAAAAGGCAGAATTTACTACATTATAAGTGGTACAGGCAGGCAACAAAATGTACAAGAACTGAATTCTTGATTATTATTTTTAACTCTGGTCTTAATAAATGACATTTCTGCTTCTTGTTTGGATATATAATCTCAGAAATCTTTGATTTCTTCTTTGCTGAGCTTAAGGGAAAGCTCAGCTTTTCACTTCTTAAAATTTTTGGATTTGTTTTTGCAACATTCACTGTCTGGTACATGAAGGACCTTCATGCCACTCTGACAGCCTAAGGGGACCCTCAAAAGGGCACAGCATGGCCACTGACATCATGTTCTCCTTGGGGTTTTCCAACAGCATGCTGCAAGGTGATGTTCCACACTAATATATCCTCCATCTCCTTACAGTATGGAATAAGGAAAGAAGAAATTTGCCCCTGTACCAGATTGTATCAGCACTATGCCCATCAGTCTTATTCTGCTAGTAATAAGCTCACTTCTATTTCTAGAAATCAGGGAACTGAGACATATACCTGCAAGTGACAGGCATCATTCCAAAATCACTCCCTGTCTCGAATGGAAAGAAAAATCTGAACATCACATCAAAGAGATCAAAACACAGAGTTGACACATCAATACTAAGTAGGGATGAGATTATTTTTAGTTTTCAGGCACTGAATGCTAAATATTCTCAAGAGCCTTCCCATTACAGATAATGTGACACACGCAGCACTTCCCTCGGTCTTATGGTGCTGGTTGGGGAAAGGGAGACACGCCTCCAAGAGAATCAAAGTCTTCATTGCAAAAATAAGCTTGTTGTGGCTACAATTGGTAATGGCCTCAAGTTCTGCCAGGGGAAGTTCTGGTTGGATATTAGAAAAAAACTCAGAGCAATGAGAAACTGGAACAAGCTGCCCAGGGAGGTGGTGGAATCACCATCCTAGGAGGCATTCAATAACAGACGAGATGTGACACCGAGGGACATGGTTTGTGGGCATGTGGGGATGGGTCAGTAGTGGTCTTTTCCAACTTCAATGATCCTATGCTTCTATGATCTCCAATTAAACTCTGCTGGTAATGTGGTATCAGACATTCCATAATTAATGCTAAGAGCAGACAATGGCATTCTTCTCATTGAGCCTTACAATAGAAAGCCACGAGAAGTTACAGCTCTTCTAAAAATGCGAGTGTAAATGAAGAAACTAGGAGGTCATCTGCATGCTTTTTATTTATACTTCAAAGGTCACTTGTGGTCTCTCTGATGAACGATGTAAACTTCATTTTAAGCTGACGTCTTTCTTACTGGCAATTCGCCACAGCTGGAATGCAATGAGCCTCCTGGCTGGCTGAGTTTCTCGCTTTTTATCTTGCGATAGTGTTTCTGGGTTATTGTTTGTGGGTTGTTTTTTCTTGTTGTTGTTGTTTTTTTTTTTCTTGTGCTGAGGAATCTGGCTTTCAAAAATGTGTGCTCACAGCCCTTTTTGTGTTATTATTAGCTAGCTGTTAGATTGGCCTTCTGGCACGCATTTTGTAGGACCAAAATAATCCGATCGTACTGCTTTGACATTTTTCTGGATACAAAAGAGGTGAATTGACTGTGAAGTAATCACAGCAGACCTTGAATGTCTTCAACAGCATAAACTGCACAAGTATTAAAATTCATATTGAACAGGCTCCTGAAAACGGTTTGTTTGTTTGACCAGCTATCACATTAGTAGCTTTCTACTGGGTTGAAATCATCAATGGAAAAAAAAAAGCAGGAACAAAGCGGCTGGATATTAAGTGACAGGTCTTATTGTAATTTAAGCCACAGAGCTGACAAAAGAAAAGAATATGCCACGTCAGTCAGGTTACAGTATGATGCAAGTATTGTCATACACCCATTACTTGCTGGTACAGATAGTGGCACAACTGGTTCCGAACAAATGAGAATGGGAAATAATCTGTCTGAAAAACAACCACACAATAATCCTAGCACATCTTTTTTTCTCATTTAGTTCGCTAGGCATTGCACAAGCACTACACCACAGCAACACTAGCTGCAATACCACAGCCCAGATTTTACCTTAACATGACCCCTGGTATTTCAAGGTACTAATTAATCATGTATGTGCTCTTGTAAAAATGTATCCTTTGTCAGTTAGCTGCATAACAGATTCACTTTTCTCCTATGTAGTACGTTGTCATCCTGACTAAATCCCATTCTGTCTAATTTCTTCTTGCAATCTACATACATTCACTGCTTCGGTTGTTAGACTCTTACCTCTCAGCATAAAAGCACACAATGAACAGCGTTTATAATAGGTTTGCAATATCTTTTAAAGCCTTTAAGGAAAAATGTTTGACAAAAAGAGTTATGTTTTCAGACAACAGGTCCTCAGTGGGTGTTCTGTTTGAAACTGTCAGTCGTGAAATTGGTCCCAGCATGCCACCACTGCCCATTAAAAAATTTGCAACGTTAGTGCATGCAGTTCTCAGTGCAATTCCCATAATGACTGCTTTATTTATTCCTTCCCATGCCTACAAAGCTGAGATTATCATTTAATTCTTGACAAACTGCATACTGCAATCATTTGTAGGAGAGAATCCATTAAATCCAACATTCTTTCAACTGCTCAGATTTGCTTGCAGTATTATGATGCCCCACCTGTTTTAAGAAATACAGCTTTAGTTCTGTTTACCTTGTTTTCTATAATTTGTGATAGCATATTAAGCATTTAATTTCCATCCATTTTTTTTTTTTTTAAGTCAACTGAAATATTCGAGCATACTCCTTAAGAACTGAATGAAATTACATCTGTGTAATAACAGAGTTTAATTGGACTTCATAATCAGAAAAACAAGCAGGAACAAACCTGCATATTTTTTAGTAATTATAGTTTGAAAAACTGATTCAGTAAATCTGCAGCATGAGCTCAGCTTTATTACTCATGGAAATCAGTCAAAGCAAAAATGTTGAACTGAAAACAACTAAGACACTTTGTCCAATAATACTTCTCATTTATCCACGCTGCTAAAAATCTATATAAATCAAAAACCATTTTAGATTTACAAGATGTAATAGATACATACACAATGATGCAAAACACACAGCCTGAACTCTGAACCAAAAAGTCCCCCACTGAACTCAGAATTTGGGCCCAAGGCTTGAGTACAGAACAGCAATTGCACAAATGCTGAGAAGGTGCTGATCAAAACATTCATTTTCTACAAACTGAATACTGTGTTATTTTCCTGACAGCGCCCCCGAGCAATATGAAGAGATTATTCATGAATTTCTTCTAAGTAAGTATGTAAGATTTGAATGCATTTTCTGAATGCACACTGTCATTATAATGGGGTCAGTTTCTAAGCTTGTTCCTCTTTTAATAAAGCAAAAAATAAAACACTAAATCTCTAAGCAAGGGCAAAGAAGATACTTTTCTCCTCCCCAAGTAACTCACAGAGAATAAGAAGTGACTTCGGTGTACATTTTTATTCCCCCAAACTTCCAATATTCATCTTTGACCCCTCATTTTTCAGTGCAAAATAAAAAGCACAACAGCACACGACAGCTAACCAAACACAAGATATGCTTAGTGATGAATCAAAAGAATACAGTGGATAATAGCCAAAAGGCAATTTTAAAATCCCATTTGTTCTGATCACATGCCAAGAAAATATATAGAATGCACTAGAAGAAGGCTGCTTTCTTTGGAAATCTTTATCACTGGAGATGTTTATTAAATGAAGTAAGTTGCTTCCTGACTGAAAAGCAAGAATGGAGAGTTCTAAGTCATGAGCAGTGGAGCAGTGTCTTGACGGTGACCAAAGAGGTTACTGTCCTAAGGCAGCACTATTACCAACCGAAAATACTTTGCTGTGCCCTCTAGTCATGATTTCCACTTCGCAACAACAGTTTACCTACTGCCTTATCTTTCTGTAGTCTCAGAAAGTTTAAGCCTAAGTAATGTTTAGGCTATCACCCCTCTCCTTCCATTTTTAGGAACATAACATGCTTGAGCTTAATCCTATTAATTCTGTAGTTCGCAACAGCCATGTTTATCAGATGCTGTCTGTTATAGATAGTAAACTATGTTACAATGCAACTCTCGTAACACTATTTTTTTTACTCCAAATGCACATTCAGCAGCAAGAAATACAGAAGACAAGGGACAAAAGAGCAGGAAGGGCACATGGAAAGAAAATCCTTTACAGTCCTCTTCATCTAAAGTGAGATGTGCAGACTAATCCTTCTCAATTTCAATTTGCAGCACATACTGTGAGCCAAGATCTGACACAAGGAGATTGACTGGTGCTATTTGGTTTCCTGACAGCAGGAAGGCATGTGCAGGCTACAAGAAAACAACCAGTCATAATTTCCCCTGCCAATAGAATTTAACAGAGAAATATAAATAAATGTACAAGGATTAAAAAAAAAAGAAAAAAAAAAAATGATGCCCAACAATTATACACACACACAAAAAAAGAAAAAACAAAACAGAAAAAGTCCATATGAAAAGACAAATATTTTGCAATATCTATCTCCTTCCCTTTTGAAATAGGGAAATTAAAAGCAGTAAGGAGCTGAATGTATGAAGTGCTTGAAGCTAGAAGATCCAGAAGGCGTACTCAGTGGGATTTGGACACAAAGTGGGATTTCTAGGCAGTAAAGACTTTAAAATATTGTCAAGTAACTGTCAAGAAAGATTTCAGCATGGGCTATGCAAATCTTCTGAAGACCAAAAAGATACACTCAAGCTAAAAGCCTCCACGGAAGCCCACATCATCATCACATTGATGCTGTCACCCTCCACACATGCCAGTTTACAGCTGGCATGGCCACATCACACAGCACACAGTCAGGCTGTCAGTCACACAAGCTGTCAGTCACACAGGCCACCATCTGCTTTCAGTGCATCACAAGCAGCATCCCGTGAGCATGGCCTCACTGCATTGGTGCCATCCCACAGCACCAGAGCCAACATGAGTCCAGGCTGCCATGGCCCCAGGCTATTTGGCTGCACTGTCCTTGGCATCAGCATTGGCACTCGAGTGATGGCAGAAGCAACTGCTTTTCCATGAGCTCCGCTTGCCCAGGCTGGCTTGCTGCTCAGCTGCATCCATAGCAGTGCTGGCTCCAGGCAGGTCCAAAACCCAGAGCTAGGTGGGACTGGGGCAGAGCCATGTTGGCTTAAACTGTTCTGAAACTGAGCTTGCAGCAGCTAGCCTGAATCAGATCATATCTACACCCCTATCGCTCCCCAAGACCACAACCATAGACATCAATAAGCCAGCACTGCATCGCAGATAGGAATCTCTTGACTGATTGTTGCCTCCCAGCATTGATTCCTTCTTTGTGCTGCCACAAATATCTGTGGGATGACATATGATTCCCACGGAAATAAAAGGTGGATACTGCAGAAGTGCCTATGCTCCCAAACCTGTTTCTCTGAGCAACTGCAGAAGAGCACAAACACGCAGCAGACACTGAAGGTAGGGCAAGCCTTCTTCGGGCAGTAATGCTGATTCAAGCCACTTTAAAATTCACATTAAGCTATGTCCTCTATGTGATACATGCTTATAAATCCAGAAGGATTTGTATATCAGCCTAGCCAGAATAGAACATATTCTCCAAAAGAAAATTTCACTTGTCTTGATGATACTCCAGCCTATTCCTTATTCCACTGACTGTATAGCCTTTAAATTACAGAAATAAATAAAAAAAAGTCTTTCTTTGGCTATTTGCCATTTTCAAGCACTGGACCTTGCAATATGTTTGCTGGACGGAAGGTTCTGTCCTTCAACTCAAATTTGAGCAAGTCACTCTCTAACCTTTCCTTTATCCTCTAAATCCTCTCATTATAGGGCTAAATTTGTAATTTTGTCATCACTTTCATTACTTTCCCTAATTTTCTCCAAACGAACAAAATCACTCCTCAATTTTGGAAGACAGAACTGAAAACATCATTACAGCAGTGCTCGAAGCAGCACCCAGGAACTATGGTAAAACATCCTCTCCATGGGGATGTTTTACATTTACCACCACACTATGCTAACATGTCCACCGAATAGCTATCAAGATGCTCAGCCATTTTTCAGAATTCATGTTTTAAGAGGAGTCTCTTAGAGTTGTTTTTCTTATTTGTTCCTTGACATAATAGCTTTACGTTTGATTTATTGAAACAATACCGGTCCTCTTTTTATCTTAATAGAATGAGGCAGGCTGAGGAAATGGCCAATTACTCATGTGCTGTGAGGTGTTCAGCAACCATCCATCCTGCAGCCCCAACAGAACAAGAACACAGGACTGGCCCACCCACTCCAGCAGCATCTCTCTAATATATCCAGAATCAAACACTTGCAGCTGGCAGACTGAAGTAACCTTTCCTCTGATTTCCACTTATCTCTAAAACTGGAACAGCCTCGAGCCCTCAGATGTTTTCTACATTTACTACATGACTCAGTTAAGACAATGATAGATACTTTTCTCTCTACACATGCCTACACCAAAGTTCTCTGTCTCAGAATTTAGTCTGAGGTCATTCCCTTCCCTTCAGCCATGCCATGGGCAGTATGTTTCCCAGTTTAGTCACATCTCCTGCATAAAGACACTTGCTGTCATGTTTTTTTTCCATTTCCTACCTTTCCATTTCATTAACTTGTTCTTGTACCGAGAAGTGGCAGGACAACTCCTGCTGCTGCAGAGCTCCTGTTTTCATGCAGGATTTTCTTATCACAGGTCTGCTAATACTAACCACTTCCCCACATTCCACTTATGGGACTTCTGACAAGACGTTCAGTGACAATGTCTAAAGGAACAACGCCTTTTCTGCAGATTGCTGAGAAAATCATATAAGATTTAAAATTTGCTTTGAAGACAAAGTACATTCTTAATATTTTAAATCACCCATCTCTCAATTATTTCAAACACATCAGCTTTCTCTGTTTTCAGACCTTTTGTGACTGAAATTACTGTGAATCACATTCACGTAAGCAGAGATGGCATTAATTTCCACAGTGATATGAGCTTTGATGTACCGAGCTCTACGCAGCTCTAAGCATCTGAAGCGATTAATAGCAAAGCATACGAAATTGCAGTAAGTGGACAGTTGAAAGGCAAAGTGACTGAGCCGTCAGTAGGAGGTCTGTGTGTGCATCACAGAACTCACCAAAGAGGCGCTGGTGGAAGAGGAATTTCCCAGTGATCAGCCCTGTGAGAATGGCCAGCAGCCACAGCAGCACCTTCAGGCATCTCCAGCCGCCGCTCTCGGGGTACTTGTTGGTTACAAAGGAGAAGCAGTTCCCGACAACAATCACATTGGCTTCTGTCTGACTGTGAGACACCGGGTCCTCGGCAAATATTAAGAAGTTGAAGAAGATCACGAGGTAAGCCACAACTAAGCGAGACCACGGGTGCTGGAAGTAGTAGCGGAAGTCTTTATCCATCCTCAGGTACCTCAGAGCTGCTCTTCGTCTGCGTGTAAAGATACAAATGCACAATGTTACACATACCAAGAACATTTCTCAAGCATTTCTCTATTATCTCTTTAAGGGCGCAGCTCAGCAGTAGGGCATGAAAACACAGCATGTGAGAACAAGGCAAGCTACAGGAAACTCAGTGTACCTTTCCACCCATGTTCCGCAATACACAACACATATTTCAAAAATTCTGATGCTACACCTGGACTGAACCTTTCTCTTTATATGAGAATGGAACAGGTCATTGAGCGCAGTGAAGGCTCCTACTGCCTCACCCCCTAGATGCTCACAGGCACGTCCCTCACCCCATCAGGAACTTTTACTTACATGAAGGAATGACATGATGGAAAAGTTCCTAGAGGTAATTCCTACAGCCCAGGAAAGCCTGTAGAAATCTCTTCATCAGCTTCAGGGAGCACAAGAATAATTAAGCATATTTTCAAAACCAGGAAAGAAGAGTGCCTTGAGCACCATGTTCTACAAATATGAAAGCTGTATTTTGAAACTTGTCGGCTTATGTAGAACAGCTGCAGAAAAATGCAGCGGGGTATGGTTAACATTTCAGCTGTTTGTCATTTGATTTCTCTTTTACACACAACAAATTGGTTGTTTCATCCTGCTGAAGCACTTTGTTTTCACAAAGATATAAGGCCTTTGTGCTGTGGAACACTGCAATTATTCAAAGGGACTCAAAGTGTAAGAAGGAAAAAAAAAAAAGAAGGAATATCTAATAATATTGCTTGTTTATTACAGCATGCTCCTTGAAGGATACACTGTGCTCAAGCAAACAGTACCAATTTTTGCAAATGTCATCTACCCTGCGGGAAAAAATAATCAAACCTCAGTGCCAGCAAAAGGCCTAAATACAGCAGCCCGTTACCCATCCCTTCCTGGACTGTGGGTGAGTCTCACTTTGGAAACTTGCAAACAGCTCAGATTACAATGTCTATCCTTAGGTAGTTCCTTCAGAATGATCTAACTCTGTAATCAGAAGTATTCCGGTGAAATTACAAGGAATTATGTATCCATTAAAAGCAGAAGAATGAAAGCTCTCCGCATATTCAGACAGAGCATTAAGTAAACATTCAGAACTAATAACATCACATAATACATACATTGCAGACGACAAAGCAAAAAACACAAGAGACAGTAAACAGTCGACAGAAGCAAGTGCCAGCCCTGTGACAACTTTATGAATGGGACGATTTCAAGCAGGGGTCACCGGTCCAGCAGCCTGAGGAGCAGCACTCTGGGGAGGTTAAATTACCTTTAGAACCCAAAATGCCCCAAACTATTCTCCCATCTCCCCGTTAAGAAGAGCAAAGTTTCCCTGCTTCCTCGCGGACACTGCTTCTTAAAGCTCGAGCGGGGCGTGAGATAAACAACTGGATGCGCTGACATTTCAGCAGCCCCAGGATGCCGGGCTACAGACGGCTGAAGCGGCGGCTCCAGGAACCACCCTCTGAAATCGCAGCAGCGCTCCCGCTGTGCCGAGCCCCAGCCCTCGCCCGCTGCCGCGCACCCCTCGCCCGCCGCAACCTGTTAGAGGCCGCCGTGCTCGCCGCAGGCCGGGCAGCCCCGCCGCGCCCCCGCCGTGCCCCCGGGGGCCGTGGCCAAGCTCCTGCCTCACTCACCGTTGCCGGGGTCCGCGCCGCGCTCGCGACTGCTGCGGCTCACTCTCAGCGGCTCGGCGCGGAGCGGCCGGCGGCGGCTCGGAACGGCCGGCGGCGGCCGGCGGCTCCCGCAGCAGCCCGCGGCCGCCTGGGCCCCCCCAGTCCCCGTGCGCTGACAGCGGCTCTGGCGCTGCCGCGGCGTCCCGCCCCCGGCCGTCGCGGGGAGGGAGCGGCTGCGGCGGGAGCGGCGGCGCGGCCCCTTCTCTCCGCCCCGTCCTCTCCCGGGAAGGCGGCGGCGGCGGCGGCGGCCCCGGCTGTGCCGCAGGTTTGGCGGCCGCGGGCAGCGGCGCTGCGGCAGGGTCCAGGCGGCCGTGCCCTGCGAAGGGCCGGGGCCGGGCGCGCTGGGAAGCGGCGGGGCTGGAGCAGGCGGAGGGCGAGTGACGGCGGGGCGACGATCAGCGCCGGCTTCGGCGGGAAACGAATCAGCCGTAGGTGGGAAATGAGGGTCGCGTCTCCGTTCTCCCGAGGTGAGGCAGAGCACGGGGCTCCGGGAGACTGAGGAAAAGCTTCCTGCGGGGAGAGGCAGGGCGATACCCACTGAAGTCACATCGCGGGGCTGTCACGAGGCCGCGGCTGGTCCCCGCGGTGCGGGCATCATCCGAGCTGTAGCTGCGTCGGGCCGATGCCTCCGTGCAGTCTGACAGCGGTGTTGGCGCTGCGCTTTAGCCTTATTGTAGAGCGAAACCTTTCCACGCGGGATTTGGTCCCTAGCGCCGGTTTGCTGGTATTGCTGACATCCCAGGAAAACATGTGCAGGATGCTCACGGCACTGCGTTATGGCAGGGGTTCAGTCGGCTCGATGCTTGAAGCTGCTAGATGCTGCCTCAGCGTTTCGTTAGGACTGTGAGAAGTCAGGTCACTGTATTGATGCAGGGAGCTGAAATACAGCATCGAACTTAAAACATGGATTCTATACATGGGATTGCTCAATCCAGGGTACGGGAGGGAACTTGGCCGAGGTCCTCTGAGGCACACGGAAGAGCCCTCACGTGAGAACTGCAGGAGCACCAGCCGAACGCTAGTGAGTCCCTGCTGATTTGTTTGCAATAAATGTGACTGCTGTGAGGGTGTCTGGCACAATCACATTATCAATCAATGCAATGACCGATTAGGTTCTCATTTTTAAGGTAGAAAGATGCAACTTTCAAAATATTCAACACCAGCCCCCTGCCCCCAAGCTATCTTTACAGTCAATAGACATGTAAAATATTCAGAGTGAAAAAAACCATCATGTGTGACTAGAGAGTGATGAAATACAGTGTGCGGCACTGCCGGCTCATGCAACAGCTCTGTGTGCACTGCCATGCTCACAAGGCTCAGCCTCCTCCTGTTCCTGGATTTTGATGAGAATCCAAAGAGCAGGAGGCAAACAGATCACGCTCCATGCACCTACACACACACGCCAAAAAAAAAAAAAAAAAAAAAGTGCTACTCAGTTTGCATGGAAACACTACAGAGCATGTTTTTCAGACAGTAAATCTGTGAGCAACCTTTTGAAACTTGGACATAACTCAATCATGAAAATCAGGTTCTTTTCTATTAAAGTGGCCAGCAACCTAACTATGCTGTATACCTCCCCCAAATTTCTTGCAAGTGCTTTCCTTAGGGACACTATTTTAAAATTTTTTTGTATATATTTCACTGATATATTCAAAGAAGAGCTGGAGCACTTCAGTTTCCTTAATCAAGCAATCTAACTGTTGTCAATAAAATATGTTCCTGAAGAGCAAGAATTCACACACAGTTTAAGGAGGCTAATAGGGACCCATCCCTAGCAGCCAAGGACCAGCAACCTGTTCAGCAACTCAGGAATGCCCACTGGGAGGCCAGCAGTGACAGCAGCCAGGTGAGTCTAAGGAGCAGGTGGAATCAGCAAATGAGTCTTCTGAAATGCTAGTTTTAGTGTTTGTGAATGAAACTTACAGATCTCCTACTACAAAGCAGTGCTCATGTAAAGCCTATCTTTTTATGCCGTTTCCAGCAGAGATCTGTGAGTACTGAACTAACAGTACATGCATCTTAGTGCAGTTTCAATTTCTGTGAAGTCATTTTTGCTCTCAGATGAGGATTGGCCTTCTGCACATCAGCCTGGAAGCACTCAGCTCATTTCCAGGGCCGCTGCCTCTGACAGCCCCATCTGGCCCAGGACCATGCTCCAAAATAGTGATGCTGTATTAACAGACAGGTTTCTCTTTGCTTTGCCCATTCCAATGCCTCACCACTCTTTCTCATTTAGAAATGTTTCTTAATATCCAACCTGAACCTTCCATTACAGTTTCATCTGAGGAAGCTCTCTGATATCCCAAATATCTATACAGACACTGTGCTTAGCCACGTGATCCACAAAACTGAGGACTGCTTAACACGTGAAATTTCACAGCATGACAGCAGAGCTGAGGCTGGAAGGCACATCTGGAGCTCCACTGGTCCAGACTCCTGATCAGAGTATGGGCGGTGAGAGCACGTTCCCCAGGGCTGTGTCCAGATGGGTTTGGGGTTTTGTCAAGGTTGGAGACTCCACAGCCTTACTGGGCAACCTGTTCCAATGTTCAGCCACACTCATGGGGAAAAGTGCTTTTCATATGTTGAATGAAATGTTCCGTGTTTCTGTTTATGCCTACTGAATAGCACTAAGAAAAGTCCAGCTTCATCTACTTTACCCCTCCTATCAGACTTTCACACACTTCAGTAAAGTGTCCTGTGCCCTCCTCAAGCCTCGCTTTCTCAAGGTTAAGCAGCCCCAGCTCTGTCCTCCCACTCCTTACCTCTGTGGCTGAACACATGCCTCCTCCCTGCCTTGCTGTTTGGAAAAAGCACTTCATTTCCTCAGACCTCAAAACCTCATTAGTCAGCGACTGTGCTCCTAATGGATTTTTCTTCTATCCTGCTGTTGTGGGCTGACCCCAGCCAGAAGATCAGCACCCACATAGAAGCAGGCTTGCTTCTCCCCACATCCTCCCCCAGAGGATAAGGGAGATAATAGGAAGAGCAGAACCAAAAAAACTCATGGGTAAAGATAAAGGCAGTTTAGTAAGTGAAGAAAAAAAAATGATGGAAGACAATCACTCACCACATCCCAAGTCCCACCAACAGCCTGATGCCCAGGCAGCCTCTCAGTGACAGCAGGCTCAGAAGGCAGCCCCTGCCCCCACACCCCAAGCTTTATTGCTGAGCATGACGTTAGAGGGTATGGGACATTCCTTTGGCCTGTCTGGGTCAGCTGTCCTGGCTGCATCCCTTCCCACCTCCTTGCCTACTCAGCCTGCTTGCTGGGGTGGGAGTGGGGCAGTGAGCACTGCTCAGCTGCAGTCAAAACAGTGGTGTTATCAGCGCTGCCTTAGCCATAGCCCCACAGAGGCTGCTATGAAGTACATTAACTCCATCCCAGTCAGCCCTGCATCCTTGGAGTAAAAGATTTCCCCCTTTGAAATTCCCTTGTTATGGTTATAGCAGCCAGACTCAGCAATGCCACTGTGCTCTATCGGTTTCCCCAGTGCCTTCTTACTGTCCAAAAGAAGAGAAGGTAGCACATTAAACCATGGAAAAAAAAAAAAAAAGGAGAGAAACAGAAGCTGAGAAAAGTTAGTATATAACTAAAGAGTTAAATATAAGAACCTGGACAAAAGACAAAAATGTGTACTTCATTGAAAGTAAAAATGTTAACTCAGAGACAATGACATTGCAAATACTATTAGTATGTTGCTACTGGATGTAAAAAAAAAAAATAGAATTGCCTAAAAGAATGTACAAAAGCAGAATTATTCGATCAATATTTCTGTTGTATATTTAGTAAACATAAGCTGGGCTTTTATATTATATTACATTGAAATACTTCCCTTTAAATCAATAATATAAAAGGACAGTAAAGATCAGCAGAATACATTAAACAGTTATTTTTAAAATGGCAGGTCAAGGAGTTTTCAGAAAAATAAATGAAAGTAGAGTTAGGTAGCAATATTAATTATTAAAATCGATTCCTAACATTTTCTGAAATGCTAAGGAAATTTCAGAGAAATAAAAAGAAGTTAATACTGTAACAATATTTAAAAGGTAAATGGATGACCTATTTAATTACAGGCTCATCAGGCTGACAGCAAGCATGGGCAAAATTATGGGAAAGGCAGGTTTAGGACTCAATTGCAGAAAGGAATGAAAGGGAGGAGAACCGGAATTGCCAAATGCCAGGCAGTGGGGCAAGCTGTGCAGCCGTGCAGTCCCTGCCTGCACTGCGTGAGTCAGAGTATTTCCCAGATTTTGGCCTAGCCACTGCCTCTATTTTTGCAGTAACAGCCACCAATAAAATGAGCTGGCAGAAAATACTCTTTGAAAAACTGTTCTGATATCATTTCAGAGATGCCACTTTTTTTTTAAGTACTTACATAGAAATCTACTTGAAATCTTACGCGTTTGGATCCCCATTGACGTTCCAGTGAAAAAGCTAGACTGACACAAAATCAACATTATATGCAAAGCACAGGTGTACCAATAGGCTTTCATTCATGCTACATACTTTTGAGTCTATTTAATATTTTAATCAGTGAAACAAGAGATTGCAAAACACCAAAGATGAGGGAAACTAAAACTAATGGCAGAGAGACACCTCTGATGGTAAAACTCTAGGCTCTTCGGTTTGTTGGATACAATCTAAAATATTTCAGAACAGATGTAAGTGAGAATAGGAACAAATTATACATGCTGTTTTTATATGACAAGAAGGAGAAAAAAATAGATATGGATTTTAACAAATATAAATGATGCTGTGGCTAAAAGTGGTAGAGCACTTTTGGGATGTGAGAAACTAATGTGTAGTTTTTGATTTTACCAAGAAACTTTTTCTTTACAAGGAGGAAGTTAAGGGATGATTTTATCATTGTTGATAGATTAAGTCATAAAAACAAAGTATGAGTACTATATGATACATAGATCTAATTTTGCAGTACTGATGGAACTTGGACAAGAAGATGTAGAATTGTGTGAGCTTTTACATATGGTAAAGTAGAACTCCAGTCCTGCTGTCACGTGATAAAAGACTTACAAGCATAAAGCAGAAGCTGTACTAGTCAGATAACAAACAAAACTTAACCATTAGCTGAAGTACTTACCTCTGTTCATCCAGACCAAATTTTCTTTTAGTAAGCAGAATTCTACTTCAAATAATCATATTGATTTCAAATAGATAGGCAATACACACCTAGCCTAGATAAAATCACTAAAGAATAGGTAGAGAGGTGAACTTACATCACTAATTAAACACCTTTTGTACCCGCTCGCCATACGGATGGTTCCAGCTAGGGGTGACTTCTGTGTTAGGCAAAGAAAAGAATCATCAGTGTTCAGCTACATTAATAGTTGTACATACAGAGTTAGAGAAAACCAAAATTAGGAAAAAGCTCAGTTTGAGTTCAGACTTCCATGAATACTGCTTAACCACAATGTACAAGCCTATTGTAATGGTAGAAGGTGTCAGAAAGGTGGGGTTCAAGAAGGAAAAGGTCAGAAAAACAAGAACTGGTAACAGAGGAAGTTATTTAATGCAATACAAGGAGCTTGAGTACTGATCTGAGGTGAGGGAACAGAAACAGCTGGAGCAGAGAACACTGATGAAGCTGATGGGGCTAGGAGTTCCAACAGAGCTTCTCGCAAACTTGACACTGCAGCAATATGACACAGAGGCAAATATATACCAACAAAGCAGATAGATACAGGTGTCTCAGGACCATAGGATCATAGAGTATCGTGAGTTGGAAGGAACCCAACAAGTATCGTTGAATCCAACACCCAGCTCCACACGGGAACACCCAAAATTCAAACCCTATGCATGAGACCATTGTCCAAAAACTAACTGAATTCTGGCAGCTTGAGGCCATGACCACTGACTTGGGAGCCTTTTCCAGGGCCCAGCTACCCTCTCAGCAAGTGATCTTTCCCTAACCCCCAGCTGCCCTCCCCTGGCACAGCTCCATGCCGTTCCCTCGGCGCTGTCGCTGTCGCACAGAGCAGAGCTCAGCGCTGCCCCTCTGAGGAGCTGCAGCCGCCCTCAAGCCTCCCCTCAGTTCCTCTGCTCTGGGCTGAGCAAACCCAGGGACCTCAGCTGCTCCTCTTGCCCTCTAAACCCTTCACCATCTTCATAGCCCTACTTTAGACTTCTCCAGGTAGTGAATCAAACTGTAGGAACACTGAGTTCTGTTTCCTAATGACTTCAGTGATTATCCGAATGGCATCGCTTAGTGAATCATAATAATTTCACTGAAAATAATCAAACACACCAACATTATGAGATAGCTAATAACTGTCTGAAAATATTTGATAAGAAAATCACATATAACCTGCTGTGCCTACAGAGGGGTTCCTTTGGTGACAGATCTTCAGCTCTGAATAAGCAATGAAAATACCAAGCTCTGTGACCTTTCTTTAAAACTTGTTCTCATCATATATAGGAATATGCAGCATCTCTTATCCAAACAGACTTTTTCAATAGCCAAAGAATATCCTGTGACAAATGGTTGCTATTTTGAGCTCACGCTAATGCACTGTGAAAAAAACATAGTTATGCCAAAAAAAAAAAACCAACAACAAAAACCTTACAATGAGAAATGTAATAATTTATTTAACAGTTGGAAATCCATTGAAAATGAACAGGCACTTTGAGTAAGTGCTCAAGAGAACAAGTAAGAATGGACAGTGCAGTCAAAATGTCATTCGTTTATTTAGTGAACTTCCTTTCATCTGTAAGACCAGCAATGAGGGCACTCTAGAATCCTTTGGAGCTAAACTACTGGAGCCTTTCCATTTATGCTGAACATAGCCTGCACCCGGTTTGAAGGTATACAGAAAGGTTTTTTCTGCTTCAGCACTAACAGAGCAGGCTTCAGTGCTAGAAGTGAACTATGCTACTCTCCAGGAGCTACACAGCACATCTTTCTCCCGTCGTTCCTCTGTGTTTCTGTCTACTTAAACAGTACAGAATAAGGACCTATGGTGCACATTTTTTCTCACATTTCTCGGAATACTTTCTACAAACAAGTGGCAATAAGATCTCTAACTGGCTTCATGGAGTCCTTTTGGGATAAAACCTCCACTTAATGGACATTTTCGCACTATTTTTTTTTTTTTCATAATAATTTAGAGATGGAAACAGGGTGTCACTTGTGAGTGAGCTGGGAGAAAGACCCGCCTTTTCTCTCCCACAGGTGGGATCTCATGTTTTGGAAGCATCCTTTGTCCCAGGTGGCTCCCGTTCTTTCACCTCAGTTTTGAAATACCTCAGAGAATCACAGCTGTCATCACGATGCCGACATCAAAAACTAGATTCATCTAACAGCAATTTGAACCTTTTCTTAATTTCTAAAGAAAATTGCATAAACTATAAAGCAGCAAAGAGAAGCACACTAGGAGCCAGCAAAAGGGAATGTGAGGTTAGATCTAATATGTCCACAGGTATATAAGCTGTGAAGAATCAGGCAGGAACACGACATCTTAGGAATAATTGGTAAAGTGGCAGAGAAAATATACAGCAAAAGACTGAAATTTTCAAATATTTATACCCCCCTGGCTGCAAGATAAACATGCCTTGGCCAGAATTGCTTTTGCTTCATTAGATATTAGTTTGTACTAAGTGTATCTCATCATGAGAGGAAACAGCATCTCTATAGCAATGGAAAACAAGATAAGTACTTGCACAGAATCAGCATAATGCTGGTGTGTCAGTATTTCACAGTGTCTCAGTGCACTCATCTCACGCAGGTAGTAGGAGGAAGTAGAAATAAATACAGAAAGAATGTTGCCCAGTATCTCTCTTTTGAGTTCACTGGGGAAATGATGAGATCCACACTAGCGCTGCGCCAGGGTATCACCATAGATGTTCTCTACTAGTAAGGTCTTGTCTGTACTGAATTCGTTGATAGATTTCTTATTGATTTCAGTAGAATCAAGATGTCCTCCATGTAACAGTAAGAAAAATAAAAGTATTTTCTCGTTTTTGTGCCATGCATTTTTACCTAATCACTGTTACTATTTTTGAATGTTCTTAAAGACAGGAATATTTGAGTGAGAAAATCTCACAGAGTACCTACTTTCCAGTTACTCCAGACTACATAGCTGCTCATTAGATCATGCAAATTTTGAATACTGCTCTATGCTGAAAAATGACTACTGCCCAGACAAGCTACCCCTTAACAGGAGGTAATTACCAGTCTTGGCAGATAAAGCCTATTCTAAATCTAGACAGCACTGTGTTGGGTGGCTCTGCCAGCACTCACACACTTTCGGAAGGGGATCCTTCTACAGGCACCAGGTAGTGGGCTATCAGGATGAGCATCCCAATGGGACTGAATCAGTTCCAGGTACATTTTCTTTCTCATTGAAAAATAGTTACCAAATACAATGGGGTGAGAGTTAGACCTATGAAAGAAAACATGAAAGGAGAGGCTGCTAAAAGACATCAAATGTACCCAGCCTATTCAGTAATAAATGGATATTGGAAAAATTTTTCTAGTTTGAGACACAGGAAGGTTTTACCTGAACATAGACTGATGTTAGCCTTGTAGTTGTGGGTGGGTTTTTGTTATTGTTTTGGTTTATTTTGTACCTTTCCATTAAAAAATGATGTTTATTTCCATAAAAGATGTTATGTATCTACATTATTTGAGAAGCAGAGCTTCTTTTTAGTGGCAAGAAGACTTCTCTCCTGTTAAATAAAGACAAAGTAGCTTCACTTATTGCTTCACTATCATCATACCTTACTACAGAACTATTATACTGTACTATTAGTACAACTCCAGCCATTCACTCCCCTGGAGCAGATTACATCCTGCCTGTTTTCTGCACAGTTTTCCCCCAGAATCCAGTCTGATTTAAGACATTATAATGGTATGGAAAGAAAGCACCCAAGCACGAACCATCCCCTGATAGATAAATGTGGAGATTGTGTTTGTAATTTAGTTTATAAAATCATTCCAAAGGCCTGATGTCCAGGTCTTTGAAATTTTTCTTGTTTTGTTTGACCTACAAACCACTTTGAGCATCATCTGATTGTTAAAAATGTCTTGTGCACTCTATGCAAAACAAGACAAATTTATTTGCCCTTGTCATCAATAATTAATAAAGCAAACATAGGTCTTAAAGAATTAAAATATTTATTTTTCCTATTGTACAGGAAAGGAAAAAAACAAGAGCCATCAAGATCATTTAATGCACTTCTGGAATGCGTTCAGATAACCATAAAGGCAGAACACAGCCAGGAGTGTGACTGGATCACAAATAGTTCTGCACAATGATCTTGCAGTGGTATTAGTTAGTCACTACTATTAGGGTAAACATACTAAAAAATGAACCACATGAAGAATTCCATAACCTCAAAATTCCAGAGACCACGAGAAACTTTGGTGATCATACTGCCCATTACATTCTGCATGTACACAGAGAATGTAGGTGTCACATTTACCAGATAACAATATGGGCTAGACAGAAAAGGACAAAGATACCAGCAAGCCATATTCAGAATTAACTCTTTAATAATAATTGTATACTTCAGAGAGCAGAATGATGTAAGGAACATGGGAATTCCTACCAACTGTGCTTTGTTTAGTTTATTTCACTAAGCATTTGGTTTTTGTTGTCAAAGCATATGAAAACATGAAAAGAATCAATTGTCTATGACTTTTAGGATAGCATCTTTGACAGTGAGTAGGAACCTCCCAGTAGCTCATCCTTTTTTACCAACAATATTGTAATTCAACTTAAGCAGCTGTCTACCTACCATGTTCCAGGTCACCTATAGACAAGACCTACTGTATCAAATGATGGAGCAGAAAAGCCCGTTGCATTATGAATGTTATGACACAACAGTTAGGTGATTTATTTGCTCATTTATCAGAAATAAAAACAAGTATAAGAGCATAAAGAAATGAAGAGATGCATTCACAGTGCTATAAAAACTTACCGAAACACATAAAATGAGAGCTTTCCTTTACTGCCATAAAGAATCACCTGTTATAATGTCAAAGAAGTGTGCAGTTTCCGTAACAGGATTTCTTAATAGTAGACTATACATAAACTTTAGCCTCTATAGAGAAATACCTTCTTACTTGAACATAAGGTGCTGGTTGATTAGAGCTATATATACTGAGACAGGCAGATAACAACAGCGTGCTCAAAAGTCTTATGCTCACAGTCTATTTGCTATGAACGCTTTTCACAACTATATATTTGAAGTTGTAAGCAAATCTGGCTGTAGAAGGGGTACTATTTCTCTGCTAGCTGCCCATGTGTACATGGGAATGGAGATTACCGGAAGCAAGCAGAATTGAATAAATGATTTTTTCACATAGCTCTGAAGTTTGTATTCATTCTTATTCAATATAGATGAAAGCTCATCTTAATGAAGGAACAATTCTCTAATGCTATAATTATTCTCTTGAAAGCGTGTTTATTTTTGAAGAGCATGGGGGGTTATTTATTTATTTATTTATTGGTCAAACATCAAATTCTGCAATATTGAGATTTAAAAAAAAAATACTTAAAATTTGCAATTTGCCTTCTCAAAAAACTCCTATGAAATGCCAATGGGAATATGGTTTGTTTCATATGAAGCAGATGGAAAGATCCCTCTTCTCTACTTTTGATCCCTCTGACAGATTGGTGGGAGTTGCTGCGATGCCACCACAGACAGTCAAGGTGATCCTGACATGGTGACAGACACCACAGTTTCATTCCATCCCAGCATTTCCAGTCCAAGTATGGGTTGCCACCGAAAGCACAGTCCCACAGCCTTGGCTCTGCAGCCTCACTGCCACATTGTGGCAACCATAGTGCTCCTGGGGTGACTCCAGGAACTGCTCTGACTGAAATCTCCCTTTTCTTGGTGAATTTTCAGGTAAATCTGTTCTTTTCAAACATAACAATAGATGGGAAGGAACCAAGAACATAGGACCACTGGCAGACTCGGTTTGGAATGATCTAAAGTAGTTGGGACAATACCACATCTTTGATTGTCACTCTTTAACTCCAGTACTACTTTCTGATTGGAAAAGGTCTTCAGGAAGAGTTGCTTTATCTATCTAGAGCTTCTGTGCTCTTGAGGATGTATCATAGAGGAATTAGAGGTGACTTCTCTGTGCTCTACGAGGTACATTCCATCTCTTGTTTCTTGGTTTCACATGAAGTCTTTTTAATGTCTCTGTTAGTCTGTCAAGCTCTGTTAGTCTGCTGCAGTGCTCAGTTAGCTCCAGCTCACCAGCTGGTAACACATCTCCATAGTGATTTCTTTGCTGGACTAGCATTACACAGTGCTGCTCATATGCTGCACTTACAGCACTGTTTCACATTTCCCAAATAGGGAGTACCTTGCATGATGTCTTAATAGCTAGGGTATGACAAAGTGCAGGCACTCACATCTATCAACACAATGAAAGCAGCTGACTTCAGGAATTCCTGAGCTGTGAATCTTTGAGAATGGGAAGGCGAAGCAGCAAGTATTCATTCCTTCATGCTTGCCTTATTCTTTCTTTCTTGCCTTATTCATTCCTTCATGCTTGCCTTATTCTTTCTTTCTTGCCTGTGCCAAGCGATAGGCCACTGGGCTAAATGGTGACCCCAAAAAACACTGCTAACTCTCTGGAATCTGAAAGAACCATCAGCATCAGGACATTTTGTTGCCCACATGCCCACAGTCCTGCTACATTTACAAACGCCTGCCCAGCTCACTGAGAGGCTGAGAGTGTAATAAAAAACACAGTACATATTAAAATTGCAGACTATAGCACACTACACAAGAGCATTTTTAGAGAAGAGTTACTATGCATCTTCTGAGCAGGCAGCCCATGGCAGTGGGCACAGCCCCAAGCTGCTGGAGTTTCAAGAAGAATCTGGGCAATGTTCTCAGACATAAGTCTGGGTTTTGGGGATAACTGCGTGGAGCCAGGAGTTCGGGCTCAATGCCTATGGGTCCCTTCCAATTCAGGTTCCTGTGGTTCTGTGATTCAGTGAAATCATGAAAAATTAGTGGATAAAGCCTCCCTTGTAGGAGCAGGGGTTTGAGGTGAAAGCTGTGGTTCTGGGCTGTGTTCCCAAATTTTTCTTCCAGGCACTTTACTGCTGACAGGTTAACATAGAATACATGTTCAATACAGAACGTGTAAGCGTCCCTCCTCGCCTCAGGCAAGACAGCCATCTCCGTGACAGGTGCCTAGAGATCATCCAAACTCCCTTCGGCCATTTTTCTGTATTCCAGCCTACAGACGGCCGCTCGGGGCACCGCTATAGGGCGGATGAACGCAGCACCACCCTCTCGGGGAAGGCGGCAAGAGGACCCGGCCGGCCCGAGCAGCTCGGCGGGCTCTGCTCTAGGGGGCAGCAGCACCCCGCCCGCCGTGGGGCTCTGGGGCGGCCCGGCCCGGCCCGGCGGAGCCCGGAAGGCGCCGCGCTCCCTCCCGTCGGCCGCTGAGTGGCGGCGGCGTGTCACGTGTGCGCGGCCGGGCCGGGCCAGGTCGACGCGCGCTGCCCCGGGCACAGCGTGGCTGGCGGCGCCGGCGCAGCGGTGCGACATGTCCCACCAGACCGGCATCCAAGGTACTGCCCTCTTTCCTTCCCTCCGGGCCGTCCCCGCGTCCCCGTTCCGCAGCGTCGTTCTCCCCGCCGCTTCTTTGTTCGCTCCGAGCTACCCTTTCTCCCGAGGTCACACCCGTAACGGAGCGAAGCGGGAGCTGCCGCACGGCGAGTCGGAGCCCCGCGGGTGGCGGTTCTGCGTCTGGCCGCGCCCGGCAGCCTCGGGGCAGCGGGGATCGAGTCGGGTGCGGCTGGAAGGGATCTCCCGCAGAACGCCCGGCGCGGCGCCTGAGGCGTGCCCTGCACACAGGTGTCCTCCGGCGGCCGGACGGGGACCTCCGGCCCCGCGAGGTATCGCCGCAGCGCTGCGGCAGCGCCCAGCTGCCCCCGCTCACTGAGGAACCGCAGCGCTGGAGGAGGACCTTGGAAGAGCCGGAGCTGGGAAGGAGGAATCCCGGCGAGCCCCTGTGACGAGGAAAAAGTACAGGAGAGCCCTTTTTTCCTCAGCGTGTCCAGGCCTTGGGGAATGTGAGGAGCAATTGGAAGACGGCGACGTGCTATTTCTCGGGATTATCGGCCTCGCAGCATCACAGCACTGCTAAGCAGGGATAATGCAGCAGCAGCAGGATTATGGGGTTTGCGGTTTTATTATTTGCTTTCTGCAGCCTCGCTCAGTGACTAATGTGGTGTACTTTGTCTGCTCGTCTGCATTTATGGTTGCAGGTGACTTTTGTCCTGGTCTGGGTTGCTCTTAACTGCTCTTCAAACCCGTTTTTGGCTGCTGGATACATTTGTTCCACAGCCTGTCGCCTCTCTTCTCTTCCTTCCCCCCCAGTGCCAGCTTGCCATTAAGTTGGAGTGGCCACTTGTTTTAAGTTGATTGTCCCTTCCTGGGCTGGGGTGCACCTCAAGCAGTGTTTTTCCACGTTGAGGAATACTGTTCCAGTGGCTCTTCATTCTCTTATGCTCCTCCCTCCAGCCCCAATAAGAGGGAAGGCAAGAACACCCTGTTGCTTACCATGACCAAGAATGGCTAAGCCTCTTCTTTGAGAGCCTTTTGTCCTCTGAAGAGAGCTGCAGTGAGCTCAGCTGCTTTCCTGCCCTGATCCTGCCTTGGCAGGCTGGGATGCAGCCTGATTATCCAGGGTCTCATTTGTAGTAAAGCTTCTGCAATTGGAAGAGGGATAGCGTTTGTTGTGCCGTTGCTGGCGTTAGCAACAAACAGGCTACTGTCACTCATAAACAATCACAAGATTTGGCAGCATGGAGCGCTCTTTTCTGGAAGCAGAAATGAAGTAATGGGGACAGTGATGTGTACCAGGCGAATGGCAAAAGGACGGGGCTTTCAAACAAAGCAGCAAATATAAATAGTCGCAGGGTGCATTGAGCTGTGGGGAGATTCACAAGACTATGTTCAACTCTTCCAAATTATTTCAAAAGTGTATTTTTGAAATAAGTCTCATTGCATTTCAATGTTCCATATTACAGATAAATCACTTTGAAAGTGCAACAGAGTAAGTTGTTGGTATGTGTGTACGTTTACAGGCTGTTTTACACAGTCATTTGAAGACTGTAACCAGTTTTTATAAAGGGACTGTTCAAATACCAAAGAGTTTACTTAATGCAAATTTGCTCATTGAGGAAGGTAGCGTGTTGGTTGCTCTAAAGTAATGCCTATTTATTTCTTTGGAAACTGGAACAGATAAAAGAGCACTGTAACGCTATTTGATAAAGCAAAACTCTCAGCTACAAAGCTACTTTTCAACATAGTCCCCACCATTAGCTCTGCATTTTGGCCACTGATGAACAAGAGCCTGCGTGCCATGCTCATAGGAATCTGCACCAGCAGAGGTGACCCCTGTAGCTGTTGTCACTGCTGAAATGCACCACTCGCTGCCTCAGTGTGCTCACATCCACTGATTGGTCTCCATAAATGTTCAGCAAGCATTGATGAATGTCAGTGGGTGCAATTTTTTCTGCATGGAGGAATTCAGTTGCATGCTTTTACTTCATACTCACTTCTATGTCAGACATCATCGTGTCAGGCTGCCCTTCTGCTGCCATCTGTCACACAGCAACAGCATGGAATGGAATATTGGTGGGACGGTCCACCATCTACTGCCATACCACCACCATCTACCTCTGGATGGTGTCATGGGCTGACGTAATAAAATAAGAGGCATTACTTAAAGAGCAGACCTCATGCATGTCAGCTTGTCTATCTTAGCTCTGTATGTTGCATCCTTTGAAAAGCACCTGAGTACAGCAGTGAAACAACAGATAACTTGCACTGCTGGATAGAACAGGGTATGTAGAACTAAGACATATCCCATGTGTTTCTTCCCACGTGTACAATGAAGCTTTTCCACTACTGAGATATAACTTCTGTAACAAAAGCAGTGATGTATATGGAGAGAATTGACATGTTTATCATCACATGTTTATCATCATGAATGTTTTTTAGAAAAGAAATTAAACTGCAAGTTGGCCAGTGAGATTCCAAGACCAAACTGTAATTGAGGTCTTTGCTCTGCAGAAGGTTTAAATAGAACATTAATTGCTCTGTTGTGAATTTTCTGATCTCTGTATGGAGAAAAAAAGTGTATCTCACAGATAGTGAGTCTGTCTCTCGATCACTAACATCTTGTCTCAGAAAATGACTCCAGGAGCTGTTGTGGTTCTGGTGTCAGTGCAAAGGACTGCTGTGTCTCAGTGTTGTTTTGGTGTGCAGAGTTGATACAAGAGTACAAAGAGCAAGGGATTGTAGACCTGAAGAGGACAAGTGTTTCCGGGGGAATTGGGAAGTCAGGAAGGTGGTGTAATGTTAGTGTGCTGAATGGAAGTGTGAGGAAAGGCAGAGATGGTTGGAAAAGCTGATTACAGAGGGTCTGCACTGCTGAGTGGGAAGGTGCTAACTGAGATGAAGGTGGGCTTGGACTGGAAATCCAGCACAGTTCTGTTTGTGTAAATGCCCATGCTTCATCTCCATCCCCCAGCCCATTGTGGAATTCCAGAATGGACCTGCCCTTTGCTTTCATGGACCTGAGTTTTACATATTTTGAATATGGGTAGAAGTACAGCCAGATGCCATCTGTTCCTTCGGCCTCATTGTGACTGTAAATAATCCTTTTTCTTTGTTTCCTGGTTTGCTGTTTGTTTTGCGGGTGCTGTCCTCTGTGCTGTGGGGTTACTTAAAGGACCAGATTGCAACAAGTGTTCTTTAGTAAGTGCAGGACAGCCCCCTGTCCGGGGTATAATTAAACTGATCTGCACACAGATCATTTAGCAAAGCAGTTGAAATTAGAATAACGTCTTCAGGACTCGAGCACAATTCTTCCTCGTGCCTACAGAAGGGGTTGATCATACCTGTATTGTAATATCAATGTCAATTACAGAAATTTGTGAATTCATTTAATCTGCCCTATTGTGATGGGTCAGGGATTGAAAAGTGTCAGCAAAATGCTTGCAAGGTCATGACTTGATAGAGAAGATGAATCAAGAGTGTTAGCCTTCCTTGGTACCCTTCAGAGAGGCATCCTTAGGAAAGGCAGGTGATTTTTGCAGACAGGCTCTAACATTTTCCTGGCAGGCATCAAGTTTGTGTCTGCAGGCTTACTGCAAACTTTCAGACTTCATGAAGCTCCTGTAATTTGAGATGCATTGTATTTGTGTTGTGTTACTGTGTGAACTGGGAAACCTGAGAGTGATGATGTGATGTCACCTTGAATTTTCACAATGTTGAGAATGATACGGTATTGCAACTGAGCAGGGCTGTTTTGCAGATGTTTGTAATGTTGTCTGTGATCTTTCTGTGGCTTGCCTGTGGCTGGAACAGCATTTGACCACTCCTGTGTTCCTTTTTCAGTCCAGCATCATAGTGGTGGGCCAGGTGTATGCTTTTCCAGTGTCGTTTTTACCTTCCTGAGTACTCTTTGTTGTTGGAAAGAAGAATGTGTTAATTTGCTTACTTTTATTTTCTCTTTTTCAGCAAGTGAAAATGTTAAAGACATCTTTGTTGGAGCCAGAAATGGAAAATACAGAATTTTGAAAATAGTCATTGACAATGGTCAGTCAAGTTTTACTATTTTTCCCGTATTCTTTTGGATATTTCCCTAACTATTTTAGTGATTTTCATGTAGAATTATTTAAAAAAACAAGAACTCTTCAAAGCTTAATCTTACCAAGGTCTTTCATATCCTAGAGGTAGAATTTGAGTCTTGGTGATGCTAAATTAGAATTTTTCTTCCAAATGTCATTTCATATTCTCCCAAGACCCATTGCTTCTTTCAGAAGTACATTAGTACCCATTACATGCCCACCTCGTTACCTCTTTTTTCTCTTCTTCCCAAAGTTCACTCATTACAATACACTGAAAAACCTGTTAGCTAGAGAAAGGTGTGTGTGTACACGCATACACATACGTACATTTATTGTTAGGTAAGTAACTTGCTGTTATATTCTTTGTGTTTGCTTCCGTTTTTCCCTGCTTTTCTCAAGGAAGCAACAGTAATATTATAGTCAGATCACTGCAAGTCTCAGCAGCACGGGTTACTAAGTCTTGGCCTATATTTTTTTATTAGGAAAGTTAAAACAATGTGCTTGTGTGTACATGATACTTCTTAGTACAAAATGAAGGTCATAAGTAGGGAGTGTCTTCCATTTTTATCTTAAACTTTTTTCTCTGTGTGCTTGTGTGTGTGTATATGTATACACAATTTGTCTGTTTGTGGAAGTAGAGATCAGCTTAATTCTGTTTTCCATAGTTCAAAAAGAGGCTTCTAATGCTTCCAGAATGCTGGAAGCAAAATGGTTGCCTCATATGTCTGCAGGAGCTTTCAGCAATGCCCTTAATGAGTAGACAACACTCAAATGGAGTTCTACTAATTTGAGTGAATAAGGGAACTGGTTTGCTGCTGGGCAATATAGTTGCCGTGTTTATTTTTTTGTGTTTGTTTCTTTATTAAATTCAAGTGATTATAAAGCCACCTAGAGCTAAGAATTGCCAAGTACGTTCTGGGTGTCCTGGTTATCTATGTGTACAGCTTCAGCTACTTTGCACCTAATGCAGAGAAGTGCCAAATGCACACACACACACTCTCTCTCTGAGCTGTTCATGCTCTGTGCCTTGTGGGAGAGAGCTTTGTCTGAAACAGTCTGCAGTTAGAGACTGTTGAACTTCTGTCTGAAGTATTAAAGACCAGGTCCAAGACTCTCAAAAGATACTATGCTTGCCAGCTGCTATGGGCCCTTAAACTGCTGTGGGAACCCTATAAACAAGGTGTTTCTTCTTTGGCTGTGGGGTCTAATATTTGAAAGTTGGTAAATGTTTTGAAAGATACTGAGTAATATTTTTCTTTAGAAGCTGAGATGTGATTTATATGTGAGCGAGAAATCTTGTTGCTACAGTTGTTCATATAATTAAATCTCATCTGAAGTATTCTTTATGGATTTAAGCCAATTATACATAATAAACAACTTCAGTAATTTAAAGAGACTGCAGTTATGAAGCTGTATTAGTTTATCTACATACATAGTCAAATTAAAGTGATTACTGCAAGCATGTTCATTCCAAACTCTTTTCATTGTGCAGCTGAGTTACTGTCCTTACCATAAGTACAAACATTGGAGTGTGTCAGAAATCAGTAATTCTAATCTTAATTTTTAAAAACCTACTCTCATCTTATTTCTATTAAGTATTTCATTTTAAAAGTAAATGAACTAGCAAAGGGCAGTTTTTATTTCTTCTCTGTACACATTATGCTAAGCACTGATATCAGTCTTACCTCTTCAGATCAAAGAACTTGATGACAGCCAGTGCACTGCTTCTCAACTAACTGTATTTTGGTTAAAGGAAGTTAGGCTTTGTGCATACACAGCTTTCGCAGGAACTCGCTTACTATCACACTGAGTGCTCCTGACTTCCATTCCTGTGGGCATGGTTACAGAATATGAAGTGTTTGATTAATTATCATATATAATAATAATAACTAATTTTGAAAAACACTATCAACTATATATTTGCTAACCTATGGTTTTGGTTATTGGTTTTAGAGCAACTTGTTCTGGGATCCTCTAGGCGGCCACTTGGATCATGGGAAAAGGATTATGATCCTTTCGTTCTTCCTCTTCTTGAAGACAAGCAACCGTGTTACATTTTATACAGATTAGACTCTCAGAATGCACAAGGATATGAATGGATCTTTATTGCTTGGTCACCTGATCACTCTCCTGTAAGTAGTAGTCACAGAATCATAGAATGGCTTGGAATGGAAAGGAGTTCAAGGATCATCAAGTTCCAACCCCTTGCCACAAGTGGAGTCACCGACTTCCATATCTTATACTAGATCAGGCTGCCCATCCAACCTGGCCTTGAACACCTCCAGGGATGGGGCATCCACAGCCTCTCTGGGCAGCCTGTTCCAGCACCTCACCGCTCTCATAGCAAAGAACTTCCCCCTGACATCCAACCTAAATCTTCCCTCCTTCAACTTAAAACCACTTCCCCTTGTCCTGCCATTATCTACCCTCTTCAAAGAGTTGACTCCCTTCCTGTTTGTAAGCTCTCTTTAGGTACTGGAAGGCTGCAGTGAGGTCACCTTGCAGCCTTCTCTTCTCCAGGCTGAACAAGCCCAGCTCCCTCAGCCTGTCTTTAGAGGAGAGATGCAAAGGACATAAATTTGTAACATTTATTCAACAGTATTGTTCGATCCAAATCCTAGATGAGAAGGATTTGGGGAATGAAGCATTCCCCAGCCTTCATCACACTTTCTGCCAAGGAAACTGTAGAGATATCTTCCTTGAAGCTGATTGTGAGTCTAGATGGAGTGTAGCTGGTCCAACTTATTTCTAGCTTGGTCAGAGGAAAAGCACACATTATCGTGCTCTTCTTTCTGTCAGTGTTCATGGAAATAATAGAAGAACATAGAACAGAAATCCCCATTGGTGTCATCATAGAGAGAAAGATTATAGTTTGAGCTAAAGCTGCTTACTCTGTTTGGTTTGCTGGCAGACCAGTTGGCATCTATGAGTCTGTGACCTATCTGAGAATGTCCTCTTTCTTACAGAGTGTGGGAGGAAAGGGAAGTCAGCCTTATCAATTTCTAGGAGAAAGTAGGGTATTAGCTCCAAGTTCAGTAAATGTGAGATAGGGGAGGACAAAGTAAATCTATTCCCAGATTCCTGCGCTACTTTGGATAGCACTTAGGAAACAGTAGGAGACCAAGAGCTGGAGTGCACAGAAGAAATAGAGTGGAAAAGATTGGGGTATTCTGATGAGGATGGCATGGTGGTGAAATAAGCTGGGGAAAATGGGACTGTGGGGAGAGGAATATGTATGTTGGATGCAAATTGATAGGAAGCAAGCATCATTAGGTCTTGTGCTCTAGAAAATTTCATTTTTCCATTCTGTAGTTGAATACCAAATCAAAAATAATAAAGGTTATTTGCAGTTTGTTCTTTCTGTGATGTATCACATTACAGTAGACAGACTGGTGACAAATGATCTAATCTGTTGTGTTTATTTTTTCCTAAACAGAAGTAGTAAGGATTGTGTTCTGTTCTGTTTTGTGGGGTTTTTTTAATTATTATTATATTTTTAAAGCTCATGCTCTAATTAAAGCTGCAGTTTGGCTTAGAAATTAGTTTAATAATAATGCATAGTAAAATGTCTTATTGTGCACTTGAGAATTTAACATATATTAGCATCATGCTCCAGAACTCATTCTGTTCTGTTGTTAAGAAATGCAGTTTCAGACTGCACTTTCAAGTCTTAAAATATTTGTACAAGAAGGGCTGTTTATGGACTTGATACCCCAAAATGCTGTTGTTGTACACCTGAGCTGTGTACACTACACAGAAGAAAGAATTAAACAAACCCCTGTTTTATGATATATCAGGTTCGTCAAAAGATGTTGTATGCAGCAACCCGGGCAACACTTAAGAAAGAATTTGGAGGTGGTCATATTAAGGATGAAGTATTTGGAACAGCAGAGGTATGTTCTCAGGAATGCTAATTATATTAGATGATTTTACTGGTATTGATTTGTGGTGATGTTGCTCTTTTTGATGAAGGAAACAGGGGGTTGAAAATTTTGTGTGTTATTCAAGCGTTAAAATGTAATAACTCTCATTTGAAAAAGTAATTATATTTAACAATTTAAGATTAAGATGTCCTTCCTTCAAATGGGTATTAAATCACCCATGACTAACAGTACAGTCTTTTAATCTTACTGCATGTTTATGAATCCTTCAAAAGCTGTAACCATTAAAACTTCCAGGCTAGTTGTTTACAGAAGCCATTGTGGATGTAGGGATCTGAATCACATAGGCTAGAACAGCTATTAGTGAGACTTCAGCAACTGAAAGCAAACGTTTTTATCTTAAACCAAGGGTATGAAGTTGTCTGTTCTTTAAAATTTGACTGTGAAAGTGGACTCAAGTCCATAGTTGCCATCTTAATTTATGGAATAAGAATTTTAGTAGCTAGCAATTTGTCAGTGAAAATGCTAATAGCTGTGTGTTCAGTTATATAAGATAGTTCCAAGGTGCATGCATAAAGAGGTCTGAATAACTTCATGTATACCTCTGTTTTCACAAAGACTTATTTTTTAATTAGTGAGGTAATTATGGGCTGACTGGAAGTGCTGCCCACTGTACAGTTGGGTATAAGAGCAGCCCAGGGAATCCTGCTGTTCAGGATGCCAAGTAGAGCTTGCAAATGCACGTAGACTTGCAGTCTCTGAATAAAATGAATGTAAATATATGGGAAATAACTGCTGCATGAACTGTGTTAGAAAAAATACTTCAGTTCTGCAAATGACGAGTACTGATACTGTGCTTTCAGGATGATGTTTCACTGAACGGATATAAAAAATATTTGATATCACAGTCCGCCCCTGCACCTCTGACTGCAGCAGAAGAGGAGCTTCGACAAATTAAGATTAATGAGGTACCTACAGCAATTTTCAGCATGGCTCGGCCATCGGATGCACAGTTCCTGATGTAGGCAGAGGCTTTTCTAGAGTAAAAAAGGCAGAACAGAAAATCAAAAACTTCAGTAAGTTTTTGAGTGGATGAGAATATAAATGTCTCACTCAGTGAGTAGGGACAGCAGGATGCTGATGGCTGGAGACAGAGCAGTGTGATCTTGCTGAGCTTGCAAGGGCCAGTGGCTTTGTCGGAGGCCTGCTGCCTAACATGCTTTTAATACCAGTGGATGTGCTTCTGTGTGAGGGTTACCAACCATTGGCACGGGTTGCCCTGAGAGTCTGTGCAGTTCCCTCATGGGAAATCTTCAAAAGCTGCCTGGAGTGTGGGTGTGGGTACCCTGCTCTGTCTGGGTGGTCCTCCTCGGGCTGGGGGTTGGACGAGGGCACTTTCAGAGATCAGCCTCAACTCTTCTCTGGTAGCCCACATTTCACATGGTGGCAGAAACTGTAGAAAAAATACAAAATAGCAACTGTTGCAGTGAGTAATTCTGAAGAATATTTCAGCACTCATTATCTGAGCTTCCAGAACCAGTTCACTTGTCTTTAAGACTTGGAAGAAATAAGACAAAGTTCAATAAAAATAAAAACAGAAATCCAAAAGAACTAACCATTTCTTTTAAAAATATCCATTTGCTTTTCCCACAAATACTTTATGGAAAGACTATTAGCATGTGCCTTTAAACAAGTAATGTGATGATAAATTGCTGTTTAGCCAATGACTGAAATGTTTCAGAGGATTCTCTTCTCAATTTTTTCCATCATTTAACTTCTGTTTGCATTCAGACATGTCTTAATAGATCTTGTGTTGATCTTACGAGTTCTTCAGCCTTATTTTACAGCCATTGTTCACATGTTTGAAATGTGGCATGTTTTTCCCACTGGATGCCAGCAAGCTATCATGTTAAACACAGCTCCTTATCTTCCCTAAAATTTTCACTCCCTAGTATGCTTTTGCTGTAACAGTGCTGTTTTTTTTAACATTTATTTCTTTGATGTCTTTGCTTTCCAGATCTATTTTTGATTAATTCAGTGTAGAAATATGCTCATCGTTACCAAACACTTCATTTTAGTTGATTAGCTTTAGGCAAAACAACAACAAAAAAACCAAACCAAACCAAACCACACATTAAAAAATGTAAAACTTCCATGGTATCAATGACCACTTACTTCTGATATCAGTGTTGTCTTTTATGCCCTATGTGCATGTTGTGTAACAGCCGATTCACGCTGACTAATAGTTCATGTTCTGTAATGAAACTTCAGGTTGATGGTTGGACTTGATGATCTCAGTGGTGTTTTTCAACCACACCGATTCTATGATTCAGCAGCAATAGCAGTACTTCTCAAGGATGCATTAACTGTATGTTGCTGCCTTTTTGGCTTCATTTGGAACATCTTGAAGTATGTTAAATTGTGTCATTTGTATCTTTGTTATTTCTGCCAGTATGAAACCTGTGGTTAGGCTCAGTGGAGCAGTATTTCATTAACTTTCATGCTTTAGCTTCCACAAACAAAAAGCTTTCTGATATTAAGGGAATGTATGTGTTTAAAAACTGTTTGGATGTGGTGCTCAGGGACATGATTTAGCAGAGGGTTGTTAGAGTTAGGGTAGTGTGGTCAGGTTGAGGTTGGACTTTTGACAGTCTTGAATGTCTTTTCCAAGCTGAGCAATTCTATGATTAAAAATAAAAAAATGAATTTTCTACATTTTATGTTCTTTCATAATTACCTAAGAAATATTTGAATTAATCAGATCAAAGGTTTACCTTACTGCTGCCAAGACACTGAGTGAGCAACAGCAGGAATCTGGGAGGGGTGTAAGAGCAAGATAAGAAGGGCGTGATAATTCCTTTGAATATTCTTTGGGGTCTGAACTCGGTGATTTCTTGTGGTCCCTTCCAACCCCTGCAATTCTCTCATTGCCTCAGCCTTTGCAGATAGGACTCTTCCAAAGTAACATATGATGTTTTACTGTATGCTTTTTTTCTTTCCCATCCATCAGACACAGTCCTGTCATTGTTCTGAATCCTCATGAAGTTTTGTTGGCCACAGATCCTATAGCAGTGTTATTACAGCTTGGCAAAGTACTACGTAAAGAACTGCTGCCTGCTATCTATGAGCTCATACCCTGACAGACAGCATGGGGAAGGCAGAGAAAAGCCATTCCTCACTTTTTTCCCCTCACTCTCCACTATATCCACAAGACCTCTGCATTCCTTACCAGTTCTTTCTTCTGGGCTGAAAAGTCCTCATCTGTGTACTTTTTCCTCCTGAAGTAGGCATGGCACACTTCTGATCCTTCTGCTTTTCTTTGCAGTTTTTCCAGTTCTTCTATAAAATTTATGAAAAGGAGGGGTGGAGAAATCAGAACTGCATGTGGTATTCAAGATACAGGCATGTTACTGATAGCTGAACTGTGTAATGATGTATAATGTGCTCTTAACAACTTCTAACATTTCATTTGTTGGTGGGTGGTGCCTTGATTGCTTGATTGATTTTTTGCCTAAAGTAACCACTGGGCTGACATTTTCAGATAAATATTCAGATAAATATACTGAATGTCAGTAGCTAGTTCATCACCACGCAGGTAGAAGAAAGGTATTTTTCCTCCTGCATATAATGTTTTACATGTACCCACATCAAATTCCATCTGCCATTTTATTACCTCCTTGGCAGCCATCGCTAACAAATGTGATGGTATGATTTAGGTCTTTGTAAGTGACTTGGATGTTCTGTTTAGCTTTAGTGGGCTTATATATGTTATGTCATGGACAAGTAGATTTGGTTCCTTCTCCTAAATCTAGTGTTATGCTGGGTTATTTTCTTCTTGTCCCCAGACTTCGTAGCTGGCTTTTCTAGTTTTTAATGTTTTTACTACATTTTGTTCTGTGATGCCAATTTAATAACATTTATTAGTCAGATTTTATGCAGATATATATATTTTGCAAATATTTGTCATACGATTGTATTATGAAATTTACTAAAATTAATACAAAAGTAAACTCTTCCGCCTACCTGATTTCACATTCTCCTTCTCTGATGCTGAGAAGCTGTCCTTTAAAATATGAAGTACAATTTAATATTGCCCCAAGTATCTTCGTTTTTAATTATTTTCATCATTGTTGAATATTTCACTATCTGAACATCTTTCAGCTGATAGATCTAAAACCCACACTTCCTATTTTGTATGCTTTTCTGTCTTCTTAACTGCCTCATCACCAATGTTACGTGTGTTTGTAAAATTGTAAAAGGAAGTCAGTGCATTCAAAAGCTAACACTTGCACAAAAAGATGAGGTTTGGCAATGCTGGAGGCCAGAGCTCATTTTCAGAGAAATTGTGCATGAATATTAAGATATGCCACACCAATTCTTGAGAAGTATCTTTAAAACAGCTGTTCTTTTATCTCAAATAGTTTTTGTGTCTAAGATAACTAGAGTATGAACAACTGTCTAGCTTGCAGTTACCATAGGTTTTTGCACTCTGTGTTAAACCTCCTAGAAGTCAAAAATCAAAGCTCTGCTTGTTCATCTGTTTGCTTTCTTTTGGATAGGCTTTTTGAAGGAGGATGCTGAAGTGGAAGGGAGGGAGGGAAGGTGCTTCTTTTTTTTCCTTCAAGAAGATCAGTCTCTCTAAGACGTGTTTTTTCTCCATTCTTCCCAGAATGTTGGCTTCCTATAATCACATTTTCCTATTCTTGTCTAAAACATATCACGATAAAGTTCAGGAACAACACTGTGAGTTCAGAAGTACAGTGCAGCACAGGAAAATCAGACTCTTTGCTCCTGGCCTATTCTATGTTTGTTCTAGAGTTTAGCTAGATCTTCGCTGACACTTAGGCAGTTCTCTCTTGTAATTCCATGGGTTCTGCTGCTTCATATATGAAACTGTTTTCAGGTAAGCAAGCAAATGTGACCTGTTAATTAAAAACAAAACAAGTTTTGCATAAGGGGATTGTATAAGGGGATTGATGGTTTGGCATAGCATATTCTTGGAATAGCTGCTGACAGCTCTGTGTGTAACCACATGCAGTGCATTCTCAGAAACCAAATGAATGCCTGCACAGGTTTCTGTTCATATTTTCATTGGCTTGTGTTCCAGGTACAAACGGATGTTGGTGTAGATACTAAGCATCAAACTCTGCAAGGAGTAGCGTTCCCTATTGCTAAGGAAGCTATTCAGGCTCTGGAGAAATTGAGAAATAAGGAACTCAATTACGTGCAGCTGGCAAGTATAAGATACTTCAGATTATTTTTAATAATAGGTACTAAATACTTGCACACCAAACAATGTGTGTTGATGCCATATACTGATAAGTTACCATTCTGTACTTGAAATCTTTTTTTTTCTACCCTGTCATACTCTCTCGCTTGTTTTCTGTGTATTAACTGTATGCCGTTTTTCTTCATTAACAGCAAATTGATATGAAAAATGAAACTATTATTCTAGCCAACACACTTCATACTGAACTTAAGGACTTGCCAAAAAGAATTCCAAAGGATGCTGCACGTTACCACTTTTTCCTGTATAAGCATACTCACGAAGGAGACTATTTGGAATCCATAGGTATGGGAAAATTTCCCAACATGAAATGTTGTTGGTTTGTTTCAAATACTTCCATAACCTTGAGGCAGAGAAAGACACATCATAAAAGTAGATAACTTGGAGTGTCTGACCTCTCATTGTATTCATAGATTTCAAAGTCACTTGGTTGCCAGACTGATTTCTGAAGAGTCTTTATATTTAGAAAGTAGTGAACTATTCCTTTTGATTATAAGCAACACATAGATCAGTAGTCATGTGAAAAAATTAAGATACTTCCTTTTAGGAATGAAACACTTACTGAACTAAAATGCACAAAGCCACGTTCTGGGTGTTTTAGCTTTCATACTATAAAGTTGATTCGCAAAGTCTTTCTGCTGTAAATGATTCTGTGATACAGGTTTTGATAAGGTTTATTTCTGTTCTGCTTTTTTTTTCCTGCAGTTTTCATTTACTCCATGCCAGGGTACACCTGTAGTATACGGGAGCGAATGCTGTACTCTAGTTGCAAAAGTCCACTTCTAGAAATTGTAGAAAGACAGTTGTGGATGCAAATAATTCGAAAGGTGAGTACACTGGGAATACTCCATCCCTCAATTCCCTTTTTAATATCTAACCATAACTGTTTCTGCCACCACTTTCTGTAAACAATGAAAGGTGCTGTATGGCTATTAAAGACCTATTTAAGAGCTTATTCTGAACAAGAAATACTTATTAACTAAGGTTCATAATTTCTACGTAGTTTTAGTAAACCTGTTCTCGTGCAAGAAGGTCTTTGAAAGTACTCTGAAGGACTATTCAGAAGTAACATGATTTCTTACTAAAAGGCCTGTCGTTCTTCGGATCACGGCACATTATTGCTGAATTCTGAATTCCGTTAAGGCCAAGGTTTCATAATGATTTTCAAAATGAAGGAAAAAGGAAGCAGCAGTTCTGGAACTTAAACTGACTCTTAGGAGCCTTTGATGGGTAATTAAGGACTTAGGAGAATGCTGGTCTTTCCAGTTGCTAAGATTATACTACTGTGCATAAAGAACAAGTGGTTCTCACTTCTAGAGCAGAGACCACAATAACGGTCCATGTAAATGTGAAATATGTGACCTATTAATATTTCTATTCTAAGTTCAGAATAGTTTTGAGGTTTGGTTTCTGATAATTGTCTACCTGAAAGAAGTTATTACCGTGATGGTGTAGCTTGAGTACATACAATTGCTGCATGGTTTTATATATCATTTCTCACAAATTTCTTCGTTAGAATGAGACAAATGTACTACGTGGTGCCTGAAATTCCTGTAGACTCTTTCTGAGGCATGTACTTCAATGGCAATACAGTGGCTGGCAAGTGCTATAGTTAGGGGGCCGTGAAATGCTGAATGCTCACATGCAGTGCCAAAGCATTTGTCTGAACTCTGAATTTGTTGTAATTAAAAACTGGGCCTTGGCTTCAAAACAGTGTTTTCTTCAGGTTTACATTCTTCCACTTAAAACAAAACAAACAAAGAAAAATCTCAGGCTCTTTGTTAATTAAATTTGTTCTATCTTTTCTCTGGCTTGAATACTTGCTGAGTTGCAGTACTCCACTAATTGTGTGAGTTGTTTGTACTCCCCCTTTTGTTCTCAAGAGACAGCAACATATATGCACATTGCTTTTACAATTTTTTAATACACTTTATAGTGGAAAAAAAAATATGAAAGTGTGAAGATCACATTGGAACTATTTGTTTTTGCTTTCGAAGGGAGAAGAAATAAAAGAAATTACCAGTTCTGAAAGATCACATGCTGCTCTCTTTTATTATAAAGGAAATTTCTAACAAAGGACTAATAAGCACTTGCTTTTACATGGAATGTGTACTCTTATTTATTATTATGTACACTGTGCTAAAGCTTGGGGCAGGAGAAGTTACTTGGTGTATGCATTTCTGCTTTTATTGAAGGAAGAGCTAATTAAATCAAAATGCACTAAACTCGATACTGGTTAGAGTATAAGAAAAGCTATTCAAGAGGAGGTGAGGTGCTTAGGCACAAGGTACAGAACATCATGCTGGACTCTGACTATTATTGCACATATTGGTTTTAATATAGCATTTACAGCTTCAGCAGAATTTCTGCATTTTATTAAATACATCTTTAAGATGAATCTAACTTTTTTTTTTCAGATTGAAATAGATAATGGCGACGAGTTAACTGCTGACTTCCTTTATGAAGAGGTTCATCCAAAACAACATGCACATAAGCAAAGTTTTGCTAAACCAAAAGGTCCTGCAGGGAAGAGAGGAATACGAAGACTCATCAGAGGCCCAGCAGAGACTGAAACACCCAGTGATTAGAAACTGTTGTTTGCATTAATTATAGGGTTTTACAGTAAGAAAAAATGAAATCCTGACTTTTGCCAATGAACTGACACCATTCCATTTATAGATGCTAGAGAAAAAAATGTTAAAAATATTCTTTCTACTCTCCCCTCTTCTGAACTCAGTACTTCCTTTGTTGTTACACAATTACATTTGTTGACCATATTTTACAACACCTGGAAGTGTTAATTATTTTAAAGGTAGAAAACTAAGCTAGTACTCTTTTGTTTTAAATTAGAATCCATTATTTAATAGCAATACACGTGATCATAAACTTCACAGACAAGACTATTAAGCCCACATTTTCTGTGGGTAAGTAGCAGCTGTATGTGTAGATAATGACCCTGTATTTGTACGAGTAGCCTACTGAAATCTGCAAGATTTCACTTGTATGAAGAGTTGAAGCTGTCATTGTCCCAGATAAATCTTTATTTTACCTGGTAACTTTCATGGACAGTAATGCAACAGAATGTTTTCTTCCGTTTTTTGATGTGATGGATTGTTGGGTTTGGGATTTTATACTACAAAGATTAAAGTCCATTATCTGTTAGTTTATGCAAGTACTTGTTCAGGAATAGATTATTTTTATTTTTTCCTGTGCAAAAGGTGGTCATTTCAAATTTACAACTAATTGGGTGGGCTTGTCTCTTAAAGAAATCTGACATGAAACCACTACAGCTTTTCCAGACGTAGATACCACTCATCAGCCTTATATATTACTGAATGACCAAGTCTAATGTGATAAAATATGCAGTCACTAAACTCAGTAAATTATGGAGCTGCTTTCAAAGCAATAAGCTTAAGGTTTCTTCCAAATCATTGATTTTCTGTGCACTTGGATCTAAAACTGCAAATTCAGTGAAAATGGAAATAGACTTGCTTCGTAATGCTGACTTATTGAGATCCTGGTGTCATTGCATTATCAACTGCAACTTGAACTTTCAGGTTATTGTTTGAACTTTCATAGTAAATTAAATCTTAAGCAAAATCCAACTAGGTCTTTGCCTGGCACTTGAGTAGCATTTTGTGGAATCTGTCTATTTTTTCTGCTTCTCATCTAAACACTGAAATCAGCCAGGATAGTTGAACTGCAGTGAACCATGAGTCATCTGTTTATTAGGAAGAGGAAAAAATAGATGATTTTAACAAGGAGGTTAAAGAAGAAATAGATGTAGAAATCAAATGACCTTAAACATTTTAAAATTGTGTGATGAGGCAAGTTCTAAAGGATAGATTATGTTCCCCAGTGGGGACTTGCTTGTTAGTGTCTTGTATTGAGCTTTGTATTTTTGATTATTTTTTAAAACTAATGGGAGTTGCAAGTCTTGGATCACTGCATATAGGTGTTGGCTGTACACTTAGATATCTGAATCATTTGTTTACCTAATGGAAGGTAGATCTTAGAATAGTTCTGTTAAGGAAATAAGGCTTAAACACTGCTAGTTCCTGATGAAAACAATTTTTATCTCACACTATTACGCCGCTTGGTGATACTAACTTGTTAGGTGACATTTGAAATTGCACTGTGTAATATGAAGGTTGCAATACTTGCTGGTTTTATGGTGTTTTTTCTTCTATATGCAGTAGAGATCTGACACCTCAGCTTTTTCATTTAATCTTATACACTACATCAGCCCAATTCAGTAGCTCCTGATGATCCTCAGCTCATCTCCCGCCCTCAGCTGCTGTTCCTTTTCTGCCTCTTGCCTTTCCCTTTAGGGCAAGGAGCGGTCTGAGGAATTTTTCTTCTTGTGTACGACATGTCACACAAGCATCATTGTTCTTAAACATTGTTAATGTGTATGCAGCTTGCACACTGTAACTACGTTTATTTCTAGTTGAAATCTAAATCCTATCAGCACCAAATTCCTTTTTTTTTTTTTTATAAGGTAAACATGTGGCTGTAGCAGTTTAAAAATGACTTTGAGAGGGCTTTTTGTTTGAATTTAATAGTCCTGTCTGCATCTCAGCCATAAGAAGTGCACATACATTTTTACCCTCATTTGAGCTTAGGTTTTTAATATGAAATATTTTGAATAAGGAACAGTTTGGCCGGATATGGTCATATGCAGGTTGTGGGGTTGTTTTTTTCATCCCTTAATCCTGCCCTGGGTTAGTGAGGGTAGGAAGTAGAAAGCTTAATCTGGAGGATGGCCAGAGCTGGTTAAGTGATTACACAAACGAGTTTCTAATGAGCTGCTGTACAGTTCAACCCAAAGCAGACAATAAGTTATTCTACTAACTTCAAAATATTTCATGCTGTCGTACAGTCAGCCAGCAGAGTGATGTCCTGAGTGTATTCCCCTCTCCTTTTTCCATAAAAGAGAAAGCTTGCTAACAGTTCTCTTTAAATTACACGAAGTCTTGCACTGCCAGCTGCCTCTCTTGGCCCCTTGTAGCTTTTCTCCTGACAAAGCAATAAGCATCTTTCTTACAGAAAGATCTGCCACGTTTACATCTGCATAGTTGCCTCACATAACACTGCTATTGTTAAAGGTCTGAGCCAGCACAAAGTGAGGGCATTAAGAAAAGTTACTCTGTAAACTCTCTGGTCATTTCATAATTGAAAGTGTCCATTCAGAATTGTTGTTGGCCTTCATAAATGCCCCACAGGAATGCAGCTGCTTGCACTTAATTCATAAGCTATTTAATAGCTGCTAATTAACGTGACAGGTAATTATTTTTGAAATGTTTATGTTGCCAAGTAGGGAGAAATTGATCTAATAAACCTCCTGTCAGGGGTCTGTAAAACTAATCAAAGTAATAATTGCTCTATCATACAGATAAACACACTGATAAAGGAAACTTTTGATTTACTGTGTCTGTGTGTTCAATGAAAAACACCTTCAGGTGTTGAAATTATCTATTTTGTAATCTACTTTATAAATAAAGATTGATGCTTTAGTTGGTGTTTGAATCATTTTGTGTTTTGTCTCTAACAAAGATCTAGAGGTGAACATCATGATGTATAAGTAACAGTAGTTTGCTTCTCATCTTTCTATTGCCCTCAGAGAACATTCAGTGTTCTAGCTTTTTCTTTTGACGTATCCCCATGGGGAAGTGCACGATGTGGCAACTGGGTGGTGAGAGAAGGAAAGTTTCAGATGCTTTGAATTAGGAATCGAGACAGTACTTTTAATGCAAAGGCGATATGAAAAAAAAGAAAACAAAACAACCCAGCTACTTTTCTAACAGGAACAACAGAAGAGGAAGCTCAGTGCTGTGTGAGCATGAATATCACGGACTTATCTGTATTTCATCCACTGACCAAAAGGCAACTCAGCCCAAATACAAAGATGAGATGATTCTTCACATTTCCATACAAATAAGAAATACAGTGGCTGATGAAAATTGTGTAGGCTCAAAAGAAACTGGACAAAGAAGAGATAAAATCTGATAGAGGTGTAACAAGCAATGAAGACCTTGAATCTTTCTCAAAAAGTTAATGAGCTGCAACCCACAAAACCATAATGCTCCACTGAAGCAGCACTGCCTGCACACTGTCTGTCACAGTCACCTGTCCCTCAGCAGCCACTTCTGGCTCATGTCCCAACCACTTGTGGCTGTGCAGACCCCTGTGACCCACAGCACTCTTCCTAGCATCTCTGGCTATTGCCAAGGAGAGAACTGTTGCCCTTCATATATATACATGGCAACAACATGGATGTATTTTAGCCCTTCAGCAGTAAGAAACAGAAAAAAAATCTAGTAAGAAACCTTCAAGTAACAGCAAGAAGAGTTGTTTAAAGAATTACTTAAGCAGATTTTATTCTCATTTCCAGCAGTTTTTTTTTTTCCTTCCAGCATTTGAGGTCCAGAAAATACATTATGTGAAAACAACCTCTTTCACTGAGTAGCTGAGCAGTAGTCTGCTGGTCCAAAGTATCTAGAATCTTATTCACTTCATTCAATTTTGAAACTGCTTTGAAATGTCAATCTTTAAATAAAGCCATACAAACAGAAACCACCCAAACAAAAACAAAAAACCCCAAACACGAAAAGCTTTCTGCAGTAATTTTGTGTATTTTTATACTTCATTAATATACATACATGTAAGAGCTTAATGATTTGACTAAGGAGAATGCAGAATTAGTCCTAACATTTGACTCCTTTAACAAAATAAACCATCAATATTTGCAATGTCTCGCATGGACTCTTCTCCTGACACATAAAAGGAGTAACTAAGTCTTCCTATGAACAATGATTAAAAGGTTCACCAGCAGAGCTCACCAGAAGAAAGCCACACATTTCTGCATTTGCACTGTGATGTAATTACTCTGCCTGCAAAACCTCGAAACCTAACAGGTGTTCTGCAGCACTTATTTGAATGAAACAAACCCTGAGAAGGCTTTCTAAAAAATAGTCACATCCATGGGTGTCACCAGTTTGTTCACACTACTATGAACTCTCAAGCTAAAATGCTAAGTTTGTTTAAATGTGGGTACTGCTATTGCCTTCTGCCAACAAGATAACACAAGTGCCATTTACGTCTACTAAACGTTTTTGTGTTCAGTAAAGAAAGGTCTAGGAGGTCTTCTCAAGAAAAAAAAATTGCAGAAAAACATCCACCTTGTTACCACCACATTGCTTTGCTGAAGATACTTGATACGTGGCAAGGAGAAGTCAGAGAGATGGTAATACAGAAATGTGTTTAAAAACCTTTTAGAAGCTGTATCGGCAAGACAGTTTGTTTATACCAAAAGAAAAGAAAAAAGGCTTTCTCATGTTGAAGGTCCTGTGGCTATAGATGTATGAAAAGGTGCCCAGTTAATAAAAAGAAATAAAAAAATAAAAAATAGTGCGGTGACAAGCCACCTGCATGTCTTATATGTGGACCAGAAAGTTCTGGGAAGCAGAAAGGCTGATCATGTCACAGTAAGTGCTAATACAATTCTCTACTTGCTCCTGGTCTGCACTCCATTTAGACAACAGGTGTATCAGAAATCCATGTCACGTTTTTATCTCTTGTAAATACTGCTGGACCTGCAAGAGAACAGCAAGAAGTACAAGTAACTGATACCATAACTACAAACACCAATGGCTAAAAATAAGCCTTCAGTCTGACAGGCTACATACCATCTGAATGTTTGGCCTCCTGTTTTTTTTCTCAGTCAGACACTGATCAGCAAGTGAATACATCTTATGAACTGAAGCTGCATCCCAGTCACTCATCTTTACATCAACATAATCCTCTATTGTTGCCTCCTCATCCTCAATTTCATCCTTGATACTTAACTACAAGAGAATTGCAACCAATGAGCAGAGAATACCGTAAGCATCTGAAGATCATAGATTCCACACAAACACTTTCACAACTTGCTTTTCACTTCTCTTCATTTTTTCTATCGCTTTTCTAGACAAAGAATTACAATGGTTGGGTAGCAGAATTATTCATCAGTATCTACCAAAACAACCTACAAGACTATAACGTGTAATAAAAACTTGTCAGTTTTTGAAGCTAAGCATGCCATATTGTCTCACACTGCCCACTCCTTGTGCTCCCAAAAGGACATTACAATAAACAGGTACCAATCAAATCAGAATCTAAAATGGAGTATAAATATATAAATATATAATTATATATATTTTTATATATAAGTAATATATATATTATAATAATGTATATAAATTATATAAATATATATTATATATAATATATTATATAATTTTTATATAATTATATATAATAAATATATAATAATATATATATAATATAAATAATAATAAATATATATATATACCTTGTGAGAAAAAAAAAAAAAAGCCTGCTTTTAAAAAGAAGATAAAGAAAGGAAAGAGAAAAGCTCAAGGATTGTATCTGACAAGGATTTGAGTTCTCCAAGGTCATCACAGTTTAGAAGGATAAATATTATGCCACTCCAGAAGATACAGCTTAGAGAAAGTACTCTATTAATAGTACACAGGTATTCCTAAAGCTGTGTATGTGTAAGAGGGTGATCAGCTATCCAGTAGTGTGGAACAAAACCAAACCAAAACTCAGTGCTGTTTCATACCTAGTAAACAACTAAGTCTCTATATGGAAAATCCTGGATTAAGCAACTTGAAATTTAAACTAAATGAAAGGCTAAATTAAGAGAAAGTTTGTAAAATTTGTAATTGGAAAGAGTAAACTCAGAGATAGAGTTTCCAAATTAGCAGGCTGAATTTCTAATTGAATATTAAAACCAAAACATCCCCAAATAGCCCTTATATTTCCAACTTCCCTAGGGCCAAAAACCAAGATATTTGCAAATAACTAAGAAAGTTGAAGAGGATGGAAAATGATGCAGGGCTAGTAAGAAGCATGAAGAACTGAAGAATCAACTGAGATGAATACTTCAAAATGTTCTGGTGAAAGAGGAACTATCAGGGTATTTGGTAAAACAAGGGTATGCTGGTAAAGTAAAATAGCATTGCAACAAGAAACAGTATCAGAACAAGGAGAAATACAATACAGATTGGAAGAGATGACCATGGGCACTGTACACTTTCCTACCAGCTAAGAGAAAATTTACATGACTATTCATTAAGAGATGTAATTTGCTCCTCTCACCACCTGTTAACTGACGACTATTTTATATGAAATGATCCTGGAGGGAGGAAGAAAGCAGAAAAATAAAAATACCAGTAACTGTGGCTCCCGGTTTTCATCTACTGGTGGCAAACCTGTTATTACTTCTAGTAAGACCTAGAAGAAAAATAAATGAATAAATCAGAAGAGAAGAATACATTAATCCTCAACGTAGAGACTGTTCAAAAAGAGGAACATGATCCTCAGCCTTTCACACAAATGCTCACAGGATCAGTAGCTGTCCCACTGCACTGCCCACTACACAACTGATTGCTTTTGTTGTCCCAGGCCTTCTTCTCACCATCTGCTACTAGCAGCGATGTTTGGCACCTTTCCACATCCTACAACTGTGGTGCCTCTAAACAAGATGGAAGAATTTCCCAGATACTCAGATACAGTATTTGGCCTACATCCCCATGGAACTAAATGCCGCAAAGAAGGGAGTGGATTCATTTGTCTCCCAGATAGCAAGCAGTTGTTTGGGTTTTTCTGACTGGCTATTCAGTACTCAGCTTTCAGTCAAATCTCACACTGACACCTTCCATTTGGTGATGAAACTCACTTTGGATTGTTTTCTTTAACATTTTCAATCACCTCTGTGTGAAATACTATGGAAGAAGTAGAAATGTTTTATGTTAATTTAAGCTTGCTAGAAGTTGAAATGTTATTTTTCTCTGGTCTTCCACGCACAAATTCACATTTTAAGATAAGCACAGCAAGCATTAGCAGGTGCAACATTTTAATCAACATATTCAAATGCTTTTAAACCACTCCAAGAGTAGAAACACTATTTAAGTGCACATGCACAGGGAGTAGGAGAAATAATAGATCAAAGTGGATTGCTTAATTTCAAACACTCTTGATTTTGTACATCAACGTTACATCAATCAATACAAAAATGCAATCGCATACAGCTCCCCTCATTCTACTTACTACCCCAAAGCTGAAGATATCAGATTTAGGAGTTATTTCTCCTCGCAGAGCTTCAGGTGCCATATAGGCTGCTGTTCCCACAACTCTGTCTGTCATGATGGTTCGTGTGAACGTTACTGATGCTCTTGCAAGTCCAAAGTCTGAAATTTTGGGCACGTACGTCTCAGTCAATAAGATATTTGCACTGGTGAAGAGGGGAGAAAAATGAAAAGAGTTTTCCAAAACAGTATCTGGATTTTAATACAGACAACTCTTTAGTAACCAAACGCAAACTGCTATTCTGAGTGTTTCTAGGAATAACAGATAACCCCAACAAAACACAAAAGAAAAACACAGCGAAATTGAGTACCGGAGCATGCTGGAATTCTTAACCGTTAGACCTCTACTCAGAACTAATAAAAGCTGGCTTTAATGGTTTATATCTATTATCTAATGAAATGTCAACTGTTACAAATTCCAGTGTCAAATGATTATCAATACTTGTATTCTCCTGAAAGAGAAACAATACTGCTTAATGCTGGAACAATCTACGTGCTGTGTTTCTCTTTATCTCCAGCTTTCTACTGGTCTTACAGAAAATCTAACAGTGAAAATGCAAGAAGTTGCAAAATGGAATTGAAGCGAAAGAAAAACAAAGCCAAATTCCATCCTGTAATACAACCAACTCACAGCAGTTAGAGAAGTAGAGCAGCATAAGGTAAGAAAACGCGTTCCTTCCAGGCACTGCCCATGTCCTGATGCTTAAGCAGGAAAGAAAGAAGAAACATAAGTTGTCAAAGCAGCAAGTACCTTTTATGGGTGAGCTGAAGCAAAAACTACTTCCTCACAGAATGGAAGTTCACAAAACCTATACAGCCTACATTTAGCAGAGATGTCAGAAGCCAGAAAGCCACTGAAACATTCATCCATGACACCCAACCCATCGGTTGCTCCTTGTCAACCTACAAAAGAAGTGGGGTATCTGTATCTAGGCATTTTCTTGAAACATTTTGACTGCTTTGTCATAGCAAAAAAAACCAAAACAATACAAAAAACAACCAAAGCATCAATCTTGCTGTAACAAATAAGTGGGCATACATCAACCTTAAACATCCTTAAGCTTCATAAACCTGATTTCAGACACTTTAATCTCTTCATATTAAATAGCAGGAAATAAAGGAGGCACTCAGAAATACTCTAGGAAAAAAAAAAAGACAGTGGGTTTTGATCTGAAAAACTCCCAATTTAAAAAGTCCCAATGTTCTGTGACAGCAGCTCTTTTGTTAGCAGCAATTGCAAAAGAACAGAACTCCTACGCCCCTTTGCAGCACTCAGATAACATTTGAAAGTAACAGATTACAACAGTCTCATAATTATCTTTAGAAGCCTGTGTAGTCATGTCCTTGTGGCACAGACAAGATTATGGTGAGGGATAGCACTTGCAGAAAGGATTGTGTCCTTGAATAAAGCACTGAATCTTTCAGTCTGTTTTCTCTAACAGACTTTAAAAGGGTACAGCAACAAAAAAAGCACCCAGTGTCAGTAGCTTTTACCTTTTAATGTCTCTGTGAATATGATTATTGTCATGCAAAAAGTTGATGCCACTGGCAGTACCTTGAGCAATTTCACACCTTGTATTCCAAGAAATTGGTGGAGTGCCATCCTTGAATAAGAATGGAGAAAGGAAAGCATAAATGTGAAAATCCAAAGTATATTTTTTCAAAGTATAACACAAACAAAAAAAAACAACAAAAACAATCCAGAACAACTACTTGCTACGTTTTATGGCTTTCAAGTAATTACTTTTAAAAAGATGAATGGTATAGATCTCTCAATTTACATTTGCTAAGATACAGGCATTTGTCACCTTTAGCTCTCTTCCCCACATTCTGCATTAGATTAATTCACCTGGTGCAAAACAGTTTACATTTAGCTTTGACAATAAAAGATAAGCTGCACTGCAAAGAACTACCTACACCTACGCACACATTGTGCTTTCTATCAGCACTTCTTAATCCTGTCATAGCATCCTGCTGCCTCCCTGGCTCCTCAAAGCCCAGGCAAGAAGCAGATGACATAAGCAGGAGTTAGCAAATTCACAGTGACTCCTGCTTTATCAGCAAGAACACACAGTCAGTACACACATTCATCGTGCATTTTACCTTACCAGATGAAGACTCTTTCTGAATTTATATTGTAAATTTGTACCTTTGTTTTCTACTTTAGCTTTCAGTTACCACTATTCCTCTCAGCTCACTCACTGCTAATGGTCAGCAAGTGGACAGATGAACATTTCTGTACACACCCCTATTGAGGACAACAATTTCTACAGGTTAACTTTCACTGACTAACACAAACTGATGTGGACATTGAGCTAGCAGGTTACATCCAGCTGATTGTTTTGCATCACTCTAACAAGTGGCAACTAGTCCTTTCACCAAACAAAGTCACTTATTAAAGGCCAGGGCCACAAGATACGTCATTTGATTAAATCAGATGAAAGCACTGTTTTACACAAGATATTAATTTTAAAAAGTACGCCCTGTTTCTTTGAGCACTTCCAACAGAGACATGCAGACTATGAACATCATGTTACAGCTACTATCACAAGGGCAGTGAGCAAAGGGCAATTTTACAACACAAAATCTAGGAACAAGCAGGGAACAAGTCAATGTCAGATGTAGGAACAATAGTGCAGCACCCTCTGCTCGTAGCAAGTCTGCAGCATAGCATGGACTTCAGGATACTGGCATATTACATTATACTGCTACTCCGCTTTAACTAAGCAACACTGGGCCAAAAACATCTGTATACCATGTTACTGGAAGACTAAGTATTACCATACATGTTTTACTTCTAGAACTCAGCAGTAGCAGAATACTGCTTGGCCATTACAGTTCCAAAGATATTTCAAAAATAGCTCTGCTTAACAAAGATTTTACTTACCAGACAAGCAAGTCTGTCAAGCAGCGAACCATTGGGCATGTATTCATACACCAAACAGGGCTGAGCACCATCACTTGAGAAACCAAGCAATTCTACTAGATTTTCATGTTTACACCTAAAGCAAAACAATTCCATTCAGAGATGCTCTGCAAATCTCCTAACATTTGTGATCCCCAATCCCACACTCCAGCCTCTCACTCACAGGTACCAGCCATGTTTCTGCAGCAGTACTTAAACGTAAAATGCTTGTGATATGCATGAAACATTCTCACTTAAGCTGGAAATTTAAGTTACACTGATAAAACAAAAAATAGGGACTACAGTGACTAAGGTTTTATCTGCCAACTTCAGACTCTCAGAAAACCCTACAGTGACATTTATGGTCCTGTACTTACTTTGCCATAATTTCTATTTCTTGATCAAATTGCTGTTTCAAATCCTGTGCACTCACATCAACCACCTACAAAGAGAGTACTTGACATCAATATTGCTGGATGTATTAAATTGCATGATTGCTCACAAAAAAATTAAATTGTAAGCCTTTTTTTTAGTTAGTTACACATAACAACTGCTTAATCGTTTATCAGATTTTTTTTTTGTCTTTGAGTTCAGTTTAAAAAAAAGTATCAGAACATGATTTTTAGTTTTTTGTATCACGTAACATCATATTATTGGAGTAATCAATACAGTTTCAGCGGTCACCAAGTTACCATAGCAGGCTTGGGTTAGACCCTTAAGACTATCTGATTCCAACCCCCTGCCCTGGGCAGGGCTGCCACTCACCAGACCAGGCTGCCCAGGGTCCCATCCAACCTGGCCTTGAGCACCTCCAGGGATGGGGCACCCAAAGGCTCCCTGGGCAGCTTGTGCCAATGCCTCAACTCCCTCACAGCAAAGAATTTATTCTGACCTAAACCCACCCTCGTCCTATCTCTACACGCACATGTAAAAAGTCCCTCTTCAGCTTTCCTTATGCCCTCTTCAGGTACAAGAATGTCACTATATAACATCCTCAAAGCCTTCTCTTCTCCAAGCTGAATAAGGCCAGCTCCCTTAGTCTGTCTTCATAGGAGAGGTGTTCTGTCTCTCTGATGCTGATCATCTCTGTGGCCCCCTCTAGACCCACTCCAACAGACCCACATCCTATTGCTGGGCAGCCCAGATCTGGATGCAGCACTGCAGGAGGGGCTCACAGAAGCAGTGGAGGAATACAGTCACGTTCCTCACACTACTAGTTACTCTTCTTACGATGCAGCCCAGGACACAGTCGGCTCTCCAGGCTCTGAGTGCAGATTGGAGTTTATGCTGTGGTTCAACCAGAACCCTTCTCCTCAGGGCTGCTATCAATTCATTTTATATCCAGCCTGTATTTTTGTATTTTATTTCACTGCAGTTTTCTATTAATAGCACTCACTAGTTATAAAATATGTTATTCACAGAAAACAGCTATTACAAAGACTAAAATTGCCTATCTCCCAAAGCACTGTGCCACAGAAATTAGAAGGCAAACCTCTTCTGCCCTTCTTGTGTGCAGGAGGAAGAGGGGAACAAAGGGAGCACCCAGCTCCTCCTAAGGACTCTCCGAGCCACTGCAAGAACTATGGAAAGGCAAAATTTCACCTCTGGTCACTGTGACAGCTCACACCACCCACAGGACTACAGGACAATGTTCTTGAACCCAACCCATATTTAACATGGTGATACTTTCTGGAAATGTATTACTCAACTCTTCATAGAGATCAAGTCTATACTATCAAGAACAAAGTTATTAACTGGAAAAATGCTGAGGACAACTCACAGCAGCAAGTTTCTTGACAGCCACATTTCTGCCATTGATGTAGCCTTTGAACACAATGCCAAAGCCACCTTCCCCCAGCTTATTTCCTCCAGCTGATTCTGGTCGTTCATCAAAATTATTTGTAACACTTTCCAAGTCGTGAAAGCGAAAACTGTGGAAATCTAGAAGACACAATTGACATTTAGCACAGAACCACATTTTCACTCAAATAACAAGTGTATTAAATAGATCCTCTACTTGCTACAACACAAATCTTGATGCAATGGAACCTTATTTTCAGAGATGATGAAGATACCATTAAAAAAAATGCAAATACATACATGTAATCAGCTATGCATAACTTTCTTCTCAGATAGTGTGTAGCAGCCTTCTGACCATATATTTTTTTTTTAATTAATGCTCATAATACAGGTAAATAAACTAAACATGAAGCAGATCACAGAGAAAGCCGCACACTGTGTCAGATGTAAAGATATATACACCACGTTTCTGGCAACAAAAGTTGAAACGCAGTGGACAAATTATATACTAGATTACTTTCTTCAGTCAACTTTTTTCCAAATTTCTTAGTCATTTCTGATAACTAAAATCCAAATTCAAAGCATAAGGTGCAAAACAGTCTACAAAATCAGTACTGAAAGAAGGCAACAGAATTACATATACAATAAACCAAATTACAATTTCAAAGAAGCACAGTATTACAGGTGTTGGAAGAGACCTCTGGAGTTCATCTAGTCCAACCCTCTGCTAAAGTGGGATCCCTACAGTAGACTGCTCAGGAGAGCATCCAGATTGGTACTGAACAACTCCTGAGAAGGAGACTCCACCACCTCTCCCCAGTTTTTCCCCATGTTCAGATGGAACTTATTGTGTTCCTGTTTGTGCCCACTGCTCCTTTTCTGTCACCATACACAGCCAAAAAGAGCCCAACTCCATACGCTCAAGAGCTGCCCATTAGATACTTAGAAGGACTGATAAGATCCCTTCTTAGTCTTCTCCAGGCTGAAAAGGCATCTCAGCCTTTCCTCATAAGGAAGACACTTCATGCCCTTCAAAGGGCCTTTGTGGCCCTTTGCTAGACTATCTCTAGAAGTTTCCTGTCTTTCTTGAACTAGGGAGCCCAGAACTGGACACAGTGTTCGAGATGCGGCCTTACCAGGGCAGAGTAGAGGGGGAGAATCCTCTCCCTCGACTGCTGGCCACACTTTGTAACACGCCCCCAGGATACCATTGGCCTTTTTGGCCACAAGGGTACACTGCTGGCTCATGGCCAAACTGCCATCCATCAGAACATGCTGGCACATCTCTGCAAAGCTCCTTTCCAGCAGGGCAGCCCCCAACCTGTACAGATGCATGTGGTTATTCATCCCCAGGTGCAGGACTCTACACTTACCCACTAGTGTGGCTACATAATATCTCATTTTCTGGTGTCTTATTTTCATAGGCTGTATTCACGGTCACAGAGAACAAGATTGAAAAGCAAAAAAGCACAAAGACACAAAGAGTCATTACTCCAATGCATCCCTAGGACTTATTTCACACAGGTGAAGGTCAGATCAGCATTTTAACAAACTAAGCACCTACCTGCGTTACTAGACTGCGCGTTACTATTTTCTTGACTTAAACATGGAGGGACTGAAGGTTGCTTCTCTGTATTCTGAGACAAAACAGGCTTTACAGATGTTACTTCTTTTTCCTGTGTAGGCTGTTGCTTCTCATGTACAGGCAAAGTTTCCTGTGAAGAAAGAGGTAATGTAACTTCTTGTGCCATCCCGACAGCTTCTGAAAATGGAATTTAGAAAAAGTGTTAACCAGATTAGAAATCAGAGAACATAAATAACATTATGCCAGTGTTTACTAAGATTATATTTTTCCACTGCATGTAAACTGTAGGGCTTTTACTTAAACTTGGAAAATCGTAGTCCACTTCATTAAAACTCTTATTGTAAATAATGTAAAATATATCCTCTTTTGATTATTTTGATTATTTTTGATTATTTGATTATTTTCACCTAATCATTTCTGATCATCCAGTTACTGTGAAGGTCACTAGCATCATATAGATATGGGAACACAGCACAGCACACAGTACATACGGGTAACAGTTACCTGGAAGCAGAAGACTTGCTGGTGCCAGAAACTGGTTCCTAATCAACAGATCCACAAGGTCACCAACTGTACAATTTGTTGTTCCCCAGTCATAAAGCAATTCACACGTGGGACTCTTTCCCATTTGCACAAATGCTTCAAATCTCCTTAAAAAGAAAAAATAAAGCTAACTTTGAAAAGAAAAGTAACATGGAGAACCACAAAGAAGGGAGCGTGATTAATGGTAAATAAAAAGACACAAAATTCACCATGTCTTGTACTTGTACTTGATGAATTGTACTTCAGCAGTACAGGAGAAGTACTGCTACATACAGACATACAGGAAACGCAACTACAACTCCCCATACACAAAATAACACCAAAGAAACGCAAACTTGAGTAAAAGTACACATTCTACATTTGTCCACAGCAAATAGTCTGTGGGGCTTATTTGGATTTCCTCAGTCAGTTCTCTGTGGCTCTCTTAGAACCGTTTGAGTTGGAACGGGCTCTCATAGACCATCCATAGACCTGCCCTGTCCTGAACAGGGACACCCACGGCCAGAGCAGGCTGCTCAGCGCCATGCCCAGCCTGACACCGAATGTCTCCGCGGATGAGATGTCTCCCCTCATTACGTCTGACACCATTTCCCCTCGTTCTATCACCACAGACCCCGCTGAAGAGCCAGTCCCCTCCTTTTTCACAGCCCCTTCAGACACCGACAGGCCGTCCTCAGCTCTCCCCGCAGCCTTCTCCTCTCCAGGCTGAACAGCCGCAGCTCTCTCAGCCTGGCAAGACGAGTCTCGCTTATGTCAAAAGCAAACTAGAGAGGAACTACGAGAGTTCCGTCAGGAAGCACCGTGTGAGATACGTCCTGAGCACTGCTGTGCACGCAGGCTGCCCAGGCACACGCGTTAGACACAGGGATGCCAATCCAGCAGCAGCGAACGCGGTTACGTCACGGGACGGCCACGCCAGACCTGATGTGCGCCTGGCTGTATCTGCTCTCTCCGGCCGGGTCGGTGATGGCCGCGGCCAGCCGCTTCCAGCCCTCCTGCGGGTCCAGGAGGTCAGCCAGCCGCCTCAGCAGCCCGTAGCGCAGGCTGCGGACGTAGGTGGCGGCGGTAACCGGCTGGCTCATGGCGGGGCCGGGAACCGCCGACGGACGGGGCGGAGCCACGGGTAGGTAGCCGGAACTCGATCCCCTTGCCGGGGCTGCCGGCCGGCCCCCAGCTCCCGCCGTTCTTCCGGGACGACACCGCAGCACTTCCCGGTTTCGAAGCCTTGACGCAACCTCCGCACGGCGGAGGCAGCGCCTCCTCCAGCTTCCAGCAGCGAGGAGGGCCCGCCCTCCCGCAGCGCGCCACAGCCGGCAGGCGAGGTTGGTGGGGGGGGCGGGTGCAGCTCTTCGCGGCCGTTCCCCCTCTCCCGGACGAGGTAGCGGTGGCCGGGGGGGGTCGGTACCAGCGGCGCCCCCTGGCGGCCGCTATGGGAGCCGGGGCGGCTGTGCCTGCAGCCAGCAGTAGTGGGATGATTTCCCTCTGTTTTCTGTTTTCCCTCTTAAAAAAAAAAAAAAATAAATAGTGTTGTTATTAATTTTTTCTCCTCTCGCAGCGGCGGGCAGGGGAGTCATGCTGCGCTCCCTCAGTTACGTGACCGATCATACCGGCTTTCGCGGGACGATCAAGAAGGCGCCCGCTGACTTCGTGGTGAGGGAGCTGGAGCTGCCGCAGCGCCCCGCGGCGCCCCGGGACGTCAGCCCGCCGCAGCCCGACCTGCCGGCAGGGAGTCCGCCCGCTGCCTCCGCCTCAGCCAGCGCCGGGGCTGGGGGCGCGGTGCTGCCCGCCCGCCGTGACCCTGTGTCATACCCTGAGCAGAGCCGCTGTGCTGGGGGCGTGAAATCCGGCCCGGAGGCAGCCGCTCTGTTGGATTCCCTTTTGGGAAAGCCCGCGAGTGAAAGGCTTACTAAATTTGCTTGTGATCTGAAGGAGGCGTGGGACTCAGAAAGGGGTTGTGATGTCGGTGCCGGGGAATTCTCTTTGGGAGCCGTGGTGGATAAGAGAGATCGGGCCGATTTGCACGGCGCCATCAGGCAGAGATTCCCCTTCTTGGTCACTGTGACAAAGGACAACGAAATGGTTGTGAAAGGAAACGCTGACTACAGAGAACTCTGTCAGCTAGTGACTGAAAAGGAAACAAGCGATTTCTTTAAATTTTTAGACGCCAAGCTGGAAAATTCCACCTTTTCTTTTGAGCCTGACGAAAATAAGGAGCACAGAAAAAAGGTTCACCACTTCATCAATAAAAAATTCGGGAAAATTTTAGAAACAAAGTCTTTTACTGTGGAAGATGTCAGTTGTAAGCCAAATATGTCAATAATGGTAAGGTTTAGAGAGAAAAGTTGCTCCAGAAAGAGGTCTGCTGATGGTTTCCAGATAAAACAAGATCTTTATACAGGTAAACATTACATTTTTAGTGGAAGTGTGGGGGTACTGTGGTGTTCTGCAGTAATACCATCAGAATCATTTTAGAATGGTCAGTATGGTCCAGTATGTGGATTTAAGAAGATGTGTTCAGATGCTGGGCAGTTTAGTGAGTTCAGATTTGGTTTTATGATCTCATTTCTTAAGGGCGTTGCTAGCATGAAGTCAGGTTACTGGAATTGCATTGCATTTGATCAGGTACCACTCTGAAAGCCAGCAGGGGGTTTTTATTGTTTTCACTTTGTTTATTGTGTCTTTATTCTTTTAATACTGAAAATGTCCTCTTTCCTTTAGTTTTGTGGAGTGGGAGTTGTCCCTGCAGTTGTCATGCTGTTATGGTTTGAAAGGAAGAACCTGAAATCAGCCATGGCAGAGCACCTGTATGATATAGAAGTGCAAATTTCTAATAATTCTGGGATGATTGTTTCAGCTTTCACCCTTCAGAAAGAAAATCTAGAGACACTGGAAGCAATCAGCTGCTTGGCTGCTGAACTTGGAGTTCTTCCCTCAGACTTCAGTTACACGGGCATCAAAGATAAGAAGGCTATTACGTACCAAATGATGGTTGTGAAGAAGGTTACTCCTGAGAGGTACTGATAATTGGGATAGCACTGTTCTAATTTGCTATTAAGTACCAAGCTGCTGCAAGGTTCCTAATGCTTTGTCTTTCCCTCCTCCTGTATTAGACCACAGTGGCAATGGCTTTAATGTTTTGTGGCTTCTGGGTATATACAGTGTAGCACTGAAGTGCCCCAGTGGAAATTTAAAGAAAAATTTACTGTCATACTATGAATATACAATATTATCTATCCTTCTAATTCATGATCATGTGATCCACTTCTTAATTTAAACTCATCTGCTAGCTGGAAGAGAGAGGAAACCTATACAAAACCCAACAGTTTTGTCTTGTGATCCACAGACAACAACGTAACTTACAGAGAATAAAAACAAAAAAGCAAAATTACCTTTAAAGTAAATAACTGCATTTGTACTTTGGACAGATGTTTATTTTGAGTGTTGAATATCAACTTCTATTATATTGTGCATCACAGAAACATGAGTCTAAGTAAAGAAGATGTCAGCATTCATGAGGATAGAAATATATTCTGGATAACTTGCTGATAACACAAGATGTTCTCATTTTTTGCCAACTCAGCGGGTAAAAAATAAGTATTAAGTTCTGCAGTTGCAGTAAAAAAAGTTGCTGGTGTAAAAACCACAACTTACTTCTTCCTCAACTTTAACTTTCAAATAAAAGAAACTAGAATTTATGCTTTCAGGGTTCAATACTAATTCAAACAACTATCAATAGTAAAATTCCATTGCAAACTAGGCCATTTGTTCAAGAGAATTAGCAAAATGGTTGCTTCCAAGCTGCTGGTTAATCAGGAAAAATGATTTACTGAAGTGTTAACATGTTGTTTAAAATGTAAGCTAAAAGTTTCCCTTGAATTTAATTACTTTCTTATATATAAGAACAGGGAGATTGAGTGGATGCTTTAAAGGGCAAATACTTGAGCCATCAGCTGCATTTCCAATTACAAGCACATGCAAGAGAATGCTCAGAGAATTGGTGTTCTGAGTTTGTTTCTTTAAGACTTACTTAACGAGCAAGCAAATTGTTTTGGAGACTGCTAGAGTGGCAGACATTGCTTTTTCCTTTTTCTTTCTTTTTCTCCTCTTTTATTCTCTTTCTTCTCTCATCTCCTGTTTTCATGATAAGCAAATTTCTAGGACTTCTAACTTCTTTGTTCAATAAAAAGAATAAAATTCACTTTGGGTGCCTTGAGAATGTTCAGTGAATTGCTTAATTCCCATACCTGTCAAGCTACAAAACATAACTGAAGCAAATAGTCTGAAGATATTTATGGACTGCAGCTAAATCTTTAGACTATCTCTAAGTTTGAGTTTACTTTCTCTGTTTTAAATCTTTTGAATTCTATTAAATCTTTTTAATTCTAGTGCAAAGGTGAAGAAGACATTCTATTACAAGTTGTGTAGCTTTAATTGCAGGTGGCTCATATTTTCTCCCAATTATTTATACAGGTTGAAAGACATTGAAAGCAAACTGGAAAAAAAGGGCATGAGAATACACAACATACATTCAGCACACCAGCATCTTAGACTTGGTCAGCTGAAGGGCAATCACTTTGATATAGTTGTGAGAGATCTCAAACACCACAGTCATGATTCTCCTGTAGATCTGAAAGAAAGAATATCTGAAGCAATGGAAAATATTGAGGTAAAAAGCCACTTGGCTGCAATAAAGAGCAGGGTTGCAATGGCAGAGTAATAGCAATATTTCCTTCCTTGTGATACTTTTTTTGCTATTTTATGGCTTTCTTGCATTACTCAAGGAACTGGGAGCAAAGCTACATCCTGAAAGGTGACCACGTGTGCATTCATTCTGTGTTATGGATCTCAGTCCCTAATGTGGTCAGAAAGACAGATGGGATGTTTGGTAGTAAATGAGTATTGATATATGGGCTGTCGTGGTACAGATCTGAGGCCAACCAAAGTGCTGTGTTTTACAGTAAAAAAATACACATGTCAACTGCTTGCCTTTTTTGTCACGTGAACAAAATATGGAGGCTTGGGGAAAAAAAAAAGTATGTAATTTCCATGACATAAATACATCTGAAATGCCTTTAGAAGACAAAGAAGATTCTCTGAAATTCTATGGATTTTGAGAGCAGACCCACCCTGAAGAAAACCTCATCATCAGGCATTCTTAAATCGCTGAGAAGTATAGAAGAAAGTCATGCAAAAGAAAAAAGTTTAGGTGTTTCCTATGGCAGTAATTTTCTTAACCTTTCTTTCTAAGCAGTAACTGCTACACAGATTAAGATGATAAATCCTGAAATAAAGACTTCAACAAAAACTATCCAGTGTGCAAAGACTAAATAAATGATATGTACTGCGAAAAATTTTGGAGATTAGTTTTACTATGAAAAAAAGAGCACATAACCAAGTGGTTCTTTAATGCTCTTCTGTCATCTACATCTCCCTTTTTTTTTGTTTCGCTGTTTGGGAAAATGAACAGAAATTCCTTTGGTGTCCTGCTTTCTTAACGTTAACCTATTGGTCAGATGGTGAATGACAGAAATGGCATCTGTATTGATCCCAAATAAGGATTTTTCATCCTGCATGGAAACAAAATCGCATGTTGGTCCTAGGGGAATCCAAAACAAGGTTAGATAATTTGAATTGACTTTCTGCCCCATGAATATTTGTTAGTTTTTTTTTTTGTTTTAAAAAAGGGTGGAGGTCACATGGCTGTGATTTTACTGCCTTCGTGTGACTTACCACTCATCAGGAGATTTAAAGTCCTGGTTAGCAGAAATGCTTACTCTTGCTCTTTACTATGTTAATAATCATGCAAACAATCTCATGAGAAAGAGGATGAGTATTTTAAGGAAAAAATATCCAACAGCTGCTACTGTTCATTACATCTGCTATGCTTCATTTGCTTCAGTAGAGATTTTATTTATTAGAGATTCAGCACATAGAAAGAGGTCAATTACTTTGATTTGAACTGTGGTAGTGCTTATAATAATTACACAGAAATTGTCTTGTTTCATTTACCAATTTTTTATAAAAGGAAGAGTAAGTCTTCACTGTCTTTTTAGATGTTTCTAACTCAACAGTTAAAATGTAATGAAACAGGAGTTAAGATTTATCTGTTATTTCTAATTTAAAAAAGCAGCGTATGTGTTTTGGATGTAAATGCAAAAGTTTGTGTGTTGCATATGTCACTAATGGTATCCATTATTTTGATGTTTTTAAAATATTTGTTCTCTCTAATTCTAGGCAAAAGGTTTTGTGAATTATTATGGACCTCAGCGGTTCGGACAAGGACAGAATGTTCAGACAGATCAAATAGGATTGGCTCTACTGAATGAAAAAATGGTATTTTCACTGTGTGATTTAAATACTTACTGTCAAGTTCATTTCATGTTATAGTTGCCATAACTGATGCTCAGTGCTGACCTTCCCAGTGAGCAATTTCACTTGTGACATGAACCCATATGTGTGCTGGAAGTAGTTGCCAAATCAGTTTTGAATCAGTTTTGAACCTTCATTCTGAATTAGAAAAATCTGTTTTAATCAGCAGGTGTAGCTGTAAGCTGTTCAGGAATTGATTCTTCTGTCTGTAGCGTGATTGTCATCATGCCTCTTCTCAAGGAAGTGGTTGCACTCTTACAAAGGTTGAACACTAAAATGAAGCTTATCTGGGGTACTTCTTGTCTCCTAACCTACAAACTCTTTATCCCACTGGAGGTCTATAGTGTTACAAATGTGGCAAGATACTACATAGGACCATACAAAAGGATTTGCTTTTTCAATACCATGCTAATTTATCTTCTGTATAGCAGAGACTTCTCCTTTTCATAATTCCTTGGCTACCTTGCCAAAATCTTAGTTCTAAGCAAATGTTCCCTGTAAGCTAAGGAGACCTAACTTGTTAAGTAACCATTTGTAAGATGAGAGTCATATACTTTTCAATGTATGTAGCTTAGTGTTTGGCCTATGTTTAAAACAGAATCAGACTCTTAAAAGTCAGATGAATACTTGAGTATTCTCTTCTTCTAATCTTGTTTTGATTCTGAGAAATCAGGAAAATTTATCCTGCAAATATAGGGGGAATCTGACATTTTGCATGTTAATATTAGGAGTTCAAACCACGTATCAATTCCTGTGGAGTAATAATATAAGTATCTACAGCAAAAAAGTAACTCAGTTACTTTTGAATTTAAAACATGCAGAAACTACTATTTGTATTTAAAATGTACCAATACACACTTGCACAGTTCAGTGCAGAGGAGGACAAGAATAAAATGTTAAAAAAACAGATAAACAGTGATAGACACAGGTTGATTTTTACAGCAGCAAATTGATTCTCTCCTGGTGTTGCAAGTAGCAGGGGTTAGCTTAATGTTTTCCCAGTTACTGACCCATTCCCAGTGTCAGATCAGTATAAAAGCAGTTGTTGCCTCTCTGTGTGACACTATGGGAAGTGCTGTGTCTGTGTTACATGAAACATGCTGGAGAGAAAGAAGAAGGAATCTTCCAGCTCAGTATAGAATGATGGCACAGATTTGTATGCATTGCTGTTTGTTTCATTGAGAAATGGTTATTTTTAAATGCAATGAATGTAAATTATGTCTTTTAAAGGTGAAAGCTGTAAAATTATTCTTCACACCTGAAGATACCGATGACCCTGTGAATAATGCCAAAAGATACTTTCTTCAAACTGGTGAGGCCACTTAAACTGTCTATAAATCTATTCATTGTAGGTACCATGAGGGAATGAAGTGTTGCTGCTCGGAGTGACACTTTTTATTTTGCTGCCTCTGTACTGCTTATAGCTTATTTCAAGGGACTCATTAGAATTTCATATCTGATTTTTGAAAATAAGATCAAAGTCAGGCCTCAGATGTGCAAAATAGTGGAATACTACTGTATTTCAGGTGCAAGACAGTGCAGAAACCAATGCTCTGTGGCAGTGTAATGCTGGAAAAGACTGCGATCATTTATTTTTGAAGCAATTTTGGCCTGCTTCAGCCTGTTTTCTTTTGAAATATAATTTTTCCTCTCTTAATTTAAAAGGAACTATGGAGAATGAGGCACCTAACTCACATTCAGCACTTAGCATGGTTGGGCATCTAATTTTCAGAATTTTCTATATTAATCTTATGTCTTGTTTTTTGCATCTTTAGGCCTGGCTTTTATGTCTTTTCAATTATGTGTTTTCTTCCATGCTTTCCCATGATCCACATTCTTTGTTTTTTTATCTGAATTCAACAAAATATACCAAAGACACAGTGTGCTAAGTAAAATGCTCTTTGTCATATTATTGTTATCATTCAACTTTCTCTCCAAAACTAGAAATTTTGAATTGCTCTTGACTAAAGATGCTTGAACTTTGGAAGTCTTCTTCAAGGTAGCCTGTATATCATTATACATTGGTAGAACAGCTACATTGTATAGCTTCAAGAGGCACAGATACTTTTCATTGCACAGATGAGATGATTATTCTGTGCCTTACACTGCTGTACGGTGTACTGAAAGACATTGGTGCAAGCTCTGAAAACAGCAGCGTGCAAAAGGTAAAAGGCTGTGCAATGGCTCCTTCAGATAATCACTCTTTAGAAGAAAAATTAAATAGGAAATATATGCAAAACGTAAACATTTAAACATTTAGATAATATAGTACAAATAGGATTAAATATAATTTCATCGTGGTTGAGGCTTAGACCTGAAAATCAGCATAAAGAGGTTATCTTCATTTATTTTTCTGACCTATTTAATCTGTTTAAGTGTGGTTTGTTTTTTTTTTTTCCTGACAGGAAGTATTAGAAAAATCAATGATAACTTATGTGGTTATTTTTGTTTATCTCAGAAGATGCAAAGGGGACACTCACAATGCTGCCAGAATTTAAAGTGAGAGAGAAGATGCTGTTACGTGCTTTACATCGCTACGGTGTAAATCAGGAAGGCTGTACTAAAGGATGGCTCAGTATTCCTCATTCAATGCGCATATTCTACGTCCATGCTTATTGCAGTCAGGTGTGGAATGAAGCAACATCATACAGGCTGAAGACTTACGGTTCCAAAGTTGTTGAGGGTGATCTGGTCTTCTCAGAAGAAAATGACGAAAGCCTTTCCCTGAATGACAAGGTGAGTTTTTACAAAGTAGTTCTTGTAAAGAAAAATTTGCTTAATATTTCTATATTCATTTACTTGAATACATTAAGGTGTCAGACAGTAATCGAGTGCTTTCATTTTGATTTGTCCATTTAAATACTTAGTGACAAAGCTGAAAAAAGTGAGCATTTAAATTTTGGATTACCACCAGTAGATATATGTTCTAGGTGCATTTTAATAGCCCTTATCTATTTTGACCATTTGTTTTATTCAACGGAGGAGGAGAAACAGAATGGCAAAGTTGATGTAAGAACTTAGCCTGCATGGTGTCTGATGCTCTTCTGAGGACCTTACTGGGGAAAACCTTCAGGGTGAACCTATATTCCTAGAATCATACAATGGTTTGGGTCGTAAAAGCCCATTAAGATCACCTAGTTCCAACCCCCTGCTACAGGCAGGGACACCTCCCTTGAGACCAGGTTGCTCAAAGCCCCACCAAGCCTGGCCTTGTATGCTTCCATGGAGTGTATTAACAACTTCTCTGGGCAGCCTGTCTCAGTGTCTCACCACTCTCACAGTGAAGAATGTCTTCCTAATATCTAGTCTAAATCTGCTCTTTTCCAGTTTAAAACCATTTGCCCTCATCCTGTTGCTACTGTTATCAGTCAGTGTAGATCTCAGTCTTGTTCTCAAGGTTAGACCTTACCATTCTTCCTGTGGAGGCATTTAACTTTCTCCTAATTATCAGGTAAAACATAGAATTTAGCAGTGTTGTACCTCATTTCTTGAGTGGAAATTCGTATAAATACGAAGCAAGAGTACTTCAAAGAGCACTGAACAATTTCCAGTCTCTGAGAAGAGTAACTGTTTCCATTGTGATTTTTCTTCAATAATATTTTTGGGAAAAGATGTTAATAAATCAAGTAGGAAAAACAGAGCTGCCAAGTATAATACTAAGTTATTGAGTTTAATATATAATCCTATTTATTGTAATACATTCCAATTCATTTTTTTCCTTGTGATCATGTTAACACAGAATTGTAGCTGACTTTATATTAATCATCTGTAATATTTTTAGATTGAAATAGATTATTTGCCCTTACAGTAGTCAAATAACATCAAAATCCTTTAAAATTTTAGGAGTTCAGTGTGTGATTCCTACAATAATCTGTATGTTTTATTTCAAGAAATTTCGTTTTTCTTAACATCTCTTTACATGTATTGTCAGGTTCATGTTGTCACTGCTCTAGAAGAGTCAGCTAACAAGTACTCTATACACCAAGTAAGTCTGTATGAAAAATTCTGTGTTGTTGATTTCTGCTTGATTGAAAGTTTTGTTTTTAAAATAATATGATAAAATTAACTGGTGCAGTCTCATTTCCTACCAGAATGCATACTGAAGAAAACATGTGTGAACTAACCTGCACTCTGAAAACAAAGAGAAGGAAGAGTACTTACTTTGTAGTGGAAGTTAGTACAATGTCATTTGCAGTATGGTAATACTCTTCTTGGAGTTGAATGTAAATACTTTGAAATTTTTTTAGTCTATTTCTGGGAAAAATGCTCAGGGGTAACTGATGTAATTTTTGAAGGTTCAGAGCATCATGAAGTCATACATATGCAACTTAATGTCTTCTTTGCTGTGCCTTTCCCAGCAAATTAGGTAATTCATGTTAGTGTACTTCTAGTTCATTTTAGAAATCATTACACATTTATTATTTTGTTCTGCCTTTCCCTTAAATTACATCCAAGATACCTGCCTTGCACAGTTGTTAAAAAAAGTAGCTGCCTTTTAACTATTTCAGGCCCCAAACGCATTTAAAATTGTAATCATATTTTTTAAAGGGAAATCACTGAGCTTTATTTATTTATTTTTGTATTATTTTTTAAAGGTTGTTCTTCCAATGGTGGGCCATAGTATCAAGTATCCAAGTAACAGAGTTGGGCAGTGGTACCGTGAAAGGCTTTCTAAGGATGAGCTGCAGATGTGCAAATTCCGAGTGCCTCCATTGCAGCTGAACATACCTGGGTGCTACAGACACGTCTTGAAAAACGTTCAGAATCTTTCCTATTTTTTGGAAGGCAGTGAAGAAGGAAGCAAAGTTGAAGACAACCATCTGAATGAGTCAAAAGTAGCTCTTCATGTATCATTTGACCTTGATCCTTCATGCTATGCAACAGTCTGTCTCAGAGAAATAATGAAATGTGACTTTTAAGATTTCAGTTAATGAAAGACTGCAGGAATTTTATACCAGTGCTTATATGTTTGTATAATGCAAAAAAAGAAAAATAAAAAAATCACATTTTCAAACCAGGAACAGCAGTAATTAATAGATTGAGATTCATACTGACTGGGGAAGAAAACCACCGGAATCCCAGTTGCAGAAAAATTCCAAACCCTGAATGCAAATCTAGAGTAAAAAATGCAAAGCTGTGTGTTGTGTCAAACAGGTTTAACAGAACTTAAAGAAACTGTGGGCTGCAAGCACGAATTTCACACTTGCACAGACATCCAGCCTGCAGTTATGACCTGGAAACATGTTTGCAGCAAATAGACATGTCTTTTATTTCACAGTTATTTTTTAAAAGCTGGTTGATACTAAATATTTGGGGACACTGAGTAGCAGTTATGTCACAAGTTGTAACCTACAGGAATCAGCCAAGAAGCTGCTGTACTGAGATTCACTGAATTTTGTTTTGTTTTCATTGCATTCACGTGCCAAGTATTAAAGGTAGAAGTCCTGAACCACGAGTAACAGATTACCTGGCACACTATCAGTCATTTGAATACTACAGTTTAAATTAATGCTGATGATTCCAGGACCAAGTTGTACATAACTTTCTAGATAGTGCTTATTCAAGTAAGCTCAGTAAGATGAGGTGTGTAATTAATAAATTGCAAAAGAGTTCATAGTAAAAACCAAACGCTGATTTATTATTTATAGGGAGGAGATTCTATTCCTATTACTGTAAGGTCTTATGGTGACAAAGACTATTTAATGGAACCACTTCTGGGAAAAAAACCCACAAACTTTTATATTCTTTTTAATATATTTAAAAAGTTAACTGTGATAAAATGAGTGCATTTGTGGACAAAGGAAGAGCAAAGAATGTAATTTACCTTGACGTTTCAAGGCTATTCTTGCAGCAAAGTTCAGAGGTATTTTCTAGATGAGTTTACAAATGAGATAAAACAAAAAAGTGGTTGGAGGAGGTTAGAATAGTGGTTAATGGATCACATCCTAATTGGAGTGAATACCCTAGGGGTCTCTCCTGGGCTCTGTGCTATTTGGTGACTTTGTCAGTGACCTGGAAGGGGGCATGGAGTTCACCTTCAACAAGTTTGCAGTTCACACCAACATAAAGGAACAAAGGGAAATACTGGGGAATCTGTCTTCTAGAGGGACATAGACATGTTGGAGGAATGTACCAACAGGAACCTTACAGGAGTTAAAGAGGAGAAATGCAAAGTGCTACCCCTGGCAAGAAAGCACCCCTGCAGCAGGCCAGGCTGGAGTGCAGCAGCTATGTGGGAGCAGCAGTGAGCAGCTGAGCATGGGTCAGCCATTTGTCCTGGCAGCAAAGGCCTCCAGCAATCTCCTGAACTCTGTTAGCAAGGACAGAGCCAATAAATCAAAAGAAAGATCTAATTTTTCTGCATGTTAGATCACATTTAATTCCTGTGCTCAGCTTTTATCTCCAGTGCAACCAAAAATGAGTTTAATGAAGAACTCCCAAGCTAGTTGGGGGCTGAGCATTTGTCCTTGGAGGAGAGGCTGAAGGAGCTGGGCTTCCTCAACCTGGAGAGAAGAGAGGTTTGGGGTTGGGCTGGGGAGCCAGCAGCAGCTCCCACTGCCTGTGGGGAGGTTAGCAAGAAGATGGCACCTGGCTTCACAGTGGTGCTTGGTAGGAGGAGACATAAACAGGCATAAACTGAAATGTTCAGCCTGGTTTTAAGGAAATACTTTTTTTCTGTATAAGGACAGTGGGGGCAGTGGAACAGTCTGTGCAGTCTTCAACCAAGGAGATTTCCACAGCCCAACAGAGCAAACCGGTCTGATCTCAGACGTGACCCTGCCTGGCCTAGAGAGCAGAGATCACTTCCAGCCTCAATTACCCTGCTATTCTAAGCAGAGTGGTGTGTCTATTCTAGCTGTAGATGGCAGCATGACTTAAAAGTAGGATGGAGAACTCAACCCATTTTTACAGAGAGAATTAATATCGTGAGTTTTGTTTATGGCATCAGTCTTTCAGTTGTTGGAACAGTGAGGCAATGCAAATCTCCAAAGGTTGATAAACCACTTATTTATGCAACTTTTATAGATATACAACTCTCAGGATTTCAAAGCTTGCATAAAATTGTGTAGCAATGACAGATCTGGATATTTCACTGCTTTAAATAAGAGGATTATTCTGTAAGTCTGTGTAAATCATTCAAAATGTGACCCTTAGCATTAGTATGGGAAAATAGGTTGTCATGCAAACAATAGCTGCAGAGCCACTGGGGGCAACTTAGAATGCTTGCTCTATTACAGTGCTTACATTACACCTCAGTTTTATGGTGTGCATCCAAACCGACTGAAAAATCCATTTCCGTGGCACAAGCCAGCAAAGACAGCTTCATTCCTGTCTTTGCTTTTCAGTATCACCTTTTCTGTCTTCCACCTGCACTTAAAAATACCATTCTTCATTCTGTAAAATGATTTTTAATTTTACAGAATCATTTTGCTACAGTGCTGCTCAAAAAGAGTTGTCAATACTCACGTATGAAAGTGCAGACAAGATGCTGCATGCAGTCACAATAACCAGAAGAAAAAACTGGCATTTTTTTTTCTACATAATTCTACATAAACTACTGTGGTCTTCTTTCACGTAGCTCAAAACAGCCTTGAAAACTGTCTCAATCACAAACAAGATTTGAATTCGCAGCATTAAAAGTTGATCCTTGTTTTGGAAAGATGTGAAAGGTCAGATTAAAACATTTTTGACTGAAGGCATTCTATTTAAAAATGAAAGATCAGAAGGTGGAGCTAACAGAGTTCCTCTATAATCATTTTAGGCTCATTTGTCAGTACTACTATTGAACACTAAAAGAGCTAATCTTCTTAAGCAAATCATTCTTTCAGCAACTTTATGTGGAAGAGCTAATTACGTGTTTCGGTGGGTTAAATTCCTTTAAGATAAAAGTTCTAGTAGGAAAAAGTCAGGTTAGCTATTAGAGTGTTTATATGCTAAACATCCTGATTATTTCAGTGGGCATTTATTGCTAAATCATTCTCTAAATCTCACCAGCTTTTTGCAGGATTATGTACATGAACTGTTGAATTAAGGACTTTTGTGTGAGTGCAGTACTCAGCTTTTTAAGGCTAACCTACAGAAGTAATACAGCTGTGTCCCTGTGTTTGGAAAAGATAATCGCTGTGTACTGATCTGAGTTTAAGGAAAAGGTTGATGTCTTGGTGATCTCTCATCTTACTAAGTACTTGTATTGCCACCATCCTTTTCTGATAAGCCTCAAAGCACTTTGCTAATAGTAATGAACACAGGTTTCTGACTCTGTTTCTAACAAAAGGGGTTTTAAGTTCAATAGCGAGTTGGTTTTTTCATCGGATGTGATAGGTAATCAAGCATTTGAATGGGAAAGAATGCAAATGTTCTTAAGCTGTGAAACCTTGTTACATTTAATTTCTTTTGAATTTGACGAGTATTATCCTCAATAAGAATATACAAATTTTCAGATTTTCCAAAATGAGATGGGTTAAAATTACATTCTTATCATAAAGACAACTCAGAAGCCAGGTAGATGTGTGAGTATTGGCCAAATCCATTTATCTAACCCCATTATCTCCTCTCTCAGTGTTGACATCTGTCAGCCGATGGTCTGATCTGTCGCACCCAGCTGATGAACACAAACTCCTTTCTATTCCCTTGAACAATTTCTGCCCATTATAAAAGCTCAAGGAATCAAGCTGAGAAACTATTGACACTTTCTCTCAGTCCCCAGCCGTGCCTTCCAGCACATCGGTTCCTTTTTAATTTCTTTAAGATGAAGCTAAAAAGTGAGCTCCAGCTGCACACCGGGCCCACTTTACGTTCAGATAGAGGAACAAGGGTAAGAAACAGAAGTTGATAATTTGGGCAGCTTCAAACCCTGCACATGAGTGTGTTCCATTGTGAAGCCTAGACAACATTAAGTACAAAGTGAAAAAACTGAATCATTTTAAAGGTGGAGGGTCCTCAATACTCCACATATATTTATCTGCTTCTGTTGCACCTAACAGCTTGTTCATGTGGCATTAGTTGAGCATGTCATGTTTGCAAAGAAGGCAGAATCAGTGAAATCCTGTTTGCATCAAGGAGAATCAAGGCATCAAGGAGAATTTTCTTCATTCCTCTTGGTGGAAGTCAGAATCTTGTATTATGGCAGTTGAAACGTGTTTTCAGCTTTTACACCAGTGCTTTCACCCGCCTAGGATAGTGGGGTTTTTAATTAGCTTTAGAAATGATTGATTGAAATAAGCAAACAAAGATTGTATCTTTCAGAGCATTCCTTCAATTAAAAACTTAAAGCCAAGTCAGTTCTTTCCTGTAAATCATGAGTAAATCATACTTACTCAAGTACCCACTACTTCTATTCTGTGATGTATATGCCTTTGACAGATCTCTCATTTTTCACCTCTTCAACAATATATAGCTTACTTTTATATAATTATATAGCTTAAATATTTTCTCCATCATGAAATAGCTGCATAAAATGCGCATTGTAATTACCAGTAATCTGAAGTTGAGTGGAAGGCATGAGAAATACATTGAAGAGGGCAAGATGTGTTACGATATTTTAAAATACTCTTTGGATGTGAATAATCTTGGTTTGGGTCTGTACTCTGCCTACTGCGAAGTGAAAAACTGAATCCAGATTATATCATAATCTCTGAACCACTACTGCAGCCAATGCAAGTTACTGTTCATGAAGGGAATGACCAAGTTTGACATTTGTAACAAAAAGTAAGAATCAATTGCTTGAAATTTGAATTTGGGAGACATAAGGCCAAGTTCTGATCCAGATGGAAAAGACTTGGAATTCATGTGCTGTATTCACCAGATCATTCTACAATATGCAACTGGCACAGCTATAGGCCCACTGTTAGTACTTTAGGTCCTAGCAGTAAGATATCAGAAAGACTGTCAATGTGAATCCTCCTCCAGAAAAGTTTTGGGATGAGAAAATGAGGAGATGTTTAGTTCATTTTCTGCGTACACAGCAGCAGAACTGAGATAAGGTGGGAACTCAGATTCCTCAAGGATGTGCATGTGCTAAGCAGGAAATTTGAGAGTGTTGATAATAACGCAACTATTGCTGAAAAGCCAGTACTCAAGAGGCAACATCTCATAGAAAATCAAGCTAAGCATTCAGTTGTCAAATATTAGGTCTGTAAGCTGGGGGTTAACAGTATCAGTTAAGAGTGTAGCTTTTTAATCCTGAATTTATACCTAAAGATCTGATATAATATGACTGCAAACCACAACTGCCTTTGCCATGGAGGAAATAACCATCACTTAACAGCAGCAATGCAGAGTCATGGACTGTGTGCTTGTGATACAGCCCAGACAACAAACCAACCTCTGACTTGCCGCCAGCATCCCATTGGAGTGATGCAAGCATCACTTCCCTCATGCAAGCAGAAATTATGAGGAAGGTGAAGCCTGCCTCCACTCTAACCTACCAGAGTTCATCTGATGGTTTGTAAAGTCAGGCATTTCTGTTCATTTTGTCTAGTGTCTTTCTTGGCATACCTAGCCTGGCTGACAGCCATCCCATGACAGCAGCTAAAAAGAATGATGGTGTTTTCCTGAGATAAAAGGTGTTTCAGAAAAGAGGCAGGGGATCTTGTGCTAGGAGTAAGAACATGTCAGCCTCCTCAGCCAGTCCATCCCAGCCAGGCCACAGCAGGGCTCCAGCTCCCCACAGCCCTGCCCTGCCCTGCCCTGCCCAGCCGTGGGTCCTGCTCAGTCAGTCCCACTGTCAGGCCTTTTGACCAGCCCAGCCTCAGCTCTCCCCCAGGAGATGTCCAGTGCTGGGGCTGGGGCTATCCCAGTGCCTCCAGCTCCCCTGCCATTGGCTGGGGTGGGAGAAGCCTCCAGTGGCATGGTGCCTGACAGCCATAGCATTATCTCCTTCTTAAAACATCAATGACACCTGGTGCCAACTGACCACAGAATTTCCAATAGCTTCCTTTGAAAAGCGACTTTTTTTCTACACCTTGCAAATAATGCTTCTTCACTAAATGGCTGGCAAATCACTGAACTCACTTTACTCCAAAGAATACTGGAAAACAACGGTAGAATTTACTACCTTGCATGGACTGTGAGCCCTGGCAGGACTCTTGATACAGATACTGCTTATCTCCTACCAGTGTTTCCAAAACAAAGACTAGATTTCTGTTTCACAACATTTTCACAGAAGCACACACTCAAGTACTTCAGCAATGTCTCAAGTAGACCATTAGTTTCTTATTCTCCCAGAATATATTCTAGAATATCACTGAAAATTAGCTCTCACCTATCTGCTTTTCCCAAGGAGAAAAACAAAGAAAACCAGCAATATACTTCAAATTAAAATCTCTCTCAACAATAGAGAGTTCTGCATCTCTTGTTTACTCAGGTTGCCACAACCAGGCTGAGTGAATACATCTCGTGGTGGGTCGAGCAATACAAATTCATTGCCTCTATTATCTAAGTGGAGAATAAACATTGGGGTGGATACTTTTCATGACTGATCTAAGAGAATGGTGATGAGGAGATGATTTGGGAGGCTGGTATGACTGCACTGTCAGAAGGAACTACTGACACGATTGATCCTTTGCAGAGCCATGTTGGGAAAGGCAGGAATTCCAGGAGAGAGACGGCCTAAGAAGGAAGCAGCTCTTGTAAAAGAGTGGATTTGGAAAGTGAAGAATATAAAAGAGAATGTCAGTAAGGTAATAAGAGAATTACATCTTAGGTGAATTGGCATAGCCATATTTAACTCAATATTTCTGTACATACACATGCCAGATCAGCATCTGGCTTGTACTGACTCACTATTGTCTTTGCTTGAGAGAAGAAAGCCAGCTTCTGAAACGGCAATTGTGTCAAAAGCTGTGGTAAGAGTAATGGAATCAACAGTGCTTAACAGTACTTGAAAAGATGGGATAACTACTGGAAACACTGGGTATTGTGGAAAGTAAATGCTAATGGACTTGATCTGATACTGCCTTGCAATTTATGGGGGCATTTGTCCCTACTCCAGAGAAGATGAGATCAGAGTTTTGCAGCAGTGTCACGGCAGGGTGAGTTACCATGCACATCTGAAACGTGCTTAGAGGCACTGTGGTGGTTGGCTTCAAACACTTCGGGTCAGATCCTTGTCAGCATGACTGACAAGAGCCAGTTGAGATAATACAGGGTATATATAGCACAGAGGGGTGTGGGCTGTCAGACACCATGGTGATGAAAGGAACAGTTTAAAATAGAAGAAAATCTAATGGAGAAAAAACATGATTTTGGTCTATCTCACTATAAGTGAAGCCTCAATATCATTATTTTATTCCTAGTTTCAAATGGGCCCTAAGTTTGTACTTCATGCCACTTGTTTTCGGAAGTAACAAAAATTGTTTTCCACAGCTGCTTTTTAGTACTTTTAACCAGTAAATAGGGGAAAAGGAATTAATGACAGCCTTCTCCCTCTTCTCCTCCCTACACAATGCATGGTATTTTACTCTCTTTTATTTTATTCTGAGTTCTTCATTTCAGCTTCAACATTTCCTCTCTCTTACATGCTGAGAAGTGTCTTCCCTTTATGAGGCAACAAATCACTTACCCATTTCTCATGTCTTTGGTATAGTAAGAGCTGCGTAAAGCAGTACTGCAGGGCAGAGGTTCAGAAAGCTACTGCCTCATTTCCTTACCAAGCTCAGCCCTTCAACACTTGAGATGTCTCCAATCTTGGCTCAGTGGTGAGTGCTGGACAGAGAAAGAAGAGATCTGGCAGCACCTAGAGCTTGTCCTGCCCAAATTTATACAAGAAAAACCTTAACAAACAAGAAAAATAAGATCACAGAAGGCTGATTCTGTGATCTTCTGATTAGTTCTAGCAAAGCAGCTGGCCTACAGGTGAAACTTGCTTTTTCTCTCAGGGCCTTTTAGATACTGATTGTGTTCAGGAATTGTAAAGTGACTTGTCATCTTCAAAGGGCAGGTTTGTTGAGTGCTTTTAGGGCTTAGTTGAGCACACAGGTAATGTGCTATGCATGTGAGTGGGAAAACTTCATCCTTGAAAGTTTCTTCGTCCTGCTCCGTATATTAAAGCAATGCAGATGTGGAAGGTAAATCCCTTACTGTGTGGGTTGACTGTGTTTTATGCTGTGGCCTCTTAAGCTAACAGCAGGAAAGGATATTAAAGATATATCAAATACTTTTCCTTTGTGAAATACAATCTTTACATTTTAATACAATTTTCTTCCAGTGTTGTAATCCTGAGAAAGAATTCAAGAAAAGAACAGATTAGCATTTCTACTGTCAGGGCTTCAGCTGCCTTCTGAACCACTATTTACTGGTCCCTTTTATGTTCTCCATTGGGGAAGGTACGAGCAGTTTGTTGTGCCTTCTAACATTCTTGTTTTCAGACAGACAAATCGTGCAGGTGAAACAACAATCCACAGCTCAGTTTATTATCAGCATAATTGTCATCTGAGGTAGAAACATCACAAGAAATTTGATTCTAGGCTTTACATTGCTTCTAGGCAGATCTCCAGACTGTCATATTTTTAATGAGTGAGTAAAGAATAAAACAGCTATTGTGCTGAGGTTCTTGATGTAAGACCATCTTGTGGCTGTTGAGGAATGCTGAGATAAAATCAGAGCCAGACAAATTCATCAAAAGTACGCACGTGGAAAGGGCCCTGAGTTGTACATAGCACGGAACCTGACCACCAAAAGGTTACGTGGGAGGCTCATTTAGGCATGAAGCACACTGAAGCAAGGTGTTCAGTCAGAAGAATTGCTGCTTTCCAGAGAAGACCATGGAGGAGAAAATGTGAAAATAATAAGTGTCACATTGCTAATGTTCCATGTTCTAAAAAGTACACTGAGGTGTGCTTACTGTAATATAATTTGAGATGATTTCTGGAATATCAAATTGATGCAGTTCATATGAATCAGATTCCAAAAGAGTCTGCACACACAGACACACAAACATGTATGCTTCTGAAAACCTCTCTGCCCGTTTCTGGTTCCCTGGAACACCAGAGGCAGAAAGACTTTTGCAGGGTTCTCTGTAGGCTCCTTCCTGGCAAAATCTCTGCACCGGATCCCCAAGTTTATGTGTAGCTGCTTATTTCAACTGCATGCAGATTGTTTTTCCACTGAGTAGAACGATTTGCATTGCAGTGGGTAATAGGAGCTAGAAAATGGGCAGCTGGCTGCAGTTATTACATTTTCATGGTTCATCTACCATTAAAAGCAGTTAAATAGAATTAAAAATCTCTATTAATGAACTGTAAAAGAAATATGTTGCTTTGCAATGCTCACAGTTAGCACACTGTGCAACTTGATTTGTGGATGTAAATTGTGTATCTGTATTTTCTTCCACAATAGATTGTATAGTTTAGTAGGGCTTGCTGGATTGTTGTGGTATATTGTAGTGTTGGGATTGTCTGGATACGTGAAAAAGTGACCTTAAGGACCTTATATATAATATAATTTATGCAATAATGGGCAATTTTCCAGGGCAAAAACCTGGGAAGAATCTAAAGAAATTCAAGACAAAATAGTGAATACTTTTTTAAAGCAAAGGGGTTGCTGGTAGTTCAGAACTGTTTCTGCCCAGAAGCACAACACAAAGCTGGTTGCAGAGAGTCCCTAAAGGGGAAGTTGGATGTTCCATGTATTTAAGAGTGGAGCCAACCCCTTTCACCCAGTGTGGATGGATTAGAAGTGCTGTGAGCCAAGCACACGGTGGGACCGTCCACTCCCAGATGCCCCGAGGGTGGCTTTTCTGAGCAGTGTGTCCTCAGCTGAGCTGCAGAAGAGAAGAGAACAGCCAGTGATGTGGGCAGCCCAGGCGGGGCTTTCCCAGCCCTGAGCCTGCTCTTATCCTTCCTGTAAGGAGCTGATCTGTACACATAATTTGTGATTCCACATTAAAGAGTGTTTTGGGTTTGAGTGGCTTTTCTTGGAAGCTTAGGAAATTACTGCCTAGAAAGCACATTAAAAGAATATTATGTTTGCAAGTGGAAACATACTGAAGCTCAGATTCCCTGCGCAATCTTAATTCAATCTTCAGTGTCTCTGTTATTATACAGCCCTTTATTAATTATTTTTCCCACAGGAAAATGTGAAGAATGGATCGAGTTCTGAGGAAGACTAAGAAATGCGCAGTGAAAGAGTCTTTGTCTTGTGGTCTCTACTTATGGTGGAGCAGTCTATAGAGAAAGGAAAAATGGTCTTTTGTTTTAGGCAGCTGAATACAGAATTGTAAAATGTGGAACTGCAGCAGTTGAGTGTTGTGGAATTAGATGATGTCCTTGCCTCCAGCGCAGAATTGCTGTGTAGTACTTGTCAAGGCTTTCTCCCAAAGGCTTTTTACAAATGTGTCCTCCCTTTTAACAGAAGCTCTCATGAAACTGTGGAACCTCATCTGCAAAGTGAATTGCAGTTGAAAGCAATGACACCTTCTTCATGCTGAAAATTGAACTGTGAGAATCAGCTCAGGCGCCTTAAGTCAGTGGAGATATTTTCCTTTAATTTCTGCTCCCCCAGATGGAGATAAATGATTCTCTCTCTTTCTGAAGTTTTTTTTGTGAAAAATTATTTATAGTTTGTGAGTAATGGATGCTACTATAAGATAATGAAATGTCCATGAGGAAATCAATAAACCTCTTCAGAGAGGAGTTTGAACTCCTTCATGGACCCTACAGGAGTGCACTGAATGCTGAGTGCCAAAGAGCATTTTCTGTAGCTGTCTGCCTGGTATTTATGGCTGCTCTGTCCCCTGAGTGAAACGTAGATCTGTGGAAACAGTGGATATAGCAGTATTATTAAAGTTATTTCCTATGAGCCATAATTGCATTTAGTGGTATTTTCTAATTGTGCATTTGACCATTTAACCTTAATATTTCTGCTCTATCTTTTCTGCACAGGACCATTATGTGATAGCTTCACTGCTTTAACAAATAAAAACAGATCCTAGAGCGACTGGATACAACAACTCTTCTGCAAATATGGCCTCTTTTCGTAAGTAGCCTCAGTGGAGTAATTTATTTTGATTGAACAACCATTAAGGGACTGACTATTCCTCAGAGATAGTCTGGTTTCATCTTTGACATCAACGAAAGTATTGCATTATTCACAAAAAGTCAGAGCTGACTGCTGTGATATGACCCTCAGTTTGCTGCTTAATTTGAATGTATATATGGTCATCATCTCGGATGCAGAAATATGTAGTCATCAGAGGGTGCCTTTCATTTGCTGCTGGTTTGGGCACAAATTCAAACAAAAACTCTGAAAATTCTGTGTTTTTCCATTTGTCACTAGTTTTGTGGCAACCTGCAGTATCTATTTGGATGAGCATTTAATTCCAAGAGGTAATGGAACAAAACTGACAGGAGCAATTGGAGCTAAATGCAGTATTCTGTACGTGAAAATATCCCATCCTTGCTCTTTTGATCCAAGCTGGGGCTTTGTCAAGTGGAAGCTGTTTCATGAAATACAAACACTTAATTTAACTGAACTAGGATGAAATAGCAGGTGAGAAATCCCCCATCATTATGAAACAATGCTGTCTCTTGTATGTACACTACAGCTGTCTAGATCTCCAAATTAAGGTATTAACTGAGATCAAAGATATCCATAGAAATGAAATGGGAAAGCCAAAACTTCAGGTAATAACACAGGTAACTACACACCTTGACAGCACAATGATTTTCATTTGAATCAGCGATAATGCTGGTATCTTATTTCTGGGGGCTATCGCACCTTTCATTCAAAAGGATTTTCTGAAGTATCCAGAAAGGAATCATTTCAGGTGGCTGAGGCACTGCAAGGCTGACACCAGGTTATAACACAGCCCGCAGCGGGGTATCAGATTGCCCTGATGTAGCCTTCTTTGAAACTGCCCCATTCTCCTGAGAGCAGCAGAAAGGACAGTCTGCAGAGAAAGCTGAGACTGGGACTTTACAGACGCAGGTTCTCAAGCTTTGACCTTTGGCCCTCCTAAATACCCTCAAAACCCCAGCATTTAATTCTTTAACGTCCGTGTTTCCTCCTGATATTTTGGAAGCAATAGTAAACTTGGTTTCTTCACACTGAAGAAAGATGGGATGTAAAATCAGCATGAAACCTCCATCCATTTAGCATTAGGAAAAGCCCAGACCACAGCTTCTGTGTTTTGCCCCAGGATGTGATATTGAAGAGCAAAATGTAGAGTCAAAATATCAGTAGTCACTAGGGAAAAAAAAAAGGAAAAGGAAAGAAAGAAGGGAAGGGAAGGGAAGGGAAGGGAAGGGAAGGGAAGGGAAGGGAAGGGAAGGGAAGGGAAGGGAAGGGAAGGGAAGGGAAGGGAAGGGAAGGGAAGGGAAGGGAAGGGAAGGGAAGGGAAGGGAAGGGAAGGGAAGGGAAGGGAAGGGAAGGGAAGGGAAGGGAAGGGAAGGGAAGGGAAGGGAAGGGAAGGGAAGGGAAGGGAAGGGAAGGGAAGGGAAGGGAAGGGAAGGGAAGGGAAGGGAAGGGCCTTCTATGTAAGTCCCTCTTTCAAAAGTGGATGATACAACAAGCTGCATATCTTAATACATGCTGTTCAGAGGAAATGGAATAGGTTTGAGTAGTGCTTGACAAATCAGTTTTTTTAAGCCAGGAGTTTTTTTTATGTCATGGATAGTTTAGAATTAATTTGAGAATAAATTGATACTATTTGCCATTTTTGAATAATTTAATACGGAGAGTGAGCAGTGCTGGACTGTACAACATCACTGTTCTTACATTTTGAAGTATCTTTGTGTAAGAAGCACCTATTTTATTAAACTAATGAAAATGCAAAAAGTTAAGTCCTGGTTTCACAGCCAAACATGTTCAATGCGATACCCACCTAGGAATCTCTAACACCAAGACATGTGGCTCTTGGCAAGGAGCCTGTGCTCTTGAGCAAGACCTTGGACAACATCATGCAACGCCTGAGGAGAAATGAGTATCTCAAAGTGAGATCCATGAAAGGCAGAAACTAGAGTTGCATCAAAGATGCATGTCCTTTGGTATTTTGTTACCTGATTTGGGACTGTAAAGTGACACATGCCAGGATGGAATTTGTTGTCTGTCTAACTTCTGCTGACAGTTGCCTACAGGGTTTCTTAAAACTCATGGATCTACCATTCCTTCCTTTAAAAATGCAATTGTGGAAGACAAACAAATGACCTGGAACATTTGTTCTCAAACTGACAACATCCAATCTCAGGTATTCCATTTCCTAGTTATTCTAAGGGGTTTTATCCTCTATGCATTTTTGTAAAGCAGTGCCATTCTTCTAATGAAGATTTGATATGTACTGTAGTGATAGATGACAGCATGAGTGAGCGCGATTCTCCAGTTCATCAAATCACAGAATCATAGGCTGGCTTATGTTGGGAGGGACCATAAAGACCATCTTGCTCCAGTTCCTTATGAGCAGGGCTACCACCCACTGGATCAGGCTGCACAGGGCCCCATCATCCGTCCTGGCCTTGAATGCCTACAGGGATGGAACATCCACAGCTTCTCCGGGCAGCTGTGCCAGTGCAGCAGTACCAGCTTAGTGGTGAGAGATTCACCTGGATGAGAGCACACCTGCTACAACGACTGCTTATGTATTTCACTCAGGGATTATTTCATTATTGACAAGATTTATTATCTTATTATGGTTAGTGTGGGAAAAAAAAAACAAGGGGATAGGAACTAGCAGAGTAAGGACAGGTCACTAGCCTGATGATTTGCTAAGCTGCAATGATGGGAACAGACTATGAGAAGATTAAAGAAAGACACAGTAATGTAAAAGAAAACTTAGGAAGTAAATTTAGGAATAAAAAATAAATCATCATCTGATCAGAACCGTGCAAGAAGTCAGTTTTCTTTGGCATTTACTTAATGTGAACCCATTATTATGTGAAGGGAGTAGGCGTAGGTTAAAGGTTAGTAAGCTATATTCCCAAGTAAACTTACAATGAGAGAATAAATGGCATATTAAGACTTTTTACTATCACAAAATCCTCCTGATTTTTATAAGAATGATTATGATGCTCCATTATTTGTGGAACAATTATTCTTAAGTAAATCAGGGGGCTTCCAGTGCCTGCTAGTCAGCTAAACCAGATTGTCAAGGCAATCTGCCAGAGCCCCAGCACACTTTGAGACTGGGCTAACCCTAAATCAAGGACATGCTTCAACAGAAGTTCTGACACTGTCTTCCCACCAGCACTGCTGGAAGTAGCTGATAAACGAGCTTTGTGAGTAAGCTGAAGTGGGGCTTTGGCTTTGATTTCAGCCTGCTGGAACACTTATCAGGGCAATACATAGAGAAGTCCTAGCATCCTAGCATCATCAAGGAAGAGAGTAGGGATTCAGCAGTCTGAGAACCTGAGAGCTACAAAGATGCTCATATAGGAGTGTGCTGTCTTATGCCTGAATTTCAGTTCTAGGATCTGTCTCTAAAAGGCTATATTTGCATCTGAACTCATGAAATTTATATTTCTGAAAAGGTAAAGGGATATAAGACCATTAGAGTGCTGCTGAGGAAATGGAATGATATTTCCAGATTGGAAGATAAAGCAGCGCGGTACTAGGTACTTCAAACAACCATCCACAGTGTGATTTTCATGCTGTGGAGCATTTCTTTGGATTCAGTTACGGATGTGAAAAATCAGCCTGTAAAAACTGCTGGAAGATGTACAAAAACAAACTATTCCAGCAGGAGTAGATTGAAAAATAGAACAAAAATAGAATCTTTTAGAGATAACCACAGAAATCCTGAAATATTAAACTTATCAAATGGCAGAGAAAGAGAGTAAATATTGAAGGCAGCTGTGATGGAAAGAGATTTCTAAATCAGAAACCAGCCAGAAACCAGAAAAAATGAATTCAAATTCTGCAGAGAGAGGAAGAAAATGTCAGTAGTTTGCTCTCATGACATCAAAGACGAATATATTTTGTGTACTCTTAAGATCTCAGTTCTTAGCTCTGACACAACATGGACTCCATCGTTACAACTTCATCTCCTTTGGTCCTCATCACTGCACTGCTATTCAGCCTTTTGCACTGCCTTTTCTGCATTCGGGTGCTGCAGCAGAGTGGAGCATTATTCCCCTTCACTTAACGTAGCATTTTGGTGTAAATGGAGCCCAACTCGATCTGCAAGGTGGGGTAATCTGGCACTCCATTTTGCTAGGCCATAACATCTTGGTTTTCAGTGTTTTGGAGACTGGTGTCTTCACCTGTGCAGAAAGTTCTGCTTGTGTTTTATCTCCAAATGAGAGGACTGTTCTTACTTTGCATCTTGATTTTGCCTTACTGGAAACAGTAAACTTGAAGTCATTTTGGAGTTATACCATTTTTTCAGCTCCAAAATCCTCCCTTTGTGTGTCTTTCCTCAGTCACAAACTTCAGAAAGTTGATTTAATCTAATGGTCTTCCTTCTGAATCTATGTACTTACTTACTTGTAATCCTACACTATTTTTGTCCTGTTTTTTTTTTTGATGTCCTGGAATCACAGAATCATAGAATCATAGAATGGCCTGGATTGAAAAGGATGCGCAGGATCACCAACCATTAGACCAGACTTCGGAAACCTGGAATACTCCTTGCTGTCAATGGATTAAGATTGCTGAAAGCAGACAGTTTTATGCCTTCATAAGTTTTGTTTTTATCTGCTGTGAAAGCAGAACATTGCCTTTCTCATCACAATAGATTTCTTGATATAAAAACCATTCCATAATTGTATTGAAAGCATTATGAAAAAGAGGTTAATTTTTAAAATGGTCAGCTTAGTCAAGATACCAAAATCAGTGGAAGAATGTTTTCAGTCATTCTGAAGATAAATAAAACTATAATGTCTATGTTTTCTCCAGTGAGACCGATTATATTTGTAGCTGAAAAAAATTGTTAATATTCATGAGGCAACTGCATTAAATAATCTTATGGGAACTACATTTTCAGCTCTAATACAGTTCTTACAAAAACACATTTCATCACGTGGTGACTTTGGAGCATTAAGCCATAAGAAATCTGTTTACTCTATCATATTTGTACTTAGAGTTCCTTTCTGGCAGTGTGTAATATTAATTCACCGTCACTGAAAGTTCTTTCCAATTTAGGAATGATGCTGTCAAGAAATGTTGCATTTATCTTAAAGTCTGCTTAGCAAGATGCTTGAAGTTCTCCCATGAGCAAGATATTTAAAAATCTGTTCTTTTTTCAGTAAGTAAAACTACATTCTTTAAGAAAGTTATTCATCTATTGCCATAATTCAGTATTCAAGAGCAAGAATAGTGACCACGGCTCCACATTTAGCATACTAGATATTTATAGGGCAGTAGAGGAGACCTGGATTCTCTTCTTATTGCCAATAACAATTTTCATCCACAAAAATGTAGGAACTGTGCCAAGCCGGACTATGGACTCATGTCACCCAGTAGTCTACCTCCAGCAGTGGCATATAACTCCACAGAATATTTCCCTGACTGCCAACAGTTTGTGGCTCAGGAAAATCTCTTGCAAAAATTACTTTCATTCATGATTTGTCTCAATTGAGGTGTATTTCCCTCAAAGTGCTGTAGACTTCTATCACCAACATCTTGTGGCACCAGGTTGCACGGTTCAACTATGAGAGGTGCAAAGAATGACCTCCTTGTTTGATGTTAGCCTGATTCCCTCATTTGAGGCCTCATAGTTCTGGTCTGCAAAAAAGCAGCAAACAGTAATTCCCTATTTACCTTATCCAGCCTTCTTAAGTGTTTGTAGTCCCCTTCCATATCAGTCCTCGGCCACGTTCACTCTGAAAGTTTTTGTCTGCTTGGTTGTTTCCCATAGGAAAGTTGTTCAACATCTTTGAAGATCCTTGTTATGCTTCTCTGACCCTTTTTCATTCCAGTCTAGTCTGAGCAGATCTAATTGTCTTTGATTGCAGTCTTTCATCAGGAAAATGAAAATTAGCTGTTATTATTTGCTGCATATCTAAATATCTAGGAAGAAAAAAGTTCAACTCAAGAGTTCGGCTCCCTGTTCCTGCCTCTCCACAAAGGCATTCAGCTGCTGATGTTGTTATAAAAAATAATTAGTTTCTTTCTAACCAGTATAAAGAAATTTCTGGAAGCAAATTACAGATACTCCTTGGTCATTTGTTCCAGAGGAAGTGAGCTGTTGCTCACTCAATAAAGCATCATAATTTACTTTTATTGTGTTTAAGTTGTGTATTTTACTTTATTGCAATAAAGTTTTAATCAGCGTTAAACTTATGTGAATGCAGAAAAAAAAATAAGTAAATAAGTATGACATTATTAAGATTGTTCCCTGCAGCTCAGCAAATCCTTCCAAATTTTCCAAAGTCCTTCTTCAAAAGCTGTAATCCATAATTTAAAAATTCTGCATCAGGATACCATACAAAAGAAGACTGTGAACAACCATGTTATGACTTTTTAAACTGTTTGCTAAGAAAAGATTACCTCTCCTGTGCTTTTTAAGAAATGTGTGGAATATCTGCATAAGAAACCCAGCAAAGGTCCAGCAGCCAGGTGGCATGGAGCCTGTTTTTTTCATGTTCCTCTGCCTGCATCAGGGCCCCAGGTCCACTCGTGGGGACCAGATGCTGAAAGCTGGTATTGCTAAAGTCAGCAACTGAGAAGTTTAAACATATTTCAGAGCCTGAGTTCCTTTTTGGACCCAGCTCTCTCCTATCATGTACAGCACAGGTAAGAGTTACCACATTCATTCATCCCCAGGAGCTTTGATGTGTCTCATGCATCCCGCCTAGTAAGAGGTAGGGAGGGGGGTTGCCAGTCCTTACAGCCTTTTGAACTATTTCTGTGTTTAACTCTCTTTTTTTGTAAAAGTTCCAGATGCAAAACATCACCAAAAAATACAAAGGACTTCATCATTTTTAGAGAAAAAAGTATGTAATAATTTATTATTTCAGCCAATTATGAACGTTGGAAATCTAAGAATAGGCTTCGTTTTGAGTAATGTTAATGTTTTTGCCCTCTAATATTGCCATACAAGTCAATGTGTCACTTGTCAGAGGAAGAGGTGGCACTGCAGCTCTTAGTAGTGATTATTAGATAAAGGTTGCAATTGTGTGCTTAATTTCCATCCCAGAAAAGGGTCTGATTGTTAAAACACTCTCTAAAGAAGCTGTTTCAAGCTTTTCTGCCATGCTAGACTTCATCCTTGGTGATTAGCAGCCTCTTTGCTTTGAAGATTTAGTGCAAGAAAACTATACTTCTGTGACCTTTCATTTATGTTCTGAGCTCACTGAAAATTCCTGTTTGGCACAAAAGAAGCAGCACTCATGCCAGCTTGACAAAAGGAAAACTGCTTTTTGAAATGGAAAGACATAAATTAGGAAGCAGTTCCTCACCCTTGATTAGTTACATAATCACTCTTTCACATATTTCACATAATTTATGTCACATAAGTTATTTTCACAAACCAGTCACAATTCAGAGGTTGCAGCATTTTCTCACAACATTTGCTGGAAGGCAGGATGCCCTCACTGCTGAGATTCTGGCTTGACACAGCAGAAATCTGTTTCCAGTTTGTGGCTCTGATTTAGACTCGCTGTACAGCCTGTCAAGTGACCAGGGACAGGAGTAATCAGCCCTAACAAGCAGCCAGGAGATAGACTTTAAATCTGATTGAGTCCATGACAGACTGCTAATCTGAGCTGGGCTCTCTTTATAGATACAGATTCCATTTTCTCCTAATATAGACATTGAGAATAGGCCTTGTGATGATGCCTATTTATTTCCTTTTGCTATGGAAGAACTTCAGTGTGACATGGTCCTACTTTGCATTATACTTTCAAAGATAACATTTCTGGTGAAAACATTCCTACTTGGTATGTCTGAATAAATGTGTTCTATCTGTAACATTTGAATTATTATAGTATCTTCTTACTCTTTGTTTTTCACTTCTCTTCAAACAGGAGGCTTTGGGAAAAAAGCAATGTTTTATCGTGTGAGTTTGTGATGCCCACCATGGATGGGGAGCACTGGTTCTCACTGGTTCTCTTGGTTCTCAAGAAATGCAAATAAATCAATAAATGTCAGAGTCAAGATTCTTATTTTTCACTATGCTGTTGGTGAGGAAGAAACAATTTGCCCAACTGGAACAAGCTTACCTCTTGCCAGATAGACCTGTGTCTAGGTTTCTGAAAACAAACTACCACCTCTGATGGGTAAGCAAAGGCGTTCTGTGATTTTGACAAAGCTTTGCACATGACAAACTATTTACAGATAATTACTTCGCTTTGCTCAAAAGTCATAAGATGGCATAAATATACTGAACTCCACTCTGGTGGCTTTGTACATTGTTGTTTAGTTGGTTAGTAATTCTTCCCATTAAACTATGTAAGTCTTGTTTACAGACATCAAAATCCATATTGATTCAAATTAAAATTTGATAGAAAATATATCCTCATCTTAACTGGCAGATGTAGTTATTTCCTCAAGCTTCATTTGATCAAAATAAAGCACTGTGAAATCATAATTCTGGTCCAGGAAGAAATGCTTGGTCCCTGAGGTTGCAAGTGATGTAGAAGCAGACATTTTGACAGAAGAGCTCAGAGGAAAAGCGGCTCACCTTAAAAAAAAACACAGAAACAAAAGCAGAAAGCAAACCCATGAAGTTGAACTTAGAAGAAAGAAAGGAAGGGAAAAATATGTACAGTGATTTTCAGGAATTGAAAGGTATGGAAGGAAGGACAGTAATTATCAGAAGGAGCTAAAGGAGAGCAGGAGATAAAAACTACCATTCAAATATCTGGAAAACTTGTCAGAGAAAAAATATGGGAAGTAAAAATACAAATGAATAAAGGAGATCAAAGCACGTGTCCAGAGAGATCACAGTTACATGCAACATGATGAAAGCTTTTATTTATAATGACACACTCTACATCACTTAAATAAATCTGAGCAGATTCCACTGACATCATCGTCTTTTCATGTGACAGTTTCAAATAAAAAAAAAGTCAGTAAAGTCAGATGACTCCCCTTAAATTCATTGGATATAGAGCCATGTATATGGAAAGCAGAATTTAGCAAAGTTGAGTCAGTGCCAGTAATAATAATTTTCCATGCTATGTTTCTTTGGGATTAGTGTTATAAAGACATGAGCTCTGTTCAGAGTAAGCATCCAAACCTTTACTTGTGATGTTAATTTCATCATCCTTAAAGGTGAATTTTCTTGAATACACTCATGAAAATGCCAAAAAATAAGCCCAAGTTAGATAGTTATTAATTAACTTAATAAATCAGTACAGCACTTAGTAAATGCATCTTTAAATGTCAATTATTACACAGCTACTTATCTACACTTTGAAGATATGAAGGACTTTTTTTCTGAAAGTAATTTTTATTATATTTTTATTATCTTTACTATCCTTTTATTAAAACGCTATTCATAAAAGATTTTCATGTGTGCTTTTCCCATGTTTTTCTTTTGGGATCAGTAGTGCCCTGTGGGTTACCGTGCTCAATTTGTCTTTCTTGCTGGAGGTTACCACAGGTCCTACAGACCATACCTCTGAAGTTGGAACAAAGGCAATACTTGAGCCTATCCCCAGTAGTTGAAGTGAGCCAGTGGGAAATAAAATCCCAGACTCTGGGACTGGGGTGAGAGGTTGGAGTGTAGGAAGAGTGCAAGCTTCTCTTTATGCTTTCTGATACACAGAACAGAGATAAACAAAGAACAGTTATTGTCCAACTGCTGTACTCCAAGCTAAGCCTTTATCAGTCTAATCACTCTTGCATTAATGAAATGGGATAAAATGTTTGCCCTCCAAAAAAATGACATAAGTCCTAGCCTTTTTGCAACTCCTTAATAATTTCCTTCCTTGATTTTCTTTTACTGCACTTTCCCTATTATCAGATGCCAAAAGTTCAGAGGATTTGGCAGACTGCTGCTATCATGTGGCAAACCCCCTTTGGTGCACAGTGGATATGTTGTGGGTTTACATTGTGTACCTCCTTTCCACATGCTTGAATCAGAGCACTCTTTTTATCCTCTACAATGCTGAAACGTTGCCACAAAACTGCAGCTGGAGCTGTAAAGAACACTATAGGCTTGAGGGCCAGGCCTCAGAGCTACTTTATTGGACAACAAGGCAAAAAGAAAGCAGGAAAAAAAAAGATGACAAGCACAGCAGGATTTTTCTTCCATTCAGCAGAAGTGGAGTTTCCAAGCAGGGCTACAGATTTTGGCCCATAGCAGTTTGTAATAGTCTGCCAACTGCAGGCACCTTGAATACCAGCAACCAAAGTGTTCCTAATTTTATTCACAATACTTCAGATTCCATTTTTGTAAGAGAGGATCAAATCTGCTGGGATTTGGGAAGATGGTTTAATTTACAACTAAGTGCCAAATCACATCCCTTAACTAAACCTTTCGTGAGTGATCTTTCATCTTTCACTTTACCTATTCAGATACATAACAATAAAGCAAAGCATTGGAAACAGTAAAACAATTCTTACATTTGGTAATAAAATTATTTTTTAAGTTTTAAGTTTGGCTTTCATGAGTTGAAGAATATTTGAACCCTTTTCTGAAAGACAAAGAATGTGTTTGTGCTTGAGTGGACAAATCCAGCTGTGAAGATGGACAGATTGTCATTTGTTTTATTATCACCTGGAGAACAAGATACTTCATGAGAGAAGTAATTTCCTATGTGACTGATATCCTCTGGTTTCCCCTTAACAGCTATTAGGAATTCAACTTTTTTCGAGATTAAATATAAATCTCTTGTTATATTGGAAGAAGTTTTTTGGAAAAGTGATTTTAATTGTAGGAGTTGCTGGTCCTTCTGGTGGACATTTTTTCACAGTCATTCTCACTGTACCTGAGCAAACTCAGTTTGCCACAGACATGTAATCTATCAATGAGCAGGTTGTAAGCCCATCTGGAAATCACATACAGTCTCTCCTTAGTTCTGCTCTTTCTGGGGGAAACAGCCACACAGAGACTACAAACCTGAATGCAGGCTAAAGGTATACAAAGAAAAATGTTAAGAAGCAAGCTTAAATTAAAATGTAAGTTTACAACAGGAGTCATAATAATGAAAATTATAATACATTATTATTTTTTTCCTGAGCTCTCCCAGTGATTGCATCAGCTTGACATTGCAAATATTCCTGTAGTGGAGATATCAGAGCTATTTTTAGAATGTTTATGTCATAGAATTCAACTGTACAGCTACAAATGTTCCATGAAGAGACCCAGGCAGGTAAGTAGTGAAGAGACTTCATTCTTCTGGAGTTTTTTTCTGGTCTTGTTTGTGCTGGGGATACACAGAACTTTCTGCTACACAAACCTTTGCAAAATAGTCACTTCTAACTTTTCTTTTTCATAGCTAAAATTTGAAATTTCAGCAATAAATATTTTTATCTTACTCTTGGAATAGAAACCTGGTTCTGAACTTACGCCTGCAATGTGCTGGTAGCCTTCCACTCTCTTTGGAGTTGAGGGACCTCTTACTTTTGGGGACTGGAGTCAGAACAGCTGAACTAAGCTTGCATGGGCAATCTAAGATGATGGGGCAGACTTAAGCATCCATTAAACAAGTACTGTCCTTTGCAATGTCATGCCTGCGATCAGAATCTGGTCTACAGACTAAGGAAAACATTGTCTCTTATGTTGGGACTTGCTAGTATGGAGAGAAATTATTCACATGGGTGGTAAAACAGAAGAAGATGAGAGAAATCATAGCTACTGAGATTGAAAAGATTGAAGAACAAGCTGGAAAAGTTCGTGGGGTGGAAACAAAGCCAAAATGTGCCCCAGTGCCCCTCCTGTAAATGAGGTGACAATGGATGGTGTTCTAGTTTGACTGAAGATGCATATAAAGAATCATAGAATCACAGAATGTCTGAGCTGGGAGGGACCTTTATAGGCTATCTAAACCAACTCCCCTTCAAAGAGTAGAGACATCAGGTTGCTTAGAGCCTGATTCAGCCTGACTTTTGTCTAAGGGACAGGAAAGCTGGACCTGAAAAAACTATTTTCCCAGTAGAAGATTCTACTTCAGAAGGAAAACTCGATAGACCTTACTTCATTCTTAGGAAGCAGAACAGAGGATGCTGTGACCCTTCTCCTCACACCTAGCTTTGCCCTGTTTTGTGGATGAAATATAATTACGGAAGTAGATTTTTTTCCTCTCTCTCTCCATGAAGAGGCCTGGAGGCTTGCTCTGTATCCAAGCTGATTAAAGAAGTATGCAGAAAGCTACTTGCAAAAGAGCTTAAGAACGTCAGGGTGCCACCGGCAGAATACTGAATCAGCAGCCTTAATAAAACACTGAAGGAGATGTGGAGGCACTTTCAAAAGGGAATAGACCATCTTTTCTATTTTTCTCCTGCTTTATGATAAATAGGAGCCTAAACTCCCAGGCTTCTGCATTCTCTCCCTTTGAGTCACTCCAAGGCTCCCAGTCTCATGGTTGCCCTATGCACTAAGGAGGACCATGCCGGTCAGGTGGCAAATAGAGACTTAGTTGAAATGTGACAGTCCTAAGGAGACCAGTAAGAAGTGAGTGCATGACCCAAATACCTCCTTACTTTGGCATGAGGTATCAGCAGAATGGCACAATTTATATTCTCAGCTGCTAACAGTGGCCATTTATGATATTCTGCCTACCACTCTGGAGAAAACAGCCTACCACATAAATCTGCTGAATTTACAGCAGACAGAGTGAAGTTTTCTGTCCTAAAATGTTAGTGGAATAAATTGAACCTTTCCATATAACATAGTCAGAATCAGATCTTGCACTGTTGCCTGAAGATGGCACTAAACAGTGGAATCAGATGTTGTTGTAAGTACTGAATTTCAGAATGATCACTTCAGAACAACTAAGAATAATGATAAAAAGATGTAGATAGCACCTTTGATGCAGTGGGTACTACAAAGGCTAATGAGCCTTCATGTTAGGAAGTTATTAAATTCTGAGAGTAAGTGACAAGAGTTTGACAGCACATTGTAAGAGACAGATCTGAGAACAGATTCTTGGATGTTGAATCTACAAAACAAAACTACAAAGAAGAAGCAGCTGTCCTCTGAGCAGTGGTGCCCGCCTGTTGTACTCATGGAAGGCAGCTGAATGCTCTCAGTATCACAGGTGCACAGGCAGTTTTAATTTAGTTTGAGCTCAATTGCATCTTCAGAAGAAGGTTGGAGGCCCATTAAAACAGAAAGATATCAGTGCATGAGTAGATGTGATCACATATTGCTTTCCCTACATTATATAGGTACATCATATTTTCCAAGATACAAACCAGAATTTTTTTGAAATAGAAATGAAACCAATGATACTCCAAATTAATTAAATGAAAGTCTTTAGTTTTCAAGAGCAAAAGAAAACCAGCTATATGAAGAATAAAGGAAGTTTAAAATGCCAAGCTCAGACTTCTTTTTAAACGAGCCAAACCTAAATATTGCTCCTTGAGAGTCTGGTTTCTTTGAAGATCAGAAGTTACTTCTGGAGCATGTTTAGCAATGCAGTGTGTTTGTATACACACCTTCATCTTTAGAAAAGAAGCAGAGACTGTGCTAGTGGGAAGAGTTGTTTTACTGCACTAGCTACATGAAATGCAGTGCTTTGTGAGAAAAATAGCTATGTTTTTCTACTGTTGGCTTTATAATAACTGTTACTAAGCATAATACACCGCACTGTAGATTAACTAGTCAAAAATTAGTACAGTGACTTTTGGACATTCACTGTCACATTTCTTTGCTATTTCAATTAATTGGCAAAGTGAAGCATCATGAAGGCACACTGAGTTTTCAGAAATGTTACGCTGTCGATGCATAGCAGTAAAAAGATTCACAAACTGAAGATTTTCAGATATCAAAGAAAATCTATTGTGTTCAATAAAGGAATGAAATTGCTGGAAGTGTCACACAAAACTCCTGTTGTAAAAATCTGCAATACATTTTACGAATTTCTCTTAGAAAAAATAAACCTCAGTGTATATAATCATGTTAAGACTTATCCATATAGGAATGTGCTATAAACATCAAGTAAAAGACAACTTAATAGTATAATGGATTGCTTCATGAAATGTGCTGTAACATAAATAGGTGAAGTACGATGCCTATTCTAAGCGTTTATCAAAGCCCTGCAAAGAACTTGGAGTAAGAGAAAACCCAAACGATTTCAGGAAATTGAAATTCCCTTGTATAAATGCCTGGTTTGCCATCTATAGAAGCTCAGTTTGAAAAAAGGAGAGTCTCGTGTTTAAATTTCTTGGTGTCTCTTTGACTTCGCTATGAATTTGTTCTCATTTTTTGCTTTCAGAGCAAGTCAACTCAACTGTGACCAGAGAGAAATACGAACCATACTGAGGGCAAAACCCACATGAATTTAACAAGCATAGGAGTTATCTAGGCAACTTGAAGTTCTGAATTAAAACCATGCTCAATACATCATACCACATTTCTCTGAATAATTCAATTGTTATTTTTAACAGTGCTCCTTTGAAAAGTTAACTTCTTGCTTGCTAATGCAGAAAGTGTAAATTGAATGTTAGTGAGAGATGTGACATTAATAACATAGATCTTATTTCCCTATGTGATTTCAATACAGTATTTGAATTATATTATATTATATACAAAAGCTAAGGTATTCAGCTAACATATTTTGCTGAGAGTCACCTGTGGATGCTCACTGGTAGTTGCAACATTGCTTATTCTGGCATCCAGTTCACCAAGCCACTGTTTCTAAAACATTATCTGCTGAATTACAGCAGTGTGGGGGCAAAAGCTCCAGCAGTCACCCACTTATGGAAAAATTAAGAGAGAACTGATTGGAAGCAGGGATTTTCTGAACTTGGATTGCAGAAGAAAGTGTAGTGTTGTGTGCTGGAGTATGGGAGTTTGGGAACATCCTCCAGGAGACAAGAAACAGCAGCTGAGGATAGAATGAAGGAGCTGGAGGAGTGAAAGTACTGGAGAAGAAAATTCTCAGAACAATGTGAGCAGGAAGATGCTGAGCTTCAGGATAGTGAGAAATGACTGGGAGACTAGATATTATTCCTCAGTCAATCCCTCTTGAGCACCATGGTCCCCCCTCTCCAAGAAGGAGGCCCAGGATACTGCCAGTCAAACCAAGTCTCGCTCACACTTTCTAACTGGAAGACTTCCTGTAGGTCACGCTCATGTTCCATAGTATTGTTCTGGATATGGCCATTCTGTTTCATTTTCTGCTAAAGTCTAGTTTGTTCCCTTCAAAATCACTGGGACACATCTGTCTTTGGATTTTGAAGATGCACAGTGAGAACAGTGAATGTTTGAGGCTTTTTCCTGTTTTCAGACACTTTCAGAGCATTCCAGGTGTGGATGTTTTCATTTTGTGATGTTGTCAGAGCTGCTTCCTCAGCTCTGTCTCATCCTTCCCCACGCAATTAACCCTGGTCACTCTGCCAAGATGGAGGACTCAGGGGGCTTGGTGTCAAAATGCAGATAGAACTCAATGTATGCAAAGATATACAACCTCTTATTTTAGCCTCACTGACCAAATAAGATCTTCTGTGTAGCAGTAGACATTTTAGGTCAAATCCCATTGAAATGTCAAAATCCCCAGTGAATTCATGGAGCCAGAATTTTTCATCTTTTTGTTCTTTTACAGAGGCATTATATAAGGAAAGTTAACTTAAACCCCTGGTCTCAACATGATACAAGTTAAAATTAATAAGTCAAAAGAATAGGAAATCATTTCTTAATAATAAATGGAGTAATTTACCGTCAGAAGACACCAGAAATATACAGAAAGCACTGTCAAATTGACCTAAAATTCCAGAGGCCTGGAAAGAGTTGTTAACATATAAAGAAAGCATTTTTTTATACTTGCCTGGAGTAGTATTATATACGATATTCATCCACTGAACAACAAAGAATGTAATTAACAACTTTGTTAAATTGAAACAACATGCATATAAAAAAATTCTCATGCAAAGAATTGCAAATATCCACTTCCAGAAGCAGACATTTGAGTCACACCTGGACTTTGAAGATTGGAAACTTTTGCAAGCATCTTATCTGCACTGCTATCCTATGCCAGAAGTTCTCATCCAGTTTACTTTGGTGATATGCTCAGGATGAAGAACTAATTCCCAGTTATTGCAGTCAGCTACCATATACACGTAACAACAGAGTGCTGAATACGAACATCAGCAAAGTCCAAACAGATAGAACTCAAAACAGATTTGAAAACAGACTGTGGTGAAAGTGGTGGTAACTGTAATTACTGCATTCAGCATATTTTTGCATTTCCTTGTTGGCAGCTTTTCTTTGAAAATATGGTAAAAATAACAATAAAAGAAAATGGAAAAATCCTTTCTCATCTACTTACCATTAAAAAAAAACTAGTCCTTGAGAAGGAATAATTGAAAGAAACTTGAGAGAGTAAAAAGATAAAAAGGGAAATTTTGTCAGGGCAGTTCAAACAATGTTGCATCTTACTTCATGTAAAAGATCAGCAGCCTGTTCAATGAGAGATGTTATCTTTAAAGTTACAGCCCTCCATTAAGCTATCTCTCACACAGGCTTTGCTTTATAACCAAACTCTTAGGGTGCAGTTTGGAAAATAATTGATACTGTCTGATTGGTCACTGGTAGTTGCATGGATTCTAGCTCATTGTGATGCTTATGTATATTTCTTATTAAGTATTATGTAAAAGAATGCCAAGGCACTGAAAAGAGTGAGTATCTCGTGAGGAGATCTTACAGCATAAACCCACTCCCAAAAGATCATTTCTTTCACAAAAATGCAATGATAGCATTAACAATTGACAGCAAGAAACAGAAATTCCAATGAAATTCCCTCATCTCACCTATTCTGTGTCAAGTTAATGTTATCAGAACAGAAATAGTTGTCAAGAGAGCGCATGCAATTCCTGAAAATGCAAAGATCTGTGAGACCTGGGAAAAGGTAGAACAGTTTCTCGGAAATCATAAGCATATAGAGAGCTAGAGCCAAATGTGAGTACATTTTTTAACCTGTCAGAAATGGGACTCTGCTCCACTCTCTGATGTGCTTTGCAAGCTGCATTGTAGTGCATTGGATCAGGATCTGTGTCACAGTGTAGCTCCATTCACCCAGAAATGTGAGGGTCACTTGTATGCTGGTACAAGCCCAGCTACTGCAGAGCCAAGAGCTGCCCTCTTCCAAAAAGCTTCACAGTAGCAAGGGTAGCTGCAGCAAAACGTGCCTCCTCCTCTGTCAATAGCATGAGTCTGGCTGTGTGGTTCAGCTCCATTTGGAGTTCAGAAACTTACATATAGTTTGGAAAAGGCATCCATTTTTCTGAACGTCAACACTATCCAAAAAGATGTGACTTACACTAAACATCAATGAATGCATGATTCCAAGGGAAAAAGGAAGGAAATGGTGCTGACTTCTGCACACGGTTCTGCACATGTGCTTCTTCCATCAAAACCAAAATCCATTTATGTTAATTTCTGCAGAACTTCATTTTCTGTACTTTTTCTTCCACTATGCTTTTCAAACACTTACTACCTTTTATGGGTTTCCAGCTGAAGAGTTAAAAAATGGTTTTTACTCTTCTGCTACAACTTTAATTCCCGTATAGATGTTGCCTGGACAACCTGAGGAATGAAGTCAAGTCTACTCATCCCCAGAACATCTACAACACAGTCAGAAATATTGCACTTAATTCCACTTTGCCCTCCCAATACACCTTGGCTACTGCTCAAAGAGGGCACTTCTAGGAGTGAAATGACGGTTTAATCTCCATGTCCATTCAATTTCTGCCCTCTGCAAAAAGACTGCCAAAAAAGTTGCCAATTAGTGCTAATTGAAGTGGAGGTTTTTGTGATGTGCCCCTTATCCACTGAAAATTGGATTGCTACCATCAAACTCATTTCCTATGCTGCTGATATGCTTTATTCAGGTCACCAGCACTTCACCAGTTTCTTTCTTAAAGTGTTGCCTGATCATACACAAAGAAAACAGAGGTTGAAGACTCATCATCATCTTTCACTCTCTTTTCTCTCAATGTGTTGGATTTATTTGGGGAGTTACATTAGTTGAATTTTCTCAACCATGATATACAAAAATAAAATCAGACTTCAAGAGCCTTTTGGTTCTCATGTGGTTATGTAATAATATATTAATATAAAGGATTTCCTTTTTTAGACATCAAACCCCTGGCAGATGTTTTTGGATCTAGTTGCATTTAGCTAGTCTTCGTTATTATGGCACACTTTGATCTGGAGCATTCCTTGTCTGTGATCAAATGCAAAATGAATTCAGATTCATTCTCTTTCATCTCATGTGAGCAAGACGTGTGAACCATTTACTTAGCTCTGCGACTCTGTATGATGAGTATTGTCTTTTTCACTGGTTCCTGGTGGGATTTTTTTCTCTTTTTGGTGGATGAACCAGCTCTTTTGTATGATCTTACAAAAGACACTGGCAGAATGTCACTTTGCATTTGTCAAGAACAAGCCCCACAGTCTCTTTAACAAGTGATGTTTTACAATGTCTTGCAGGAGATTTTTGCAGACTGATGCTAATTAGCCCAGAAGAAAAAGAAAAAAAAAAGCAATTAAGGTATCAAAACTATCTTCAGATAACCTTAAAGGTGTTACCCAACCTGAGAGGTAGACAATACAAGAGCTAACTACAAAAGACTCCTTAATCCATCTTACAGCAAAGTATTGTAGTAATCAAACAGGACTGATTACCCTTCTTTAGTAGTCTTTGCTGCCACTATTGAGGCTCAACAAAGTGTTTTGTGAAAAGTTTGCAGTATTCAATATTAGCTTCTTTATTTTATTGAGTTTACATTATGTCATTATCATAGCTGTATGCATTTCCTACACCTATGTATTACTACAAGGAACTAGGAGAAGAAAAGCAAGTAAAACAAAATTACTTTTCCCTACACACTTTTATCATCATTAGCTTAATGTTTTAATATACATATTGGGCAACATTTATCGACCATTTAAATTCTGACCTCTCAGTTTGTCCATAACATCTTCTTTAAACTTTGAGAACAACTGAGTACTGTTCATACAAGTTTTGAAGAACAGGCTCCTAATATGTGTTTTATATATATTGTTTTTACATATATATTTGTAAATTTTAACAGACTCTTAGGCCTTGTATATTTGAAAGTGAGTTACTGTCATGGGCTACAATCTGACAAGTACAATGTCCATGTAACTTCAGTAGTTTAAATAGTCCATTTCAAACATAAGAGATGTCTGTTCTGACAGCAGATACATGTTTAGATAGACTGTGATAGCTATGGGCCTAGGTGCTACTAATTTTTCAGTGGAAATGTAGCTCAATAATTAAAACGGAGCTCTGCAACACTTCTGTCATTGCATGCCAGAAATGAGATAGGGCAAATTTCAGTATCAAAATTGTCTTCTATTTTGACTTTAAGATAGATGTGGACCTGTTGGAGCGCTTCCGGAGAAGGACCACAAAAAATGGTCCAAGTGGTGGAACATCTCTCCTACAAGAACAGGCTGAGAGAGCTGGGGCTGCTCAGTCCGAAGAAAAGAAGGCTGCGAGGTGACCTGAGAGCAGCCTTTCAACATCTGAAGGGGAGATTTAGGAAAAAAAGGGACAAACTTTGTAGCAGGGTCTGTGGTGACAGGATAAAGGGAAATGGTTTCAAGCTCAAAGATGGTAGATTTAGGTTGGATATAAAGAAGAACTATTTTACAATGAGAGTGGTGAGGCACTGGAACAGGTTGCCCAGTGATGTGGTTGATATCCTGTCCCCGGAGACTTTCAAGGCAAGGCTGGATAGGCCTTGGGTGGTGTCCCTGTTCATTGCAGAAGAGTTGGACTGATATATGATATATTTTGTGTCCAAATAAGTAACCAATAACTTGAAAGAATCTAAAAAAAAATGTGGACCTTCTTGCCAGCTACAGTTGTTATTTACTTGATCATCTGTGTGATGTTTCAGCTTTAACTTCCAAGCCACATTCCAAGCCATATCATCAGTACCTAAAAGCCTGTGTAAGGCCAACTTCATGTTTTCAGCCTTGCTTATGCCCATGCGCTGCTGAAAGGGCAAAGCAGTGCTAAATTTCTTGGAGTGAAAAGAACAGAAAAGCAGCCATAGCAGCTGGCTTGATGCAGGAAGCCCAGTGGAGCTGCACTGAGGGCCTTCAGCAGAAGTGGTTTCTGTATGAAGTTATTTAACAGCAAGAGGTAAGTTTTGTTTCACGAGCAGAAACATAAAACTATCATATGCTATTGATTGCTGTCCCCTAGAGCAGCACTGAAACAGATGGATGCTTGGAAAGCATGAATGAAATATATTTCCACTGCAGATGAGAAGGCACAAAAAATACAGAGAATTAAGTATATTCATTGGTTTTCAATGATTAAAAGTATAATGTGAATCACTGATAATATCATTTTGCCTATCTGCCATGGTCCAAGAATAGACAGACAATGCTTTATTGTAGTACAGATGACTTGGAAATTTCTCAAGCCATGGTGGAAGAGTTCCTTGCAAATGCATTGGTATTCTACGTGTTTCCAAGGCAAATCTGTATTTTCAGTTTCTTCCTACTTTGTAAAACTTTCTTCTGTTTTGGCAGAAATTCAACTCTGTGGAATTTCCCCCACTATGCTAAGATGTTGGAGAGGACACTGAACATACATTATATTTTGGCGTAATGTGCAGATAATATTAATGAATAATGCAGATATTATTTTACCTAAAGATAGAGAAATGAAATGATCCATATGGTGTGACCAGAAGCTCTTACTGGCACTTGTTTCAAATATCTTTCGTAATACTTCAATTACGTGGACTTGAATAAATCCAAATTTGAACTGGTGAAGTCTTAACATCACGCAACTTTGATCTTATTTCAGAATGTATTGTTGCCATTTTAGTTATTTATGGTTAGAATCCAAATTCAATTCATGCAACACCTTCCCTCATCCTTTTTGCCTTGCTGACAGATGAAAGTCCATTTCTGACTTTACTCTTCATTTTTTTTCTGTTTCTAGTGTGTGGTGATTACAGGTGGCTGTTGTCAATATTGGTTCTGTATTGCCTCTGGATGGCAGTAAAGAGACTGAGCTAGTGGAATTTTTCACACAGGGTATTTGTATGCTGCATTATGTTGTGCACTGTGTTAGGCATTTTGAATTCCCAGATGTTATAGTCCTGGGATGGCAGAAAAGCAGTAAATAATAGACTCAAACTGAGGCATTCCAGTATTCAAGGAACAGTTGTGATCTTCATTTTAATAAATCCCAACATTTCTGGCTTGTGTACAATTCTGCATATTATGGCCAAATAATTTAATGCCTTTTGACATCATTTCAATGTCATGCATGCTTTCTGCAGCAGTACACTCACAGAATGAACTGAAACAATTGGAAAATTACTCTCAAGTGGTGTCATCTCCTGTTCCATCTGATGTTTTAGGTAGCTGATATATTTCAGTAATCAAATAAATCGTCTAAAAGATTCAATTATTTGAATTAAAAATGAATTTTGCATTTTGAACAGCATGACATCCTGGGGGGATGAATAGACAAAAGCTACTTTTGCAGCTGTGGAAAAGATTGCAAATAGTTTAGTTCTGCCAACAACCGCCAGCCAGAAAGGGCACGCAGCATTACAGTTTGCTGTTCTGTGCAGCCACAGTTATGTTTTCTGCATGTAACAGTAAGGCGTTATGTGCTAGTAGACAAACTTCATTCAAAATAGCAGGGCCCACAGAGGGCCCATAGTTTCATCACATGAAGAGTGATAAAAAGAGCTGTGAGTCAGGCGGACAAGGGGTTTTTTGGTGCTCATAAGCATATCGGAAATAGATTGCTATTTTTCTTTCAGCTGTGGGATGTTAGGTTTTCCTCTTCCTCACGTTCACAGGGAGTTCATTGGCTATTAGATGTTGTCATATAAAATGCAACCAAAGAAAACCTAGAGAATAGTAAGGCTGTCCTGTGGAGCCAGCAAGCAGATGTGTGCAGCTTCCTTGGAGATGCCCTCAGAGGCAGAGCTAGATGCCCTCCCACTGGCCTCTCAGGCATCCACACAGCTTGCTGTGTGTCTGAACGGCTGCTGCAGCAGGCAGGCATTTTGGATTTCTGTGTTACAGTTAGCAGCAATCCCTGATGTGCCGGGTAACGTCAGTGAGACTTACCTGATGGCATCAGCCATCCTCACTTCTGTGATAACCCCAAAGGCAGCTCGAGTTCTTGCTCAGGTCCAGTGCTGAAATTATTTTTACCCAGGACTTCTTTCAACCTGTCTGGAGAGCTTGAATTCAACTGAAGATCACACCTAAGAGAAATTTCACACTCAATGTGAATGCAGTCAGAACTAGATCTGTCTTCTAGTAACTAGGATTACTGCTAGACTAAGCTTTTTTAGGATCTTGTTAAGAAAATCTTGCAGCTACAAAACATTGTCCCTGTCTTCTTTAGATCTGAACTCCTTTGACCCCAAACATTTTCCTCTGTGAAATGTGCCATATCCACCAACAAATTTGTTGTTCTTAATTTTGAGTCACGGTGGAATTAAGTAGTAAGTTTTGGCTCTGGTTCTCATGCATAAAACTTTTCCCACTCAAGATGTTTTTAATGCAATATGGCAAGCATGTTCTACATAGTCACCTCTGAAAATCTGCTAACTAGTCATCTGTGCCAGTAGGTAGGAAAAACTGGGGAATTATTTTTGTCCATTAGAAGATGTGCGAATCTGTCAGTTGCTGTATCAGACAGTGGCTCAACTCCCTGAATTTCTTTCCTGCTGCTGATTCCTGTTGCAAACTTGAACAGAACAAAAAGTCTTTCAAGCACTGATGGAGTGGGATCATTAATTGACATGAGGATAGTTATTAGAGTGATGTTAATAGGATATTAGGAAAATGTTCTTCACCAGAGGGTGGTCAGGCACTGGTGGCAGTGGCTCCTCATGGCAGTGGGCACAGCCTCAAGCTGCCAGAGTTCAAGGATGTCTGGACAATGCTCTCTGACATGGGTTGTGGATTTTGGGTGGTCCTGCGTGGAGCCAGGAACTGGATATCAGGACCTTGTGAGTCCCTTTCAATTCAAGATATTCTAAGTTTCTATGATTCTATGATGCATTCAATACAATCTACTTCCATTATTTCATTTTACTTTTTTCTATTGCCACAGTTTGGGCATCAAGATGTCTTTTGTGTTGATAGATGGTTGACTGTAGGAAGAGAAAAAGCAAGCATATAACAGTATCTTCTTGTCAATAATTAAAAATAATGGTGCAGGAAGGATGTGACAAGAAATCTTAAGTTCGTATTTACCAATTGTGACAATTAGTCCAACCTTGGGTATTTTTCAGCTGTCACGAAAACACTGTAGTATTAAAAGAGCTGTCTTGCTACAGTTTTTATTCTGCAGATTTGGACAGTAAGGGGAAGACATAACTAACTTTGCACTGTCATAAGGAAACACAGAATTGCTGTCACTGAAATCAGTGTTTGGGATATCAGTGAAGCACATTGCTCCTGACAGTGCATGTCTCACATAACCTTGAGTGCATCCAAAGAGGAGCATGAAAGTTGTCTCTCTCAGATTGGAAGTACAAACTAATGCAGCACTCTAAAGAAAATGAAGCCACATACTTAAATCTCTCTTCACTTTAACACCATTTCTGAGATCTTTTACTACTATGCCAAGTGACACAATAACAAGGTGTCAATGATTTATTTAAAGACATTTGTGGGAAAGTTAGCTCATCTTATGGTCAGGCTAAATTTCCAGCTATGCTAACAGAGTTTTGTTGTTGGTCACTGTACACAAATGGTAAGACTTCAAGCTGGGAGTTCAATTAATTTTAAAGTTCTAGACAGAGATCAAATAAAAAGCATGTTGCATTTGAAGTGTAAGACTTTAGACAGAGAGTTTGACATGTGAGGTCCCATATCTGGACATATTTCATGGCTCTGCTGCAGATCTCTTGGGTGAAGCAAGCAAGTCACTGTAATCATGCTGCATTGCCGTGTTCTGGTCTCTGAAATGAGGACAATGACAACTGTTTATCAGGAAGGTCACAATGATAAATATTCCATTGAAGCACTTTGAAAGCTCTAAGTGGAAGTCTCTATACAAATATACACGATGATTAATTACTCCTGTAACCAGGTAATTTACTCTAAAAGAATGCCTCAGTTACAGTACAGATATCACTTTATGTCTCAAGTCTTCATTTGCAGTGGCTTTTCTTGATTATCTTAGGCTGCAAACTCAGATATCTGCCTTACACCAGAATTCTGAAGGAAATCCATTCAGCTATTCATAGAATATAAGAAATTATTTCTTCAGCTGTTAAAGAAATTGAGCAAGAGTAGTTGGCTCTTGGTTTCTAATACACTTTTGTGTCACTGGCCAGAATGAACTGCTGCTTTGTTAAAAACAGTTTGCAATCCAAATTCAGTTATCTGCTTCCTGAAGAAGAAGCATATTCTTCCTAACTAAGGGGATGGAAAATATAACGCACACACCTATTTGAATAACTAAAAATACATTGGCAACTCCTATGGGAATATATGAAAATGTTAAGGGCTATTGAAATACATTCTGTACAAATAAGACAAGCTACATCTTTTATACAGTGGATTCTGAAGTACAGCTGTTGTGAGAGCCAGCAGTCCTGAATCTTCATCCCCTGCCTGCTTTGCACTGCCTCTCCATAGAGTGCATTTCCCACAGGAATTTCTTTATAGAGTGAGTATGTGTGTCAGCATAACAGTAACTGTGCTCCAGCTTCTGGAAAGGAAGAGGCTACAGCAGGGCTATGCATCCTTGAATGATGATTTTTGCAGGCATTGACAACTTTACCTAATGCACAAGAATTCGAAATCTGGTACTGATTGCAGCAGGACCCAAGCTTTCATCTACTCAGCTCTGAGTTGGACAGCTTGGAGAGGAGCACATCGTCATTCTGTCTCTTGGATCTTTGCCTCTCCTCCTGGGCAGCTTGGCTGCATCACAGCCTTGTTTCCATAAAAGAGATGTTTAGAAACGTAGTGAGGATAATACTCTCTCTGAATGCAGAAAATTACACTGCGGAGAATTGTATTTCTGCACTGTCTCACCTATAGTTTTTCTCCACAGAAATCTAAAATATGTCCATTTATCCAGCTGAAGTCTGAACAAATGTGTTGAAAAATATTCTCTATTCTTGCCCCTGATCAAAGACATTTAGGCTAACTTTAGTGTAAGTGAGATCAGAATTAAACGTGAAAGGACCCAATTTCTGTTTTGCTACAGAGCAAAGTATTGTGCTTACTGTCCAGATATTGCTGAATGTGGCTGCTCCAAGCACAATGAGATTTACAAACTGACAGGTGGGATCTGGGCCACAAATGCTAAAACCAAATTTGGGCAGAAGCCTAACTCCTAGTTGAAGAGACAAGGATAAACATGCACCCTTAGCTTCTTTGTTTTAAGGTCTGCATGTTTTCAACTAAGGCTATTTTTAGTGTGAGTAACTCTATCTATATACACACCATACATGCAGTTTTTGTTTGCTTATATTCAGAAATTAAGAAATCATGCCAGCATGATTTCCTGTTCATACATCCCACCTCTGCTCTCCTGCCTTGGCAAATTACCTGGAGTATTCTCGTACTCAGCAGATGAAAATCAGTCAGCAGTCAGACTGAGTGCTGACACTGATGTAACACAGCCTTCCAGTGTCTTGTTCTTGACAGATCGCATCAGTCTCTTGCTCATAAAGAAGAGCCAGATTTTACTTTTGTGGCCTCTTGTGCAGGGGGAAGAACCAACTAACACATATTCAACAAAACCATGATGAGAACTATGTCATTTTTTTTCATATAGTACTCATTAGTATAAAAGTTCAAATTATGAAACGCTTACTTTCTTACTTTCTACTAATGTAAGTAGCCATGGTAAGTAGGTGTTTTATGATTGCCTAGAATTAAGATTATAGAGGGCAAATTTTACTGGATCCTATTTTCACTGTTCACAACTTTACTAAACATCAGACTGATTATATTTGGGGAAAAAAAACAGGAAAGGTATTGTAGCCATCTCCTATTATTAGTTACATGAAAAGTAAGCAGTGTTACATTTGCTGAAAAAACGTCATTTATATAAAAAAGATTTCTTGCTGCAGTCATGGTATATATGATTGTGTATTGGCCTTTACAATTTCACAGGTTTTGGTAAAATATAAACTGTGCTGATCAAACTGCATATAGACTATCCTTGATTTCCTAAACAAGCTGAAGAACATTAGATGGGACACTTGGTTTGTTACAGGGCAAAATAATCCTTTTTAACCAGACAACTTTTTAATCAGAAAAAAAATCCCAGTTCTTCCAGGAGTCATCAGTATGAGCCAAAATGTCTTTGAGGAATTCAACAAGACCTGGACAACTGTAAAGTTGGGCAAGGTGGAACCTAATGAAGTTTAACAAAGGCAAGTGCAGTCTTGCACCCAGGGAGAAGTAACCACATGCATCAGTATAGATTAGGGAATGACCTGCTGGAATGAGGATCTGCGAAGGACCTGGGTGTCCTGGTGGACAACAGGTTGGCCATGAGCCAGCAGTGTTCCCTTTGTGGCCAAGAAAGCCAACCTTGGTTGCATTAAAAAGAGCATTGCCAGCAGATCAATGGAGGTGATCTCCCCTCTAGTCTGCCATGGTGAGGCCATATCTGGGGTACTGTGTCCAGTTCTCAGTCCAGAAAAGACAGAGACTTCCTAGAAGGAGTCCAGCAGAGGGCTATAAAGATGATAAAGGGCCTGGAGCATCTCCCTTGTGAGGAAAGGCTGAATATTCTGGGTCTGTTCAGCCTAGGGAAGACAGAGGGGGGATCTGATTAATGTTTGTAAATATCTAAAGGGAGGTGGGAGGCAAATAGATGAGACCAGGCTCATCTCAGTGGTGTGTAGCAATAGGACAAGAAGCAATGGCCTAAAACTTGAACATAGGATGCTCCATACAAACATGCAAAAGAACTTCTTTATGATGATGGAGCACAGGAACAGGCTGTCCAGAGAGGTTGTGGAGTCTCCTTCCATGGAGATACTCAAGACCTGTCTGGACACCTACCTGTGTGACCTATTGTAGGGAACCTGCTTTAGCAAGATGTGGGACTTGATCTCTAGAGGTTCCTTCCAGTTCCTGCAGTTCTATAACTCTGTAATTCTGTCCCACAGTGTGGATGCTTCCCTTGTCCTGCTCCTCTTCTCATGGCAAAGTGAAAGTGGCAAAAGAGCAGTCCCCTCACGGTAGTGTGATTCCCTGTCCCCAACCTGCAGCGCCTGACACAGAAATTCTAGCTCCCTGCAGCTCTTTCTCCGACTCTCCAGTGGAATTCCCTTTTCCCCCTTTTCTTTCTTTCCTTTTCCTGAGACACAAATGAACTTTCTCCTGACTTCAGTTTTCACACAGAAAAAATTCAGTTTTGTGTCCCATGCTGAAAAGCTTTGAGCTGGCTTTGAATTTGCTGCAGGAGAATCAGGAAAATAAAGCAAGCAGGAAGATCAGAATAAAGCACATTCTACTCACTATATACTTAGTAACACTTAAAAAAGCAGGATATTTTCAGTGAATTTTGTTGTACATTTATCTTATGGTATTTTAACACATCTTCGTGTTCATGAAAACTATATCATATTTAGCAGTTATAAGTAACCAACAAAACAGGTTGTGAAATTTCATATTTCCTGAAGTGCTGCAAGCTATGCTGTGTATTAGATAACATTTATTGTCAATCAAAATGACTACAAATAGCTCTTTTTAAAGAAAAGATGTTCTTTAATAATCAGTTACACAGTGGATGTCCTTGAAGCAGCTTTGGAAGCACATTTTAAGCAAGCGTAAAATCATATTCTGGCATTTCTTCAGAACACTTTATTTTTTCCTGACGTTTTATTTTACAGAAGTGTAAAAGAAGTGATAGGTTATTGTCTATGTAATCATGGTTAATTTTTAACTTCAAAAACTACTCTGTGATCTTAAAAGCTTTTAATTTGTTCATAGGCACAGGTTTGTACAAGCCCTTTGCAACATCTGTGTGCTGTTTTAACAATTAGGTATAGTGGTAACTTGCTCTCAGTCCAAAATAGTTTAATTAGATTTGAAGAGCGGGTTAAGCTCTTACATGACTTCAACACGTATGAACTCCACCAGAGATGTTAACATGTTGAACCTGGTACTGAAAAGTACATTGGCTTTAATGGAAAAATGCTGCATCCCCAAATCCTTCTGCAACTGGTGGGCTTCACGGTGTTCTGCTGAAGGCACAGGCAGTGCTTGGCTGGACTGCACTCAGGTGGAATAAGTATCTGGGAATCCAGAAGCCTGTCTCTCATATCCACTGGGGAACCTGGGGATTTTCCGTGACCATGCACAGATACGTAGCTGCTCCATCAGAGATATTAGGGACCAACAAAATAGAAAACACAACTATTTATATCTCTGTTCCAAACTCAAATTCTCCATAATAATAATAATTGCATGCATCAGTATAGGTTGGGGGACAACCTATAGGAGAGGAACTCTGTGGAGAAGGACCTGGGTGTTCTGGTGGACAACAGGTTGGCTATAAGCCAGCAATGTGCCCTGCTGGCCAAGAAGCAGCAGTGATCTCATAAACATTTTCCGTGAGCAGCTAGATCTGGCCCACTGTCCAAAACCCAGAGCAAGCAGTGAGGTTTACAGTAACACCTATTTATAGTTCCTGCCTGCTCCAGGAAGCATGAGCAGGGGGTGAAATGGGACACGTCTGCCTGGTTAGGTGACCTGGAGCCCTCAGATGAGACAAGAAGTGAGTGCTGTGGGGACACAGAGGTGGGCCAAGAGAAGATTTGAACTGCAGGTCAGACTATGAAACAGGCAAAGCTAAAGCAATCAAGGTAATTTCCTTTCACTCACTAAAAAAAAAGGCTAGATAAAAGCAAGAAGATTTTCAATGTCAACATTCAGAAATATTGAGTTGTTTTCTCTCTGTCTCTACTTTATATGATGTACCTTTATTTAGGAATTAATGGTTTTAAAATTAAATACAAAACAAAATCAACAACAACAAAAAGCAGTACAGCAATGGGGAAGGAAAATCACAGTATCATAGAATCATAGAACCACAGTTTGGGTTGGAAAGGACCTCAAAGCCCACCTAGTTCCAATCTCCTGCTGTGGGCATGGGTGCCACCTGCTACATCAGGCTGCCATAACACATTTATTCATATCATATAAAAATCATGCAGTCAATGTTTCTACCAGACGATGCTGTGAGTAGCCTGTTGTCATTGCTGGATGCGTTCCATGGAGTCTGAGGGAAACACAAGGCATTCCTGAACGGAACTGTGAGCCGAGTCCTTATGTACCACCTACATAAGCAGGGCCTTTCTGGTTGGGTCCCAAAGCTGCTGATCTCTCCCACGCTGTTTAGCTGACCTTACAGTTTCACAACTTCGGTGCCCCTCTGTGAGGACTGTGCTGCACAGCACTGGCTCTGGTTGCAACCTCTTGGTTTCCCAGTGCAGGGGATTGTCCTCTGTTCCTGGGCCCACAGCAGAACATGTGAGAACAGAGCATGCTTGAGTCTGGTGTGATTGCCTGGCACTGAATCAGCTCTGTTCACAGTGAGCTTTCCAAATGCTAGGGGGAGATTTTTACTGCAGAAATACTTCTCTATATTCACTTACATGAGGGCCATAGTTCCTTGATTCTGCACAAATGTTGCCGTCACCAGAAGCTTACCTTCCTGAACATTTGTCAGCAGCAAACCAAACCAGCTCCGAATAACAAGAAAGCACAGATATCTCTCAGTTACCTGCAAGTTTGGAGGGAAATGCTTGAAGCACTTTGCCTGTCTCACTTCGCAGTAAAGGCAAAGCAGGTATCCTATGGCCATGGTTGGACTCCCACCCTCCTGCCCGCAGTGTGAATGGCCAGTAGCTCTGTACCTCTTGTCACCTCCCCCGATGTCACCCCACCCCGCTCAGCTTTCTGCCAGGTCAATGGGGCAAATGCTGCGAGAGGTGATCCTCCCTCTCATCTCCTGCCAGGCACTTTCCCTGACCAGCACCCCAGCTGGGTATGTGACATTTACTCCATTCTTACTTTCAACACTTCTCTTAAGAGGATGCTATTTCTAATTCTCTAACTTTGAGATCTTTCCTTTACATTTGAAGCTTTCTGCAGCTGCCTCCATTTTTATACATCCACCCAAATGACAACTGTATAGACTAAAGTCCATGGAGTACTTAGCACAATAACACTACCTAGTAGATACTGTTTGAAAAAAAAAGAAATCTAAAAACATTTAGTTTCTTTTTCATAAAGGTTTTGAGTTTTAGCTTATATTGTGGTGCACTGCAGAAATACAAAAGCCTTAGAATAAAAAATGGATATATTGCATGTGATGAACGTGCATAGAAAGGAGACTCCATAAAGGAACATGGAAAACTAGGGGGAGTAATTTGAGCAGAGCTGAATACTATACCGATACAACTGTCTTCTGTGGGTTAATTGCTAGACATAAGCGGCCTACCTAATGTACTCAGACTTAGTATGTCAAGCAAGGGATATTTCTCTGTAGGCTTTTATCTGTGGTCATGGAGATCAACTTCTGGATATTTTATTTCTTATTTCAAAGGACCAAACTGTGCCAGGAACATTTTCTGGATCTCCAACTGTCTGCCATGTTTGGCCATTGCAATTTCACCTTTAAGAAAGAGAAGGAAAGTCTCGGGTGATTATATTTAAGTATCTCCCTGCAAGATATTATGTCTGCCTCTAAATTACAGTGAATAAATACCAGACAAATCTGTCTGAATTCAATAGTCACATGCAGTGCAATGCACAGACCAGTCTGGCCTTGGGTATTCTCTACAACCAGAAGCAGATGATTACTTTCCAACAAGGCATAAGATAGAGTAATAATAGTAGTATTGTGTAAGCAACACAAGTTAGTTCTACTTCCAGATACGTAACGTGCTTGCCATGTTTCTGAGTAAGTCTCTTTCTGTGCTGCAGAATTATATAATGCATTACTGCAGGCACACAAGAGCATATTGTTGGGACACTCACTCATGCAAGCAGTACGTGTCACAGCCTGCTGCTGAAACCCATACAAGTTTCCATCTACTGTCAGAAGTCATCCTTTAGCCAATAGATTATGTGATTCTCCCACCAGGCTTTTGAGGTAATTGGGTGTAAAATGTTTCAGAACTGAAAGGACTGTGTTTAATGGCCAAAAGTAATGAGTGTAAAGAAATATTTATCACTTAACATAGTATATGGACTCTAGCCAGCTGTAAGAACGTGTGTATAAGTGTGTATCTTTATTTTTTAAAAAGTACATTTTGCAGCAAAGTTGTCTAGAAACAGAAATTTAAGGGAACTTCATTACTGAAAACAAAGCTGCATTTCTTAGAAAATGGAGTATGCATGCATATATATCCGTTGCACTTCCAAAACCTGTGAGAAAATGTACTGAATGTGATCCTGGTAAAAGAACTACAAGGCTGTTCGGAGAAAACAATGCTGCACTCTATAAATGAAAATATTGTTTAGAAAAGGGGTATAACATGGCACATGACATTACTTCATCGAAGAAATATGATAGCATATTTTACAGTAACATTTTCTCAATGATGGTCTGGAGTGCAATACATGTAGGAAGAGAAGAATAGCTGTGGCAGGCACTCGTGGCCATTGGAAAACAACGAAGTTTGCAGGCACAGCTCCTATCCAGGGAGCAAAAGAGACAGAAGGATCACAGGGTAACAGAGACTTCACAGTACCTTTACATTCATTTTCAAGAGGAAAGTATAGACTGAGTATTAAAAATAAACCCCTAAGCAAACAAAGAATTCTTACATGTCTAGTGATTTTATTAAGATAGTTTCCACATCTCTTAGGTTTATGCTTTTGTGTTACCATAACCGGTTAAAATACTCGTGAAATGAATCACTAAAATACATATTAAGGAAGAACGGCGTTTTTCTCTATTAGTGGTTAATCTTCCTGATGAGGCTGATTTGCTTTTCATTAGAAGCCTGAGTGATGCCACCACCTGCTGACTTGGGATCACTGTTTCAGATAAGGCACTATTTCCTTCTACCACCTGCTCTACCGAATAGAGCTGGAATTCAGCTGATGTTTTTAAATACCAGTGTCAAGACTGTAGCTGTTTATGTGATTTGTATTTTAAGCTCAGGGTTTCCCCAGGAGTGTTCTGTTAATTTTAGCTAGTTCAAAATGCAGCAATGAGTTAAAAAAAAAATAATCAGAACTGACAGCTCAAGTTTAAAGATTGATCCTTTCCTATCTTTTAATTTACTTTGGTTCCCTAAGAAATTCAAGTATTGAATTCAGTTTACATTTTCTACTGTTCTTTAACTCCCTTGGTACTTGTTCTTCAGAGGGTTAATTGGCTACAAGATGCCAGTACGCAGAGGAGGATATAGTATCTATAAGAATAAAATTTCACTTTGTATAAATTAGGATATAGATTCTCCAAGCATTCTAGAAACAGAAGTAGGGTAGCCATTCAGAAATCACCACAGCTACTTTTTTTGCCTGAATAGTTTCAAGAGAATGCATGCGTGAAATGACTGTGTGCAGTTATTCCACGTGAGCACTGATTTGACATGGCCAGACTTAATGAGTGGCTGATCTCCAGGTAACTCACTATTGAAACGTAGATGTAATGTTTTGTTCAGAAGGAAGTTTGAATTTCAGCAAAGCAATTTCCTCTTTAAATGGGCTGCGTGCCATTAGGTAATTCTGTGAGTCAAAGTATTATACGATGCACAGATCTGTATGCCAGCATATCTCTATAGCCACTTACAAGAAAACTTTAATAATATTTTAAGTTAGCATAAACTAGAAGTGGGAAATGTGCAGTTTTACTAGAAAATGCAATGCTTGTTTTACAGGCATACACATAAATGGCACGCAACAAGTATTTTGAGAGGATGAGGTAGCAATAAAGATCCTTACTGATCTCTGTAGGCTGAGTTTTCAAGGCAGTTAGCTCTGACCACAGTTTCAAAAGCATCTAACAGATTACATAAATTTTCAAGATTAGGCAATACTCTTCTTTGGCAAAGACACAGCGTAACAGTTTTGTTTCTGTAGGCAGTCAGATCCATTAGAAGGAATGGTCTCATACTTTTATTATCTATTGAATAAAACTCCTCATTATTGTCTGAAAGTGTAATGAAAGAGCTTATCGTTATGCATGTGTGGGAGATTAATGTTAAAATCACAGTGAAACTACTTAGGGTTTCTCATTCTTTAGTAACAAATAAGTTATTGAGTACAGAAGCTTAATGCATCTTTGGTTTTTGAAATGAAAGATTTAAAAGAGGGAATAGGTCTTAGGAGGGAAAGAAAGAGGGAATGAGTGCTTGATGGCTCAAAATCAAAGGAAATTCTTAGGACTGTATGCTAGTTATTTGGATTTTACTAGTCAGTAACATTAAAATTTGTGTGCTACTTACAGATAGCACAAACTCTCCCTGAACGGTTTTAATAAAATATCTTGGATTTGTACATCTTGCTTGCTGGAAGTGACTTTATACATATTACATCAAGTTGAACAGTGGCGTCACGGTCTTTGAAGCACTGAGTGAAGTATCCTTGTACTGCTATACAAAAATCTCACAATTTATACATTTTGTACCCTTTGTGACCTATCCATTTTGCAGTCATCTTTAAATCTATTCACAAATGTAACATTAAAGGGAAATATTTCAGGTCCAGCATGGCACTATACAAAGTTATTAACTTTTTGTTCAGAGTCTGAACCAAGCTTTTGTTTCAGTTCCTTTGTTGAGCCCTAATCTTATTATTCTTTTTCCTGACATGCTTGACCAGAGAATGTAAAAGAAAAAACTGGAAAAGCTTTTACTTTGATGCCATTTCTTTCAAGCTGCCAAAGTAAAGCAAGCTGCTTCAGCTGTAAGGAAAAGTTCTACCCAGTAATCCCAGGCCTAGAGACCTCAACAAGAATGATTCAGGATCCTGGAGTTTGATTTCTGCTGCTGCCATAATGAGTTATGAAACCATGCAACAGAAAGCTGATCTAACTGCTATACTGTAACAGATTTTCCACTAGGGAAATGGAATGTGGAAAATATACAGTGGAACATCATCAAGAAAATGAGTTACAAGCATGCCCAGCTTACTTTACTGCACAGCTAAAGGAAACACAAGATCAAATCTCCTTTGGAAGAAGTAGGATTAAACCTATGTTTTCCCTTGGATTAATTTTATAACTCATGGCTGAGATCAGAAAGGTCTCTTCCTGCATTAGTTTTGTAAATCGAAAACTGAATTCAGTCAAAATCATCTAGTGAATTTGAGTTTACGTATCAAAACAAAAAATGTCACTGTAATTCCCTTGAAGATTCAACCATTTAGTCCAGCTAGGGCATCACTGATTTATGCAAAGAGAACATGTATAGTCTGGCAACTGAGGTATAATCCTTTGGGTTAAACAAAGACAGAAGTACTGCATTGCTGAATCTTACAGAATAATGGATTCCAAAATGAGTTGAAATTATAACTGTAAATATTTTTTGGTAAATTACTTAGAAATATACATGCTGAAGTAAAAAAATAAAAAAGAAAAAATAAAAAAAGAATTACTGGTGTCATATGATTTTTCTATCAAAGAAAAATACAATTTACAAAAGGAGTTCAGGTTTCCTTTACCTGTAAATCAGCTCTGAGTGCTGCATACAGGCCTTGTGCAATAACCGTAGTTCCTCACATTCAGCATCTTGTTGCTCTGCCACTGGAGCACACATCCATTTTTTGTCCTGGTAGTCAGTTCGGTATTTTTCTTGTGAATCTCCAAGTAGGAAAAGCAGTGTATGAGGAAAGCTTAAAAAATCATGCATCTGAACGAATAGCCACACTAGCACAGCGAATCCAGTTCAGATGTGTCTAGATCCTTCTCCGTGAGTTCGCTCAAACGGACATCTACTTCAGTACAAACTTCTGGCTTTGTGGAGCCTAGCTCCTCTAAAGCTAACATTTCTAACATGTAGAGGATAACATAGGCTAAACACATATTTAAGTTATGTGATTAGGAACTATTTCGCGTGCTATTAGCAGTCTGATGCTCACATTTTATGACTGCTTTTTGTGTCTTGCAATATTAAATTTACATTCTCTCCTGGAGTAATTTTAGGGTATTGCCCCAAATGGGTCTCTGGAAAAAGGCTGGGTAGCTAGGAAAGTGCTATGTGAGACAAATCATCCCCAGCATAACTAACAGTTTTGATATGAGAGATGAATTGGGTCCTATGTCTCCTTACTGTAGGAATACTTTCTCTTGAGCCAAAGTAACAGCTGCAGTGTTCTTGTGACTTGAAAAAAAAAAAAAGAAAAAGCATGCATTGTTGGCAGAAGGAGTACACATGCCTTTATCTTCAGAGGACAGTGATTCTTCTTTTTCTGAATGATTTGTGGGGGGGTCACTTGTGAATCTCAGGTTAGAGGGCTTTTTCTTATGCACTCCACACTTGTCTGCCCTGGGAAGCTGAAATTTCTCCCTGATAAAACAGGTGCACTGTGCTGACAGAGCTCCAAGGCGGGGTGAAGTGCAGAGCGGGATCCCTGCCCCTGGGTTAGCACAGAGCAGCCTGTCAGCTCCTGCCTGGGACACTGAGACCCAGAACTTCCATGGCAGTTGTACCACACTGGGTGCAATTCCTTGTAGCTGGCACACGCTTCTTCACTTTCCCTTCCAGAAGGTGAGTAAAGACATTGAAGTGCCTATATTCACCTGTGATACAGAGAAATTATTTGAATCAATTTTAAGTTTCTTTAACTAGTAGCTATGAGTGTCTGGCATACATTTAATTGTTTGCAATGAGTACATTATGCCAGTAGTTAGATTTCCATTGTCTCCAATTGCTGTAAAGGCAATACCACAAAATTCTGCCAGTCACAAATAATGCAGGATACAATAAAAACTATGGGAAGCAAGTTCCATTTATATGGCAGGGTATGCCATATCTCTCAGTCTCTATGTAAGCTGGCATTTCACAGATGAAACTTGGCAAAAGACTTCATATTAAGTAACATAAGAGTTATGAACTTCCAGTTGCATTTGGTTTGAGAAAAAATGCAGACATCAACCTTAGACTAAGTCACCAGTTTTACAAAGCGTATATCAAACTGTAGGAGCAATCCTCTCATCTTTTTAAGAGCATCTGTACCAACCTAAGAATGAACCAGGTTATTACATCAAACTGTGGAAACTATTTAGAATGCTGTTCTAAACCACTACAGATTTATAATGGATTCCATAGGCTTTCACTGATTTCACTTCCTTCAAATTCTGTGCATTCACAGGCTCATCTGCAGGGTCACTGTGAACAGCTAGCTCACAGCAATGCTCTCCTAGGCTGCCCAGGCAGTGGCTACACTGGTGGAAGGGACAGTCCTTCCAACAAGGGAGAATAGGACACAGCCAGGATTTCTTCCAGCTCACCTCACATCCCAGCATCCCTGCTGCCCTCACACCTTCATCCATCTTTATGCACAGCTCTATGGCTTACAGAACTTGGCATCTTGCTCCCAAGACCGGAGACCTACTGTTGGGATCCTAAGGCTGTTTAGCCTCTATTCTACTTATGCTGGGGATGATATTTCACTGTGACCTCTATGTTGTCATAGGGTACCACAATCAGATGTCTTTGCATACCCTTGGAGCTGCAGGGTTGGCATCCCTCTGGGAAGGAAGCTGAGGATCAGGATCAATGGCATGGAGTGTACTCAAGAAGGAGAAAAAAAAAGGGTAGAGGACAGGCTGAGCTATGCGTCCAATCACAGTGTAAATGTAACATCTCAGGATAAACATTAGTCAAGGTGATGCATAGGAACTGACTGAGCAGGTCTGTACAGCTGGTTTCATCTCCTAACAAGAAGTAAATAGAGAACCTGAGGGATTGATTTAAATTGTACTCCACAAGAAAAAATGTTGAGATACGAGGGTGTAAAGTATGTACTTCATATACACTCCACATAAAATTTTTTAATCAATCTTATTTTTGATAGCAACTTTTCTACTTAAATGTGGCCTTTGCCTTGCTAAAGGCTTTTACACTGCTATCTTCTTCCACTTTGTGACTTCCAGTCAAACAAAAGACCAATTTAATAAAATGGAGGCAAGGACAAGCGCAATGATTTAATAGCTAATCTGTGGTAGACTGTATTGGAGCTAAAGAATAAATTCATTAACTACTAAATGTGCGTTTTTACACATCCCACGCTTTTGTCTGGTAAGCCTTATCTACTGCAGTGTGCTAAGTGTGCATTACAAATATTTGACTAATCATGACATAATTGCAGTTCAGTTTGCCCATGCAGTCCCGCTGCAGCCCTGAGGAAAGCGAGGGGTCTCAACGAGCACAAAATATCCTTGTATTTCATTCATTTGCAAAGTAATTGGCACAACACACTTCATTCCAAACATAGCGGCTGAAAGAGATAAGTGAAAAGAATCAACAGTGTAAATAGATGGATTTATTTCACTAATGTAGGAGGCATTTTAAAGGCAACTGTTCAACAGCAAGCTTTAATGTCAGTGCAGATTTAATTAAGTCAGACCACACTGCATTTCTCAGGACTGTATTTGCAGATGTAAACCAGCACAGTCCCACAGCCTTAGCTGGAGCTTCACCCATCTATAACTTCAAGCCTTGATAGAACTTGTCAAATATTTCAGTTGATTATTCTTCCTTCCTCTTCAATTTCCTTCCTTAGTAGCTTTTCTCCTGATTTTTTTCTCTTTATATCTGTGTTCTTTTAGTAGGTCTAATGATACTGATTTTCCTCTCCATTTGGTCTCTAAAGCTTTCTCCAAGATCCTTTCTGATTTGTTTAAGAGAACCACAGAATAATCTAGCCAGGGAAGATGCCTCTGAAGATCACCTAGCCCAAGCTTGAAAGTTAATTTCCAAGACAGCCTATGCTGCTGTGCTCCAACACATCAGTTCTTTTTCTTTTATGGACAGCATATCTAATGGAGCTATCACCAATTATTCTAAAACCAATGCTACTTTTTCATCTCACTCTTTAATTATATATTTTTGCAATTGTTCCTTAAAAAAGCTTCCATAATTCTCCAGCTTTATTTCATCCTCATGCCTGTCTCCATCATTATACCTCTTAGTGTCATAGCAAACATACTATTTTTATGCATTCTGGATTTTCTGATGGAATTATGTTTCTTCTTAATAAAAATATGCCCCTTCCTTGGATATACAGGGTTATATTTACTCATCACAAGACTCAAACTGATTCCATATGGACAGAGGTCAGGTTGAATGACCGCAGCTTATGGCCCAAAGCCATGCAGGTAACATGAATACTACACAAGTGGCTAAAAAACACTATTTTTCTCCTTTTCTCTGCGCAGCTAATCTGCATTGCAACTGCAAATCAAGCTTTTGCATAATATCTGTAGAGCTTTCTCTTTTTGTTAAATATAGTGTTCAGTGGTTTCTGAAAGAGTTTATACAGAAAGGGTTTAAATTTGAATGCCAGACATGGTCTAAATCATTGGGCATCAGCAAAATGTGACGGCAGAACCTGGCCACTTTTCAAAAATTACTTTAGGGATAGGAAAGGGGTGATCCTTCTGGATTTCCTGGAACCTGGACAAACCATCAACTCTGCAGTGTATCAACTGTGTAACCATCAACTCTGACCACTGTAAAAACTTGAAGACTTTTGGAAATGCAATCAGGAAACTTTCTGGAGTTTGTATGATCAAATCTACTTTAAGAAGGGAAACTGCTAATAAATCTTTAATTAAAATACTCAACACATCAAATGCTTTGGTTATTTAGCTGTTAATAAATAATACCATTATTTACACAGTATATAACAGAGTATCATGAGCGTATAATTAGCACAGATGGGCTGCACTCAGCTGAAGAGCTTTAAAGGGGTTTGGCAGGCATTGGTCTGTGCACGCTCTGTATGAGGAGGGCATGGGGCACCCTGGGGGATGCATTCTGAGCAGTCCTTCACAGTAGATTTCTAGAAGTCTTGAAGTGGGGTGTGAGACTGCTCTGCCCCCGGAGCTTCACAAATCGCAGTCCGTGGGTGTCAGACTCTGCTTTGCATGGAGGTCGCCTTTTCTAGGGCTGTGCCTGCGGGCCCCACGGTACAGCTGACCTGAGATCAGCAGGGTGCCTGTGGGCAAAGCGGAAGGCGAAGGGACGGTCCCTAGCTTTACGGAGCCCTTCTTGGGGTGAATTTGGAACAGCCGAGCTTCACGGCTCTCCTTAAAAACTAGCGCTCGTTTCGGGAGTCCGTTTCCCTCCCCCTAACGACACCGTTCTCGGGCTCCCGGCCGCTTCCGCCAGGGGACGCGGAGTGCCAGGCGGCCACCGGCTCGGAGCACCCCCAGCCGCGGGGCGCCGGGCGCGGGCGCGGGCGGGCGCTGCGGGTGGAGGAGGCGCCGCGGGTGGAGGAGGCGCCGCGCTCCGCCATTGGGCAGCGCCTGCCCCGGGGGCGGGCCGGGCCCGGGGCCCGCTTTGAAGTGCAGGTCCAGGGATGGTCACCGCCTGAAGGCGGGTTGGCATCCTCCTCGTCTCCTCGCCGGCGGCTGCGGCAGGGGCGAGGGAGGCGGAGGGAAGGAGGAAGGGCCGCCCTCGCCCACCTCGGCGGCGGAGCGGAGCTGGGAGTGGATGCGAGGGGCCGGGAGGAGAAGGGCTGCGGGCGCGGGGCGGCTTCCCGCCTCGTGAGGGGAGCGCGGCGGCGGCGGCGAGGGGGGACGCGGGCGGCATGGGGGAGCCGAGCGGCGCGGGGGCGGCCCAGGCGGTTCGCGGCCGCTGAGGCGGCGGCCCGGGAGTGCTGCGGGCGCGGAGCGAGCCATGCGGGGGGCGAAGTTACTGGCGGCTGTGCTGTGCCCCCTCGCGCTGCTCGTCGCCAGGTCGTGGGCGCTCCGCCTCCACCCGGGACAAGGTAAGCGAGCGGCAACAAAGGCGGCCGGCGGCCCGTGGGGCTGCGGAGGGGCCGGCGGGGGAAGGGGGGGAACCGGGCGGGGCGGCGGCGGGGGGCTTTCCGCGGAGAGAGCGGTGCGGCTCTGCGTGGGGAGCGCCGCCCCAGCGCCTCTGCGCTGCCCAGCGAGGCTGAGTGCCGCGCTCTCCGTTGCAGAGACCTTAGTGAAGCAGCTGTCCTCCTATGAAATCATCACACCTGTCCGGGTGAATGAGTTCGGAGAAGTTTTTCCTCACGCGCGTCACTTCAGCAGGAGGAAAAGGAGCTCGGAGCCCGCCGCTCTCCGCACGCACTACCGGCTCAGCGCGTACGGGCAGCTCTTCCAGCTCAACCTAAGCGCCGACGCGGGCTTCATCGCCGCTCAGTTCGCTGCGGTGCACGTCGGAGCCCCTCGGCAGCCTCCCTCACCCGACCTGCGGCACTGCTTCTACCGCGGGCACGTCAACGCGCAGCAGGCGCACGTGGCCGTCCTCAGCGTCTGCGGCGGCCTGGTAAGTGCGTGCGCTCCCCGGCCCCATTCATCTCCTTCCTGAAAGGCACGCAGTGAGACGCAGGGCTCGGAAGCTCTAGGGAGGCTTTCCAAGAGGTTGGTCATGCAGTGTCTTGGCACTGCCTGCTTGCAGTTGTGACGGGATATACAGACGCTGCTTTCAAAGAGTCTTTCGCTGGCCGATGGTGGCATTGCTTGATGTAACGCTGCGAGTTTCAAGAGCTGCATCAACTGGTAGTTACAAGGGAGAAAACAAAATATGCTTGGGGAGCTGTTGTTTGGTAAAAATGATGCCGCCAGTTGGCATCAGACAGGTGTTTGCAGCTAGATGGCTGTTATTTACGTATAAGGTTAGAATAATGTTTCTTGAGATGATGAGAGAAGACTGAGTGTTGAAGCTGAGTGTTTTCAGCTGTTCTGTAGAGGTGTCACATTCTTGGCTGTGCACAGTCATCTTTCTGTTGAAGTGAATGGGAAGTTTCCTACTGGCTTATCTGGGAGTGTGACTATAAAATGCTTCCGCACACAATTTAATTGAACAAATAAATCAAAACTGTGTGAAATAGATTCTGTACCTCTACTTTAATAGTGTTTATGTCTTTCCAGGGGTATAATGAAGAAATAGTACCACACCACTGTATGTCAGAGCAGTTGTACTGTGTTGCTGCATTCCATAGTTCCTTGTCTAAAAACAAGATGAGATATCTGGCACTTTGCTGTATCACTACTTATGAAATGCTTAAGAGCTCTGGGAGGCCTGGTCTAGTGGCTGGCAACTCTGCACATAACAGGGGGGTTGAAACTAGATGATCACTGTGGTTCTTTTCAACCCAGGGAAGTTTATGTTTCTGTGAAAGCTGCAGTTACAGCCATACCGATCACTGAAATTTGAGTGCTTTAAAATAGCTAGACGTCAATATGGGATGCTGTAAGTCTTCTTTAAATTCAAGTCAGGGTTGTGTGATGCTTCTTATTGCCACTGTATAGACATACAGGACTTCTGGGAACTGAAACAATCCAGTGACAGCGTTTTCTTATCTCTTCATAGTAGTATATAGAAGATACAATGGAATTGGGTGGAAGGATGTTGGAGAGTGTGATGTGTGTTGACAGAAGGTTATGCAAGAGATGGAACAGCATCAGAAAGAAATGATACTTCAGAGGGACGCTTGTACTGTCTAGTGCTTACTGTTGGATTTGTGCTTATATGCCACCTTTTCTTTGAGTTGAGGCCTTCGGACTTGAGAGCAGGTCTGCAGAAATTGCTGAAGAAGACAACAAAGCCTCAATTCTATATGCAGCACAACTTTGCCTTCTTGCTTTACCAACAGATCTTATTGGTTCTGGTTTGCTTTATACAAAACCCAATTTGAATCTACACTAAAGCCCTTAGTTTGTTGCATACCTGGGGCACAGAAGGAGTTGATAAGAGGAGTCCTCGTAAGTAATTGCAAATGTTTTTCATGTGCAAGTTCATTCATATAGCATGACACTGAGAATGGTCCTGTAGTCTACACAAGATAAATACAAGAAGCTTAATGGATGAGATAGTATTTTCTTTTAGCTACTTATTGCCTGTTTTAATTATCTTCTTGCAAGTAGTCAATTTTCATTACTTGAAGGGAAATTACTTACCTGAAAAATGTGTACCTACTGTACTTCAAAGCTGTCCCAACAGCTGTTATTTGGTGGTTCTCAAACTATCAGTGCAATACTTCCTTTAATAATTAAAATGTCGTACTTTTCTTTTTCTATACTTCATTTGAACATTACAATTTATACTATGCATTATTCCCCTCAGAAGCCATTGAACAGCAGTAAGTTGAACCCTTACATCTTATAGATGAGCCTTGTGAACTTCCACTGAAGTTTCTGGCTGTACTTCATGGCCTCCGTCACTTCCTGGCTGTCAGGAATCTCTGGTCTGGGCTTCTACCAAATGCCTTTCTTTCCCAGAGTTTCCCCAGACCTTCTCTTGTTGTTATTCCACCACCTTTTGCCAGGCAGGCGTAGCCTTGGGGAGCGTAGATGTCACAGTCTGTGGCACCCCAGCATTATGGCCACCTTATCCTTGTTAATGAACCTGGTGATGTTTGGCAAAGAGGAAGCAGAGCTCTGCATGGGTGGTTGGCCCTCCGTGTGACATGGTTAGCTGCCACGGAAGGGCTGTGAGGGGATAAGGAGACTGTCACAACCAGCTGATGTATGTAAATTCCAACCTGGTTTGCTGCCTTCAGCCTGCTGTTCTTCCTCATTCTTTTGTATTCATGCTCCTTGTGTGACTGCTAGTAGAGAGCACTTCTTTGGAGGAGAATGGTTTTAAAAGGAAGGAGATAGAGGTTCTTTTTGTAGTATCTTGTCTTCCCTAAACATGTTCTGCACTTTCCCAGTGCAGCTGTTCTCACGTTGAAAGACTAGGAAAGTTAGTAGATCAGGGGTTTTAAAATGTGTTTGCCTTGTGCATTCAACAAATGTACATGTGAAAGTAAGCTAGATTTCTCTTCCATTGACAATACCATGCTTTGTGGATAAATGTAGAGATAAGTGATTTAAGGATTGCTGCTGAGGTAAGATGCTGCTTCTTGTGAGTGAGTAGAAATTAGACTATGGTGACTTGGCAGCACTGTATTCTGTTTAAGTAAAATCTGTTCTCTCTAGGTCTGTTTTTTCCCGTGCGAAACATGAGTTTTGTGTGTGGAAATTTAAAATACAAGGGATTGGTTAAAATTATTAGATAGAATTCTATCTTCCAAATTTGCATGTGTAAGGCAATAGCTGTAGAGCAGTTCTTTAAAAGCAAGAAATGGATGAAGAATGTGAACTTATAGGAAAATTAAGGGTGATGTTCTAAAAGTTGCTCTTAAGATGTGCCTGAGAGTGATCTGAAGTTGCACCATGTACTTTCTTTGACATTATCCTGTAGCCTCCTTTCCCCAAGCTCTGCATCACCTATGCTGGCAGCTTTACTGCTGCTTCCCAGGTTACTTCTTTTCTTGACTGCACTGTCAAGCTGAGTGTGTTGTTGTTTTTCTTTTTTTTTTTTTTCCCCAAGCTCTTTTCACCTTCAGTTAAGCCTTTTTCTGAGTGTGCCAAGAGCATGTGCAACCCAGAGTACCCATGGAGCTTTGCTTAATGGCCTCTGACACCCTGTGTGCAGTTTTGTTGTGTTATGTTTCAGTGTGCCCTGGGTTCAGGGATGCAAATGGCAAATGGAGGTTAGAAGGTCAGTCGGGAGCCTGTAGTAATTGCAAGGAGGGAGCCTGTAATTAGGGAAGTTTTGGAGGCTGTCAAAGGCAGAAGGTCATTTGTAGTGATGGCCAGGGTGCCTTGTTGAATGTCTGATTGCATACATGCATTTCTTACATCTTTAGAGTGGTTTTTTTTTTTTTTTTTTTTTTAAATCTTGCACTTGATTTCACTCTATTTTCCTAAGATCTAAATCTCTCTTTACTTTTACTGCATTGGTCCATTTTAGCTTCATACTAATGTGGGAAACAAGATCTGCTGAGAAAGCCCACATGAATCCAGTGACAAAAGTGACCTCTCAAACATTATCTTGACAGCAAAATCATAGGTGAAAGCAATTTAACTTTCAAGAAAGTATAGGTTACAACTTCACTGACAAATGTGATCAAATGCCAATTTTGTATTGTATCTGACTGTGAGATAGTACTATTTGTAACTGTGTAGGTGTTTCAAAAGTAGCGTATCCTACATTATTTCCATGAAAGCTGTGATAGATACAAAGAGGACAATACCAGTATTTGATAGTGTTTTGCAGCTGAGAAATTGTACTTTTTTTTTTTTTTCACTTTTTTTTTTTTCCCAGCATAATCACCACCATTAGCAGGTTTGTGTGGATGAGCTGGTAGGGATGCTCTTCATGTTGTCACGTGACAGTTCTGCATGGCCATCCAGAATGTACCTTATGTTGCTGCTGCTGAAATGAACCACCCACTGTGGTCACATCCACTGCTTGGCTTCTATAATGGTTCAGCAAGCGTTAATGAGCATCAGTGGATGCCATTTTTTTTTCTGTGAAGGAGAATTAACTAACACACCTTTTACTTTATATGAACTTCTCTGCCAGGTGCTGTTCTGTCAGACTGCCCTTCTGCTGCTGTCTGTCACATGACAACAAAATGTAATGGAATGTTCATGGGAAGGTTCAGCCTCTACTACACTTCATTGTGTTAGCCCATGACATCAAAGGCAGATGGTGGTGTGGCTGTAGGAGGCATTACTTGTGGAGCAACCTACAGAAGTGTCTAATCAAGATGTAATTTCTTGTGGAGTTCTATTGCAGGTAACAGATTTGTTGCCTTGATAGTTCTGCTCCACCATTTTATTTATTTTTTTTGTACTACATACTACTAGTAACTTCATTTAGTTAAGCTACAGTGGTTTTCCAAAGAAAACTTCAATACTTGTAACTGGAAGATATGTTTACCTTAATATAACATACAGGTGCAGCTTCCAAGAAGTTATTTTCTAAATTTAAATGTTAGATTAGCTTTCAATATTCAGATAACTGAAGTCTATGAGCATCTGTAAGCCACATAATAGTTCTTAAAGATATTTTTTTTTTCTTCATAAACAAGGGAAAAGTCATACTAAAATGTCAAGATGATCAATTCTTGTTTGGGCATACATAGTCTTATTCATGTTGACAGGCTGACCTGACACTTGCACTTAATAGTCTTGGTTTTATTACTCATAGAGAGTTCAAGGTGGATCTCTAGCCCTGAATACCTGCAATATAACAGTAAAAAAAGTCACTACTACTGTTATTGGCTTTGGCATTTATTTTGTCACAGTACAAAATGGTTTCGGGTATAAGGACTGACTGAGTAAAAGATAAATTGTTTCATAAGAAACTAAATAGAATAAAAACAATTCAGAAGTAGAGTGAACTTATATGTAGAAATACTGGTATTCAGTTGCTTTGTTTGTGGCTTTTTTCCTCTGTGTTCCCATTTGATTATTTTTTTGCTATTGACTTCAATTAATTTGCATTTTCTTGTCTTACTTTGGTTTGCGTTCTTATCTTTGCCTAAGGTGTGTTGTCAGAAGCAGGATCAGTTTTTAAGTATTTTCATTTGTGACGTGCAGTCTCTTTGAACAGGAGACTGTTTTGATGACTGCAGCTGCCTGAAGTCTTCCTGGTCTTGCCTGTTGACCTCAGAGTGGATGGTGCAGACTTTTTAACTTACGTTATCTTGTCTTTGCACTGTTTTCCTGCATGTGGGCATTAGAAATCTTCCATACATCTAAGGGTAGACAATAATAGCATATGGACCTGTATTGCTGACTCAGCTTCTGCCTACACATCTTGGCAAAATAACTGCTGACTGCACAAGTCATTTAAAAAATGACTGCTTAAGTTTCCAACTAAGAAAACGCCAAAAAATCCTTAAAACACTCTTTTCTTCCTCAAGCTGTTTGCATCTCTATTTCCAGAGATGCTGTGCTTCTACATATGAATCAGAACAGAGGAAGTACAGACAGAATTAAAGCATTAGGTGAACTGAGCAACAGCCCAGCTGGGACGCTGTGTAAACCTGCATTTTAAAGCTAAAGTAATGCTACCACCTTCTGTGGTGGTCAGCAGTTGGCTGTCATAGATTCCAGCAGATTGTGAGTTCTTGGGTATAGATGGGCTTTCCTGTGAGATGTCAGATCAGCAATAGCTTCAGTTCTCGTTGTTCTGTCTTCATTTTGTGTAGAAGATGTAAGATTGTGGCAGGTAAGTTAGGTGGTATGAGAAGAGGTCATTTTCTGGACATAACCAGATTGACAAAAGTATTCAAAGCGTGCACTGCAATTGACTAAAATGAGGTGAAATTCTCACTGTACCTTACATGTGCTAACTGCTGGAGTGATAACTGCCTCATAAGGGTAGAAGGGCCTCTTTGGAGTTATTTGGCTCTCTAGGAGAGTAAAAAGTGTTTCTGTGTTTTTTTAAAAGCTGGACAGCTCTTCCTAAATGAGGTAATTGGAAATGTGAGCTTTTCTTGTTCATTGGGACAGACAAGATTGTGGTGGAGTTTCCTTTAAGACGAAGTGTTTGGAGGATCCTTTGGGTTTGCATTTTAGGGGAGTATTGAGCTTGATGAAGTATTTATGAGTATTTTTTTAGATAAATACAATCATATGTACTTATGCTTCATTTCCCAGTTCCTCTGGGCATTGTGAAATAGCTACCTTTCCACAATCTCAATGCAATATTTCTATGGCAAAAGTTGACAGGTATGTTTAAACTTGATTTGTCCAACTAGTTCACTGTAAGTTTTAGGGATAAATGGGCCATCTCATTCCCTTCCATTTTCCTTCCACTCCAATGAATCTTGTTAATTGCTATGACCCCTGCAGGCTCTTCTACCTGCTTTTTCTGTACGTCTTTCAGATAGGTATATAGCAAAGAACTGGAGAGCATATTAAAATAACTGGCCTGTTACTACACATTTTACTTATAAGCTTTCAGGAATGCCTTCTTTTATTTGGCTTCAGCCAGGTCTTTTGCTGCCTGCAGTAGAGTTACAATGAGACTCCCAGGATACCTAAGTCTGAATTTTCCACTTCCCATGTGAATAGTCTTTCCCCTCTGCCATTAAATGGAATATAAACAGTTTTTTTGTGTTCCTGGGTGAAAGCATGATAGTATTCAACCAGGACCTACACTTCTATCTACCCAGGACGCTTCTGACAGAACTGATAATGCACCTGCCCACTCTCAGAAGTGTGATTTAGTCTGCCAGAGATATGATTGCTATCTGCTAATGAAATCCTAGTGTCACAAAATTGGGAGGCAAATATGAAGTTAGAGCATGCAGTTTGACTTAAAGTTAGGTATTTTTTCATGTGTGCTTTTTTTTCATTTTACACTCAGTCTTTAAGAACCTGATTGGAAGAAATAATACATTTCACTTCCAAAAAGGTATTCCACTGCATAACTCTTTAATTAGCTGGATTATTTATTCTGTTGTTTAGCTTATTTATTAGTTTTTTCTTTCTTGTATTATCTCAGTTTAATGAGTAAGCTACAACTGTCTTGTTGTATTTCTCTAGTTGAATTATCTTCTGGTAGAAGTGTCTTCTGCAGATATTGGCAGTGTACCTTTATCAGACAACCCCTAATGCTTTTTTTCTTCCTGGAGCTAATTAGGCTGTATCTCTTACTACTTTCATTAGAAAACATTGTAACCCTGGAGCAGGCAGGGAAGAGTGAAGGGTTTACTCGCATGACTGAGAAGAGCTTTGAATTAACGTGATATGGGAAAGAGGGAGAGTAATACAAGAGGAGGGTATTTTGTAACTTAGTTTGAATGAGAAAGTGTCCTTGCTGTAAACTCTTTGCAGGTTCTTGAGTTGGAGTTAGAACCATGCTGTAAGGGCTTGAAAAACCTTCATAGGAGCAGAAGTTACCTGGGAGGGAGTCTGCCAGTTTAAAGTCATGTTTTCAAGACAGTCATCCTAGCATTTTTCTGAAGTTGTTCTAGTTTTGCTGTTGGACATATTAATTCCATGTTTCCAAAAGTTGTTTTATGTCCCTTATGTTTTCCATATGTTCTTCGAAGTTGCCATTATACACAAGGATGTAATTTGTATGTGCATACAATACATACTTTAACCATAAATTGTGCAATACTTATTTCTACTCTTGGAATAGAGCAAATGCATTGATGAAGACTGCAGGTTTTAAGCCACTTCAAGCTGGTGAGGCATATCATATAAAGTCAGTAGCCATTCTGATCCATTCAGTATTGAGTATAAAGTGTCTGACTCATCCAGAAGATTTTAAACCCAAGAAATAAATTACTGTTTTCATGTGAGTTTTCTCATAAATTTCCTCAAGTTCTGTGTTTATGTATAGCTCTGTGTAGTGTTCCCTCTTTCTTACTTTCTTTGAACCACTTATTTATAATGCACAGCAGGGTCTTCTTGATTTTAAGTTCTATTTCTACTGAAGAGACCTTTTAAATATACTTCTATCTCTATCTGAGAACAGAAGTAAAATGCTTATGGCAGATTTCTTGGTACATGGTTTGAGAAGCATCTGTAAATAAGTAAATTCAGTTTGCTTCTGATTTGACAACAGCAACCTGCTGTTACTTCTAGGTTACTTTGTCAACCTACCTCTGTACTTCCAAGTTATTTGCTTTTGGTAGTATAGTACCATTATTTATTTATTTTTTTTTTAAATTTGGATCTTAAAGTCCTTTTCTTTGTGTGCCTAACTCATAGGAATGACTCCGTTTTTATTTACTGTCTGACACCGGATGAAATATGACTTTTCATGAATGAAGCACTGCAAACCAGGCAGAACAGTGTAGCTGGTGATTGAATTTTGTAGACCTGTGTTAGGAAAATGAGGAGATAGCACACAGTTAATGAAAATAAAGCTTTAGTGTAAGGATTGGTGGTGGTAGTTTCAAAATTGGCTTCACTTAGCTTTTTTTGGCTGACTTGCCTTTTGAGATGCTGAATTCCACTTGTTAATCTGATGGCAACCACATATGGGTATTGCAGTCTCCAAATGCGTGGATTTTTTTAGTATTGCATTTCAAATTTATTTTACTGATGTGGAGTAGTTCTTAATGTTAGCTTGGATTTTAAATTGCAGGTATAATATACCACTTGTTAAAGCACTGTGTTGTTTTTTTCCCGTTGTGCAATATATTCTTTTCACATACAATATAAAGACTTATCAACTTGGATAGGAGATGTGCAGTGAATTTCATCATAGACTGCAGGTGGAATATATACCTAACCAGTCAGTGACAGTAGTAATTAGTTGTTTATCTATACGTTATCAGGAGAGAATTAAAGGAAGGATAAAAGGTTGTGTTACAGATTTTGATCAGCCAAATGCACGTAACCAAACAGACAGTTGATCCTGATAGACTGCAAGAATCAATTGCCCAGGGCATGAACAAGTGATAGGGAACCTAGTGCAATTTTTGTAGTGCCTAAAAAGGTGGAACCTCCTGTACCTTGGATTTTAATCTTCTGGTTTAAAACATATTAGGATAATTCTGAAAGCAGTAATTCTGAAGTGTGGTTCAGAACTCTTGCTTTCCAGCTGTCTTTCCTACCTTTCTGCCTTGTAAGCTTATATATAATGTATCTTTTGTTATGTGTAAACAAAAGAGAATGTGTTCTGCTTCCTGGTGATTTTTCTTTTTTTTTTTTTTTTTTTTTTTGTGAACTACAGATAAACATGGTTACTGCTACTTCTCAGTGTCTTCTTTTAAAAGAGGGAGCATTGCCTGTTTCATAGTTCTGTTTCCCCAGCTAATCTTTACCATTTCATCTGAAAAATAACATTCTTTGGTAGGAAGTGTAGATCTTAGCTGGAGAGTGGAATTTGTGTATGTAAGCTTAATTGCTGGTGCTGAAATGAACTGTGGGAGTACATAGATAGAGGAAAAGGAAAGCAGGATTACTTCTTGTGGACTATCAGCAATACTAGATTCACTTAGGTCAGTCATGGTGCATCGTGGTAGCTGTTCACTGTATAGGTCAATGCATGCCTGAATACGTTTTTGAATTCTTAGGTAGTTTACCACTGGTAGCTCTTGAGTACAAGATAAGGAATCTGAGTAGTGGGATCCTCAGAGTTATGAAACTCACTCAAAAACATGAATTAGTGACTTTTGTACTCTGAAATGATAGGGAAATAAACTCTTGTTCTTTTTTTTTTTTCTAGTGGAAGTTTGCTATTCTAGAAAATGAGTTTGAAAAATGAAAACTTTACTCACTAGTTGTATATAACTAGCTGTTATTCTCATAGTTGACATTTGTCATAGCTGAAATAATTTTTTAATAAAATCTTAAAGGCTGTTAACTGGACAAGTTGCTGAAGAAACTGGTGTAGAATATCTGCTCTAGCTCTGGATAGTAGGGAAGAACTAAAAGTTACTTGCAGGAATAAAGCAGCAGTAAAGTGTTTTTTGTTTTTTGGTTTTGGTGTTTTTTTTTTTTTTTCCATTAAATCTGAAATAACATTTTAAATGTCTCTTATCTAAAATAGGGTTTAGGGTATGCCAGCAGGAAAGAATCTATCAGCTTGTAAGTGTTCACATGGCAGCCACACTTGTCCTTTTTTGGTAGTTTGAACCTTAGCATCAGTCCTTACTGCAGGCTAATGCTGCTGCTAATATGTGGACTAATCAGAGTTCTAGAAGAAAAAGGCTGTATAAGTTATGTGAAGGACAGAAGGCAACAACTCAGTCTAGAATTCAGACAGCAGCTAAACCTTGACTTTTTTGATGGCTTCTACTCTCTATGCAGTTTCCTCAGCAGTCCTGCTTGGTTATACCTTGATTCTTTTTACTTCAGTGACCTTGGTTTTACTAAGTCTGTATAAAGATTACATACAATATATTGTTAGTGTTCCTTGATTGTACTGTTAATATATCCTCCTTACTTATGAGTAAGGTAGTCTCTATTACGATATTCCTCTCTGGGGATCAAGACTCTAAAAGAAACTCTTTTGCTTTCCAGCTTCTACTTATGTCTCATGCAAATTTACTTTCATTAATCTGAAAATATTATCTTAATAGTTCATATCATGAAAGTTATAAAAATTAATTTTAGCAAAGAATAAAGCAATTACTTCTCTTACTTTCAGATGGGCACCTTTAAAGCACATGATGGTGAATATTTTTTAGAACCTCTGATGAAAACGGATGGAGGTGAACATGAAGATGAGCATAACAAACCACATCTTATATACAGGCATGAAGAAATTAATAGAAAGTATCAGAAATCCCATAAACCTTGTGAAGTTTCAGGTATAGTCACTTTCATTTTCAATGCAATTTTTTAAGTGTTAGTTCTCATATTTATTAAAAAAAAAAAAAAGGCAACTTGCCATTTTAAGACATATTTTTCTCCAGATTGTTTCACTAGACCTCTATGTTTTTCTCTCACATAAGTTTGGCAAGCATTACTTCTTTTCCTGCCACTGGGTAAATTTAAATATAGGAGGAAATAGGCATGTAATGGTATATCCTTGTGTTTCAGGAACTTCTCTCTTGATTTGTTTTTACACCATACATATGTTGTTTTGTATCTAAACACTTAAAGGATAGATCCCTGGGAATTGCTGTTGCTTACAGTCACAAAAGTTAATATGTTATTGCAAACTTAAAGAATAATTTGAGATGTATGTCTTCCTTAAGAATGAAAGTATATAACATTACCCATTAATGTAAATGTTTTTCCTTTTGGATATTTTAATAACATATTCATACTACAAAATACATATTTATAAAAAAAAAAAAGCAAGTGGGGTAATTTAAATGTGTATTTTAGGATGTGTCACACCTGAATGGTTGTACTTTCATAGTGTCATAGTATGTAAGTTAACTGCTGAGTACTATAATTTTAGAGTGGGAACATATGCGGAGAATGGGAACCTGGAAGTAAAACAAAAACCTTCATTCCTCACAAGAAATTGAGTAGGAAGCATCATGTCTTAAACTAATGTGTTTTTTTTAGTAGAGTGGAAAACTTCAGAGCTAGTTTTCATGGTTGTGAATGCAATTTCGTAGTCAGAAAGTGTTTTGCTGATAGAAAGTCACCTGGAGCTTCTATCAAATTATAAAGGCTACACAGAAGAGCAGGATTAGGAAGAACTGATAAGATGTTTAGAATTTGTCTATGAACAGAGATGTGATCTACTTAATGTTGCCAGTTTCAGTGTAGAAGCTCAAGCCTATATGAGCAATGATCTTAACCTTTGCTGTTACAGTAGTGCCATGTTGAAAGTATTTTTATTGTCTAAAACGTTTTCAAGTCCAGTGAGAATAAATGCTTTTATTTTAGTAGAAGTGTACAGGCTTCATTTATTGGGCTTCAGAGAAAATACTGGAGGTAGAGACTCAAAGAAGGAGAATGCAGGTTAAATTTTGTTCAGTTTGGCATATAGAAACATCCTGTCTAATTCCATTCTACATCTTACATGAGACTGGAATCTGCCTTTATGCATTTTGAATCTATTTGCATTTCAGAAGTGCTTACACAACATTGGGAGCATCTGAAGAGAATAAAATACCGAATTTTACCTGAAGGAGTATCTGGCCAGTTGTTTGAAAACGCAAACTGCAGAAGTAGCATTGTTTTGGTAGCATAATATTGTGATCTAGGATTTTTCCAAAATTATACTTTGTACACAGAATGTAGAAAAACCTGCTTTTTTTTTGTAGATACATAAAGCTACAGTTATGATTGTCTTCCATTGAATGAGCTCCAGTTAAAGACTTTTTTCTTCCTAAAGCTCTGTATTTTTGAAAGGTGGTGCTACCTATTCATAATTGCCACTTAAGAGTAAAGAGCAAAGCTTTGAATAACAGGAAGCTGATTTTAGAGCCAATTTATTAGTTTTAAATGATAGATATGTACTGAACCAAAGCAGAGCTCTTTTAGCTGAGTTGAGTATTGTACAATATGCCAGTATTGACATATTGTAGAATAGTACCAGTATTAGCAACTACTGCAAGAAAAGCATGGAGAGAATAGTCAATTTCCCTGTTTCATGTGTTGTATCAGCTACAGAAGACTGAGCCAGGGATTACTGTCCAATTACTATTGGGGCTTGTGGGCATTGCAAAGGAATTCATGAAGGAAGAAGTATTAGTGTAGTATTTTTGTCCTAAATAAGATATTTCTCTATTTCATTGCTAGCCTTGTTGAGTTAGTCATGTTTTTTTTCTTAAAGGGGAAAAGACTTGTGATCATGAGAGTTGGTTCTTCCATTTAGTGCATTTTGACAAGTGTATATGGAAAGGCTTTCCATGTGGAAGTAGTATTTCTAAGCTAAACATTTTATGCTTGATCAGGATGTGACTTGCAATGACAACAGTGATCCATCTCATCTAACTCTAGATATTTTACATCTGTGTTAGTCATCCTTCTCCTCTTTTTATATTTGGAGGAGAGAAAGGATTGCTGGCTCTGGTTCATGTGACTTATTTTAGGTATGCCTTTTAGGGTAACATGATTTACTACATGGAAATGTCTGTTTCACTGCAATGACTATAAAGAGAAGCTGAATGATTAGACATTTTAATGTAGATGATTTCCATGACCTGTTTAAAAAAATCATGAAAATCATTGTATATGTCTAACTTTAAATCCCTCATCTGTTTTGTTGTTCAGAATTGTTTCCTACTTATTCATTGATACAATATTGAAATGTTAAATCTTTTGTCTTGACTTGTTCTACCTTTCCAGCATTTCCTAATGCTCTTCCCAATCTCTGGTATCTGTACATCTAGTTGTTTTTTGGTTTTTTTTCCACACTGTGAATGAAATGCTGCTACACCTTTGAAGTCTCCTTCAGCTCACCTTCTTAGTTTGAAATTGGATCACAGTGATTATTTCTAAAGTTGTCTAGCTAATTTTTCCTCACTTTTTTTTTTTTAAATCTTTCTGTCAGGGAAGGACATCTGATACATTTCATACTCATAAATCCTGTTTCCTTAATAGAAGAAAATTAGAGGAGTTTGACATAATAATAGCTATATGTTGGCTATTGCTCATCCTCTTGTTGTTTTTGTGCTCATAAACAAAATGAGTTTTATTTAGTGTAGTACTGAAGTTGTCTTGTCTAGTCTGCAGATTGGTCTTCAGCTCTTATCTTAAGTATGGGTTCTGGTTCCTATTTTTTCCAATGTTCTGAAGTTTCAGACTCCTGTGACGTAATAAAGATGAGTGTGGTTCTGCTTCAGCTGGTTTTGTTGTATTGAGTCAGTCAGTCTGAAAACATCAAATATTTATAGGTACTCACTAGCATGGTCTTCTGTGTCAGCCCTTACTTTTTTCTATTCACCGTTATAGATAATAGTTCTTTTTGAGTTGCTATTCTTGTATTTTGTGACTGTCTCGGGTGACTACTCAGCAAACTTCAAGGTGTTTGTCTCTACTGTCATTTGGATTTAACGTTGCGTCTTGACTTTAATGGGGACAGCTGACATCTCAGAAGTAGATTAAAGCTTAATGAGGAGGGCTCTTCCACTAGAAGATGAAATATGTAATATTTAAATCCTTTCAAAAGAAGAATGACACCGGAGTCAGGATCTCATAAGTTGTTTGAAGAACGTAGTTGCTAAGGATTGGCAGCTATACTCTGGCAGCTGCTGCTTAAAAGGAAATCTAGCTTCCAGAAAGATAATAGGGACTGAATCTGAATGGATGAATACCACATTAGGCACTTAAGTTCCAGGGAATAGATAAGAAGTATACCTGAATTCTCTCTAAGTGTTTTCATGTGGGCATTGCTGAAGTGACTGACTGATCGAGGCATGAGTTTTCTTCAGATGTCACAAGCCCCTGAAGGTAGCAAATTGGGAAGTGCTGAATATTGAGATGTCTCCAAGCTGTATCTTTTAGACTCTGATTCTATGCCACAAATATTAATAGAGCTGTCGAGAAAGTTACTTATATTTATATAGTTTTTTTCATATATAAATGATGTCAGTTCAGGACTGGAGTCTAATCTTTATAGTTTGCTGTTGTTGGTTTTGTTGATGTTAAAGGGCTGTGTTTGAATATGGCTATTTCAATTAACTATTTTCCATTCTTTCATTGCTTAAGCTCTAGTGCTTATTTCATTCCAGCCTTCCTGTTTGGATTATTCTGCATTCTAGGAGCTATATAATACTGCTGTCTCTTCTTAACTAATTTTTGATATTGAATCCATATATGAAAAAAGCTGTATGATAGTGTTCAGGACATCTAATTTATGTTCCTTCTGTGTGCATTATATTTTTATTCTTTTACCTGTTCTCCTGGAAATAAGTTCATAATTATAATTTTGTCTACTTTGGACAGAGTTGCATGTCTATTTTTAAATTTAGAAACTGAATTCTGTGTTAATTTTTTTTATATTACAGAAAAGGAGGTGAAGAAAAGCACTTTACTACATCCAAATGTCAGCAGCTTAAATGAGGAGAGAAACATTTTATGGAAGTCTCCAAGTTTAGAGTCTGCTTTTAAAAATCTGACTATGGAGGATGCTGGCAAAAATCCACATTCCCGGAAAAAACGTTTTCTTTCTTATCCAAGATATGTTGAAGTGATGGTTACAGCTGACACCAAAATGGTTCGTCATCATGGACAGAATTTACAGCACTATGTATTAACACTGATGTCAATAGTAAGTAAAACTTAATAAGTACTAGCAATTTCAGGGTTTATTTTCCTGTTTTCTCCATGTTTTCTCTTATGCAAATTCTGTCTTCTGCTTTCTCTGAATTCTGTATTAAAATAGATTTCATAAACAACAAAAAACAAGTAGGGCCAAAACTTCAGATTCTGCCTCTTCGGTTAAACGTAAATGAGGTGTGTAGTTTAGAATGCTTGACCAATTTTCTGATTTGCTGTTACATTAAAAGAATGGTCAAGCTCCAGTGAATTAAGAGTGACTAATTGAAGCAGACAGAGGTTAAAAGGTATCGTGAAAAAATGCTTGATTATGGCAGTCCTAGTTTTTTCAACTAACTTCAGATTGATATGGGTCAGATTTTGAATTGACATTATTTGTTTCAAGTAAGAATTTAGCACAGCTCAACTAAAAGTCACCTCATATCACATGGCAGCTTAGTATAAGCTCAGTAAAACCAAAAGATTTACTGTGACATCTATTTAACTGTTTTTTTTACTAAAAGGTGTGTTAAAATATTCTGTGTAATTACTTCTAGATCTTGTATTCTCTTGTCTGTCAAAAAAGTTAAATTTCAGTGAACTGCATTTTGTTTGGACTTGCGAAGAAGTCACACTTTTGGTCTCCATGGGAATACCTGGTTTAAGTAAGAATTAATCACTTGACCATCATCTTGTAGATGAGCTGAGTAGCTCTATAGTTTCCCCTAGGCACAATTAATTGGTACTAGGTACTTCTGTGAAGCGAATTAAGAGGTGATAGACATTGAACTAGCTGTCAACTGACACTGGACTAGCTGAACTAGTCCCAGCTGCAGCCTCACAAAAATGTGTGGGCCTCGTGTAGACCATGTGTTACACCTGCTAGTTGTATGTTGATGTCTATCTAATATGTTGTCTGAAATGACATACATACTGATAGGTAGGTGTCTGAACTGAGTTCAGTGCATTGTCACAACTATCTATCCAGCTGTCAGCAGTAGAGGTGCTGTCACCTCCTATACAATGTAGGCATCTAAGTTTAGAAGTTTTAATGTCACACTGATTTCAAGCAGGAAAGCTGTATCCTTTTTGAAGTGTTAGGAGGAGGGGCACGGGAAGTTTTTTAGGATGAAAAAGTTACTTTTTTTTCCTTCCTTTTGTGCACATTACAACGAGATTAGTTACAGCAGTGCCATACTAAGGCTGCTTTTATCCTGTGCAGTCGTGTTGTATCTCTGTGTCCTACAAAGAAAAAAATGTATTTCCAGGGTATGGTTAAGATCTATGTCATACTTAAATAAAACTTCCCTTTTTTTGTGGAATTTTTTATGATGCCAGAACTATCACTGCACAAAAGCAGAGTTGGACAGAATTTTGTTGAATTTCATTATATGACATGTATGCCAAATCTCATAATTTCTAATAATTTTGTAGTCTTCTGAATTTTTATACTGGTAGTGATGTGAACCTCTAAATTAATGCCTGACCACAATAAAATAAAATCACTATTGGAAGATTTTTTTTTTTTTTAACAAGCTGTTTGGGAATAATTTAGAAATAATTTATTCTGAAGATATCACTTAGATCTTTTTAATAGAGCTGTACTAGAAAACAAAGTAGTCAAAGCATTATTTAAAAACAGACTATTTTTCTACAAAACCCTGCAGTGAGATGAAATAGTATTTTGTGTGTAATTTTCATGAACTGCTATTGTGATTATGGCTCATTATTGGTCTAAAATTTTTAACTAAAAGGAAACACTAGTTTCTGCCTCTGTAGGAGTCATACATTCGACCACTATTCCTTATAATATTTGGTTTTCTATGTCTTAAGTAGTTAGTTTCTACTTGCTGAACTGCTGCTAATGAGTCTATGGAACTCTTTTTATGATTAACATTAAACAAATCTGTATTGAATGAGAAAGACCAGCTATTTGCTAAAATACCTTGACTTCCTGCTTGCAGTACCAGTCTATATTGTAGAACTTGGGCTTAGGTTAGTTGTTGCTGGCTTTGAGGTAATCGAAAACAAGAAAAAGGCTACACCATTAATGTGAGTTTAATGTGGTATTCAGGAAGATGTACAGCATCTGGCAGCAGTTACTCCATGTGTACTTCTACTTGTTTGTTTCAAGATTACCTTTAGGAACCAGGTTTTTAAAAACTTTGTCTAGACATGTGTGGCTTATATAAAATGTGGAACTTAATAAAAATATGAAATTAGATCCTAATTCTGAATTTTTTTTTTCTTCACAGTCCAGTTAATTTTACCACTAAGAACATGAATCCCAGCTTAGTGTCATAAAATTGTAGAACTGTTTGAATTGGAATGGAATTGTAAAGGGGAAGTCCAACTTCCCTACCTTGAACAGGAACACCCACAGCTAGATCAGGTTGCTCAAAGCCTCATCCAGCCTGACCTTGAGTTTCTCCAAGGATGTGGCATCTACCTCATCTCTGGGCAACCTCTTCCAGTGCATCACAACCCCTACTTAAAAAAAAAAAAAAAAAAAACAAACCAGAAACAAAAACAAAACAACAACAACAAAGTTTTGCTTATCCAACCTAATCTCTCATCTTGCTTCAAACTGTTTCCCCTTGTCTTGTCACAACAGATCTTATTAAAGAGTCTGTCCTTTCTTATAGCTCCCCTTTAGACACTGAAAGGCTGCTGTTATGTCTGCATGGGGCCTTCTCTTCTCCAGGCTGAACAGCATTAACTTTTTCAGCTGTCTTCCTAGGGGAAGTGTTTATCTCCTCTACTTCTTTAGGAATTTCAAATGAGATCATAGAAAGACAGAAAGAGTTGTAAAGGACCTCTGGAAGTCTTAATTCCTTACATATGTTTGTGTTACTTTGTGTTTACTAGCTCTGTCTGACAGATTAATATACCATCCTCATTCTCTTCCTTCTCTTGTCTCAGAGTATTAGTGCTTCAGTAAGCTAGTAATAAATGTAGAGAATAAATGACTACCACTCTTGGATATGTAATCAGTATCAGAATTCATCAGTATGCAGGTGGATTTTTCTTGACCCCATAGCCTATTAATGTTTGAAATGCAACTCTTAGTCTTCTTTTGTTACCAACAAAGGGAAGAAATGAAACTACTACATTCTATTCTTTCTATCATTGAACAGTTAGTTTAAGATTTAATAATCAAAGCTGGTAGTCGTCTGTTCAAGCAGCTTCTGCTGTTACATGAAATTGCCAGGTTGATGGCATTTTGAATGTATCAAGCATTATTCTACTTATTCCAGAACTTCTAAGGATATCCAGTTTTGGCTTGGGTTTTAAACAAAACTAAAGTTTAAGCATATAAATCTCATTAAATTTTAATAGAGTGTAGGTATTTAGCACCCAAAAGAACCCTTGAAATCTTGATCCTTGTTTGCTTTCTCTTCATATTTTAGTATTAACAAAACCAGCAAAGTAAACTTCCTACTATAGGATACTTATTTATGGATGGAAAACGAGAACTGAAATGTGCTGCTGAATATTTTTAGAGTTTGAAGTGTCTTGTCACTCATCCAATTTGACCTGTAAAGGCTTAACTCAGTGTGCATGTAATCCCACTGAACCAAAGCTAGGAATGCATTTTCTCATTTCTTTTAGACTGCATAAATCTTTGCAAGATGAGTGTTCATAATATTTATTCCATCTTGGAGATGTTTGTTATTGTTGACTGAAATATATATTTAAAAGTTGAAAGATGCTTTTTGCCATAGAAAGTCTTAAGACTTTGTGTTTCAATACAAAGGTTTTGATAAACAGTGGCATTATTCAATGTGAAAAGATGAATAAAACAATCTGTGACCACTCCCCACATTCTTCTTTGTTCTTCTAAATGTTGTATCAACCTAAAGTAGATGCTGTCTTAATAAGTTTAGTAGCTGGAGGACTCTGTCCTAGGCTTGTTAGATTATAACAGTTCAGAGCCCCAGCTGTAAATCTAGATCTTAGAAAGCAAGCAAAGCAAGCAAAAATTCATAAAAGCACTGGAGTTTACTATGAAAATGCCAAGAACCATTTCATTTTTGTGATGTACTTTGTGCACTAATCTGATTTTCTAATGTACTGTTTATATATCATTTCTGTAGACTTCTTTGTCTATTGTTAGTTTGCTTGCTGCAAGACCTTTGTAATCTTGACACGTCAAGAAAACTTGACATGTAAAACCACCTGCAGTACAACTCAGTTGACCTGCTAAAAGGGGGAATTGGCTGCTTGCCTGCTCATGTGTGTGCCAGATCTGGGGTATGGGAGGAGAGTGGCCATGTGTTCAAAGAAGGGATTGAGACTGGATCACTTTAGAGCACTTAAATTGTCACTGTACTGTAGAATCATAAAAATCTTACTATTCAGTAGTAAAGCAGTATGATCTTAATATCACCCGGTTCTAACACTATTTTATGTTGATCAAGACTCATTCTTAATGTGCTTTGTACATCTCTGTGCTGAGAGACTTTATTTTTCCCCTGTTTTGTTCTTTGGTCTGTTCAGATGTAGGAGGTTATAAAAATCTTGAAAAATCATTGTCATTTTTAATAGCATTTTATACCTTCCATAATTCACTGAGACATAAAACAGAAAGCAATGAATGAGAGCTCTTACCAAGAATACTAAACTTACATTTCTGAACTCAAGATCTTGTGTTGAATTTTTTCCCTGTTTACTGCTTGATGTCTACCAATCATGTATCTTGCTTTCTTTTCTCTCAGATCAGTGTATGTGAATATAAATTAAGAAGTACTGAATGTTAGTGTAATACTAAGTGAAAACTAGAGAGCTGGCGCAAAGCCATTTGTTTCTTCCTTAGGCTCATTCCCCTGTTTTTTCTTTTGTATATATAAAACCACATGATTGTATTTTCTATAAGATGTTGTTAAAAGGAGGGTGGCTATTACATTATTAAACAAAGAACAAACAAAAACCAAAACAAACAAAAAAAACCCTAGAAAGTTAAATGGCTTGGAAGGGAAGTTAAATGGGGTGGAAGGGACCTTAAACATCATGTCGATCCAACCCTCCTGTCTTGTGTAGGGTCATCAACTATTAGGTCCTTAGGCTGCCCAGGGCCTGTCCAACCTGACCTTGAGCACTTCCAGGCATGGAGTATCCACAGCCTCTCTGGGCAACCTGTTCCAGTACCTCACCACTCTCTAACTTCCCCATTAACATCTGCTCTAAATCCTTCCTCTTTTAGTTTAAAGCTGTTCCACCTAATTCTGCCACTATCAGACCATGTGAAGAAGTCTGTCTCCCTCCTATATAAAAGCTGCTTCAAAGTACTGGAGGGCTGCAGTGTGGTCTCCCTGAAGCCTTCTCCAGTCTGAAGAAGTCCAGCTGTCTTAGCCTTGCATTGCAGGAGGGGTGCTCCAGCATTCTGATTTTCTTTGTGACTCTGAATCCACTCCAACAGTTCTCCATCTTTCTTGCACTCAGGCCTGGATGCAGTACTCCTGATGGGGGTCTCACAGTCATCTCTGTCTCCCTACTGGCCATCCCTCTTAAATGCAGCCCAGGATACTGTTGGCACTTCTACGCTGCACATGCACACTGCTGGCTCATGTCCAGCCTTCCATTCCTTCCATTCACTTCCATCCACCAGGACCCTGAAGCCTTTCTCTGCATGACTCTATAAGTATCTATAAGCTTATAAGCTCTATAAGTATCATTTAAACAAAAATTTGTGAGCTAGATTTCTTGCATACCTTGACATACAAATATCTTGATGTAGGAAAAAAAGCCTACCTTTTTTATACACTGACTGCTCTTATGAATTTTCCAGCTCCTGCCTGTATTTCAAATGTCTTGGTGCCTCATAGTGCTCTGAGTCTTGAGGTCCATCAAGTGAGACAGACGTGGAATTTTTGTAGCGTGTTAGCAAGCATATACTTTCACATCTTTACTGCTGACTGCTGGTAGTATTCTTTATTACTCTTGTTAGTTAGCTTGTTGTTGTTAATTAGATATTTGTTAGTATTTGTCTCTGTACCGTTCATGTCAGTAGACAGGTTCAAGATCTGTCCCCATGGTGAAGCTTCAGTTGTGTTTAGTTATAGAAAAGGTCCACATGGAACTGTTGTAGAGATAGGAGATGTTTGCCAAACAATGTTCCTATCTTTCTTTTTTTTTTTAATTTTTTTTTTTTTCGTAGGCTCTCAAGGCTAGAAAAATCTGTGTGGTTGTTCCTCGCAAAATCATCTTTCAGATACTAAAAGGAAGCGCTTTGACATCTGAGTCAGCCTTTAAAATAGATATGTTTGTTCTTTTTGCCTTTAAATGGGAAGTCCTCTGGGATATCTTGAATAATTCAAGGAAATGTTAGAATGGAGAGGACATACAAGTAGTAAGAAAAAGTGGTTAGTCTGAGGTACGTAGGTGTATTTGTGCAACTTTCCATAAGAAATTTCTATGTTACTTCAAATAAAGCAGTTTTATACTGGAAAGGTGGATGTAACAGATTGGGAGTAACACTTGCAAAAATAACACAGCTTTTTCTTACTTTCTCTCAGAGAAGCAATAAATGTTGTGATGCCTTCCTTATCTCATGACTTCAGAAAATTCAGGGGTATTATGAAATATATGACAAAATCAGGATATGACAGTGGAAGAGGTGAAGGAGAAATGCTCCAGATCCCAGATATCATGCATCCTTTCAGCACTCGAGTGATAAACAGGAGATTGTTGGAGCCTGCACTAGACACAAGCCAAGAACTGTATTGAACTTTCTTTTAAGTGATATGAGTATGTTCTCCTGATATGGTGGTTCTATGTAGCAGATCAGAAAAGGAAAAGCAGTCTTGCGATGCAATTTTCAGAGAAAAAAGAACCTCAGAAATTAAATTATATTTAGGTATATCATTCATTTTCCATTCTCTAGATGCACTTGTTCATGTTCTAGCCCCTTTTCTGAATGTGGCAGTTTGCAGTGATTCACAGTCTCAGTGTAATGGACAGCTACTACAGGGTCAGCAAGAAAAGTTGCTTCCAGTAGCCTGACAATGACAGCTGGTAATGACAAGATCCATCTTGTAATCTTTGGGAATTTAATGAAAACAAAAGCAATGATCTTTTCACTGAAAGATAACTATCTTCATCATGGTTCTTGTTTTCTACTTTCTTTATTGTTTTGGTCTGAGCTGTTGTTCTGTGGTGTAGATGCCCGTATCAAGAGCATGAAAAAATCTCTCAAAAGTTTCTTCCCTTTGTCTTGAGCGTTATCTCCTTTTGTGAAGGCTGAATTTAGGTTACTATGGAGAAAATGGGTCTGGAAGTTGCAAATAAATGGTGTATCTATCCAATTCCTGTCCCATTTCATCATCCATTTTATGAATGCTTCCAATAAAGAGGGATTTAAAGAGATGCCCGCAGAATATGAGAGCAGGGAGCACTTACACTTATCCTCCTTTTTTTTTTTTTTTTTTTTTTTAATAAAGTAAGAAATAATGTCACATTCAAGAACTTTGCTGTTTTCTGCATTAATCTATCATTTCAAGTCTCAGCTGGTAATTTTATCCTGTATGATTCCCTAGGTGAACCTTGGTGAAGGTTGGCTTCCCTAGGTGAAGATTGGCTTGTGATTTTAAACTCAGGATTTTTCTTTTTTTGTATGTATTCAGCCTGCCTGCAGAAAATACCTTACATCACAGGTAGGGGCATCTCATTACCAGCAGTCTTTTTTGCTCGATCTTTCTAAAACAGCATTTATAAGTAAATGTTTGAAGGTCCTGAAAGTGCCCATGAGACAGCGTCTATACCTCGACTCAAAAATGAAATTAATAAGAGTAATGTTAGCATTTAGGTTCAGTAGATCCTTACCAGTTTTTGGTATGTGAGAAAGTATGTTTTCGATTCTGATAAGATTCTTGTCAGAACTATTGGCATTATTTCAGACCTCCTGTATGCTCTAGTCAGACGTAGACAGTATTTAGATGTTGAATGTTCTTTAGATGTTGCTTAGGTATGGTGCTGAAGATCCTACTACAGACGGTCTTCGGATGTGCAAGGCGTGTGTTCTCTTGGACTTAGTCTGATGCATCTTCTCTGATGTATGAGTAATTTCCAATGGCTTCTGAAGAAATGCTTTGCCCAAACATTCTTCATGGACACTGGCAGCAGAGGGAAAGGAAGGAACCTGACTCTGCTTTTCGTGCTGGGTTCTTTCCATCTTCTATTTTCAGATTTTGTTTGCAAATAACTGATATCTGTTGAGTTTACACAACAGTAACGGATTTCTCAAAAGCCTGTTTCTGTACACAAGGAATTGACTACAGTAAGGATTAAGAACAAGAAATGTAACATTTAATTCTTAAGAAGCCTCCAATTTGGACTCTTTCCCTAAATCCTTCTAGCCACCCAGGACTAAAAATGGGTTTCTTCTTATATACTTTAATACTGGAGGCCTTTATGAAACTGAAGGGTAATGATGCAATGAAGGTTATGATAGTCCTATTTTGGATGCTTCTGGCATTATTTGTTATCAACCAAACCTAGTGCATCCCCCCCTTCCAGACCTCTAATGACCGTTCTAACTGGAATAAGCTCTTGTAGAACTGGGCAAATCCTATACCGGTATTTGTCCAATGTATGCAGCATCACTTTACTTGACAGTGAAATATAACTGTTTCCTGAATTTCAGAGCATTCTGTTCAGAAGCTAAGACATTCTTAACTGGATTGATTTGTCTATTTCATTGAAAGATATTTATTTTATTTCTAGAGCAGTGCTTGTTTCAACATGAAGTAGTCTGGCTTTGTTATCTGCTCTGTAAAAGATCTTCCTGTTAAGATTGTATGCGTGTAACCCTGTGTAGGTTTGTGCTGTAACGAGTTGTCTGATTATGGTTTAGGTAGCCCTTACGTCAGCTGAAGTGTTAGGAGAATTCTCATGGGCATCTTCTCCCTGTAGAAGGCATTATAAACCAAAGACTCTTGCAGGTCTTATCTCAGATTTCTCTTTGTCATGATTTTGGAGTGCTGTATCAACCAATTTTGTTTCTTCTTTGCTGAAGAGAAGTAAAACTTGGAACAGTTGGGTGTAATTAATCTCATACATCTCCTAGACATCTAGTCTCCATCCATTGTAAGTGACTGAAGAAGCGTAATTTATCATACTATTTTGTTTGAAAATACATTTTATCTAAATATGTATCTTTAGATGGATGCATCTGGATCACTCTGGTTTGTCTGTTCTTTTTCACTGACTATTGAAGGAGTCTAGACAGATAGCATAATGTTAGTTACATGAGATGAATGTAACAGTGTTATGTTATTTTAATAGGGCAGTTCATTCAGGACAATGCCTGGACTGTGATCTTTCCTGAGAAGAGTTAATATATAGAAATATTCTCTCTAGATTTTTTGAAATTGATCTCAAGCCATAAAAAAACATTCTGTGCTTGATAATTTGTGATAGTTTTGATAGAAGTAAAATATTGGTTCACTGCATTCAAATTCAGGAAACAGCGTCTGCATAAATTCTCTCACTTACATTTATAGTGCTTGAGCTATACGGCTGTAAAGACACTTATTCTTTAGTCTTTTGAATGTTCCCATTCCTAATTGAACTCTTCAGCGAGCGCTCAAGAGTTGTTCCTCAGAATAACTGGACATTTGCTAGTTAGTAACCAAGAATGGAATCCTTTTGGAAGGAGACAATAGATAGTTAATGTTTTCCACATGGATTCCAAAGCTCCAACTATTTCCCTGCTATTGAGTCCTCCATATCTTGCTTGTCTGTCAATGAGGGAATGAAGGATGATGCTGCGTTTTGCACTCTTATCCGCTTTCAAGAACAAGATGGTATGAATCATGGGGAGCCAGGGCGCTGTCATTTCCAGCTTTTAGCAGAATAACTTGATTTTAGGTACGTAGCATTCACACACAGGACTGTGTCTTCGCAAGCAGTTTGAACCAGTTGAAGTGTAGACTGAATAAATGTACTCAATTCTGCACCATTCCCTCTGTCAACACTTGTGTTAAAGAGGCAGCACCTGTAATGAGATCATGTTGGTCAATATAATGTGATGCACGCACACCAACCAAAAAACTAAAAAAACTATTCAGTTTGATCAATTCCTTTTCTCTTTCCTTTTGTAGCTTTGTAGACATAGTCCAAGCCAGAGTGGGGGAAGGTCAGTGCTTTTGTGGTTAGTGGACGGCATTCATTTAGATAAGGCTTAATTGATAGCTGCTTTAAGCCAAATAGGGGAATCCATGTGGATGAGATGTCTGAAGCTGTTATTGAGAGTGAATGAACTTTTTTCTGCCTTTATGAAAAATAGCTTTGCTTTACTTTAGTATATGGAATTGAAACATGGTTTTTACTATCTGTCTGCAACATCATAAAGTGCCCGTTGGCTATGTAAATAAAATTTGCAAATGAGGAAGAAACCTTTGTATGGTGTGTCAGGTATATTTTCAGTGCTGCCCTGCTTCTATTAAAAGCAAAGGCAAAAGTTTATTGGCTCCCATATGATTTCTGAAATCCTGTAGTATTTTAGATGTTGATTCCTCAAATCATGTGCGTAAACCAGCTTGTGTCTATGATAGTTCTGCTGACATTACACAGACACATTTCTGTCGGTGATATTTTATCAATAATCTACAGGTCTTACAATACATTTAAATACATTTACTCCACTAATTTAATTAACGTAGTGTCGAAGTGTTTCGAAATAATATGAAATTATAACTAGTTGGATATTTAATAACTGCATTTTTAACATCTAGGAAAACTATTGCTGGATAATTATTTAGAGAATAGCACTGGAAAACATCAGATGAATTCTGACCGTGGTGTGTGTAGTGTGAGACATTTTGAGGTAAAATCATAGTTTAAAACCAGGCGTCTACTTTGGGTTTGTTACCAAAACCCATGGGTAGAAAGGCAGAGATGGATGCCTGAGGCATCTACTGCATAACTGCCTGTTATTCTCTGATAATTCATCTGCGTGTCAACATGAAATGTGATTTGTCAGATGAATTTAATATTCTAACCATCTGATTTTTTTCCTCTTTAGGTTGCAGCAATTTATAAAGATTCAAGTATTGGAAATCTTATAAATATAGTTATTGTAAAGTTAATTGTAATTCACAATGAGCAGGTAGGAAAAATATTTCTTAAATTTCAAAACGTGTGAATTTGCCTTATAATTCCAAACATCAAAATCTTTTACATATATATTTTTTTATTTAACCATATATTTACATTGCCATTTATATCTACATTACTCTAGAAGAGAAGAAACAGCAACTTTCTTAGAGGGCTTTTGCTGAGAGTTTTCAGCACTAACAGAATATTTTTAATTGTAAGAAGCGTGCATTTTTCTGGTGTATGTTTTAATACTTATTTATCATAATTATCTTGCCACCCTATTTTTCTGTACCTAATACATGATGCATTGATTAATAAGATGGGTTCTCATGACTGATTATTTTTAGCTAAATTAAGATCCTGATTCTGCAAACAAATTTGTGCCAGTGGAATCTTTCTGACTTCCTTCCATAGTTGTGAAGATTAAGGCCACAAATAACAAAATATCGAGTGCAAGTGCATGAACATTACAACTGTTTTTTTGTTTCTTCAATATTCCCTAGGAAGGACCAACGATCACTTTCAATGCAGCTACCACTCTTCGTAATTTTTGTATATGGCAGCAAGCACAAAATATTTTGGATGATGCTCACCCTTCTCATCATGACACGGCTGTTCTTATCACTAGGTATGGTATTGAAAGAGACAATTAGCTGGCTAGATGAGACAAATGCTTCAACTTCTTTCTTACCTCATCATATTCAAATGTTCACTGATAAAGTTTGTAGTTAATTGGAGTGAAGAAAGAATATCTTACTCTTCCCTCACCCCAGGTGATCACTAGAAATTTAGACCTGAAATTTTTAGAAGGAATTAACGTCTTTAACCATTGTACATGTATGTGACAGGGTCATGGTGGTGTAAATACAGAAATTAGCTAATGCTAATTAAGTAATGATCGGTGCCTTATAAGCTAGGCATAATTAGAACTATCAAAAACTCACAAATGGAGAATGTTAAATACTGTGTGTTTTTCCTGTACACTGATCTCAGTGGAAGCTCTGATGCTCATTTATTGAGATATATTCTGTCCTGTTCCTTTTAATTTTTTCTCCATGTTCAAATTGGACTTAATTTTGCTTAAAACAATGTTTGATATTTGCCTTGAATTTTACATTATTTTTGCAGCTGCTCTACTTTATGAGGTAATGTCATGTATGCTGGAATCTGCACATTTTCAGCAGCATTTTACAGTCTCATGTTAGAGAAACAGCTTATCAAGTTTAACAGCATAGAGAAACAGCTTAACAGTTTATCAATTTGTAGTCTTTGCAAGCTAGATAGAAAGTAATTCTGTGGGCTTTGTTGAATGTAAATCACTTCTTTCACAAGAATGCAAATTCTTAGAATGGACTGCAAAATTAAAAATTTAGAATTGAGATTTGCTATTGCTGTAACTTATGTAGCATCAGTGAAATACTTTTAATGGAAGTATTTTTCATTTGCTTGTAATTTTTCTTTTAAGGGAAGATATCTGCAGAGCTAGAGAGAAGTGTGATACTCTAGGTGAGTTATACCTTTTCTATCAGTATGATTTTACAGCAAAATCTGTAGAAGGATTTTATTGTAGTATTTACGAAAAAAATCCAAAAATAGATATAAAATTTAACTGGCAGATGAAATCATTTCAGAGCTGTTCCACACATACTGTGATCTTGGGTGGTAGTTGGTTTTGTGTAGATCTGGTTGCATAGCTTACGCGTGGCTTTTTCAATTCATGTGCTGTAGTGTTCGCTTATAGAGTCATTCCTTCATGTTAAAACTCCTTCTATTAAGCTTTTGTAAAAGAATTCAATTTTCCAGGTTTGGCAGAGCTAGGTACAATGTGTGACCCACTACGCAGCTGCTCTATAAGTGAAGAAAATGGATTAAGTGCTGCTTTTACTATAGCACATGAGCTTGGGCATGTGTAAGTACCTATTTCCCAGCAGGTAATTTTATTAAATTTCTTTTGAATGTGACCAATTTCCAGGGATGTGTTGTACTTTTCCAAGGGTGAGTAGAATGTCTATGTACTTTTGGAATAGTCAGTGGTTTTGGCTCTTGCAGGAAGTCAGCTCTGCCTGCCACCTAGAGATATAGAAACATGAGATTTATAATCTGGCCATTGGCTAACTGGTATGATGGGAGGTACTGGATTTATCTGCCATCTTTTGTCCTTTTATTCTATCAGCTGGTTGGGACACTGGAACAAGTATCTTAGATGTTCAAAGTAGCCCTGTTAACTACTTGCATTCTAGCCATGGTAGGAGTTTAAGAAAAGACTTGTGATATAACACAGATATATTCTTCCTTCTGTTTGATCCTTTCAGAAAACAATAGAGTAACAAAGAGAAATACTTTACACAGAAAAATAAGAGGAGATGACAGCATTTTATTTTATGAAGCATACCTCATCAGTGATGGCAGAAAGATGCTATACTCTAGCTCCATGAGGCATGCCACAGTGTAGGTAACAATGGCATTACAGAGCTCAGTAGCTAGCTTGTTGGTTTTCATTCTCCTGGAAGTTCATTTAGATACATGCCATTTATCATGGTACTTAAACTGAGTTATAAAATACGGTAAAATATTTGTTGCATAAAATGATGTTGATGGGCTCTGTAGTTATCGTATATTAAAAATTATAAGCTGAATATTGGGGCAGACTTGAATATTCAGTTTAGTAGATGGATTGTTAATTTAAAATGCCATACTCCCAAAACACTGGGATTTTTGCTGGTGAGTGAAAGAATTACACAGCTGTAAAATTCTTATGTATTCAGTGTGATTGCCATAATGTCAGATAGTCATAAAATGTGAGTTCCATTGCGGTTCTAAGGTATATTCAGACTTACATCTGGGGCTTTTGCTGTTACAACAGAAGTATTTCCATTAATTATAGCTGAATTTTTTTCGGAGTTTGTTTGTTTTGCTTCTTAGATTTAATGTGCCACATGATGACAGCTTTAAATGTAAAGAAGCTGGAATTAAACATCAATACCATGTTATGGCTCCAACTTTGAATTACCATACAAGTCCATGGACCTGGTCAAAATGCAGTCAAAAATATATCACTGAATTTCTTGAGTAAGTATCAGTATAATGCATACTTTTTTTTTCAATTTTGTGTCATTCAGAAAAGGGTTAAAATTATTGTTTAAATGCCACTTTAATATTGTTTTTGGTTTTAACCACTGACTTGGAGGGCCTAAATCCCCCAGAAATTACAGATATGTAACCCTTTGGAGGATGAGTAGTTCCATGGCTACAGTAAAGTGATAATCAAAACGTAAAACTAAGACTTTAAAAATATCGTGGCATTGATTATAGAAGAGCTCTTCAGTATGATCTTAATAGGTCAGAACAGTAATTAATTCACGTGTTGTTCCTGTTTTCACAACAGCACTGGTTATGGTGAATGCCTCCTAGATAAACCGAGTGGAAGAATTTATGGTCTTTCTTCTCAGCTGCCTGGATTAATGTATGATGTCAATAAGCAGTGTGAGCTTATGTTTGGCCTTGGGTCGCAAGTGTGTCCCTATCTGGTGAGTGAACAATGCACAGACTCCTGCTTTATAGGTACTAAAAATCACTGAGATGTAGGCCTAAAAATGAAATCTCAGCCAGTCCATTGTTGTAAGAATTTTATCTTGAAGTACGTCAAAGTTTAGATTCTATTCTTAAAAGGGGAAAGAGTTCAGTGGAAAGCCTTGCTGCTCTGTTTAATAGAAATACATAGGATTAAAATCAGGATGAATTGATTTTGATTTGTACATCTGTGAGTGTAAATATAATTCCTTGAAAAGATCCAAGTTGAGTAATTTAAAACTTACTGCATGAAAAAAAGAATTATTTCAACATTTTTAAAGTTTTCACATTTTAGCCACCATATTGCATTAGCAAATTTCTTATCTGCTTTGACTGGTTTTACAAATTTATTACTTTAAAAGGAATATATTAATTCTTATACTTTTCCCAAATGTTTGATCCAAATTGCAGATTTCTTTTACTTTGTCACATATTCCTTTGTCTTTTGGAGTGTACATTTCATATAACTAATCAAATATTCTTTAAAGCAAAATTTGTGTCTGGAAAGAAAATAACGTACATAATCAACTGGGTAAATATAGAAATATTTCAAAACACAGTGTGGCCTATGTGGGAGTGCAAGATATAATAATAAACGTAGCATTATGACCTCATTCATTACTGTCAAGATGTTGAGATGATTTTGGAGCAAGTTGTCAAATACCTATACTTGTATTACACAGCTTGTTGGAACTGTTTAGAGGAGAGAATTTAAGATCATGTTCAAAGTGTATTAAGTGAAACTATTGGTGTGGTAAACTACTGTATAAAAGGAGTCAGTCTTTATGGGAATATTATAGAAAAGTGAAGAGGAATTCAGAGACCTGAAGATGGGTTACTGAAGGCTGCTTTGAGACATTTTTAATCCATAAAGTTTATTTGTCCATCAAGAATCTCTTTAATAACTTGAAAAGAAGGTTTTTTTCTTATGTTTCTAGTCAGTGTGTTTTCAAGAATAGTTCCAGTTAGTGTCTTTATCTGAGTATTATGCTCCAACTCTATTGCATAATATTAACCATAATCTCCTACATGCCTTCTTATTAAATTATCTATTGAATTATAAAATCTAAAGTAATTTATCATTTCTAATAAGATCTATTTCAACCATTCCATGTTTCTGCACAGTGTTAGGCAAAATATTTTTTTTTTTTTGGAGGGGTGAGGGAGGAGCTATCTGTACAAAATAATAGCAAATAATAGCAAAAATTAAACCCATATGGTATGAGAAAAACAATGCAAATATCTCAATAGATGTCTAAAGTAGTGTACAAGTACAACAAAGGTAATCCTTTTTTCTGTTTAGAAACAATGCAAACGTTTATGGTGCACGAGCACAGAGGGAGTTCACAAGGGATGTCGGACTCAGCACATGCCTTTGGCTGATGGAACAGTTTGCGGTGTGGGAATGGTAAGCCTTCATTTGCTTCTCAGAGCTTGTATGTGGCAAGATCATTGATGTAGATAAGAAAGACCGGTGCTTTCTGTGTGACAGTACTATTCCTGCAGTGTAATGATTGCTTAAGAAGTACCTACCTGACTTAACCTACGGAGTTTCTTTTAGTCTTACATCGTTATGACGTAGATAATATAGGTTGTCTGTTCAAAATAAGAATAATAGTTTACAGGTGTCATATTGGTGAAAAGTAGGCAGAAGACTTCAGGTGGAAGTTGCCATCTTCTCTTCTGTTTGAAAACTTCAGATAATTCAAAAAACTTGTTTGTAGTAGTGCAACAAAGATGAATTTCCTGAAAAGCAAGCACCTCCAAAGCGTATTCCCTAGTTTCTCTCGTTGAGGCTGTTTTACTGAGCTAGAGCTAATTAAGTGTGAGTGAATAAAGTACAGGAGTACAGTTCTTCGGAAAAAAATCTTTCAATCAGACTCCTGGCTTCAGAAAATATTTCTGTATTCTATCTGTTTCAGACAAAAAAACCACATGTAACTCACACTCATTGTCTCTCTTGCCTACTATAATATAATTCAACATACTTGGATTTGTAAAGGGCTGAGAAACAACTTTCACTTACACCCTACCTATATGAGGTATAGATTACATTTTTTTAATGTGAAACAGAAAAAGTGGAAACTGGACTTCTTGAACCTTGAAATGTTGCTTTATTTCATTAACTGTTTAGAGAATGAGAAGGCAGCTCACTGTTTCCTCATCTGGCAGGTTTTGGTTTTTTTTTGACTGGAGATTTTGATCTGCATCCTCTGAGTACATAACCTACAGCACTTAAAATACCTCGCACAAAGCACTTAAAATATCTTGATGGACACAGAAGTATGAATGGATGTTAGTTGAAGTCAGTGTTAATAGTGAAGATGTGAAGGTTTTAGTGTTGGATTTGCATGTAGCTAGAGACGTGAGAAGAAGCAAAACACTTGAGTTCTTTGCTAATCTAATCTTTGGCTTCTCCATGTCTCAGTTCACCACTAGCCAACAGAAATATTTTCTCACCCATCAGCTGACTATGAAAATAAGTATTTCAGAGATTTTGACATGCTCAAATATGACAGTGATAAGATTATCTTACGTTTGGCAGGTTTGTTATGCTAAGGTGCTTTAAGTAGTAGTGTGCTTGGCCAGCTTCAAGGGCTGTGGGAAAACTTATATTTTTATCTTTTAATAGTTTAATAGCTTCAAAAAAGTCTGGTTTGATTTCCATATGGGATATGCTTACTACTTTATATATAATAATAATATTATGTTATTACTAAATTTCCCCCAATAACTTTTTACCTTCGAAGATTGCCTTTTTTCTTTTATTTTTGTATTTCACAATACTTAAGTAATGAGGAGTTTGAAAATACTGCCATAAAGAATAACAATTTAATGGGTAAACAGTGTCTTACAAATGGCTTCTTTTTCTCTTGCAAAATTACGAAAAGATATTTGAAGGTTGCGAAGGAAGCTTTACTTGATTATATCTACCTGGTGATACAACATTTAACAGATATTTCAGTCAGTCATTGATCAGAAAGGAAGTTCATCATTTGTATAAACTTTATATGTAACCTTAATTCAATTGACTCAAATTTGCCAACAGCAGAGCACTTTTATACAAGAATTCAAAAGCCTACCTTATGCAATTATTGTAGTGAAACCAGTTTTCTCTAGGAAATGAAAAGCTAATTACAGTTGTTACATCTGAAAAGATGCAAGGAAGAACAGCCATTAATCTGACAAATTGTCATGCCTTCTTGTGTAAGGCACAGCTCCTTTTCTTTTGATTTTAGTGGGAGTAAGCCATGGTGATGAGTTAATGTAACTAGTATATGCTAGCACAGTAAATATATTTGTGCTTGCAACTCTTTTGTTGTGATGAATTCAAAAAATTGTATTTGAGGCATTTGCAGTTTTAGTGGTGCTGAACTCTGTTCTCTGTTGGCAATAAAAAGGCCCAGAGGGAATGGCATGGAGCTGTGTCAGAGGAGGGTCGGGTTGAGAGTTAAGGAAAGGTTCTTCGCCAAAGAGTGGTCGGGCCTAGAACAGGCTGCCCAGAGCAGTGGGGGAGGCACTGAGCTGCTGGAGTTCAAGGAGCATCTGCACAGCTCTTTCAGACATCGGCTTTGATTTTGGGTGGTCCTGTGTGAAGCCAGGAGTTGGACTCAGTGATCCTGACAGGTCCCTTCCACTAAAGTTATTCCACAATTCCATGGTTTTCAACCTACCTCCTCTTAGGAGGATAGCCAGTAGATATTTGATTCTGACCCAAAGTTTTTGATGTCCTAGATACTGATTTAGCAGCCACCTCTTTTATGAAGATCTCTTCATCTAGAGAAGTCTTCTGAACCACTGTTCCTGTTCATAATAGTAGTTTGCTATTTGTGTAACAATTAAAGTGAAACAGTGAAACAAATTTCAGAGTAATTTGGAAAAACCTTTTTACTAACAAGAAGGAATGTGCACAATACAAGCTTTGGTCCTCTTGGAAAAAATGCGCCCAGTATTTATGAGTGAGAGAAAGTTTATTACCTTTATTCAGTGCCGATATAGATGGTATGTGGGGTTTGTGTCTTTATAAATGCCCAAATAGCTGTAGAATGAATTTAGATTTTTGTCCTGAGCCCTTGGTAACATAAGGAGAAGGACACTTAAATATGTGAATTCGGACCAAGAAGAGATTATTTTGATCAGCAAGCAAAGTGCCAGCTTCTAATTCTGAGGTATATTTGCTGTTCTGTTGTTGTTTTCTATTTCCTTTAAAATCATTGTATTGTTTGACTTCCTCATGAGTGCAATAAATGTGGGGTATGTATCCTAAAGAATGATTCATTATGTGTATATGTATATGGAGAATAAGTATGAAAAATTCAGATGGACTTTAATAAAGGTGATTAGATTTTAGCTGTCTAGCTGTCTGGGAAGCAGTGGAGGATCTTTTGAGCTGTAAAAACAGTAAAAAATTTTTAAGGGTCAAACAAAGAATTTTTCCTATAAACAGGGATTTTAATGAAATATTTTTCTGATTAGATATGATTTCAGAAAAACTGAGTGTTTTCTGTGGGAGTATTACTAGGGGGAAATAAAGTATTTAGATTTTTCACAAGGAAAAAAATGTTGGAGATGTGAAAATGTTGGAAAAAAATGATTAAAATTGTGTGTTATTAGAATATATTTTAAAATAGTTGATATCATCTGAGTAACAGATGCAGACTTCTCTGAGAACCAGTACTACAAAGACTTGAGATGCTGTAGGTACAACTTCAGTTAGTTGCAATTCAATTTCTTCTGCATTACATGTTCATTTTACTAACCACTCTGTTTTCATTGTTATTCTATTGTCTAGTCCTCACTTCTTGACGTGGTCTGGTTTGCCTGATTCCATACTTGACCTTTTCTCAGAAAGCAGACACAACAAGGCTGTAAGATGTACATGTATTGGAGGAAGAAGTACATCAGACATAAATCTAAAGTGCAGCAGCAGGTTTCCATAGATTCGTTTGCAGCAGATGACACGGAGAGATTTACATTAAAACATTTATTTCAAGGTGATAAATGGGAACACTCCAAAAAGATAAATACAGCCAGAAACAGTAGTTTAGAGATTTTTGAACTTTTACATTCATCTGAGCAGATGTTCTTATCTAGTTCTTGCTCATTGGGTTATATGATGAGTATGTGTAACTAGAATCACTGTATAGCATGTTCTTGTACACTTATCTGTTACTCTTGATTCAGTTAAGTTTAGCATAGCCTGACAATTAACACTTTAATAATTTCTTTCAAACTTGCTTTCCAGGACACTTAGCAAGTACAGTAAGTTGTAAGATATATTGGAAGTACTTGAAATCAGTTTATCAAATCATTATTTAATCCATACTTAGAAGTCAAAGTGCTTGTTCTAAGTAGGTAGTTAAGAAATACGAATCTGGGTACCTGTAGATCCATTGATCCCAAACTTTGAACCTCCTTCTCATCTCTGAAGATGTAATAATTGCATGTGGATTTGGGTCGGGTTTGGGTTTGATTCAAGCAAGCATTAAGGAACATCTGGAATGCGTCTGGTGCCTGAGTTTTTGACTGTGACTCCATCATGTTGCTTCTGTAGGAATGCAGCAGTAGAATAATAGCTGAGACAAGTTTGTTGAATTGTTGAATGTTGAATTGAAGCTATTAAAATCCCAGATGTGAACATGTGCTTTGCATTTTTATAGATCAGAACAATGCTGTTGTGGGTATAAAATTTCATTTTACAACTCTCTTTTCCTGAGTTCTCCCTTCAAGCTGCTGTGAATGTTTTTGTGGAAGGATGAAGAACTTAAACGCAAGATCCTAGTGTCATATTTGGATGTTTGGATGCATTATAGGTTTTTGATGCGAGATTTAGAATACTCAGCCTATAGTTGTAAAAAGATATTTCAGATGTTAATGACAGTTCTTGGATATGCAAGATCTCTCTGTTTTCCTCATGTTTACCTTCAACTTTCATAAACTGCATTCGTATCTTTTATGTTAGTTAGTTTACCTCCTAGAGGTACTAGAAAGTTGAGGTACAAAGGAATCCTAAAGGCATCTGGAAAAAAGTAAAAGTAATAAAAACTGACAGTAAGCACTGTGGTGATATGCAGATAACACCACAACAATGCCATTATTTCACTGGTTGAGTTACAGTGTTAGTCTTAGCATCAAGTGAGTGATCTGGCCAGTTTGCTGAAACATTTAAATGGCAAGATAGATCTGGCTTTGATTCTGTGCTTGCTTTGAGCTTTTAATCATCCTGATTGATTACATTCTCAGAGGAAGACTTTCGGGGCTTGAAATACATAGACAGTGCTCGAGAGTCAGCATGACCAAGGGCCCTACAGGCAGAAATTTTACTACCAAATTGGATTAAGAGTTTGGGCATAATTCATAATGGAGAACCTGATTCTGTAACGAAGTCCTGTTTGGAGAACAAGGCCCTGGTCCTCATGGGGGACTTCAGCTATCTTGTTATCTGTTGGTAGGACAGCACAGCAGGGCACAAGTGATCTGGGAGGTTGCTGGCATGCTTTGATAACTTTGTTCTCCAAGTGATTAAGGAGCCAAAAAGGAGATGTGCTCTGCTGGACCTTATAGTAACAGTGAAGGCCTTGTTGTAAATGGGAAGGCAGTTTTGGCTCTGGTGACCATGAGGTGGTAGAGTTCAAGAACCTGAAGGTACAGAGGAGGCTGAATAGCTGTTCACAGCCGTGGATTTCAGGTGAGCAGATTTTGACCTCTTCAAGGATCTGCTTGGTAGTATACTGTGGGATAAGGCCCCAGAAGGAAGAGAGGCCAAAGAAAGCTGCCTAGTATTCAAAGATCACCTCCTCCTAGCTCTAAGAGTCCATCCCAAAGAATAGACAGAAAAAATGCTCATGTTAGAATAACTCTTGAGAAACTATATGCAACATTTAAATCAATTACTGAAAGGGTTGGTTGGAATTCTTGGGTTGTTTTATTTTCTGTGTATCCTTGAATTATTTTTCTGTGGTAGAGAGTTTAGTTGGACCAAAACCTTTAAGACTGTGGGATAATACCAAGCTGCTCTGTGCCACAGAGAGTGAAAATGCAAATCCTAAGCTTCATAAATAACAAGCAGTTGAGTTGATATGATCTGTTCAGATGATTCTCGTGACTGATCCATATATGTACTGCAGGGAATGATGGAGTATACTACTGTCAATGTGGCTGTGAGAACCCCTTCTGACAACAAATTAGATCATGAGCCTAATCCTGAGTTTGCAGTCAGTCATCTGAAGTATGGAATTTTCTCATTTGTCTATGAGCACTGTCTCTGTGTAGTTCATCCAGTCTGCTCTTTTGTGCTCAGTTGTGGGCAGTCTTCAATGCTTCAGAGGATGGCTGCAGCCAATTTTCTTCTTTCTGTGCCTAATATATATTGTAACCTTTTGCTTAACTTAGAAACCTTTTTTTGTTTGTCAACTGCACAGCACTGCCGCCATGGAATTTGTGTGAGCAGGGAAATGGAGACGCGTCCTGTAGATGGAGAGTGGGGACCGTGGGGACCTTATAGCTCATGTTCAAGAACTTGTGGAGGTGGAATCAAGAGCACCACCAGGCTCTGTAACAGACCAGAGTATGTTTTCTGTTGTTCTCCTTCATCAGAGCAGAGTAAAGGAATTATGACATAATGGTTTAGTTAAAAAAAGATGAAGATATTTTAGTTTTGTGAATTCGTTCTAAACACCAGTAAAAATTTACATTATAGTAAGAAACTTCCATTGACTGCATAATCTATGTGGGTTTCATTCTCTGTAACAAAAATCAGAGAGAACTTTACCCTTATCTTCTACAGAACAAGAGCTGCAATTATGGCTATTGGCTTTTCTTAGGAAGTAATGCCATCTTGATATTATCAGAAGGATATCACCCCAGGTTATTTTGTTTTCCCTGATGAGTAAGAGACAGTAGACTAGATCTTGATTAAATAGGTCTCTGTCAGTCTGTAGTAGCTGATGCTACCAATATGCTGTTGATTATTTTTTCCTTTCCAAGAACTTGCTAGTATGGAAGTATTGTATAACAGGATTTACAAGTTAGGAAATGTAATTTAAAATTACAGAGGAGATACTGCTTCTGTGAAAATTTTCCTGGAAAAAAGGAATTTTAAAAAACAAGGGACAACATTTTACATTTATCTGTTTTTATCAGACCAAGAAATGGAGGAAAGTACTGTGTTGGCCGCAGGATGAAATTTCGTTCCTGTAATACTGATTCATGTCCAAAGGGCAAAAAAGATTTCCGGGAGCAACAGTGCTCTGAATTTGATGGCAAACATTTTAACATCAATGGTCTTACATCTGCCGTTCGCTGGCTTCCAAAATACAGTGGTAGTAAGTAACTACAATTTTTTTTCAATTAATAAAATACAAATGTTTGTTTAACAGTAATTACTTTAACATTAATTACTTTAAAAGTAATAAAACAGACAAGAAACCTGTTGGATTTTCTTTCCAGTTTCAATGAAAGATCGCTGTAAACTTTTTTGCCGAGTTTCTGGAACAACTTCCTACTATCAGCTGAAGGACAGAGTTGCTGATGGTACTCCCTGTGGAGCAGAAACCAATGACCTTTGTGTTCAAGGCTTATGCAGGGTATTTAAATCTAAACTTACTAATTATTAAAATCAGTTTTAACAGCTTCTAGAATAGATATTGAATAAATATACACTGAAATAACCATTATTGAAAATATGTAAAACCAGATGTTTTGAATTTACTTAAGTTGATTTTAATCCCTACCAAATTAAGATCTGGAAATTGAGGCAATTAAGCAAAGCACATACAGCTGAATCTGAACACCCACAGTCTTTCCTCATTAAGCCTGATGTGTTGTTATTGTCCAAGAGAGCAGAGGGAAACTGATCTGAAATTGGTGTAAAGGGAGGAAAGAATCGTGCTGTGCGTTTATTGCTATCATATTTCTGCTATCAAAGAAGTGAAGAAGTCAGAAAATGCAAGGGTAGATAGATTACGTATTTATGACTTTATTGCAAAGCGAGGATGAACAGACCCAGGAAAGAAATCATTTAAACGTGCTTCATAGAAGTTATGGAAATGCCCACCAGATTTTGTTAAAAAATAAGAAACTGATATATTATTCATTTTGTTCAAGTTCAAGACCTTTTTGTCTATCCTAAGTAGATTTGCTGATTTCAGTGAAACTGGCTAAATTCAGAGTGAGGAGAAAATGTAGCTTTTTATTTGGCTGTATATCAAATTGAAAGAGGAAATGCCACAGAGCAGTCCTGTTTATGACTGTAGGGGAAAAAAAAAAAAAAAGGAAGTGTAAGTAAATATTTATAAATGAGAAGTGTTTCTGTGCTAGTCTACGTGTATTCTCTTTCTCGTTTTGCAGTCAGGACAGACTTAAATATAATTGATATTCATGCACATGTACATACTCATTTTAGAATTCCAAGACTTTATGTAAATACACCTTAGTTTACATACCATGTTGATATTTTTATACAAAATCTTTAAATACTTCTAGGTAGCTTTGTACAGTTCTTGGTATATTGAGTGAATTTTTTGTACTAAGGATGTATAATCCAGAACTATACTGTATACTAAATGTAAGAAGGCTTTTCATGAACTGCCAGGGAAGATTAGATATATACAGTAAATGAAAATGTTTTTGGGGAGTGGGGAACTAGCATTGTGTTTTCACTGTTTTCCACTGGGCTGAATGATACAACATTATATTTTTTTGTAGCAAGCAGGCTGTGATCATGTTTTGAATTCCAAGGCTAGGAGAGACAAATGTGGAATCTGTGGTGGTGATAACTCTTCATGTAAGACACTTGCAGGTACTTTCAACCGTGCTCGTTATGGTATGTTTGTATTTTTAAAATCTTAATGTACATTTCAGTGTGGTTTAGAAATTGTATGTTTGAGGAAATGGGATTTCAATGTATGTTCTTTTCGGCCTCTGCTAACAAAAAATATCCCCAGTTTTCACTCGTGTGCCTTTTCAAGGATGAACAGTAAAGCACTGTGACACAGTGACCCATCTGCACTATGGTGGAAAAAAAAACCAGTTGAATATTTACAGCAAAAAACATAAGTAATCTCTGGTTTCATATCAAATTCCAAAAGGCCTCTTTGTGTGGTTTCAGTGGTTGAAAGAGACCACAGGCAAAGTGAAAATGACACCTGGAGAGCTGCCAAATAGGATCTTCAGTGGACAAAGGAGTTACTGGTCAGCAGGGAAAGCATATTTAGCATCCTGCTGGATTTATTTATTTTTTCCAGGCAGAGGCCTTGTGCCATGCAAAAAGCATCAGAAAGCTTAAAGGTGGGATACAACTACTCGTTCTCTATAAACATAACTTTTCTTGTGTCTATCCAGAGATGTTGGAAGAAGACAAACAACTAATTTTATTAGAGACTGGATTCTGAATATTTGGTCAAAACACTAAAGAAGAAGAATGTAGTTTTTTGTTTTCTATCACTAGAAGTATCACACGAATTACGTCAGAAATACATTTGATACAAAAAAAATAGTATACTAAAGCTACCATTCATTCAACTATGGTAGAGATTGTCACTATGTTGTTTATCAGCTTTGTGTCATCTCAGACTTACTTCCTTCTAACTGAAATTTGTTCCACAAAGTAGTAAAATTTTCATTTTGTGCACTTTTTTTTTTTTTTTTTTACAAAATGCATCATTTCAAAAAAGAAACCTATCATTTTTATATTAAAAAGTAAATTATGAAAAATGGAAGCTCATAGTATGTAGTTTTTTTTATTTTTACAATCCACAACATAAGGTAGTCTGACTTGAAAGTTACTGTGTCATTTGCTTTCCTAGATGCTTTAACTGATTTACTGTAGTGATACGTATTCTGAGGAAATAATTTATATAGGAGCTCATATTTACACTGGGAAGCAAGATGACTACATTAATTATGCAGACTGCAATAAAACAAGTTTCCCAACTTGTTGCTATAGATAAGACAGAATGTTGTCAATTCTCAGAATCAAATAGACTTGCTTTGATTGGAAGGGATTTGTCTAGTTTCAGCACTCCTACCATGAGCAGGGTTGCCACTCACCAGATCAGACTGCCCGGGGCCCCATCCAACCTGGCATTGAACACTTCTGATGGGAGTGGGATCCACAGCTCCTCTGGGCAGCTTGTTGCAGTGCCTCACCACTCTCTGATTAAAGAATTTCTTCCTAACATCTAACCTAAATCTTCCCACTTAGTTTAAAGCCGTTTCCCTTGTCCTGTCATTATCAGACCATGTTAAAGGTCAGTTTCCCTCCTGCTTGTAAGTTCCCCTCAAGTACTGGAGGGCTGCAATGAGATCTCCTTGGAGTCTTTTCTTCTCCAAGCTGAACAAGCCTGAATCTCTCGTCTTTTCTTCGCAGAGCAGGTGCTCCAGCCCTCTGATCATCTTTGTGGCCCTCCTCTTTGTCATTTCCTTAGATAAGCTTGCCAAAGTCTGTATACTTGGTCTTTTTCTTTAATCTGTGAGTAGTGCCATTCCATACTGTCACAAGCCATTTTACTGAGGAACTAGGCAAGAGCAGCTTGTGGTACGTGCTTGTATTCATACAGTTATGAGGACAGTCATGATGTTGTCATTAAGTGTTTAAATGACAGTGAAACAATCTGAAGAAATTCACTGTAATGAAAACGCTAATTTACTAAACTCTCAGTTCAGAAAATGGTCATCTAATTATGTAAGCGTAATTGTTATGCTGGTTATAATTGCAGTAGACTAGAGATTCTGAGGATTTCCTGGAAAACTTTCCTTCTCACTGCCTTAGTATGTGATCTAGCATCCTTTTTATACTTGACAAGGCTAGGCAGTTTTATTTGTAGTTTCCTCCCGTGTTTTATCTTCTGTATTCTAGATGGTTTTCACTGTGAGAGATGAGGGCCTTTTTTGTGTGTTTTTTGTTTTTCTTCCCAACAGTATTAGAACAAAGACTAAAGGCTCTTTTTATCCTGAGCAGATAGCAAATCACGCAGTTGCAGTGCTGCCCCCATCTGGTAGTTTTGCACCTGTGATTTAGTTTAAACATTCCTTTTAAGTTTTATAGTTTTATTAGGTTAAAAGTACTGGGAAGTTAGTGAATTAAGAAACTTAAAGACTAGAAACTTAAAGACTATACCCATTTAATTTGCCTCCCATGGAAGTGAGTTAACTAACTAAAGTTCAATACAGGCAAGACTTTTAAATGCAGCAAAACAAGTGGCAAAGTTAGCAAAGATTATATTAATGCTTCAGATTGTATGTTTTTGTTTATTCTTTCCCATGTTTGCCATGTTCAGTTGTTCTTAGTCACAGTGATCCTTCTGAATCTGTAATTAGCATCTGTGAGAAACTACTGTTTTTGTGGGGTTTTTTTGTTTGTTTTTTTTTAGCCAGTACTTAAGTACAGAGCAACAGATCTGAAAAGTAGATCAGTACGGATCTGATTTTGTTACCTGGAGACGAGGATACCGTAATACTGATTGGAGATATTATAGGAAACAGTGACTCATTTGTGAAGCATTTTTATTCTAGAGAATGCTCAGCATGATAACACTTGTAGTAGCAGAATGTGGATCTGACATAGCTCGTTTGTCTGGTACATCTACGTCTATTATAACACTGCACTGTTTGAGTATTTAGGACTTGTTCTTTAGAGTGCTGCAATGCAGTACTTTTGTAAGATAGGGAAAGCCTAACTCAGTTGTACAGAGAATGGAAGTAATTTAAGTGATTCATTTAGGTATGTATGAAAGTTTTGTGTCTAAATTGTGAGAGAGTTTCCTGAGTCCCACGTGATATATGGGACTGCTCTCTAGGTGAACTCGTGTTATTGTTAAAGAATAGAATTCGCATTTCTGAACACAGGAATGAATTTTAGCTGTCTTTTCAGTTATGAAAAATAAAAATTCAATTCAACTGACTTAAAGAAAAAAGATACATAAAGATATTCATATTTCCATCCTGAAAACATGAGGGTATTCAGAAGCAATGGTTGCTTGTGCACGATAGAGTTTGTTGACTAAAAGTAGTTAAACGTATGCTCGTATCTGCCAACATCTGAGTATTTTTATCTGTGGTTAATTTGTGAAAAATTACATTGCAGGTTACAATGTTGTAGTACAGATTCCCAAAGGAGCAACAAACATTGATATTCGGCAGCACAGCTACTCAGGGAAACCAGAAGATGACAACTACCTTGGTAAGGACCTCCAGCGTACAGCACTGACAGATGATAGCTTTCGTGCTCATGTCAGAAGTCTGCTCTAGACACATGTTGTCAGAAGCTCAATAAAGTCTTCAGAGTAAATATGTAATTACATTGTATCACCACTTGCCTGACTCTCTGGGTAGGTGTTAATTTTAATAATAATGAGATGATGGTAGGTTTCTGATTCCTGAATGTCTCACTTGTCAGAGAAGACAAGTTATAGCGTGATACTGTATGATTTTGTCAATTTTTGAGTTTGTTGTGGCCGTGATAATTAAATCATCATGAGCCAGCTAAAGAGCATTTGAGTTTATAAATATTGAAAACATATTTAGAAATGAAGCAGTCAGCAAGCTTACCAGACTTCTCATGTTTTTTCTATTTTTCTGTCATGTCTGAGTGTAAAGATAATATTTTGATAAATTTATTTATGAATTTGTGAGTATGTGATAGAAACAAAGAAATCACAAGTGAATGATACCAAAGATCTTGGTTGTTTTATTTCAGTGTAATCATGTTATCTCTGAAGTGCCTGAGAGTAGTATATTGATGCATAGTTTCTTTCTCCCTTTTTCCATTGTTTTATTAATGTTTACTTTGCTATTCATCTTTGCTATTACAATATTATTTTATACAATATTATTATTATTATTCTGAATGCATAATAATTCCCTTTTTCTTACTTTAGAATTTACTTTTAGTAGCTAATTAAAAATAGCTCCAACAAATAAAAGAATGTGCACTGTAGAAATATGTAGATGTTTGAAATACATAGAAATATGAATGATGTTTATTCTCTTCTTCAGTACCTAACTAAACTAATCTAAACTAACTAAATTTAAAGTGTGACTGTACTCAGCTTTCAGAAAAACAAATATTATTAAACGTATTATTGCAGAGAAATGACAACTGCTCAAATGAAAGCTGCCAATGGTTGAGATGGAATTAATGCATTAGAAATGTTTGATACAACTTTAAAATCTTACATGTGGACTAAAACATGGCAGTGTTGATGCAAAGGTATATTTTTAGAAGTTTTGATAGAAAGAAACTTCTAATTAAAATAGAAGCTTTACTTACATATTTATTTTACTTACAGCATTATCTGATGTTCATGGGAATTTTATCTTGAATGGAAATTTTGTTGTAAGCATGTCAAAAAGAGAAATCAACATACATGGAGCAATTTTTGAGTACAATGGTTCAAACAATACAGTAGAACGAATTAACAGCACTGATAGGATTGAAGAGGAGTTAACCTTACAGGTGAATATTTACCTTTTTTCATGAATTTGAAAATTGGCTATGTGGTCATTGTGTTCACAATCTTATGTCATGCTCAAATTTACTGAAAAACAGTTATTTTATCTCAATTAAGGTTTTGTGTGTAGGGAATTTATACAACCCTGATGTGCGTTATTCATTCAATATTCCAATAGAAGACAGAAGTGATCTGTTTACGTGGGATCCCTATGGACCCTGGCAGGACTGCAGCAGGATGTGTCAAGGTAGTGTAAATTCTTCTGACGTCAGATCCAAAGAGCTGAGGGCATTTAGGATGGCACTAGTCTTAAGTACTCAGATTTTGTTACGTCTGCTTGTAAGGAAGAAACTCAGCATTTTCAGTAAACTTTAGGTGCACATAGCATTTAAGGGCAGAATGTCTTCACTTTTTCTCTTTTCAGTATAATTCTGTACCCAGAATTATGTTTGTGTTCCCTCCCTTTTTAACTATGGGAGTGGTTCATAGAAAGTAGTTGAATCAAGTCTAGTACATCCTTCGTAATTGTATGTCTACTAAGATATATTTAGCAGCTGTTACAGTACTTCCAGATGGTGACTGACTGGTTTGCCTGGTATTTTTCATATGTTTTTCTGTGTTTTGGTTATCTGCTACTTTAAGTGGAGCTATTTGGAAATATAAATTTAAACCAATATTCCATATGCTATTACAGCCTAAAAATAGAGCCACAATATGTATAAAGTGTATCTATGAAGTGTGTGTGCTCAGATTTTTTTTAATAGATTCTATTAGCAGGTGCTTTCCCGTACTTGAGATAGATGGTGAATTTCTGCCAATTTTGAGTCAGGCTGAAGACATACTCATGTGCTAGAGAAGCATAACATCTGCCAACTGTGGTACTTCTCCAACCTGAAAGACTCCAGGTCTTTTAGGTACTTTGTGCTCAAACTTTCTCCTTCCTTAAAGAAAGGATCATGACCTCTTAGGTAACACAGTGGCAAATGTGATTAGGATGAGTCTGTTCTCACCAGGAAGGTAGCCAGATGCACAGAGCAGCATGGTTCAGCAGATTTTACTCTATACAAAGATTAATGCTAATGGAGTATCTCAGCTAAATTCCTAAATGATGAATGAAATCCATTATTGTAAAAAGGCTCTCTTATTTCCACCTGCTTTTCACTTCTTTGCAAGGTATTAGAAGAAGAAGAATGACGTGCATACGTAGAAGTGATCATGTGGTTGTGTCTGATCAAAGATGTGAATATATACCTCCTGTTCCAGATGTCTCTGAAGAGTGTAATACGGAGTGTGAATTAAGGTAAAAAGAGTTTCTTCACTAATTGAACTACTGTGGTCTTTCTTACTTTTATTGATAGAGATTGAAACGAAGGAATTGACTGCTTTATTCTTCCTTCCTCCACTCCCTCTCCTTCCATCATCTGTCACTTCTCCAATCTTTCCCTCCTTTCTCAAATCTGTGTGTGTGTGTGTATATATAAACTATTTATATAGTTGGTTTATACAGTAGGCCTACAGTTCTGCAATTAAGTAGAATTAATGTGTTTCTTTTCTAGTTTATATTCATAAAGCTCAAAAAAATTGTTTTACTGAACAGAATACGTTTTTTTACCAGAACTGTACCTACTGTAACTGAAACTAATTTGGAACACAGGTTTTTTTTTTTTTCCACTCCAAGAAAGCCCTCAATGAAGTGTTCAGAACATAAAGGTTAGAATTATAGCTTATATTTTTCAAAATCACCTGGGAGTTTTAGACAGGTCCTTTAAAGATCCTGTAAATTTAAAAAGATGTTTTTAAAACTGGGTTAAGTTCTTTTATATTGCTTTGAAAATTCCAGTCGTGACTAGCTATTCCCTAAAATGCAATTCTAGGCACTTTCTCTGAGTGCTTAATTAACTTAATAAATCATAGTTAGCCTTTCTATAACAGTTTATCTTTGCAGGTGGCACAGCATTGGCAAAAGTGACTGCACATCAAAGTGTGGCCCGGGGTATCGATCTATAGAAATCCACTGCATGAAGTACTCCGTTTCAAAAGGACTCAGTGCCCTGGTGGATGATAGATACTGTGCTGATCAGCAGAAACCACCAACCAGAGAGCCCTGTCATGGCGACTGTATGTTAACAAGCTGGCACTACACAGAATGGTCAGAGGTATGAATTCAAAACCTTTGTAATTATAGTGTTGTAGTTCTAGTTAGTGTTCGTAGGAAATCTTGGTTTCTATTTATATATATTTTTCAGTTTAAATAACTAAAAGAAAATAATGCTTGACAAATCCAAAATGGCCAAAGGTACAAATTCAAAACCTTTTAGCATTAGACTTCTAATTAGTGCTCATAACAACTCTTGTTTTTTTCTAAATATATATATATATATTTAGTTTAAATAACTGAAAAAAAAAAATAACGTTATATGAATGAAATGTTGTTGGAAGAGGTGATACCGGACTCTGGATTTTGGTAACTGCTGGACATGATTCCTCATACTCTTGTAGGAAGCTCTAGCTGTCTACACTAGTTCACAGCTTGTATTTAGAAGTCAGCAGAGAATATCAGGGCATATTTTATTTGGAGCCTTAGTAATTTAGTACTGTGTGTACTGGAGAAAAAGAGTACAGTTTCAGCTTTAACCTTCATTAATGAGTTTTGTATTGGAGCTGCTAAACAAGGTGCCAAGTTTATCTCAGGTGAACACAGTAGCAATGTTTAACTTTGATGTAGCTACATTTGTCTAGCACTGTGCTTTTCACCTCAAAGACCAGTAACCTATTTTGACCTGTGTTTTTCCTGCTATGCTTCCTATTTCATAATATCGTCTGAATGCTCAGTGCTCCAGGAGCTGTGAAAGAGGCGTCAGAACCAGAGAGGCTTTCTGTTTGAACAACTTGGGTCGTCATCTTCCTGACAGAGAATGTCAGGAACTTCCAAGAGTTGTAACACAGAGTTGCAATGAATTCTTGTGTCCAAGCTGGTCTGCTAGTGAGTGGAGTGAGGTAATGAATTATGTAAAGTTTAAGACTCCTTTGGGCCTGATCACCAATATAAAAATAATCTGAACTGTGTTTTTTGTTCTGGTTATTTTGGAGCACATGAAAGTGTTATAGGACTGCACTGATGTACCTCTCAGGTGTACAAACAGCATGAGAACTTCTGAAAACCACACCTAGATTTAATTTTTTCTCAGAAATTTAATTACATTAAAGTGATATAGCAAAAGCTCCTTTATCTGGTCATACATGTGCCTTTCTTTTTTTCTGAAGCAATGAACCTTCAGCCAACTGAAGAGCAGAATTATATCCATTTCATTGTAGATTTTATATATGTAATAGAATGATGGATGGCTTAAACAGGTTCTCAGTGAAAGCTGTGACATGTGCACTCATATTTTAACTAAATGTTTTTGTTCTATTGAAAATAAGCAAGTTGTACTTTGTTTTCATATTTTATGGCTTTAGAAACTTAATAGTGATTATTTATATTATGTGTTTGAGTTGATGTTTACTAGAAATGGAGAACTCACACAATAACTAGTTCTGTTGCATGAAGTACATTCAAGGAATATTTTTGTGAATTATGTAATCTTCAAAATCCTGCAGCTTGCTATAAAGAAGTGAACTCTTTACAACCTGATTATTATTTTACAGTGCCCTGTGACATGTGGCAAAGGAATGAAACATCGACGAGTATGGTGCCAACTTAATGATGAACAACTGAGAGACGATTTCTGTAATCTGAATGATAGACCAGGATCAGTAACACCATGTGAACTTCCTGAATGCGCATCTTGGCAAGTAGGCCCTTGGGGAGCAGTGAGTACATAAGTATTTCTGGCTCTTTGTTGCTATTTCAGACCATGAATGATCACAGAACAACACCTTTTATGCATTTTAATTGGAACTTAAGCAGCTATTTGAAGGTGTATTGGTTCACATGTTTGTTTGGTTCTATTGACCGTCTAGCCTGTAATTTAGGAATACCCTCATGTAAATTAAATGCTTCAAGTAGCCACTAACTTTGAGCCTTAATATAAAAAATTACTAATGATATTTCTCATTAACATGTTTCATCTCCAAAATAATGAAAATGTAGATAGCATAGCATTCAAATGAATGAGAAAAGTAAAAGACCAAGTATTTATAGTTGCACCAGCATGTTTAATTTATAGCTTGAATTAAGATAATTGAAGTGTATATGCTAAATAACAGGAAACAAGTTGTTTATCCCAGTCTGTTGCACACCCTCCAACATACTGCAGGGGGCAGAGTGGGGAAAAGGAGGAAGTGGTGATATTTTGCAAGTACTGTTGTGCAATAACCAAAATACTGTTTTGTTGTGAACGCTGTTTTAACACCATATGGTCTGATGTGAAGAAATTTATCTTCATCCCAATACGTGTTCCTATTTATGCTAGAGAGTTTTGAAATAGAAAATGGAATGAAAAAATAATTTTGTTTAAACATAGTGCTATTTCAAATGTGTGACATTCTTAACAGTGTACTGTAACGTGTGGACGTGGATACCAGATGCGTGTAGTCAAATGCGTTACTGGGACTTACAGAGTTATTTTGGATGATGACAGAGAATGTAATGCTGCTACTCGTCCTAGAGATAACCAAGTAAGTTAAGAAATAACTTCCAGTTGGTTGAGCATCTTAGCTGAAAGCATCTAAACACAAACATTGTCTATTGACTTCTTGGAGGAACTTACAAGAAATGAGTTCTAGAGCGAGGAAACTATATACTCTTTTTCCGTGCTATTTGACGTGGAGAATAACACGGAAATTGGAGATTTGAAAATTTGATACATGTTGAAGGGATCCAAAGAACTGATTATTTGTAAATACATTTTTTTAAAAAGCTCCAATTTGTAGAATAAATTAGGGTGACTGCTTGCTGTTGTACTACGTAATCGCACCTAGCTAGATTGGAGTTCTGCTCCAGAATTCTGTTTGTTCTTTAAAGATAGATGTACTTACTTGAGGAAAGCTTTGATAGTGGAAATAGTAATTTAAAACTCTGTAGACATGAATTGTATATGGTTCAATATGGTATTAATATGGGTCTCTACACTTCCTCCCCATCTCTGTTTAATTACTTTATCTCTCCTTAATTTAAATCTATTGTTTTTCAGAAGAAATGTCTACAATAAGTTACATACATACAAATGAATAGCAATTAATGTTAAACATGCTACATATTAGTTTGTTGATCTGGCTACCAGATTGCATTTACATGCAGTTAGGCAGGTAACCACTTATCTCTAGGAGGGCAGGCTCTGATTCTGATCTTTTTTTTTTTTGAGAGCAAAAAAAAAAATAGGGTATTGGGATCCAGAATATACCTTGCACAAGTCACCAGCCTACTGATGGCTTCTTGAATAAGATTCCAAAATGTAAAAGCCAAGCAATGAGTACAAATTAATTTCCTCTCCACTCAAAATTGGTTTGAGTATGCTTCATATTTGGGGTTGTGATACTTCTTCATCCGTTGACTGAAACTGAACAATTTATTGTTATTGGTAACAGAAGGTATGAAGGACAGCAGAGCTGCTTTTTTCTCTCTGTTCTGTATTGCACGTGGCTCTGAAACAGAACAGTCATGTTCATGTCAACTGTCTCCAGCAAGCTACTAAATATGGCTCTTTCTCAAACTGCAAATATTAGCTATTACTAATTCAGAATTAACGTTAAATAGATTGTCTTCACCTCTCTATTTAAAACAAAACAATTTGTTAAAAACCTTTGAATAATGCCACTGAAAAGTAGATTTACTGGTTAATTAATGCTGGCATATTGTAGTAAAAGGGTCTGTCATTGTGGGAGCCATCTGCTTTACATTTGGCTTTTCCTAAACTTAGATTTTGAAAGCTTTTTTTTTAAACCCCATAGGAATGTGAATTGCCCTCTTGTCCAGAAACTACAAAATTATGGACTACATCGTTTCCTCTAATCCATGTAGGAAAGGTGACCCAATGGCGATATGGATCATGGACCCCAGTATGTAATGTAATGGTGATCACAGCCATCAGAGCTGTTCTCCATTCTTTCTCCCATTTTCTGTAAAACCGTCATTATTATATTTTTCAGACCAAAATCTGCTTGAGATAATTTTTAAAGAAATTCTGATTTTTTTTATTTATTTATTTTTTTTTAAGAACACGTTAGTTTGTTGTTTTTTTTTTTAAAGGAGATGGACACTTCCAGCCAATTCTTAAGCCTAGCCAGGGGAAATAAAAGAAAAACAAGTGAGTGGGGTTTGAGAGGCTGGAGTTGTGAGCAGACTAGTTTTGATATGATTAAGAACGTTCAAGGAGATGTTTTAAAATAATTGATCATTTTGTGAGAATGGAAAACATCTTTCATTCAAAAATATGATTTACATCTTGTATACTTGAGTAACATATTAAATTGTTTATATCTTTAAAGATCCAATTATACACAACTTCTAAAATAAGCAACACAGACCCAGCTGCCATATGCACTAACTCTGTTTAACCAAAGAGTGTTTAATTTTCATAGTGATGAAAATTAGTTGTATTTGACAGAATTATAAAACTTTAAAATCATCTGTAAAAATGTACTTGTCTGTTAATCCCATGAGGTTCTTAATGAGGCATATAGCAATTACATTTTTGCTGAAAAGGCTTTAACAGAACAGTAGTAAAGAGTGCATAAAGTGGAGCTACATAGAGGCTCTCTACTAAATCCCCATGGTACTTTTTATCTATAAAGACATCTAAAGGGGCTCAATGGATTATGTTAATATGAATTAGAATGTGATTACCAGGTTTTTATTACATCAGTTCATGTAAATGTTGCATCACTATGGAACAACTAGATCGTTCTGGAAGCTGCTCTCTAATGTTTCTATTGTTAGTGAATTTAAAAATTCCCTTTGCAACTGTATAATGATTCCATATTAGAGTTTAAATGTTTCCTCTTAAATATGCTGAATTACTTTCTAGTAAGGCTCAGCACTTCAGTTTCAATCCTAGAGGAATTCTTAAGACCAAAACCATTCTTAAGACCTAGCAATATTCACTTCCTTCCTGAGTGCATGCCTCTGTACTTGACACTCAGGTATCACTGTGAGTTGGAAGTCTGGTTGTCAGTGATTAATATTAAAGTCACGCTGATACTAAGCTATGCTAGCATTTTTGATGCTTGCTTGATCTCTCTGATCTCCTGGAATGCAGTTAACATGGATTGTCCTCTGACAGTGTTCAGCATCCTGTGGGAAGGGTGATCGTGCTCGCTATGTGAGCTGTAGAGATGCTCATGGAGGAATAGCAGATGAGTCTTTCTGTGCTCATTTGCCACGTCCAGCTGAGGTTTCAAGTTGCTTTAGCCCATGTGGAGAGTGGCAAGTTGGAAACTGGTCCCCTGTAAGTATTGCTCAGATTGTTGTTCTTTTTTTAAATGTATAAAAAACTGGAATTTCATATTCTGTACATGCATGTTTTATATTGTCAAATGTAAATGTCTTTGATTATTAGCTGTCAGTGTTCTGTCACAAACATTGGATTAATTTTTGGTCAGTGCACAGTTACATGTGATAGTGGAATAATAACAAGACAAGTTATCTGTGTCAACTACCATCAACAAATCAACGAGAATTACTGCGATCCTGAAGGCCGTCCCTCTAAAGAACAAGAATGTAACATGCCACCATGTTCACCAGTTTATCACACTCCGAAAATACATGAGCATCCAAGTCATTTTCCAGAAGCAGGTTATCCTCCAATACGTCATCCGCTAGACAGTGTGAACCAGTGGAATCATCCTTCTGTAGGAGGATATCAATGGAGGACTGGACCCTGGGGAGCAGTAAGAAAATTTTGTTTTTCTATGTTAATTTATCTCAGTTGTGAATATACATTTGGAGAAATGTTATCGCTGCACAGAGTTGGTGAAAAGTACATTGTTTTAAAAAGTACCATTATGAAAAATATATTCGATTTAAAATCTGTGCAATTTCAACTTTCAAACACTTCTACATGATAATCCCTATTTGCAAATTTCCAGTTTTGAATGCTAATATATCTTTTTTAAGTTGTTTTAAGCAACACAGTATACATTTTTCTAATGATACAACAGTGATATTTGTCTCTACATGTTTTGGTAGTGCTCTAGTACTTGTGCAGGTGGATTTCACCGTCGAGTTGTAGTATGTCAAGATGAGGAAGGAAGAAGCGCTAGTTATTGTGATGAGGCAAGTAAACCTCCAGAGTCAAGACACTGTGATTCTGGACCCTGCCCACGATGGAACTATGGAAACTGGGGAGAAGTAAGACCATTTCATTTTCAAGCGGAAACATTGCTGCATAAGCTTAGAAATAGTATCAAAATAATTTGAATGTGAATCGAACCGTTCTGTTAAGTTTTGAAAAATAATGAGTTTCAACGTGTTTATTTATAATTTATTCTTTGATGAAATCCAGAACTGTAGTATAAATATAGGTAGCATAAAAATAAGTCTAAAAGAAGTATTCTAAGTTAAAACTGGCTTATCTGGCATTCTAAGATTACCTCTTATGTTTTATGCCCTCTTCTCTTATTCTTGATACACTAATATCTAGAAGCCTAGAAAATAAGACAAAATGAGTGATTTCCTGTTTTGGCCAGATCTAGCCATTTAGTTCTCAAGGACAGTCTGAGTGTTGTTTTGTGTTTATTCTCACAAATAGTTATTTTTCTTTGGTAGGGTAGACTTTCTGTAACAGATGTTTTATAGACATTCACTTGATCAACTATTAAATTGTAGTTTTGTAAATTTTTGATGAAAGAATAGTTTTTTCTTTATATGAACTCAAACTGTACATCTTTTTTCTTGAATTGGATATCCAGGGAATGCTAATGTAGGCGTAGTAAGTATCAGCATGTATTTATTATCACGTTAATAGTATTTGATGACTTGCAACAAAAATTTTGTGTATAAATTTCTATGTTTTAGTGTACCCAAACATGTGGAGATGGAATAAAGACAAGACTGGTGATATGTCAGCTTCCTACTGGCCAAATGCTGGGTGATCAAAACTGTGAAATTCTAGACAAGCCACCTAATATGGCACAATGTAATGTGCATTCTTGCCCTGGTGATGTTTCATGGCATCGGGGACCATGGAAATCGGTACGATAGCATTCACTGATATTTTCTGCTTTCTGTTCTTTCTGTCACTCTATTTCCCCACGGCTTTCGAAAGTTGTATTATTATTTTATTTGGCAACAATGAAATAATAGTGCATGCGGAACACAGTCTGTATTTTTGTTAAGCAAATGCTCCTGCTGACATTGAATTAAATGGGAAATAGCCATTTTCTTCAATGGGAACAGGTTTCATGTTCTGTAAAATATCATACAGAGTATTTTGAAAATTGACATGAATAATTATCACTGATAGTGATACCTACTGGGTTGATCTGTTCCGAAGAGTTATGTTTGATCTGTTTTAATTTAAAAGTATATGCTGTAATTTATACGGCAGTATTACCTGCATATTTATATTTGTAAAAAACAAAAACAAACAAGTCTTTTTAGTACTTAACATTTATCTATTAGTATATTTAAATATAAGCTATTTCGCTTATCTATATTACACTTTGTCACAAAACAGCATTTTACTCCATATTGAATGTACATTTGTGTATAAAGGTTTATATTTGTGGTTTTAAAACAATGACTAATTAAAGTTGTGTGTGTATAATTATGTATGTAACTATAATATGTTATTGTCTATATGTCACTGTCTATTAATGTATTAAAATGCTTACAGTAATTACCATTGATCTTTAAAATTGCCACTAGCAGATAATTCACATTAAGAAGCACTCGTAGCATATTCTGCAGAAGAGAGAACATTATATTCCTTCTAGCTATGAATGCGACAACAATATTTATTAGTTATTGTGCTCAATTTTAAAGAGATTAATGGCAAAGGTGTGTGGATCTAATTCTGATTCCATTCAAAATTATTCCAAAAATGTCATTAACATCTCTGAAGGATGGGCTAAGGATACAATTCTTTACATTTATCTTAATAGGATTCTGTAGTTTCATTCTTTGAATTATCATAGAAACATTTCTTTTTAAATATTGTCCAATTTCAAGTTTGAATAACTGATTAGTGTTTATATAATCTATTCTTATTTATTGCAAATAGAGTTTACCATGGAAGTTTGAATTAATAAGCTCTCCCAGTTACCTCTTCCACTGTGCAAACAGAATTTTGGTTTTATGTTTAAAGGATACCAGAGTATCTTCTTTAGCTGTTATTCAAATAACTGGAGATGACTTACTGTTTAGTAGTTCTTAATTAATGTACGTACTTCAGGGGCCAAGAAGGTAAGCAGGGCTTACATACAGACTATTGGAAGCAAGGGAATTTTTAAGCACTTGCTTCATGAGGGATAACTTTGACCTCACTGAATGCTGGCTTTGTCTCTGCCCAGCCAGTTCAGAGTGGGTGTAAAAAAAATACTTAAAAAACCCTTTTTCTCATTTAGCTTTAGTTTTTTTTTTTTTCTAAGCCATATCTGAACTAAAGCTTTAGCTCTCTGATTATTCCAGGTTTTTCAGAATTTCCTGTTGAATTTTATGTTCAAGTGGAAATAGATTCCCAGTATCTGCAAAGATTTTTCTGGAATTTATCCAGACTAGAGTAAAACCCTGATCTACAGCAGACCACGATGAGCTGGCGTTTAGTGATTTATAATGCAAGGCTGCTTGAGCAAGTTTAATTCTTCCAAGGGAAGAAAAGTTATTAAAATTATTCAGAGTTCAGTTCTTCAAAACAATGTTTATCTTCCAAAGCAATAAATGAATGTCTTGAATACCCATTTCCTTATCCGAATTTAATAGTAATATTCAGAGATATGAGAGGCAGGCAAAAGCACTTCTAGTGTTTGCTCTGGGAGGAAAGGCTTTTGCGATGTCCAGTACGCGCTTACAAAGCATTTCTTCTAGGACTTTTTAGCAGTAAATTTTGAGGATTTATAACTATGCAATAGAAATAACAATCCTGGATGCAGAAATTTCTGTGACTGGCTTGTATTTCAAAGAAGGCAGCTTTTGACTTCAGAGAATTAGGTAATTATTGATTAACTTTAATTCCATTCTATTGATGTAGTGAACATTACAAAAACCACTTAGCACAGATTCTGAATGTCAAAGTGAGATATGCAACGTGTTAGGGTATCTTTCTACCTTTAGTGCAAGCTAGGTACTTCTGTTTCAGGATAACAAGCTTGTTTATACTTGGTTCTAACTCAGAAGCAAGAAAATTTATTCTAGCATGGGGAAAAAAAAACTTCAGCTAATGTTCAGTTCTGTTCCAAAAATTACCATTAAAAGTATTTATAGTTCTTCATCTTGGGATAATGCTTTTTGTACATACATTATGAATAATAAGCTACTACTAATTGTACAGCATGAGAGAAGAGGTAAATTATGGCTCAAGCATAAATTAATGTAAGCAATTATTTAATTAATTTTAATCAGAATCACAAACATTGACTGAATTCTTGAAACTGTGATTAAGTCCATAATTTACATATTTGTAACATCCAAACCAGAGAAGGACTCTCGTTTTACAAGCAAGAGTGCTAGGAAACACACCCTTTTGCTTGAAAGATTAATTCATTTCATCTGGAGGTCTTGGAGAGACTCTAACAATGTTTTATTTGTAGAATGTAGCTTACTTTTTTGGCTTTTTTTTCTTCCAACCAGGAACTGAATAATGCTGTTCCTTTTCTTGTCTTTGTATCAAATTTCAGAGAAAATGGAGTGAGTTTACACAGTCTCTGCTCTCAAGGGACTCTCAATGACTGTCTTGTGTGCAACACTGGAACAGGTTGCCTAGAGGTGGTAGATGCTCCATTCCTGGAGATATTCAAGGTCTGGCTGGACCAGGCTCTGACCAACCTGATCTAGCTGTATGTGTGTAGGTGTCCCTGTTCCTTGCAGGGCATTTAATCTAGATGACCTTTAAGGATCCCCTTCCAGCTCAAATGATTCTATGGTGCTATGAATATTCATGACAACTCCTAATGTAAGTGAAGTTGATACAATATTGTAGAATCATCCCTAAATTCAAATATTTCAAGATAATAATTTAGCCTGATTGGCTTAGATCTAAGTACACTACCTCAATTTTGATATGTGCAAATTATGATATATACATATTTTGCTGTATATACATATTTATAATGTGTTTAAAACTTAAATAATACTTGAGGTAGGTAGATTGCGTAGCTGCTTGTTTCAATGGAGTTGCACCACCAGTAAAAACTTGGGCTGTGGATATTTCCCTCTTAGGCTGTTCTAGTCTTTGGTGAAGGGATTGAAGCAATGATCCAAAACTACAGAAAAGAATGAGTAAATTACAAGCTACAAAGTATGGAAACCATATGTCACATTATCTAATGTCAAGAAAAATTCCATAGCATTCTGACAGCTGCCTAACTGTGCTTTGTTCTAATACAGGTTTTTTGTGTTCTTCCTTATTTTTAACAATTCATTGTTGGGTTTTTGTGCTTAGCTCATGTGGTAATACCTGAGATTTATTGCATTATATTTTATCATAGTGCTTTTCTGTCTTAAGGATAAGTTTTTTGTTTTTTGTTTTTTGGTTTTTTTTTTACAACAAGCATGAAAAGGGAAAGTATTACAGATTTGCAGAGACTTTAAAACTATCCACAATGACAAGATTTAACAGTTTTCTCCTATAATTCTTTTGGGATAATCTGTCTTTATTTAGCTCAAGAACGCTGTGTTGTCCCATATCCAGATGCTTCAGCATTCTTAGCCAAACGATTGACCAACAACTACCTGCCAGTATTTTATGTCAGAATACAATCAAATCATCAGTTAGTCAGTTAAATGGTTAAGATGTAACAGTCCTTCAGTGCGTTTACATGTAGTCTTGCAAAGTTTTCATGAATAACACCAATATAAATTAACTGTACTAGAGAATCAAATGCTCTAGTTAGCACACAGCACACAGTAATATTAACTAGAATTTTACGTAGAAATGCAGTAACTGACATGTTTGTCACACACCAGTAGTTTTCAGGGACTAAGGCCTGGTTGGCTGCAGAGGTTAAGTATAGCAGCAGATACAGCGAGGGCTTCCCAAACGCAAGCTGCTTCCTCCCATGTGAAATGCAGTATTTGGCTGGGAAAGAATTTGACATTAGCGAGTTAAGGGATTTCTGGTGGAAAAGCCCCGGTGCGGTACCTGAACAGACTAGGTGATTTACACATACTTTTTGTTTGACTCTTTATTCTGCTGTTCAGGCTTTTTATTACTGACCAAATGAGCTTTTCTTAACAGAGGCTTTTTATGGAGACTTTAAGAGACTTCACTACATTGAACTACTACCTGAAGCTTCCTCCTTAAATCTCAATTTCTTTTAAGTTTTGGTATTTTTCTCTTGGTTAAATGGTCATATCTTACTTTCTAGCCCTTTTTCTTCTTGTGAGCTGGGATGTGATACATCCATCTTTTCAAAGTGAAGATGTATGAATAATTTGTCCTCAGGCCTTCCGGATAGCATTGGTTCTGTCAGATAATAATTTTAGGTTTCTTTTCTTGTTTACTTTAAAGTTTTAGAAAATATTTTCTGTGATGAAAGGGACCTTAATTTAAAAGTGAACAGACATGGCTTTCCCAAAAGTAGTGATTTTGCAGAGTGCTCTTACATCTGTTCAAACACTATTAAAATAACAAAGCACTGACAACAAACCAGCCAGGTCAATTACACCTTGTATTGGTCTAGAAATCCATCGTCCCAGAGGAGTGTTTTGCTAACCATTCAAATTACATTTTAAAAGTCCTGTAAAAATTCGGTTCAGGAATGTTAGATTTTTTTCTTTGATTATTTTTGTTGTTCTGTTTGGTTTTTATTTTTGGGGGATAACAGTATAAATCTGGTTGTGCTGAGGTGTTTTTGTTATCACTGTTACAGATAATATTTAACCCTTTCAGAAGACAAACACGTTTGTTTGAAATTTTGATTAAAACAAGCTTTTTTTCCTCTGTCTTATATTTTCATCTAATTTTGTCAGTAATTGACTTGTGATTTCACAGTTTAGGCATATTGAGTGGATCAGTTCATTTTCTAAGTTAACTTTAAGTGTCAGAAATTCCTATTACCCTTCAGACACATAATGTAATAGTCTCTAAAGTGGCTATTTTTCTAATTTTTCAGTTTTCTGTCAAGTTAATGCTTTGGAAAGATTTCCATAGAATTCTGTCTTTGCACTAGTGGAAGAAGTCAAGAGAATAAATTTATTTCTAAAAATTATCATTCCAGTCCTCTTTCAGTGATGTTATTGCCAGGCCTCCCATCAACTTCTGCAGGAGCAGAAGCAGCCCAAACTTGCATAAGTAGAATGTGTATTTGTTTCCATTTTAATGAAAAAAAAAAAAAAAAAAAAAAAAGTATGATAAGTGCCTTCATTCATTTTTCTAATGTGTAAAAAGTATTTATATCTTTGAAGATAATCTTTTATATTAAAAGAGAATTCAGGATCAGTGAATTTGGTTTTCAAAACCAGCTTCAGCCTTATACCTCTACTTCTGCTGCTGCCTAATGTCCAACTTCAGAATACCTCATTACCAATACAGCACATTTATTTAATATCCCTCTGGCTGAAATCTTAATGTTAGCATACGCTATTCATTTTTAAAAATTCTGGAACTTGGGAGTGTCTTTTCAGAGATAATTGATAACATATGTCACTACCCAAATAATGTCATAGAACAGGCTTGGGATAGTGGATTTCTTTTAGGGCAGTTCTGAATGAATACGAAAGAAAATAATTGTTTCAGAAATTCAAAAACAAATATTTATGTGTATTGTTCATCGTATTTAGAGGAAATGTCTCCATTTTGGTGCTATGTTGCCTGTATAGCTTGAAATAATAAATAAGTTGTAATGTATGTCTGATAATTTAATTTAATGACTGTGATTTGTGTCTGTGAAATACAGCTGCATTTTAACCCTTCTTTTTCAATGCATGTTGTGTGGCTTTGTGCTTATATTTAACATGTCTTTTATTAAGGAATGCTAATGTTTAAAGTTCTTAAAAAAAAAAAAAAAGGAACTAATTTCTTTTGCTGAAAGTGTTTTTAGCACTGAGTAACTTCTGTGCGCAATGAACGTCATGTGATATTTTACTGACATCATTTTCATGGGGTTAAGCATCTTTAAAATTTCCTGTGTAAAAGATTAAAGGTTGCTGTAAAATTTGAAAAAGCTCCTAAAGTTGAACAACAACAAAAATGTGAACTTTGTTAGTGATAAAAGCAGCAACTGATCCTGTTGGACAATTAGACTGAAATAAGGAGTTGATCTCTGATGATGAACTCATTGTCTCTGATCTTTGATTATGAAGCTTAAAGATAATGGTTATTTAACAACTTATGTTGGAGTTGCAATTTTACAGTACAGTCCTGCTTCCACTCAGGGACAAACGACACAAAACTGAGGGTCGTAACACAATGCACAACTCGTATAATCTCAAAAAACTAAAGCACTCTTACAAGTTTGTGTAGCTTTCAGACCTTTCCTTTTGAAAATGGACAAGTAAGAAGGAACCTAGTTGGAAAACAAAGTAAAACTAGGAATATCCCAGAGGAGGATAGCAGGTGATCCTGGTCGTCCTTAATACCATTCCTAAGTATTTATAGTCATTCATTGAAAATGAGTATAAGACTACTCAGGCATTTATTTCTTTTTGTAGTGTAGGAGCATTCAGAAAAGCTAACAGGTTTTGGGTGGTCGGATCCATGGAAAAACCATTCTGAGCTGCCTGTGGCAGTTCTGAGAATCCCAGTCAATGCTCATTAATATTGCCCCAAAGTGTTTTGAGGCCCAAATTTAAAAGCTATGAAACATAGACTGAAGCATTAATATTGTTAAAAATTTGTGAAGGTTAATACATGCATATTTTGTTTAGCTGGCATGCATTAGAATTCCCAACGCATTCTGTAGCTCTCTATGAGATCCCATCCTTTCTGAGAAAATGGGTAACTGTGGGATACAGACTACTCCACTAAGGTAGGCTGCTATACTGATCAGTAGATGTGCTAGCATGAATGTATCTATGGCCCTTGCACTTCAGTGAGAGCAGGCTTAGGCACTTAGATTTCCTGATGAATTAGTCCTTCAGAAGCTTGCATATTTGCTAACATTTTTGCACATGGCTGCGTGCAGTGTTGGAAAGATTGGTCTGTAAGTAATTGAAAATGTACAGAAGAATGTCTTAGGTTGAAGATAAACTGGAAGGCACATACAAAGGTGGGTGAAATGCATTTCATATTATCTACATTATACTTGTAAACTCATATTCTTGCCCAATTAATATTTAAAGTGTGTGGTTTTTTTTTCCAATTCTTTAGCTGATATTTAATTACATTTTTGATGCTTTTAAAGAGTTTGAAATGTTTTTAACAAAACTGTGTCGTCCCAGTATACACTGTTAATTTTAGAACTTTTTTTGGAAAGTTCATATACAAAACCTTAACTTTTAGTCAAATGAAAAATGAAATGACACATAGCACATATTGCTTTAATTTATGAGCTACTGTTTTGCTGCAGTTCACATGATTGAAAATGATAAATCAAAGACTACATTTACGGACATCCAATGTTTCCGTTTGATCATGTTTGCCTTTTTGCAAATCAGCCAAAATTGGTCTGCCATGGTGTGACTGTTATCTCATTATTTTTATATTCTGTTGAAAAGACCCTGGATCTTAAGATAAAGTGAAGTTTAAAAAGCGAAAAATATATAAACAAATTATTTTTTCTGTGCAACTCTTCCGTTTCTGAAAGTGTAGACCTCACACCAAGAGATCCTCTGTCATTAAAAATATGGACCATCTTTTACTGTGAAGATCCAGTCATAAAAAGTCACTCCTAATGAGCAAGCTTTACTGTTCAGTGAGAAGGCAGACTGTGTCATTACCAGGCCTTTGCTCAGTTTTCCCAAGCGTCTCAAGAGGCATGAGCTGCACCCCCTGTGATGCACCCTTAAACCATGTCTTATTGTTGACAGTAATCATGAATTCAGTTTGGGTTACAATTTTGGGAGGTTGTTTGTTTTTGTATGTGGGTTTGTGTTGTTTTATTTTTGAGGTAGGTGGCTATGGTGGCATGCACAACTGCTGACTTGATTGAGTGCACCCCTTGTTCTCCCTTTGGGAAGTGCGACTGGAAAGTTAGCCATTTATTGGAAATGAGGGGGGAAAAAGGTGTTTCTTTTCCTTTGGCTTTCATTATATTTCCTAAGGTCTCCTGTCTCCATCCCTGCCTTCCTTTTTTCTTGATACTTGTTTCTTATAATTTGTCTCCAGTCCCGCTGCCTTCATTTAATTACGTAAAGGTGTTACTTGGGTTGTATGTTTGTGTGGGGAAAAAAAGAATGAGTAAGACTTGCTAAGACAAGACAAAATTTTGCCATCTGCAACAATGCAGTGATAAACATGCCTGCACTGGATATTTTTGGAGGTTCCTAAAGAACCCAAGGGCAGAATAATCATTCCATCTTGTGAATTTAACACAAACGTGTATCTGTAGATAAGATTTTTCAGAAAGTGAGGTTCTACCTCTGTTCCTGTTTGCCAGTAATTTCAGGAGTGGAGAGGCAGAATTGACTGGGTTTGGACTTTGATTTCCTGCTGTTCTTGTATTTTTGCTTGTTGCTTTTCCTCAGCCATCTGTCTCCGTTGTATATATCATGCAGCTGAAAGGTGATAAAAGTTAGACACATGTACCAGATACACTCTTGCAGAAATGCTGATTGAGCAATGCAGCTTATTTGTCCCCTCCCCCACCTCTCTTGCTTCTCCCCCAGCAAATATGTAAGCTGATCATACTTCTCATTGTTTTAATATATGCTCTGATTAATTACAGCAATAATGTTACTTGAATGAGAGCTGATGGTGAAGTTCTTAGCTGAAGTATGTGCAGACCCTTCAGTGACACTTTGAGGCCTGTCTTAAGACCTGCACGTGAGACAGCAGATCTTGCCAAATGGCTGCTGAAAGGAGACAGAAATACCCATTGTTTTTCTGATTCTCATGTGGCAACCAGATGCAGTGGATTCTAATTGAGAGAAAGTATGGCAGGAAGAGTAACTATACATGATTTTTTACTGTAACAGAGAGATGAAATAGAGCCTATAAAAGAAGTGTTAAATGAGATACCAAATGTGAGACGTTGTCATTGTTGAAGGAGAATACATTAATCACCTACTTGTGAAGTAGTGACTGCTATATTTAAATATTCATAATAATCAAGAACACGTTAATAGCATCAGAAAATACCTTCAGTTAGCACAAGGCTTGTCTTTGCATCTCACTGTTGTGAGATAGCACTGGCATGCCTCGCATGAACAGATGGATATCCTGTGGGTTATGTTGTGTCCAAGTATCTAAGAGTCTTCGTAGAAGACTGAAACCTGAAAGAAAAATAATATCTAGAGGAGAAGTCATGACATCTGAATATGATTTTGGACTTTGACTCAACTATTCTGTAAAGCCTAGTAATGTCCTCATTTTTGCCACTGTTCTGTTCATCTTGCTTTCCTTTTCTTCTCTTATACCATGCCACAGTCTTCCATCAGCTCTCACACTGAAATGTCCATAATCTTTGTGAAATGTTCTCTTTGTAATTGTTCTCCAGTGGCTTGGATTGTACTCGTATGGAAAATGGGGAAATGGTAACCTCTGCTGTGAGCCATGTGAACTTATTCTTGTCCAAAATCAGTGTCAATTTTGGTTCCTTGTTATGAAATATTATCTGTGCTAAGATTTTCCTTTTTGAATCATACAATCAGGATTTTTTAGACTCCACCTGAAATTTATATGAAAGGTTGCTATTTCATTAATCTCAAGCTTCAGGTTTTTCCTGGCATAAGGAATTTTCACACTCCTTGTTGCAGCGGAGTATTGGAGTCACCTCTAAACAAATCAGGCACATCATTTTTCTTTTGAATGAAAATGAGTTAGACTTTATCTAGAAAGAAAATTGGGTTCTCTTTTGAATGGGGAGAAACATCCAGTCAGAATAACAAAGCCAGAGAATCACAGAGAAGTAGGGGTTGGAAGGGACCTCTGGAGATCACGTAGTCCAGCTCCATTGCTAAAGCAAGTTTCCTAGAGGGAAATCACTAAAAAGATTTTGGAGGATACAGTTCATATCTGAGCTTGTGTGGTATCCACTGTGCACACTCACACACATTGGTAAATTCTCTAGCTGTAGAATGTATTTGTTTCAAAGCAGTTTCCAGAACAAACAGGAGAGTAAAGAGCATTCTGTCACTCCTGCAGATGTGGTAGCTCTCATTTGGTAGCTTTGTATAAACTGGCTCACTCCTTGGAGAGCTAAGGAATTTCACTTGAAATGACAAAGATGAGCATGTCAATATCACTTATTAAATCTCTACAATAGAATTGTCCTTTATAAGCTGTAAACTAATTATTTCTTAAAATGAAAACTAACAATGTATTTTACATTTGTAGAGAAAATAAACATACTTTGAAAATACAGGAGAAGTAGTTACATAGTAAGTATAGTATGATCATTCACTTACAAAGAAATGTTTTCTGAATGTTTTTCTTTAAGAGGGACAGCTGAAGTAGCACACCTGTAAAGTGCAGTACTTTGCACAATTATTTGAGTTTACACTTGTACAAGTGAGGGCCCAACAGGATCTAAAGATAGAGGCAGAGTAAAATCAAATGCTCTGCAGCTGGCATTAAAAATGATGCCAGGCTTTAGGCAGTGATGGGCAAAATGGTGATATCTGTCATGAGCAGAAAAGACTTGACAGGGATTTCAAACAACAGTCTTCTGTTTTGATTTTGCTGAGTTTGAAGTAATGGGAAGTGCTTTGCAGAGATGTCAGAAATAAGCCAAACTGAAACCTATTCACAAATCGAATGAATAAATGATATTCAGTGGATGATCATTAAGTGGAACTTCAGGAGTTACAATTTTGATTTTTCCAACAGCTGCACAGAATATGGTTGTTCATCTGCCATCTAGGCAGATTGCTGTTTTGCTGAAAGGTTTCCCTTATTAACACTACCTCCAGCTGCACGAGACAAAGAAATCTGGACCGCATGGTTGCAATTTTAAATGCTAAAATGCCTCTAGAATCATTAGCAGAATTTGATTTCTGAAGGCAAAAAAATCAACTTCCCTTCCCTTCAAGATCTGTCCTGATGGGACTGACTTTAATATAATGGAAAGGTTTGATCTATGTGTCTTTTTTTTTTTTAAACTGGGATGTCTTTGTTTTTAAGAGGAAGATGTTAACACACATTCCTAGTAGATTCCATATGGCTCCTTCACATAGCAGCTTTGCCTTCCTGCTCTCTACATCAACCCTAGAAGGTCTGTCTTTGATCCTCTTCATTCCTTCTTCATCTCCACTTTTTCTGTGTATGTATGTTTGTAGTTTGTTTCTCATTTATAGCCCCCTCCACTGTTGATGAGGCCATACCTGAAGTACTCACTCCAATTCTGCCATCTGTTCTGACAGCTCATGAGATACGTGGGATGTACTGGGAAGAGTCCTGTGTAGGACCATGAAGATTTAAGGGGCTGGAGCACCCCTCCTATAAAAAAGGCAGAGAGAGCTGGGAATTGTCAGCTTAGAGAAGGGGAGTTTCTGGGGGCCAAAAAAATCTCTTAATATAAATAATAGAAATAAAGAAAGGTGCAAATGGAGCCAGATTCTTTTTAGTGGTACTCATTACCATGACATGAGAAATGGGCACAAACAAAAGCACAGGAGGTTGCCTCTGAACACCAGGCAGCACTGCTGTGCTGTGCAGTGTTGGAGCACTGGCACAGGCTCGGAGGCCTTCAGCAGCCACCTGGACTTGGGCCTGGGCACCCTGCTCTGGGTGCCCCTGCTGAGCTGGGGCTGGGGCAGACCAACTTAGAGGTCGCATCCAAGCTCAAACATTCTCTGATTCTGTGATGTGATGTTGAATCAATATACTTGAAAAATATTTATTCAGAAATTGGTCATTTTTTCAAATGAAAGTTGAAACAAAATTGTAATTTTATGAGACAGACAAAGGCTGCCTATCCATGGACCACAGAGTACACAGTCCTGCAGAAAAGACGTGGCTATGGAGAAGTTAGATGACCCCAGGAAGAGCTGCTGTTGCCTTTTGTTGTTCTCAGCTGCAGCATTCAGTGTTAGGTCATTCTGTGGTGTACTCCACAATCTTGTACACAAACACTGGGACTGGTCTGGTGTGCACAGGTGTTCACGTGCACGATACACCCTGTAAGCAATGGTAACCAATGTAAGAATGGTAGAACGCTGATGTGTCAGGTTCCTGCCCTGCTATGCAGAGTGCAAAGTCATTCTTAGCCTACCTTTCCTCCCTTTCATTGCTGTAGTTGCAAAAGCAGCTTCCTTAAAACTAGTAAAACAGATTTACACACTACAGCTGCAAGGACGACTTAGTTAAATCATATCAAGACATCTACAATAACTTTGATATAACACTTTTTAAATGATTCTGTACTCAATGAGATAATTCAGAATCTTCAGTGTAACTTCTGTAGTTAATGTGTGTAGCTTAGAAATAAAAATAAATCATATACATATCTCCTGGAATTCAATATACTTTCTCAGGAGTGATGGGTTGCTTGGTCTTTTCTAGCCCTGTTCCCTTCTGATTGTTTGAGCTAATAGTACAAGTGCTTGTGCTTGTCATAGTGAAGAGTTGTGACACTGAATCCGTGAATTCAGATGGGAGACCCAATCCCAGAGTCTGTTACTTCTTGACAGTATTCTACATGTTTAAAGGGAAGGATAACTTTGCGAGTTATTTCAGCTGAAAAATACTTGTTTCATGCTGAAGCATCACAAGGAACCTTGGGGAGATGTGGCTAGTAGAGAGGAGGCAAGTGCAGGAGAGCTAATTATGATACAACAAATGAAAATTTGAAACAACTCTCAACTGAGTAGTGCTCAAAGATGTGCTTTATGAGTGTTTTGTGCAGTAGTGTTCCCACTCTATATTTAGCTTAGTTTTAAAAGAGACCAAATAGACTCTTGGGCTAACCAAGAGATTATCAAAACACAGTTTTCAGATAACTCAACTACTGTTTAATTGTGTAGGTTTGTACATTTTCTTATCCTTTATATCATAGAATCATAGAATATCCTGAGTTGGAAGGGACCTGCAAGGATCATCAAGTCCAGCTCCACATAGGATCATTCTAAAACCAGAATATGTCTGACAGCATTGTCCAGATGCTTGTTGAACTCCAGCAAACTCAGTGCTATGACCACTGCTCTGGGGAGGCTGCCATTTTAAAATCAGTCATTTCAAAAATTCTTTCTATCCAGTTGCAGAAATGCCTGCCAAAAAAAAAAAAAAGAAAAAGAAACAAACAAACAAACAAAAAAAACAAACAAGAGAAGAAATGTGTATTAGAGCACACATTTAAAATATCTTTTATCCTTTTTTAGTGGCAAAGCAATACTTTTGGTCATATTCATCTGTTAGATCTCCTTATGCCTAATGTGAATACAAAGAGAACTTGTTACATGCTTCTCATTTACTGGTTTATTTTTCATTCTCTGGAATCCCAGTGAGCTCCAGCTAAGCTCCACAAAATGCTGCCTTGAAAGAGAAGGTTAGGAAAATTTAGAACAAAATCCACCAAATAATCCGTAGTCTACAAACTTGAAATGAAGTAGAATCAATAGTAAAATCATCAAAAAAAAGCTCTCTACTGAGGTTTCGTGAAACTACATCTGTCAGCTGCAGACAAAGCCTTAATTTGGTGAGAGATGATGATGGCATGCCTGTCTGAGAATCAGTCTGTACCACAGAAAGCACCAGGATTTCTGTCAGGCTGATCCTCATAGAATTTTATTGCTATGAAAAAAAAAAAAAAGCCAAACAGATGAATCCTAGTTACCAGCATCATGGAATGGCTTTGAACAATAGTAATCAAGTCCAGCTTTTTACTGCAGTTTTATGTTTTTAAAAGAATGAGGCATATGGGAGATATTACTTTAGCCAATGTTGAGACAAGTGCTAGAATTTCTGTGCAAAATGGTTACAGGGATACTTTTATTCAACTTGTACCCTTTTTAAAAGATTTGTGTTTATTTTGAGATTTAAAATTCTTACAGCCTTTTTTCTACACGTGCAATCTGCAGAAAATATATGAGAGAATGTGCTTTCCATAATCATGTGGAATGTTATCCAAATGAAGCCACTTCATAGACGTCTTGAACTGCAAGGATTACATTAGTCTTGACCATGTGCAAACTTAGTGATCAGAAGGAAGCCAAGCAGCAGGAGATCGAAGTGCAGGTAGACTTTTTCAGTTGGATGGGTTAAGCCTTGGGAAGATCATTACCAGAGCATCTCACAAAACTGGGAACCAGGCAGTGAGAGGATGAGATTCCACAAACTGTGCGTAATAATGCATTAGGAGCTTCAAGGATGAGTAAAGGCTCAAGAAAGGCAAAATCCATCTTTGTACAAAATGTGCTATAGGCTAGGCTCAGTAAAAGGACATGAGTGATTTCCAGAGCAAAGAACAAAACCTCTGTCCAGCTCAGGAGAGAATCTGATGCTTCCTCACATTTGTAAGGAACTTCCATGCAATCACAGAATCCTGATGATCTAAAGCTGAAAGGAGGCCAATCAAGCAGGTACCAAGCTCAGTGTGTGCAATACGCAACTCTAAGGAAAATACAGATGATGGGAATGGAGTGCAACAGCAGATACCTCATAAGCTATATTTAGATGTCTCTAGAGACTTGGGATTCCCCATCTGGGATCTCCTGTGGAACCTACATTTTTCATTCAAAGAGCTGAGCAGCAGTTATAATCCATCTTTACAGAAAAGCTAGAAGACACACCCCAACTTCATACTGATTAAAGTTTTCGATTCAGCACTCAGCAGACCTGTTTTCCTTTCTTTGGTTTTTGCCCTGTGTTAGAAGGCTCTGTGCTCCCATGTTTGTCAGGAGTCACACTGAGAAGCTGCATGGGACAAGAGCAGTTTATGTCTCTTGCTGAAAGTGGGCCACTGTCCTGTGAACAACACAGCTGAGCCTGCCTGCACCTGATGCTGAGGCACACTGGGGACAGATAATCCCTTTCAGAGCTATTTTTATGTATTATCTATAGAATGAAGTCAGATTACATCCTGTTTCCAGGGGAATAGGTACAGTAAGATGCCTTCTTGAATTTTCCACAGATGATCCTAGATCATCTGCATCCAGAGTGAATGCATTTGCTTTTCTGAATGTTAAAGAGAGGGGAAAAAAAAAAAAAAAAAAAAAGTCTTAAAGAAAGAGCATTTTTTCCTTCCTTGGTTGCATTAAATATTGTCTATCACTGTGCTTTGCAAGGTGACTGACTCACCTGCTGTACTACCAGAGTACTATAAGGGGAATTGCTTTTTTAGCCTGTTCCTGGAAAAGGCATATTTCTGTATTTTCAAAGCTTATTTCCATCCAGGTTTTGCACTGAAACTATATGTGCTGAATTTCATTTCTAGAAAATAGAAAGCCTAAGTATTCAGAAATGCTTAATTAAGTAGTGTGTAATGCTAGTGATGTAGGCAACAATGTAAGACAAAAGGCAGAGAATGTACTTAGGAAGAGAATCTATATTTAAATCCTTTTTCTTTTTCACAGCCACTTAGAAATTAAATTTTGAGTATTAATTCTCTAGCTGATTGTAAAGGAAGTGTTTGTGCAAGTGTGAAATAAATTACAAGGTAAATTGTAGGGTAAAGTATGCATATTTCTTTTCAGACAGAAAAATTTCCAGAAGGTATCTCCATTCTTCAGAAGTTTTTGATACTATATCTTGAAATAGAAAGGTTAATGACAAGAGTATATGAAGAAAAAAAGAGACTTTAGTGCTTCCATTTAAAAAGCTCATGGTATCCGTTTCATTTGGAAGTGCTCTGCTCTGCAGGTACATGGACAGCCTGAACAGTTCACTTCCAACCTCACTGCAGCCCAGGAGGTAGTGCAGAAGTGGCTCTTTCTTTGGAAGAGAAATATCTGTCATCTGCTCTCTAATCATATCCAGTGCACACTGGTGTTTCACAAAATACATCTGCAGCTCTGTTGGTTTCATGTTGGAGAGAGGGATGCTCAAGTGGCAGCATGGTCTATCACAGCAACTTTCTGGAAGAAACAGAAGAGCCAGGGGATGAAAGGGGCAGGGTTATGCTTCTGAGTAATGTGCTGTAACCTATAATGACTACTTAATACATCTTCCCTTGCCTCTGTGCCTCATACAGCAAGATACCCAAGACTCGTAGAAGGCAGGAGTCAGAACAAGCATGGTTTCATAGCCTTATGGATACATATGCATACCTATGATCTGCATTTGTCTTTGTTTAAATCTTATAATAACCATGGGTAGCATAATGCTTACATGAAAACAGCAATATGCTTACTAAAAACAGAAGGCTGTTAGAGGGTGTCATGAGATTGCAATAGCAAGCTGTCAGCATGGCTTGCTGAGCTCAGATATTTATCAATGAGTATATGAATGAATGAACAATACGTGACTGATGTTTGACATCTCATCAATAATGCTCCATACAAGAGAACTTATGCAGTGACTTCAGATGTGTGCAGTAGATATTATGGCATAATAATACAGAAGCTTATTCCTTAGAGTCCAATTTGGCCTACTCTGAAGTTTCTTCTTATTTTCTTACTACTTCAAAATTTTCAGTAAATTAATATACTTCTCTTTTCAGTGTTCTGTTTCCTGTGGGAAAGGTTTGAAGCATCGTGATGTGCATTGTTTTAATAGCTTCCAGGCTAAAATAGAGGATGAAAACTGCAGACATTTAAAAAAACCACGGACATACAAAATCTGTAGAGCCGGAAGATGTCCTGCCTGGAAAGCCAGCGGATGGAAAGAAGTATGTAAAATTGCCATAATTTTGTTCTTCTCTTCTATAATGGTACTTGGCAAGATCATATTCATAACATAGTTGCTTCAGTGAAAGGGAGTGTCAGCAAGATTAAATCTAGAAATTAAAAGTTCATTGTTTTTCCTTTCTGTCTTTCTTTCTGTCTTTTACAATTTACAGGAAATAGATCAGCAATAGTATGAAATGCTCCAAACAGATTTTGGTTATGTGATTCATTTGGTTATGTGATTCATTTTAGTTTCACTCTCCTGTATTAAGCCATCAGTGAAAAATTTCAGAATCACAATAGAAATTCCTGCTTCAGAAAAACAAACAAACAAACAAACAAAAAAACCCCAACCAAATAAAAAAAAAGAACTGATAAATAACTGGTACTAGCAGATACACAGAGAGTTTGAACTGCTGGCTGTCAAGAGAAAGAGGTGCAATAAAGATCAGGCTGCTCCCCAAAATGGGCTACAAGCAGAGATTTTACAAAGGGGAAGAATTTTCTCCAGAGTTAACTCATAAAACATGGTTTTATGTTTATGGTTAAATAGGTATTTTATTCTCTTTTTGAGAAACTGAACTAATTCACATGTCCTGATGAAACTGATGCATCTAAGTTTAAGCACCAGAGAAACTGCTAGGCTTTAACACTCCAACTGAAAACCAAGAATAAAAAACCCATTAACTTGAAGAATTGGGTCTGTGCTAATAACCCAAGCATTAAAGACCATACCCCGAGTACCTCCCCTATGAGGACAGGCTGAGAGAGCTGCGGCTCTTCAGCTTGGAGAAGTGAAGGCACTGGGGGGATCTTATAGAGGCCTTCCAGAACCTGAAGGGGGTACTTCAGGAAAGCTGGGAAGTGGCTTTTTATAAGGGCAGGTAGTGACAGAAGGAGGAGAAAAGGTTTTAAACTGGAAAAGGGTAGATTGAGACTAGGTGTTAGAAAGATATTATTTATTGTGAGGGTGGTGAGGTTGTCCAGAGAAGTTGTCCAGACCCTCTCTCTAGAAGCACTCAAGGCCAGGCTGGATGGGACTCTGAGCAACCTGTTCTAGTGAAAGGTGTCCCTGCCTACAGCAAGGAGGTTGGAACTAGGTGATCTTAGAGGTCCCTTCCAACTCCCAACATCAAACCATTCTATGAGTCTACCTGAGTGGCGAGTGTAAAAGTAGTATTACAGAAAGAGATACGCTCTGGTGTTATCTAGCCTTAATGATTCCATGATTCTCTGAATCATTAAAAAGACCCAGACTGACCTTTTAGAAGATAATATGGAGCCTTTAGTTATTGCAGGTTGTAAGCTCAGTTCCAAAATAGTGGTGATAAAAGGCAGGGTGCTATTTATTACTGATCTCAATTTGGCCACATTTCATTGGCCACTCCTTCCAGAAGGAGTCCAGCAGAGGGCCACAAAGAGGATAAAAGGCCTGGAGCAGCCTGGGCAAAAGAAGACTGAGGGGAGATCTGATTAATGTTTGTAAATATCTAAAGGAAAGTGGGAGGCAAATGGATGAGAGCAGGCTCTTCTCAGTGATGCGTAGTGATAGGACAAGGACCATGGCCTAAAACTTGAACTCAGGATGTTCCACACAAACGTGGAAGAACTTCTTTATGGTGATGGAGCACAGGAACAGGCTGCCCAGACAGGTTGTGGAGTCTCCTTCCATAGAGACACACAAGATCCATCTGGATGCCTACTTGTGTGGCCTATTGTTGGGAACTTACTTTAGCAGGCTGTTGGACTTGAAGATTTCTTGAGATCCTTTCTAACGCCTGCAATTCTGTTATTTTGTGATTTGATAGATTGGTTTCTCCTTCATGATTATGTTGAGTCATTGGGTGGCTTCTGGGGTCTTGTTGTGCTTCTGACTGGGGTAAAATGGAATGTTTATTACAGCATATCCTGGCATTGTAATAAGCTAGCTTTGATGAAGAAGAAGGAAAAGAGATGCAGGGTAGGTAGGATTTGAATCCTTTAAGTTCATCTTGATTTGAAATACTTAGTGCTACTTCAAAAGGCTGCACCATTTGCAAGATATTTCTGAGGTTCTTTCTTTTCTATTTTAATGTTTGCATTTTAAAAAAACAGGCAAGATTGTCATTCTTTAGTTTAATAATGGAATGAGGTAAGTTCTAAACTTTCAGTTGTTTGATCTCGCAAAATCTTTAACTCCTCGTTTGCATGTGAATACACTGATTTTATTCCTACACTATGAAGTAAGATAAGGAGACAGAGCAATCTAGGCAAGGTGGATGCATTTTTTTTTTCCATATATCTTACAGGATATATCTGATATCTTTTATTTTAATTGGAATGTACATTTTCACAATAAATTTATTCAGATAATACAGCAGAGTCAGTGAAGTGCAAGAATGCTGAATAATGGAGATGTACCCCATTCTGTTGACCGTTTCATTTCACAATTACACGATCATTTTTAGTGTTCTGTATCCTGTGGTGTGGGGATTCAGCAGAGGGACATCTACTGTCAGGTGAAGGGCCTGGGTGAAGTGAGTGAAGCAATGTGCAACCACGATGCACGGCCCGCTGACCACAGGCCCTGTTGGCTGCCTGCCTGCACGCGGTACCATTGGCTGGCAGATGGATGGGAGAATGTAAGTAACACTTTCAATTTCAACCTATATTTGATGCAAAGAGTTTTCTTATTTTTTTTCACTTTTGGATACCTTCCTAGTAGCCATTACATTGCAGAATAGCAGTTGAATGTTCTTTTACCAGAAAAATATATTTTTGGTTTGTGAGAGTGGATTTTCCTTTCCTATCAAATACTTCCATATTCCAGCTGGGTATTCACTGCTCTCCACAACAAATACACCATGCTCCACTACATCATCTCACTACTTCATAACTTCTTCCACATTTTTATTGCTGTTTGCTTGAAATTCCTGTGCTCAATTCCTTTCTCATCAGATTCATATATAACCCCGCATATCTTGCATTAATACTAGTTCTTCAAGTACTTATCCATCTGTGTTCCCCTCCTGTATTCCCCCCTTGAGTACTATGTACTCAAATTTGGAATATTTTGCCCAACTGTCTCTGCTCTGAGGGCTCATGTGTCATTTCCTTACTCCACTGGTCACAGTATATCAGAAAAGTTTCCAGATCTATATGTACAAAGCTCACAGCTGGGAAGCTTGCTGTTATCAATAACCAACATTCTCATATCAAATAAGCATTTTCATACTAAAAATAAGAATCCTTACCGAAATAATATATAAAGTGCTCTTCTGCCTGTTCTCATTGCCTAATGATTGGATTATCCCTAGTATGCCTAATATTCTGGGCTGTTCCATGCCTTTAAAAGATGAGGTATTCCTGTAGCTACACCAGCCAACTGGATTCACACTCCATCCCCTGACACAAGTCCATACACGTGCACCTTCTGAATGGAGTTTTTAAAGGCTTTTTTAAAGGCTTAATGGACATATGCACCGCTGCTGAAGTACATTTGCTTGTAGATCTTCTGATCTTCTGATTGGGCTCTTGTTTACATCCCTGATTCTCTCTGACTTTCTGCCATACTGTTTGTGGCCTCACCATTTCACGAAAGTAGGGAATCAATCAGGTTGCAAGATTAGGGGGTTGCAAGACTTGGGTGTTAGCACCTTACTTCTGCCTAATGCAATAGAATTTTTGTCATGTTTTATTTCTCAAAAAGCCCTGCCAATTAAAGGAGTGAGGAGAGGCTGTTCCCTGGTGTACTAACACTGTTGCTTTTCCATGTCAGTAACATATCACTGATTGTTTTACCCTTCAATTCTTGTTCACATGGAGAGAATAGAAGGATAAGGAAAGCTTTCCATCATAAACATTGTTTACTTGGCTCTCTGCTTGTTCAGAGCTTTTTCATCAGGTGAGGTTTGTAAGCCCACATGTACGTTTTGCAGCTTCTTTCAACAGCGTACTTACCTCAGTGAAATTTGCAAAGCTGTCCCTTGGGCCTCGATGCTTTCTCATCAAGAGGACACCAATGTGGGGAGAGCACTTTGTAGCCGGAAGGCAGGTTGACATCAGGGTGGCCCAGACAAGATGGAAGAACAGAATGACAACAGCTTTATGAATTTCAACAAAACAAACGTGGAACATAGTCTGGGGAATGAAGACCCCCTAAGGAGGAGCAGCCCAGAGCCTGGTGACAGCTGCCAGTAGGCCAGTTGTGTTCCTGGAGCAGTGATGGTCAGCAGCCTCCTGGGCTGTATCAACAGGGATACTGCCAGGAGACCAAACAAAGTGATCATCTCCTGTTTCTCAGCACTTGTTAGATCTTGTCTAGCTTCTCTACTCAGTTCTGGTGGCCCAGTGTAAGACACTGAGAAATGGGAGCACATTCAGCAAAAATCCTGCAGGCTGATGGGGGCTGAGCACCTGCTGCTGAGCAGAGGCTGAAGGGACCAGGTGGTAGTTCGTGGGAAATGTGGCAGGAGCCTTCTAATATCTGCAAAGAAGTTGCCAAGATGAAACCAGGCTTCACAGTGCTATGGGGTACATAGATGCAACAGGAGGAAGGTGAAGCCAGAGGTTCACTGGACGTTGTGAAGAACGTTTTCTCAGTTAAGACAAATGAAGTAGTGGAATGGACCACCTAAAGAAGATCTTGTAGTCTCCTCAAGGTTTTCAAGGAAATTTGATAATGTTGGAGGTTATATCTAGCAGAGCTGCTCTGCCTTACAGCTTTTCTGTACTTCAGGTTGCCACTTTGACTCAGTAATATTAGAATTTGAACAATAGCTTTGACCTATATATCAAACCTTGGCAAGTCTCCTAATTGATTGTGACTTGGTCCAAATTTCTGCTAAATTATGTTCAGGTCTCTGACTAGAATCAACAGGCAGTAAGTAAGCAGTGGTATTGGTTATTGCATCTGCTGAAACTGGAGTTTGTGTATTTGAGCCTGCCTTTTTCATCACAACAGGTTTGTTTCAGCGTCCAGAGCAGTTTTGTTTTCTTTTGCTCTATCAGTGTAATATTGTGTACATGCTTCTAGGGATTCCTTATGTTTTGTTTTCAAGACCAAGCTATTCGTTTCATATTTCACTGAAATCCTATTTTGACTTTTCATACAGAAGAGCTTTTTCACTTACCCTATCATTTAGCCTGACATATTTATTTTCTGCTCCATTTCACCCACCAGCTACGGTGTCATGTCATGAAGTGCTATTGTGTTTTTTTTTCAACTGATTGGAAGTGTCTGAACACTAAAAACAAAGGGATTTTGATTCAGTACATAATTCAGTCCAACAATGATAACAGATTTCATATAGGTTGTTGCTGTGTGGGCCTTAATGATGTGTGACAATTGGCAAATAGCCTTACTCTGTAAATAACTTGTTTAGGTACACAAACTGTGATTGTTTTTCTCGTGCTCAGTGCTCAACGTCATATAGAAGAAAGGAAATACACCAGAAGGTTAAGTGTGTGGATGAAAACCAGATCCAAGTGGATGAAAGCTTCTGCAATCCTGCCACGAAACCTCCATCCATCAAAAACTGCAGGAGAGCTCCCTCCAAATATGTTGTGCTCACAGGAGAACTGTCACAGGTAAACTAATGATTTTGCTTACATCTCTGTTGTGTAACTTTACACTGAATGGTATCATACTGTTGTAAAATGTTCAGAGAGAGAAAAACAAACAAACAAACAAACATATTTTCATCTGAATTAGAGTGCCCCTTACCACAGGGCTCCTCTGCTGACTCTCAGGGAAATGTCCTTATGGGACAATCTCACTGAAGCAAACAGAAATCTTTTCCTTGATTTAAATGAAATGTGGGCTCAATCTCTTGTTTTCCTTGCACTACTGACATGTGTATGTGTTTGTGCACATTGCAGCTGAAAGGGAACTGCTCTGTGAGCTCTGACAAGAGCTGCATACAATGTGTCCTATCTCCTTGCGTGTGCTATTGCAGCAGACCTCAACTTCTGCACGCTGTTTAACCAATACGGCATGCATCAGGTTATATGATTTTGCCAGAATAAGGGTTGGAAATGACTTATCTGTGTTTGCAATGCTGTGAGAAGGTTCAGCTCCACAGGAATAACATCAATACTTGGGATTCTGTTCTAGTGTTCAGCCAGCTGCGGGTTGGATTACCAACAGAGGATCACATACTGTGTTGGAATCCATTCTGTTCAAAACAAGCACGCCTATGGCCTTCGAAGTGTGGCGTATCGTAAATGCCCAGTGACACCCTCCCCATACATTTATTACTGTAATATCAAAGGATGCTCACAAGCAGCTACCTGGAGAGTGGGGAAGTGGACCAAGGTGAGTACAGATGTGCAAGCTGATTTTTGCTACCTGCTTCAAGAACAAATGGCTGCCGAGGCATTCACTGAAATACTTCTGTCAATTATTAACTGCCTTCTAAACTAACTGCTGATTGCTCTCCTTGTCTAGTGCTCAGTGTCTTGTGGAGCAGGGGTAAAGGAGAGAACAGTGGAGTGTATGACTGAAAATGGCTTATCCAGTGACTTGTGCCTGCCACATTTAAAACCAGATACCAGGAGGATCTGCCATGCAGAGGAATGTAAGTGACAGCTGTACTTGTTAGATGAACTTCATGTTTTCCGAGCCGATTTATACAAAAACAATGAACATATTTAGAGCATAATTATGGGAAACTAAGTACTAAAAATGCATTCTATCTATGAAATATTAATATGATTTAATCATTCATTTTGAAGGTGAAATTATTACCACCTGCAAAGATATCCAGATCAGAAAAGGGATGAGAAAAGACGGTGAATACCTACTCAACATTAAAGGAAGGATGATAAAAGTATGCTTAATATTTGAGTTTTTATGAACACAATTTTATTAAGTAATACTTTTCTCATAAAGATTTTGCTAAAGGTCTATATTTGCTCTTGCAGATCTATTGTTCAGACATGCACTTAGACAATCCCAAAGAATATTTGACGTTGGTAAAAGGAGAAGCAGACAATTTCTCTGAAGTGTATGGACTCAGGTAAGAAGAAAAAAAAAAAAAAAAAGTGGTTTTGTAAATTCATTAAGTGCATTTATTTCTTCCAAAATAAATCAGTAAAATGATACTTACCTGTGGTAAGAACAGATTAATATAATTTATTTTCCTCAATTTTCTGTTTTGAATATCTAGACTTACAAACACACTTGCAGAAATGAGGATATTTCCAAGCTGGACTTGAGATAGTTGCAATAAATGATCATGTTTTGTTTTTTTTTTCTATCTTGACTTCAGAAATGGCTTCAATCCACACTGATATTTCAGTTGAGCTGAGCTAATTGCTGAATTTCACGTTCAGTAATTGTTTAATATTCTGTAGGTGGCATAATGCAATACAATTATTTTTCACTACAGTATTCTGTTACGGAAAAATGTCAAATGGAAAACTAAATCTTTGCTATTCTCTAGGTTACAGAATCCATATGAATGTCCTTTCAATGGAAGCAGGAGGCAAGACTGTGCCTGTCGAAATGATTACCTTGCAGCTGGCTTCACGGTTTTTAGTAAAATAAGATTTGATGTCGCCTCCATGCAAATTAAAAGTAAGCATTTTGGCAGTTTTAGCCAGTGTGAGCCTTCTGTTGATATTGTGCACGGCTGTGATTAGAGAATTATCGCTTCAATTCACTGTGGATCTAGTAATGCCATTCCTGACAAACAAAATTTGTGTTTTCTTTATGACTTCAGTGGAAATATCAAAGAAGAAAAAAAACACACACAAGAAACAGAGAAACAATTCCTATGTGTGTCTGTCCCAAGTAGTCAAATGACCTGAATTTTGCATTTGCTTATTTGATTTACATATGAATTAGATTCAGTTTCAAATATTTTGTTTCCGTTATTCCATTTCCTCTAATTCATTGGCATATTTTTCTTGAGAAGGTTGAGAACAATGCCATGTCGTACACTGTCCCTTTCAGACTAAAGGGACTGGAAATCTTGCAACACTTTCAAGCCCCTGCCTGAAGATGGCAAACTGGGCCACAGCCAGCTCATGTGGAGCTACGTCCAGCTGCATATCCTCCTATCTTCTCTGTGTCTCAAAGAGCAAACTGGGCTTGTAGATTTGATTCTTGTGGCAAAAGCTGGAATGGACAATATAAAACATAGTTTATTAAAAAAAAAAAAAAATTGTCTTTTTCACACTGTTTTCACCTGAGATTCTAATATTCGAATGCAGTACTTTCAGTGTTGAGTAATTTTCTGTTTTCTAGCCACAGATTTTCTTTTTGCTCAGACTATACTTGGGAGAGCAGTTCCGTTTGCTACAGCTGGAGATTGCTACAGTGCTGCCAGATGTCCTCAGGTATTTATGATTTCTCTCCCCTTGAAAAAAGAAAAAAAGTTTTACTGATTTAGTGCTGCAAGGTTCTAAATTTCTGAAATTCGTTCTGCCTGGTGTGTGTGTGACATTAATAAGTGCTTTTTCTTACTCCTTCCTCTGTTCCATCATCTGCTTTTTTCTGTTTCTACCACAAACTGTATGCCTTTGAGAACTACCAGAGGAAATCAACCTTGTTTAGCTGCTGAATTCAATGTCAGTGTTTTAGTTTGGAATGGCTGAGGCTTCTTAAGTGAATGTCTTTGTGTCCCAGCTTTCTGTTTGTTGGTTCATGCCATGGAGCAGTGTTGGGACGCATGAACTGCATGCCCTCTGGATGAAACTGAATCAAATGATGAGTTCCAGAAGGGCCGTATGTGCTCCAACTGCTGATGAGAACTCAGTCTATGGGACTAGATGAGAGTTAGTCCAGTGTAAAATCTGATTTGTCTACTGTATATGGAGATGAGGTTCTTGACTTTTTCACTTCACAGTTTTGCTCATACTGCAGTCTACTCCTTGCTAATGCAGTTATAGCCCTGGCATAATCTAGTCAACCAATGCTGTCTTTGGAGTCTATTGGAAGAAATGGGATTCCCTAGAAAATGGTTCATAGACTCTTACCACATTAGAAACCTTAGGATATCCTAAGGTGTCTGATAATGACCTCAAGATCATCTCCTGGAAGTGCATATTTATTTTCACTCATTATAAAGGAAGATAAAACCAATAAGCTCAAAACTTGCATGGAAGCGAATATTTGTTGTCTATCTAACCTGGATGCCTAAGCTTAAGACAGGCTGTGTGGGAGGATGCATTCCAGGGCAGATAGAGACCTACAACTTAGGTACAAATGAAGTGCTTAAGTTAGGCAAACTTAACCTTTGGCAAGAAAACTGTTGGAGTTCTTTACAGTATTGAATACCTTCAACATTCAGACTCTGGGCTCAGTGCAGTACATATCTACTTGTGATCAGTAACTTTTGTCAGGAAGTCATTCCGCTGATGTGTTTTTGCACTGATGTATTTTCATTTGTGAGTTAACATTGAAACTAACCCCTGTGTCAAACCCCTGCAGACAAAAAGTGTCCATTCATTCATTCATTCATTTATTTTTACAAAACATAACCCTATGAACGTATTTACGTTGGGCCTGTTAACTGCGGGAAACATTCCACACCATTTGTATGAATTTCCTCCAGATGCTTGATTCATTCATGGAAATGTCCTTTTTCAGCCTTCAAAGAACTATCTACCCAAACGATACTTGCTTATGTTAGTGCATCCTGAGCGTAGGAGTGCTATCAACATATCAAATCTGTGTAGAAATGCACTTGAAACAAATCTGCCGTAACAAACAACGTAAGACTGAATTTTTAGAATGGAATTTCAATGACTTTCAAGAATAAAGACTGAATGGTGTATTTTTACACATATAAAACATATTAAACATACACAGATGTTTTGTATATGTATGTATACATATATATATATCACTGGCAATATTAAAAATAAAATATGAAGGCTGAAATACATAATGGAGATTTTATCTTTGCTAAACATTTGATATTGGGATTTAAGCAATTTTTATAGTCTGAAATCAGAAATTCAGGCCTTTGAGAATTGTATGCGGGTGGCTGGAAATTTTCAGATTAGAGTTCTGCCTAAACCAACACTTAGGCTCTTTGTGGAGGTAGCACTTAGTTTTCCACACATTGCTCTTCTGTGTAGATATAGTTTAATCATTTTCTATTCCCAGGTTTGTTTACTAGCTTTTAAATTGTTTTTCTTGTTCTCATATGAACCATCTGTGTTATGAAGATAGTTTTCAGAGTATTTATTTGCATAAGCAAAGACTTCAAAATCAATAAAATATTTTGAATTGTTTGTATGGCAAAGCATCCTATTTAGCAACAAATGTATTGTTTTATCCTCCATTTATGTTCATGTTCAGTTATGTTATTAAGTATACAGAGAAAGAAATGGGAGATGATATAATAATGATGCTTGGGCAGTTTGCATGCAAAGGTTTGAGACCTGGATGGCTAAGAAGTGATTTATCTCCAATTTCCAGACATCAGGACCTGACCGTGTTGTCTCCTAAAAGTTCAGGCACTTAGAAATGTCTTTCAAGAAAATCAGCCTCACTCTTGCATATTGCATGTACATAATTTTTGTAAATTTAATTTAAATATGTAGCAAGGAGAGTAAAATAATATGAATTAACTGATCATTGAATCATAGAATCATAGAACATCTTGGGTTGAAAAGGACCATAATGATCATCTAGTTTCAAACCCCCTACTAGTGCAGGGTCAAACCACCAGATTGGGCTGCCCAGAGCCACATCCAGCCTGGCCTTGAATACCTCCAGGGATGGGGCATCCACAACCTCCTTGGGCAACCTGTTCCAGTGCGTCACCACCCTCTGTGTGAAAAACTTCCTCCTAATATCTAACTTAAATTTCCCCTGTCTCAGTTTAAAACCATTCCCCCTTGATCACTGTCCACCCTTATAAACAGTCATACCCCCTCCTGTTTATATGCTGTCTTCCAAGAATTGGGAGGCTGCAATGAGGTCTCCCCAGAGCCTTCTCTTTTCCAAAGTAAACAAGCCCAGTTCCCTCAACCCTTCTTCATAGAAGAGGTGCTCCAGCCTAATCAACTGATGTCAGTTCTGCGCTCAGACTTTGCAAACAGGTGCTACTTACTACAGAATAACTGGTTCATGTGCTTTTGTGTCGCGAGAGTCAAAAGATAGGAAATAACGGGATGTAACTAATCCAGGAGAGCTATGCATCTTTGAGTACTTAATGTCCAGATATAACCTAAGCTATCTATATGAGTGTTTTAGTATTTTGAACTCTGTTTATCAGTTCTGTACTTTACCTTTTGTTTTTGTTTTGTTAGGGCCAGTTCAGCATTAATTTGGCTGGTACAGGTCTGAGATTATCCAGTACTGTTAGGTGGATGGCTCAGGGCAACTATGCAACCGCTGACATACACAAATCCCATGTAAGTCAATACTGTTTTATTTACCTGCTATTGTAAAATATTATGCCTCTGGATGTGCTGCTGATGACTCTTTAGTGCAAAGCTATTTATTAATAAAATACAGTGCTCAAGGCCACTGATCTATCTAAATGTTCTTACAAGTGCAGTATGAGGCCTGATAAACTAATCTTAAAGATATCACAACATGTTTAATCACACTTCTTGGAATCTAATACAGATTGCACTGCCTACCTAGCCTTCTCTTACTGGTTTTAAAAGCCTATTGTCACATTGATTGGGTTCATTGAAAATTTGGAGGTACCTAATATTGCCTTATACAAAATACCATTTTATTGAAGATACATACTGCAGGAGTTGCTTCCAACTTGTCTCATAGTGGAAACCAAAAGACCAACTGAAAAGGAGAAGTAAACAAGCAGAGTTAAGAAAAATACTGCATACCAAGTTAGATTGGAAGGTATACAACAATAATGATAAAGGATTTCTCTGCCTGTTCTGTTAATTAAATGCTATCATCTCTAGATTTAGTAATTGTAGGTTTGATCTGTAAAATGCCTATTGTGTGCAAACCTCAAGAAGCATTTCATACAACTGAGATTTCAGCAGCTTCTCTTGATTGACTGTTCTCTCTGTCTAATTTCTAGGATGGTACCAAAATATATGGAAGATGTGGAGGGTTTTGTGGGAAGTGTATTCCTAACACAATTACTGGTCTCCAGCTTCAAATAAAGTGAGAACTCTGATGTGGTAAGAACATCAAAGCAGAAACATCTGTCATTTAGGTGCAAATTGTAGGTGCTGTGTATATACATATTTTTTAATTCTTTCATCTCTGTAATACTCATTACTGTAATGCTCACTGCTGAGAATTCCTTCCTGTTTTCTTTGGTGTTTATTCAGGGAGGTACTGCCTGTTTATGGGCTAACAAGTGTGTAAATCACAACTTCAGGTTTTAATGGGGAGACCTCCGTTCTTTGTAAAGTAGAAACGTCAGCAAGTAAATTGCACTCATGTTGCTAACATGCATAACACCTTAAACTGTGCCATAACTGCATTCTTTACTTACAATTAGCCGGTGCAATTCTTTCTGCAATATTCAGTACTTTCTGCACTGATTTTCTTGATTGGCTCTACTAAAATTTGGGAAGGAAAGGAAATGATCGCTACACAGAGAAAACAGCTGGTAATGTCAAATACGTGCAACTTTGTGTATTCTGTTAAGAATGTCAGTAATTTTCAGCAGGAAAATACATAACCAGTGTTCTTTCTCCTGAGATAGTTTCTATAGATCTGTGTGTTTCTCTGTCAGTAAAAACATTTTTCCTTGTCCCTCTCATTAAATCCTTCGTGGTGCTCAAATACTAGCAGTAATGCTGAAAAGTGTGGTTTGACCTTTGTAGTCTCTCTAGCACATGCTAAACATTTAATGCATAGTATTTCTGTGGTTACAGGAAGAGAAAATAAGAAGTATTGCTTGGAGATCTGATTTTAATCCCTGCCTCTCAACCAAATATACTGTAAAAGCAGTTTATTTGTTGACCATATCACCTTCTGTGTGATTGTCTGAACATGCATTTACTTAAACCCTTTCCACTTACACCTTATTGCAGTGGTATATTAGTAATGACTAGTGTGTCTCCCTTTTATATTCCAATTCAATCAGTAACCTTAGTGAAAACTTTGGGCAGCATCATACTCACAGTGTGGCTAGTGTCTGTCTTTGACTCTGTTTGATTTCTGAATGGTTGTAAATGCAGCTCTAACATCTGCTAATTACAATTATTTCTTCCAGAAAAGTAACTGTGTGATAGAGGGGAAGGATTTGTTGTTTTGCATTACCTTACAGTCCAGAACTGTAGAAGTATGTGCTAACAAAGATAATATGTTTCAGGGGAAATACTCAGGTATTCCAAGCAGAATTTTCTCCATGTCTAGTATCTTATATGATGTAACGGATAACTATACATACTTCTGACAATGTGCATTCTGTAAACCAAATACTTGTTTTGTATGCTGGTAAAATTGGTAGATCAAATGGCAACTATATCAGATTTTTACCCACAAAGAGCTAACCATAAATTAGTAATATGTATTAATTAAAAACAATACTGTACCACATAAGTGTAAGCAGCTACATTTTAGATAACACACGTAGGTAATTATTTTTTTTATCTCTGCATCAGAAATGTATTTTTGCACTATGTGCCTTGTATTAATTGTAAAAGTTATTAAGAATTTAAAACATTATTTTCCTAGAAATGTTTATGTTTATAATTAAAGTCTTGTAATTTATAAAGTATTTATATAATAAATATGCTTGTGTGAATGGTACTTGTATACTTTTTTTTTAATCGAATCCTTAGCACAAAATGTTGCAAAACTATGTTGACTTGTTTGTGCACAGAATAATTATGATACTAATACCTCCTTGCCATGATAGATACAGGTACTGGAATAACTGCTGCACAAACAGATTATAGTCATGCAGACTTTTTCCCTGGAAGGAAATCCTACTTCAGAGGTGTAAACTCCACATCAGCATGCCCCTACTACAGTGATCATCTGTACCTTTCTTGAGGAGGTTGCTTGTAAATCATTCACTGAAATAATCTACTTCATTCTTCCTCCTCCCTCTGCTACACTCAGATCAATTCTTTCGTAGTCTGATCCCTCAATGGTTGCTTTGGCAGGAGGTAAGCTGCAATCTACCTCCATCTACAGGAGGATTGCTTTCTTTTCAACTCTGAAATAGTGATTACAGGCTGGGAATTGCTCACCTCTTCTGCTGCAAAATCACTGAAAAACCATTATCAAACAAAGTGTCTTTTCATGTCATTCAACACAGCATATTCTTATCAGGTAATTTTTTAATTTAAATAAATTTTCTATAATTAAAGCATACCCTCTGACTGAGTGCAACTTCTATATGAAACAACGTTGCATTTAAGATTTTTATTTTTTTTTTGAGGGGGGGTGGGAGCTTTTTTGGGGTCTTCAGCCCTAGTTTAGGGGGAATCTTGTGTTCTGACAATCAATGTGTTCTGACATTGTATGAATTCCTCATATTATGATTCTGGTTTATCTGAGAATCAGTGCTTAATCAATCCTTCCATTTAAACTGGTCAGTTTTCATCTTGAGGGGAATTTAAGGAAAACACGAGCTTCATGACTGACTTTGATGAATCTGGAAACTTGGTGATGCTGACGTGTTTATAGGTTCATGTAATAAAAGGTTTGTTATGGGCTATGCTTACAGTATCGTGCTTCCGTTTCTTCCAACTGTTGTGGCTGCAAATGTGCACAGCATCCCAACTGAGTGGGATCCTACCTGAACACTGGGTTCTGAGCAAGAGGCTGAAGGGTCCACCAAGTGGGTCTGTGCCTGCCAAGCTGCCACTGCTGGTCACAGGCAAGTGGCTCTCCAGATTTCCTGGAGGTTTAGGAGACACTGAATTGTCCCATCACTCATCCATAAGAAGAAAATGAACTAACTGAGGAATGACAATAGCTAGAGAGGATTGTAATATGTTCCCCTGGATATCCTCTATAACGTGTTCAATCTGATCAACGTTTGCAAGACATAACTTATATGCATATTAGCACATAGAGCACTTAGCTGACTGTTGTATGTTGAATGGACTAGGTATAAAAAACAATTTTTGCTCGCGGGGGGGTTGGAGCTACGTGATCCTTGAGGTCCCTTCCAACCCGGGTGATTCTGTGATTCTGTGATTCTGTGAAATGTCACTCTGTGTACACTGAAATGATGGCATACTGCCTAGGACCTGTTACATCTTATTATGACAGAATCTTTCTTCTGGTTGTGTTTTCCCTACAGTGATATCAGGAGCCAGAAACCCTAGCTTTTGTCCTTCACTCCAGTCTGCAGCATAGCTGAAATCATGCTGGAGCAGTCTGTCCTCGTGCCCTTTTGTGCCCCCTCCCTGCACAGAGGAACAGAATACACTCAGGTGTTTGATGTAGGACTGATGTAGGTTGTTGTACAAACAGCCCACCCAACATTGAGGGGAACAGCTGCTATTGATTTCAGCAAGTCTATTTGTCTATGAGGATTTTTGATGGCATCTGTATATTTTTCTGTAATATCCAAGAGGCATGTGAGATGATGAAAGAAGCTTTGTGGGTTTTTTTGTTTTTTTTTTTTAGTCCTTTAGCCTTGAATGTGGTTAGCATCTCAGATTTATTTACTATTTGAAATAAAAATTGCACATAACTTGGAGGGGTTTTACATCTTTGCATTTTCATTGATAGAAACACAAGAGATCCCTAAGAAATTCAGGCCCAGTGTAAAATATTGCTACCTTGCAAATGCTTTCAATGTTTTCCAGGATTTTAAATATGATTAGCAAATGTGTGAAGGGTGGTTGGTTTATGTTCTCATAAAGAAGCAAATAGATTCCTGAAATTTGATGTTCTGCAGCTGTCAAAACCACACTTGTATTGGAAGTGAAATGGAAATAAGCTATAATGTTTTAAACTTACATTATAAAAAAAACAGAGCAGAAAAATTGTATCCAAAAGTAGTTTTAAAGCAAGATCATTTATTTTTTTAATAGGAAATAATGATTAAAATGAGCATTCTATATATGCTTTGCAGTTGAGATTCTGTGTCAGCAATAAATGTATGTTGGCTTTATTTATTTACTTCCTTATAAATTGAACCAATTCCCAATTGCACTCTAAAGAATCCCTCTAAAGAACACCAGAACCCTTTAAAGAAATTAGTTTTCATGACACAGTGCACTTTCCTATTCTCCTGTGGATGTGGTGCTTGAGTCATGGAATGCCACAGGTTGGCATTAGATGCCTTTATGCTTATTGTACTATTGACTAATTGTAGTATTTGATTCACTTAACACACACAAATTAGGACTGAAGCCAGCTGGCAGAGCCAACAGGAGGCAATGTCCTCAAGGCTAAAGAGCAGCAGGCATGGGCAAGAAGTTGCAGCCCAAGGCCTGACTGCTGGTCTGGCTCCTGCTTTGCTCTCTGGCAGTAGCTGGTCATCACCTCCTCAGCCTTTTTCAAGACGACCTCGTTGTATTAAAGAAAATATAGAAGTGGGGGGAGGAAGAGAGGGATCTCATCAGCCTCCCTGTCTCTGCTGTGCGTTGGAAATAGGCTGAATAGATCACAGAAAAAGTTGCTTTTAAAGTGCGTTCCTGCTTCACCGTGCTGGCTTCCCTTCAGACAGGGCAGTTACTGTGATAAGAGCAGAGGAAAATTACCCTGTGCATTTTGTTCAAACAGAAGAACAAGCAATCTGTCTTGGAGCTGAATGTGACATTTAATCTTCTCATCCACAGAAGGTGGTTTTTCTTTTGCACAATTAAGTTTATTTTGCAATAGCAAAGCTTGAGAGGCTTTTCTGGTCTTTGTTTATCCTGGCCTTGGAGAAGCAATCTGTGCTCTGTTTCTGATAAATTTCTCCTCGTGTTCAGTTATGACAGATATTCCTTTGAATTGGCTGTATAAAAATACTGTAGCAGCAGAGCACAGCAAAGATCTAACTGTATTTATGTCTATATTCTGTCTTTAAACATGAACAGCTGTGCATACATTCATCTGTCTCATGTCTGACTGAGCTGCCATCCAGAACCTTTTCCTTTTTAATAAACAAATGTTTCCTTCTTTAATCTGTGTGTGTGTGTTTTCTCTCAGTTCCTCCAACAAAATTTTCTTGTCCGCATATGTTTTTCAAATCTTATTTGTATAATTAGACAAAGCATGCAGCATGGAGAACCCACTCTGCTCTCTCTCACAGCATCTGAAATAAAATAAGCTATTTCTGTCTTGCACACCATTCCTATTTTGTTTTGGAAAGCAAAATCTCACATTCATGAATACTGAAAGGCTCTTTTTGAAATCCCTGCTATATGGTCTTATTTTACAATCTGATTTACAGAAGCAAGGAACTTTCAGAAAGCTCATGCATTTTCTGTACGCAAAAGCCTGGAGTAATTCACAGCAGCAGCAGACACCCAGCCTTAGTGGGATCAAATCCTTTTTGCACGTCAGCTGTCTCTGGTGGTTTTTATTGATCTTGATAACGATGCCCACGGTCAGTTCATCATTCCCTGTGAGTTTTGTGATGTTCCTTTGGAAGCTGCAATAATTAACAATGTGGTGCAGAAAACATACTGACATTTGTGCTAGTGAAATCAGGGGGCAGCAAGTTTCTTTTCAGTGTTTTGTACTTAAAATGTCTTGCAGAAATGGCTTATAAAAATATTTATTTAACACCTCTCTAAAGCAAACAAAGTGCTGCTACTATTTGCATTCCTCGAAGGTCTGCCACTCAAACAAGGCCAAGCAAGCAGCCACCAGTAGCCCCTTTCATGCGGGTTTACACAGTATTTTTGTCCTTCAGTTTTCTGTCTCAAGTTTATTACTACTACAGCCAGAAAAGGAACACCATCTTCAGCTTGTCAGCCAAATCCCTGCTGGTAGCTTCTGAGAGGGTGGAAAAGAGGAAAAATGCATCATTTTTGCCTCAAAGAGAAAATACAGAAGTGGTTTGTTTGTTATAGAGCTAGCTCAAAAGTGCTACCAGAGTGTGCACAGCAAAAAGAGATTCTTTTACCTTAAGAGCCCCAACTTTTGTGCTAGGGTTAAAGTTTCGTTGCCATTCTTTCTTATATGCTTGAGTATATTTGGTACTCTGCGGCCAAATATTAATAGAGTGATCATCCTGATGGGTCTATGGAGGAGAGTGCTGAGAGGCTTACAAGAGGGAGCTTGTCTTTGGATTGGAAGTGCACCCTTCTGCAGTGAGTTTGCCTGGCCAGCTGTCGACAGCATTGCTTCATATGAAATTCAACATTCAGAATATTTTCGATGAAGCAAAGGAAGTGAACTCCAGAGCTCTGTTCTGAGCAGCAACGTACACCCCTGGCTAAGCAGAGACACGCAGAGGACTTTTTCTCTTAAGTGGAAACACGCTTCCAGCTATCTGAAAAGCTCACCTAGCCCATAATCACAGAAAAGCCCCTCTATTATCAGCACTATGTTGTTACTACCATAATAAATTAATTATAAGCTGTGAGAGTCATGAAAATTTCATTAAAATAAATCTATAGGCAATTCTGTGCTGTGCAGTGTCTTTTCTCTCTGCGTGTTTTGTTCTATATACCACAAACACTGTTTCATACCCTTTGGATGAACCTGACATTTCTAGCTGAAACAACTTTCTTTTGGGAAAATTAGTTCTTCAGAAGCTTTACTTCCTGAAAATGTGAGCTAGCCTGTTTTAGTGTTCCTGCCCTATGAACAGACATTGAAACAACCATGAAATGGCCTCAAGTTGCGCCAGGGTAAGTTTAGGTTGGATATCAGGAAACACTTCTTTACAGAAAGGGTTGTTAAGCACTGGAATAGGCTCCCCAGAGAGGTGGTTGAGTCACCATCTCTGGTTGTGTTTAAAAACCGTTTGGATGTGGTGCTCAGGGACATGATGTGGAGAGTTGTTAGTTAGGGTAGTATGGTTAGGTCGTGGTTGGACTTGATCTCTAAAGTCTTTTCCAACATGAGCAATTCTACGATTCTATGATTCTATGTATTCAAGTGTTTCTACACACCCCACACCACATGCTTCTTATCAGGCCAATGGTATTTTCCATGCTAGAAGGCAGAATTTGGCACAACAATGAAAAGCCACTTGGCAGAGGGTGCTTTGGGGTTTGATTTTGTAATGTGATACAGGCTTCTCTGTGATTTGGTGTGCCCCCAGCCCAGTACAATAAGACTTTTGGTTCTGTTCCCACTAGTCACCACACCAAGATGCATTTCTAGCCCTTTGCAGAACCCCAATAACACACAGCAGCAGTTCTGTGCTAGTGCACGGATCCTGCTCCTGCATTTGAGACCTCAGGCTGAAGGCTTGGTTTGGTTCTGTTTCTGTGTACGTGTGTGTGTCTATATATAATTGCAGATAAACACACTCACTAGTAGCTACATTTGCCATAAGGTTTGTTCCTGGTTCTGTATCTTCCTCTAGTGTTTTGTTCAGGACAAAGCATGCAGTTACTTTTCATATCTATTTTTCAAAATATACTGTTACTAATAGGAAAACAGGAGAAGTGACGTGACGTGTTGACTCTTGTGTTATTTTTGATTTCTTTAATCATGAGTTGTTATTTAAAATTCAAATTTTTAATCTTATTAGAAATGTTGCCAGTTAAATTCCCTATAGCTAAACAGAGCAAGTCACTCTGAAGAAAGGAATTTCATGCATATCTAAGAGCATATTTTTCTTTACAGACGGATCTAGCTGTACACTGTGCTGCTAATTTATGCTGCCTGTACCATTTGAGCCTCAGCTAAATGATGTGATCAGTGCTGTCCTGAGTACGAGCTAAAAATGTTTGCATATTAGCTGTGAGGATAATGAAGTGCTTTCCTGGCATGCAGGAGACTGAGGCTGTCATTTCTACATAGCTAAAACTAGCAGTCTTAAATCTTCCTCCTAAAAAGTTTATGCTCCTAATTGATGAATTGCAGAGCATACCAAAGAATTTCTCTTGCATATATGGATATATGCAAAGCTTGTTGGGCTGGAAAGTAATTTAATTTCTCGCACTGGGTTGCCCTACTTCTTGCTCCAGTGTTGTTGTACTAACTCTTTCTTCAGGAAAGGGCTCATATGTAAACCACAGACACTTCCCCCCATTGTGGATATTGGTGGTCAGGCTGGAGCTCCCACCTTGCATACCCCAGGTCCAGCAATGCTGGATTTCAGTCTGATGGCCTCAGTTTTTCCCCAGGCTCTGTCAAGAAGCACCCTGTATGCAGCTGTGGCTCACATGACCTGGCAGAGCACCTCAGAGTCCAGCACTGGGATATTTACAGTGTTCCTCTCCAGACAAATACTGTTTGTCCCCCTGATGTTCAGGAGGTGCCTGCCTTTCAGCCTGTTGGAAATAACAAGACAAAGCATGAAAGAAGTCCTCTTCAAATCTCCACTTGTCTTTGTGTTTGCAGCTGTTCTTAGTTTTTATTGCCTGCAGCAAATTTAGCACAAAATCATTGCACAAACTCCAGAGGCTCCAGCAAACAGCGGAGGTCTATTTCATAAAGTCCAGTATAACCAGAGGCCTCAGGCCAGGAGGACAGTAATACACTGAACAATGAAAGATGTAGGGTGACATACACTGTTGAAAATTGGGAAATAATCTGTTCCACGATTTTCCATCCAGTTCCCTGCATATGTCCATTACAGTCAATAATAAAGTCCTGATCTTGTGGCTATGTGCAGACTGTTAAGTGGTGGCACGTCACAGATCACCCCCTATATGTAGGTCTACAAGTACAGGTGTCCCCATTGAGGCAGAGGTCCCTGCTTACTGCCAGCAAACCCTGGTGCATGCAGCTCTGGCCATGCCCACATCCCATCTGCTGTACTGTAGAGGCTACAGCAGCACCGAGAAACATGACACAAGCAGCAAGACAGTACTGGGAGAGCCAAGAGTCCAGCCTATGTGTGGAAGCCTTAGCTGAGAGCTAGGTCTCTTCTTGTCCCTCTGTTATGCATCTGATGCTCTTCATCTTGGCTTCAGCATCATCCTTCATATCTGCATTTCCTTCTGCGGCAGAAACCTTTAACATTCCCCTGCAGGGATGAAACACTACTGCATTCCCATGCATGAAGGTGTCCTGCTCTTTCACCATCACCCTTCCCTCTTCTCATTGCTAGTGCTGCTAGAATGGATTGCTAACTTTCTCTGGGTGCGTTATGAAGGAGGAGGATGCTCGTTTGGGAGAAACATCTTACATTTTTAAGAAGTTGCAACAGATTCTGGAGGGAGAGGAAATTCGTGGTTTTTGAATAACACAAAGTGGCGCCAGCTCCTCTGCTTTTATTCCAGGGGAAATTTTATTAACAGTTGGGAAACACAATGTGACTCCAGATTTCCCTATCTCAGACCTCTTGGATGGGCTGACCTGCCATGCGCAGCAGCACGGGCTTTCTGCAGGGTACTTGCAGGCAGAGCTGGTGCAGAGGGACTGCAGGCATGAGCATATGCAAGCTTGGCATCTCTGTTAGATCCCATACACAACTGGCATGTTTGCTCATTTGACTGAGGTCAGCACTGTACAGTGACTCTGCTTTTTGGGGCCAGGGCGCTATTTCCAGCAGATGATGTCTGTATGGGGTGAGTGGGATCTGGAGCAGTGTGCTGACTGAGGCTGCCCTGTGCTGCTCTGCAGCTCTGACCGACGTGCGCTGGCTGAGGGTGTGAGGGACGGGTCACATGTCAGAATCAGGGAACATCTGGTTCACATTTACCCAGAGCAGTTTGTATCAGACACCAACTGCTTGGGTCGGTGGAGAGAGGGAGTGTATTTCTCAAGCATCTTCAGACTAGGCAGAGTTTTTGAACTCAGAGTAATAAATCATCTAAAAAGCAATGGTTGAAACAGAGACATCTTCTGAGAAGATATATCTGTTTAGGCTGGAAATCTGATTTCTCTTCCTCCTCTGTTGTGCCAAATATCATAAGACTCTCCACTTAACCTTTGGGAGAAATACTTGGCCTACAAAAGGGAAAATTTGCTCAGCAGCACATTAAAACTGCAGGAACTCCAAAATGCTCATTTTACAGCATAGTGTGCACTGACACCACTGTAATATTTAGAATCATCGCCTCCTCATTATCTTCTTGAGCACATATTGGACCCACAAGTTGCTATCAGAAGCATGCCAGATGTTACCCAAACATCCCGCAAGAGCAACTCCAAATATTTTCTTACCATGCAGTTGCATTAAGCTCTGCTGATATACTTTGAGCACATTTTAATGGCTTACTCATTTGGAAGAGGTTCATCATTTCAAGTATTTTTTGATTGCATTTTAAATTAACTTCAGGATCAGATACAATGTTACAGTCCTCCCACGTTAGGAGTCACTAGTTTCTTAGATATTGGAGAAGGAAAAGCATTTTTATTTCTTCTGATCCATCCCCTTGGCAGACTATTTCTCTTCCCCTCCCTCTCTGCTTTCTGTGTGTCTCATGTTCCATAAACTCTTTCCTTTCTGCATCAAACATGAAAAAATCTGCAGTAAGTGAGGCAGGGGGTAAGGGACTCCTGCAGAGCAGGTACATGCTCTCCAGAACCAAGATTGGGAACAAACACAGTGGCTCCCAAGACAGAAAGACTGCAATGCCCTTGACCTCTCATACAGGTATTTTATCAGACTTCTTTTCCTTTTTCTTTTTCTTTTTCTTTTTCTTTTTCTTTTTCTTTTTCTTTTTCTTTTTCTTTTTCTTTTTCTTTTTCTTTTCCTCTTCCTTTTTCCTTTTTCTTTTTCTTTTTTCCTTTTTCCATTGAGCTATTTTGACTGTTTTCTTTTTGGTGGCAACCAAGTTGAGAAACATAAAGGAGCCTAAGCTGTACTGTCCAGTATTAGAAACAGATGCTTCCCTGCCCTATTGTTTTAGAAACAATAAACACAACAAAGCCTTTTTTTTTTTTTTTTTTTTTTTTGCCTGTCAAGGGACAATAAAAACTAGCCTGTAAATATTAGCTCTTCATTTTGGTGAAGAGAGAAGCTGATTTTCACAGACTGAGTGACTCTGGGCCTGCAGTTGCCTGAAGAGGACTGCAAACACATTACACATTCCCAGCTGTAGCTGTGGGTTTCTATCAATAGATGGCAAGATCAGACTAGTCCTTTGGCTACGACTTGCAAATACATTTTGGAGTCTTGAAAGCCATATGACCAGATTTTCAAAGGTGTTAAACATCCTATCCTCAGTGATTTGAATCTGAATTTAGTGCCTGAATATGTTCCATTTTTGGCCAGAAGTATCAGTTAAAAATGACTTATGCATTCAAGAGCCAGCGTTAAATGCAGTGCTTGCATGATAAAGTGCAGGGACACCCAGCCTGTTCTGGACAAGCTTGTTTGGTTATCAGCAGCGATACAGCCACATGTGCACAGCAGTTTGCACAGGAAAATCAGCCCTACTGAGGCATGTACTTAGATCATCTTCAGAATCTCACCTCCCACCTTCATTTGACATTTGCTGTGAATTCTTTCCCTAAGGATTTTGACAAGGATCAACACAAGATGATTTTGATGTACTTGTGATTTTTAATGCTTCACATGAGATTCACTGGGATTCAGTGTAACATCATTTAGCTCCTTCTCTATGAGAGTGGATGTCACCAATAGGACGAGCACACTTTGACAGCGTAAGCAGGGGACAGCTCTGTACTTGTCAGTAGTAGCTTACCAGTACTTAGCAGGAAATTTTTTCCCCACCTTAATTCTAATTTTAAGAGTTATCCTTTCACCCTCCCCTTCTTTCTCTCTCCAAATGCTGTGTAATATTTGTCTTGGATCTTCTCAGTGGCAAATTCCCACACAGGTGCAGATTCACATTGCACATTACTCCACACCTCCACTATTGGCTGATGCTGCATTTGACACCTGGCAGTAGAAGAAACCCTGCATTTCCCAGCTGGCACAGCCACGCTGAACAAGTTCTTGCTGTCTACACCCTCTTTTAGCAGTTTTTTTACATTTAAGAACAGCCCAACCATGGTTGTCTGGAAGTGGGCTATTCACACTTGCTGTACAGTTTTTCAAATAAGAAGCTAGATGCCTAAACCCATGTTCAACATGTAAATAAACATGACTTAATTTTAAGCATCTGCCATTCCCATGGTCTTTGCAAACATTATTTAAATGAGCAGTCCTTGGCACCCAACTGGGAAAGTTTTGGTTTATGTTTCCAGAGGCCAGCAAGAAAGCTCATTTATGTGCTAGTACTTTACAGGCATAAAACACCGTGATTCAAAAGCAGGGCCTTTGGGCTTTGCAATCAATCCTGGGCAAACCATCAGAGCTACTGATAAAGTGCTCTCTTTGCAGGAAAGTACTATCAGCAATGGCAGTCAGCATGGTTTTATGGGGAAAAAAAAAAAAAAAAGCTCTTATCAGATTCACCTGGTATTATTTTTCAAGATGTATTAAAATGACTGTTTTAACAAGTGAGATTGGTTGATAAAGATTTGAGAACTGATAAAATTTATTTAGGCTTCTTGAGAGCATTTTACATGATTTATTGTGTTGTGTTTCGCTTTCTTTTCATTAGTGGAAAAGAACAAAAATGTAACCATGGAAGAGAAAATATCCTCAGATGACTGTATTTCTAGTCAGATCCCATAGGGACTTGTTCTTGCCCCTATATAGTTATGAAGGGAAAAAATTATTAAGCTGTGAAATATGCTGCAGAAAATACAATCCTACCCCTCCCAGAACTTAGTTGACCTTCCAACTAGATAGCAACTAGATCTCACTGTTTACCTCCTCACATAACTCAGTTTTGAACATCTCCAAAGCAGATTCCACAGTCTCTGGGCAAACCCTTCAAATATTTGACACTCGCAAAAAGGAAAAAGACTCCTACTATCTAACTTGAATTTCCTGTGCTGAAATTTGTGTGTACTACCTTCAGCACTTTCAAGAAGAATAAGGTTCTTTCTCTTTCTCTATACCCACTTACCTTTTTGTAGACAGCAGTAAGGTTCCCCCAAAGCTGTCTCATACTTGTTGTTTACTAGGACTTTAGGTCTTTTCTGCAAAGTTGGTCTCTAGTCAATTGACTTGCCTGTGATGGTAAATACACTTCGTTTATTCTGGATTATGCCAGAAATAGGACTTCCCCTTACTTTTGTTAAGCCTGAAAGGATCCTGGCTCCATTTCTTCAGGGTATTCCAGTCCCTTTGAATGCCAGCTTTACTCTCTAGCAAATGAACTGCTTCCTCAGATTTGATATCTGCAGACAATGTACCGCATCTTACTGTCCATGTTGTTAATGAAGATATTGGACTTAACTGGCTTCCATGTTTATCCCTGAGTATACCACTATTAACCAGACACCTGGAGGACTTTGTCCTGCTGCTCACCACACTTAGTTTGGCTGGTCGCTATCTACCTACTCAGCTCCACCTGTCTTGTAGTCCATTTCTTTTGTCCATATCTTACCAGTTTCATTGTACAGATACTGAAAATTTGCTGAAGTAAACAGTATGTCCTATTCTCTCCTTGTCTATTCAGCTAGCCTATATCACCACAAGTACTTGAACTACTAATAAGAGAGGAAGTAGGGAACAACAGCAGTCTATGAGGAGGTTATGCAAGCAAACTTGCAGCTACAACCTCCAGGTCCCAGGGGAACAGGATAGGATGAGGAGCAACACATTTCTGCAGACCGCATATTAAAAAAAAAAAAAAAAAAAAAAAAAAGTTTATCTTTCATGCATGTGCATTGCATCCTACTGAAGAAACCATTCTCTTCCTCACGAGCCTATAGTGTGGGTGTAAAATGTAGGCCACTCCCCTATGCTATGTCCTGCACCAGAACTGGGGTGGAGGCAAGGAGGCTGGAATGAGGCAGGGAAGCTGTAGTCTCTCTGACTGCCTCATCAGAGCCCTTTGGAACTCCTCTCTGCCGAAACATTTTGACAAAGGCAGAGGACCCAGCGCAGGGTAGTGGTGCTATTCCTTCTGCATATTCAGAGCTGAGCTCTGTCATTTCTTCTGCTGCCTTCCTTACTACTTCTCATCCAAAGAGAAAAGGCTGTGTTCTGAAATTTCTGGTGCAAGATGTTCTCTGGAAGCTGCCTTCTGCCAATCCCATCCTCAAAACTGTAGCACTTGGGAACAGGCAAGAAGAAGAAAAGCTCAGTGCTGGATTAAATCCACTTTTGGCACGAGATAAAAGACAGTCTGTTTCTCTCTCTCTTGCACACACACATACACAGAGACGGGAGGAGAATCTCCCGGGGGCACCATCAATTACAGCTCTATCTCTTCTGGGCCGTCAGAGATAGTCACTGGCACGGGCCCTACTGGAGTATGAACCAAAAGGGATTTGCAAAAACAAATGCTCACGTGGTGTAGATACCTTGTACATCAGCATGGCCCACAGCAATTTGTAGAACGAGAAGAAGAAGGCTAATATATGATGATACATAAACACAATGAATAGTTTTCTCTTAATTGAATTTTCTCTGGCCTTCTGCACTGAACTCACTGAAACAAAGACTTTGCTGTTTCATGCTGCTCATGAAAAGTTCAAGATTTTCAGAAATTTGACTCAGTCCCAACAGGGACTGAGACATAATCCTCAGACATAGCTGGATATATAAATGCAGATACGAAGCAGAAATTTTTTTAACGGTATAACTTAGAAAGTCCAATATCTGACTGTGTATGGGCTCATTCACTTTGTTGCTGCTGGTGGCAGCTGTGAAACTAGACAGAGCATGGATAGCAACATTGTAGAGGCATCAAGCTGGACCTGAAAAAGTCACCAGGCCTTCCTTGGCAGAAGCAACTGCCTGCATTTTATCAGTTACAAACGGGGAACACAGCTAACACAGCTTGAGTGCAAATATTTGAAACCAATTCAGTATCCACTATTTGTTCTGTTATCAGGTAACCTGTGCTGAGTCATTGTGACAGCCACGTAGATTCAGACTAACATAGCTAACATACACAATGAGGAGCTGTGCTGTGATCATGTAGGAAAATGCCGTATTGCTTTGTTCTGAATATAGAAAGCATTGAGATAAACAGCAGGAACATGAAGGTTCAGTTTAATGTTGAAAGGCTGGGGGGAAACAAGCTGAGAGAGTCTGATGAGAGCACATTTCTTATTTGTTGTGATGTTACTCTCAGTTTATCTCACGCCTTTCTGAACTGGACTCATCTGGACTCATGCAGTGAATGAGTGAAGGGATAGTAGCAGACAAACTTGGGAGCCCAGCCCAGGGTAGCTGTCCTGGGGGATGGACCCTCACAGCCAGGAGAGCTGCTTTGGGCTGTTAGGAGCCCAGGAGGCCCCAACGTGGGCAGCAGAAGTGCAGTAATAAGTGAAAAGCTCAGATTAAATCTGCAGTGAAGACAGGTTGTGAGCATAGATTAGAAGCTTAAATTCTGCTCTACAGCTCTAAAGATCTGGAGCAATCATTTGAGCTATGTCTGCCTGCAGTAATGGCGCCAATGGTTACCAAGCTCAATCTCTACCACATACAGCAACCACAGCGTCTATAAGGGGCAGCTTCTGCCTGACGAATGTCAGCAGCTCTCAAGAGCAGAGGCAGCAGCGTTAGTGAAGGGAATGGGGCAGGATTGGGTCTTCCCCTTCCCAGCATAGGCCAAAGGTTTCAGCAGCTGTAGGGGAAGAGCAGCTGGGAAAACTGACAGCTTGCTTGGTGGGCTGTGGATGTGGGATGTGCTTGAGCAGCCATCTCAAACACAGGCCACACTGCACATCCTGGAGTCCTGTCACCAACCTCTGCCCTGCCTGCAGATATTAGCTAGTAATTAGCATAAATTCAAATTAAGTTTTAAGTTTAGAGTAATATGCACTTCACAACTCTCCTGGATGCAACAGCTCGGTGCATGTCTTTGTGTGTGACCACCGCAGAGTGTGGCAGAAGTTATTCGGTTCACAGGGGCTGTAGAAAAAAAAAAAAAGGCTAAGGTATGAGGAGAAGAACAGCAGAGGGGGGCTCTGTTCTTGTGCTGTTTGTTTTACTTCATTTTCCTAAATATTCTGGAGTATGTTGCAAAAAACTTTTAGCCATCTGTCTAACGGATATTAGTGAAGTGGGGACTGTGTTAAAAATAAAATGCCAGGTTGTCCTCTGCAGAAAGTTAATAAAAAAAAGGAAGTGAAAGACTGCTCATTATTTTTAATGACTCTGCTTTCCAGCAGAGAGCCTGTATCTCCCTGCCTTTACATTCTGCCTTATTTCAGTTCATTACAGCACATTAAACTGCTCAAGAGAATGACGGCTTTGTTCTAAAGCATGGAGTTTATCGGGAGGCCCCTGGCCCAGCCTGGCCAGGCTGTTAATCACAGCCCCCGTGCCAGGAGGAGGATGCCGAGAAGAGCCCCACAGCCTGTCTGCCTCTCAGCAAGCCCAGCCTGGCTACCTGTGCACTGCTGCTGCTCAACACCATGCACATCTCATCATCAGTGTTGATTAAGCGGTGCTTGATGACTGCCTGAACATTTTCTGAATGCATATGTCCACATTTGTCTCTCTTATGGCTCCATTTGACATGAACCTCTCATATCCTGTCAACTGATATTTGCTTTATTAACTTTAAAATATAGGATATGTTTGGCAGTCCAGACGATGAAGATACATGAGTGTCCAATTCAGACCACAGCACCACGCAGGGCACTTGTGGCATTCAGCTGCATCTGCAGGCTCCTTGCAGGGAGCAGACAGCAGGTAGGAAAGCTAAAAGCAAAAGCTGCTTTTCCAGATTTGAGAAACGCTAGCTTTTCTCAATAGCCTTGCTTGCAAAAACATACATGCTGTGATTCTTCTAATCTGAAACTCTTCAGCTATGCTCTCTGCATAAATTGAGCTCTATGTAACAACAGCCAGGTCTTTGCAACACCACATTTACAGTGGTTGGAAGGAACATAAGGTTGGGAGGAACATAAGGTATGCATTTTCTAGGGCACAGAGGAATCGCTTAGAAGGGGTCCACAACCAGGCCCCAGCTCATTTGTTTGTCTGCCCCAGCAGATTTGTTTGACAGCAGATGGAGTTGTCATGCTTTGCTTTCTCTTCATGCTTACTGGTGGTTGCAGCCCTGGTACAATCAGGCACAGCCAGACTTGCATTCGGCATCTTATATATAATGCAAACCTAACAGTCCTATACGCAATGGATGAGCATCTGTGTCGTTTGGAGCTGCAGCAGGGAATGTGGAGGCCTTGCCCAGCTGTGGTGATTGCTGGAGCAACTCCCTGCTTTTTCCGTAGGCACCCTGTGGCTGGTGCTCCCAGTCCTCAGCTGCTTCTCCTGGGGGCACATTAGTTCATGGCAGTTTGTAATGACAAAGGCCTTCCAGCTCAAATGGTTCTCCATTGGGAAAATGGCTTTCAAGAGCAGCCTGGTCAAGGGGATCGAGTTGGATGGGATGGTAAGGAGATAGTATCGATCCTTTAAATTTTAAGCATGTCAGACTGGCTGATAATTTGCTTACCTTTTAACACAAGAGTGATTTATACTCACAAGCCACATTTTTTTTTTTCTGCCTGTCTTAATCCACAAAATGAAAACCGTGACCAGAAGTGTATCCCCCTTGTCTAAACACTGGCATACTGGTGTTTAGAAGAAAGGGCTCCACCATGACTCTTCCGAACTGCCTGCAGAGTGAAAGGAGTGCTTTGGCCAGGAGGAAAAATTAGCTCATTCCTGTGTGAAAATACTGCATGGAGTGAAACAGAGCTTTTTTTTTTTTTGGGGGGGGTGGGGGGAGAGAAGACAGATGAGGGGCTGTTTGTTTTCCAGCTCTATCAGACACTAAACTTGGCAGTACCCCTACAAGGCACTACAAAGCACCCTTCTGGCTTAGTCAGTAAGTTAACAAGAGAAACATTTGATAGATGCCTACTGGCAAGCTAATTAGAAGAGAAGTGATTTGCTGGATTGCAGGAAAAACAAAGGAGAGGAAAATGTTCAGGCAGATCATTTAAGGTCCTCATCCTGGGAGAGAGGGAGTAACTGGTTTCATTTCCCAGAGGCTAATCCTGCTCTAATTGACTTATTATTAGACTCCAAAGGAAAACAGTCCATGTGGCCATGACAACATGCCCAGGGAATGCATGACTGGCTGCTGGGGGGAAGACACATGGGGAGACAATAGGTTGCTGTGTAAGAAGTGGCACAGAATCACATTTGTCACATGCAGATCTAGGCAGCACACTAGCCCTAACTGGGCACACTGGTTAATGTTACACTGTGGAAGTGGAGTATTAAGGACAACCTCATGATTCATTTTGACTCAATGGTTTCAAACACGTTGGTCTTCCATGAGAAAAAGCACAACCTCTTCCTAAACACAGACCAGACAACCATGGATCACATTACGAGAGCAGACTACGTGGTAAGCTGTAAGTTACTTGTGAAACACAAAACACAGATTTATGTGTTTACAAACCAAACTCAATATACAAATATACTGGCATTGCTAGAGGCAGTCTTATGGACATGGTATTACAGAGCTTCAAGAAGATGCTTCAAACTACTGTACGTCTGGGAGCTGAGCAAAGTCTTAAGAGATTTGCATTTTTCTAATTGAGAAAATCTCCTGTGCTTTCCATTAACACTTTGAAAATTATTTTGAGTCCCTTCTTTGCATAATTCAAATGTGTAGCTATAAAATGCAGAGCTCAAATTTGGGCTAAATTGCACTGTGGAAACCATGCTCAGTTTTGATCATTTCATTTGACATGGACTTTTTTTGTTAGAAATGCACAGAAAACATACCATTAGAAAAATAAGAACTATTACAACGTACCTAAAGGACACAATTCATTACCCAGATAAACTTTAAAATAAGCAGACATCACTGCGTGCTAAATTGCAATAAAATGCCAATGGAATTATGTCTTTCTTCCATAACAGGTTAGATGATCTCATCTCATATGTGTTATTATTGGGAATACCACATTTCTTCAAGGAAGTGCAGAAGAAACAGTAATGTTCAGGTGTGGTTAGCTAATGTAAATGTATTGTAACTTAAAGAAATCAAGTACAAAGATAAAAATTCAGCAAAAAATACAACTATTTCGAAAAATTCCTTCTACCTCTCAGTTTAAATTTAATCTAAGATGTATTTTTCTTCCTGAAATCAGTGGAAATGCTTTTTCTTCAGAAAGACTTGAAAGGAATAAGCAAGCTTTGAAAAAAAAAACAAAACTGTGAGAGTCTCATCAAATAATTAATTACAAGCTGTATCTTGGCAAGAAAGGTGTAAAACTTTGGTACCATCTGTTGAACCAGGTTTCTTGAGATTTGGGCCAGGCTTTTTAGGTATTCTCTTTATTTCATTGTTTCCAAGGGGAAACTGGTGAAAAAGAGCAGCCTAAAATTAGGAGACCAGAAGTATTTGAACACTGCTGGAGTACATGTATGTGGACGCAGTGGGCACAGCTTGTAAAGCAAAAGCTTGCTATAAAGGAAGGAGCCAAGGCACATGACTCATTGTCTGCCACAGATGTCTGCAGCTTCTCCTGGGTTACAGCTACGGGGAGGCAAAAAGTTAGAAATTCCTTGCTGAATTCAGCACGTTGCAGACAGTGAAAGAGACATGCCACCCAGATGAGGGCAGAGGCTCCTTTTGCTCCACTGCTTCAATGTGGGAGCACTTCTGGAAACACCTGGGGTTGTGCTTGGTGACTGCTGGGTCAAATGCTCAACCTGTAGTTTGTCGGAAAAGAGGGGGGAGGAAGGGAGGTGCAGTTCTAACAGCTTTTCCAGAAGCATGTTTTTTTTCTATCCTACAGATAAAGACATACACCTCTACATTTTGCTGACGTATTCTAAAGTTAGAAAATGTAAGAGATTCCAAAAATCCTTTAAAACTTTGGTCTTACGACAGACTTTTTCACTGGAAGAACCAGCTGCTGTACCACACCGTAAAATAAAAAAAAAAGAAAATAAAAAATAAACACAGGTGGTAGCAGTAAGGAAAAAAGCTCAAGGAGAAATTGGTGCATTTCTCACTTATTAGGACATTTCCTTGATTTTAAGCATAATTTATTCTGTTTCAGCTGCACGGTTTCTGCACACTTCCTTTGAAACATCTGTAATTCTTTCCGGTATAGATCTAAGGCAATACAGTGCAGCTTCATCTGGGAAGAATATCATAGGAGAGTGAAAATACACCATAGCTGTAAAGAAAATAAAAATAATAAGCTAGAATTTGAGGGCTTGAGTGAAAAAATGGATTTGATCAGGAGCAGGCGAATCTCATCTCCCGGAGACTCAGGTAACATCAGCGAGGACACTGATACCAGCCTTCTGATGCACAAGCAGTTCTGGGAGGCCCATCCTCACTCCAGTCTGAGACTCAGCAAACCTGGGTGCTGGTGGACTTGTTGTTTGTGGATGACTGACATTTTAACTCAGTTACACGTTTGAGTCATGAAGCTTCCTCAGTGAAATCCACCTCAGAGAAAGAAAATGTGACTGAGGAGTCAATTATTTGTAGACTAATAAGGCGAAGTCCTGAAACACGCTTTCTGCAGAGCTCTCTGTAGGCTCTCTCCCGCCTTGAGGCACCACAAGCAGGTACCCTTCCTCACAAACCTTGTAAGAACTCAGTAACTTTATAAATTTCATTAGCTCATGTGAAGTGCAGGCAGCAGGTGCAAGGACATCCTCCTGGGCAGACGCACAGAGGGCATGATCTCAGAAACTTTGATTGTTTATGACATTTTAAGTTGAAAATTAAATGGAACAATCTACAAAAATGGATGTATTTCCTTTTTCCAGTTTAGTAGCTGTGGGTTTCTGCGTAGTGAATTGAAGTGTTACACAGATCTCTTGTTCAACACGCCACCAGACGGGAGGTCCACTGCTTTGGGACAAGTGACTTGACCCACCTTGTTCATAGCTTCCCCTCTGTGAGTCAAGGGCTAGATATGAACTTGCTACCACTGGAAAGAGCAACATATATGAATACTTTTTAATGAAGTAAATATAGGCACCACAGTTGCCATGTGAGGCCCACAAAGAGCTATAGGATTCCTCCTTAGTAGAATACTTACTTCAGTACAAACACAGAGTCATTCTTCGATCATTTCACTCACTCTTGGAGTTCAGCAAAGGATTAACACTGAACAGAGACTACAGATAGATCTACTACGTCCTATACAACACAGAGTGGGATCCCACATGCCAACAAGCTCATGGGTCTATGTGGTACAATGCTATGCCCTGCTGAGATACTCACTGAGGTCTCAGAGTGTCACGGCCACATCAGTATAGCATCCTGTCTGGCCCAATTAAAGAAACTGAACTCATTAGGCCAGGCAAAGTGCCATATTAATTAGAAGGTATAGACGCATTCCTAATATCTAGACTTGTGAGCAGTGTAACATAGCCCTTGGATTACGTTACCCAGCTAAATCAGAGCCTTTCTTCTGTGTAATCGTCATTTTGGCACTGCTCACAAGCACTGACTTCACATGGGCTTTAATGCTGTACTGTGTTTTATTTTTCTTTAATACTAACCAGAACTTAACATTCATCTCCTTGTTTTGTGGGCACAGTTCCTGAAATAAGATTAATTTTGTCTCAAGGGGTCACTTTCCAGTAGCAAACCAAAAACTGTGTGAGAGATTGGAGATGAGGCAAGGAGAAAGAAAATCAGGCTGTGTTGCAGAACTTCAAGATAGAAATTTGCAGGGATCTTAATAAGGAAATGCACAAACCTACAGCTTAGAAATTTCACGTTTGAAGAGACCTCCACATTTATCTGACTGCAAGAAGCTGGAGATTTCCCTGTTTGTTCCCATGTTGGCCGGGGCCACCTGTCCACAGGGATGGCAGTCACACAGGGCTCAGATAAAGGGCTTTGCTGAGCTTTGGGATGGCTGTTCTTTCTAGAATCATAGAATCTCAAGGTTGGAAACGACCTATAAGATCATCTAGTCCAACTGTCTCCTCATCACCATTGCCACTACAAGCACTAAACCATATCACGCAGCACGTCGTCCAGACGCCTCTTGAACACTGCCAGGGACGGCGACTCCACCACCTCTCTGGGCAGCCATTCCAGTGCCTGACCACTCTCTGAGAGAAAAAGTTCTTCCTTGTTGTCTAATTCTAATAGTTCTAATTTCATAAAGGTCTTGCTAAAATGAATGAAGAGATGAATAAGCAAATAAAGTCTCTCACTAACACACAACAAAATGTGGACATACAGCTCATTACATGGACCCACTTCCCAACGAATCCTATCCGACAGCCTTTTCTGTGAGCTTGTTCACCCCACCCTGCAGCCCCCTGATAGCAGCTGATTTTGCTGACCCAAGATGACAGCACAGGTACAATAACCACAGGTGAACTCAACCTCCTAAAGGTAATTCTTTTTGTGGTCTCCATTTACCACTTCCATTCTCATCACCTAGAATATTCCAAAAGGATAGATATAATTATTTTCCTAAATTATTCTAGAGGGACTCTAAGAATGTTAATATTTATGAGTTAATATCTGGGAAATCAGACTTCTTCATACCACAGCCGTTTTGAAGATCCTGATTCAAGGAAAAGGGAATCCCAAGGTTCAAGCATCTGAGGAAAAAAAAAGAGAATATTTTATTAGCTATGATCTTTCTGATCAAAGCAATACCAAAAGCATTTGTGTCTGAAGATAAAACAATGAAGAGTGTGGAGTGGGCAGAAAATTAACACTCATTCTGTGCTACATATGCCTGTACTTCTGAATTCCCTCCCCACGAAAAAAGAGCATCAGAGGGTTTCAATCTGCAAACACATGCACACAACTCCATTTATCAGGCTGTGAACATCTTTATTTTATTCCATTTCAATTTGTAAATAAATGCAAATTGACAGATAAAGCAACATTCCCGGAAAAGTGTTTTACTCGAGAGCAGACAAGAGGGGGCACTCCTGCATTTCCTACATTGCAATTTTTGATTTGCAATGGTTGGTTGGTAGGAAGTTCATCTTAGATGGTTCTTGCTGAAAAAGATTGCAGAAAAAAAATAATATAACAACATAGAAGCAGAAAAAATGTCAGATTGAGAAAAACAAAATATGAGGGTGTGTGGGTGATGCTAGATGTCTTGCATCAGGCTGAGATGTTTGACTGCAAATCTGTTTAGGAGGGAGGAAAAGGTGTTGCAGCAGCAGAGGTGGAAATAGACTCTCCTTAGGGTGAAAGAAAGGCTGAATCATAAGTATAATCCACAGCAGTGAGCTGAATTTGGCCTTAGGCCTCTTGCAAGATTTTTAATTCTCTGGGTAATGAAAAAGAGCTGGACAGTGGCTGAGAACAGCTGAAAGAGATACAGCCTGAAGGGTAGTCCTCATTTTACTAATGAAACAGTTTGGGCTGCCTACACAGGGTCACTCAGGAAAGCTAAATAAATCAATCAACTGAAGGTGTGAAGTCAATTTATATAAGTTACAGCATATTAAAACTCTGTGTGAATAGTTTCATTCAGGGTAAATAGCTTTAGATTATTGCAGCTTAAATTTCTAGATTAACAGAAACAAAATATGTTTTGATAGCAAAGTAAAACAAGATGGAGAGAGAATAAACATCCAGTTAGTAAATTAGTCCTACAATCATGGCCTTTGTTTTTAGTAGCAGAAAATCCAAAGCTAGATAGAAAAATAAAGTTTATCACGCATTATACATATCATGCAACAACCTTAGATGCAAAACCTTTAAGAAACAGAAAGCAATAGGGCACTGAAGTACAAAACTCACAGTGTTGGCTGTACCATTCTGAGACCCTGCACTGCCCAGCTTTCTTTGGGGGCACCCCAAATGGATCTGAACCATATTCCTAGTGCATACTGCAGAGTTAATTAGCTCCCGTGTAACTTGTAACTAACACAATTTAACTGAATTACTGGAGAGTGGTACTACCAGGAACACAGTTCTTTTATTAAACACTACATTTACCTGCTAAGTAAAACATCTGTCAGTCAAGAGCTCTGTGTCCCTTCTCTCTCCTCAGCATTTCATCAGGCTCTGCTCAAATTTTCTTTTTGCACTGGTAAAGTAACTCATGCTTGTGGCTTTTCTGTTGTTTGTAGGCTTTCCTCATTGCAGTCATCATCACCCCAGGCTCTTTAAGAGGTTTGCTCTGCTATACAATTGAAGAACTTTCCATCCTAAAACTGAATTAAGAAAAAATAAGGCAACTGGCTGTAATCAGCATGTGTTTGTGGACAAGGAGCACACATTCTTCACTGGAAAAGCTGTTCAGCAGAATCTCAAGATGCATGGTCCTAGTTAAAGTCAATGCGAATTCTTTATGTAAAACATTATCTATGTATGGCTGATTAGATACCCTGCATAAAACTAAGATATTACTAAGATCACTTTTTAAAAGTGCAATCAGCAGATAAAACGCACCATCTTATGAAGGTTTTACATTGCCTTTTGAACAACCTGTTAAGAAATGTATTGGCTTTCCTTATTTCAACCTTTCTAATAAACTGGCAGGAAGAAACAGCATTTGAAATTTATTGGTGAACATAAAGTTTTTAAAAATATTTGCATGTTGCAGCAGTGCACTTGCTCCCAGATTCTGAAAAAAATTTACCCAATTCAAGACAACTGTCTGGAAAAATGAAGGCTGCAACATACTAAGCAATCAGGAAACTCTGGAAAAAAGAAATAGCATTAACTGAGACATATCTAAGGCCTTAGAAAATCTTGCAGCCTACAGGAAGGACACATGTGGGATTTGTTCCAGGCAATAAGTTCTCTCAGGTCCTCTCTCCAACAATAGCAATGTTTTTCTTTTCTCATCCCCAAAGCACCCTTTCCTTCAGCTGTCCTTTTGGCCTTCAAGGCACCATTCTCTTATCTTCTAACCCTCTAACACCCAAGCTGCACAGTCACTGGCAGAAGCCCTTTGGTTTACCCACAGTCTTTCGGTATAAGGTTGAAAAGCCATCAGAAGCACTGACGCAGCACAGCGTTTGCTAGTTGCTAAAAACAGCCTCCCTTGTGAGCTGAAAAAGGGGACACTCCTTTTGTGCAAGATTTGTATACTAAATCTCTGAGTACACACACACACACACAACCACTGGGGGAAAGAACTACAGTGACCCAACCTTACAGGGTTCTGTGAGTGACCTATTTTCAGGCAGAGCTTAGCATCATTCAACTCCTTCCAGTATCAGACAATACAAGAGTCTCCTAAGAGGTTGAATGAACCCTCCCCTCACACTTTTGTATAACCCTAAAAATTAAGATAGGAAAAAAAATTGAAAGAGGAATAGAGGGAAATAATCTAACTCTTGAGAATAAGACAAATATCTTGAATTTATGCATACATTTGCTCATGAACAATATTATTAATACTACACACAATGTTTTAAAAGCTATTAGAAACAGCAAACTGAGAAGGGTGAGAGCAAAATGCTCTATCTCCTTAAGCAGCAGCTGAAACAGGCTCTAAATTAATCAGGAGTCTTAGAAACTCTAATAAGAAGGGGCTGATGAGAAACAGCTGCACCCAATCCCTATAAAAACCTTCAAAAAGAAGGGAATTAAGTGATAATGTCAGTGGAAGGGAATATCATCATAGGATGGTCTCCTGCTGCTACAAAATGCTCATACAAAACCAAGTACTTTTCCAATGGGAAATAATTGTTATGGATCTCAGTCCTGTTTTCAGATCTTGGACTTGATTTCAATCCTCCAATGTGGTGATGTAGCAGCCATTTAGGAAAACTAAATTTTAGCAAGCTTTTGAGTCAAATAATCTAGTTCTAATGTTTATTCGAAGTGGTATTCAAAACATCTACTCTGCTCCCACCATAGGCAGTTGTGTGAGAAGTATGCGTGACTGGAGTGGCTTTGTGAAGAAGGGGAATAGGAGGAGGAAAATAAAATGCATGCGCACCATTAACTGTTAAGGGTCCTTGATACCATGGAGTCAATGAAGTGAATATTCAGTTTAGTACTTGTGGAAGTGAATGTCTGTGGCAGGGAGGTGAGGTATAAGTAAGTCAACGCTTCCCAGAAAAATGGTTATGATTGCTCATACAGGGAGACTGGTGAAATAGCAGTAGAGGATGCTAACAGGTTTTAGTATTAATTTGATGAAAATTAATTTATTTTATTGTAGTTAATAGCCCAACAAAATGATGCTGTAAAAAACCTGTAATTTATGGAAGGAAGGGGAAAATGACTTTTGCATGATTGTCTCAAATGTATGCTTTATGTTTTGACAGAAAAGCAGTCCATCTGCCAGTGGCTACCCTTGCTCCATGCGTTGGCACTTCCTAGCATTCTCTAACAAGGCTGTACATGCAGGCTGCAGCAGACCTGCAGCACCTGCACACATGGTTCCTGATCTCCACAGGTTTACAAGCAGCTTTTTCTGCATCACTTTGAAGAAATAGGGCAATGCTGACAGTCCGTCACTATAAAATCTCTTTTGTTGGAGGGACAGTTACAAAGCTGATTACAGATTTAAGACTTGGATACTGAGGTGTGCACTGTGCTTCCAAAATGGATTTTGGTGACTTAATGAAAGTGTTTGCAGAGTGAATTTTCAACTTATTTTTTCCCTGAAACAAATGCTTCATTTTTGTCCTCTGCAACTTCTGTGTTTTTAGGATTGCCTTAATGCTTGCAGCTGCAGTGGAGACTTAATGAATGAAGATTTCAGGGCTCCCTATGGAAACACTGTATTACCTTATTGCTGCTGCTACTCCTCTAACCCAATTCCCCGCAATAGGAAATGACTGCTCAGAAGTTGTGATGTATGAACTGTAACACAGTCATCCAACATTCCTATAGAAAGCTTAGATTATTCTCTCTGAGCTAACTGTGTGATAAATGTTGATCTCACATTCATTTATCCATGCAGCAAATTCAGGCTGGAGCAGTAAGATTTTGGGTTCTAAATGCGTGAAGAGAACAGGGAAAATAGGAGCATTGCAGAGGGGCCACCAGGCAGGTTCTCATCCCTGGGAGGAGGTATTTCAATAGCCTCTGCACTCAGACTCAGCTCCCTGTGCTTCCTGGTTTGTGCAATCCCTGAGTCTGTCATTTCCCAGCATAGCTGAAAGTCAATTCCTGAAAAAAGATTGGATAATTCAAATGTATTTAGTAATGATGAGCCATTCTGAATTCTCTAGGAGTCATAAACATGTTTGTTTTATCAAGATAGGGTAGGGTTTGTAGTGTGATAGAATGATGAAAACAGCCTGGATTAACAACTCTTCTCATCTTCTGCTCTGACAGCCCCTTTCTCAAAGCACCAATATTACCCACTTAGGAAATGGATTTATGCCAACGTTTAAAGCACTTCTTTTTCTTTCAGCACACCAGATGGTACTAAAAATTCAAAATATTTCCTACAACAGCTGTATCTTCGACAACAAAGTTAATATAAGGAGAAATACCATTGCTGTGTGTAGGCCGTAATGGCCAGATTATTCAGTTTTAAGTCTAATGTAGAAAAGCATTCTATAGGTAAAAAAATAGATCCGATAAACTAATATTGCATTGATCATGTGACTCTGTCTGGGTTTTCAAAACCAGATGCAAAATTTAGTGCCTTTATAATGTAACAGCTGGTCTGATAAGAATGCAAAATACACCTTTCCCTAGAGCTATAATAAATATGTTAACACTTTCTTACAACCAGCCCTTTCCTACAACTCATCATTTTCATGCCCCAAGCTCTGTCTTTATGTATTTGATGACATAAATCTTGTAAGCAGGTTTTGACCAGAAGCTAACTTCCCTTACTCTGATATCTGGACAACAAAATGTGTTTTTTCCTCGGTGTTTGAAGTGGGGAAGGAGTGGGAATGTTTTCAATTTAGGCAAAACAAACAAAAAAATGCAAATGACATGCTTGCTATTTCCATCTCTTTAACATGAATGTGTGCAGTAGGGTTTTTTAATGATCTATTTGTTAGATCATTAGATAGATCATAGATATAAGGCAAGAAGCTCTCAAAATTTTAGTATTTTCAACAGCTTTGGCATGCCCTGAGCAATGAGCAAAAAGGACAGGAAGCATGAAAACAAAGCTCATGCCAAGTAATCTGCCCATCAAAAGGGTGCAATCTTCAAGCAATGTAATGAACATGATTTTGTTATCTCTATACTTTTCTACATATACGTGAACTTTCTTGATTCAAGCATATGAATGTCTGCAAAAAAATCAGTTATGTAACAGTGCTGTGAAGAAAGAAATGACCATTGGCTTTATCCGGAGCAAGGTTGGGCAATCTAGTGGCTACTGGCACTGGACTCCAAGTAAGATAAGGCAACTTCATGTCCCTTCTGTCACAGTTGTGAGATACCTCAGCACAGTTTTCTAAGGGACGTCGGGGATCTATCATGGAAATGGATGCTAAAAGCCCAGCACCTCAGCTCTGGATGCCCATTTCCTGGTCAGACATTGCCTGTGGCAGGTGAACATCATCTTCTCTACATCTGTTTGTTTGGCTCTCTGTTGCCAAGCACAGACCCCTGCTTCCCCATTGGTGCCTGCCCTGCACAAATCATTCTTCTCATTTTCCAGCAATGCAATTCTCACCTGCATTTGTGGGATTCCCTTCCCTCCTGTACTCTGTTCCTCACTGTCCACTTGCATGAGGCATCTGGCATCAAAATGATGCTGTTGGCCTGGCATTGTCATATTTGGACATGATGAGTGAGGTATTATTAATTGTGGATATAGCACTACAGCTATTTTTAACCATCTTCCTTTTGCACAGCTGCAATGTTGTCATATTAGTTCAGTATACTTGAAAATTAACATTCATGAAACAAAGAATGAAGGGCTATGATTTTAAAAACTCTTGAGATTCGTTAATATTTTTAAAAGTGAGACATTATTTTGTACATTTTTTGTACATTTTGTACATTGTACATTATTTTGACATTTTGTGTGCTTTCTTTAGAAATTTGCATTCCCTGCACTCAACTGCATTACAGATACAAGGTGAGAGTAAAGGATCATAAATCAGATGGAGGTGGAGAAAAAGGACAGTTCACATTACTCAGGGCTCCCTGCTTGTTCCTCCTCAGGCCTACATACTGCTCTGTAACCTTGCAAGAACAAGACCACAGTGGGAAGCTGGGCAATAGTCATGCTCCGTGTCTTACAAAGACATTTCATTAAAATGATGGGAAGATAGGACTGATGATAGCTATTTTTTGTTAAAGATGAGTGCTTCCATTGCAACTTTTTTGTTATTTTTGCCGTTCAAAAAATATACTGACAAAACTAAGGTTCAGAGAAGCATCAGGAAAATGTATGCAACATCAGCAAATATGAACAGATTTTTTTTACTGAACTTAAGGCTCTAAATACCACAAGGACGATGATTTTGCCTCTTCTCAAGTACAGTGTGTCCCCACAGCTGCACACTTGATGTCAGGTTGACTTCTATGCACTGGTGAACACCTAAGCAGGGTCCTAAGTGGAACAGGTGCCTCTGATTTACACTGAAGTCTGAGCTGACCCTAGAGGTTTGCAGTCCTCCTTGTTTTCCTTCCCCTGTGGTGTCATGCAGACAACCAAGGGCCAATCCACTGTGAGGACCCCTTTTAACTCTAGTGAAGTAATTTTAAAGCTATATTTAGAAAAAAAAGTCTCTAAAGAGCCTATTGCATTGTGAAACCAGAAAATCTCCCTTGATTTTTGAGGGGAGAAAATGAACAGTCTCTAAGCACTGCAAACTAGGCAGGGTTTTCTGAGTGCTGATAGTTTTTTTTGCATTTGATCATGATTCACTTTATAGTTGCTTATTTCCATTTGCAAGAGCCCATCTTTCTCTCACCCAAATCCCTATTGGTGACACACATCCACAGTTCACTGGAAGCTAAAGGGAGGGTTACAGCTTAGCTACTGATTTGGAGTCAAATCACCTGTTAAACCTCCAAACCCTGATGCTGCTGCTTTCTGTTGTTGTGCCTGCAGAGTAGAGCATCAGCAGAGGGCCAGCCTGTGTTAAAACTTCAGCAGATAATAGCTAACAGGAGAAATTACCTCCAGAACAATTTTCAGATGTATCCATTTCATTCCTGTGCAAAGCCACAGAGGTTAAAATGGAAACTACCAGTGTTTCAACTAATCAATTTGATTTTGCACGAGAATGAAGGATAGCTGAGAGCAGATTGAGAGAAGCACTGAGAGCTTACTGTTAGCCATCTTTTTTTGTTAAGACTTCATTCCTACCTGCATTCTCACTTTGACAAAAACACAGTGAATTGGGTGATGCGTTGGGCAAAGACTTTGGACACAGGCCTGGGCCAGAGAAAGTGTTTGATGATATTCATGGAAACCAAATTCTTCATTAAAACTACTTCCTCCTTCAACACTGGCTCTGCTAGCTGAAGTAGGAAAACTGTGCGCTTGAGTGATTCCTAGAAGCCCATCTGCGGTTTCCAAGCCTGTCCCTGTAAGTCTCTTTCTCAGCTGCAGCATATACATAATCACTATGGCTAACTGATTATTCTGGGAGCATGTGTGATTCCCAACCTGTCACATTTTTGAGGTTTGAAATGTTGACATATAGCTCCAAGCTGAACACTTTCAGCTGCAGGATAAAGCACGTAAAGGAAAATAGAGTGAGTTTGGTACACCTGTTCTCCATCCATCCACCGAGAACATACTTTAAAAACTTGAGACAAATTCACCATAGGTTCTCAGAGGTAAAAGGCAATGAATGAAGTCACTCCACAATATTTTATTACTGCTGAGGTTGAAGGAAAGCTGACACCAGGAAAGGTTTCACAGACATCCAGGAAAGTGCTCAGGAAGTAGCAAACACCTCCCATACACTTTTAGTGCACTACTAGCAAAGCTCTGCACATTTAATAGCTTGCTCTTCATCAAAAAGATTTATGATGCTTGATAACAGAACAGTACTGCCAGGAGACTATTCTGCAGGAGTGCTATCCTTGTGGTGGCAAGCAGCGACATTACTAGAATAAATGATCTCACTCCCTCACTGCAGTAAATGGTTGTAATCTCTCTGCCCAGTCTGTTTGCTGAAAGAGAATGGGGCTGCAGATAGCACAGAGGAGTGCAGGGACTACAGAACCCATCTCCTTCTTCTGCAAGGGATGGAGGCTCCAGCTTTACCTGGAAATTCACCTTTCTGTTTTGTCCTGAGGAGCTCATGGTCTCCATCATCCTGCTCTCCTCAGTCTCTTCAGGTCCAGCGCTGGGGCTTTATTTGATGCTCCTGAAGTGCTTTTGCATTCCTCTAAGTCCCATATCCTGGAAAATATTGGCTCTTTGAGGGGATATACAAGTCTACTTCCTGTGTAATCCTTTCCATCCATTTCTGTGCAGCAGCCCACAGCCTTGTCACTTCTGGGACACCACCAGTGTGCTGCATGTCCCTCCACCACACCCTGTGCTGTGGGCATGGGCAGAGCTGCCCTCAAGTGCCTCTTGGCTCTCCTGCCATCTCTTTTGGCTCAGAGGGGTAGCAGGCTGTGGGCTGTGCTGCACACTCACAGCTTGCATGGAGTTACCTGCAGACACTATGGGAAAATCAGTGAAGAAGTCGGCTTTGTTTGTAAGTAGGAGTAAACAAGACATTTCATATCATGGTGGGTTACAGTTGGCTTCTCCTCACACACACATGCTGCCCTCAGAGCAGAATTTTGAATTCATAAATTTACCCTTGGGTTTTTATGTGAATTTGGTAATTAGATTTTAAATCCGTTTTTGCAAAATGAGAGAACAACAGATGTCATCAGACAACCAGAGGAACCTCTGAGGTGTGAAATGCAGATAGCACCGTGTCTGTTGGCCTTGAATTGCTAGTTTTCTCTTACTCCTGAATACATCCTTACTTTTACTGTTCACTCTGTCACACTAGGCTCCATTTACCTTGTACTCACTGTACCCAAAGCCAGGATTTATCCCTAGCAGCTAAAGAACACAAAATTTCTTTCTCTGCATAGCCAGAGCTATGTCAAAAAAGCTCTGTCTATAGAAAATAATGTGAGCTGGGAGAGAAGTGAGGTATTTGCATGGGCAGTTAAGTTCAGTTCTAGGATGAAATATCTTTACAAAAGTACTGAAAAATGGCTGTGACAGTACTGTGGTCATTTTTACAGGGTGAAAAGAACATTTTCCTGGCAACTGGTTGAAAAAACAAAAAACAGAGAAGCAGCATCATTGGCCACATACCAGTGGCCTCCCCTGATAGGAATATACCTGGGAAAGGAACTTTCAAGTCACAGCACATCTTTGCACATTATAGTCAGAGCAGTAGTTCAACACGAATGGTACCTCACTTTCCCCAATAACAGGGTAAGTAAACATGACAGAGGGTCACACTCTCTATCACAACTTGTCAGCATTTATTCCATACTATTCTGTTTGTCTCATGTACCAATATACACAGTCTGCTTTTATTAAATTGCCTATTTATCCTAGGATCTCCTTTTTTATCACATTTCCTGAAAAATCTTTGTGCCTTGTGCCTCAGTAGTTACAACACGGTCTTCAGCTCCCCACAGTGACCTTGGCATGTCCTTACTGTTGCTGCAGTGGTTGCACAAGTGATGGATATTTGCAGGTCAGACTGTGCGAGGATTTGGGAGACAGAGTCTATTCTTATCTCTGTTACTTGGCTTAGTGGGTCACCTTGGAGGAGTATCTTCCCTGTTGTTTAAGTCTCCTTGTATGTAGGAAGAGATATTTAATATTTCTGGAAGAAAAGTGAATAGCTAAGCTGTAATACAGTTCCCTTGCTAGTTATCTGTTAGACTGCTGCCTGCTGAGTTTTAGTTTATCTCTTAGGTCCTAGTAGAGGCTTGGTATTTGAAGTAAAATGATATTTGAAGTAATGTGAAGTGATGGCACCCTGACTCTCTGAAGGACTTCAGCACAGTCCTACCTGATGGTAGACAGCACAGAATCACAGAATCACAGAATCACAGAATTGCAGGGGTTGGAAGGGACCTCCAGAGATCATCGAGTCCAACCCCCCTGCCAAAGCAGGTTCCCTACAGCAGGTCACACAGGTAGGCATCCAGGCAGGTCTTGAACATCTCCAGAGAAGGAGACTCCACCACCTCCCTGGGCAGCCTGTTCCAGTGCTCCGTCCCCTCTCTGTAAAGAAGTTCTTGCACACATTTGTGCAGAACTTCCTATGCTGCAGTTTCTGGCCGTTTCCCCTTGTCCTGTCTCCACTCACCACTGAAAAGAGTCCATCTTCGCCATTCTGCCCCCCACACCTCAGATATTTATAGACCTGGATCAGGTCCCCTCTCGGTCTTCTTTTCTCAAGGCTGAACAGACCCAGTTCACTCAGCCTTTCTTCATAGGGGAGATGCTCCAGGCCCTTCACCATCTTGGTGGCCCTCCACTGGACTCTTTCCAAGAGATCCCTGTCTTTTTTGTACAGAAGGAAGTGAGGTCTCAGTAAAACAACACTTGGGGACTGCACATTTTTCATCTTTCTAAATCCTTCTTTGGAAGATCCTCCAAACACCTGCAAGAGCAACACACGTGATGCCTCTACTCTCTGGAGCATGAATTGTGCTCATGGTGAGTGCATGTTCAGAATAGCCATACCAGGTATATGTAAGAAGTCCAGCGTTTCTGGGATACCCCAGCATAATCTTTTATGTGCTGCATCTACCAGCTGTAACAGAATTTTGCCTGGGACTTCTGGAAATCTTGCAACTCTATGAGCATTTTTTATCCTTCTCCTTGTCTTTGTACTATCAGATGATTTTAAAGGACACACAAAAAAAATTCTATCTCCTGGTAAAGCTTCTGGATAAGGAAAAAAAAAAAAAAAAAGAGGAAATGCCTGGGAAAATCCAGAGATGTTCTGTTGAATACCAAAATGAAGTTCCTCTTGACTTCCTTTACCTATTCCTTCTCCCTGGAGTTGGCATGATTTTGTCCCTGCAGCACATAAACGCTCTTCTCCTGCCTGGAACCCCCTCCTCTCCAGCTGGATTTCTGTTTCTTCCGGTGATGGTGCAGAGAATAGAAGTCCTCTATGAAGGCATGTGCCTTTGTTCCTCCTTTTTGCCCAAAGCCTTCTCCCTCTTCAAACTGCTGCTCTATCACCTCTGCCCCTTTGTTCTCCTGCTTAGGGATTTTCCACTCCTCACCTTCCTGCTGATAAAGTTAATCAAACTAATTTTCCCACTCAGTCACCTCCCTTATCACAGTCACTGTTTGGCCAGAGCCCAGTGGATGTGGTTTATGAGCTCTATCCTTTGTTCTGTAGCTTTTTCTGGCCAGAGTGAGTGATATGTCTCAGAGTCTATGTCAGCTCCTGGCTGATTCATAATACTTTGAGACGGCTAATAAATACATTTCAGGCCATTTTGGGAAATAACTAGAATTCATAAATTCAAATAACTTAATCATCAGGAAAAGATCCAGGTCTTGTGGTTTTGGTTGATCTGTGTTGTGTTTTTCTTTCTTTGAAACTCTTGTGCATAGCTGCCCATATCCAAGTGACAATTGTCACTTGCTTCAGCTTCAGTGTTGATGATGGGAAAGTTAGAGGCAACAGTTTGCTCTGCCTTATCCTTTTTTTGGTTTTGTGTCGCACTGTAGATATTTTAAAGAGGCAGAATGGGAATGCAGATCAGCTGGAAACTGTCTCTGTCACCTCCAGCAGTTATTTAGGTCAATCTGCTCCCCTGGGCCCCTATGTATGGTGGAAGAGCGTATGCTAGGCGAGATATCTGTGAGGTGTGGGGGAGAGCACATGGCCCTTCTGCACCCAGCAACCAGGGAGGTGAGACAGTGGACACAGACAATGTGCTTAACCCCAGATTGTCTCTGATTTGGGAGGTGACTCCTGCTCAGCGAGTCAGAAAGATTTTCAGTCTCTCCCTAATGCTTTCACTGTGCCAGCACCAACCTTACAAGTAATACTGAGGGTAGTATGCAAGAGGGCCAACAGCAGCATTTTGAGTTGTTTGCCAGCTAATTAGGCAGGTGGACAAGGAACTCCCAATGCTCAGTTGGTTTTGTGCCAATATGTTTATCCAAACTTTCCCTGTGGGGCTCCCCACAACACTAATTGTCAGCATTAGAGACCTCTGAGGAGGTTCTTTGCAGCTTGGTGATAGAAAAATCCCCGAGTGTCCAAGGCATGGGCTGTAAAGCACTTCCAAAGGGATTCCTCCTCTCTGCACATCACTCCTGGTACTGGGGGACATTTCACAGACTATTGCGTGGGGTCAAAAAATAAAGCAAATTCTGTTCCTTCTTACAAAAAACTTTTTTTTTTTTTTTTTTTTTTTTTTTTTTTTTTTTTTTTTTAATTCTGCTAGATTTGGGCAAAAAGTATAAAAGATCAAAGGGCAGATCCTGCTCTGACCTCATATGTCCCATCCCCATGACAGCTCCTGGCCACACACCTGCATGTCTCTGGCACAAGTTCTGAACCTTGCTGGAGCCTTCTGTGAGCTGATAAAATGACATAAAGGAGGCAAGGAGACAGAGATGTGAATGGTTATGTGCAGTTTCAGTGAAGCTCTTTAGCTCAAAAGGATGCCTAATGGGTACATGAAGAGGAATGCAATACTGGGCTGTGGATAAGTCTCCTGCTATCCCCCCACAGTCAGCTCTTTGCCAACTCTGAGGCATGTGTGGACATCCCATCCTTCCAACATCAAGCTTCACTGCTCTGGGCAAATCTTTGTGAACCAGTCCTTTTCCTAGGAATCTGACAAAGAAAATGCCACACTGGGGATTTCGTGTAGCCCAAAGACTAGGTACTTAATAAAAATAGGATATCAATATATGATCTGTCTAGTGAAAAGATGGTTGATACAATGTTAGCTTTTGATATGCAAAAGTGCTTTTGAAACCTCAGCTTGGGTGGCCCAGAAAGTGTTATCATTTCACTGTCAATAGACAATTCATTCATAGTATGCACATGTATATGAAATTTCCTTTGGCAACAGTGCTAGAATGATGCATTCTTCAGGCTCCCCCCAGCACCAAACCCTCAGATCACTTCAATGATCTTGTTGTGGATGCACAAGTAGTACATTCAGCCTAATGAAGGTGCATGGTGACAGGGACAGGGCAGGGATAGGGACAGGAAGGGATAACTTTCCTCACTAGCACTAATATTGGTTAAAAAAATGAAAATAAAACTTGAGTTTGAAGAGAGATTGGAATGACTAAACTTTCTATGGCATACAACAACAACGCCTTCTAAACAAGCACTATGATGATTATAAGATACAAATTATCAGTAATTCTACCTTGGTGTTAAATGCAATTTCTAGGAAGATGAACTGTAAGGACCTAAATTCCAGTTTATGGGAGATACAAGAAAGAGAAGGCTGCTGTTGCTGAGGCTCAGTGTGGTGTTAGTAGCATCTCTCTATATTTGGAAAGCCCCAGTATTTCCATAAATAGTATTTTACTAGTATGATAATGAGAATGATGGAATTTCAGAGGGATTTCCACTGACCTCATATCATAATGCTCAAACTGTGTCTTCTCCATTTGTTTCAGTATTTTCTGCTATTTTGATTTAATTTAACCTGATTTTCTGCAGAGCCAAAAAAATTTCCCACTCATTTCTTTTGGACTGATTTGCTCATGGAGCACATTTGTTTCCATTTCAATTATGACCCTGTTAAAATGCAAACATTTTCAATGTTTTAAAAATCTGCTTTGAACAGCATAGCATTCTTAAATTAACACTGGATAACTATGCACTTTTCGTGTTATTCCACTGATAATTTAGAGCACTGAGTTTGATTCATTGTGAAAGTGTTACTAGTGAATTCCTGTATCACCTGCCATTTTGCTAGACAGTTTACCTCCTTGTTCAAAGAGCATTTATGTCCTCATCTTCATCAAAAAATGTGTTTCCTTTTCAGATTGGCTTGTTGGACAGCTTATACACTGCCTGATATTGTCTCTGTTAACACACTTCCATGGTTGCCCTGTGGACTGGCCCCAGAAGAGACTCATCACTCACTGCAGTGTGGGGTTCTTGGTGCAGAGCCATGGTGCTGTTAGCTAGTCAGTGTCACAAGCTGATGTCCCCATTCAGAAGATAGAGGCCCTGCTCAGGAGAGCTAGTGAACAGAGCTGGGAAAAAGGAGGGGGAGTGATGCCCCAGGTAGATAACTGCCAACTATTGATCCCACTGGAGCATCTATACCTTATTATCCTGCCCTTGCTTTACAGACATTACCAGATGACCTCCAGCAGTTGGACCAGGTGACCTCCAGATGTCCCTTTCAAACTCAAACATTGCATGACACAGGAAGGGAGCACAGATGAGAGGAACTGTCCCCTAATCTGCATTCAGTAATATCTCTGGCCACATCAGTAATGTTCCAGTAATCCTAGTTGGCCCCAAGGTAGCAGTAGTATCAAGTGTTTCCAGCTCTAGATCAGGTTAGGAGCAGTGTCTGGTCATGGAGGGGCTATCTGTTTCATGCAGCAGGTTGCTATTCTGGGAGATTTGATGGTGCATATAAATACAGGCTTCTCAACTGCACACTGCAGTGTCTTGCCTGGATACAAGAATGTGGTTTCCCAAATTGTGGAAAACCACCAGGGCCAAAAAGCTTGAAGGAGAGCTGGTTGGATATGCAATACAGTGCAACATACATGTTGTGATCCCATGTCACAGTGTGGCTAGGTATTGATTGGGCATTTTGGGGGGATTGAGAAGCTTTTCTCAGGTTTGTGATAGACTTCTTTAGTTTCTACTGATCTCTACTTTGTGGGTCTCCTGACCTTTATGTCAGCTTTAATAAAAAAGAAATAATCAGAAGTACCAAACCTTAGATTCCAGTGTCACTGCTCACCATTTGCAAATGCTCAGGTGTGGAGCTGACACTTATAGTGATGGATATTTCTTACTGTCAGAACAGTGTTATTTCCAAACTGCCCAACAAAGCTAATGGCATTACAAGCTCCCTTAGGGCTGAGGGCCAGATACATAAGCTGATGAAGAAAAAAAAAAAGGATTTGTTTTGCACTGAGGCAGAACAGACACACAGACATGTCGGTCATACGGTGACATTACTGCATCTCAGACTGGGTGGTGGCCAGTTTAGACTTGAAGCTGGTACCAGTGAAGAGATTAATGAATTGCAGTAGCTTTCTTAGTCCTCCCTTCTTCTGGCAGCATGCAGCCAGGTCCTCTTCCTGATGGTATGAAAGAGAAACCAATCCAAATCAAAAGTTTCTCTTTTTACTCATTAATCTTCAACTGCAAAACTCCAATGGGAAACGTGCAACAAAGCAGAACCCAAATACTGTAGGAAAGGAAAAGCAACTCTTCAAAAGCAATCCAAAAAGGGAGTTACTTCAAAAGGGAACCCTGGAGTGAGAAGTACTTCAAAAGGGGCAATCTTCCCTGGGGAGTCTGTTGCAAATTATCTTAAAGTAGGTCCTACCATCAAACAGATGTAATTAGTTTTATTCCTACTGCTACTGTCATGAAATCTTGTTCATTCAAAAGTACCCTGAACATTTCATATGGTGGAAGAGCACTTGCTGAAGGAAACATGAGACTTTAGTTTAGTCATTGCCAAAATCTCAGCATCCCACAACTGTGGGCAACAGACTGCAAGAAGCACCTGCTTGTCAAAGCTAATCAGTGCTCAAAAAGGTATTTCAGAGCAGATCTGTCCAGTAGTATACATCTTGGGTTTGATTTTGCAGCAAAAGCAAGTGTAATTTTCCTGCCTCTCACATATTTTCATACAGTTCATGCAGTCTGATTCAAGCCATCTAAAACTACAGGTAATTTTTCTCCAGCTACTTCATTGTCTCTAAGGATAAGTTAATCCAAATGCCAGGAGCTGCAAGTACTGTCAATTAAATTTCCTATTATCATAGTCAGTGTAATTATAATAATGACTCTGTGCTCTAATCCTCCCATTTTTTCTCTTTATATCTTTCTTATCATTTTCCTCCTTCTCTTTACACCGGCCTCTTCCTCTTCCATTTACTGCTTTCCAGGTGTTTGTTATGACAAGGGTGCTGACTCTTCCCACTTCTCCCAGCTGCTGCATCTTCCATCTGGCCCTGCCACTGCCACTAATGCTAATTTTAAAATGTCTGGGTTTTTTTAGTAGTTCAAACACTGTTCTCTTTAGAGAAACTAACAGGGTGTAGAGGGTTGTACTAGTAATGTAGGTCAACTATAAACAACACCTTAAGTGAACTGAGGTATATCAGGATAATTAAGTTTCAAAGTGCCCACAACCTAACTGGAGGAAACTTCCCTTGGTTCTCAGCTCTTTGCTTCCTCAATACCCTCCCAAATCCCTAGATGTGAGTTAGCTTCTCATTCACTTGAGAACCCATTAGTATCTTTGGATTAATTAAAATTAATGTTGTTTGAAACCACACCCATGTCTACTCAGGGTCATTATTCCAATACACCTAAATAGATACACGAAAAAAGAATGAATATGTGCTATAGTGGTGTTAGATATCGTGCATATCACTTGAAAACTCATTCACACTGACATCTAGGAAGATTTCTCCTTTTCTTCTCTTTCACTAATTAATCATTCACCTTATTCAGTAGTTTAACTTCAATAGAAAACTTACTTGAATGCTTGAATGTCCCTGAGTAGCATCTGTACTCTTGCCCTAACTTGGGTAAAGGTGATTCCTTCTTCCCTGCCTTCTGTTTCTTGTCCTTCCTGGTTAGGCTATTTTGTATATGTTGGAGAAAGAGGAAAATATGAAATTAGATGGTATTGGTTTTAGATTCTTCACCAGAAAACAACATTTAATGCCCCAGCCTGAACTTTCAGTGACACTTTTTATCCTTCTACAGACATGTTATTATATTGTGTTTTCAGTTCCTAATTCCCATACTTCCCGTTGAACAACTTCATCTCCTTTATTGGCTGTGAGATTAACCTTGTCTTCAAAGACAATACATCAAAGTAATTTTTATGTATAAAGAAGATATACTTCCCAGTCTCTGTAGAGCTTTCAAATGCACCAGTTTTCTTGATTTCAGCAGCCTGTCCTGCTAGACATACAGAGAAACAGCTTGTGTAAATGTAGGGAACATTGAAGTATGGTGGCAGAAAGTACACGATGGGACATCTTAGACCTGCTGCTTGCTGACCTCCTACTGTCATTAAGTCACATTCCCTCAAGTGAAAAACATTACTCGGCCTAAATGCAAAATGTTAGAGTGTATTCTGCGTATTATTAATATCTTAAGTTCTTCAATATTAATACCGTTGTGGTTGAGACATGTTTTGAAATTTGTCTCTTAGCAACATCAGAGTTATTTACAGTAAATCACATCTGAATTGGCATGAAAGAACACCTGACTTCAGAATGTAACATACACACAACTTGTGTTTACAAGGCAATGCATTACAAACTAACACCTTGGTGATAGAAACTTATGGAACATCCATATGTACTGTTGGCATTTGTAAGGTGGTGAAAAGGAGTTTCTGATATCTGAGCTGCTTTTACTCTGGTATTTGAAAAAAATGAAATAAAAAATTTTAAAAATCTCCAATAAAACTAAACCTGGAATTTATAACAGTTGATTTATGTGAAAAACAGAAGCCAAACCATGCTCTTTATTAAAATAAAGTTCAAACTCTGAAATCATTAAAAATAATTGTGTATTTTAGTAGATACTGTGACCACTGTAGAGGAGCCTAACAAAGCAGTGGACCCTGAGGCCACTATTCTGAGCTAGAAAGAAAGTTAAGACGAAGTTGTTCTTGTTTTAAACCAGGAAGGAAATGAGTTTACAGGGAACAGATATTCCATTTCTCCTAATTTCTTTATCACATCTCAAGCAGAGATAGTAAAAAGCAGAAGAAAAAAAAAGAACAGAGAAAAATTGTTTCTTAGGTACAGATGACCTGTTGGTAACATCAAATGTTATTGTTGTTTCACATTATTCTACTTCTTTGCATGTGGGATAAACTGCTCCTGAGTATTTTATTCTATAGGACTGGATCAGTGTTACTTTGTAGTTCAAAGAAAGGGAAGAATTCATACTGCAAACATCACATTAAGCTAATTGGGAAAATGAAATCATTAATTAAAAGTAAACAGCTTCACTAATTCAAGATCCATGTTAAGCTGGTCTTTATATTGCAGCTAACAGTCTCAGATATTAGAAAACTAGACATTCCTACTGGAAAAAAGAGCAAAATTATGTTTTGAGCTAGCTCCTCAAAAGGTAGAACCTACAGATGAATTTAGACACAGGCTCCGAACAGGAGCTGAGCAATTTAGCACCAGAACCAGAATACAGGCTTGCAAGCTGAGTGTGGAGAAGTTGTCTTTGATAGCCTCTTCTGGGGAAGCACTTGGGAGGACAGTGAGTCTCGGGTCCCATCTCTGACCACAGACTGAGGGAAAAACATCCTTTCACCAGAGTGCAGCTTTCAAATGTGCAGCCTCTCCTGGAGTTTGGTGGTCTTGCCAAGTCCTTCTCATAAAGCACAACCAGAAAGGATTTTCCCTCTCACTGTCTCCTTTTCCAAAATTTAAAATTTCATTCTTATCACAGCTCCAGTTCAAATCTCCATTTTCACTAAATTTTCTCCACTGCCTTTTCTTCCTATCTCCTAACTGCTAGGCTATAGCAATGTAGCTTATACTCCCTCTTCCACAGGTCATTTTGCATAAATTAATCCCATGTTCATTATAACTACCTGGGTTCACAGCATATAAGAAACTGTAGGAGGAAGGACAGCTCTTTTCAGAGAAGACAGGCAAGTTTTTGTGTCTGGTGCTTCAGGTGAGTACTCTGACCACTCACATATGGGGGAAGGGGAGCAGTTCTTCATTCTGGGAACATACTCAGAGGTGATCAGCAATCCAGTACAGGAAGTTCACGTGGCATACCTCAAACTGGCCTGAGGAAGGGGAGGGAACCCACTTGGCTCCTCAACTTTGTCACATCTTTAGTCACTTTCTTTGTGTGAATCAGCAAGAAATTCAGACTCTCTTTGGTTTGTTGGTAAAAAGTGGACATTTACACTTTTAATGGCACCAAATAAGAGGTCAGCCAACAGGAAAACTTGGAAATCCCATTTTTTTAGATTGAAAAGTACCTAAATAACAGGCAGTGAGTTGTTGCCAACTGGATGGTATCTGACCATCAGGCAGTGCCTATTTCCATGAGATTTTTCCCAGTACAGCCAATCTCCTGGAATGAGGGACAACATCACCCTCCAAGAAATAACAGCCTTTCTTTCCAAAAAAATTGAGAATGTTTTCTAATCGATCAAAATGAAAACAGCAAATGTTTCTTGTCTTATTTCCTGCACAAGTCAGAGACTTCCATCTTTATTTTTCTGCATTTTCTTGGTGTGCAGCTGTCACTGTAGTTCATTATCTTGTCAGAGGCATCTGCAATTTGGTGGCTGGTGCTTAAATATTTTCAGCTGTTTGCAACCCATGGTAGAATATTTTGGTGAGTAAGAAATAGAAATAGGATGGAGTTGCAGAGGGGCTGAAAAATGGTCAAGTTTGGCAATAAACCAAAAGACAGCCATGATGCAACAAATTTAATTCCAGCAGATCAGAGACTACAGTGACTGTAAGAGCACAGGAATGGATGTACACCTCCAGAAAAAGCAGCAAACATGTACCATACTTACTTTTGATGTAAGTAAAACAGAATTTAAAATTGATTTTTGATTTTACTCATTCTATGCAGATCATTCTATTTTCACGATCATATGCCGTTGCAGTGCCACACCTGCTGAACAACACCAGCCATTCTGTCTGAGGCCCATGTTAAGTTCAGCTTTGTACAGGTGTTTGGGCTGGGGCAAGGAACAGGCAAACTGCACCTGCTGCATGGGGATAAGGCATGTGGGCCTGTTTTCTCTGTCTGTCAGCTCCTGATGGGGCCATCTGAAAAGGTATTGGGAAGAGATGGCCTTGACCGTGGAGAGGGCAGTGGGAATGCTAGACCAGGAGACCAGCACATGCTGTGTCTTTTCCAGGCCTGACAGGGGAGACCTGGCAGATATAGCATCTCTGTGATTTAGTGATGTTCCAGGGTTAAGAGGGCTGGTAGACACACGGTGCCTCCTGGGCCTCCCATCTGGGTGACAGCATCCATTATGCTGGAGCAGGCACATAAAGCATAGGCTGACACATAGATTAATGGTGATTGCCAAGTCTGGACTCTGCTGCATCGCCAAATATACAGCTTTCTTTTAGGATGACATTGTTTCAAACATCTGGCCAGAGGGGAACACGCAGTAAATTTCTCACAAGCAGAAGGGGAAAAGTGTTAGATTATGTCTGACAAATAAACAAACCAAAGAAAACCTGTTCCACCTCAGTTAGAGAGCAACAATTGCCTGGATTATCACTGTCAGCACTTGAGTAGATTTATTACTTCTTATCAGCAGCTAGTTAAAAAAAACTGCCAAGACAGTAAGAAAACAGGGAGAAAAGTTGTCCAGATTACAGTCTGTTGTTGATGCTGGTGACTTGTTCAGCAATCATGCATGCTACAGCTGTCAATAGGAATGAGCTATGCTACGTATGCAGCTGTAGCTGCGGCAGGTGGGAAGGTCACTCTTAGCAGAAGAATTTAAAGGAGAGGTTAGTAGTGAATTTGGGAACATGTAGCTGCTTAGCTTTCATAATCGGGGAATCTGAGGTAAATTGATTAGACAAATACTAAAAAAAAGGCTGTTTGATACACTTAAATATAAGGAGCAAGGTCTTCATGTAGCCAGCAGATAGATTGCAAAAATGATTCCATTCTGACCTGAAACATGCAAACTGTAAGCAAAATCAGAATCTGCCTGAGATAACCCCATCTTCTAGTGGAGGCAGAATTGTTATAATAATAGTGCTTGGAGTGATGGCTGAACAGCAAAGTGAGATATCGATTGTAAGAAGCACCATGTAATGCTTAACAGTCTTCAGTCCATCTTGTTCTGTTTTCAGATATAGAATTCACATCTACTACCTGTTTTTAACTTGCATGCTTAGACATATGCAGATCACATTTAGAGTCTTCTACGACCTGTCTGTGTATTAAATTTGCAAAATGCATTTTAGTGATGACCTTAATACAGTCCTATCAAAGACTTGCAGAGAGTAAGAGACGGACAGATGAAGATGTTTTATTTTTGAAACAGAAATGCTACAATTTCCTTTACTTACAAGGAAGAGATCTATCCAAAAAGCAAGTGAATTGTGAAAAATAAATCATACATAAAGAACGCACCTATATATTATATAGTTTTTTCCCTAGTGCATCTGGGAAGAAGGAATTGAAAAACTTTCCATTTTTCTGTTTTGTGAATTTTAGTATGCATAATATCTTAGAAGCTGTGTCTTTATAAATATAACTACTATAACACAGAGGATGAGGAGCTTAAAGATGGATGTGTTTTTAAAACTAAAGAAATACTATACCTATGAAGAATTAAGTGGTTATTTCTATTATCTCTGATTTTAATTGAGTCTTTGGCGCTTCCTTCCTATCCTCACTTAGATCAGATCCTAAATCAGATTCGTGTAAAGTACACAAATAACTGAAATCTCAGGGTTAGAGTGACAACGCACAGATGGTTTAAAATTCTATGCTAAATTCACAGTCTGGATTTTTTTATAAAAGTTATTTATTGCAAAATGTCCCTAGGTCTACACTAAGGTGTAATGTTCTGCCAGCAATTGCTTTAACAGTTCTCCAACAAAAAAAAACCAGGCTCTCACTTTATCTCTGGTTTGTGTTTTATTAACCCCATAAAGATACGTCACTCCTTGTCTGCATCCACTGTGCATGTAGAAGACTAATTACACAGCCTGCAACGATTACTCCATACACAATAGATACATTTCATCTGAAAGCAAAAGGAAAACAACAACAACCAAGATATTTTCTTCACACGTGACTGTTTTCCCTACAGAATTTAAAGAAGTCTTCTTGCAAGAGACATATTGACAATGATCTGTTCTTTTTCTATCAACAAGAGGAATCTGAATGTGAATCACTGAATTGCACTCTCTTTTGCTTCTGCAGATCCCACTGGCTCACACCAAAGCCCACCTAACAGCCAGCTGAGCAGAGACAACTTCCACACAGTGTTTCATCGGCTTATCAGCACAGGGCAGAATGAATTAATTTTCAATTAATCCATATACTCAAACAAAAAACCCACCTTCTTTCAAAGCCATTCTCTGTGGCCACCCATCCCGGAGCATGCAGCAAAATCCCTCAGGGGAGAAGGGAGCAGCAAGGAGGTACACCTGCTGTTTTACACCATGCGGGTGTCCTCACTGCTTCTCCTCCATGGGGCTGCTGCCCAGCTGTTCCCATACCCATCACTGCTCACCTGGTGGAACAGTGTTGCCAGGAGGGCAGGTGAAGGGAACCCTAACATTAACGTGGTGATCTGTGCACATCTTGACTAGGGAATATCAGCTGAAAACAGCATGTTTATTGCATTGGAAATTTCTTCATTACCTAGAAATGGTTCATAAGCTGGAGGCTTGTTGTCTGACATTCAAAGCAGCATCTCCACATAGCACATTGGTAGGAGCTCACAGTCAGTTTCAATAATTAGTTATTTTGTAATTGCTTTGGATAAAGTAATTTTACTCTCTTGAAATGCGTGAACATCTTTAGCAAATTGTCTCAAAGTGCCATGTAATTATTCTATTTGTGATGGAGCTAAAGTGAAAAGTACTGCTTGCTAGTTTGCTCCCATATCAACAAGCAACTCAATGTTTTGTCAATGTTCGACATGAAAGCTGCAGAAAGGCAACCAGTATGCAAACTTCTGTAAACCTGAAATGCAACAAGGTCCAGCAACAGCTCGAAAGAAACTTCAGCCTTATCAGAGTGCTGAGTAAACAGGGACTGATGCAAGAACGTAAATCTAAACAGAGCACGCGAAGTAGCATTCAACCTATCCTGCAGATGGGGAGCAAAGGCACAGAGCAATTAATGTCCTGATGCAGGAAAATACTTAAGAACATACGTGAATCCCACCAAAGTAATTAAGTTCAGCTCCTGGGGAATGATTTTAGTGAAGTGAGACCTGGGAAATTGCTCACAGTCACTCGTAATCTTCAGAGCGAGCCAACGGCTGATTCCAGTCTCCCCGTTTTGGTAACTGAAGCAATGTCCCTGAACTGACCCGGGGAGCTTCTCAGCGCCTTTTTCCTACCCAGAAACACTAAAGTAGCTGCACAAGTGAACGCAGAACACAGGAAAAGCTGGAGGTCAGAGATCCTCCTGGATTATCAGACAGGAACAGGTCATTTTCAGCTGTTTTGTTGGGTTGTTTTTTTATCTTTCTGTTTTCCTTCTTTTTTTCTTCACTGTCCTTTTTAACTTTGCAACGTTAGCTCTTAAGGAGAAGGACTGACAATTGTATCCCTTACAGCCAGGAGAACAGTGGACATTTAGGCTAGGCTTCACTGTTTGAGTTGGAAGGGACACTTTAGGGTCATCAAGTCCAATACCCCTGCAGTGAACAGGGACACCTCAGCTAGATCAGAGTGCTCAGAGCCCTGTCAAGCCCTTCAGTGTCTTTGAGAATGGGGCATCCACCACTGAGTGCTTCACGTGTTGCCCTTTTCTTTAAAAGAGAGGCTGGTTTCGAAATTAAATGCACCATTTCAGAATGAAATATCATAATATTTATCTTGAAATAAAATGCTTTCCACTGAATCAGAATGGAAGTTTCTCTTCTCCCTAGACAGCATTTTTAGCATTTATTCTCCACCCAATCCTACACATCATCTCTCCTCTGCGCTTTTACAGACTTTAAAAAGTAACAATTCAATCACACTGAATATCCTAAATATTTTCACTGGACAGCCTTAAGAGAGGTGACTCATCTCTCTCAAAAACATTGTGTTAGATTCTGTCACAGCTTTAGTTTGGCCAAGGGAGAGGACCCAGAACGTTTTCTAGCAGGAATCACTCCAACAAGTGTTACCTCTTAAATCACTTCTTTGATCCTGCGCAAATACAAAAGATAAGTCATGATTGTTGAACTGGGATGCTATTACAGTATGTGCTGGGCCAATTGATTTGAGGCTGAGAGGAAACTATTTGTTTTTCTTGGTGCAGCTGTTTTCTCCCATCTGCAGTCGTTAGGACTTGGGGTATCTCAAAATAATCCTCATCTCTGAAAGAAGACCTCTGTGTTTTCAGTCAGGTGGACTGATGGCTACTGAGGCGCTTGCCAATTTGAAAGTTGACTGTTACACGTGTGCAAAGCATCTGTTCTTCAGGCTGGCTTTTGCCTCTCTCTGGTCATCGGTGTTGTGCTGTTCCATTTGGTTATGATCTGTTGCTAGGGTACATTTCCCTGCCTGGGAGCTGGCCTCCTTTTGCTGATGTCTGGCATGTGCTTCTCTTCCTTTTTGTTCTTGTAACCGTTATGCAGGAAATACCTATTAGCTTGTTATCATCTTGTGTTGAGCAGAGTCCTGGTGTGCAGACACTGAGGGGCTGCAGCACAGTTGTTTCTGCTCACACATATCATCCTCTAAGCTGTGCACAAAGCATGTGTTTTCTCGTTACACGGAGCACAAGTGTAATCAGTACCACATCACGTGATTTCACTTCCTTTGATTAGGGTTGCAGGGAGCTTACCTCCTCCTGCTAGTGAGATCCACATGTTCATTCTTCCCAGGCTGCCTTACAAAACCTTGCTGTAAGTACCTCTAGATTTCCAGCCTGAACACAATGCATCAACTTGCTTCTGTTTAAGGAGACACTGTGATTAAGTGAGCTCCGGCGCAGGTCCTGCCACAGATCCCCATTCTGCTGCCAGTAAGAGACTTGGTCTGCAAAGGTAGCTATGGGTTCCAATGCCTAAGTAAGAGACCCTTTGCACATGTAACTCTTTTCAATGTCAAGTCTGTGCTTTAAGAGTTTGCCAGCTCTCTTGTCCTATGAAACACACAGCTCCTGGCTAGCAAAGAGTTGCTGAAGGGCTGCAGAAAGGAGCCAAGAACAATGTGGGATTCTACTGCAACTCCAGTCATGAGTGGTGGGCTGTCATTTAAAGGACTTGGACAGAAGGCTGAAACACCAACAGCTCCATGCTGTTGTACAGGAGACTTCTGATATTCATCCCTTTCATCACTGTGCAATTTGGATTTTAAAAGGCTTCTGCTGAATGGTTTAGTTCTAGGGCTCCAAGAGATCTTGTGTACGTTCGTTGCATTCAGCTCAGGCATGTGATGAGCACACATTTGGAGAGATTACGGGCTCAGGAGACTTTAGGGAAGGCATGATGGTGGAGAGAGCTGCTGCTGTCCTTACAGTAAGGTATACTACCTTCAGCCCTTTTCCTGCCTGCATCTGGAGCCAGAGAGAGCTTCCTGAATGTCTCTTTTGGAGAAACCAGCTTCCTGGCCACTTTCCCAGATGCTCCTCAATAAAACAGGAAATGGGAGCATGATCTGGACAGCGCATAGCAGTAAATCTCATCATTTTGAGTGCTCAAAAGTCCTGGATGCAATGAGATGTAATGTTATTCTGGTGCAATATTATTCTACTTGTATGCATCTGCATCAGAGATCTTCTCTGTTCCGGATCTTTAGGTTATATCTGAAGTCCTATTTATAGGCAGCTGTTAGAGCAGTTAGAATCACAGTGTGGGCCATGATTCAGCTGCCTTCCACCTCCAGGATACCTCACAGACAACTCACAGTTTGCCTGCAGGATATTTCTCCTGCTCCACACCTCACCCCAGAAGCCTCCAGTGGTTCATACCAAGGACTTCTGATGAGAACTGGTCTCCAGACTGCCCTGGAGCCTCTGGCAGACCTCTATAAGGAGGTGACTGGGTCAAAAACCAGCTGGCAAAGCTCTTCGTACAATTCAGATAACTGTGTCCAAGAAGCTGTGAATGAACAAAGCATCTGATGAGCAAAAGGAGAGATAGGAGGATGAGGCTGCCTGTCGCCAGGAGGGATATTTGCTGAATTAACCTGCGCACCAGCATTTCAATAGATTCTTTTAAGAGGGAATGAATCATATGACAGCAGTCCATTTTTTTTGTGTGTATTTTATTTTGATGAACAATGGAATGGGGTTAAACACTCAATATGAAATAGAGACTCTGATAATGATGACAGACTTTATAGGGGCACAATTTACATTACTTAAATATGTCTTTTTATGCAATATAATTAGTCTTGCAATGGATGAGTGAAAGCTGGAAGGGTTCCAGGTTGTTGTCATGCAATAGCTGTAATTCAGTTATGTTTAACCAGGAAGAACAAATTTGAAATGCATAGCTTAACTGGAAAATACGGCCACAGATATTAGTGATCAGTGTTACTTTCGTGATCTGTTCTTAAATAATTCTGGAACTATCAGGACCTTCTGGAATTACCATTTTCAGATTTACCCTTCAACAAAGTGAGTGAAATCTCTGATGCTTTACAAAAGTGAGAATTGTGATTGAAGTTTCATTGTTATAAGACATTTTAAGTGGTAAGGAGATGCGATTTGAAAAGAACTTAAAACCGTTCCAGGAAGCCAGCCAATGTATACAGCATTTGCTGAGAGTATGAAAGATTTATACAAGAATATTTCCTGGATGAAATATTAACAGCACAATGTCTCAAAAGCACAACTGCCAGGAATGCCAGAAGAGGAGGTGAGTGCCCTTACATACAGACGCACCATGAGAACAGACACAGAGCACTGACTGCATGGTTGTGCTTGTAACCAAGAGAGCTATAGGACAACCTCAATACAGAGACTTTTACAGCACAGAAGAGTAAAATACAGATATGTTTCTGTTTAGCAGTCACTCAACATACACTTTGACAGTTGTTGTTACCTGAAAGATCCTTCTATTTTTATTGTAAATGTAGCATAGCATTGCTACTCCATGGTTAAATATAAAGTGCCTCTGGGCATGAATAACTTCAGTATTTTTTCACCATTTGTGCCACTGACCTTATTTGCTGGAGGTTTCTTCTCCTTAGTTTGCAATTGCTCAGTCTTATTCACTTTGTCCTCTCTGTTTCCCATTTTCCAACCCCTAATTCCTTCATCTCTTTTCTTGCCGCTGCAAGGGCCCATCCAAAGTCTGGCAATCCACGTGCAAATGTGTAGATGCATGAAACTTATCTTTGTGACTTATCATGTATGTAAGAAAAACATTTCCTACTCATAGACTTGGCCCTTTCTAAATCAAAAACACTTTGTGTTTGGAATGGTGACGGTAGTCATTATAACACGATGTTGCTGCCAGGCACTGTAGAGAGGTACTACTGAAATAAGACAGCAAAAAAAAAAAAAAAAAAAAAACAACCCAAAACAACCCAAACAAGTGTGGAAGAGAAATAACAATACTGAAAGAGAAAAGCTCAAAGTATGAGGGCTAGAGACAGATTAGAGGAAATGCTATCTTAGGTGTAAAGATTTACTCACACAGCAAGAGAGTAAAAGAGAATTAAATATTTCTGGAAGCATGTTTTCATCAAAAATCATGTGAAAGATAAAACAAACAAACCAATCATTTAGAACCCCCCCGCACCAATGAATTCTGGAGCAGCCCTGGGACTAATTAAGTACAAGAACTTTGGGTATCATCCTACTAAAATTTTGCAAGCAAAGTGTCTTTGCAAGCTAAGATTTCCTTAGTCAGATACAACTTCTCTTCTTGTTGTGTTTTTACAGAAGTTTGAAGTTTTAAGATATGTTATTTGACACATGGATGATAAAGGGCCTGGAGCATCTCCCCTATGAGAAAAGGCTGGGTGACCTGGGTCTGTTCAGCCTTGAGGAAAGAAGACTCAGAGGGGATCTTATTAATGTTTACAAATATCCTAAGTGTCGCAGTCAAAGGGCCAACCTCTTTTCAGTGGTTTGTGGGGACAGAACAAGGGGAGACAATCATAAACTGGAGCATAGGAAATTCTACACCAATATGCAAAGGAAATTCTTCACAATGAGGGTGACAGAGCACAAGAACAGGCTGCCCAGAGGGGTCATGGATACTCCTTCCCTGAAGATATTCAATACCTGTCTGGATGCCCATCTTTGCAGCCTGCTGTAGGGGGCCTTCTTTGCAGGGGGGTTGGACTTGATGATCTCTGGAGGTCCCTTCCAAGCCCTACAATTCTGTGATTATTGAATTAAAAAAAAAAAAAATTCAAAGCACTTCAACAACATGTTGTATGCTCCATCTGGGACAAAGAGAAGCAGTGTTACCTGTTCAGGAAATAAGAAAAAACACTTTTTTTTTTTTTTAAAAAAAAAGTAATATTTGGTTGTTGTAAGACACAATTTGGTAGTATAGGACACTTCATTAATTGACTTAAAATTGCATACATAAAGTTTGATTATTTGGCACCTCTGTTTCTGAATACAGAATATTGTACCAAGGAACTATGGTGTGACAGCCCTCTGCTGCAAACTCCTTCCCTAAAATATTCCACTCATTTCACCAGGGCCTCTATGCAGCTGTATGGGACCAGTGATTTTGCAAGAACTTTTGGAAACTGATTTTTCAGGTTGAAATAAGTACATAAGCTTTGGCATCATGTACATCTGAAAGCATGCTCCAACAAACTGTCTCATGTGAGCTGCCAAAGATGCAATGCAGATGTTAAGAAACGAGGTAATGAGCATAATACTTATTCCACAAAATGAGCTACGATCATCTGAATGATCCTCTGTGCAAAAAAATCCCAAACACCCTGTATTTGTGCAGCTTCTGGTGAAGCATGAATATCCATTCCTATTGGTTAAAATCTGGCTTTGGAATATGCCGAAACAATCATTTCAGAAAATGCTGATCAAGGTTTAATTGCAGTTTTGTGGAAGGCTACTCCTGCTACAAGGCTGAGTTCCCTGAAAATCTCACTGCAGACCACCAAGAGGAACAATATATTTTATTGGGCCAAAGACTACATAAGATGGGGAAAATCTCATCCAATTGGGAGTTTTTTCAACTATCACACGTTGCAAAAGTGCAATTCACACTTTACCAAAACAATTGGACAGTGTGACAGTTCCTGGGTATTTTGAAGTCAGAGGTGAAGCATGAGTGGAATAATTTCTTCATTTCACAGAACAGCTCAGGAAAATTGATGCTCTGTAATTTCATGCAATGATGCAGGTGGAAATAAAATCTCAAAGAAAAAGAATATCTAATATTCAGGATAACTGGTGCAGACGATTCAGATGGTTATAATCGACACTGTAATAACAAAATTGGCACCAGACACCTTCCCAAAATCTGTTATCCAGATTTCCAAGGAGGTTGATAATATACTTCTAGCTAGATAACATCTAGAGGTTTCGTTGTAGAACGAAAGAAAACTTGAAGGCCCAAATTTCTTCTTGGCAGATAGCAGAGTTCAAGAGTCCACTGGATATCGATTGTATGTTTCAAGATGTCAGGAAGGATCAGGGCTGCAAGCAGAGACTTCTCAATATGAGAGTTAATTGCATTCATGGCAGAATTTTTGTGTCATATGCTGCCTGTATCATTCAACCTGAAAGAGTAAAAAAAAAATCAAATCTTTGGTTAACTCTTAAAAATTGCATATTTCATTTCAAGAAATTTTATTAACAAGTTATAAGGGAAATGACTTTCAACCAATGTTCAAACAGACAAATAAAAATAGTACACTTATTCCTCTTTGATGTGATAGTCAACTGTTTGCAAAATTTCATATTCCTGATATAAGCAGTAACTTTGAAATTATTTTGATTAATTTGATCGTGGCTTTCATAGACACATTAGAGACATCAAAAAGGTTTAGACTCAATATGAAAGGAACTTAACACTTTTCAGAGAACTTGGGAGAGATAATAATATAAAGAGAACGTTACTGTTTTTCAGAGTATGCTATTTTGGAAATTGGATACAATGACCCAAACTGGATTCTCAAGAGGTCCTGTATTTGTGTCATTTGTACTTATCTGCTGTTTCAACTCAGTCAATTATTTTGCACAGTAGATCTGAAAGTGACCTAATCTCTGCATAAACAAAATGAAAAAAAGGATGCAGTTTAGTTGCACTGAAAAAAGTATAACAAAACTCTGACTTGTCTTCTAATAAATCCCAAAGGAGCTAATACCTTCTGAGTGAATTTTATACAGACAAAAAAAAACCCAAAAATCTATGTATCTATATACCATGTCTATATATACTCAGCCAATGTTTTTTTTGTTTGTTTTTGTTTTTTTCTCAGAATAACTCCAGAGGAATTTTTAGAAACTAAAATTAGGTCAGTATTCCTGCAGCTTCTTACGAAGTTCTTGCAGAAAGGAAATCTTTTTATCTGCAGTCAAATGCAGTACTGCTGGAGCGGTGCTGAAGTAATTTGGGGTTTTGGCCATTGTAACGGTCAGTCGTGATATGCAAACAGGAACTGCTGTAGTGCTCCATGAGCAATCATCTGGTTAAGTTAATAACACAGGTGACTAAATGATTCCTATACAGAACACAATGTGGTTTGAATTTTCACTTTTGGCAAACTAGGCATATTTGTAAATCCTTTCTTAAGTCTATACATACTGTAAACAAGAAGTCTACATTTAACTGGGATATCCTTTATAAATCCTCTAATAGAATTGCAATTAAATCAAGAAAAAGAGTTAGTAGGTCCTTTGCCCAAATCAGGGTTTTATGCTGGCTACGTAAATTCTGCATTTTGCTTTGTAAGCTGAAGTATTCCCATTCCCCATAAGTATTACAGTACTATCGTTTCTAACAATTATCTCATTCTGCTTTCTCCTTTATTTTCCCAAGGGTTTTTTTCCCCCTTTAGCGAAGTCTAATTTGGCCAGATCCACCTACGTGTGCTCAGCTTTCAAATGATTCATTTCAGATGTTCCTTCTGCTTACATCCAGGCAGCATTTGTTTCCATCATTCTCCATATGTCAACAGGTTATTCTGAGGCAGACTCTCTTCCCGTTTTATCAGTGAGGTTAGCTGTGTTTTCCACAAAAGGACTCTGGGTATAGAAAAGAACATACAATGTTTTTTAGAGAATAAAAATCACCAAAGCTTTCATCTGTCCCTGATTCATAATTCTTGCATAAATAACAGATGGAAATATTCCCTGTTTTTCTTGATACCTGACTGGTCATTTGTTTTGCATATTTTTTTTCTCATTAGGCAACAAGATTGCCTTTGATTCCTCATGTTAATTTTAAGCCTGATGTTATGTCAAATTTGAAGTCCAAATAAAGGCACATATCAATTATGTGGGCTTTTATTTCTGTTATTGTGCAGATTTTTCTTGAAGATACTTTCTCCTCTCAGCTTTATGCACTCCCTCTGCAGTAATTCATCTCTTCCCATTTTTAGGGGGCTACTGTTCAACTTTTTCTTTTTTGACAAGTGAGGAAAAGCATGCGGCTCCTACTTTCCTTAGAGGTATTTCAAATATTTTTCTCTTACATACAGATCATCATGATTTTAAAATATTTGTTCTTTCCTACATACTGCTCCCTCTCGGTCTGCCTATTAATGCCTCACAAGAAACACAAAGCAGGGTGGGAGAAGCTGGAGTCCATGGTAGCTCCAGCCACTGACCTGCTGCACTCTCCTGTCAATCTGCTATAGCTCTTCTGCACAACAGAGTTTGCAGGGTTCCAGGATGTTGTTTGTGTGATTTCTCTCTCATTAAACAGATCGGTTCATCCTCAGAATGAAAACCATTTGGTATTTCTGAACACATCATAGAAATTTTTATTTTAATTGGCATCTACTGCACTTTAAAAGGGCTGTGAGCTGCATTGTTCCAAATCTTCCATGCAAACACAGCAGTGTTTCCAATCCAGTCACATTCCGTATTTAATTTTCAAGTCTTACTCTAAGAAGTATCTGTTTTGCAGATATAACAAGTAAGAAGCAGGCTTTGGGTCATGCCTGGAGTGAGCATGGAGCAGATGGGCAGACAATACCAGGCCCATGGCCAACCAGACAAAGGATCAATGCAGATTCCCATAGTCTAGCCTGTGTTTCAGGCTGCACTGGGAAATCTCTTCTGTGATTCTGTTCCCTGCAACTGATTATTAAAAACTGCACTCCTATTAAATGTTGTTAGTTATGTATCCAATAGGTGGCAGATAGCTTCATAAGAGCAAAATTTACCTGAATAGGTGATGCACTGAGCATGATTTTTTAGAAATTGCAAAATGAAGCTTAACTCATTCTTTTTGGAACTAGATCCAATCTAATAAATGTCATTTAAATTGTAGAGTAATGCAAAGGAAAATAATTTTGTACCTCATGTTACATATTCATCTGAGCTTCACCACAAATGTGTAGGCTTTATGCATTTGATAAGTTCATTGAAAGATGAGAAATAGTATCTTTCAACAGGAAAATCCCAAGCAAGTATAAGGGCATGTTCATTTACATTGAATGTGGAAAGCAGAACAAGATTTCTGAGCTTAGCTTTGTGAGCTAAGTTTGTTGGGATTTATTTGGAGGTTGGAACTAGATGATCTTTAAGGTCCCCTCCAAGTCATTCTATGAGCGTGTGATTTGTGTGGTTGGGATCTAGATATGCTGCCAACCATTCCTCTCTGAAAACAGTCCTCTGCTGCCTTTAGACTGCTTGCAGCAGTCTGCAGAGAGGATCAGCTGGAGCAGACTTCTGTGATCTTTCAGGATTGAGGTGAACCCCAGAAAAGACAGTCTGAAGATACAGCACAGTACAAGCAGTCAGGGGAGGGGAAGGTCTCAGAGCACCACGTCTGCCTTCCCTCTGGATCTAGAGGATGAAGTACTGTTGTGGATTGCAACAGCAAATAGTTCTCCCCATCACACCTGCTCTGCTGTGTTTCTTGTTGTTCTGGCAATATATCATCATGTTTCTACCAGTTCTTTCTTTGACCCAATGCCACACAGCAGATGAGGTGAGAGACTACACCAGCATCCATCCACAGCACGATCTACATATGAATGACCTGCACAGATGCTTAGATTGCAATTTTTTATCATACCTGTCTTAATGAAAAGCAGGAATTACCAGTTGATTGTAAGAGAGCAGGACCTGTGGAGCCCAATGGGGTTGTTCCTCCACAACGTGAATGCAGAATGTAGCTCCTTCCTGGTGCTGCTACAGCAGTATCAAAGAAAACCCACATGTGATGGAAGTTGTGTGCTGTTTCCACCTGCAGGTGATGTTACAGCCCTGTAACGCTAATGAAAGGCCACCTATACTGTCAAAATATAATTAAAATGTAAACTAATCTCAGTACAAAAAGGAAAGCACAGCCTGCCTTTATCAGCCCTAGTCATGACTCACTGCTCTGTCGTATAATAAACCTGAAGAAATAGGCAGTTGGAGCCCAACCCACACAGCTTCACTCTAAATTAACAGTGACGGCAGCTGTGGAGAAGTATCTTGCAGGAGCCTTTAGAAACTTTTGTTATCAGATACTTGACAAAATTAATTTTTCTAAAAGAAATTTCAATTCATTTCTTGTTAAAATAGTAGCAGTAAACATGCATAGCTAAAGAACTCTACATTTGTAAATGATTGGTATACTTACCACAAAGCCCCATAGAAAGTTTGATGTATGGTTAGCATATGCTGCATTGAATGGGAATACAGCTCAACTACTCTAAAGCTGGCATCAGATTTCTTGTGCTAAGCGAATTTAACATGTAACACTACCTTGAATGAGATTCAAACCATAATGAGTTGGAATTGTATTTTGTACTATGTTCTTGAAAGAAATTTCACTATTTCTACTGCAGCAGAATGGATCATTAAAAGGGGAGAAGCTGAGATAACTTCAGTGACACACACCGCAAACTACATGAGATAATTGTCCAGAGGCAATTTTGATCAAAATCTGTCTTTTTATTTCATTCCTTCCCCTCCACAGCATTGTTAAAGTTCTTTTCAGGGATTGCAGCATGCTCTCTATTTTTATCTGCATTTTACAAAGCCTCCCCAGCTGCATACAGGTGGCTGGAGAAATTCAGGAGGAGCGCGGGTGCCGCACCAAGATGATCTTTGTAGTGAACCTGCACTCATTTGCAGCATGGCACCAGCTCACCCAGTTATGTGCAGCTTTCATCTTTGCTGTGCACTGCTAACATGGAAATTACTTCTTGCAAAAGGGACTGCATCTGTATGAATTACCGTGCTGATAGATTTAAAATTCTATATGTTAAGGTATATTTATCTGTACAGGGCATAGTAACTGGCTAAGGAAATTAAATCACCAGCCCAACAACACAAAATTAGATCTTATTTAAAGGTTTATGCTCTTAATCCATTTTGGATTAAAGGCGATGATCTGAAATAGTTGTATAATGTAGCCATTAATTTCTGCATGTATTAGGCTCCAGCTTGGCAAGGCAGTCAAGCATGTGTCTCATTTCAGTACAGTCATTCTTGAGCTTGAACTTAAACTTTTGCTTACTCAAGAATTTTAGTGTGAAGTTGAAGAAATAGCTGTTGAATTTGGAATAATATCCTGATGTGCCTCTGCTGTATACCAATCCTTTTATAGCCAAACTTTACAAGAAAAATGCATTCATCTTCCTCATATGGAACTGTGTTACAGATGGTGAGGAAAACAAAACTTCAGAAGCTGTTAAAAAGCCATAAATGTCCTTATACAAAATGATATTCTCCTGAAGAGTTCCCAGGGAAGTTCTGTAAGGGTAAAGCAGATCAGTGAGTACTCATGTCAGTGAGCATAAGCAAGAGCATCAAGGCAATGGTCCACATGGAGATAACTGCAACAGGAACCTCTCAAAGCTGTCCTGAGGTGATATTGTGAAAAAAAATGCATGCAAATCTTTTCTACTAAAATAGCTCACAAAAATAGCTAGTCATTAGTGTGTAGGGCTGTTCCTCAAAAGAGCTCCTGAAAATCTGTGAACTGCATTCTCTTTGAATGAAGCTAACTCAAGTAGCAGACCAAAGTTGCAGGGTAAGGAACACTGGTCAGAAAGAAAGAATTCCCTCTCTGATATTACACTTTATACAGCAAGTTCTTCTGAGCACGTTTGAGATTCTGGATTAAATTCATGTACTGCCTGGGAAGATTCATAGTTCAGTCTTAACTTTATTCTTGATTGAACAACCTCAGCTATAGGAAATTCTTTAAATGTCTCTGACCCTGTAATTTTAACATCATAGCCACAAACAAGCAACAACAAAAGTATCTTCCTCTTCCTAAGACCTTTATGGGTCACGCAAGAATGGGAAGAATGTCATTTGCAATAGACAGATTTTTCAGAAGTTAGCAGGTAATTGTGAGAAGTGGGACAACGAGATACTGGCCTTTATACCACAATGCAGTCCTTTGATAGAGGCAAGTAAAGAGCAATGGAGAAATTCTAGCAACTTGCTGCTGAAACACCAAACAACAACAAAAAAATAGCCTGGAAAACATCTGAACAGTGTTTTTATCTACTAGATCCATCCGTGTCTCTGGTCAGTACACTCTGAGCACACAGAGACAAGACAGTGGCTGCGGTCACATACTGTAAGCCCAACTTACATTTCCCAGTTGCTGCTCTCTGTCTGCTCTTCTTAAGTTAGGAGGTGCTTAGCCATGTGGATTTCATTGCCTTTCCTCCTTATCCTTTTTATGCTTGTTGCAGATCTCAGCCCAGGGGATGAGTATCATAGAGCCCAAGCTTGAAAACAAAACAATTTCCATTTGTGTGCCTTGGTTTCTGCTCAAGGCCGGTATATTTCTTGATGCAGTGTTTGCAGCATGAATCGCATCTGTGTCTTTATGTCTGGTACTTAATACATGATAGATGATTCCTATACATGCACTGCAGGCTGCAGTAGCATATGCCTAAAATATGATTTTTAAGAAGATGAAGTATTTCAGGAAATCTGATGTTGGATTTGTGTGAGGTCGGTGAGCAGGCCAAGTCAAGCAAGCTTCTGTCCAAATTTTTATTCCATTGCTTTACTGCCAGATTTTCAACCTTGCTTCATTCAGTTGGCTATTTTTGAACCTGAAATTTTTAGAAAGCACAAACAGCTACATGAAAATAAACCCTATGGTTGCTCACAGTTGTTTATGGTGAAGTGTAGTCTACTAAATCTATAGAACTTCACCACTGATCTTGAAATACCTAAGATTTATCTGGAACCCCGTGAGAACATAATAGAGTATTCTGTTTTTAAAGCTGATAGGGGAATGCTGTAAACCTGGCTGTTTGAAGGTGACTCCATTTCAAATATGGTGAGAACATACAGGACACCATCAAAATTCAGTGTCACTAACAACTTGTTGACTAAAGATTAAAGTCTGTTCCAAAGCGAAAGAAATAGCATCATGAAAGAGGTGATGAAACTATGAACTGCAGCTTAACTGAACAGAAGTTAAATTTTACTTTCAACTCTCCTACCATTCACACGACAAATATAAATTCTAACGTTCTTCCCTCTATTGCCACAACTTGTGTCATTGTGCTGCTCTGAAGATTTTTGAATAAAAAAAATGTTCTTCAGTATTAAAACTTTAAAAAGCAAAGAATTTGTTTTTATGACATTTCATATCTTTGATTTCTATCCACTCCTCCCATAAAACATTCATGTTTTATTATTACATTCAGAAAGATAGTACAAAGAAAAGAAGTCTGTAATTTTGCATGAGTATTCCTTAAATTCACCTAATACTGGGGGGCTGTTTCCAATTTCTTTGAATAAACTCAAATTTTATTTGTACTTTTAGGAATTTGACTATCTAATAACAGCACATTTCTTCTATAATGCATGTGTTGGATACTTTGCTCTCTGAACAATATTAATAGATAGAGGTGGTCTGCAACTTGTTTTCTGGATGTTTATTTTTTAAAAAATATATTTTCTAGATTTATTTTCTGTTTGTGAATTCTATTTTGAAAGTTCCCTCCCCTTTATTTTTTTTACAATAAGTTATTGTCCCTTAGATGTACCTACACAAATACATGTGTATTCTGAGCTATAAGCTGGTTTCTGCAGCAGTGATCCTAGAGCTGTAGTTTTAATGAGAATTCCATCACTAAAAATCTTCACATCATTAGAGTTTAAACTCTGTCTCAAGTGTGTCCAAAGCCCAGGGACACTTTTCTGCTGGGCAAGAAAGCTGAAGAAGAATTTGCAGAGTCAATGCCTTAATTATAAAGAACTGTTAAAAAAAGAAGTATAAACTGCTAAGAAATTACAGACTGTAGTGGAAAGTGAGACTCTAATAAGCACTGCTTCACGTTGGCCACTAAAACTTTTAGAAACAGTTGTGGATATGCTCTGCCTAAGACATTTTTTTCAATTATTCTTGCTTTGTCCTGGAATGCTTCTTCCTATTAAGTTGCTGATCCCCATCAGAGAGGACTGCATGATACAGGATCAAAACCCACAAGAATCAACTTCCCTGCCTTTCTTCCCTTACCAAAATAATTTTTATGAAGCTTATAAATTATCTTCCAATCTATGATCTAAAATAAATACAAGCCTTTTATTTCTCTATCCAGTGACTATTGCTTAGCTAGCTCTCCAGATCTTGGCAGATTTTGAGGTTCTCATTTGGTTAATCTAAGTAATTTCTGATACTATAAACTGTTGTAAAAAAATGTCAGCAAGTTGCAAAGCTCCACTTGACTTAAGATAATTGCACCTGATGTTGTATAAACCTTACATTTATTATTAATACAATAGATATGGGGAAACATCTTATGAATTATAAGCAGATTACGAACACTCAGTAAGAAAGTCTGGAAGTTCTGTTTAAAAGAGAATGTATTCTAGCAGTCAGTAAAATAAATTCAAGAATAAGCAATGAACTGAAAGCCAGATCCTAATCCTTTTAATTCAATTGCATAGATAATCCAGTTCCCTGAAAAGATTATTTCAACATGAAAATGGAAACCAGAACAGTGAAAACCAAGGGAAAATCTATGGCTGAGCAAAAGTGAACCACACTTATTGTCATGTTCAACAAAGGCTGTTCATAAGACATTTTTCTTTACCACTTTTCAGCAGCACCAAGAAATTCCCCACAGAGAATTTCAAGCACATGCTTGAAATTTCAATTTCAACTCACATGCTAGGGAAATGTGGTGAGAGGGGGAGATACCCCAAAAGAGCAGCAGGAGTGAGGGATCATGCAGACTGTCACTTGAGCCCAAGTCCTCCAAGCATAATTTCTTTCCTTTGGAGTTAGAGCAGTGGGGAAAAGCACAGAAGAACATGGAGGTGGTACTGCTTCACAGGCAAATATCTAGAAATGATAAATATAATGACCTAGAAAGTATATACAAACAACTGAAATTAAAAGATATTCATGCAGGAACAGTGCTGACAGGATGGCCTCCTTGCTTCTAAGAGGCAAAAGTCCTTAGTGTTGTAGACATTTTCTTCTGTTATTTAACAAAACCATCACCTTCCTGGAAAGCACCTTCTGGACGACATGCAAATTAGAAAGCACTTTCATAGTCCAAGTGCAGCTTATCTGGGTAAATTACATCTGTACTGTATTCATCAGTCTCGTAAACCAAAATATCCTTCCACTATTTGATGTGTATTTGCCGAAGCAAGTGTGTGCCTTTAGGATTTTACTGGTTTAAATAAGCAATATAATCTTGTTTACCAAACACAGCCACCCAAGCCCTTCTGGATGAGCACAGCCATGCTGGCAAAAGCTCTACTTGGTGTAGTGTAGCTTTATTTCCACTTTGTCCTTTTGCAGACACCAGCTGCATCTTTGCATGCTGTGCAACCATGGCCATGGGATGGTGAAGAAGTGCAAGTGGATGAAGTGCACTCACATTTAGTATTAGGAAATTTGTGTGGTTGCTCACTGTTCAGCAGCTCAAGGAGCTTCACATAGCTCAGGCTGCACTAAGCAGAGCACACATGGTAATCACTTATTTGGTGTCCTTCTGCCATGACTTCAGCTCACTGTACAATTTCAAACTGGAGCTGAGTAGCAATTTACCATGAATCTTACAGTTGAGCCTCTGCTGTTTATAAATTTTCCACCGGTGAAATTGAAGTTCTCCTGACTTAAACTTCTTCAACTTTATTAAAAGACGGCATTTTAGAATTTCTTGGCTGCCTCCCAGTTTCCTGACTTGAATTCCCAGGCAGATTTCATGTTGTCAGCTGCTGTCCACAATTCTAAGTGAAGGAGGAAAAAGGCAACTTTTTTGTTGGTGGCTTGAAGGATCCTTTCTCTTCTGAGATGTCTCATACCTCTTTCACTGTCCTCTCTTCCTGTGAACAATGCTTCTTCTAACACATTTTGGGACATTTTATTCTTTACTGCCACCAGAATACTTTTTTATTATTTTGGTGCCTTCTGTCAAAGCTTGCTGCTCCTCTTTTAACATCAACGTCCCATTAGTGGGTGATTTCTGATCCGGTCAGCATTGCTGCTTTGAAATTTTTTGGCAACTAAGATGTGAATTAACCATTCCAAGTTGGAGTCTTCAACGCTTCAGAAAATTTCAAAGCCACACACCAATAATGGAGTCTTTCATGAAATATGCTTACAGTTGTCCTCCTGGATCCCACAGAGTTCAGGTGAGTTCAAGCCAAAACCATATCCCTACGCACAGCATCTTCAGTGGTATTAGTGCTTTTTTCCTCTATCTGCAGATGTGGGAATGTCAAGTACTGATTTACCATGGGCCTCAGGAGCCTCTAAGCTACCTCCCATTAGTACTGGCCTCTACATTCAGATGTCCATGCAGCAACCTCTCTTAGTTTTAGCCAGCACTGGATTTATCCATACGGTATCCTAGTTTGCAGGTTGATGCATTTGTTCTTGCTTTTATCGCATTTCAACAAGTCTGAGGAATCGCTGTGGCCTTTGATTTCCAGTTCAGTAATCTGACCTGAATTCTTCTGTTGTGTTTCCTGGAAAAACCCATGTTCTCTGTAATGCTCTGGCAGATGTTGAGCTCAGACCTCCTGGAGTGATTTCTGTGACCTTGATCATGCTTCTTGAATTGTTCAGAGAAGAATGTAATATTTCATGTTCATATCTGTGCATATTAACAGCAGAGCAAAACAGAGAAACTTGGAGACTAGAGAGCAGCACATTATAATCATAACCTGTGAGCTCTCTCAGAGTTGACTTCAGGAGATAAACAGAGATATTTACAAAGCATGCTAATTCAAACAAATATGGTTTTACTGAAGGGGCTCAGTGGGCCTGTAACTGTTGTTGCAGGAAGCATGAAAACTCTGGGTCATGTAATACAGACACACCTTGGCAGGCTCTTCCTCCCTTGCACAGCCAGGAGCTGTTGTTGGCTCTGAAGTCCACCCTGAGTTGTTGAGCATGGCCCCCAAAGTATGAGCTGTGATTCTGCAGCTTCCACATGGCTAGAAATATTTCACAGCATTTGGCTGTGAAAGGTGTTTTAAAAGAGGCGAACACATTGCAAGACTATTCACTCTACTGAATTTTAGGCACCTAATGTAATTGTCTGCTAGGTTTTGAGGGCTTTTCTTACGAACATGGAGGAACAGGTTAGGTGCAATTCAAAATTCTTAAACGAGGCTCAGAAACTTACTTTATGAGAGCCCTTCCCCAGTGGCTAGGGCTGGGGCAAATTAGGGCCATATCTAATCTGAGTTAGGTGGTTTACATGTATCCTCTAACATACAAACAAATGCCACAAAAAGAAATTTCAATTGGATGCTTTCAAGCTCAGTTGAAATTTAGCTAGAGAAAAGGCTTCTAGACATTGTCCTCAAGCCAATCAGCTGAGAGAGCTGAAACCCAAAGAGATATAGCCTGAACTGATAATTCCTCCATGTATTGCAGACAGAAACAATTAGTCTAACATTTATAAGTGAAAAAATGTGCTACAAGCACCATGAATTCTTTTTTTTTTTCCCCATATAATTGTCTAATTATGTTTTCCATCCTGGAATTGACCTTGTTTTGCATCTTCATTTTAGACCTTAAAGTGCTTTACCACTGCTTGTTGATTTGCAGGGGGTTATTTAATGAGGGGAGAAGCAAAATGCCAACTGAACGAAAAGCTTTGTGTCAGAAAATTGTAAAATCACCTGGAAAGCCAGATACATCTCTCAAGCTTTTACAAAAGCAGTTGGTTCTCTGAATAAATTTAATTGTTGATCTTAGCTAAAGAATTCTATTGTGTTAGGTTACATGCTGTTGCCACGTAAATTATTTGGCTGGCATTACTGAGTTTGTCTAACTGGATTGCAAATTTCTTGTTAATGCAGTGTTGGAAAATCATGTGAAATTAACATCTTCTGAGACCAAGTCAGTATTTACCTACATTTAGAAGATGCAGCTGCCGTGGTGATAGAAGAGCTATGTGGAAGCCAGGGTTGCCTAATTTCCACATCCCCCTTGCAGTCACAGGGTGCCTCTATGACAGGGATGTACCCCATGCCCTTGGGAGGCTCTCTGGATAGAACCTTGGTAGAGCCAAGTAGGTGGTCTCTTGACCTGCAGGGACTTGGCTACAAGTGAGAGCAGAATGAGCCAGAGCCCCTCAAGATGGCAGTGTTCCCAGTGCATGTGGCACCCTTTTCTTCCTAAACAAGACAGGGTTTTGTGCACAGTGAAGCCAGACAGGGAAAATGGTATTCCTGCCCATCAAATCTAGTTGCCCAGCTTATCCAAATTAAACTAGGTGTCCCAAGTCTTTGTTATACCTTCCTTGGAAAATATCCAAGTTCTCCAAGAGACCAGGACTCACACTGATTGCCAAAGAAGGCCATCAACAGAGTTCATGGTGTGAACCATGACTCTATGAACCAGCTCCAGCCATCTTTGAGGGTCACTAGGTACCATCCAGTGCCAAAACAACAACAACAAAAAACCAACAGGCTTTGCTCCAAAGAGCTTTAACTGATAGCTTTCTCTGGGATGCAACTAGCTACTTTTCAGAGCACTAGAATTGTTTCAAAGAAGAAAAGTGTCCATTATTTGCTGGCTATAGCTTGTGCAACAGGAATAAAGACAAATGCCTCAACATGTTGGATCTAAGTTCTTGACTGGCAAGATGTTAAGTCTGCCTCAAAGTCAACACAGAGATGCAAGTGTGTGGCCTTTCACAGAGCTGGCTGAACCTGCCGCAGAGAGAGGAGACCTTCCTCATTATCTTCTGAGTTCTTAATCTCTTCCATTTCCTGGAAACAACTCCATGGTGTGTATATAGCTGCTGCAGTCAGAAGACAGGGAACACATGGGACATTGAAACATGACTTAGGTATTAGGGTAGCCCCAGTGTCACTCTTCTAAACCAAAGCAGAAAACTTGGAAGATATATCTGAATCCTGCACTGATGCCATCACCCAGAGATCTTGTTACTGGAAGATCCGGACATGAGCTATGGAGCTAATATGAAATTCACACTGGAAGTGGAGAAGGGAGGTGCTTTGATCCTTTGGCTCTGTGAGGTCTGAAACATCCACCTGAGATTATTCTTACAAGATGTAAGTAGTACAGCAAATTAAATAGTAAAATAGTAAATGTATAAAGTACAGCAAATTAAAAAGTCTGCAGTCAGAATGCCTCCTTCGACTGACCCAGTGTTAAGCAGTGATGTAGACTGAGGGTCAGTAGGGACTGGTAAGAGCAGCCCAACAGAGGAACTCCTATCTGCCAGAAGTTGCAGGGCTTCTGTAGGCAGAAATCTGAGTTTGGTCTCTGACTTCAGAGCAAACACTGCACACTGTCAATTAGCCATGTAATTCCAATATATGAGGCAGTGTTTGTTTTATTTGTGGACCAATAGTTAATATTGAATATTTTTTTACTTTTTTTTTTTTTTAATACTCTAATTGGAGTTAGTATTTACCCATTTAAGAACAAATTCAAGTGATTCCCACTCCCTTTTAAGGAGTATGCAAGCATTTTCTTGTTTTTCTAGTTTAAAATAACAACAGGATCAGAGATGAAATCTGACAGACATCACATTAATCATCCAAGTTTCAGACTATCCACCTGCTGAAATGACTCCAGATAGATGTGTATATACTGAAAGTAAAGGGAGAGAGAAAAGAAAGAGAGAAGGCAAAGATGAACAGATAAAAGAAAGATCTGAAAGTGTAGAACTGGATAAACACCACAGGCAGGACTGCAAAACTCATATGCTGAATAAAGCTTTTCGGTGTAATTAATCCTGTAGGTACTAGCAGATCTTATGACTGAACAAAACATTTGTTACAGTGTGAATGAGAAGATCTGTCTGGCCAATACTCAAATGAGAAGTTCTTATCAGCAAAAGAGATTAAAGATTTTTTAAAGGTAACCTTAGAGTACTTTTAACATTTAATTGTGTCCAAAACAAAACTATTATGAGCATTAGTTTTTCCAGTGTTTTCACTGTTAAGGAAGAAAGCTTTAGAGGTTTCTAAAATCCAATGTATAAACGACTGTTCTTGTCAAGTAAGATTTTTATTTTTTTTTCCAGAAGGAAGAAGACAAAAGTCTGTATACAAAATAACCTCCACATTATTATGCTCTTGATCAGAAAAAGGAAAGGGTAATTTTAGACATCTCTGTATTTGGCAGTTTTACAAGATCTAAAGTAGTCTAAGAACTATCTTGTTTGAGTAGATCTATATCTGATATGTAATTATACTTCCCAAGGACAAAACCATCCAAATCAAAACATGGATCATCAAAAGTCGTGCAACAGCTAAGCTTCCTCTGAAATTAAAAACATAGCACTACTAGAAGAACATCAATAAAATGGAGAGTGTCAAGCAATCTTCCTCTTTTCCAGTTTCTTTCAGTTAGCTTCATGATTTAGTACACTTTCCTTCCAAGTCTGGAAAGCACTCCTTTAGTGTAATTCCAGGTATCTTCTGTTTTAACTGAGATATGTTATAATATAACATGACATACTAAGATATGTTGTAACAAAACGTACATAATGTTGGCATACTTCAATTACAACAGCATTAAAAAGAAAAATTAAGCTCTCCATTTTTAACTGAGAACAGGTGGAAGTAATAATGTGAAAATAAACACCAACCACCAACTTTAAATTGAAATACTATGCTGGGATGTAAGATATAACTTTTTAAATCCTATCTATCTATGCACTCAAATTACTAAATTCTAATCTGTGATTAATCATGACGTTATCCAAGCCTTTTCTCTTTAAACTTCAAATTAACAGAGTAAAAAAAAATCTATATTGATAATACTGCAAATTGACACATGCTGAAGCAGAGAGTGGAATTGAGCCTACCTCATCCATACTTTAGGCATGCCATGTCAGGGTTACTGGAGGCAAGGAAAGGGACCATTCATTTCATGTAAATTTTACTTGTGCAAGGAGAGAACCTCATAAAAATATACTGCACCATATTGAGCTCTTTCCGTTTCCCTGAGTTTAGAAGAGCTCATGAACTCCTCAAGGGACATTCTGTCCTTCCAAGCTATTTTCTTCACCCGAGGAACCCTCAGCAATTTTTTGATGTTTCTGTCTTTCATATACCAAGTCTTTGTGAGCAGCGTCCCCAGAGGTCTGTCTTGGGACTGATATTCTTTAACATCTTTATCAGTGACATCGATGACGGAATCGAGTGCACCCTCAGCAAGTTTGTTGATGACACCAAGCTGTGTGGTGCGGTTGACACGGTGGAAGGAAGGGATGCCATTCAGAGGGACCTTGACAGGCTGGGAAGGTGGGCCCTGGTGAACCTGATGAGGTTCAACATGGCAAAGTGCAGCCTTTCAGTACCTAGAGGGAGCCTACAAACAGGAGGGGAATCAACTCTTTGAAAGGGTAGATAACAGCAGGACAAGGGGAAACGGTTTTAAGTTGAGGGAGGGAAGATTTAGGTTGGATGTCAGGGGGAAGTTCTTTACTATGAGAGTGGTGAGATGCTGGAACAGGCTGCCCAGAGAGGTTGTGGATGCCCCGTCCCTCGAGATGTTCAAGGCCAGGTTGGATGGGGCCCTGGGCAGCCTGGTCTGGTATTAAATGGGGAGGTTGGTGGCCCTGCATCTGGCAGAAGGGTTGAATATTCATGATCCTTCAGGTCCCTTCCAACCCTGGCCATTCTGTGATTCTGCGACTTTTTTTTCAGAAGGTCTCTGTAAGCATAAAATAGCTGCAGGATAACACAAGATAGCTAACAGAGCTGCCCAGAGGCCCTGTGCTCTGCGTAAGGACAGGAGTCGAATACACCTGCACTCTTGGCCAATGCTCCAGCACCAGAGCAGAAGGTGCCCTAGGAGAGCAGCCACCCCTTATGTTTCCTAAGGAGGATCCGCAAGCACCTTGACATCAAAGGAAAAGTCCACAGGAAACCTCCATTGCCTGAGAGGTGCCTGTTTGGAACCAGACCACAATGGCACACACACTGGTTGATAGAGGATGCACTGGGAAGATCTAAACATGATGATTAAATCAGAACAGCTATCTCCAGTATAGTCACACAACTGCTAGTTAGGAAGGGCCTCAGCTTGGGGAAACTACCTGGCAGGTCAAGCATTTGCTCAGAATTTGGGAGTGGGACAACCAGACCTATGTCAAAACTGTTTGAGATGGGAGTTGTGCAATGGCAGTCTCATGTAGAACAAAAAAAATATGTCAGAGATGAATTCAATGTGTTTAACACCCCCATATATATTATAACTTTTGCAATTAAAATGCGTCGTCTCTTTTGCCCCTGATATTCTGCTCTTCCCCCACAGGAGGACAGCCCTGATGGCACCAGGGATCACTGCACAGCGACGGGTGGAAAAACTGTAATTAATCACTGTGCTTCAGATCGGAGAGGGAAATTTTCTCTTTCAGTTGTGTGACTCACTAGCTCTCACAGCCTTAATAAATTCCTTTTAGAAGATTTTTTTCAAGCCCATATTCAGGAAGAAATCTTTTTTTTCTTGCACTGTTTACCATCCTGAAAGTGTTAAAATCACCAAAGTGTCGTTTTGACTTCCCCAGGCTGCAGCTATCAAAATTCAGTGATTCTCTTTATTATTCCAACCACAAAGATCAAGGACTTTCAACAGTATCAAGTTAGATTATTTTCTCATTTCTTTCTTACTTCAGAAGCTTTGTTATAAACATTACTGAATTTTTCACTTCAACCACTCTATAAACTAGTCTCACCTGAATAAGTTTCAAGCCTTCCTAAATTTATGGTTTTCATTGCATTTTTATTTGAATCTCAGCTATTGTTTGTGTCGGCTGAAATGTTTTGTTTCTCTTCATTTAGTTCTTACATTTTCAGTTGTCACAGAAAGAATATTTATGGCTGAATCAGCAAAAGTTTCTGTTCTAGGAGAATGTTAGTCTAGGCATAATGTATGTGGAAAACAACAGGAGGCACAGTGCTTATCCTCTGTCTCGCTCAAAATAATTCCTTCTGTAGAGATAGCTATACTACAGTAGTGGTGTTCCCACCCAGCTAAAAGCTGAGGAAGAAAAGAATCTGGAAAGGGAAGGAATAGCAGTGCTATCCTTCTGTTTGCAAAAGTTCACCTCCAGAATTGGGCAGACATGGGAAAGGAGGAGTGCAGTATTTTTGCTTAGTATGAGGACGTCTTTGATTTTGTCCTTCTGGGAAAAAAAGCTAATATGCAAAAGGAATTCTGCTTGCCTCACTGCTGCCAGCTCTTGTGACTTTATGTGAGACCTGTGATATTAGCTGTTTTACCTGTATTTTCAACTTCTTGGAACATGTGTGGGTGAGATTTACAAGCAGGGTAAAGCTACCTTTCCAGCTCTTTCGCTAAAAGAGAGAGAAGAAAGAAGCAAGACACAAGTAATTTCTAAAGGCTAGAGAGCTCAGAGGCAAATAAAACATGCACCATGACTTTCAGAAATATTATAATCATAATGCCAATTACAAGAATTTTGAACCAGACTGATGATTTTAACTCGTCTCACAGCACTCCTAATCAATTGCCTTTTTAAAACATTTATAATGTTACGGTACTTTTCTTTCAACTCTCCCAGACTACCTGAGCATATTAGACTGTTCCATAGCACTGGTGAGGCAATACTTTGAATTCTGCATTCAGTTTTGGGCCCCTCACTCTACGAATATTGAGTTGCTCAAGTATGTGCAGAGATGAGCAAAGAAACTGGTGGAGGCACTAGAAGAGAAGTGCTGTAAGGGGTGACTACAGGAATTGAGGTTGTTTAATCTAGAGAAAGGGATGCTGAGTGGAGACTTCATCACTCTCTACAACTACCTGACAGGAGGCTGCAGCAAGGAGGGTGTCAGTCTTTTCAGGTGACAAATGATAAGACATGAGGCAATGGCCTCAAGTTGCACCAGAGGAGGTTAAGATTGGATCAGAAAGAATTCTTCATGGAAAAGGTGGTTAGGCATTAGAACAGACTTCCTAGAAACATGGTGGAGTCCATGTCCCTGGAAGTATTTAAGAGATGTGTGGATGTGATGCATAAAGGCATAGTTTAGTAGTAAATGGTTGGACTTGATTATCTGGAAGGTCCTTTCCAACCTAAATTATTCTCTGATTTTATGTGAGATACTGATCCCAAAAAGCCATTGCACAGATAAGCCTGTTCACATTTGTAAACAACTACAACTAAAAAGTACTATAGAAATGCCAGTCGTACTGCTGACCGTTTAAGTATTTATAATTTCATCTCTACTCAATTAGTGTTACCATAGTATTATTTCTGTGAAAGTACCATGGCAACTTTATATACTTACCAGTGCTAATTATATACATGTGAATGTTGACTACCGCATTACTAACAGACTTAGTGAGATTTGTAAGGACTTCAACAGCATAAAAAAACACTGTATGAGTAAAGATAAAACAAGAATTCTATGAGAGTGAAAATACTAAGTAGCTTCTAAAATCCTTGTTTTTATTTAGTTCTGTGTGCTGTGCGTGAGCTACTGAAATAAGAGCTAACAAACCCATCAATGTCTTTCACTAAATCATTAAAGATAAATCTTATCGCCTACATCCCCCCAAAAATGTGTCCTGTGTCTTCACTTAACACTTCAAAGCATGTATGTAAAGAGCAAGTTTAGAAAGGAAGGCCATTCCTGAAGAATGCTCAAGATAAATGGCAACGAAGTTTGTTCAGGAATTTTATTCATGTTGGAGAAGTGCCAGCTGCACTCATAATTAATATCTGAAAAAGTAATTGTACTTGCCAAAAAACAATTTCAAGACAGATGCTTCAGTTCCTTTTTAAAATGCAAGATCAAAATATGTATCATCAGTTACTTTATTTTGAAACATTATGAACTCTGCCCAAGATCAAATTCACGACACAGTCACACAAGATGAAATTGGAGAACAGATTGTGGCGCTTCATTTATATTGGTAAGATTAGGCTGTTTTTCTATCACTGACATTAAAAAAGAAAGAAAAGAAAAATGACATGGGAAAAGATTATTCATATCATGTTTAAAGGGGGAAGAATCTTTCACAGGAAGAGAAGTCTCCAACAAATATTATTGATTCCAAAGACCCTTTACTTCCTACTAATTCCATGTAAGATTCTCCATGGTTGGGAGCATTATAACACTCTGTTGCTGTACGTTTCACCGGAGGAAAGTAGAATCAGTGATCAGTGCTGAAGGGCTAGGGCAAGGCTAAGAAGCTGATATACCAAGATCTGAAGTAGGTAAGGACCATTACTGTACCTGCTGCCAGATAAAATTTGCTTCAGCAGCAGTCAAAGGAAAACAATGAAGAACAGGGTGATCCTGTTTTGTATCACCAATCCAGTTTTGTATTGCTAAGCTTAGCATTAATTTTTGTTTTGTGTCTCTCTGACAAGTATTACAAAAAGCTTTATAGAGTTTCATAATACGTGATTAGACTTTCCCCCACCCAGCCAGTTAACTAAGTACTGTTTCACTTTTTAAAGATAAAACATGATGTATAATATATGACTGGGAATCAATGGCCATATCTTCTGTACATATACAATTGGATATCAGCCAGATATACCAGACACAGGTCTGGTTCCCAGAGAGTATTTGCCTTAAGGATTGGTATCTGAAGAAGTGTTATAGCAGCCTGCTGTCTTTGTTTTCTCTCTCTTGCATGTTTCTGCTCTGAGGTGGCTCTTAATACTTCTTGGAACAAATTCTCTACAGCTGTTTCCTGATATCTACTTTGGGTACCTGATTTTTTATTGCCATTCTTTGGACACTGAGATAAATAGTCTAATAGTCCCTGAACAATGCTGCAGTCACTGCAGCACTAAAGATAGCTTGATACATACTTCTGTAGAAACTGCCTCCCACGAAGCACTGCGGTCTCAGCAGATGTGAGTGTAAGAGTGCAGTTATACAGAAAAAAATCAATTTGCTTTTTCCTCAGCCAATATAAAATACATACAAGTCATTGTTTCATCCAACTTAGGTAGTTCCTACATCTTCTGATACAACTGTACTGAAATCAGAATGCCTCAGACTGCTAGTGAAAAAAGATTTGTGTCGGGCAGTGTGGAACAGCATCAGCATCTTTATTACAGAAAAAAAATATAGAAAAATTAAGTACTTGTAAAATTTATGAACAAATTGTCCTCTGAAGTTGTATTTCCCTTATAGGAAGCAAATCTTATTGCTGAGACTGCAAAGGAGAAGTGAGAGGGAGCAAGTTGATACTGCATGACACCTGAAATGTCATGGTAGGGCATGAAGATTGAAAATCAGTACAACCTAAATATTGGAGCAAGTTTAGTAGTTTATCCAGCAGAATCGAATAGGTGTTAGCTGTTTAATCTAGTGGGAAAAAAAGCTGTCATCATAAGATTCAGTGCCTAGAAGATGAATGTTGACAAAATTCAGTCTAGAAATAAGATTCTGAACTTTAAATGATTAACTACTAGAATGATGTGTGTAGGGGTGAGTAAATCCCTTCCATCCATTTTCCTAAATGACAGAATTTCAAACAGGAGTTCCAAGTGAAGTACAGAAATTAGTGAGTACATTTTTCTGAAAAGTGACACGTCATGGAAAGGGCCATATCAGCCCATCAGCACCACACCTTCAGGTCATCAGATTCTCTACATTTGCTCCATAATTGGGCATACTCCAGAGATCTGCATGGCTGCTGCAAAGCCATAGGCATCCTCTCGTATTTTCACATCACACATCACCATCTTTTCACAGTACATCTTCTGAAGGTGCAACAACAACAGATGACCCGATTTCACTGGGCCTCTCTTGGTTCTTGAGCTCAGCAAGGCATCTTCCTTTTGCTTAGAGAGGGTCATCAGTGACTCATGGTCTTTTCCATTTTGTCTTCCTGAAACTACAGTCTGAAATATTCTTTCACTTTGTGAGTATGGATTTGATAAACCCCAAGATTCCAAAATGAAAAGCAAGGACTGTAAATTAGGCATCATTACCCAAAAAGAAAAAAAAAAAAAAAAAAGGAGGGGGTGAGGGGGGGGCTTACAATAAAAGAAAAGGGGTCTAAATTTATATATAGACTTTCACTATTTAGTGTGTAGCTCCATTCTTACCTAAATTCTCGGTTTTCAACCTGTGCATGCCGTCACTTTCAAGTAATTAATGAGCAGTGCTCCCAGAGACCTCAAAGCTTATTTACATTTTTTTTTTATCTATATCTAATCCATTTTTCTGTGACAGCTTTGAGGTAGATTCTTGTAGTTTGTGCTAGGAATTTTAAACTCACCAAAAGGCTTGCATAGGCCGGAGTCAGACAAAAGATGACAAAGCTCTGTTATTGGGAAGTGATAACGCTCAAGAGATTCTATTATGTATCTGTCACTCCTGGTAAGCAGAAGCATCAGATTCTTGCATATATGGATTAACTTTCAGTCAGCAGAGATAAAAGACTGTTGGCGTTGTTACTTTCGCTAAATCCTTTCACACTGGGGATTTTTCTAATTTTCTGTGGCTAAGCAGTACACACTTGGAAAGGGAAGAATGCTGATGTGAGTGAAAAAACACGTTACCTTTTCCTAGTCAGAAAGCAAAACACTCCTGCAGCTACATCAGAGATCATTGCAAGGACACTGCCAAGTGCCACTTATCCTTCACTGATGAAAGCCTGCCTCCTTCAGAGCTTTTGGAAAAGGCAGATTTCATGAAAAGCTGCATCAAGCTTTAACAGCTATGCTAGATTTTGCCCAATGAGGATGATTAAGAGCTTTGCCTTTTGAAAAAAAATAAAAAAGAAAAAGAAAGAAAGAGCACGGCAAATTGGAGAATGGGTACACTGTGGGGGAGCTCAGGGCTTCTGAGCTGAGGCACCAGCGTCAGCAGTGACACTCAAGGCAGCCACCATTTACCCAGTAGCTGCAAAGCAGTGCCTGTAGATGGGCACTGCAGTTCCCACAGGCCTGCTGGTGGGTCAGAGAGTGGTCCTGTGGGGTGAGGCCAGGTCTCATCTCCCTAGGGGCTGTCCCTCCCTGGCAGACAGCAGAGAGCTGGACAGCATGTAGGCTGTCATTCCAAAAGCTCTCCAAAAGGCAGAGGTAAGGTGCAAGAGGCTAACAGAAAATAATTCATTGTTTCAGTGCAAGAGATACAGAATGACAATTGTAACTGAAGGACATGGGGATGCTAAGTGGTAAATTCAAACTGGACAAATGCAACGGTTGGCATTCACTCACAACCTCAGGCTGTTGCAGATACCAGCACATTACAAAAGCTCACAAATTAGATGACTTCATGGATGAAAAATCCATCTTGCACTGATAAAAACAAATAAAATACTGCTGGCTCAGGAAGCACCTGCACCACAAATCACTAAAGCTGGGAGTCTGTTCCAAGGTAATTTCACTGTATGCTTGTCCTGTTTTTATGCTTTTTCTTAAGCATCTTCTATTTGACACTCTTGGATGCAGGCTCTTGGACCCTTGATCTGATCCAGCTTATGATTGCTCTTGTAGTCCCACAGTCTTCAGAGAGTCTTGCCCAAAGCTATGATGCTGGTGTAAAATTTGAGCAAACAGTTAATTTGTTTCACTATCCAACTCACATTCTTAACTTTCTTCTTGACTCACCATAATATGAAGCTCTGCAAAATAACAGCAGAACACAGCCAGAGGTGAGAGGTTGGGGTCCAAAGCTGTCAGCTTGATTCCTATTCCTTTGGGAGGTACAGAGGCTTGAAAAAGAGTTTCCCTATGAGGACACATCATCCTATGACAGCCACTTTCAGGGCCAGAGATTGCTCCTTGCCAGCCTGATTTGTCAGTTCAGTTGCAGCCTGAGAGTCTGTGCATAATTCCTGACTGAAAAGCAGAAGTTTGAGAGCCCATTGAAAGAAAAAAGAGCCTTTCCTTCAGTTTGATGTGGTTTGGACCAGATCTGCTGCGCCTATATTTGTAGGTGTTCAGAGCTATAGAAGTCCTACATGAACACAAGTATCTTTCAGTTCTGTGAGGAGCAAAGACACCAACCTGAAACACATAGTGATGTGGGACATTTTAGCAAATTACTTGTAGGCTGATGCCTAAAAGATGCCAAAAATCAATTAATTGTAGGGGAAGCAAGTGCTAAGATACCAAAAGTTGGAGTTTAAAAAAATTACTCTTTTCTGTTTTCTTGTCAGGGGAATGCAGTGCTGGAGTTGATAACACTCAGAGGCACCAAATTCACTACTTGCTGTTGCCTAATGTTTGCAAGTAACAGCCCTACAAGCTGCAGCTGACACTAATGGATTTCATACACCAGAACCATATGAAAGTCTTACAGCCATCGCAGTTCCTCTATGGTATCATGTTACGACAGCATTACTACACCAGTATTCCAGTACAAAATTAATCTGATGCAGATGTACTGGTCTCTTATGTCCCCATATCTGCTGAAGTATGTTAGCAGAAAAGACATGCGGGTACAGTCATATTCAGGTCTTCAAAGATTCCCCAAATGTTCCAAACACACACAGCGCCCAGAAACATTCCGCTTGTAAACTATTGACTGAAAAATGCCTCAACCATTGTAAATAATTCTTGGCAGAGAAACTGAAAAAGATCCAAACTCCTTTTTTGAAGTTTGGTGCTACCTAGATTTTATGTAAGTATGTAAAACGTCATGGAACAGGTCACAAATTTTGGGATGGCGAAGACCTAAATAACAGTAGGTTGTGACAGCATTGCACCAAACAGTTTTACTTCATGATATTAAAAAATCCTCAGGCACAATGAAGGCACAGGAAAATATTTCATAGTGCTCTTTGCTCTCCTTCATTCAGTATATTCACTTTTCAGTATTTAAAGTAGGCTTGGTGTTATGGGGATAGAGCATATCATCAGTTCAAGTGAGGGGGGATGCTTCATTTTCAGTACTACTGTGGGTAAGAACTGTCTACTTCAGAGGGCACTGTGGGGCTTAATTAATGTTTACCGTGCCTCAGGAGTTTTACCCACATAAAAGGTATAATAAGAACTATACCTAATTAACTTCCTACTGAAAAGCAAAGTTTCATGAAGTTTTAAAGCAAAACAGTGGGTGAATTTGTAAACTTCATTTATCTGAATCCCTGGAGTAGGAAAAGTTAGTGGGGTAAGTGGTAAAAATCTTCAATTAATTTTCCTCCACCTGTGGGATTTAATTAAGACGTTAGCAAAAACCTGCAAGTTTCCTGTGGGTATTTCTTTTTTAATTTTCAGTTTCATTGCGACAAGTCTTGCAGCATAGAACAGAATTTTTTTAAGCCACAAAGAGACTAATTCAAAAATAGATGTTAGTTTATTAAAACTGAAGTGGTCACGGATCAAATTATCTAGACAAAATTCAAGTTACATGCAGCACTTTTTATCCATTTGCATTCTTTATTTTCCTTGCTTTGAATTTCTTTAAAAAGAACTGCTTAGGAACTCATAATATGTCTCATTGGCATAATTCAGCCCCATGTGGAGATATCTGATCTACCTGTGAAAGAGCTAACTCGAGTGTTGGAAGTGGCATAGTCTGCTAGCTCAGAATTATATTGGAGTTAATTAGTCCTGGGGAGAAGCAGAATATATTAACTTCAGCAGAGTGCAATGTAACATAGCAATACCCTTCCTTCAGTAGATATATTCGCAGAGGATATATTTCAAGATGAAAAGTAGGAAACTATTAAAAGGACCCACAGCACTAAATGCCTTATACTTCACCAAAAAGAAATGCTTGCCTTTGCAGTCATAGTGCATTTATGCTCATGCACAGTACTCTAGCCCATGACCACACATACTCAAAATCTTGTATTAATGTATCACTGATTCAGGTTTTCCCTCAACCTGTCAAACAAACCGCTATGGAGATAACTGAGAGCTGCAAAAGTCCCATTGCCTTCAGGACTGATCACCACGGGGCATGTGGAAGTAAAAGGTTGTAGTGTAGAAGGCATCAGAGTGGATGGGCCCCAGCAGTGTGAGGAAGCAGCAACTGAACAAGGATTGACAGCATATGAAAACAGAGCTGTTGTTGAGAAAATTTCATTCTCAATATTTCATTCTTCATCCTGGAGAGTGCGCATGAACTTTAGAAGCTAAAAGACTTGTCTCAAAACCCTATCAGGACAGGCACAGGGCTATGTGCAGTACTTAGTGTGACTCCTGCCTCCTGATCGTTCTTGTTCCCTCCCTGCACTTGCCCAGCTTTCTAGCTTCTCTGTATCTCCCAAGAATTCACTCAGTGCTCTGTGCTTGCGACCTTGGTGACCCTGAAAGATCTGCTGGCCTTGAGGGAAACACTGGTGGTGTCCAGCATTGCTTGCACTCCCATGAGAGGAGCCCGGTGAACGGGACTTGAAGCCAAACAACGACAAGCACTCGAGCTCCCCAGCAGAACCCTGCTAATTCAGACAATTGAATACACCTATGGCAGTTAATGCTTAAGGCTGTTTTTCGAAAAAGTTTAAAGGAATTAAACACCCAGCTGCCATATACTTTCTCAGTCTAAGTGCTTTTCTGGACTGGGGCCAGAGTGCTAATCAACTTGCAGACCTCAACTCGTAATGAGGAACTTAAATCCTAACTGCTCCAGTGTGCTGCTTCCCTTCTTATTTGACTTGGGCCAAAAGCGTGCAATAACATCTCTGGTTTTGGAATACTAAGGCTTCACAAGTGTTATTTTACATCCTTTTGGACAATGTTTTTGTCTGATGTGCAGCACAGCCTGCAAGAATATATCCTCTAACATGTGGAATTCCAAAAAAATGGGGTAATATCTGTCTGACACAACATCTGCCTAGCATTAAAACTGAAGAATTGGAACCATTTGTTAGATGAGCCACGTAACAAAGATGAAACTTCATTCTTAGAATATCAATGGGGAACTTCTTTTTTTTTTTTTTTTTTTTTAATGAAATGACAGATTTTAACAAAAAAATATGTCCAGCAGCTTATATAAGCCTCTAGGCAGCTTATAAAGTGTTTATAAAAATGAAGTAGAGACTCATTAGAAGTCTTTGCGAGTAGAATGCAAATAGCCTAAGATTTATATGCTCTTTAGCAATATACAGGTGCTCTCAATGAAAAGAACCAACAGAAAACTTGAGGGCATTTATGCAAACGTATTTCCCACCACATAATAGGATTTTTGTCCTCATATTTTATTCACAAATAATTTGAGGCCACAAATAATTGGAGATTTTGCTGTAGCAATCCCTAAGGCAATGCAAAGCAGTCTGTCAGAAGTGTTATACACAGATTTTTGCAAGGCCTCCTCCCCAGTGACCAAGCAACCAATAAATTTATGTAAGGACCCTTCATGCCAACGTGGCAAAACTGATCTCTCTCAAATCATACCAGCTTGGATAGAATTCAACAGAGCAAAAAATGTGAGCAAAAAATTTTAAGAAAAATAAACACAATATGTCAGAGAGGCCCCCAGCACTGCATACTGTTGTCAAACTTGACAGAGTTTTTGGAGAGGTCATGCAAGCTGACTGTGGATAATGGTACAACTGAAGGAGATGGAGCTTCCCATGATTCATCTAGGCTGCTGGTAGATAGAAGTATGACAGATGGGAACAGATAAAATTTGTCCACAAAATGGTATCATTGACAAATGGAAGTGTCATTATTTTCTTCCAGAAAACATTAAGAAAGGTCACCCACTACACAACCCATTTGGTTTTAGACACAAATCTTGAAGGAAATAATTGGTGCTGTTTTACCACAGTCATTGCACTACAGCAGTCACATGAGGCTCTTTGGTTCAACGCGAAATTTCAAAACCAAGTTCTCCTCTGAAGATTCAATGCATATTTCCTCTGCTTTCCTGTTAGTGCCCAATCCAGTACGATCTTTCGTGCTTCCCTCAGCTGGCTCAAAGCATAACTTCACATTCAGCTGACCAGCTGTCACATAGAAATAGTTTATTTTGGAGACCTTATTAATTTGTCATTAGTTCTTTGTTTATCCTATTAGCAAAGTAAACATAATTTGAACAGTAAAGATTAATTTTTATTAGTGGCTTGGAAAAAAAAAGACTCTATTTTGGACAATAATGAACCCAGGTCTGTTTGTTTCTCAGTTATTCGGTACATATTTAAATGCCTTACTACAATGTCTCCCATTATAACTGGGCAACTAAAGCATGTCTGTTAGAAACCAAACAATGCTTATTTATGACTCACCTCTAGGATTTTTTGCTTCCATTGTTCTCATTTTATTTTGTACAATTAAAATACAAAAGACAAATGACTATCCATAGCTTTCGGCACGTTACCAGTTATTTAACAAACAAGGCCAACACAACGGAGCTCACGTAAATCAAAATTAAATTAACTTAGCCGTTAGTAATTCAAAGCATATTCTGTCCCATTTGTTCCTTCAATTCTTCCCCCAGTAGGAAATAGACAGTCTTTGCAGTACGCTTTAAAGGTCAAAAGATTGTGTTTGAAACTTTTCATCTCTTTAAATTGAGGGGCCTTGCACTTGCATCCATCCCTCTGGTGGCACCAGGAATGGTAATGTCAGCAAAATGTGAAAGAAACAGTAAAGCAGAACTTAGCAACACCTTGCAATCCAGACAAGAAGCCAACCAGTAACCAAAAATCACAGGACAGGGATCTTTCATGCTTGCAGAAAAATGCTGTTACAGAAGCCCAGCCAGCTGATTGCTGGCTCAGCAGAGCCAGTCAAAAAAAAATGGTGGCGGCTCTGTTAGTGGAAATAAAATCACACCATCAGTAAGGGTGTAGGTTTGGTTTTTTTCATTTTGGCCAGTGAATAAAATAAAATCAAACACAGTCTCCCAATATGAAATTCAGAACTCAAGCAAAGCTGTTTTATTTTCATTTAGAACCCTGCCAACCAAAAAAAAACCCCAGAAGATTTCAAAAGCTTCATTGTATAAATTGTTTCACAAAATTAAAAAGTCTTTCTGTCTTTTTTTTAGTAGTCTTTGTGAAAAGGAAAGTGGTGGACAAGACCAAGACAGCCCACAGCACTACTGTGCATCCTCCTCTGTATCACTTGGCATCTCACAGAATGCCCAGCTCTGACACTGCAGGGTGCCCAGGAAGTGGAATGCTTGCACTGATCCTCATGTCACCATTTCATTTTGGATAAAATAGTTTAAAAAAGCCAGCAGAACAAGGCACAGACTCCTGATGTCTTACATCTTTTGGTGAGCACCAAAAGGTCACAGGCTCTGGAGCCATCCCCTCCCAGTGAGTACTTGTGAAATGAACCTGCGGCAAGAGATTTTCTATGAGTTCCTTCCTTGCTGCTCACAGTCGTTATGTCTATACACATCTCTCCAGAACCCTTTCTCCAGGGATGTGTTGTTGGACTAGGCTTTGTGCAGAGGTCACTCTGCAACACCTTGTGGTACGCACTGCAACTCATGCGGTATGCACTGCAGAAATCCCTTACACAGAGCATGGTGGTGGAGTCAGCTGCCAGGCTGCCAGGCTGATGGGACTGATGCATTCAGATCTCCTTGGACAGAAGCTGTAGCAAAACCCAAGCCATGCACAGGCTGGATGAGCACTCTGATAGTGAGGGGCTGGGGAGGTTATCATCTCCACACTCTCACACTTAGCCCTGAGGAAATGAATCTCTATGCATGTACCACCTAGGAAAGAAAAACAGCTTAAACAGCTCTACAGATGTGGATTGAATTCAAGGATATTTTCAGGCCAGCAAAAATTGCATTTCTTAGTGAATAATCTATTTGTTGGTAATAAATGGACTAAACGGAGAGCCGGCTTTTTCCTGCTGCTGGAATAAACAATTCCACTTTCTCCCTGGGGCAGGAATCACACCCACATGCTTCCAGACTTCCTTCCTGAATTACCTCCTCAGACAGGGACCATCTCTGATGAGAGGGGCCACACCTGAGAGTGGTATCTGTAAACACGCTCAGGAACACCCACTCCCCTTTCACAGAGTGCCTCTTGTTGCACTCTGATCTCTACTGAATGACCTGTCATGGTCTGTGCCAGCTTCAGCTCACAGCCGTGGCTGCTGGTAGTGCTTCTGGACAAAATTCACAAGGCTGAAAGAAACCATGATCTTCTGGAAACATCTTTCAGGAGAAATGCAAATCAGCTATGGTGATCACTTAGGTGTGTTTACTTTTTAATTTGAGAGAGAACAAATTTAGGGGCCCCACTACACTCTAATTACATTTTGCTTGTCTAAACTCAGCAAAAACTTTCTATCCTACCTGTCCTGTGTCTTCAGGTTTTTGTCTCACAAAATGTGCAACTTCTCCCTTGCAAATAGGGGTTTGGAGAATGAGTAAACGTGCGTGTCCTTTCCTATTCCCCAAAGATATTGCAAGAACATTGCTTTGTCTGTAAAACACTGAGACCTGTAGGGGAAACAAATGGAAAGTGCAGAATCAGAGTGAGCCCTGTGGACTCCCTTTCCAGAAAATCTCCCTTTTCATGTTACTGAGGTGTCAGATTAGCAACACATACTCTCTTTGAGAACAGCTGAGAAGCACCAGAGAAACCATAGCCCAGATTCTCCTTGCAAGTGTACAACACAGCCAACTTCAGTGGAGTTCTGCTGATAACATCATCCTGCCATGGCAAGTCAGTGCCAACATGTCATCCCGGACAGGTAGAAAGATACGTGCTGCACATCACTCAGCATATGGATTTTCAGAGGGGAGAGAAAGAGTGAAGTCAGTTTACGTTCATTGCTGTTTTAATTAAAGCAGGGTGTCAGTTTCCCAGACCAAAGTGAATGAGAGATACAATGGTTTCAGTGAAAGCTGAGAATAACTTCTCTGTGATTCATTAGGAAGATGACAGAAGAATGAAAGGTTTAGTAGGCCTGCTTCTCACAATGCGTTTGCACATCCAAGAATGAAATGTTAAAACAGATTTAAGAGCCTATTGCTTGATAGAAAATTCTGTTCTCAAAAGCTTCTTCACAATGTTAGTTCACCAAATATTGTATGACTTCCCAGTTTTGGATGGAGTAAAGAAACAAAAAAATCTGTAAGTTCTCAAAATGGTCATTTGCTGTAAGGCTGTGACTACAGCTTTGGAAGGGATTTTTAATTATTATTTTTTTATTACAACAAAGAACAGCATTGAAATGGTGAATTTTCCCACAGAAACCAGCACTGTCTGGGCCTCATACTCAGTTTAATATCTGTAGCAGCATCTACAGCAATGTGTAGCCAAAGTTAAGACAACTTGTAAAAGAAAATTCAATTAAGTGTTTAATTTGGCACTTGTAAGTAAATTAAATGCCATGGCTATGCTTCAATGAAGTATATACAGGAATTGGCTCAGAAGACCTACTGTTAAACAGCCACCTTTGCCAGGTTTGGTGACTCAGTATTACTTGTTTCCTGGCTAAGATTAACTTCTGACTTTATGGATTCCTTTTTTTTTTTGCTTTGTTTTTCCACTGTAATCAGCGCAAATAAACAATTTCAAGGAAGCAATCATTTAGATCTTCCCTGGGCAAACCTACTTAAGAAAAGAGGCATTTTGCTATGGTGAGGGCTGAGTTTGGCACAGGGAATAAAATTTTCAGTAATAGATAACTCTATTAAAAAAAATAGATTGGAAATAATGGACATCCAAACTTTTAATATTTTATATCTGTACTTCATCTCATACTCCTCAAAATTCAGTAAAGGGTTTGTTCAACACCAGTGGGCTGCATAAAGAATAATACTAACCAATCACCTTTTGCACAAACTTGGATTTGTTTCTATGTTGGTGTTTTCTCGTAGCCAGGAAGCAGATTCTGCAAGACAGCTTCCTTTTGCCTCCCACCAGGAAATAATAGAATATTTCTATGTGTTAAAATTTGGCTGAAGGATTCTAAGAAGGTGGCCAGATAAGAAAGATTTCTTTCTCTCTTTTTTTCCAGTGGTTTTATTTCTAACTTTACCATGATGTGACTGGAAACTCATTTTAATAGCTTGTGAAAAAGATCACTAGGTCTACAACTACACACAGTTTCCTGCTTAATACAGATTTTATTTTATTTTTTTACAATTGAAGTCAAACCAGCCTCCCGGGGAAATTTTCCACCATATTATTCTTAAGAGCTTCAAGTTCTGCCTGTTAGTGCCTTCACTTGCAGGGAGCCTGACTGTCCTTGGCCCAGGATGTGTACAAAAAGAAAGACGTGCTTCTAACAAGAAGATGTCTGGTTGGTTCTCACATCAAAATATCCAATCTCTCACATTTACAGCAGACATTGAACTGCTATTCCCGCAGTGAGGAACTATTAAGCACTGCTTACCCCATGACCAATAGCATAAAATATTCACAACAGGTTATTTTTCCACAGGGACAAGATTATTTGCATTAATGGACATAACAGAGAAAAAACTGCCCACACTTCAGCTTTTGAGAGCAGATTTTTATTTGCTGGTACAGATATTTCTATTTGGCTTAAGCTTAGTTCCAACATAAGGCTTCTGCTTTCTGCCTCACCTGTGTTCTTCTTTCTTTTCAGAGGAGATTACATCCCAGTTTCACAAGCAAAGGTCTCAGGATGTGATCGAGCTTTCCTGTCAAACAGTGAAAGCCTCCTTTTATGTATCCATAGCTCTTCTTTCTCTAAAGTTGGCAGACTTGTCTTAAATCACCCCAGGAACTTTTTGGCTTAGCTAAGGAAAGGATGGGTGACTGCCACACTCTGCTCATCCTTAAACAGAAGGACCTAAGTTGTGAAATTGTCTAGTATAGCTCAAGCCTTTTTCTTCTGCTTACTCAATACAAGAGCTTGTGGTGGGTATCATTGCAACCATCATCCTCTGCCAGGGCAGCACAGCCCCAAGATGCCCACACATTCATGAGCACCACAAAAACAAAAGTGCTCTATTTGAAAGCATTTTACACTTTAGGAAAGTTCTGGGTGACTTTCATCACTTCCAACTGAAGAGTTTGGAAGTCAGATGCCTGACTTGGAGCAAAAGGCTTTAGCCCTATGTTTCCTTGACAGCCATTGAGAGAAATAGGTAACTTCTGGTGGCAAATCACAGCATGTAAAGAGAGATGTTTGAAAAAGATCACACAAATTGCCTTCCTTCCTTCAGCTAAGGAACCAAAGGCAACCTGGTTTAGATTTTGCAGAACATCTTGGAGATACTTCCAATTTTTTTTTTTTTAGAGGAATCCTCTGTGAATTTTCTGCATCATCTCAGAAAATACACATGAAAGTGATTAGTATATAAGGTCATGAGTAGATGTAATTGCAGCTGCACCGGGGTATGCTTACATGAGATGCAGTTCTGGAAGCAAGCCTGGCAGCAACTCACGTAATGAGGTGGCATCCCTAGCGCCTGCAACTGACCTAGGAAGGCCGAGCAGTGAGCTCGTGGCAGCCCTCTAAAGAGCTCTACCTCTACACAGACACACAGCAAGATGAGCTCTGACTCCTTCCTTTGTAGTTAATGTCTACACCTCTGTGGAAATCAGATATTTACATGCCAAATTTTCTGCTTGATAAGAGTCTGGCCAGAAACATATTTGTAAGTGTGAACATAATGAGAAGAAACATCACCTCGCTTATTGGTCGATGTTGAGTATAGCTTTTTTGGTATCCCATGTTCATGGCTGCAGTGCGCAGTAAGCTGCTTGATACTGCTGTCAGCAGTGCTTCTGTGCATATTGCATTATCCACTTGCTCAGGTGAGGGAGAGCACTGCTCATTGTCCATTTGCTTCGGGAAGGAATTGAACTCAAGAAAAAGAAAAGATGAAGTTTACACTGAAAATTTACACAGGCTCTGCTCAGACTTCTGAAAAGAGGAAATTTGTAAAGAATTTCTAAGTTGCCAGTACATCCAGAATATCCATATACGTAACCTTAACATTCTGTACCAGTCTGATATTTGCATTTTCCTATTTGTGCCTCATAAAAGTCTACCACTGCAAAAAATGGTGGTGTGCTCTTAACAGTAGACACAGATTCGTGGTTTGGATCTTTATTAATCCTTCCCATTTCTCTCTCACGTTTATTATGTCATCCAGATTTCACTCTGAACCATCTACTCTTTTCCACATGTTCTTAGCAGGAAATGTACATGAATTTAGAAACACAGCAAGACATACAATATTCAGTAATAAGATCATTTTGAAGACACACAAAAGAAAAAAACCAAATGAAAGTTCTAGCTGGCTTCCAACCTCACTCAGTCAAACAAGATAGCCAATATTCCTTCATTTGATACTTTTAGTTACAGTAAGGAATGGCTTGCTTTTCATTTCTTTAGCTTTGGCTGAGATTTTAATATGGGTACAGAATTTGGGAGTATTGCTTTTTGTTTACTCACAGCTATGTCTTGTATTAATATTTAGAATCATGGTGGTTTTGGTGCTGGCTTTTTTTTTTTTTTTTATGCAGACAAAAGTACACAAGGCTTTAAGGACTGGACTTCGTATTTTGAGATTCAGTAAATATAGAGGTATGTGAGATGCCACAGCTTGTTTCGTGAATTACATTACAGATGTTATGCATATATCAAATAACATGATGTAACTGTCTAAAAAACCGAAACGTTATACACATGTCACATCAACAAGAAAACTGCAGATGATGTACAGGTAATCGTCTGAACTCAGAAAAATGATCCCCAGATATTTTTCTCATTAAGAGTGAGCCAAATAAAGTGCCGCAGATCTTGAGTATTCCTCTCCTGTGACCCTGTGTAGGAAGATGATGGAAGAATAAGAAAAAAGGCTTTGCTTCTGTAGAAAAGGCAGAAGAAAACCCACCCTCGATAGCCCTGTGTGTTCCTGAAGCACGAGTGAGGGCAAAGGGAAAAGCAGAAAGGTTAGATTATTTGTAAGCCAGACTCACACCCCAAATCAATCAGGAATGTTTCATAAATCTGTTTAGTTCCATAAAGCTTGGCAAAAATACAATGCATTTGATGTTCTTTTCCATTAGGAAAAGAAATTGCATCCTTTAAAATAGGAAACAATAATTTTTAGGAGGAAAAATACTCCTTTTTATGTATTTTTTATCACATGCAGACAATATTTTATTTCATACACATCTTTCCAAGATAATCAGTTTTTAGTATTAAAGCTCTTCATAAACATCAGTTCAGAAAGATGGTGTTAGCAGTGACTGTCTGTCTTTGCTTGGTGGTGATGGGGCTTCACACAAGCAACCAGCATACTTCTGAATGGAGAAATTTGCTCCAGGGTCTCCACGGGATGCACTGTCCGGAGGGAGCAAGAAGGCTGGAGCAGGAAGTAAGAATGGATCTTCTGTACTCTGTCCCCTGCCCCAAAGAAGTAAAGTGGGATTAGTCTGTGTTGTTTCGTAAAAGGATTTATCATGGTCATTAACAGTGCTACATTCCTCCTGTTTGTAAGGCCACATGTTAGAGTGGATATTAGAGGATGTGTCAGGCAAAGCATCCTGTCTGCTCCCCAGTTCTGGCTCTGTCCCACACAGAATCATGGAATCATAGAATCACCAAGGTTGGAAAAGACCTATAAAATCATCCAGTCCAACCATCCACCTATCACCAAACTACGTCCATCAACACAGCATTTAAACATTCCTTGAACACCTCCAGGGTCAGTGACTCCACCACCTCCGTGGGCAGAGCCATTCTAGCACCTGACCACTCTTTCAGAGAAGTAGTATTTCCTAAGGTCCAGCTTGAATCTCCCCTGACGCAACTTGAGGCCATTCCCTCTAGTCCTATCACCAGTTACACGAGAGAAGAGACCGAACCCCACCTCTCTATAACCTCCTTTCAGGTAGTTGTAGAGAGCAATAAGGTCTCCCCTGAGCCTCCTCTTCTCCAGACTCAATAATCCAAGCTCCCTCATCCTCTCTCTTTAAGACTTGTGCTCCAGGCCTTTCACCAGCTTAGTTGCCCTTCTCTGGATATTCTCCAGGGCTTCAATGTCTTTCATGTAGTGAGGGGCACAAAATTGCATGCAGTACTTGAGGTGCAGCCTCACCAGTGCTGAGTACAGTGGGACAATTAATTCCCTGCTCCTGCTGGAAACACTACATCTGATACAAGCCAGGATGCCACTGGCCCTCTTGACCACCTGGGCACACTGCTGGCTCATGTTCAGCCGAGCATCAATCAATACCACCAGGTCCGTTTCCTCTACACAGTCTTCCAGCCACTCTGCCCCAAGCCTGTAGCACTGCCTGGGGTTGTTGTGGCCAAAGTGCAGGACTCAGCACTTGATCTTGTTGAACCTCATCCCACTAGTTTCATCCCAAATGATCCAGCCTGTCCACATCCCTCTGTACGGCCTTACTACCCCCAGGTAGATCAACACTTCCAGCCAACTTGATGTCATCTGCAAACTTACTGAAGCACTCAATGCCCTCATCCAGGTAATCAATAAAGATATTGAAGAAGGCAGGCCCCAGTACAAACCCCTGGGGAACACCATGACCTGTCGCCAGAAAATTTTTACTACGTTTTACTAACAGACATTTACTAACAGAAAATACCCAAGGCTGAACACTAGTTTAGAACCTACTAAGACCATTGAAAGCAAAACTTAACTACTTCAGCTGGAACAAGATCTGCCATTTTAACTCATTCACAGCAAGATTTTGTTTCAAGGTCATAAGCAGATCATATTTATGATTGAGATCATCAATTCCGAAACTGTCCTCTGCAAACAGTTCTTTGTGGGACAGTGCTGAATGACAGATAACAAATCCAAAGTCCCCTGTCACCATTACATCGCAGCATTGTGGGGAATTGGGCTCTGGACATTCTGTGAGAGATTTTAAGAAGACTTTTCCACCAGCTTTCTTTCCCACCCAAAATCAGTCAAGCTTTGGAAGGATGAAGCTGTGTTAGTGGCAATAAGTACCACGTTCACTATCACAGTCAGCAATTTATTTTTCTCATATTAAATAAGCCTTCAATTCCAGAGAAGGTAGATCTCATTTACGTGCCTGTACAAAAGTGAAATACAAGCTCAAGCTGAAAGCATCTATGCTGCAAAGTTCTTTGGATTTTGGAATGTAGAAAATTCTATTTTTTTCTGATGATAATTTTTGTAATTGCAATTCCATTGTATTTTTGTACCAGGTCTGTAATTTTAAGCTACCCATAGGCTAACATGGCAATTCAGTAGGTGTATAAATCAATGTCGGTGACAGGTGTGGGCCACTGTAACAAATCTTCTATACTTTAAATTAGTCATAAATACATGCCTTTCACTAAGCAGCCTTTCACTCTCGTAAAAAAATATATGGTGACCGTAGAAATCAGTTGAAATTTAGTTTGCTTACTTAAAATGAAAGACATTTGTGAATCTAGCTGCTATTAGTGAATTCAACAAATAGTCAACATTTTTAAATTGTTATTAAAAGGGAATGTTTGCATCTCAGTGATGCTACCTCTCTTGTTAAACACTTCAGGTTTGTTGTTTTTTTTTCCTTTGCACATGGAGAATGGAAAGTTCAAATATTGCTCTGCACACATTCTGGCAAAGCTTCTGAACAGCAAACACCCCCAAGTTCAGCCAGTACTCCATTCCTCCGTTCCGTGGGGAGTTCCTGTTTCATGTGTTTTTCATTTTAGGTTCTGCCTTCTTGAATGCTGTTTCCTCTCTTTTGGTTTTCACCAAGGTCAAAGAAATCTTTAGCAAATAAAGAATGTGAACATCCAGTCATCTACTGGAAATGTGCCCGTCCAGTGATTAAATAATAAGTTAATATGTTCAAAGAGCAGTTCTACAGTGGAACACAGCAAAAACCCTCATCTGAGCTCTTCTTCACAGCTAAGTAGAGGACACTTACTTTCCTTTGTCTTCATTATGCACTGCAGAGAAATCAAATTTTGGAAAAAAAAAAGAAAAAAAAAAAAAAAAGACTCCTGAAGCCCTGGGTCAGAGGATAGGATATAGACATTCTTTGCTAACATTCACCTGCCTGCATTCAGTTAGAGCTATGGAGGACCTCAGAGTAGAAATGGTGATAATTTTGAAGCTACCAAAGAGATGTCTCATATTCTGATATTATGTGAAAATCACAAAGACTAGGTTTCTATATGACCTGTTCATCAGGTTCAGGAAATACATGGTGACTATTACCTATAAAAGTAAAATTGTGACTTAATAGTAAAATTTACTAACTGCAGACAGATGTGCTGCTGAAGTGCCCAAAGTTACTAGCCAGCGGGACTTGTTACAGATGATGTGGGATGCATTATTAATGCAGATTCTTGCCACAGAAGTGGCATATCTGGGGATTGAGCTAGTTAAATAATGTAGCAAAACAGCTACTGATATTTCTTACAAATAACAGCTTATTTTTTCATCAAAAGTAGTATTTCAGCTTATGCTAATCTTTGGGTGATTCTACCAAGCATTGTGTCTGAGCTCAGTGCAAGCTATGAAAGCAGGTAGATCCAGAAGAGTTCTGTTGGATTATTGGCTCCAATCTCCCTCACTGTAATCCCTTTCATTAACCAATGAAGTTCTGTTTTGACAGAATAGTTGGGTTGATGGGTGGGTGTTGTAGATGTATTGTTTTTCTGGTTAGAAATCTCATTTCCAGTTGAAGTACTGAGAGTGTCTCAAAATGGCACTGATACTTCTGGTGAAATTCTTGAGGATTACATTCTTATTCTCTGCAGGCACATCATACTCATGTCATCTGGAGATCCAAGTCTTTTTTCAAAACTTCCTGCTTTGGGAAAAACTATGAGTCCTAAAGTGGCTGACCTCACCTTTTGGGTTATTCAAATTCATCCCATTTCTATTATTCTAGTCCTAAAGCTTATCCAGTTCTTCCTGTACACCGTCCTCCTCCACATTCACACTACATATTGCATTATCAGAAAATGTCATGAGCATAGTCCTACTTCTTCTGCCAAGGTTGTTAAAAATGTTAAATAGGATTAGTCCCTAGACACATCTTGGAAGAACTCCACTAGTAACTTCCTTTCAGTTTGGTATTTCTCCTTTCAACATTATCTTTCATTTTTTTCCACCTCACAATTCTTCCACTAATCCAAATTTTCTCCAGCTTAACAAGCAATTTCCTATGCAGCACTGCGTCAAAAGCTTTCCTAGTAGCTGTGTTGCTTCTTGTTCTTTTACTAATAAGTTGTCAGGTTATTCCAACATATTCTGCCCATCCTAAAATGAGTGACGTTTTATTTCATTTTCATCTTCATGTCCTTATCTGTTTTTCCTCCAAAATGCACTCAAAACTTCATGTATTCCTGAAGTCAGACACGTGGTTGCCCAGACATTTTCTCATTTAAATTAACTTAGATCCAGAGTTGTTTTTTTTCAGGGAAGAGCTATCACATCCGATAAATACATTCAAAATCTTTGTTAGCAGACTCGCAGTTTCTTAAACTAGTTCTTTCATAGTTCTTCTAGGATGTGCCTCTAGTGCAAGCTGACTCAGTCTCATTAATCTCTTTGGAGTTTTGCGTCCACCTCAGATGTGGTTAATTCCATTTCCATTCTCGTATTCCCATTAGCAATACAGCCTTGTTTGACATCATCATCCCTGCTGAAAACTGAGCCAAAGTATTCATCTTGGGGCCATATCCTTATTATCCTTAACTTCAGCACCATGTTCTCTGTGCAGTGGCTATAAATCATCTTTTTGTTTGTGTGGCTAAAATAATCTCTATTTGATTTAGCTGTGTTTGAAAAATCCAACTTAGTTTGTCTTTTGGCAATTATTTTATCCATAGACTTCCTGACCTCTAAGACTTGATTGCATTAGCTGAACATTACTCTATTTTTCCGTTCTTCATAGGATGTCTACTTGTTCCTAGGAAGTTATTTTTGAACATCCATTTAAGTTTGTGTTTCTCCCTTTGATTTCAGTGCAAGTCTGAGAAAAGTTTGGTAGCTTTGTCAATCAGAAATTGCAGAAAACTTTTACATTTAACTCCACAAGTTTCCCAGTTCATCAAACTGCATTTTTTGAGATCATAAACAATAGGTTCAACTTAAAGTAGAGCTACTTGTATTTATTTTTACATTTAATTTAAAATTAATCAAGGTCCTTTGATAAAAGGTTCCTGGTACAATCAGTTCTTCTCTGATGTCCAAATTAGACATCAAAACTGCATCTAATTGATTTACCCATATCGAGTTTAAGGACTACTTGAAGAAAAAAGACTATCAGCTATCTTGGAAGTTAGAAAACTGCAAAAGTAACGCAATTCTTGGTAACATATCTAACTCTACAAGTACTGTAAAGATTCCTAGCCAACATCTGAGTCGTCACAAGTCTGTGCTACTTTGCTGAAACCAGTTGAACTACACAAATCCAAGCAGATTCTTTGTCATGACAAACCAGATCAGACGCATGACAAGCACAACACAATGTTTTAAACTACAGAGCTTGCTGAACTGCCTCATTCTCTGCAAGCTTTCACATCCCAGAAAGACTTTTTATGGCACCTTTTGTAAGCCTTATCCCCTAGAGCATCAAATGAGGACACTCCTATCACTCCTGCTGCCATTGAAAAAGCATCTCATGTAATTTATTGTCTTTCATTTGCTTGCAAAAAAAGCAGGGAAGTTTCATTAAGTAGGTGGGGGAAGCTGAAGGCCCTTTTCACACTCACATGTTTTCTCTTTGTTGCTGTTTGTACAGGTGCAGTGAGAAAGACTCTGAGGGCGTACCCATAAATACAAGACTTGAGAAATGCCACTTTAAATTGTTTGAAATCAAAGGTTTTGGTAGCTCATAAACAGCGAGATTTTTTTTCCTTAGGTTGGAAAATCTAAATATAAGAAGCCACCCTCATGTACAACTACATTCAGTGTAAACATCTAACTATCATTAGTGTGGCTTACCTTTGTGGATTATGAGAACAGACTCCTTTCATTTATGTTGACTAAAAGTTCAGTGGTGAAAAAGAAAAAAATGATCCTCATAATAACCAGCATATTCATAAGTTGAAAGCAAAGTAACCAACGAGGATGTCAGGAAACCCATATTTCATTCAAACTTACCAATTTAATACTTGCAGTAAGCATACTTCCAGACTAGCATCTGGAAATCTTAAATGAACAGAGATAGACATAGACACCCTTACACTCTGGGAAATAATTACATTTGGAATACAGAAACATTTGTAGACCAGATCATCAGCTGTTATAAATCAGCATAGCTCCAGTCACTCCAAGAAAGCAATGCCAGTTTGTGCTAGAGTTAAAGTGCTACCTGGCTCCTGCAGCTTTCTTTTGTGATTAATTTCAGCCCAATCTTTGCTGGAACATGCTTTTGGACCAAGCTTCCTGAACCATTACTTTTACAAATTTCTTTTATGCTGTTGGACAGATGCCTACAGCACACCCTTCCGTGTTAAGTCTGCTTTCCTGCAACAGAAAGCTCAAGGCTTGCTTTTTGGTTGTTTAATGTATGTTTGTGTTTAAATGTTAAATTAAAAGCAAAACAAAACCAAAGTTTTTGCTCAACAGTAATTTTAGCGTATCACTCTTTTCTCAGTGAATTGATGCACCTGACCTTGATTATTCTTTGTTAGTCTACACATGGACTATCCATAAGACAACTAATTTTGTATCTTCCATCACTTGAACACCCCAATCTTTCAGTGACTGTAAGAGAAGCTCCACCTCTCAGTAGCACGGAAGTTGTGAAGGGGATTTTTCAAAGTGCCTTTGGTAGGCCATAAGATGGCTGCTGGTGCAGTCCCACTCTGGCTGGTCCCGACCTGCATGAATCATAGAATCATAGAATCATTAATATTGGAAAAGACCTCTAAGATCATTTAATCCAACCATCAACACATCTCCACCATGCCCACTAAAACACATCCCACAGTGCCAGTTTTTTAACACCTCCAGGGACAGTGACTCCATTGCCTCCCTGGGCAGCCTGTTACAATACCTCACCACTCTTTCTGAGAATAAATCTTTCCCAATATCCAGCTTGAAGCATAGAAATCATTCAAAGACATCAGTGATTTGCTAACAGCCTTTAAGTGTTGGTAGAGACTCGTTTCCTTTAGCACATCCTTGGAAATACTTCAGATTTGACCACATATAACCCTGATCTGATTTCAAAGTTGTATGCAGGTTCAAAGTTGGCCCTTTTTTGAGCAGGGGGGTGGATCAGATGGTGCCTTCTAACCAGAATTATTCTGCAACAGCAGATGCCACTGCAGTCACTAGCAGCTCTTCCTTGAGCAGACTTGTTATCTAAAAAATCAGAGATTTTCTGCTCAGCACCCACAAACATTTGGAACTTTTCAAAAATATTGTATTTAAGCACTCTCTGTAGAACAGGACAAAAAGTACAAATACTACTCGCAGGTAGGGATTAAAGATGGCTTTTGAATCACCCATTTGCACAAGCATTAGAAAATACTGACAAAATCAGAAATATTGTACTCAAACCTGAGCTTGGATAATGCAAAGGGACAGAGGTCTTCATGGAATTGTGAGTTTTAAAGCAAAGACTGAAAGCTCTTTCATTAAACAGTGTCTATATTGTATAGTTCCTTTGAAGCATTGCTCTCTGTGGGAAAGGTAGTGTGTCTTCATGTAATTTTTAGTAAGCTTTAACTTTTTATTTTGTTGCTATTAACATTTACCTCTAGAAACCTAAGATTTGGCAGACCATTGTAACCCACCACATATAATTTTACATTAAAATTGAAATAGTCTCCTTCTGGTATTGTAATGTCTGGTCAAAACTAAACTTTAAGGGTATGAAAATGGAGGTCTGGAAGCCTAGGGTTACAGCAGATGCCTTGTGACTGAGTCACAGCTAGTGACAAGATACTGTGAAAGAAGAAGACAATGTATGGAGGGCATACACACATATATCTGGGTGAAATCTACTGCACTCAGCGATTAATTAGATTAACAAGTGTGTTGAAGTAACCAAGATTTCATTTAACACATTTCTCATGGGTAACTCCTAGCTGTGATATCAGAAACAAGCTTTCGAGACTAAATATAGAAAGGATCCCTATTACGAGTTTTGCCTGAAGCTGAAAAACAGAAATACAGTGAGAACAAGGGAATGGGAGCCTAATGAAAACATCCCTCTGCTTCTTTGCAATGCCATGCTGAGAAGCAGCACTTGCTTTGCCGACACACAGAAATCTTTGTGCCTGACTGATAGAACAGGAGATAAAAAGGATACAAAGCATCTGGCTTTCCAATATATATGTGGGATGATGATTTAAATTACAGTTTGAAGAATTTGGCACTTAGCAAAGTTGAGCCTTGCCAAGTTTGTTGTTTTTTGTTGGTTTTTTTTTTTCCCCTCAATAATAAGTTTAGAAAGCCTGGAAAAAAAAAATATTTTCCCCTATAACAACATCTGCACTTTCGAAGGAGTTCAAAACACATTCAGAATGAAAGGTTTTCTCTTTGAACAGGGAAGAAATACTTCCAGCTTGCTTCAGTGGAGGGAAATTCTTGCAGAGATTGAGCTGTCTGGTCCCATTGCAGAGGGCTGGCGGAGGCCCCGCAGCGGGATTGACGTTGCAGTAATTACCAGGCCCATGGGCCCTCCGACCCCGCTCCGCCACGAGACGGGCTGGCAGCAGATCTGAGGATCGCTGGCATTATCTCAGCACCAAAGACCCGAAGGCAAGTTGTCACCTGAACTGCAGGTAAAGTGAAACATTCCGCTGCATTAATAAAATGCACATTTCTCTGGCATTCAGACTGTCTGGAAGATAGCACTTTAATATACCACAGAATATAATACAGAATTGTTAATATCTGTCTTTGACAGGCGTGACTACAGAAAAGAGAAATTTTCTGAGCTATTTTTGGTTTTCTGATAGTCCTAATACAAATAATGTTTGAAAAATAGAACTGTATTATCAGATATGGATTTTGCTCATTATTAAGTAGACAATGAACTTCACTATTAATTATGCCTCATCAGTAGAAGGAGGTAGCATCATGTGGTATTATAATGCATAGTCCCAAGCAGTGTGGGAGCCCACAGAGAATTGTACTCCTGATTTCTAGCGTAAGGGGAGCAGTGCATCACAGTTATATCAGCCAGCAATTTTAGCAACTAGTCCTCTCAGATGTCTTATTCCAATTGGCTTAATTTGGATTGAGCTGCAGCACTCTGCAGTAATTGGTGATCGATGCAGCTCAAATTCTTTAAGGCTGTCTTAGTTTGTGCACTAGAAAGTTAAGGACTCATTTATTTCACTGTGATCGCTATCTAATTGATTCATTCCTGTCTTGCTTGATTGCATTGCCATTTTAGTTCAAAATCAGAGGTAATAGCTTGAGAAGACAGGAGCCGTCACACAGATTTTTACAAGCACCAGTTCCTTTGGTTATCAACCTTGACTACAGAGCAGTGCCTGGAAAAGCCACGGCACTGTATACTGTCTTTTGTGAACAGGAGGAACTGCAGAATATAACATCCTCTCACTCTAAACACTACAAAATGAGATTAGACACTTGAAGTCTGAAATATCATTTGTAAACAATAGGCAACAATTAAAGGAAAAGTTTTAGCTCACTATAAATGTAATCCTTTAATCCAAGTGGCATTTAAACCAATATTTGGTCTTGCCAATTGTTCCCACAGAGAGATTGTGCAAGCATTAGAGATTTTAACAATGTTTATATAAGCAACATGAAATGAAAGATAAAGAAGTTGATAATTACATGCCAGATTTAAAGACAGAAGTGAATTGTTTAGTTTTTTCAAATAAAAGTAGCAATGGATTGCAGCTTTATAGGCAGTCAAAATAAAGAATTGTGAAATATGATTTTTTGGCTTGTAGGTCTATTTTTAAGTATTTTTTAAAAATAGAGCATCCCATGATTAGCCCTTTCAATTATTGCATCACATCGTGTGTTTTTTACAGACTCTAATTATATCTTAAATTAAAATTCAAAACACCTGCTCTTGTGGATCACACTAATTTCAGGCTCGAGTATTTTGATACAAAGAGCTATAATCAGAGAGAACCAGAAGATTTCCTATTCTCCTCACCACACCTTCACAGCTGAGTCCTGCTAGAGATCTCTATTTCTTTCTTATTTTCTGTGATGTAATTATTACATGTTTGATTTCAAGATGTCTTTTTAATGCTGAAAGATGTAATATTTTTATTTTATGTAAGTCAGATTAAGGCAGATATTAGTTTTTAAAATAACAGTCATTTTGATTTGAATAGCAGATGAATAGTGTAGCTTTCTTCTGTTTCTCTTTTCATTTCAGCATAGCTAATATACTTTGTTGCTGGCTTTTAAGAAAACTGCTCCTTAAAAACCCTGTAATTTGAGTTCAGGGATTTAAATGGGAACACATACTTACTTGAAAGATAGTTTTTGATGTGCTTGGCTCTCTGTTATTATTCAGGCACTTCTCTGTGCTTCAGGGGTACGATCTAAAGTCCACAGAATCAGTGGGAAGATGTACAGATTTTGTTGGACTTTGGTCATGTGAAGAAAAAGAAGACAGCTATATTGTCTGTATAGAAGGGTGCTAAAGATGTGAAGAAATGCCCATGTATTCACATTTTGACAAGCATGAGTTGGCATCGGACTCTTTGCATGCTTACACTGGTTTTAAGCCAATGGGACAACACTATTCCCCATTGAGTGCTGCTGAATCAGCCCCCCTGGAGCAATTTGGTCACTCTGAATTTTACAAAATTATCTACTTCCTCTGTCTGCTGACACTGCAGTGGTGGCCTGGCAGTTCTGCACTGGAGCTATTTGTTTTGCTCTCCTCCATACTGTGCTGGGAAGGGGCACTCCACTCTGTTACAATGGGCAGGTTTCCTAAGGCCCATGAAAATCCACCTGGCTCTTGCTCCAGAGTATATTAATTTAATGAAAATAGGTTTTATAGCACATCGCTTCAGAGTTAGAACAATCCTCTTGGAAACTCAGCTTTTTTTATATACCACATTCATCACTGTGATTAATTAGCCATGCATGTATTTTTGATGGTTTTCCTTTCCTTTTCCATGTCATCTGTCAGAGCAGCAGGAAGGTAAATGCTTTGTGGAAAAACCTGGACTCTCCATGTGATAGAATGGCATGTGCTATTGGCATGTGTCAAGTCTGAGTATTATACAGTGAGTCTTCCATTAACTGCAACAAGCATTCAGGTTTAAGACGAAGATAATATGGGCATCCCAAGGCCTTCCTTTGACATGCAAGAAGCATCAGAAAGCTGTATGGAGGCATTTGAGATGTCTCTGTGCTTCAACCTTTACCCCCTCAGCTCCAGAAGCACCTCACCATCATGTTGAGGCTGCACTGTGTTGAGGTCCAGGTAAGAAGCTGGTCTCATGAAGAGAAATGTTGAGTCTAACATCAGGCTTGTTTTCTGTCATCCAGAGTCTCCAGTCTTGAAAGTACTTCAGGATGAGTGAAGCTGGCTGCATTCCTCCCTGCCAGATTGCAGGCAGAGCAGAGCCTGGCAGCAACCAGCATCAAGAAATCCTTGTAGCCATAAGAGAAAAGAAATTAAGAGCAGTGCACTCAGAACAGAACAAGCAACACACATTTTGCACATAGAAGCCATGGCTTTGGTTCAGAAAGTCTCATCCCACTGCATACTAGATGCATGAAACACAGTGTCTGCCTGAAGGGCTGAGTCAACCCTGCTGAGACTTAAAACAGTGGTTCCAGGGAGTCTGAGTGTTTCAGAGATGGTCCTTAAACCACTGAGCCACCTCTTCGGCTTTATTTAGCTGCTGTTACAGCTATCAAAATAAACCATATGTTGCAAATCTGTTTTGCATGGACGGGCAGGACACCAAAACTTTGTGGTGCTCACATGCCTTTTAGCTATGTAGCATGTGTCTTATTCATTTTTGCTTAAAAAAAATAATCAAAAAACAAAAAACAAAAACCAAAGCATTTTTCCATTGTAGAAATGAATACACAGAATCACAGAATCTTCCAAAGATACTCACATCATCATTTTCATTTGAAATTTACTGCAGCTATGAAAGACTTCCCACCACCTATAAGTGGAAGCATTAGTAATTTTAAAAAATAATGACATAGATGCAATTCAAAGGAATAAATAAATCAAAATTGTGTGCAAGTAGTAAGTGTCTTCTGTCTGATGGGAGTCCTCAGAGAGCAATACGATGGCATTTTTTAGAATTAAATTGCATTATTATAAGAGCTTTAAATTAAGCTCCTAAGCATGACCTTTAAACACAGTGATTGCCATTATACCTGCTGAGGAGGTTGTGGAGAGTTTAGAAACTCTGTGCAAGATTGATGGGTTTTAGAACGTAATCAAGCGTAGGTTCATTTAGCACAGCTGTAGAACACAGGACATAGCACCAGATTATCACAGGCACCATTGCTTCTCTTCCAGAGAAATCAGTGTTAGCAGTGGGAGGGAGGGCTTGTTAGTAGGGCCTACCATCATAAGCCTTCCTTTCCAACCAAGCAGCTTTGAAGGCTGAAACCCAGCCAGTACAAAATTGTAGAATGCAGACCCTGTGCATCTGGACTTCTAGTAAAATTATAGAAACAGGAACTAAAAATGTTGATGGGCTATCGTTCATACTATAGAATTATCATATTTTCAGGATTTTTTCATTTATTCCCAGCAACAGTCTTATGCAAGAGGCATCATTATGTAAATATACACAAATATATACTGGTTGTACATATTTTATCTAGCAGTTTTTCACAATTGTGGGAAAAACAGTGGTTTTTTTTCCTATAAGCCACCACAGTGTTATTTACAACATACAACATGTATAATAACTCTGTTCCTGTCTCAACCACTCATATTCTTTTCCTCCTCTCTCAGATCTGACAGAGTTCATGGGGTGCTCTATCTGTGATAACACGTGACAATCTTTAGGAAACTCAGATATGCTTCTTTCAAAATAGTCTATCGACCTTATTTTGGCTGAGGAAGCATGAATTTGCTCTTCTTAGGGTATTTTCTCGGAACAGATCTGCACAGATTCTTCACTTCTCCTTCCCACATCAGCATCATTTCATCATGGTAATTTTCTTGAGGTTTTTTTCTTAATATACTTTTTTAAACTTCAATTGTAGTTCAAATTGAGTCAGTAAACTCTGTGGTTTGTTAGGTACATATTCCAGGCAAGCTCATGGAAGAGCATTGCGATCTTTTCCCTCTTCACAACAGCATTTCACAACAGCTTACTTTGTCTGCACCAAGTGTTACTTGTCTCTTGGGCTTGCAGATTAATGTGGAATATATGTCCCTTCAGTCAATTAATTCTATTCTTAATCTCAGCAGAGTCCAGTGACTGTTGAGCCAAAGTTATCCTCACACTAGGCTTCATGTTAATTCCTAGTTATTTCTGTTCTCCTTTGTGTGGGATGCATTTTTTGTCTTGATATCACATCCACAATACATTTGTCTTTCTTGATCAGATGAGCTTTGTCTTCATTTACATGGTGGGGCGGAAACTGTGTGTAAAAATGCATCACTCCTCCACCTCCGAAAACCTGTTCCCTTCTCCAGCTTAGGTAATAGGGAAAAAATGTTTGGTGGTTTTAGTCACCTTTCCAGAGAAAGCAAGTAAGCACTTGTATTGCAGTATTAGTACTTGATATGCATTGTTATTAGTCATGGTATGAAGTACCTTTGCTGACACTGACATCCAAGTCAGCTAGATGTTTCTTCTTGCAGACATCTGATTAAACTGAATGATTTATTATCTGCTCTGGAAATCTGCATTGCATTCTCATTGTCTTCTCTCACTCTTTTGCTGGTGCATCACAAATAGTGTATTTACAATCTTACAATAAGCTGATGTGTGGTCTTTTCTATGGATCTTGTCCATCCTTGTTTAGTTATTATCTAATACCATGTAATCAGCAGTAAGCTCTCTGGAGAGAAAAGATATCCTTCAGTTGAGACATTCATCTGGAAGTCATAAAGCACATAGATCCTGTGCATCTGTAAAACTTGCATTGTTTCACAAAGAATTAGCTGAAATACAGTTTATGGAGGTAATCCCTAGGATATGGATCCAGCCACTGCTTTTGCTTGAGATGAATCAGTGATACCTGATAGCATGTGAATCATAGAATCATGGAATTGCTCAGGCTGGAAAAGACCTTAGAGATCATCGAGTCCAACCACAACTACCCTAACTCTAACAACCCTCTGCTAAATCATGTCCCTGAGCACCACATCCAAACAATTTTTAAACACATCCATGGATGGTGACTCAACCACCTCCCTGGGGAGGCTATTCCAGTTCTTAATAACCCTTTCTGTAAAGAAGTTTTTCCTGATATCCAACCTAAATTTATCCTTGAGCAACTTGAGGCCATTTCCCCTCATTCTGTCACCAGGGAGAAGAGACCAACCTCACTATTCATTCTCATTTTAGCTTCTGAGACACATACATGTGGGTGATGGGACTGGAGGATTCTGCTGTATGTGGCAGTAAGTTCATGGGCCTTCTGTGTCTACTTTAGCATCTTCTACAGTGATGTGTCCGGCCTTTCACTTATTATGTGTGAAACAGAATATCTAGCTATGAATGTCCAGCTGTGTGTCTATACAAGGCTAGGCTCACAAAGACAGCATATGAAGTCCTAGAAATGAATGTTTCATTCTGCGTTTGTTGTTGGTAAATCACACCAAGGTCCTGAAATGACAGATTCAGTGACCTACTTCCCCACCTCTCAGTGTCTTATGTATCATCAGTTTGAATATTAGAAAAATTTATTCTGAGCTGTAATGCATTGGAACGGGATGCTCAGGGAACTAGTGAAGTCACTGACCCTAGAGGTTTTCAAGGAAAAAGTAGATGTTGCACTGAGGTATATTTAGTGGGCATGGTGGTGATGGGCTGACTGTTGCACTAGATAATCTTAGAGATCTCTTCCAACCTTAATGATTCTATGATTTTATGATCAGAGTATGCTCAGATCCACTTCGTCACATCTCACTCAAAGTTGTAAGCAATAGAAATTACTAACTTCATTCTTTTCATAGGAGAAAAGACAAGAAATGCCTCCAGTTCATGAAAGGTATTGTAGGAAAGAAAATTTGTTTGTTGCATCAAATACAATGTCAAGTTTTGAGATGTGTTGTCACTTTCCTATATGTTATATTATTTCTTTTTTTTTTTCTTTTTTTCCCAGGACAGAAATTTGTCAGAACTTCTAAGCGGGCAGTATAACACTTAACAGTGTTATGCTTAAAGCTATATAGGTCAAAAAGGGGATGTAATGAATCCACAGAAGAAAAACTACCAAGGCTTGTTCATACAAAATTGCTGCCTCTTGCTGGGGAAGTAGGACTAGTCAATTGCTGGAAAATAGTGATGTGTTGGGTGAAAATATCACTACAGACTTGCTGGATTTGACTATCTCTCTCTAAGCATCTTCTGCTGGAAACTATTGAAGATGGATCACTGTTATGGATGAACTTCAATTATAATCTGGTAGAACTGCTCTGAAATCCCTCTGATTCTTCACTCCTTTAACTTGATGTCATTCTTAGGTAGCATTACTGTGCTGTTGTGAACTCAGTGCATTTACAGAGTCAGAAGGCTGGCCTAGTGAATTGCAGAATTAAGCCTGACAATGGCAGAGAAGTAGTTCTCTGAGCTGCATTTGAAGAGTGACTGGGCAGATTTTCATATGGGAAATTTTTACACATACTGTTCCTTTGTATGCCTCCCATCTTTTAGGGTAAGATAACATCTTCTTTGCAAATACAGGGACTCTTTAAGAATTTCCCTACAGAAGAGTACTCTCATTTCTCAGTCAATTAATTGCAGATTATTCATTACATACTGAAAAATAACTATCCCCAAATATAATTAAATGTTTCAAGCAAAGTAAAGGTAGGTTAAAAGTCATTACGTACCGATACAAAAGACTTATTGTCAGTAAATTTTTCATGCAGACATCCAAAATAAATTCTACAGATCCTATCCACATTGTCTACAGAGACTTCTATCTGCACAAATAACCTCGTTGGACTATTGCGCTCTCGGCATTTTGGTAAGGAACAGTTTTGAGTAGATCTATACTAAGGCCGTATTTTGATCCAAGACACAAGCATGGAATTGTCTCACAGCCCCCTCTCTCATGTGTAGCACTACCTGGAGAAAAAGAACAGCGCTGACTTTGAATAATCCAGTCTGGAGTGGGGCCATGTCTTGGGCTCCTCCTTGCCAGCTGCAGGGCCCCAGTGCAGCGAGAGCTTCCAAAGGCTGTGTTGCCTCCACGAGTGCCAGAACGGATCAACACACTGGCTTCTGCCAGAAGTGGACTCAAAGTAGCTGTTGTTCCTTCCCCCTGAGGAGCATTTTCAGAGGAATGCCTTGGAGGTAAGAACTAAGGCATCCCAAAAAGGCTAACCTCACATCAGGAAGGACTGAAGCACACTCATTTGCTAAATGCTCCATAAAGGGTGATATTCTTCAGTCACTTTTTTGATAAATCCTGTTCTGCTTCTGAGAGAATATTTATAGAGAACATCTCCTGAGCATCCTGCAAGTGACTGACACAGATACACATGGAATTTGTTTATTCTCGTCTGCCTTGGTTTAAAATTTTATACATGTCCCCTAGGCACAACTTTGATGCTGATTTTTCTAGGGAAAAAAAAATGAATACGTAAACAAAGAAGTCATACATAAATAAAATAGTAAAGCATAAATCAAAGTCAGCTCAATTTTTTTTTTCTTAAATGCCAAATACTTTAAGAAGCAAGGTTCTGTTTAATGGCTGCCTTGCCTTAGTTCTTGTCTACTTCAATTATGGGGCTTTTCTTTCTGTATCATGACCTTCTCAGGAATTCAGTTACATTCTGAAATTTTATAACTGCAAAGACAGAAAGATAAGACCTGTGAAACAGTTTCATAGCATCAGCATTTCATCTTTTCCCTATGTGAAATTTAAAACGAGAGGCCAGTTGTCTATCTAATGAGATGGTCTTGTGTCAGAGAGGTTTACTTTGTCACCTACTAGCTTGACAAATCCTGTTACCCAGCTTTTCCTAAGACATTCTCAGCTAGATCTCAGCTGGGTGGAAAGCCTCTTGCAGACTTTTGTAATGGCCATGTATGTATTCTGCCTCCCTTACTTTGCACTAGGTGGGTGGTATTGGCTTCATAGAGTTCTTGCCAAAGAGCAGCCAAAAGTACTTCCACTGTAGAAGTCCAATCCCTGAAATGCTGCCAAGAGCAGTGACTCCCATACAGATCTCCTCAGCAAGTGCTGTCTTTGTCAGCAAGGTCTAGCTTAATACTCAGTTTCTCCAGGAATCCAAAACGTGTTACCTCTGCACAGAATTCCTGTGTTTGGTCAGTTGTTGCCCTATCCTTCCCTATCAATTCTTAGCAACCATAAATTGTCTTTGGCTGGCTCCTGAAGTGGCATTGCTTGCTTGTTGGCTTTTTTTTGAAGGACAGATGCCGAGTTTCTTTGAAATAATTGGGCTCAGTAAAGATGAGATATAAAAAGACAAAATTCAGCTCCGATGGTCCATTCTGTCACTTTCTTTTTTAATTCAGATTCTGCCTATAAAGCCCAAGCAATCCAAGCTAGGCTTAACTATGTTGAAACCATGTTTGTCCCAGGTGTGCCAGATCAGTTCAGAAAGCAAGCCATAATGTGGGATTAGATGTAGCTAAGATATTATTTTCTGCTTTTAAAAGATTTCTTCTTTTTTTCTGCCTGCATTGATTATTTCCTGCATTTAGTCTCAGCTGTTCGGTAGCTAACATGAGACCCCAGACTGGGGAAACATCACAATGCACAGACTCAGATGAGGGCTCCCTGCCCACACATCTTTCTATAGCATTTCAAAATATGCATTTCCTGCACATGCTATAATTAGGCTCTTTCATTCTTCCTCCAGTTGTTATTAAAATACTCATTATCTACTATAAAACACATTTATTATGCTATTTTTTATATTTGTCTTGTTACTTCAGGAGGCAAATAAAGACATTTTAGTGGATGTAGTTCTAACAGGGGAAATTCCAGCATTGCTTTACCATGGCAATGGGGTGCAATCATCAGTGAAGCAACACCTTCACTGTGGATCACTGCAACTGCTAAAAGAAGTTGGCTGAAGCTGGCTTGCAGCCACAGATGACAGTCTGCACCTCCTGTAGGCAAATGCTGAACTTGAGTCCAGTTCAAAAGATCTTGGAAGTATTAATACTGGCCTTTGGACCTCAAGCAGGAGACAAGAGGTGAGGAAGTGAAGAGGCAGAATATTCTTTGAATGTCAATAGTTTGTGGGTTGAGTGAAAATTCCCCAAAATGTGGCTCGTCCAGAGCAGGAGATTCACTACTATCTATGAATCTTGTCTTACTCTCAGAGAAGACACTTTGGATTCTCAGTCCAAAGTTCAATCAAGCAAAAGATAAAAAAAAGAAAGAAAAACCTTTCAAATGCAATCTTTGACTCCTAGTAGAGGAAGCTGGAGAAGGGCTTTGGTTGATTTCTAATTCCCTACAATGCCTCTCTGAGTTGACACTTCCAGCTTCACACCTGAAGAAATGAAAGATGCAACGACACTGCTTGAGCTGCTGAAGTTGCATTCAATTCCTAAGCAGCATTTCAGCTACAGCTGCAAATGTTCTAGAAAATTTGGAAATTGTTTTTGAAATGTTAATTCATTCAAAGTTCTTCTGAAGGGGAAAGTCCTGTCAAAGATGCTAGGGCTCTCCGAACTTCCAAGGCAACGTACTCATGCTCATGGGTATCTCTGATTAAAACGTATCACTTCTTTGCTGTTAATCTGATCTAGGAGGTGCAAATTATGTTGTGAGAAGACTGAGAGGAATAAGTTCTAGATTTATTTTGTACAGAAGTATATAAAGTTTGAGTATAATTTCCATTTTAGCTGAATTGAAGTATGATAATGCACTCCCCTAAATTTAAACCTCTACATATAATCTGAACTTGCTTTGACTTCTCCCAGAAGACATACAAGATACAGATTAAACTTTTTACTTATCTCCAAACATGATCAAACATGCAAGGAATATTAATATACTTAACGTGCACAGTTGGACAGAAATGCACTTCCTATATGAGCGAAGAGTTTCATAACTGTCTGTGGCTTAAACAAAAAGGTGTTATTATACTGAAAGCAAGGTAACATGAGGAACATATTTTCATCTAACTTTGAAATACTGCAATGTTAATAGAGAGTCTGGTGGTAACAGGCTCACAAATCAAGATAAAAGTTCAAAGATGCATATGTAAGCTATCAAACAATAACCGTGTAGCTGAGTGCACATTAGACAGTCAACTTAGTTATAAGCTTCCTGTAAACTGTGGTTTACTACACATACGTTGCTCAAAATACCATTGATTATATAAGAAGTACCACGGAGTGCACAGAATTTGTCTGGAGGAAGATATTAGAATTCATGGCAAATGAACACTCTAGTTCATTGCCAATTCTCTTTTCCTTTCCTTTGATCAATAGAACTTTGTCAGCAGTGAGATTTCTCTCCAATCAACTGGCATCTCCCTCCTCGTCATGCTTTGCTTCAGAACATACAGAGAAAATTTATATCATACAGTTTCACAGGATCACAAGCCTCTTGCACTGCATTCTTTTCCTTTCATGACCAATGACCACAGCTTAGGAAATGTTAGCCTTGTTTCTGACTTGAGGAAAGTTACTCCTTGCTGAAAGTTTGTCCTGAGGCAGGTCCAACCATTCTTTAAAAAAGACTTTGAAAAATGGAAATATCAGTGGTTGTTACTGTGAAGCAGAGCTACTTGGAAAACAAATGGAAAGGAATAGGAAAAAAAAATCAAAACATTTAAATAGGGAGGCAAGAGGCAACTTGAGATAACACAAACATCTTCCAGAGATGGGATTCCTTCCTTGGGAAGGACCTCAGGACCCAAACTCCAGCTGGCCTGTAAATTATTAACACATTTGTCTCAGAAGTGTATCTGTGCACTGTTATGACAAATCTGCGCCTGTGGCCTATTCTTGGCATTCAGTCCTCAGTAGATTCTACATAGTTGTCTGACACAAATGTCTATGAACAGCATCAATATAGCAAACTGTAAAGCAGTATCTTCCCGTGTAAGATGTGTTTTTATTATTGTTTATTTTTTTCAGAAAACAACATGAAAGCATGTCTAATTAAATGTTCTCCACTTTCCCCCTCAGTATCAATAGTTTTTTAATCATGAGGGACATTCATTTCTGCTGAAGACTGCAAGACTTGAAACTTTGCCTAATACGCATCAAATGCTTAAACAGACGTTTTTAATTACTAGCACAGTCTGTAGAGATATGTTTTTTAACGAGGAATGTGGTTAAAGGCAAAGTGGTCCCATTCGCCCTTGCAACAGACTGTTAACATTTCACATTGACCTATCCTTATAGTACAGCTCTGTTTTCTTTCTAAAAATGTAGTTTGTTGCTAAGCCAGGTAAATACAAATGGACAAATCTGGCCTGCCAATGCAATGCTGAAGCCAGTGGACCTCTGCCTATTCATATCCGCTCAGGATATTTCATGAACACATTTAATTTCCATTAATGCAATGGCACCAATACACTAATATCATATTTTAAATATCATGGGAGAGAAAAGTAATGTAAATTTAAGAAGTTTTTCTGTACTTGAGAGCTGCATATCACAGAATCACAGAATTGGAGAAGTTGGAAGGGACCTCTAGAGGTCATCTGGTCCAACCCTCTGCTAAAGAAGGTTCCCTACGATAGGTTACACAGGAAAATGTCCACGTGGGTCTTGAATATCTCCAGAGAAGGGGACTCCACAACCTCTGTGGGCAACCTGTTCCAATGCTCTGTCACCCTCAAAGTAAAGAAGTTTCATATGAAACTTCCTATCTTCTAGTTTGAGTCCATGGCCTCTTGTTTTCTTGCTGGGCACCACTGAAATGAGCCTGGCCCCATCCACTTCATTCCTACCCAGTAGATATTCATAACAATTGAGAAGATTCCCCCTCAGTCTTTTCTTCTCTGAGCCTTTCCTCATGAGGGAGATGCTCCAGGACGCTAATCATCTTTGTGGCTCGTCTATAGCTATAATTTACATACCATACCTTCCCTTGCAGTGGTTGCATTTAACAAGTACAGTATTAAATAAATTATTTTTAACAAATAAATTATTTTAAGCATTTTTTAAAGTCTGCTTAAGCTTAGATACTGCTAATAAAATTATACTGCACCAAATTCACCCCCAGCCAGTTTCCATTAATGCAGAAGACTGTGTACATTAACTGAGGTAGTGATGTAGTTCTGCATCAGGCAAAGAGGAGGAAGGCAGAGTATCTACACAAGCCACATCACTAGAGGAACACATGATCAGCAGCCCTCAGAACAGAAACAGCCACCTGAAGCATCCTGTCACTAATCTCATTCCAAAACACATATTTAAGTCAAACATTTTTCTCTTCAACAGTGTCTTTTTCTCTTAGCTGATTGCAAAAGAATCAGAGAGTTATTAATTACAATTTATAAAACTAATTTCTAGACATCCACATTTGTATTAGATGACTGCCTGCCTATGGTAATATGGTGCAGAGAGCAGTCATTGAAAAATGCTTTTGGATCTCTTAGAGCCTGTCTGGCAAAGGTCTCCAAAAAGGGTGATATGGAAAATATTCAGCTGTGCTAAGTGGGACATAAATTGACGTGAGCTGGATTTCATCCTATATCATCAAGAAAAAACATGGCTATATATAACAGAACTTTCATTTTCTCTGGATTTAATACATCTCAGGTTTAGATCACTAGCTAAGTCAACTACATAGGTTGAAGCAGAATTTTAACATGATGCTTTTTTTTCTTTTTTCTTTTTTTTTAATAAATATATGAATGTCAGAGGAAAATGCAAGAACTCTAAGTTGATTTTGAGGTTTTTTGCCTTGGTTTGATTTTGCCTGCTTTCTATCTTACAGTATGTTTTAAAGAGCTCGTGACTGAGGATGAAAATCTGAATATCATTGCAACATTTAGATACTATCAAATGAGAGAAAAAGAGCTGAAACTCTGGACAGAAAAATTTGAAAAGTTCTTCAAAGTGGCTGTCTCAAAAGAAACCCCCTTTCTACATCTGTAATCTGGCACCTATAAACGGAAGATGGGAAAAGGCACAAGCCATCGTGAAAATCTTGTTTCCAGTACAATGGGTATTTTTTTCTCAGTTAGAAGCCCTGAAGGAGCTACCAAATTGAAAACAGAGCTATTGTCAGACAAGAGTACTTCCTGCTCTATTAGAGACACAGCTGCAGATGTCTGTGAGCAACTTTTTCAAAACTGAGGAAATCTGACAGCTTCACAAATCAGACTATTTTCCTAATGTGCTTCAGCTTTTAGTGTTTTGGGGGTATGCTGCTGGTGCTCTCAGTGAATTATGCTTACTCTCTACAATTACTCCCAGGACTCACGCAATATCAGCAGATTTTATTTTTAAGGGGAAGATTAAAGGAAAGCAAATTCCTTATATCTATATTTTATATATAAGCCTGTGTTTCGTGCCTAATATCCATACCGTGACACATGCATTTTGTCTGCATTTGAGAATAAAGCAGACATGCATTTATGCGTGTATGTATCCATAGACATATTTGCATGCCTACTCATTTGTGAATATGGAAATATCTCCAGAAAATACCTTACAAAAAGCAATTGGGAATTGGGCTAGAGTTACCTCCAGTGCACGTTACCATTGCATTTACAAGGGAGGCACAGTGCCTGCGTAACACTGCAAAGTACAAATAGAAAAAGAGAACTGTTCATTTAAAGCATTAATGGAAGTTTTGCAAAGTCAGAGTCCAGTGATCTGCTGGGATCATGCCACAGCTTGCATTCCCACCATCACCAGCCAGTTCTCTTCCAATCCAAAGGGAAAGCAGGTTCCCCAGCCCCATTGACAATCCTGAAGTCAGAAGACCACTGTGTGCCTGCCCTCCTCATCCTCACAGAGAAAACCAGCTGCCCTTGTTGCAGTGCTCTTAGCAGGAAGCAGACAAGTCTGCTTGCAAAACACATAGGTAGATGCTCTGTTTGGATTGAACTGACCAGTTTTCGACAGATGCCAAATCAGACACAGATCTCAGAGCCCAGCAGCGAGAGAGAGAATTCTCACTGAACTGCATGGAGACCCGCATTCTTCCCTTCGGGGCCCATTTCATGGTACCTGCACAGAAAAATGAGTTCTCCTTTTTCTTCTGGAGACAGGCTAGATTCAGTTCCTTTAACTTAAAGCAATAGTATATGCCAGTTCTGGTAAAGACAGCTTCTGTCAGTAGTATGACTCCCTTTTGATACTGCTGATGTTCTTGCTTCCTGCAGAGGCTGGTCACTGTCCTCAAGACCTCATGGATCTACCTGCTGTCTCCCCACCATGGCTATTAGACTTCCAGAAACCTCCTTCAAAGTACACAGCTCTGGTTTGTTCGTAGTGTGAGCTTCTGAGAATCCTCACCACATTAAGAATCCATATCTGATAAGATTTGAGTATGTGGAGGTTGTAGGGCCTATACTGTTGTTCAGTCCTCAACCATACAGAGTGGGGCAGCACCATAAAACCACACTCGTATAACAGTGACCACGCTCACATAAAGGTGTAGATACAAGGGACCAGGAGCTGGGAAGTCTCATATGTGGTCAGACACCTTGGGGTATAAAGACACAATTTCTGAGGAGAAAAAAAAAAAAAAGGAAAAGACAGAATTTCAGCCTATAAAGAAAAATCTTTAAGCTAGTGTAACATATTTCTCTGGGGATATGCGTCTCAGTTCATTCTTCAGCAGCACCGAGCTGCATCAGAGGAAAAACAGATTGGCTATCAGGAAAAGGTTCTTTATCAGAGGGTTGTTGGGCCCTGGAATGGGCTTCCCAGGGAGTGCGAATGGCACTGAGCTGCCGACTTGACAAAGTGTTTGGACAATGCTCTCAGACATAGGGTTTGATCTTGGGGTGATCCCGTGTGGAGCTAGGAGTTGGACTCAATGATCCTTATGGGCCCCTTCTATTCAGGATATTCTATGATTCTACAGTTCTTGATATACTGGCATCTGTCCAATGCACATTCTTCCCATCAAGGACAACTGGATTAAAAAAAAAAAAAAAAAAAAGTTCTCTGTAGTATGTGATGGTCTTGTTTATTACTTTCCATTAAGAACCATGCCCTGTGCCTCACCCAGGGTTGGAATAAGAACTGTAGATATGCGAACTATGGCCCAGCAGCAGCAAGAAGTTCTGACACAGAAGTTTCATTGCACAGAGCTATGGAAGTTTCACTGCCAGCACTGATAGGAGGGTACAGCAGATCAGGCTGATGCATCTGTTGAAAAACATAGAATGAAGTAGCAAAAAAGAGAGTCTGCAATGGGGGCAATTCAATTTATTGTGGGTTGAGAGCCCTATTAAGCTTTCACTTAATCTAGATCGCATAGATTTCTTGTCTTGCTTTTTGTATCCTATTCACTACAATCTGAACTTCCTTTGTCATGTAACAAATTCTTTACAAAATGACTTAACACTGTAATTGTTCTGCTCTTGGTAGTTTTCATTTTAACTCTCTGACTACTGCAATAAACAACCATAAAACAGTTGTGCTCCCACTTCACACATAGCCTTTATTTGCCAAAGCAACAGTAGTCCATGGGTTGTTTGTTGTTTTTTTTACATCCTAAGCAGATGCATGCACTGAAATGTATCCTAAGGTATGATTCATTTGTTGACTTCACAGAGATTGAAAAACTTAAATTCTAGCAGTTAAGCCTTGTTTATGGCTTGCATATTTAACTGGTCAATCTTTCTACTAATGAAATTTTTCATTGCTTCCAGATAAATAATAGGGCATCTCTGGAAGAAATCCTTGAATAGTTTTTAAATAACCTGTTGGGTTTTGCAGGGGCTGTTGAGAAACTGGACAACTCTGTCTCCTATCAGCCTTTCTGAGTGCCACACCTGAATTTCACCAGCCTCACAGCTCACTGTCTTCTGGCCCACTGATATACTCATAAGTTGCCTGCTGGAACAGCCTCACTTCCTCTACTGAAGTTCTGCAGTGCCAAAGCCAGAATTTCCCTCTGTTCTCAAGGGGTGGTGGATGTGAAGAATGTGAAAGCCAAGACCTCACTTCAGCTCTAGCAGCAGCTTTTGTAACTGGCATAGTTTTAGCGTAATCAAAGTAAGCTTGAAGAAAAGTGCACGTCTTACAGTGCCAGAAAGTGTCTGGGAATTTACTTTGAGCTCTTTTAAATGAAATCTCTGGACCTGGCAAGGGCTACCTTTGCTTAATGGGCTGTCAGTGAGCTTTAGCATTTCAAAATCGTTCCTCTTCCTCACCCTTGGAAAAAATGCAGACAAACTCTGTCCCACCTACACAAGAGCACAGGATGAAAATGGTCCACCTCCCTGCAACTCTCTATCCCATTGCTCTACAAATCCTACCCATACCCCACTGCTGGTGTTGGGGGTTCAGGGAGGAAGAGAAGAGGAAGTACAACAAGTCTGGGTTACACACACAAGGCTGCTGCCACAGCTAATCTTGATGCACAGCAGTGAAGAGTAGAGATATACTTGTCTCATTTGTCCTGGAATCTGTACACCTGAATGATTGATAGGATATAATGACACCCATGCAGGATCCAAAGCTCCAGGAGACCAGGAGAAGGAAGAAATTATTGCTTTAATTATCTGATAATAAAGGACATGTAATTCCTCCCAGCTGCATTTAACTGCTCTTCTCAGCTTCAGTCACCCTTGCCTTCAGAGGCAAAGCAATGAGAGCCGTGAAGCACTTTTGACTGGGACATCTCCTGCCCTGGTTTGCTGCAGGTCAAGGACTCAGCTCACTGTCCAGGCCCCAAGGAGACATGTTCTTTACAGGATTGTTGTTCTCCATGGGCTGCTGCCTTGCCACCCTAGTCAGAAAGACCTGTCCTGAGGAATGTGCCTGCAGCTCTGATGGCTCACAAGCTTCTCAGGGCCCCAGGATCACCACATCCAGAGAAATGTAGTTATTGGTCAGGCAGCGGACCTCTACCTGACTCCACACAGAGGGAGATAAAGATGAGTAACAGCACAGTAACATCTATAGCATCCACAACAGACAGCACAACTGTAAATATGGAGAAGGAAAATCTCGTGATGTTATTGTCCCAAGAGCAAACCCAGGAGGTCCCTCTAAATAGCAGTATGTGGCAGAGGTGCTGTGGGTGCCCACCTACCATGTGGATCTTTACACAAACCTACCAGAAAATAAGCGATTGTCCCAGTGCCTCTGTCCACAGCCCCTAGAACCTGATCCAAAGCACAGTTTTGCACTGAGTTGTTATTAAAACATAATCTCTGTACCAAAATATAGCTATATGAAGAACAGTTTGTAAAACTCTCTGGTGTTTGAAACAGTTATCTGCAACTTCTTTCATTTGCATGTTTTTAATTAAAGTCATTTTTCTACAGCTTTCTACAGCACAACCAAGTATTCAACTTTTGACTTTAAGACCTTGATCTAGAAGTTATTTTCTGTGGGCCTGAAAAAACTAGTTTGTCCAAGGAAATACTGCATGTGAATCCCATCAGCTTTCATTCAACATGATGAACATGTTCTAATTGCTTTCCAGAATGGCTTTGGCTTTGCCAAAATGTTTGAAGCAGTTAAAAAGAAACTCTATTCTCATTGTTTTGAATTGTTCAGCATGAGTTTATTTTGAACTCCAGTTTATAACATAACATCCTTCAAAAGAGGGAAAAAAAAAAAAAAAAGACAAATATTTGAAATACTTATAAGATACTTATGTTTCCTTGATATATGTCCATCACTGAAGAAAGCAAATTGCAAAGTCAGGACATCGGCAGTTCACAAACTACAGTCAATCCAAAGATGGTGAATATCATGGGGGAAAAATAACCTTTATTATTTTTAGTTATGGTAATAGTCTTTATCATTTTTAGTTATGGTAATTTTAGGTGATACATTTAACTACAGTCATTAAAGGTTTTTTTTTCCATACAGGAAATGGATTTTGAGAATCAATGGCCTTCAGTGTTATGCTGCTTCTCAGAAAGTAGCATGTCTTAAGAAATATTTACAGTATAATGCCAAGATACTTTCTAAGTTCTGTAATAAAGGGACATTGTGAGTGGGAAGGAATGCATTATTACTTCTGCAAAGAGATCTATGGTTAGAAAACTATTTTTTTTGTTTTTTGCTTTTTCTCAACAATTTCTTGTAGATTGTACCTTTCCAGTATTTGGCAATGGATCACCTTAGAAGATGCTAGAAGATGCCTTGGATGGCATCTCCTTTTTTGGGGATTAACATTTTGAGAATGAAAATATTCTGAGAAGCCCAGGAGTAACTTATAAAAATGAGCCAACACCTGGAAGCAATGATATGCCCAGTGGAGACTGTCCATCACTCTTTTTGCTGCTCACTGAGAACACCAAAACACCTCCTCAGTAGTTGAATCCCACCATGAAGTGGCTGCAGATTACATTATGTATTAAAAGTTTTCAGCTAGAAAAAGTGATATAGTATGCCACTGAGTTAGTTCCAGGAATCAAGTAAAAACTGTGAAGATTCTGAATTAAAATCTATTTTAATGTTGCGTTTCCAGCCACCTTGATCTTTCTGTTGTCATGTCTGAAAAGCCCTTTGCCTAGCTGCAAATTCAGAGGCATACTGAAAGTTTTCCTTTTGGTACTGAAAAAGCCTGTACATTTGAGAAGTAGCTTTATATGTTAGAAGACAAATGGGGGAGGCAGTCGTATAAAACTAGAGCAAACCATAATAGCATTTTGCCAAGTGCAAAGGAGGGTGAGATTGTCAGAAAAGAATTTGTACTTTAATGGTCTGATCTAAAATAAGTCAGTAGGAGAAAAAAAAATCATAAATCAATTACCTCTCTGGCAGAATTAAATAGTTTATCATTTTTGTGCCTTTATTAACCTTTATTAACCACTGAATACTTTCTCTGGAAAATACATATATATTGTTCAACATGAGCACAAGAAGCATGCAGAGATGCAGAGAAGCATTTTTCCCATCTCACAGCTTTTAAAAGCCGGTTCCGACAATTTATCTGTTATTCCTTTCTAATTCTTGAGAGGGTAAATATGTCAGTGGCTCTTTTGGCTTTTAGATTATATATTCAGCTGCATTACAATCAAATGCAGTTGGATTTAGAAGGTACTCATGGCCTTGTAACAGACTTAGCTGTCACAGTAAGACCTTGTCCTAAAACTGTTCGTAATACACAATGAGAAGAAGACCAGGGAAGAAATAAAAACACAAAAGAGAGAAAGGGCTCCAGTCTCATTGTCTTGGTGTGGGGGAGAACTGAAGTGATCTCACCTGGCATCCTTCCCAGTGTTCAGTCTCCAAGCAGGGGTTTTCTATGCTAGAGGATTTGCACCACTTTACTAACCCTGAAGCATGAGAAATGGTCCCTAAACATCTTCAGAGTGAGAGGTCTGCTCCTATTGGAATCACTATATAAATTCCCTCTGCTTTCAAGGGACATGGGTTCTCCATTCAAAGGTTATCAAATTTGCCCAGCACTCTTGGTTTCCCACCTCTCTTCATTTGCTGATCCCTAAGGAACACGTTAGCTTCATTATAAATATCCTGTGTGTTAGCACTATATACAGATCTTGCAAAATTATTTTGCACCCTCTCCTTCTGTTTATAGCCAGGAAACAGACCACATCTCTAGATAATCTGCTGGCAACTGGTGGGAAATCACTCTTCTCATGGTACAAAGTGGCAATTAGTATAGCTAGTCTAGGTACCTCAACATCATGCACCCTATCCAGCAACAACATACTAGCACGTCCCTGTTCCAAACATATCTGATAGCAATGGGCTGGATTTGTCAGATTATTTCCTTTAAAAGAATCATGGCGGAGCAGCTATTTCAGCGCTGGATGCTGTGGCAGCCTTGCACCTTCACTACAGGGCTTCCTTCTGCTTGCTGGGGCTCTGCAGCACAGATAAGCACCAGGAAAGGAGTAAGGTCTGATCACCAAAAAAAGTAACAGTTTCTGCTAGACGTTAACCACAGAGCAATGAAATGTTCCCCATCTGTTATCCAGTTGTAACAGACGACCACAGCATGCAGCAGCTTTAAAAAAAGGTGAGAGCTAATTACAAACATCGACAGTGCATTGTTGAGGAGATTCCCCTGGCACCTGGTGGCAAGGTGAGATGCTGTTTATTTGCTCATTTGATTTCTGGAGATGGGAAAGATAAGAGGAAGGACTGCTTCCCAGCTTAGAAATGTCACCTGCTAGATGGTGGCAGACAATGCTGGAAGGAAGGACATTTTTTCCTTTTTAGGAATTGTAGAGATTTTGGTGATCAGTTGGTTGTGATCCATTTTTGCCTGTGGCTGAAAATGGGTGAAATAAACCAGCAGAGCCTTATGAGTAGTCTCTCCAGTTCTGGATGTTCTTGACACTGCAGCTGGAGACATGTTTTGTTGTTCCATGTCACAAATATCCCTAATCTGCATGGGGTTGATAAACCACAAAACTGCTAATAGATTTGTTCAAAATATCAGTTATAAGAAGAGACACCAAACCAAAGTTTGGAGTTCATTTCCAAAAGTGCAGTCTAAATGAAATCCTTCTACAGATATTTATGACATTTATTAGCAGCAATTTTCCAATCTATTTAGAAGTGCACTTATGTGGATAACTTGCCACACACCCCATTTCTTTTTTCGGAAAGGTGGTGCTGGTTGCAAGCCCCCAGCATTCCTGAAGATCTACTCAGAAAGAAAACAGCCGTCAGAGTGCTGCCCTTGGCTTCACTGGAAGCACAGAGATGCCCCGGGGTGGAAAAGGGCAGAAGTGTCTCTGGAAGCTCTGGAGGCAGCGCAGGGAGTGCCGGCAGCACAGTGTTCTGTGCCCCAGTGATCCATGGAAGGTGAGCAGTGCCAACCGGGAGGGAGTGAACAAAAGGGAAGTGGGATCCAGGGAGCAGACCATTCCACAACGTGTTCCCTGCCTAAACCGCAGATGATAATTGTGCCAGAAAAGAAATTAAACCTTTGATTTCTGTCTTTCTGGAGTTGGCTCCAGCAATGGAGTCAGTGGAAGGAAAATAGCTAATGAATGCACGGTTTCAATAGTGGTTTACTCCTTGGTGTGAAGGGTTTGAAACATGTTGCTGAAAGCCCCATGGGTCCCCAGTTCTGGGTGATGCAGAACAGATGTTAGAAGTCCATCTTAGAAAAACTAGCTCTTGCTGCACATAACTGGAGGGGACGGCAGGGACCGACAGCACCTCTCCTCCTGCCAAGGCTGGCATGGCAGCAGGAATTCTCTCAGTGAGCGTTTTGATATTTCAAAGCACTTTTCTAGACCAAATGAATTGTATAAAGAAATGAAGTTTTTGGGTCTTCTGTGCATTCTTCTAAATGTCAGAAATGTGATCCGAATGCTGTGGTGCTAATTGCCTGTAACCCCAAAGGGAAATGAGCTTTCTCATTTGAATGTGCTTGCTCAGAGCTTGACAACATAGGCTTTCAAGTCACACGAGAACACATTTCCAGACCCCAAGTAATATTCAGGCATCCCCCCAGCACTAATGACAGAGGCAAGTACCGAGGCAAGGCAGGGATGAATTTGGGTGACTTCAGGCTGTGTCAGGTAGCATTTCTCATTTGCAACATTTACTTCAGATGGGAAGCAAAAAACAGTCTCCATTTTATATCAAATTGAAGTCCCGAGTGCATTTCTGTGCCAGAATTATTAACCCCCAGTAATGAAGGTTTGGAATTGAGATATTAACTGCTGGAGGGCCAAATGAAGTTGCTTTAATAAGGCTAATTAGCCAGCACCTGCAACCAAGCCCTCCTCAGCTGGGCCCCGGCTCGGTGAAGCTTATCAGCCCCAGGCAGCAGCGCTGCAGCGAGGCTCGTCCAGTGGCACAGTCAGCCCCGCATGGGGACGTTTAACCAAAAGCAAAGCTATGTTGGCAGGAGAGACCTGGGTACTGTGATTTGCTCTCTGCCGACTGGCTTGGTAGCACAGCGGCAGCATGCTGCTTGCCAGCTACGATAGCCCATGCATGTAGCTGCCTCAGTCAGACACTGTCAATCTGATTTACACATGAATTGCAGGACCATTTTCGGTCTTTATCCTCCCCCTTCTTCCCCCTCCTCCCCCCCCTTTTTTTTTTTATTCCCCTACGGCTCAGAAATATTCCAACCCTTGATTTGTCATTTTCAAAATATCATGAGATAAGTGGAAAGGAGAAAAAAAAAAAAAAAAGGCTAAAGCTTTTCATTCCAATTCTTGGGTTGACTGACATGTTAAGAAGATTGGGAGTTTCTCAAACAAAAGTATCTGCATAAGATTTGCTCTCTCTCTGATCCTCTTGTGCAGTTTTGCTTTTTTTCCAGCTGACAGGTTAATCCAAGCATAAACAGTTGCATTATCATCCTCAAAATTATTTTCAGTATAGCTGATATTTTTCTTAAGAGGGGCTCCGTAAGAAGTCTTTGAATAATTAAAACAGATTAATTCACTTAGAGGTACGGAGCCACCTCCGTAAAATAGACTGAAATGGCCTAATTACTAATACACCATATGGAGGAAAAGCAGAGGTGTGGTGCAGTCTGTTGATGGATCAATTAGTACACAAGGCACAGGATTGTGTCATCATCACTTTTACCATCAAAACAAAATCCCATTTTGCATGTGCCTGCAATATCACACAATCTTGTTTTTTTCCATTTGTGTATCACCTCCTTCAAAATGAAGATCTCAAATGCTTCGGATACATTGATGGACCTCTGCACCATTTCCCACAGGTTAGGAAGGTGTAAATGACCATCTGGTTTATCTGCTACGTAGAAGTAATTTCTAGAGCAGACAGTTCTCTGATACCCCTCTGAAAGCTCTCAGCACTGCCACAAAGTAATGGGAAAACTGCTGATAGTGAAGAAGCTGTTTCTGTGAGCACATACGGGTGAAGGGCTTTTGGCTTTGCAGCATAGGAGGGAGACCCCCACAGGTGCAAGTCTACATATCTTTAGGAGTTTAGCAAGGCATTAGGAAATTACAGGCCATGGAAGTCCCTCCACTGCTTTTATTGGTCTAATACACATTTCATTCTGTGGGGAGATCTCCTGGTAGGAGTTCTGTATACGTATGATGTAAGGAATTACAGTGAGTGGCTCATGTTGTTGCATTTAAGAGGAGCTGTCTCTGATAGCCTCTTGTTTCAGGCTTGGATTAAGCACCTATAAAACTCTTCTGGGAAATTACTGGGGAAGGAAAAAAAAGCATTCTGATAAAATTTAAAATGCATTAATTGCAGTTTAAATAACTGAGTTACAATGCTACATTTCAAGAAGATTTTTTTTCCTAATTATTTGATTTTAAATACTGAAAGTTTACAGTTTACCATTCTTTCATGTGGTAAAGCACAGAGCATGCAGGGTTACAGGCTACATCTGCATCAGGGCTGCAGCTCTTCCTTTCAACAGCTACTGCCCTGATGGGCTAATCTGATAACCACAGGTCTGCTACATTTATTCATAGGAATCTCATCTACCAGCATTTTAGGTTTCTGGACTTTCTAAAGCATCCCAATGCCCAAGCACTGGAGGAATTTAACCTCTATTATTGGGTAGAGGTAGAGTCACTCCATCCTTGGAGCTACCACCTTTCCCCTCTGCATGTATGCTTATGTGCAGCAGGAACAGTTTGGGCCCTGGTACAATCTCTGTGAAGGTAAACCATACTGTCATAACCAAATGCACTGCTTTCAAGGATCACAGAATCCCAGAATCACAGAATTGTAGGGGTTGGAAGGGACCTCCAGAGATCATCGAGTCCAACCCCCCTGCCAAAGCAGGTTCCCTACAGCAGGTCACACAGGTAGGCATCCAGGCAGGTCTTGAACATCTCCAGAGAAGGAGACTCCACCACCTCCCTGGGCAGCCTGTTCCAGTGCTCCGTCACCTCACTGTAAAGAAGTTCTTGCACACATTTGTGCAGAACTTCCTATGCTGCAGTTTCCAGCCGTTTCCCCTTGTCCTGTCTCCACTCACCACTGAAAACAGTCCAGCCTCGCCATTCTGCCCCCCACACCTCAGATATTTATAGACCTGGATCAGGTCCCCTCTCGGTCTTCTTTTCTCAAGGCTGAACAGACCCAGTTCACTCAGCCTTTCGTCATAGGAGAGATGCTCCAGGCCCTTCACCATCTTTGTGGCCCTCCGCTGGACTCTTTCCAAGAGATCCCTGTCTTTTTTGTACTGGGGAGCCCAGAACTGGACGCAGTACTCCAGATGAGGTCTTACCAGGGCAGAGTAGAGAGGGAGGATCACCTCCCTCGACCTGCTGGCCACGCTCTTTTTAATGCATCCCAGTAAGCCATTGGCCCTCTTGGCCACGAGGGCACACTGCTGGCTCATGGCCAACCTGTCATCCACCAGGACACCCAGGTCCCTTTCCACAGAGCTCCCCTCCAGCAGCTCATCCCCCAGCCTGTACTGGTGCATGGAATTATTCCTCCCCAGATGCAAGACTCTACACTTGCTTTTGTTAAACCTCACCCGTTTTTTTTCTGCTCAGATCCACATCTGCAGTATGAACCAACTTCTGGAAAGATCATTTTTCCTCACTTCGCTCTGCCGGTAGAAGTACTGTATTTAATGCACTACTCTGACATGCATTCTGTTCCTTGATCAATCCAATTTTTGTTTTTTCACTCATTTTCTGCTGCTACATAATGTGGGCAAATGTGCCTTGTGCACTGTTACTGCCTTGGTCCTACAGTTTATTCTGACATGAATTTTAGCAAAGAAAGATGTTGCTTTCCAGCTTTCTTACTCAGGACATTGTAATCTAAATCTTCAATTGCAATACCAATGTCAGACAAACTACACATTCTTGAAAACTAAACAGATATTGACACCAACCCTATAGGGATTCTGTCCCCTGGGAAAGACTTTAGTCCACTTTAAACTACTGTCATTTAACTGTTTCCACTGCTGTCTGTTCAGATTAATCTTTGCGGTTTTGAAGGCAAATCTCAGACAAAACATCTGTTTGCTGAGTCCAAAATATCTAAATATGACTGAGAAAGTCTGGGCAAGTCTATCTATAATGCTCTTCCAGGGATTTGGAAATCATACAGACTGGAAAACTAGACTCTTTATAATTGTCTCAAAATGAGCTAAAAATTGGCAAACCTTGAAACACTCAAAATCATGCATTTCTTTTGAAAAGCTAGGTCTAGCATTTTATATTCTTCTGAAAAGACAGGCAGGAATCAGTATGTTTGGAGGAGACGTCAGAATAAACACGGTCATCTGGTTATACCCACCAACACAGTCAAACTTCCAGGAAGATGCATGGTGCCACAGCTGCAGACAGGAACACCCTTCCATGCCAAAGGAAGGATCACTGTGTTTGTGTCATAGAGGCCTGATTTTGCAGGTGTTTTAGAGGTGCAATAAATTACTGTAACGGGGTAATTTTCTACATCTAATTAGTCGCTTCCAGGAAATTGTCAGAAAGTTTAAGAGGAACCTAAAGATGACTGGTAGTTCTCATTGTATGTGGGGAAACAATTCTCTGAGGTCTTGGGGAGCCTGCTACCAATGACAGTCTTCCAGTGGCACATTTTTTCTTTTTGCATAGTGGGCACAGTGTGGTAAATCTATCTCATCCCTGTTGGACTGGCTCCCTTCCCAGCCTCCTCCTCCTCCCACCATCCATGTGCCCAGTCACATCCCCTCACAGGAATGCTGCAGAAAAGTAAAACATTATGGGAACCATATGTCTAGAAGCAGGCTTACAAGATGAGATGGTCTACAGTCATTTTGTCTTTATTTTAAAGTCCAAAGTCTGAAACACAGCAATACTGCTGTGCTGCTATGAAGAAATTGTAGGCTTGAGTGGAAATCAGACTTAAAAAAAGATAAACCTTCTTGACTTCACATCCAGTCCTGACCATATGACCTAGGCCATATAGACCTAATAGTTGTCTAACAAAGCACATATGCATCATGTCACTTTTTAGTCACAAGTGATAGATGTTCCTCAAGTATAATTTATCTTCTTGTCTTATGTGGTGCCGGGACAAAAAAAAACAAACAACACTATTATTTCAATACACTAGACTCTAGCATAAACAATCACTTTGAACACTCAAAAAAACATCTTTATTTTCTGTGAGGAAAAAACACTGTTCATCCTATACACATGATCATGAGACATTCAGTAAGTACGACTGTAGACTTCTAGCAGCATGGGCAGTAGCTTCCTGTTTACACAGTCATGAGTGATAGGGAATCACTGCAGATGTTGGGAAGATAGGAGCCCCAGGATCAATTCACCTTTGGTATCTCAGTATCATTTTGCAGCACATTTGGTTGTGTACTACTCTACACATAGAAAGACTGCTCTTGAGAAAAAAAGAAAGCAAATCACGACTAAATCTTTTCTCTGTAGGAGAAGCAGCTATAAACTAAAACTGCGCTTCAGCAGCGAAGTAAATCTACCTTTCAGAAGTCCCACTACTGCATCAGAAACTCTGCAACTGTAAGATAAAACACATTATTCTGACAAAATACCACTAATTCAAATCCATTCAGAAATGCTAATGGATTATCTAAGTCAAACAGACCTCAGCTCCAACCAGGTATTATTGGTCTACAGCACTCTAACTTCAGCTAAACTGAATGCTGTTCATCCTCCGTCAGCTGGTATAAAGCCAATATAAACTCCATATAAGCTCCATATGGTGTGTTCTGGCTAATTTGACAGAAATGTGATCATGTACCCGTTCTTGAGCGAGATTGTATTTGTACTCCAGGGAGATCAGTCAGCACATAGGCCTCCAACTAATGTCTGTGGAGCCACAGCATGAGCATGAGCATCACACAGGTTCCTGTCACCAAGGCCGCTGGGGCTTGGACAGCATCCAGCAATCTCCCCAAACTCCCAGGCCCTCAAACCAGGCACTTTTGGTTTCTTTACATTTCATTTTTCTGATATATTCAGATCCGTCTCAATCAAACTGGAAATCAACACCCTCACAGACTGTGTGTTATTTTCCACCAGCTTCTCTTTTCTGTTTTGGAACATTTAGCTCAGAGATGTAGATGAGGATGGTCTGTTGCATTTGAACTGACACAGTAAATCCCAGTCCTTTAAGTCGCTGCACCCATGTGTACAGGAGGGCAGTGTTAATCAGTAAGGGGTTAGAGAAAGTAGAGGGATAAAGCCTAGAATCTGATTTACTCAACATTTGAAAGCCATTGCTCTCTGAACAAGCCTTTTTATGGCTTGAAGTAGTAACTCATTCAGTCTCAGCTGCACTGATGCCTTTAGTAAGGTTGCAGCTGTGGTAGTTAGGAGGTATTTTTCATAGTTTTGGTTTGGGATGGCATTCTAAATGAGGTACCTTCACATGAATCTATTATTTAATGTCCAGAATTGTAGCTGATACCAACTACCAAACAGTACTGACTTCATTACTTCAGGAAAACATTAACGCTTAATTCCTTGTGCCTGATCTTGAAACGTCTTGCAGATGATGACTTCAAAAAGGTAACCAGAAAAAATTAATAACCTTGTTTATGTCATTTAGAAGATTTCTGTTCTTTACGCTTTGAAATGTCTTAAAATACATAGATTTTGCTCAAAGGCAAAAAGCTTTTAGAACATTCTCCTCTCTTTTTCTGAGTTTTCCTTTTGAGTTATACCTTCAGAGTGAAATACCATCTGGTAGACACACACACACACTTCTTAGCAGAATAATGAAGTCCCACAGAGATTACATACGTTTTTCCTCGGGGAATAGTTCTGCCTGTACTTCACATTTCCAATTTTATATAGCTCTTTCCCTGTAAGATGTCTTACAAATTTCACTTTAAGGGCTGAATTGGACTGATAGTGGGGTAAACCTAGATAAATTTTCTTGGAGGCAACAACTTTATTTAAGATTTATATGAGCATAAAAATCTGAATGTGGCTTATGTATTGTTCATTGGTTCCTGCAGTAGGAGACTTGAAAAACATAGTTACCAAAATACCATTTACCATGAATTTATTATCTACATTTACATCACCAATATTCACATCAGCAGTGATCAGCAGCATTAAGTGATAACTATGTTAGACATAATTTTGCTAAGCCTAAAATCATTGTGTTGCTGAGATACTGGCGAATAATTCTGAAAACTTTAGCCAATATTTGATATTTCACAAACATCATTACTGAGGTAAATATAGGTTTTCAAGGAGCAAGGTATGAAGCAAGAAGAAAAAGCTTGTTTCTTTTGAGAATGTTTTGTTTCTAAATTGACCATAAATACATAGCTTGGGCAATATAATGTAATGTTACTGTATGTTTTATGGAATAAGCAAAATTACCATTTTGTTTTTCAGTAGAAAAGATGCCTTTTGATTCCAAATGTAGGATACATATAAGACATGAATGCAAGCTAAATTTCAACCCATAATAGATTCTGCATGTTGCCATTTCAATGACCTTTTAATCCCTTGGAGTTTAACCATTTCCTAATGTCTCCTAACAGCCATTTTCTTGTTAGGAAAGCCCTTTCTAACTGATAACATCTAAACAAGCTCATACCTTAATTAGAAAAATTCTCCCATAAATATTTATGTTGCTGTGATTAGGCCATTTACTGATTCCAGCTACCCATTATGAGCTAAAATAGAGTGCCTTGTTTTGAGAAGCCTGAGGCATGACATAGTTTATACTAGGGGACTTTAAGTTGTAATTCATCTAATCAGCTGCCTGACCCCTTGCCTCCAAAGTAGCCAGCAGTTGTTGGAGGAAAATAACCCTCTGCTGAGCATAGCATCCTTCAGTCTGCATTTTTGTATGTTGGAAATAAATGGGATACATATCTAAGCAATTGCCAAACTACCAAGTAGCTTCATGCAGTTCCTTTTTGCTTCAACAGGCAACAGATGAAAAATCTGAAGGAAGAAGAGAATCTCTCCTTTTTAGAAGGAAACATAAGAAGTTGCAGAAGTACCGAAGTAGGACTTCTACCCAAAGCATGTTGCTGTTACTTAATGAGTCTCCCATGCCACACTGACGCTGGGGCAACATGGTTCCTGCAAGTTGTCACCAAGACGGAGTTAGGGGACCCACTGTGATGCTTCCTGATAAGACAGTGATGAGAGATTTAGGCAGTCTGTTCACAGAGGCTGCTGTCTGGCTGCTGAGGCGTAGGAAGTACTGAAAGGGAGCAGTCGGTATAGCATACCTTTTCCTCATTTATCTGAATACTGAGCCAGAAGTTGTACTGCCCTGGAGAGAAGGCAATGCAGATTGCTTTCTTTATAATATCTGAAGCTATCTGAGTCTGTTCCAAAAACAGCCTTTGGACATCCTGCATCTGTGCGTGCAAAGCAAATGCAACCGCGCTTCGGAGCTTGGGCATGAGTGCCCATACTGCTGAGCTGCTGATACTCCTCTCCAGCGTGCTTTTGGCTGTCTTGCACTGTCACATGATTCCCAACAATGCTGTGCCAATAAAACCTTCCAGCACTTGCTCCTGGGAGGAGGTGTGTATGTGGTGGCCCCTGTTTGGTGGCTGAGGAATCTCATAGCATTAACACACTCACTCCTTGCCAGCTGGCCTACATGCATGACAGCACTCCTGGGCACATTTAACTGCTGCTGCAGATGCCATTTCAAACACCTAATGTTTTTATTCCACGTGTAGGTGAAGATCCAAGATTGTTTCAGGAGTTCCAAACACAGCTTCAAATGGGAAAAACCTTTGCTTCTAAGTTTTTTTGCCTTTAATAAACTCTCACTTTGTACATTTGAAGTGTTGTTCCTCTCAGGAAGAGTTGCCTTCACTAATTGCCAGACATCTGAGAGTAACTTGGAATAGCATGTTTAAATATATGTGAATCCTCATTTTTTCTGCTTTCCACCACTTAAGCTATACTCATTTGTAAAGATGCAATTATAGAGTTAATTCATTCATTCACAATTCAAAGTGAAAATCTTTTTCATATTCTTTCCAGCTGTGGACTTCCATTTCTGAAATACAGTCCATTCATATTTAAAATAAGAAGTCTCCCTTCTCTACGTGTTGCCTTTGTAGATGCATTTTCTCAAATCTTTTGCCATTATTTTTGTATAATTTTTCAATTGACATAAGATCACACCTATCTTGTTGATTGATATGAGCACTTTACACAGCAAATGTTATTTTGAAATAGCTAACAAGCAAGGAAGTCTGAATATGCAAGAGATTATAAACAAATGTCCTCTTTCTTTATTACCTCTGTCTATTTATCTACTCCTTGGTTACTCTCTATTTCACATTTTTACACACAAAAATATAAAACAAACTATGGGATTTGCTGTGGCTTCATTGTTTATTTTATTTGTTGGTTGTTTTTTTAAATATTATTATTGTAAATAGAATCCATTTTGAGTTACATGTATGTGAAGGAAAGAATTTACTTACATTTCAGCAACATAATTTATTGTCCTGTTTTCGATTATAATTTATGATGCAATTGTGGTTCATGTTTTAGATAGTGTCAACTCTAGACTTTCAAAAATGGTTTCATGATCACCCTATTATGATACTGACCTTGAAATAATAAGATTTTTTTAAAAACAATCATTTAAAGTCTTTTTTATGTGTATTCTGGTTTCTGAAACATTTGGGGTCACATTTTTGAGATTTTTCTTTCTAGCCACACCAGGAACTTTCTCTACTAAACTACATAAACAAAGCTGAGACACTCTGCTGATTGAATGAAGAATCATAAAGTGGTGCTTGAAGAGTAAAAAAGATCTGTTATGGGAGTTGCATTTAAAATCTGAGAGGCTGGATGCATTGTCTTTCCCACATTGTGAGCTTTAATGCAGACTTCCAATTCAGAAACATGCAGCAACTGAAGTTTTCTTGATTTTTAGAGATATTGAGCATCAAAAGTTCTCCTCAATTTTCCTCAACAACATTTATCTAATGCATCCAAAAATAAAGCTATTTTAAGTAGCTAAGCTGGGCACCATAACCTTCAAGTGAAAGCCTATAAGGAAAGTAGAAGTGCAGTGACTAATATTTCTTTTAAGGCAGGACTAGAAATGAAGTGAGTACTATGAAGCTATGTGAATTTACTCTTCTAAGATTTTGTTTGCACTGTAATTAATATTGATTAGTGGCAGTTAAAACAGTTCCAGAAGTTCTTTTCATGTCAGTAAGGCTTCCTGTTAAATCACAACTTAGGATTTGCCAAATTTATTCTGTCCTCTACACAAAGATTTTGAGTTCTGATTGAGCATAAATAAAATAATCTCGGCTTGAATTTACAAGTTGTACAATTTCATTATTTGTTATTCTATCCTAAGCACTGTTTCTGCCTGCTTAGCTTCATTCATCTATGGCACCCCTCACGACTGCACGAGATGCTTGGAGTTATGAGGTACAAAGTGGATTTTAAACTCTTTTACCCAGATCATATTTCAATCTTCCTCAACCATAATGAACTTCTCCCTGCTCCTCTCAAGTTGCCTACCACTCAACTAGCCCTATTTTCACCTCATACTTCACAGCAGGACCATCTGTAGCAAACCATCAGCTTCCACTGCCTCAGCTTGCTCTGAGAAATGACCTGTTGCCCATCAGTAGCGGATCCCTGTGACTTACCTTTCCATCCATCAGTTAGTGGTGAAAATGAGTAAACTGAAGTTAACCAGGCAAAAAACATTTTCAGTCTTATTCAGGGACGCTTATTTTTGTAAGACTACTAAACACGTCAACAAATGGAATAAGGCAGAGCATCTCCCATGTGGACTGGTTGTTCAGTTACTTCTGATATCAGCTGAGTCAATGAGGAGAAACTACTAGGGATTTTCAGCAACAGGTCATTTTGCTGAAATGGCCAGAAACTCCATCTCTTGGTGAAAACAGAAGCCAACTCAGCATACCTGAGCTAAGCTAAGGGTATACTGAGGTCCTAGAGCAGAGACAGATGAGAACAACATGTGTGTAAAGATCATTTTCAATAGGAAACTGTAGGGATGTGTACAGAAGTCATAGCAGTCAATTTGAGAAAGGAGCTGCAAGTGTGGAGCCTGAACTTTTTCTTCATTGCAACAACCTTGGAGACTAGTTTAAATCAACTGAAAAATCGCAGAGAAACTGATCCTTCAAAACCTAAGCATTTCAGCATTTCCACTCAGGCCAAAAAACAGTGTCACAAGTATCAGCCTTATACATAATATTTTAGCTCTTCCGTATACATCAAAAGGAATAAGCACAGAGAACCACAAAAACATTTTGCATGCTGATTGAAGGATGTTTTTCCTCTCAAGGATGATTTTGGTCCAAACTTGAGCCTCTGGTTCAGGGTATAGTCAGGTATAGTTAAAGCTTCTCTGATTTCATCCAGCATCACATTTTGCTGAGATTATTTGTTGATGTTTTATTGTGAATAGCCTGACCAAGGGCTAAGTGCATTTGTGTGGTAAGTGAAATACCCACGTCACTCAGTTTAATGAGTTCTGATGATGAGTCATGCTCACAGCCCCAGGCAAGGCCCTGTACTTACAACTCATTCACTGAACAGTAAGCCATGCTGGTTGCCTAATACAGATCATACATAACCCAGCAAGACTCCAGCTTAGGAGAACTTGGGTGCTTCTAAACTAGGGGTTCACACACCTGGAAATCACTCCCAAAGGACACAAATTGTATCTTTGTCCTCCATGGTAAAGCTTCATTACCTGGCCACAGTCTCAAAGCAGATTTTCCATTCTCTATACCTCAATAGTAGTCCCACACTAACCAAGAGGCAGGTCTTCAGTTGTTCCTTGTGTTAAGTGAACTGTTTCAGTATTTTCCCCCCATCATACTTCTACATCATAGACCATCCTCTCTGAGAAGCAGAAAACAGAACTGGATTCTCTGAGATCAGCACATTACTGAAAACGTTGAATTGATTCCATGGCATTTTGCATTTACTCCTGAATTGTCACTAAATTTAAGCTCCCAAACTCTTCTGGTATGAGAGTACTGCAACAGAGCACATCTGTTAATCACCAGGGACTGACATTTTAAGAGCAAATTATTCATACTCTCCATACGTAACTTAACTAACCCTGGTGAAAATATGCTGACCATTTGAGACTGTCTGTACTCAGAAGATTTAGATGATGCTTGGCAGCAAGAAAACATTTTTCACAATCTTTTCCTCCGATGATAACTATGAATTATCCATCCAAAAGGCCATGTTACAACTATAAAAAGAGAACAGGTGTAGGGTACTGTGCTTCAGATTTGGGAGAGACAGTCATGAGAGCTAACCACAGGAAATGAAACACAATATTCCTGCTGTACATTGCTTATTTGCCAAGGCTGACATGAGAGTGTCATTATGTGCAGAAGGAGTTCAGATTTAACACTTAGAAGGTCCTTGTTCCATGTTATTTTCATTTGTAAGGGACACAGAAGAGGTCAAAGCAGTTTTCCTCTCTGTTTCTTTTACAGTCATCTATAGATCAATGTATCTAAACTCAACTTACATTTTTTCAATGAGAAATGATGAATGTTCTTGCCTGGTAACAGCTATGGAAATAATCTAGCACGCAAACTGTGTAGACATCATGAATTCATTGTTCTTCTCTTGCTGTTTAGGGCTGTATATCTCCCAGGCCTCGTGCAAGTGAGGAACCCTCACCAGCTACATCAGTAAAGGACAGGAGCTTCTCTGGTACTACCTGAGCAGTCACTGGGTAGCAGAAGAGCAGAGACTGGACTGAATTGCTGCAGTCTGTCTTCCACATTAGGATCTTCTTTCTGGCTCGGCATTTACAATAGCAAAGGGCAGCAGTTGGAGGAAGAACAAAAAAATGAAGACCTGCTGAAAATACAACAGACACCATTCCCTGCAGGCTTTTTTGCTTGCTTGTGAGACCTGGAAGGAGGAAATCAGGAGGGATGGCTGGCAGACTGTTTGCCTCATGCCTGCCTGTAGCTTGATGTGCAGTGAAATCTTTACCTTGTACAAAAGCAACACACTGTCACAGAATCATCTCCTGGATCTGATTCTGCTTTCTACAATTTGGTCTCACTGCTGACAGCCAAAGTTCACAGTCCTTAACAACTCCTCTCATAGATCAATATTTCATACAATCATAAACTGGAACATAAATGACTTGAGTTGGAAGGGACCTTAAAGACCAACTAGTTCCAATCTCCTGCCGTGGGCAGGGTTGGCACTCACTAGATCAGGTTGCCAAGTGACCCATCCAGCTAGACCTTGAAAGCCACCAGGGATGGAGCATCCACAACACTTTCCCTTGATTTTCCTGCCACATTCTAAAGGCCCCTTTCCTCCAGTGCATTCAGGCATCCCAAGTTAAAGAAGCTAATGCAGTGCTTCCATCATAAACAACAGATGGAAACTCAACCTGGCAAGTGAAAGAAATCTTCTAGACTGTACTGAGGGAGGGTAGAAGGCAAGAATTCATCTTTGTTCTGGAAACAAGTATGAACAGCTATTTACAGAAATTTTAGCCATGGAAATTAGGAATGTTAGCCAGGATAGTGGTGAGGTCTCCAGGCTCAGCAGATCTATTGCTTGGCCATGAAGTGCTTCTTTTTTCCTGCCATCAGATCACCAGGAGGAAGGCTGTAGAGTGTCTGGGTGGCATGTGGAAAATGGGTATGGAGATGTCCATAAGAATAAAGGCTGCAGATTTCTGCTGGCTAATCACAACTGCCAGAATTAAATCTCACAATGTGCACTTCTGGTCTCTCCTGGCCTGGACAGGGGGGCATCAGGAACCAAGCGCTGCATTTCACCACTTTGCTTCTGCACTCCTGCACACTGTGACTTTGTAGCATCTCTCCGAAAGCTGCCAGCTTCCTTCTCCTCTTCCATGTTCATTCTGGATCATGTTCACCATCCACTTGGCTCAAGCATGCAGTCATGTCATAGACAGCCTGGATTCACCCCCAGGTGCTGTGATCCCCAGCACAGGAAATTAAAGCGATCTCTGTTCTGTCTACTTGCACAGAGGCAGGAGCTTCTGTTCTGACCTGGAAGGGTTGCCAACATCAGCTCCTGTCCCAGCCTGACTCCACCTTCTTGCTCTCAGTGAAGGGGTCTTTCTGATCCAAGATAAGGATACATGGTGGGAGAGAAGGCTGTATGCTCTTGATTATAAAAGCCCTGCAGGATTTATGATGTTCGTGGAGGGTGATAGGACAAGGAAATCTGCATGAAGGGCTTCTGTTCAGGGGAAAGCTTTGGTTGAGCCAGGGGCCAGTGCTGTGCAAAAGCAGTGACTGATTGCTCCACTGAAGACAGATCTGGCCTCATCGTACTGGACAAGAAGATCTTGTTCCAGAGGTGTTCCTTTATGTAAGCAAAGAGTAGTTCAGTCAGATGGACCTGAATGCTGGAAAAGCCAGAGCCAGAAAGGCCAGGGATAAAAGCAAAGCACAGCCTATGCATAGGACTGACATCAGGATGCCCTTTTGGGTGCCTCAGAGCTCCTGGTCCACCGTGGCTTTTTGTCTTACAGATTGAGGCCAGAGTGATTTGCCCCATAAATAAAAGTTCTTCCACATGGTCAGTGCATGGACTGGAAACTGCTTACAGAGGTGAGATGAAAACAAGACCCTGAGCCTCTGAGACACTGGGAGGTGAGAGAGCCTGAGGGAGCTGGTGGAAAGATCTGGGAAGGGCCAAGGAAGGTCTAGTGAGAGAACTGTGCAGATAGCTGGGTAGAAAATGTTTTTAAGTGGTGGGGATGTTTTTAAATCCATCACTCAGTGCCATAAAACCAAACCTCCCATCATGCTGTCACTGGGGAGATGGTCCCAGGACAGCAGCAGAAAGCAAGCAGAGAAGCAGCAGAGCTCAGGTCTTCACAGACACACTTGTGGTATGGGAAGAGTTACTTGCTGCCTGTAGGGAAGATGGACTCTGATCTCAGCAGTGCTTTCTGCAGAAGCTGAGAGCGAGCTGCTGTTTGCAGGAAGATCTGCTTTGGCCTCCCCTCCCCTCTGGAGCAGGCTGTTGGTGGAGGCCCTGAGCCGTCTCCCTGCTTTCTTTCCCACCGTGGCTCTCTGCCGCTCTCTGAGAGTATGTTTGGACGATAGTGCTTTACTCTGCAGTGCTGCTTATACTTGCTCACTCAGTGTAAATAACTGTATTAACTTTATAGGCAGCCCCAGTTTGAACCGACTGAGGTTCATGCAGCAAACTGGACTTGTGCCAGGCCCACCGGAGCAGAGGCTGTTAGTGCGAGGTGGAGCGCAAGCAGCGCGCAGGATGGGAGGTCTCTCCGAACGAATGCGATCCCTCCTTGTTCCTACTGATTAGTTTGAACGCTGACACAATGGCTGCCAAAAAGCGAATCTGCCAGAAATGTTAACAAAAGGCACTTTGATCTCATTCACTTGTCCTTGTTAAGAATGTATTGTATTATTTTGTCTTCCTTGCGGTCAGAAGAAAAATGTTTCACCCTTGCAAAGTGTGTATCACTCATGTTCAATAATCTACGTGCTCCATTACAGAGGACTTTGCTTTTCTCTGCTACTCGCTTTTAGGCCGCTTACTTCAGCGGTTCTTGCATGCTATATATTTATTTAAATACTGTAGGAATATATATTTTTAATGTAAAAGACTGAGATTTAGATGAGATCTTGAAGTTCTCATCTTAAAAGCTGAAGGATATAATTTTTATTATACGTGTAAAAACTTCTCAAAAGTCAATTTAAACTTTCATGCTAGTTGTTAAATCCTTGGCTCAGTAGTTAATTCATTTCAAATATCTCTTCTTGGCACAAGGTTTACATTTTTCTAACCACATATTTACTGTAAAAAGCAGCTAATACTCACTAATAAAATGGCAATTATCTAGCAACAATATTTCTTGCAATGCATCATTCTCCCAGTGTACTGTAAAAAATACATGCATCAAATAACCTCATTCTCATCTTCAAACAAGATGGAAGTTTATGGAAAATACAATCCCCACTAGCAAATAAAAAAGAGGAAACTGCTGATGAGAAATTTTGATGCCAAATCAAAGTACTGTATTTGTTGACATAGAATACCAAAGAATAAGATGTAACATGTTGAATTTGTGGCCATGAGGTACTGAGTATACTCTGAGAGTTTGGCATAACAATACAGTCAGCAATTATCGTAGAGAAGATAAACTTGCAAAATAGAGTAAATATGCATAGCTATTGCTGTTTCTGGATATTTTACAAAGGATGTTGTATTTTTGATCTTTGATATATACCTGCATTGAAAATCTTTATTTTCAAGATGTTAAGAAAAAATATTTTTGAAATAGATTGATTATTTCTGCTATATATCGCAGTAGTTGATGTACTCTAAATGTCATCTTTGAAGATTATATTTTTGGCATGTGATCATGTAAAACAAAAATGTAGTGTGTTCTTCCTCCAAAGTCTGGAAGTCAACAAAAATGCATGCACATTCAGAAAAAGCTATTCCAGGTTTAGAAAACTGTCCAGTGGTGCTTTTTCCAGCAAAAAAAAAATTTGCTTTACTCACAGATTATTGAATACCTGGTGGGCACATTCATTTTTAGCTTCATGAAGTACATATTGATGATAACATCTATTATCATGATAATGAAATACAAGGATCCACATATAATTGAGATATTACATTTGACTCTGACCTGACAGCAAATCTGTTCATTTGGACTTCTGAGCAAAATGCAACTCAAAATTTATCACAATTTACAAAAAATTCTAATTTCAGTCCAACAAATCTGTAATGGCCATCATCCTTCCTGTTGGTGGTCAATGTAAGCTGTCACTACCATAAAGAAAAGCATTAGGTAAGGTTGTTGAAGTTGATAGTTCCGTAAAATTATGTAAAGATAGGTCCTACTAAACTGATCTCTTTAAATTTCAGGGTCACCAAAAACCATTTGGTCAAGGTAAACTCCTTTACTTGCATGCTGTTCATGAAATGGTAGATTCGCCTTCAGGATTTCAAAGTTTTTGTCCATTTCATTGTTCTTCTCTGGAACATCCATTCATGCCAAAAACTTTTGTGTCACATGCTGGATAGATGCGTTGCCTTCCTGAAGCTGAAGATGCACTTTTTATTGCACTGCTGATAAAGATACTGAACACAGTGTTGATGCCAGTGATGCTGGACTTGGCCAGCAAAGAGATATATGAAAAACAGCTTCTTTACCATTTGTTGAATTCACTATCTTATCACTAAAATCACAAGGCTTAGGAAGAATACTAGACTGTAGGAAATTCACAGAAAGGTTATCAGGGATTGTGCAGATCAAGCACAGTTCTTGGTTTTGCCTTCCAAGTTGTAAGACTCAGTTACTCTCAGTGATTATCACTGAGAGCACTTGCTGTTTTCAGGCAGTAGATATCATGGGCAAAATCACTGTAACACCACATACTCCAAGGTGAGAGAATCAATTCCAAATAGCAGAGTATAGATGGAGAGATCAGGACAGCACAGAGGGGATAAAAGGATAGATAAGGGCACATTTTCCTTCTTCATAAAAATCCTTCAAATCCAGACAGCTTTGCACAGTAATCCACAAATTTCCAGTATGTCACTGTCTGTTCACCTTTTCAAGTCCCTCTGACAGCTGATACAATTTAAGGAAAGTGGTAGCTTCTGTGCAGTAGTTGTTCAAAAACACTAAATATGAAAACATGATCAGTGCAGAAATTCATAGGGAAAAAAAACAACCCACAAACAAGAAAACCTGTGGTGCTGTTCTTGAAGTCTGCTAAGTAGAGCTGTGCAAAAATTGTGATTAAGCACCACTGGTAACTAAAAAGTACAAATTCCTGACAAAAACTCGATCTGATTAGAGTATCTCTAGCAAGCTTTTAGAGCTGCTTTTGGCATTCTCTCTACTGGTGCTCTCTGATGAAGGAGTAAACCTCTCACCCATCTGCTGAGGAAAGGCTGATAGTGGGTATCATTCCTGTAAATTCATGTTGTTTGTTCCTGCTTTCATTATTTAACTGTGCTGGTGTCTCGTTAGCCAACAACTGTGCTCTAGCACTAAGGTCACCTTTCTTCATGGAAAATATTCCAGATGAGTGTACCTTTTAATCTTCACACGCTGGCTAATTCTAGTGCACTATTTCCTGTGCTGCCTCCCAAGATTAAAGTGGAGAAAGTAGTCGTACGCTTCTGCAGGATTGTGCAGTTGTAAACTCTCAGCAATGTGAACAAAGTATTATTTAAAATCGTCTAATCTTCCAGGGGAGGACTGACTGGAAGTGAAAATACTGTCAAATAAGTATCCATGTCATTTATTGTGTAAATGTTTATTATGTATATTGGATGAGCACCCTTTGTTCCTTGCTTATATCAAGAAGTTTTGGCATTACCATTCAAAAATCAAGAGCAGAGATGTAGCCACAAGGAATTCTGGTGGAAATAGCTGTAATTAAAAATGTCCACCTCTTAAAACACTAGGATGCCTGATTTTTGAACAGTTATCATTTTGCTCAGCCTTAATTGTAAGACTTGAATTTAATTTGAAAGATTCATTTGGAGGAGTTCACCCATTTTTCAGAATGATGTCGAGGAGACAATTTTTTTTATTCATGTTAAAAGTAACATTCTTTATTGGAGAAGTTCCAATGCCTTACTGATTTGGGTCTGGGATATGAATTATGTCAGGAGCGTGTGGATATGACCTTGGCATTAAGAACTTGTATTCTGTCATTCCTCAGAAAATTTGCTCAAATTTGGTTAAAATATAAAATTATGAAAATTCTCATTTTGCCCTAGTTGTAAATCACATGTTAAGAGTTTGGAGCCTGCATTTCCCCAAGAATCTCTGCCTGTCTAATGTGATCCATCAGAGAGTGGAAAGGAACAGGTATTTGTTCCCCTGCTGTTACTCTTGCAGGCACTCAAGGATGTGTGATCCATCAAAAAAAAAAAAGAAAAAAAAGCAAGGGAATGCTCTCCCATTACTTGTGCTGATGGCTTCCAGCTCACTGAAGAAAAACTGCCTCTTATGAAGAGGGCATGTGGTGAGTGCTGGAAGGAAAGAGGAGCAATTGGAGGGAGCAGAGAAGAGGCCCGAATCTGGAGAATGGGATTTGGAAAGGGGCAGAGAATTGCTGTACTCCCATTCTTCAAAACAGACTCAAGATCCTGGAGCTCTTGCTGTCTCCAGAACTGCTTTGATAACAGGAGCAGATGCATCCCTTTCAGTGCTGCTGACAGAGCCATACTGCTGCTGTCAGTTACCTTTAGTAGCTCAAAGGCACGGTACTGCCAGCTCCAGGTTGAATGCTACCAACCGCCAAACACAGGATCAGTAGTCTTCAACACAGAGAACTGCTGTGTATCACATTGCATGCATTTGCATCTGCTTCATTTCTACTTTGCAAATAAATTAAAGCTAAGCTGATTTTACATACATTGAGGTTGAGGGTTCACCTACTTCAGTACATCCAATTCTACAGCCCACTGTGCGAGTGGAGCTTTTGTTTTTCAGTGTCATTAGTTTCTCATTGCATCAGAAGAACAAAATCCAAAAGGACTTCCAATAAACTTTTTGAAGCTTGATGAGTACTAAAAATATCATGTAGTACAGGAAAGAGACTCACACGCCTCGGGTTCATCCATCTGCTTGTTTTACTACTTTTTGTATTTTCCACAGACCTACTGACTGCTCTACTGTAATTATTTGGAGATGCTAAACGTGAGAAGGTCACCATACCAGAAAACACAGATATAATTTCCCGAAGATTGGTAGGAAAATAAGAATGATTATCATAAAAACATGGAGAATTTATTATTTTCATGAAGAAAAAAGAAACTATTTCAAGAACACTGAAATATAACTCACAGTTTTAAAAAATAACTTACGAACAATCAACTTCTTCACCTAGTGTGGGACAAAGCAGTTCTTGACTTTAAAAATTGCAAGACAATTATTTTTTTTTCTTGGTTGTTAATAAAATTGGAAATAAATCTGCTTTAACCTCATTTTAATGGGGTTAAGAAAATTTAGGATAATCAAAGAAATGTGTATCTGATTAAGGAGATTTTTGAGAAACCTGGGAATTGAGTCCCAAACCACTTAAACTCATTTTATGCACATGTAATTCTTTTGAGCAATACAGAATTAGACCTGCTATGTGAGGCTTGTGGAGGAATTAGTAATGGCACAACAAGTATTTAACCACCAGTTCTCTATTTTACCTGTAGCGAGACTGTTTCTCCAAGATGTTTTGCGTTTATCACGCCTGAAATCAGGATTGCAATCTGCTATGCAATACCAAGAAATATTCGTAGATACTGAAAGTGGGCCGGATGCTTCATCTTGCTTACACCACTAGTGTATCACACGACTGGCGGCTTTCAGCCAATTTACCAGGTAAGCAGAAATACTACAGCATTTGTTCTCTGCAGCCTCAACCAGAGGACTGAGATTGATGCTGCATTACCTGGGGGTCTGATAATGCCCAGACCTTTCCTAGCTGTGTGTGGCTCTATATTGCTGTCCCTACTTCAGAATGCACCAACCCGGCATGTCTGAGCCCAGAGAGAGTGATGTGGTATAAGAGAGCTGGTATCAAAGTATCTTTCATTTAATAGAAAATGGACTGTTCCTCCAAACATGTCCCCTATCACTGGTGATCACTATCTATGAGCACTACTGGCTAGCAGAGAACTAAGACTTTTTCATTGACTCCTTCATGGTAACACGATCAAACTAAACTTAAATAAAAGACTGAGAGAAATCATCACTATGGATGTAGAAAAGGCAAGTGCATAAGGTACAGCTTAGCTGTGAATGTTGAGTCCCGGCCACAACTCACTTTGGTGATCAAAGACATTCCAAAACAAGTGCTAAGTGTTTGTGAGCTGCCAAAGAATTTGGGTGCAGTGTCAGGAAGAAGATGAAGAACAGATAACTTACATCATTTGCAGCTACTCCCTAGTTTGAGGTGGATGGATTTGAAAAATAGCTGGGAAGGTACAGGAGCCTGTTGCACATCTATGGATCCTAAAGAATGATTGTGTAATGCATACTGCATTGCAGCACTCTAAGTTGCTATTTAAAGGAAATACAGCAAACAGGCTGTAGTAGGGTGGAGACACAAGAGCAACGAAAGAAATGAACTGCAAAAGGAAAGAAGAGAGAGAAGAAGAGAACTGCAATGAAGCAGCAGCTCTGAAACTGGGAATCTCCTTCTCTGAAGCTAAAATATATATTGCTAGAAAGGCACATGTCATGAACACCTTATTTCTGCACTGACTCCAGGATAAGAGAGACACAAACAACAAAATGCGGAGAGAGTCTCATGCTTGTTATAAAGAAGAAACATCTCGTTTTCAAGGAGCACAGCACTGTATGTGCAATCTCTCATACAGTGGAGCTGCAACTTACATTGGCCATACCTCTGTCTGTGCCTGCCCGTCACAGGAAGATGGAAACAAGCTTTCTAAAGGAATATAACAAGCTCTGCAGGGCTTGCTTGCAACAGCATCTGGTGTATCAGAAACCACTTTTTCAGCCAGTTCTCTTGGCTGCTTTGGAGATGCAGTGATGTCCAACTGCAATATGGTTAGGCTTGCTTCCCAGTTCATATCTACACTGGCTCATAGAGCCTCTGCCTCCAAAGTTCTGGAGATACACAGAGCAATCGCTCAGAAAGTGTATGTGGTTGGAACAGATTCATACCAGATGGCCATGCAAAATAGCAGTCAGGAGAAAAGTGTCACACTGAGCAGATGCAAGTTTTATCCTTGAGAAGCAACTTCCCAGCTGCCATTTTCCTCTGACTCATCTTTTAGGAGAACACTGTTTATTTTAACCGGAGCTAGTGTTGAGTCACAGATGCCACATGTTAGACAAGTTCAGTGGGTCCCCTTAATGGACAGGGTGAGGAAAGTATTTTAGGCAACTCACCTCTAATACTTGTAAATCCTCAGCTTTCCCTTATTTTCAGTTACACCACTGCTAGAACAGTAGCACAATTTTTGAAGTGCTAACACAAATACCGGCAAAAATGTGAGTTGTTAATGGTAAAGAGAAACCCCCTGCTTTTAAGGAGCATTGGTTCAGCCTTACATTACACCACATCTCTCTGTGCTGGATGCTAAAAGTTATTTTAAACATGAAATGGTTGAGATCTTTGTAGATTTAATTATGTGAAGCAAGAAGTTCCTCTAAGCACCTGAACCAATATGAAATGTTCTTTCAGGTTGTCTGCTCTCGAGAAAAGGTTTTTTTCTTTGATATTTCAAGAACTGCCTTTTTCATTACTTAATCCATAATTCCTTTGTACTTAAACTGAATAATACAATATAATGCCATGAAAGGTGGAAATAGAACTAGAGGAGGTTTGTTTGTTTGTTTGTTTGTTTAATTTCCTGCTAATTTCCTTAGCAAATTCTGAAAGGTTTACAGCCATTTCTTCAACACCAGTACTCTCTGCACTGACTGTACATTCTATTTTGATATTCTTTCAGCTTCCAGAATAAAAAGCTGCAGGTCTTGAATGAGTATCTTTCCTCTCCAGACAGAAAATATGTGAAAGCAGCTCCATAAGTCCTCCTCCTGAGCCCCAGCCTCTGCCTGAGTTTCAGCCATGGAGGAACACATTTTAGTTCCCACCTCAGCTCAATCTAGAAAACACTCTGTGTATTCTTGATCCAGCTGTTGGACTCTGCCTATCTACTTCTTCCTGCTTCTCTTTTGCATTTCCCTCTATCAGCTTTCTATTGCTTCACTGAAGCAGGAGATTTCATTTTCTGTTTTCCCATTGTGAAATTTTATTTTTAACCATTGTTTAACAACTTTTTTTTTTTTTCCCAAATCATATATTTATGTTACTCAGAATTAAAGGTTTGGGGCAATCCAGCTCAGTCAGTGGACCAATAAGAACATTTCAATATAATCCATTAAACTGAGAAGCACAGAAGCATTTGCATTTCTTCAAAGATGTCATGCTCCCAAGATTCCTCAGGTTAATTATTCACAGTATAGATCTTCCCAGGGTGTCATAAAATGAATAAACAGCAGAACAAGAAAGGTGGCTTCATAAAGCCTGTACAGCATATAGAGACAAAACTCTTTGTTCCATTTTTATTAATTTGTTGTATTTTTCCATGGCATTGAACCAAGTTATGCAGTAAGAGGAAGACTGTCAGCATTTTAATTTTTTGGACTGCTGCATTGCCTTGCTACTTTGGCATCACTGAGTAAACCTGCTTGATATTCATTCAAGGAGAAAACATCCTGATTGTAGGTGGTCAAACACCTGCTTCCCAAGCTAGAAAGGCAGCAGCTGTTATCCTTAGCATGCCCAATTTGAGGAAAGTAGGATGTTGTCTACATATTTTCACAATGTCATTTATAAGGCAATGCTTGTCACTTGCTACCACATGAATTATTGCCTTTGACAGGAGAAGTAAAATTTTAATACAGGACTTTGAAAGGAATACTCAAAAGGAGTTTTTTGAAACACAGGCTGAAGAAATCAAATACTTTGCAAAACTAAATAAATTCTGCTTCCAGTGCTGCTTTGCTGATCTCCAGAATAGAAATTTGTGAAACTTGTGGATATACTTGTAGGCTTGTGGATATACTTGTAGGCAAGTCTGGCTTCTTCCATCCTCAGAGAACAGTTTCACTGTTCTTGAGGCGTTCCTTATTTCTGGTGAAAAGTCAACTATAGTAGGCCTAGCTGGGATGGACTATAGCACATCAGTATATTCAGATGGCAAGATGTTTTGATCCTGTAAGGAGGCTCATCTGGAAACAATGTATATGCCTTAGTTTTTTGTAGAGAATGTTAATTTCTAATTTTTCATGAAATCCCTTTCACTTAAAACAACTCATCTGCTTAAAATTAGGCATGTACTTATTTGCCTTGCTGACTTGAGGCCATACAATATACAGTCTTCTGATGCTGAGTAATTTATGTGCTTTCATTAATCAGTGGGCAGCCAGCAGAGGATAGATTGGATGCAACAGTTTCATATATGCATTCTTATTTTATGGTCAAAAGATCATGGAAATGAACTCACACTTCATGCCTTTGAAGGTCCCTTCCTGTCATCTCAGAAAAATGTAATAAATTATGATTATTTACAAGATTTTTAGTAAATTATTTGTAATCCTCAGCTTAAAAGAAACTGTGGAGTTTGACATCTTCTCCAGTATTTTGAATGAAGAACACAAAGGAGACCACAGCTTAGTCCTGTAGGAGATCAAAGACTAGTAAGAAGGACCTGCTTCTTGTCCCAACTACCAGAGCTGATTCTGTAATGGGAGAGTTGCAAGAATGCAACTGCATATTTCCAGATCCCTCAGAAACATGACACGGACTGTATGAGCTGAAAATGTTCTTTGGAACAGCTAGCTCTTCTTGGCTCCTGCAGCTGAGTATGGCCCTTCGCATAGAAAGCAGCTGAGCTAACTTGTCCTGATACTCCACAGGAAAAGATTTTCATGTGTGTATGGAAAGGGGGTGGCACAGGGGCACTCCAGCCGTAGTGGGGAAGGCCCAGGCCCCCTGGCCATGGCAGGGCGAAGGGACAGGCCAAGCTGTGGCATGCAGGGGCTGAGCAGGCCACAGTGCCTATGGTGAGGGATGGAGAGCACACGAGTAGTAGCCATGAGCTGGCCTCTGCCTCCACAGCTATAGCAGCACTGAGGCAAGGATGTCAGTGGGGTGAAAGAAGGGCTGTGTTAGCAGTGTTTGCTAAGAAATGGACTGCCTACAAACACTTGCATCTGTGAGTCAGGCCAGCCTCTCTGCTGGCTATAAAATCCAATTTAAGCCCTTCACTTCCAATTCACTTTTCCACTTCAGGCTAACTACAGAGAGCAACAGAGTGCGCATTTACGGGCCTTCCTGTAAACTGCATGATAAACATTTAATCCTTAATTGCGCATTAAAGCCCAGTAAATGAGAAAGAAGGCAGCACATCTCAATACTTTTTAGTTTAGAAGTGGGGTTCAGGATTTCTGCAAAAATTCAAGATAACTGGAGTCATCACAAGATTTATGAATAGGATACGACTTTTATTACCAAACTGGAACCAGCGCTGACTAAATCCCACTGCATTTTTCCATCTATAAGTGGCAGTCAAACATGCAAAGTAAAAAATGCAGCTAGAATGATACTTTTTTTGCCATTGGAGCCCTGCAGCACATCGTGCAGAATATCAATACTTTAATGTCCTGTGTTTGCCTCTAGTTACGAACAGAACCTCTGGCACAGCAGGCAGGAGAATGCCTGATAGACTGATATCTGACAGGACCACAATATCTGAGTTTTATGAGTGCAGGCAGAACAAAAAATCCTCTCTGTCCTTGTTTTAATAGTTTCCTCAGAGGCTGGGAAACTACACAGAAAGTAAACAGCAAGGTAATTAAAATGTGCAGCGCTTACTTTATCATTGTGGGTGACAGCTTTTTTGTGAGAAATAGCCATGTTTCACAAATTATTTTCACAGTCTCTTTAAATATTCTCCAAAAATCCAATTTTGATATATATTTTCTTAATATATAGAAGCTCGCTTTTGGCTCAAATAAAATTTCAGTACAGTAAGCTAGTTTTCGTACAAACTATAAATGTCAAGGTGTTAGTATCTAAATAAAAATCTGAAAATATTGACATATGATGTTTAATTTACTTAAACATTTTATATCATAGTTAATAGATTGTTGGACTTAGCATTTGTAAGTTTGATTTTTCATCCTAATATAAATATATATATATATATTTTTTCCTTTATCAGCTTACCCAGGAAAAAAATGAGGATTTCCTCATCTGCTCTGTTCCCCACGTGCCTTAATTTAACAAGTGTATGATACACAGATTTCTGTCAGCAGATCACAGTGAGAATATATTGTGGTAGAAATGAACTCCATCTTCCATTCCAGATTACCTTAAGCAGCTCTGTTAATATAATAGGCTTGTGGGCATATATTATACAATGACACGAGGCATAACCTTTCCCTTTCAAGCAGTTTCTCATTTCCTGACTTCAACAAACATAAGAGAATATCACATGGTAAAAGAATGCTGTGAAAAGTATATTGAATCATCTGGCAGTATTTAAACCATGAGATGACATTTTATTTTGCTTATTCTACATGGAAATTCCTAACCTCAGCTCTTACTCAAATACATCAGTCCAGGCTTTGCTGTTTCTTTTCAAACATTCTTTATTCCCCTCTTCTTGTTCTCATTATATCTTTTTATCTCTTAGCTGGAATGTGGATTTCTGTGGATGTCTAAAAGAAGATAAACACACAAAGTCTGAGCTTTTAACTTTTCCTTCTGAAAAAAAAAAATCTAAATGCATAATTATCTAAAAGACCTTTTTCTTTCTCTTTTTTTTTTTTCCTTAGACCACTCCATAGCTAATTGATGTTGTGTTAATAACAAGCACTCCATGGCTATGCTAATAATCCTGGGATATTCTAAGGGAACATTTAATAGATAAGTGTCAAAGTAGCAACGCTACACACGTTTATATCAATTGATTTCATGTGAAGTGGCCACTGTCCTTTGGGGACTCCATCTAAACACAGGGTGCTTTGCAGCCTGGGCTGCATGTATGCCTAAAGCTGATCGTTCTCTCAAGAGCTTTCTTGGCGAAGGTCCAGAGCTCTCAACACCTTGAAGGGCTGAGCCTCAAACATAGAGTTATTTCCCAGAAGAGGCAACGCTTAGTAAAGCTATAAACGAAACAATTCAGGGAAAAGAATATATGTGACAGTATGAAAAGAAAATAAAAGAAAATTCACAAAGTAAAATAATAGATTACTTGCACAGCTTTAGTGATGGGTAAACAACACATTACAGCCAGCAAGTAGCAATTGATTGCTGCCATTTGAACCAAAGGGGAAAGGTTTTGCCGTTAGCAATAAGGATCTTATGACACCATATATTTTTCATGGATTTTAAACCCGGAGAAGACTATTAGATCTTCAAGTTTAACTTCCTTCATAGCACAGGCCATAAAAATTCATGCATCTCGTTCCATTCAATAACGACTTGTGTGCTGGCAAAAGCCATATGCTCCCCAGGGGTACCTCCAGCCTTAGTCTGAACACTTCAAGGGGAAAGAAGTTGGTCTCTTGGCCCATAAAGTCTTGTTACACACCATCCGTTCCAGCAAATATTTACTAGCCCACATGCACTTCAATGCCAACATTACATTATTCAGTGACATAGTTATGCACGAAAGCCCACGATTCATTGCTTTTCAAGTGTTCCCAAATGTATTTCAGTTACATGCCACCGCTGATGATGACAGCATCTCCCAGCTGGATGGGACATTTCAGTAATGTGCTACTTTGCTCTGGTGTACATACTATAATTTGGAAAGACCCCATCCAGCTAAAAATTAGTTGGTGGCAGCTTCCGTGCCTTTATCCATCATTTCTGCCTCAAGAAGGGCAGGGATATTTGAGTATCACAAAATGTTTCTGTTAATCTCAAAAAGCTTGATTTTAAATTCTCCTTACTCACAAGGGAAATCACTTTCTACTTCAGCTGACTCTGTGGAAGACACCTTAAGAGTGTACTTTCTCAAGGAAAGCAGCAATATGAGATTACAGCATTAGATATGGTATTAGATAGGCCAGAGCACCATGACCTTAATGTGTTCTTTAGATTGGTTCCCAGTGAATTGCTTTGGTGTATATGAAAAAATATCTATTTTGAGTGAAAATGTTATGGGATAGTTTACATCAAAATGGAAAAGAACAGCATACAGAACAGGATATAATGATACTTAACATACAAGTGAGCTTCACTGTAAACATGTACACAAGCTTTCTCAGAATAATTTCCTTTTTCCTTTTCTTCTTTTTCTTTCTCTCTTTTCTTTTTTCCCTCTTTTCTTTTTTCTCTCTTTTCTTTTTCTTTTCTTTCTCTTTTTCCTCTTTTTCTTTTCTCTTTTTTATTTCTTCCCTTCTGGTTATTCCTAAACTTATAAAAGACAAGAAAAGACTGTTTCTTTCTAGTTTATATAAAATAAAATCCTTGGAACATCTTTGTTCTTTGTCTTATGAATAGTGTCTATATAAGATTCATGAACACGTCCAACCTTTTTGTAGAGAGCTTCTGTTGTGTGATTTTTTTGTTTGTTTAATTATATATATGTAGATTTTTTTTAATGTCAGACTTCAGTAAATTACATCTATAAATATGCACTTTTTATCTTGGAGATGTAGAATATTTGTGACTGGTGTGGAAAGTTTGCTTAGTGATATCATTGAGGAAAAATTATTTTAAAAAGCTCCTTGCACTACAACTGTGCTATCTATGTTATTTAAACAAAATATACCTTTGAAAGTGTGGTACACGTAAAACATCCCCAGTCTGATATTATGTTCCATTCATCCATTTTTGGAATAATGCAAATTTGGGGTTTGCGCTGTTCTTTAATAGATGGTGATGAGGTCTGTGCATACATGAGATGAAACTGTAAATGGGAAATGGAAACAATGGCAGCGACAGAAGTCCAGGCCTGCAGGGAATTTTCCAAATAGCTGAACAAGAAGTTGCATTGTTGCGATGTAGTGCGTTTCAGAAATCAGTCTAGAGAAATGTCCTTTAGCTCTTGTAGAGCAAGTGCAGGCGTTCCAAAGAGTGCAAAGGAATCGATACGGGTAAAAAATAAATTAACTTGATTAATTCATGACAGTTAGACATTTTGCTCTCAAATAATGTTTGATCAAAAGCCAGTCTTCTCTAAAGCTCAACTTTTACTGAGCTACATGGATGCTCTGTACTTTGCAGCAGTTACATTGCCTATTTATATAAAGAAAGTTGGAGGCTTAGGTAACCCTGCCTGACTTTCAGTCATCCTAGTAACAGCCAAACGACAACCATGCAGTCTGCAAAACATCCCCTAGATGCCAGATAATTTATCTCCAGGGTTTTTCCAAAACAAAGGAGAATCTTTAAAGAGATTTTATTATCCATAAACACTTCTGAGACAGATAGCAATTTAAGGACGGCAAGCAACTCAAGAAAGAGTGGAAAATCTGAATTTGTGCCCGAAATTAAAATAGCTCTTTAATGGCCTTGTGCTTAAAGAGGAATTAATGAAGGCTCTTTCACATCTTCACAGAAAGTCAGACTCTGCCAGATGTGAGATAGATTATTACATACAACATAAACAGTATTTGCTCTTTTATCTTTGTTGCATGCAGAGTACATCTTTGTGCTTTAACAGGAGATGGTTTCTAACCCTGCAGATCAGCAGCACACAAGAAGCTCACAGAATACCTGGGCAACATTTATACCAAATCCTGCAAGACAGGCTAAGGGGCAGACAAGGAAAAAGACAGCAGCAATCCTGGGCAGGATTTGACCTGAACACCAGGATTCATCAGCAGTGCTTCTTTTTGCACAGGCTGAGGACTGCCAGCCCCTCCCAGCTGAGCACTTCGAGCCGTAGCTAGGAGACTGCCTCCAGCACACTAAAAATACATCCCCTATGCTGGGCAGAGTCAGCTTGTTTGTAAGTCAAGCAGAGAGATGCTGGATACTGATGTCTGGATACTGGTGTACTGGTGTACTGGATGCTAGCAGGGTAGGGAGATGGTTCAGCCCAAGAGCCCAGCACAGGCATTCACATAATCACTTCTGCTCACCTCCAGGCCAGTAGGGTGAAGAAGACCACAGGGAGTGGGCCTCATACCCTTCGGAAGATGAACATGGGAGAAGACCTCATCATGCTTCCTCATGTGCTAACCACTTGGGGACAACTGATATGTCCCCAGAGTCCTGGCTTTGGCCACCACAAAATCAGTCCCCAGCTCTCTTTTCTGTACTCTGGGTAACATGAATTGAACATCAGAGAGAACATCATCCCTGGCTTTACCACCACAAGCAGGCTGTGAGCATTGTGGGGCCTCTACTTCTCTGTGCACTGGCTGGAAACAGGGCACTGGGGTGGCTTGGAGCAGTCACATATCATATCACACATAATAACCTCAGTAGCATGATGCAGTGCTGAATTTTGGGCAGTGTGTAGTCAGGAGTGGGAAGATAGATTCATTTGGGTCATCAGCTACTGTGCTGTGCGTTGCTCACACTGAAACACAAATCCAAGATGAAAAGTATGTTCAAATGTATGCTGGAAGAGAGAAGTCATTTACTACCAAGTAGCCCCTGGTAGTGCTACTCTGTGCATTATACTAAGCTGAAGGTAAGAGCTAGAGTAAACAATTATTGGATTATTCACAGAGATTTCATTGTGTCCAGTTTCTGCAGATATCTGTGGCTATTCCTAAATTTCCATCCACATTCCAAATGCATGCATTTGCAACACAGGATTATTTGTTTCCCACAAATGTGCTTTCATAGTACAGCCAGAGCCCTGGGCAGAGGAGCTATGAGGAGCAGTATGTGCTGTAACCACAAAGGTACCTTTGATCAAATGGATCTCTTGCGTTTGCACTTTTATGATTAAACTTAGAAGAAAAAAATATACGATTTTTCTTTAACTAGTAAAAGCTGTATCTCCTGTGTAACATTAGTATCCATAGAGATACAGCACAGAAGCTATTCTACTATTGTTTTATGACATGTTTATTTGAAACAGTGGAGAAGAGCAGGTACTGGTATTGATTGAGTTGTTTAAAAATGAATAGATTAATGCACCACACCGTCATCTGGTCATGGAGGCATACACAGCCACAAAGCCACGTTCCTCTCCCCCTCTATGCTTGAGATTTCCTTCTATGCTTACTTCTCACTTCTATTAGTATCAATAATTCTTAATACATCACTTTACAGTAATCAATGGAAGTTCAACATCAATCCACTTCAGCATTTCATCTATTGTTATGTGCTGGAATTAGCGTGGAAATCTTTGGGTAGAATCTAGGTTTGCAGGAGCACAAAAACAGGTTTGCAAAGAAGGAGTAGGTAATGGCACAACAGGTAATTATTTAAGAGATCACAGATTGCGTATCTTTATTTGAGACAAAAAAGGAGGTGTCTACTTAGTGTTGTCTTTCCTTTTCCTCTAATATCCTGATACCTTCAAGCTGTGAGTTATAAGAAGAGTTTTATTAAAGTTACTGAAGATATTAAAGGAAAAATAAATAGAGTGACCTGATAGAGCTGGGGCTGGCAGAAGTTTGAAAAGCCTGCCTGTTATTTTCCCTTTGAAATCTTGGCAGGCGTTCAGAGTGCTCAAACCTGTTCCCACAGCCTGGTTGTCATTCCCCATCCCATGCTGGCTACCCTCATGATAAACCAGGTATAGTCCAGAGATTTTTATGAGTTTCACAAAATATGTTGCACAGTCTGGAGACAAAACATATACAGAATATATTAACTCTTGTAGACAGCTTTGCAGACAGTGTCTCCTGCAGACAACCACAACTGTTTACAGTAAATGCTATCATCTGCTGATCAGGTATCCTGTTGAATCAAGACTGGAGGCCACATTCCGAGGTGTCTCAGCTGTGTTCAGCGTTCTGCCTGGCACCAGTTTTGTGGCTGGCTTCTCCCTGAACTGCTGGCAAACAGCTGCTTTCATTCATTTCTAAGGTACTGAAAGGCTCTTGCTGCCTCAGACAAAGCCATGTTTGAAAGCATCTTCATTTTTCTGAAAGACTGGGTATGCCCTTGGTCCTTCATGTCAAATCAAGTTTTAAAGGGGAGCTGAAAAGGTTTCTCCGATTCCATTGTTTTTGTATTGGTGTTAGATTGAGGAGTCTGAAAAGCACATTTGAGTTTGTATTTATAGATCTTGCTAGCTGTCATTTCCATCCAGATATCAATCTACCCCAATTGTCAGTACTGAACACAATAGCCCTACTTGCATGGTCAGGCTGACCAAGTTCAGCACCCATTACAGAAACTGGGTGTCAGCTCCTTGTTTGCACAGCTGCTCAGGGTTTGTTCTCCTGTGTTTTTGGTGTCAGGCCTTTTGCTGGTGAGCTGTGAGTGTTAGCACCCTTCTTCTTCAGGGAGTGCAGAAGGATGCTAGTTGCACACTGCTGCAAATACATGTGCCTAATGGGCAGTGCACAGCTGCCACCATTGATCGTTTGTTGGTATAGTTACAGGGATGTCAGAAAATTGAAGGATCCCTTCAGACTTTTAGACAAGCCTAAGTGAGGAACACAGATGCAGAACAACAGCTTCTCCAAAGATTCAAACAATATTTCTGGCAGTACTATCTTGTGTTCAGTTGCACACTGCACAGTCATACATGAAAGTGTACTTTAATGCATAGTATTTAATAATATTCTTGAAATAAATATCACTAAAACACATTAACTTATGAAAAATGCAGGTTCCCATAGGTTGCTGACAGCTCCACCTTCTCAGTTATAAATTATGCATGCATATATGCTTCTCACAGCCTTTTTTCTACTTTCTAATTTGAGCCCTGCCCGTGTTGATATTGCTCCTGTTCTCTATTTTCCTTTCAGCACTCTTCTCTGATATAACACAAATCCTCCTCATCCCAAATCCTTTCCGATCACCTCGTGTTATGGGTATTTTTTAGTTTTATTGTGGTTATTGCTTTATTTTTATTTTATTTTATTTTTTAATATGGCCATTATGAAGCCTCTGACGGTCTGAGCCTCCACAGCAATGAGTATGAAATACTGACATGGCCCCATTCCAAGAAGCAGATGAGAGCTGCCTTTTTTTTCACTCTAAGCTTGAAGATCTGATATGCATTGCAAAGGTATTGATTCTTTCTGGAGCTGTCTGCCTACAAGCATTATCTCCATAAAGAAAGAAAGGCAAGAGATGATTCAGCACAACTTCTGGACAAAATGGGTCATATGTTCTCTGGGAGAGGGATGTTTGCACATCCCTAGCAAGTCACACTACATCTTCTTCTGCAGATACTGTTCTTGCCACTTTGAACACAAGAACAGTTTTTCTGTGACTTACAGCGCATTATTTTCAATGTAATTCCTGATATATATAGTCAGATTAAGACTAAGGAGTCTCTGTATAATTAGTCATTTGAGAAGAAAATTATTATAACTTAAGTGATGAGGATAGCTCCTACATATATTAAAAAAAAAATAAAAAAATCAAGAATAAACAGTCCAAAACATATATGTATGTGCCAAGAAAAGACTTTCTGGCATAGGCGATCGTCGAAATGACATAATACCATTCTATAGCAGCTGCAGCTGACTCACCAGCAATATTCAGGACAGCAAATAAATACCTTGCTGTATTTTATTTGGGATGATGATTTGCTCGGGACTGATATAATTCCTATACACTTAAGAATACTACACATGAGTATCATGTTTTTTTTCAACTGTGCCTTCCAAGATTCTCTCTACCCATACAAAACTCTGTACACAAAACAGTGCCTTGTACATTGGACTGCATGGTAGCAACTATCAGACACAAAGAAAGGTGCTCCACCTCCCAGCCCAGTCCTTTGGTAATGTTGGGATGCAGCAGAAGGTAAGGCAGAGCATGGAATATCCCTGAAGCCTAGAGAAGGGAAAATGGGAAACAGCACTGGGGCATAGAGTCTCCTTGATGCTTGCCACAAGATTTTGGCCAACCATAGATCTTCCAATGAGGGAGACCCCACACCTACAATTTGGGAATGTGATGGAAAAAGGGATGTATTACACACCATGACAACCATGGTAAAGTGGTGTTGATCGTGACTGATTATGAAAGGAACAGTGTCACTCTTTATCCTGAACAGCTTCTCTCATCTCCTGCATATTTTTTTTTAGCCCCAGAAGAAAGTAGGAGAGGCTGGCAGATGGACTGGAATGCAGTCGGCTATTCTGCTTTAAGCAGCTGCAACTTCTCTTGGTCTAATTTTAACCAAATCATAGTATGTATTTGTAATTGAAACCAGTCATTTTACTTTTAGGATATCCTGTGCTGTCAGAACAGAAGATCTGTTTTAATGACCCTCAAAATGATCCTAAAGTCAATGTAAAACCACCTTTCCTGTGCTTGTAGTTCCTTCTGTATCTTGCCTTCCCAGCAAAAAATGTTGTTTTCAAATCCACAGTCTTGTTCAAGAACATCTCAAACAATACAGATTTTTAATTCATATGGCTATCCTCATTGCCAAATACTTTTCTCTAAGTCCATACCATTTCAATAAAGGAATATGACTAATGCATACAGGTTATCTCCAACCTCTGTCACATGAAAAATGAATAGATGAACTCACCCATAGTTTCGTGCTTTTCTAACACACAAGCCAAGTTTCAGCTATCAAACTAAGCGTATATGTGCCAGTTATCACGTGCTACGTCTACAAGAAAATCTACACACCTTTTTTTTTTCCTCCAGTTCCATTCATGATGTTCAGTGATCAACTGAGAGTGGACTTTAGTTCACTGAAGCTCAGTTTCTCACTTGACACTTACAAGAAGACTCCCTGTGTCTTTGGAGTTCTCAGCCTGAACAAAAGATTGCAGATGGCTCTGTTGATGTTTATAAAGCATCACTGTGTGCTCTGGAGGACCTGGGAAGTAACATAACCCAAATTGCTATTAGCCTTTTCCTACCCAACAAGATTTCTAAAATCAATGTTCTGTTTATTTTTGTAGTAAAATCTGCAAAATCCAAGAAAATTAAAATACACAGTTTGAGACTTGAAAGCTTAAATGGTTAAGCTTTGTTCTGTCAATGTGCAACACAGGGCAAAGTTTGGATATTTGCTTACTCACTCTGTCACAGCTTATGTCCTTAAAATCAGTCTTATCATTTTAGAATTATGATTTCTATTTCTAATATTGAATTTGAAAAGTGGACTAGAAAAACTCTAACATTAATTTAAAATTGTGATAAAAACATTTCCCCGGTAAAGGAACATTATATGTTGTTGTATACTGTATTTCTGGACAGATAAGTTTTCAAAATAAAGGTAACAGGATTTAAATTACGACTTGTAGAGACAGCAGGAAGTTTAAGAAAAGCAATGCATTGAGTCATATTTTCTATGTGCAATTTTAATCACAGACACAGCAGACAAAACCCTTATAGTAACAGTGGTGTTACCGTGAGAAATTCCTGTTATGAGTAAGAAAACCAGCAGTGCTTCAATCAAAACACTGCTGAAGTACTAGAGTTGAAAATTAAAAAAAGTTTTACTTTGTTTGTCATAACAAGGAAAGGACTGAAAAGCCCCAAGGAAAATATATGTTTATTCATAAATTCAAATTATGTGAACTGAAACAATTAGGTTGTAGTTTAGAACCACTAACTTCAAGCCAAAAAGCTGCAGTGGTGTTGCACTGCAGATTCATTAGTTGGCACTAAGCTTTCATTACTTGTTTTCAGGAACCAGCTTTAGTCAATTAAAAATGATGTATGTCCCTTTGCCTGAATTACTGCTTGTTTTAATGACAATCCATCCATCCAGAGGGTAACATCCATCTAACTTCTGACAAGAGTTTTTTCTTTAATTTCTATAATCTCACTGGCCAGCATCAGGTGGCAAGGTTCAGTAATTAAGTGTACGTTGATTAGTATAACCATGGCTACGTTTGTTGACTGTGCTGAGCTATGGATGGGGGTAAGAAACCCTTCCTATCATTTCCTGGATATCTTTCACTCACTGGGAGAATGCTCTACCTTCCTTTGCTACCTTCTCATTGCTTGATAATTGAGATGGACAAGCAGCCAAACACTACAGTTGATTCTGAGCATTTCAGCAGATGCTGGGAAGTTCAGATTAAATTGTCTATCCAAATGTCGCTGTCTTTCCACATGTTTGTGTGAAGGGAAGGGAAGGGAGGAGAGACTGGCAGGTCTGGATGTCATGGAATAGACAGTGACAGAAAAACAAATGGAGCATGAAATTAAATTTTATAACGTGCTTTCTACCACTGTGATAAACAGGTAATGAAACTCCCCAGGTTCAAAGTGTCAAATGATTTCTATAACCCTGCATACTTACTACCCCTGTAACTCAGTCAAGTAACAATTAAACCTGCTAAATGAAGGTGCCTGAGAATCTGCTTAGATTTGATAAAGCAGTCAGGAGTTTGAAAATACATTTCAAACCTTGAAATATGGTGGAATTGTCTAATTCCCAGGAAGAGGAGCTTTGTTATTTCAATGAAGAGAAGAAATCTACTTGTTGACCAGTGAAAACATCTAGCACTGTTGCAGAAGAAGTCCAAGCAGGGCTTCTGGAAAATGAAAGAGCACTAATTTCAAAATTCACTCACTAATTCTGAAATTCTGCTTTGCCTAAATAAGAGTGAATGAAGAATGCTTTTCTTTCTCTAATTTCAAAAGAACTTCATCACTGAACTATTACTTAACTCTAATTTTTTCTGTTCTTTTAATTCTACAGTCAGAATGATTGTATATGCCAAGTATAAAGCTGCTATGGTTTAATCAGTTCATGATATGGTTTAACAAAGTTGGAAACCTGCTTTTTTCAGTTTCAGACCAGATAGCCTTTTACATGAAAAAATTGTAGCTATGTAATTCAGTCACTTAGAATCTTCTGTGCACACAATTGTCTCTCTTTCTTGCTCTTTCTTTTGTGATTTTTACTAAAAATAATAAGAAGCATTTAATGCAGCTTTCTTAGAGACATTTTGAGAGAAATGCAACAAATGCAAAAGCAAGAAAATACAGTACAGCTGATTTGGGATAGTGTGTCTTATTCTTGAAATAGCTGGCTTGTTTATATAAAAGTTGTAGACTTTCTTCATTTCACTTGGACCATCTCTTCCTCAAATAACTGAAATGTTACTCCAACAGATAATAAATCAATTCATTTATCTTGATTTTCTTGCCTGGTCAATCACATTCTCAGTCTGGTATTTATTTCTGCAACTACAGTGATTAAATACATTCATTACCTGGAATCATGAAACTGAAATTTCATCCTTGTTTGTCATTACTGAAAAATGTGGCAATTAGAAATCGATTTTTAAAACAGTGAGTTTTTCTACTCCTTCTATTTGCAAAGCATATCCAACAAGTTTGTGCTGATGTAAAATGATGCAGAAATAACTTCTGAGCTGGGTTCTCTCATGTGCTGTGTTTACCATCACCAGGGGATTGGATTCAAAAAAAAAAAAAAAAAAAACCTCAGTGAAATTTGTAACATTTCAACAGCACATAGTATGCATGTCAGTGAAATGAAATGCCAGTGCACCCAGCAGTGATAAGCCCCAGCTGAAAAAGCCTTCTGTGACATGCATTTTACCTCTCTGAAAGCCATGCCAAATGTTATAAAATGCTGGAACTGTTTTGTCACGGCTTTTGCCAAGCCATTTCCATTCAACAGTGATTTTGACACAGGACATTATGAAAAAGCTGAACAAAATGCAGAAAGTTTTTTATTGTATGCAAGTAGATAACTGTTGCTGCTTTTGTTGCTTTTGTTTCTCTCCTGCCTTATGTCACATGCTAAATATATTGGCACTTCACTGGGTCTTTGAGTGGGTGTAATCCAAACATCAATCTGAAGAAGTAAGATTTGACATGAAATCACAGAATGTTCCCAAGTGTTAAATCCTGCATTTACTTGTGACTTAGATGAATTTGTGGTTCAGTGACATCCACCTGAACAGGTCAGTGCTAATGCTAATCTGAAGAAGCAATTGAAAACCTGAATGGTGTAAAATGTACTCACTAAATTTGCAGGTGTCTGTTTCACCTATCTGATTGCATGTCCACATCTGCATTTCTGGCAGGCCTGCCCACCACGTGGTCAGATGTGTTTGTCCATAAGCAGTACGGAGATCTTAGATCCCACGTTCCTCGCAGCAGTTCCTAGCTGCCTGAGAATCTCCAGTACAGTTTCTTTGAGCAAGAGGCTTTGACTCGAAGGACTTCTGCAATTAAGAAAAGAAAAATAAAAGCAATAAGGGAAAATGTGCAGGGGGGAAGGATTTAGGAGTTTGTTGGGAAGCACGCAGATTTGCACGCCAGGAAATGCTGGCCAGCTTTCTATGGCACAGTGCGGCGGGGCCTTGGAGCAAGGATAAGCCAAGGGAGAGGAAGGGCGGTATCTCCCAGAGGTGCTTTTAACTGAGATCCTCAGCACTGCAGATTTGTTACGGGAAGAAGGAGGTTTGGGTTGTATCCCATCCAAGTCTGTTGGTGGTGTAATCCCTCACTGTCAGTACCCAGGCTCCGGCCATTCCTTCCTGGAGGAGGTGGTGTTCCTCACAGAACAAGGCTGGGATTCAGCCTCCGGCTGTAAATCACACCCGCGGGCAGTGAGATAACAGGCCTGGCCAGCCACCGCCTCGGCCGCTGAGCAGGGATTAGCAGGGCCTCGCGGCAGCCTGGGTCCAGGCCAGCGGCTTCTACCGGGAGAGCTGTGCTGTGGCAGGAGATCACTGAGGTGCTGAGGAGAGGAGATGCTGCCTCTGAACAGCCCTAGCGACGTGCAGCCAGTGCAGGCTGCTTCTTCTGCTCTGTGCAAAGCTTTGAGGCTGTTTCCCTTTGCTTTCAGAGGAGCGCTTCCTGCCGTGACAGGAATTCCCTCATTTCGCCTAACCTGTCTCCAGACAACACCAAGAAGGGTGTCAGAAGGGATTCGGTCTGACAGTTTTATAATGCAAAACATCTTGTTTGGATGACCCGCTTCCATTCACTTCACAGTGTGCCACCGGCACAGACACTGAGCGTGTCCCACCAGCGGAACCCAGCAGGCTGCACAGCGCTTCCAAACAAAGCCCCGACACCCTCGCCCAGCACTGCTACCCTGCGGCTCCAGAGGAACTTGGAAGCAGAGCGGGATTAAACGCATTCTTCAAGGTCACAGAGCAACTGTGTGACAAAGCTGGGAAAAGAACATAAATCGCTGCAGCTCGCCATCCTTTGTCTCTGTTAGCTTCCGGCTTTTGTTGGTAGTGCTGTTAATAAACACCAGCGTTATTACTGCACATACAGCTCCCAGTGAAGAGCAGAGGCCCTTGCTCCAGGAATTGCAAAAATGCAGATGGAAGGCGGGTCGCTGCCTTGAAGAGATTGAAATCCAAAAATAAACCTTCTGGTCCTTCCAAATGGAAGGCCGTCCTGTCCAACCTTGAAATTTTCTCTGCCTGGTCCTCAGCATTTTACAGATGCAGTTGCCTACATGAGAGAATCTGCATGGCCCCCTCAAGCAGATGAGGCAGGCTGCCAGCAAGACCAGTGGCCCTGGATTTCACCTTGCTCTTTTTTCTGGTGCATCTTGGGTTGAAAAGCATTCAAAGTGGACAGGAGTTTTACTCATTTCCTGCAAGGGGAACTGAGAGGAAAAGTTAGTGATGGCACTGCATGCACACAGCTGAGCAGGACTGTGCTCAGAAATAAAATCCATAGAAATCTCTGTACCAGCCAGACCTGATCTATTGCTGATATTGCAGCATGCAGTGCTGCCAGCTTCAGTCCTGGCTGCCATTACAGAAGGGGGATGACTTTACAGACTGATCACAGTTTGCTCTTTAGTTATGAAACAGCTTCCAGACGTCAGACATGAATGCAGTGTGCTGACTCACTGGCAGGTATGTCATGTACAGGACAATCATGTCCAGGAAATACAGGAATCTGGATTTATTTTCAAACTTATTTTTGTTTAACACTTCTTAAACGCAATAACAGTTTCTGTTTTTTCAATTCCTCCTTTTTCCTGAGTTACAAACTAAGTGACCAGGCAGTAAGTAACTCCAGGCACTGAATTTACAGGGAAATTGTTACACTTTTCAGGTGGTTAAAGTCATTAACTCATACCTTATTACAGCAGCTGAGGCGTGTAATAATCAGCCCCAAAAGTATTGCTCTTTAGGTCCCAATGCTCAATTAATTTTCTGGAATCTACATCAAGAAACAAAGGAATGAAACCACAATAAGAAGAACTAGGGGAAGAGTTATTGCATTTCCTTCGTTCTTTAATTTCAGCATTATTTTATCAGAATTATAAATACTTCAGCAAAAACCCATGCAGGTCAAGGCTTGCTGCCAGACCAAATTGTTCTTTCTTCAATTTCCATGAAATCAAATAGGATTAATTGCAAAGGGCAGCCATGCAGTTCAGATCAAAAGTGCATCTTCCCTAGTGCGAGGCTCTAAAAGCACCTAGCAGAGGGTGCCTTGGCAAGAGCAAAGTCATGGGGCACACAGAAAAAGTACATTCTCAGGATACCCTCCAGACTCCAGAGTTTGGCATTGAGGTGAATCAGAGATAACATCTTTCTATCTAATATCCCTGTTCAATCCTTTTTCTGAACTAGTCTATAATGTTCTCTTCTACAGCGTTCTGAGACACACATATCTGTGAACAAACCATGGGTAATATGGAGAGGTACCCATTGGTTTGTTCTCAACTTGGCCAGCCTTCTTTGATGTCATACATCCTCATGACTCTGCTGTGTATTACTGGGGTCTAGCACAGAGAAACTATTCAGTAATCATTCAGTCTCCCAAAATGAATGGTTTTCTTTTTTAAATTGCAACAATTGCTGTTTTCAGTGTAAGAATAATGAAAACGTTTATTTGCTAAATAAATAAATTAATAAAACCAGGGCATACAACGGAGGACAAAATGCTCACACTTGCATTTTGCACAGGCCCACAGAAGAGTTTTTATGTCTGAAACATTCAAAGTGTCCACTCCAGAGAAAGCCTTTACCAACAAGCTGCACTTCAAAGTAGTGCAGGGGTGCAAGTTTCTGGCTAAGGCTCAACTTGCTTTGCCAGAAGAGCTATGCAGGAATGTTATCAGAGCAAGTTCAGGAAACAAATAAGCATCTCTGTATTCCTAATCCAAAGCTAGTGCTGAATTTTTCTGCTGCTTAGAAGGCCACAGCACGCCATTCCCATTTTCCAGTCTGATCATATGGCTATCTATTTGAAAGAAGTACTTCTGTCATTAAGCCCATATTTTTTGCTTGAGACAAAAAATACTCGTGCTAATTGGGAATTTAAGAACACTCTCTTGAGTGCCAAAAATCTACAAGTGACACAGAAAACAGCTACAGTGTTCTGCTTTGTTTTCAAATGAAAAAATAATATCTTAGAAGGAAAATGTAATAATGGAAGTCACTAAATTATTAAAACAAATGGAAAACCAAGAAAGTTAACTGCATCAGATATCATGGTACAGTGGGAAGTGAATCAGGCATGAAACAGGACATGATAAAATCTATAGCAAAAAAAAGAAAAGATCAAGGGAAAATAAAATTTAAGTATAAATTGAATAAAAGAAATCGTAACGATGGTTTCAGTGCAAGAGTACTTAAATATTTCTAGCCCTGTGGTTGGGAAAAGACAGATTTATATACATGATAAAATATTTTTCATACCAATTATAACCATCCCAAAAGAACATGTTAAGCAGCAGATTTCAAATAAAGATTTCATATCAACAGAATGATAATTCCCACATACTAATTTAAAAGAGTCAGACAAGAATCTCCTCAATGTATGACATCGTTTCTATTAAGTTTTAGAGCACCCAGTAACTCCAGAGGATTAAAAGGGCATGCGTACACCACAAGCAATCACCCTTGCAGCACCCTGGCATCAGAAGCAATGGAACAGCTATGGTTGGTTTGTATCAATAATAAATTGCGAAAGGTAACAAAAGAAATGCCAATCAATATGCATTTATGTACAATGCATGTTGCCAAGTTCACTTGGTATGGTTTTCATGGGATTACATGTTTCTTTATGCATTCACACACTGCTGAATATCAGAGATGGTAGCAGAGAGGGCACAAGGCCTCCTACGCTGACAAAAGGCGCTGACAATTCAGGAGCTGGGTCCAAGTGCTGCCCACAGACGGATCAGCAACATCTGAAAGACCCAGAAACAGAAGCATACGGAGGTTTCATACCCATGGAAACCATTTAAAGCTAAATAATTAATTAAAAGGTTGATATCAGAGTGTGATGAGTGAGGAAAAAGCCCTGTATCAAGTCCTAGACCACCCAAGGCTGGGCATACTCTTTTTCACAGCTTTGTGAAGCATGTGTGCTGGGGTGAGCCAGTGTGAAGACTGTTGCTGTCAACATGGAACCAATTGCTCTGAGGGTTATTTACTGCTTCTTCTTTATGGGTTCTATATGTGCTTTGGTTGATAACCACACGACAATGTAGTCTGATCAGGGTTATATTCTTTTACAAATTTAAACCAACACATATTGCTTTTCAGCTGACCTTTTGCACATGGTTAACAAATACTGCATCAGCCTACCAACTCTGCTTGTGATCAGCTTTGAGAACATACCATGGTTTGTGTATCCCAGAATGAACAGAGAGGAAAACTATATAATGAGACCCAGTCCAAAATGTTTCTGAAAAATTAATTTAGCAGCTACGTTCTCAAATAAATGCACATTAGCACCTACTTCATGCACTGTTTAGTGTTTATGTTGCACAATTGAAAACTTACTTTTCATTTTCTACCCACTAACCAGATGACCAGTTTTAGCATATTGATAGCTTAATACGTTCTAAAACATTCCCTTGCTTTATTTATTCAATTCTTAGTTCATTGTTAGCTTTCTAATAAAATGCAGTCTTTCAAGCCTGGTTTTATAATAAAATAAATTTCTCTAAATATTAAAAGCCTTTAAAGTTTACAGTGAAGTAGTTCATGGATATGCCATCACCATTTCTCTTTTGTCATAAAGATTTGTAGTCTTTGTGAAATAATGGCATATGAGAGAAGGAAAATTAAACCTCAGCTGGCTGGGGCTTTGTTATAAACAGGTGTGATTCCAGCAAATATGTGAATTTTCTAGATGTCACTTAGTGAAGCAAATCCTCCTCTATCTTTAGTCCCTGGATGCTTTTGCATAGCCAGGATTTTTGCCTGTTTGAGAAGTACTGAAGGAATTAAGGGCAGAGCCACCAAACAGCATTTGTCAGGAACACAGATTGGAGGCTTAAGATGCAAGGCAATGGATCCTTGGCTGTTGATATCAATAGAGGAAGAATTACCTTGAGAAAATAAAAGTAATGAATCTATCAGCTGCTTCTAACGTTCAGTTCCTCCCTCCATTTCCTGCTCGCTCCCACTCCGGTGACCTCCAAATCCCCTTGTTTCCTATCTTGCTAACTTCTTTTTCAGCATCCTCATCACTGTTATCTTTCAGTGTTCTGTTGTTGGGCCTCCTTCCTTCTTTTCTGCAAGTGGCTTCTAAGAGACCATTTCTCACTAAGAGCCTAATAGTCGTTATGTAGAATGTGAGGCAGCAAAGAGGAAATGATCATAAAATATTAATAAAAAAATATTCATTAAAAACATACATTTTGAACTGGATCTTGCAAATCCCCAAAGGTGAGAATATCTTTGCAACAACAGAATGAATTTTGTGGGAGCAGTGTTTTAGGAAGGACTGAAGAAGAAAGCTGTGTTTAAAAATGCAGATGGCTGAATTCATTTCTTCAATACTTTTAGCAGCTAAAACAGCTACTGAAACCATTCAGATTCTTGGCAGTACTTAAGAGTCAGATCTCATTACATGGATATTTTGAAAGGGTAAAAACTGAAGTGGTTAACATATATTTAAAAAACATATTTCAAAATTTTTCATTTTTAAGGGATAACATTAGAAAAATAAAACTTAGAAATGAAAAGTTCAGAGAATCCAAAACAAACCTAAGCTGTTCTGCGACCCCCAAAGACATGTCCAATATATCCCTGCCACTGACTATAAACAATGCAAAACTATTCTGCAAATTTAAAAAGGACACAATTAGAAATAGTTTCTCCAACTGTCATAGCAACCAATACTTAAAAATAAGGCAAATGGAAGAGAATGCCTGAACTGTTTAGTCCATTTCTTTTGAGCAGCTGCTGTCAGAGCTTTGCCCGTTACACTGACTGGGGTGGGGGTGTTGCCCATCGTTATGCTTCTTTCACAGAGCAAAAGTACAGAGAGACATGGCACCAGATGGAGCAGATAAGCTTACAAAGCCCAGAACTGCAGCAGGAGTGTGAAATGATTGCTGCGTTACAGCATAAAAACAGTGGTTTATTTACCTAGATGAATTCTCAAGCCAATTAGCAGAGGAGCTTATCCCAAATTCTTTATAAACTCCCCCAAATAAAAACATACTTTGGAATGCACTGCTATACATCCTTACTGGCCATGTATAGATCTGGTCCCCAGAGCTGGGTTACAGGCACCCCATCTCCCGCCCCCTAAAGCCTGGGAACAGCTCTGCAGCATGCCCAGGTTACAAATGCAGGCTCTGGGGCAACACACAGCCCAGACGTGATGGGCTGATGGAGAGAGCTTCCTTTCAGCAGCCTTCTGCTGGGGCATCCAGACAAATGTTGTGGCTGGGAAGTGTGGGAAGAAAGCTGTCTCCTAGGTGCATGAAAAGGTGGCTCAGCCTTTGCTTGACCTTTCCTATAAATGGAAAGAGAAAACTGTTGGCTGCTGAAATTGCAGCTAGAGGAATGCGGTTGGTATGTGTTTTTTCAGTCTCTTAGTACCTATAAGTATTCAATCATGCCACCCTGGAACCAAGCAGCAACTCTACTTATGGAATCATAGAGTCATTATGGTTGGAAAAGACCACTAAGATTATCTAGCCCGACCACTGACCCATTACCACCATGCCCACTAAGCCATGTGCCTCAGTGCCACATCTCCAGGTTTCTTAAAAATCTCCTGGGATGGTGACTCCATCACATCCCTGGACAGCCCCTTCCAATACCTCAGCACTCTTTCTGAGAAGAATTTTTCCCTAACATCCAACCTGAACCTCTCCTGGTGCAACTTAAGGTCATTCCCTTTTGTCCTATTACTGTTAAATGGGAGCAGAGGCTCTCTCCCATCTCACCACAACCTCCTTTCAAGGAGTTGTAGAAAGCAACAAGGTCTCCCCTGAGCCTCACCCAGACTAAACAATCCCAGTTCCCTCAGTTGCTCCTCGTAAGACTTGTGTATGGGATCTGATCCCTGAGAGATGCGAATAGCAAATGACTGGTGGAAAAAAGGGCAGGAACTTTTTCTGGCTTGCCAAGCTTTAGAGATTTTTAAATCTCTCCAGAAATTTTCTCACTATTAAATTCCTCAAGTCGCATTTCAATCCTTCTAGTGTTCAAATGCTAAAAGTGTGATGCAGCTGTGTCCACAAATTCCCTCTCGTGTGGAAACGTGTGGCCTCTTCTCAGCATTAAACTTTTTGCCGTCCTGTCAGGAAGCGCCCTAATTGCCTCTCCCAGTGCAGTCAGCATTTCGTACACAGCAGCCACATTCCCTATTGTCTCCACTAGAGCTAAATATAGAGCAGGCTGCTCTGCCCTCAGTGCCAGGGACAGCCTCTGTGCTGCAGCACCTCTTCTAGACATCTCTCCTTAAAGTTTCCTTGACACAGCCTGGTGTTGAATGTCCACTACAAGAGGATTTAAACCATCTGTGGGAAAATTCAGAATTTGAACCCTGTGTAAATTTGAACAGACACGAAATCATCCTTGAGAGGAAAGACAGGCAGAGGAAGTGTATATATTCACTTTTGCTTGCTTGTTTATTCTAAACTGTTCCAGTGTATGTGGCATGCTGAGTCTAGTATTATTTTAGATTGGGCTTGCATAGAAAGGAGGTAAATCTCCATAAAAATGTTTGTATATCCTTTGTTTATCTCAGAAAAATATTTTTGTAGATGGCTTTGGAAAGAATTGCCTTAAAAAAACCACCATCTCCTACTTCTGGGAGACAACTGCCACTTTCACCTAAGGAAGTGACATTCCGTCCCACGAGCCATGAACAACTACAAGCAAGTTTCCAGGATTTTTCATACTTTGGTCCACAGTTTCATGCCCAGCTTGCTTCATGGTCTAAGATCCCCTGGATTTTTCCTATAATCCTCATAGAACTTCTCTGTCTTCATTATGGGAAGAATCTGAGGAGCCATGATGATAAGAGTGCACTTTATGTAACTCTTGGTTCTTGTGGCTGCAATTAAGTGGCTGGGAACAATGAAGAGGAACAGTTAGCATAAAACCAGCCAGCTCTCCACAGACTATTGTCAAAGATTGCAAACCACAGCCTGGCAACACTTCAACCTCCGTGAAACCCCAAATTCACTGCTTTCCCAACAAATCTCTTTCCAGAGCATAGCAAGGAACTGTGAGCAATTCTGACTTCTTTTACCCTTAGATATGGAGCCAAGTAGTAGTCACTTCAGGTACACATTTGTCAGGAATGCCCACATTTGCCCTTAGCCCGCCTCCGTGTTCCTCACAGAGAATGAGAACATTTTCTGGGGCTGAGTCAGGGCTGGAGACCACTCCCTAATGGGGCTCAGGTGCACAGCAGGGCTTGTGGGATGAGCTTCTCATTATACCAAAAATTCTTTGTGCTGAGGTGATCTCCCATGACTGGCTGTTGTTTGCATGAAGCACAGAACACAATCACAAACTATGAGCTGTTTCAACCACAAAAGGCTGTTTCCTTGTGAAGAGGTTGAAGGACAAGACTTTGCACCTTCTGCTGCTGACATCTATGGCTGAGTCTGCATCATGCGACTTGGGCAACCCAGAAGTACCAGAAGCCCCAGTTCCCAGGTCCACGTGCTAACCAACAGAAAGGGGAAATGATACAGCAAATCAAAGTAGGAGATCTGAAGTCTGAAACCTGACAGCTGTAGGCATTTTAGAGGCTGTTCTGAGGCGGTAAGACTACATGCTTATCCTCTTTTTGTACTCTTTGCAAGCATACACTCTCAGTCGCTGTCAGAGGCAGCAGAGAGTGCTAGGCAGACATTGGGTTTGACACGGCACAGCCACAGTTACACTCCTAAGGGGACATGTTGCTGGTCGGAAGATGTGCCCAGCAGATGCCCTGTGCTCCTTCTTGGTGACTTTTCCAACTCTGGGGAGGAGGTGTGAGCCTGGTCCCATTCCATCACAAAGCCTGGACACAGACAGAGGCTCTCCAGGAGAGCCATGACGCACGTCACAAAGAAGCCATAACACAGACCCAGCCTGCGGGAACTGTGCAACCAGTGTCAATAAGAGAAAGATCAGATGCTAGTCCTAAAATTACTTGCTTTAAGTTAATGTTAAACATATTGCCAAAGCATCTTACACAATTTCAATTATGCACCGAAAGAATCTGCCATGTGGAGTTCAAATTTAATTATATTGTCATTTACTCCAAGGAATGCTTGTGGTTTGAGCACTGTTTACATATATTATCTTTTGGTTTACATTTTTTCCCAGATTAATAGATCATAAGATACCACTGCATCAAGATTTAACATTTAGACAGGATACTATTTTAACATTATGTGGTAACTCTTTAGAAACCAAACAATTGTCAGCCTACTCCCGCTGAAGTAACTCTTTGTTCCAAATGCATGTCCCTCAAAGCCCTGGAATGTCCTCGTGGTGAGGTGGCTGCCAAATCCTGCAGCGAGTGCTGGGGTCAGTTTCCCTGCTGGTGCAACACTAATGATTCGATGGAGATGCGCCAAAAGGGATTTCGGCCATCTGATAAACTCCCCCCAGGATGCTCATTGCTCAGTTGGTACAAGCCTGTGCTGAGAACATATAATGTGCCTTGGATGCTCTATCCCAGCAAAGCAATTTGTCAACTGAGTTATACACAGAAATAAAAAAACCCAATGATGCATTAATGCCATAAACATGGTTCTAAGTGCCGAGCTCCCTGGTGTAAGCAGTAATTTTGATCACAACCCAACCATGCAATGACAGGCTAATCACAAGGCCAGTGTTCACCTCACAGCAGCATGGTGACTCTAGATGCTGGCTGTGTCTCCTGGTGCAGATTCCCTCCCATACTGCCCAAGGCACTGACACTTGCTAACACTCATACATATGTGCCCAGCCTGCTCAGAACCAGGGATGGCCAGCAAGGATTAGATATCCAGATAGGAGAGTCCCACATTATCAAACCAAGATTTTATTTATACAATATCATCTAAACAGCATCAATAATATTGCAGAATAGACAAAGCAGTGAACTGAAAGTATAGTGTAAAAAAATGCATAGTCACAACACTTTACAGTAAATATTATGAAAGTGAGAAAGAGAACAAAGCCTTTCCCTCAACTCTTTCCTGCCCACTTTTCTTTAGGAATGATATTTGACTGTGTTTCATTTCAGATTATCATGTAGATATGAAATCTCAGAATGTGCTCAGTCTATGCCAACTCTAGATTTCTTTTCAAGCAAATGTGTTGTTCAGTACAGTCTTGAGCAGAGAAGAAAAATGCCGTGGGATCACTGAAGGAAGATATATTCTCATTAAATAGTATGGTACACTGGACTGAGACATACTATATAATATAATTAAGATAAATATGTATATACATACGGGTCTTTTGGGGTCTGTTCCTGCCCTTTCTTGTGCAAGAGAAAACTTATGAAACTTTCATATAAGCTGTGGGGTTGTTTTTTTTTTTTGAGGACTGCAGAGTCAGGACACGAGAAATACTGACAGTGTGAGAGTTTGTCCACACTCCTCAGGTGTTTTTTGCATTAGAACAGTGTACACAGGGTTGTCACCTGCACTAAGACTTCACTAAAACATACATGATCTGATCAAATCTATATACTTCATTTATCTTTACTTTTTTTAGTCAAATGTCAGATGTGTTCCATGTAAATGATGAATGTATGTGGTGACTGTTAAACTCCTTGCTGCAAATACAGACCCTTCTCCAGTTAATGAACATCTTGCAAATAATTTCAGATTTCATTCTCATGTATTTTGTGTGCTCAAGGTTCCCCTAAACGTTTTCTATGACAAACTTTCAGCTGATGAGTGCTACTCGCATTTCCTGGGCATGCCGTACCTCTTTCCCTGGGCACACAAGCCCTCACCTTGATTGGATGAGAGAGAAGACTTTGTCAACAAGAAAATAAAGACTAATGATTAATTCATTTCCCATCTGAATTTAAGTCATTCAAAATCATTGTACTAAAATTAATGAGATGTTTGGGATTTATTCATACCAAGAAATTCATCTCAACTCTTCTGCATAGAGACTGTCATGGTGAATAATAGAAGAGTGACCAGCTCAAATCTTTCACAAATCTGTTTATTAACCATTTGTTCCTGGATTTTTCAGTTGCTTTCTGTATTTGGCCTGTTCTAAAATAAGTAATCATAGTATTTATATATATATAGGTTTATATATACGTCTTTATATATACATATAGAGGCCAAGAATACTCCTCTTCCTGGTAGAACACTTACATTTCCCTAACAGACTATCTATCTTTTTTTCTGCATTCTGTGCTGCTGAGCATCCACCCATACTGGGATGTCTGAGTTATTCAGTGATAGTCTGGCCCTGGGTGAAGTTGCCATTCACCAGAAGCACTCCTCAGAACTCCATGAAAGAGAAAAATAGGCCAAGTCCCCCCAGGAGCAGAAGGGCAGGAAACACAGCAGTGACCACTTCCCTGGAAATCTGCTATGGGAAGGAGTAGCTTTTGTCACCACAGTGACAGTTTTCTAGGTACTCTGACCCCTGAGCTTTCCACATAGTTCAGGTTAAATGAAGTTGGAAGACAACAGAAAAAATCAAATGTTGGCCGTCCAAACCAGTTAGGTACCAGTTAGACTGATCAGTTAGATGGTGCTTTGCACCCAGCGTAGAGAAACCCCATCCACAATGTGGGTCACTCTGTCACAGTCAGAAGTGAGCAAATCACCACTTGGGGCTGCTTAGCTCCACCTGTGAGGAGATGGGACTGTGGGGACAACTCAGCCAAGTAGCTTTGTGAGAAATTCAAGCTTTATGCAATTAAACATAAGCCAGATGAACCTCACCCTTTTGCCTGAACTTGGGAAAATAACCAAGTGAAAGAAGAAAGAGATTCAGTCTTTTTTTCATTTTTTTCTCTTATTATACTCCACCAAGCTTCAAATAAATGCTGGCTAAGGCATTTCTGTATCTGCAATAATAACATGAACTGACATTGCTGGCTGCATTTTTTTTCCCTTTCATTCTGAGGAGCCTGAGCACTGAAAACAAGTCTGAAAGTGGGAGGGAGGGTAGCGTGAAAAATGTGTCTCTGTCTGCGACTGGAACCCTTCACTTATTAATTCTCAAAGGACTTAAGGCGGAATCTCATGGAGGTTTAAAATCTGACAAAGCTTAAGGAGAAAAAAGGCAAGTCCTAAAACTTTTAAGGTAATAAATCATAGACTTCAGATTGCCCATTTCTTAGAATGTCAGTTAAGATGAAAGAGCCTGAGAAGGAATAATATACCTTATGTTCTTTAATTATTCTTCTTCCAAGTCATTATTCTTGTTTCTTTTTATTTTACCTGCAGAAGATCTTTTTTTTAGTGTAACTTACAGTTAATTTGCAAGGGGTCAAACCTTTCTGTGGCTTCTTACAAGAATGTAGAATAATCTCTGCGATGGACCGTCATGAAATAATATCCTAATGTACCATACTGAAAAATTATCTTGATTTTATCCTCTATTAGACAGGAGAAAGATGCATCAGATCATACATCTATTATTCATATCAGTCAGACACAGTATCATTCTATTACATATGTCCCTGAAATTACAGAACGAGACCATTAGCAGGCAGATGTTAGAAAGTATGCAAATTAAGGATGTATTAAGTGTGATGTTCCTGGGACTTTGCTGTACACATCAGTACCAAGTGTAACCTTCCAGCACAGTGCTGTGCACAGAACTACCTAGATGTGCTAAACAGAGGTGCCAGGCATAGCAATGTTTCCTCTGGCGCTTTGGTGATTAAATCAAGACTGAAGTCAAGATTGCGCATAGATGCTTTTGTGCAATTGTGATCTAAAATTACTAGCAGGTACCTAAGCATAGTGAGAGAGGAGGTTTTGTCATCACGATTCATGCTTGCAAAAGAACTTAATAAGTGAGGCACTTGCCCGGGAGGAAATTTGTGCTTAATTAACTCTGAAACAGCATTTGAAATCAAGGAGCACCTTGCATCCAAAAGGCTGCTGGCCACTGAAGCATCACTCAGAGAGGAGAGACAGTCACAGCCTCATCTCTGAGAAAACCCACTGCACTGCGATGCTTAGTGCAAAGCATTATGCCACCAAAGGACAAGAGGCACTGCAAGGCCCAGGTGCTTGGGGCAGGCTGACAGGCTGGGCTCTTCAGGGAGTGAAGTCGTATTGATGGACCTCTCCACTCATCTGTCTGGATCATGGTGTGAGGAAGCAGAGCTCACTTGTGGCCAGACAAGTTGGTCTGTCCAGCCTGCTGTAAGGCCTCCAGCATCAGGCAGAGGCCACCAGCTGATGCCTGGGGAGGGCTTTGAGAGGAGAACAAGTTGCACAGCAGAGTGTCCCTGGCACTTGCCCCAGCTGGTGGTGTAATTGCTGATATTTTTCTGTCTGATAGCCCTTGGTGGCTTTTCCTTCTGTGGACTCACCCTAACACAGCAAACAAAGCCAAGAGCAGGCACAGCAGGTGGACAGCGATGGGATACCTGTGCACGGCAGGCACAGGGGCGCAGCGTTGGGGTTGGCTGGCAGCAGATGGCTCCCTGCACTGCTCCTCTCTGCCAGGTGCTGGGCCCTGCTCCAGCCTGCCTGAGCTGCTGAAAATAGCCAGGTTCAGCCTGGCCCCAGGAGTTTAATGCTCCTTTTATTGATGAGGCAGTGGCATAAAACATCAGAACAACAGCTCCAGAAACACATTGTTTTGTTCGCATCTTTTTAAAATAAAATTACCAGGGTAAAAAGGCATTCTATGATTTATGCTGGCTTTCAAGTGTACTGAAATACAATCTTTGAAGCCGTTCAGAACAAGAATCCATGGAAGATGCTCTGTTCCCACAGCGCATGCAGTGCTATCATGATCTGAGAGAGGAGATCTTCGGAGCAAGTAGTCTTTAGCATTCATTTTTTAATTAAATTTCTTCAATTTGTGCCACAGCGTGGTTGCTATGGGTGCAGTAGGGATGCTCCTTTAGCCTGCTTTTGTCCATCCTTCTTCAGCAGCACCTTCGCAGGCTGGGGGTGCCTGGGCCTCCCGCCTCAGCCTCGAGGCCCTTGTGCAGACAGCGTGGCTGCCCTAGGGTCAGCCCTATATTTGGGGCCAGCCTCCCAGCTCCCATGAAAGCTGAGAGCATTTGAAGTTTCATCACTTCATTTAGCTGCCTATGTGGGAACCGGTGGGCGCTGAAGGCTTTTGAAATGCCTGCCCTGCGAAATAGCCTCTGAGCGTTTTACGTCACAGCTGATGGTGTCAGTGCCTCCTTCCACATTCTGAGTAAGTCAGATCCTGACACAGGACACTATAATGACTCCCTGTGCAGCTCTTTAAGGTTTTTATGTAAAGACACACTTAGATGTCTTAATAGCTCAGAGTTGTTACTTTTACGGCTCATTGGTATCTTACACATAGGGGTTTATACATCAAGTCATGCCGGTGTAACTGCTAGCCATACATATTTACTTTAGCCTTGAATCTTTTCTTGGAAAATGTTCCAAAGCTTTCCCCCCTCCCTGTAGAATAAATTACACGTACTTGATGGGGTGCTTTCTCTGGTGCTCAAAAAGACCATTGCTGCAGGAGTTAACCAGTTAGCTGCCCAAAACACGGCTGTGAAGATCTGCCTTTCTGTATGTCCACTAATCTGAGTGTTTCTCAGTCCAGTAAATTAAAACAAGTCTGCATTTATGTGTCAGGTTTTTAAATTAATTGTTCCTTGTTTTCAGCTTTGGAGAATTTTCCTCATGTAACCATTGAATTCTTGGGACAGAAAAGAGTTTGTGTTTGGAGTTCTCCTGTAACATGAGAAGCAAGCCTTTAGCTTACATACGTATTTTAGACTGCACGTCTTTTGCAAACATGCTACATGTGGCTGCGTTTAATAATGCCAAGCATATCGGACTGAGCAGCCATTTAAGTAATCGTGTGAAGGACGGAAGAGAACTCGGGGTTACTCACCACAGCTTATGGGTGGCTCAGGGAACACTTGTAAACTTTCATAATGAGCAGATGTAATATTTTGCAGAAATATCACCTTTGCAGTCTACTTCACCCTTCCTGCTGTACACCCAAGGGCTGGGGTACAGGGCAGGCTCAGAGCCTGGAGCTGAACCCCGGGCAGAGCTGGGACTGGCCGCACGGGTATTGACTGTCATGGCCAGACTGCCAAACCAGACCGACTTCTCTGCTGTTCTCAGATGTGCACCTGCACTGCCTTGGATTTGGGAGGGCCCTATATTAATGCCTTTGCCTTTAGTTTTGGCAAAGCAGACTCTCTGAACTCAACTCAGAGTGAGTACTTTTTTCCCCTGTGGCCTCCAGCGATATGTAAATAGGTCAAATCACCTCCTACATCTGACAAATAATTAAAAAGTTAAAATACCATCAAGCTAAATCCACTTTTTCAGATCTGGCATTTATTGTTTTTCCTGTTTATAAAAACTAGGTCACACTATGTGTTCCTTTAAAAAAAAAAAAGTTAAATATACCTTTCAAGCACAAATTCATTCTTCTTTTTCTTCCCCATTTCTATCTTTCTGTTGTATTCAAGAAAGTTATTTAAAATAACAAATTATCGTGGAACTAATGAAAAAGTTTCTATTAAAGCAGAAAGGGTTATCATAATTTACTGACAAAAGCTTGTAAATTATTGGTTCCATTAAGATTAAAAACAAAGCGATAAGTTTGGTAGCATCACTCAAAGAATAACTTCATTGGTCACGATAATAATTATTACACAATTCCCATGCAGCACGGTGCCTTTGTGACAAATGTGGAGCTATTAAAGTGATATTAACTCAAAAACAGTCCAGTGAACAAAGAATTAATGAGTGGGGGAAAAAAATGTTTTTATAGAGAATATAAAATAGTATGCATTAATTGTCCTTTCGCAGATGCCCGACTGAAAACTATTCAAACTAGAAAGTGACTCAAAAGGAAAAGCTGTCTACCACTAACATTAAGCCTTCCAGGTTCTTCTCCAGCTTCAGTAGCAAGGGAAGAGGTGGATTTGGTGCCCTGAGCTGCTCCCAAAAGCAGGCAGAGGTGCAGCTGTACGAGCAGCTCAGTGCTACCCTCCAGCACTGCAGCAGCACGAAGACACGAGAAAACACAACAACTTCCAGATTATTATTTTTTCAATAATGAGTCAGATCAGAAAAAAAGTCCTTAGTAGAGACCAAGGATGAGAACAGCTTTGCTCGGTACAACTTTGTTTTCCCCCAGGGCCTAAGGAAGCAAATCTGCGCTGATTGCTACCAATGAACAAAATGCATTTGTCGCCTACAGGTAAATATGAACTTAGTCTGTTCTCGGCAAGCCCTCTGGGCTGCATGCAAACAATCTGGTGCACAGCAGCAACAGAACAAAGCTTCCGTACACCTCATTGTTTACTACAGTTTGGGGCTAGATATGTATGAGCTAGTTGCCATGTGAAGTGAGGAGTGACAGAAACAAGTGATCAGCCCTGGCACGCCTGTTGGTGGCCCTGCTGGAGCCAGCACTCACCCAGGTGCTAGCCCAAAGGCTGCAGGAGGGAAAGTTGGCCAAGAAACACAGAAAATATGCACTGCTGCTGCCCACGTTGTCCGGGCTGTGTGGATGAAAAGTTTGCCTATATGACTCCTCAGCACTAAACCTACCTCTCTCTTAACATCAAAATGTTCTTATTTCTCTGGCTAAGAGAGAGAATGAAAGAGGAGAGATGCTGCAGATGTTAGCACAGAGGAAAGCAGTCGAGTTTCTGCTCTGATAGTTCATTTTGAGAATGTCTGCAATTTTATCAGTTTTTGGCTCATGCTGAACACACACAAGGGTGACCAGGCCATCTTCCACCCCACTGGCTGCAAAGGGCAACTCTGTGTATCCGTCCTCAAACAGCCATGGATCCATTCGTATGCACACAAAGCCCATGTTCTGGACCCCTATTGCTTGAAACTGGAGGAAAAACAAAGCAATAAAACTGTTAATAAGCATTTTGAAATACCTACTTGATCTTGGTTAAGCCAGTCCTAAATCCAGTTCTTTTTGGAAAGGGGGAAGCAACAGACACTTCATTTCTATACCTCACCTTCTCACAAGCACAGCCTTTGTTTGTAAACCTGGCAAGCTCGCGGACCTTAGAGTTACAACAGCATTACCAGGGAAAGGTGTTTCCATTCATCCTTAGAAATATCTAATCCTGTATCTTCTTTTATCTTGAGCCACAGTAGGCATAAAGAGCAGTAAGACAAACATGCAAAATGGCTGGGATGTTGGTGACGAGGTGTGAGCCCAGAAGGCTTTGTCCTCTTGCCTGGAAGGATTTTTGGTCAGGAAGGTAAATTCATGGGAACTGCCGGAATTTAGATTAGAACCTAATCCAGCTGTAATTGCACATTAGAGCGTTTTCATCAGACACAGGGTGAACGGGCTCAGCCTTTGCTTAAGATCTGCAGTCTGTATTTACTTGTGGCTTTGCCTCTCCTGAGCTGTGGAGTCATCCCTAATAACTGCTCCCCAGAGGACCCAAGCCCCACCGGTCGATGTGCTGTGCACACAATAAGAAGACTGTCTCAAGGAGTTTAGTCTATCTAATGTGCAGACAATCAGAGAATCAGCTGAGTGCCAGCTGTATTTACTTAGCTGTTTTTTCTGTCTATCACAAATGTGTATAATACACATAATTTCTTCAAAAATCAGCTACGTGTTAGTTGAAAATCAGCTCAATAAGCACAGTTGGTAAAATATATTGAAAACACATTAGTTCATTGATTTCTTACATTAGCTATTTAAAAGATTAACATATGATTAAAAATTGTTTTGGCTAAACCACAATATCAGTTGTCCCAACCATTAAAATGTCCTGGCTGTGCTCCTAGGTGATGACAGTACTATATTTAGTCACTGAGTACCACCAGCTGTCTTGCTAACAGAAGTCTGGCATTTTCCTTAATTGAGAGATGCAGTATGTGTGAAATGATACCTCTCACACTCACTCACGATAATACTAGCACGACTTAGTTGAAAGCTTTTGAGTTTTTTGCTTCTTTGTTCAGAAGAATAACAGTTGGTTCAGTACAACGCTAAAAACTGAAACCTATCCAAGGGGTTTATAAGGAATTCTTGGCGTTTTATGATCTAGAAACCTCATTTTTCTGAGTTCCCCTGACAGAAGGGAAGGTAAGAGGGAAGAAAAGAAAATGAAGCCTTCAATATTTACCAGTTGCCTACCCAGTCATCTATTTCTTGAAAGTTCTGGTTATTCTTTGTTTATTTGTTTATTCATTCACTTACTTATTTTGCCAAAAAGTAAACACTGGATCAGACATATCTCCAGATGTGACCCTTCATGTGCACATTACTGCTCTCTGTAAGCCCCCTACTTTAAAAGCAGTGATGTAGCTAGAAATGATTGATTTTTGTTGCTGAATAGATCACCTAACCCAAAATTGTCATTTTGGACACAACAAAATTATTTGTGAATATTCATGAATAAACATTCACTGAAGCAGTCACTAAAAATCTGGCATTGCTCTTGTCAAATGACCTAATCTCCACCTCAGGAGAGTGTATATTGTTCTTCATCCAATAAATGACTATATTTTGTTGATTAAAGTGGCCAGAGAAGGCTGTGAGACCCATGCTTCAGCGCACGCTGTAGCTTAACACTGAGGATATTTTGAATGGGGCAGCCTAGGGTTAAAATTCTTGCTGTGGACCAGACAAAAAGGGAATCTAACCCAAAGTTTCCCACATACAATGCAAATGTCCAGAGCTGGGATTCAGGTCGCAGAAGGGAGGAACAGCCTTAATACCATCTTCTTGTGATGACCTCATTCCTCTTGTGAATCTGGCCCTAGAGCTTCTTTTCACAAAGTCCCAAAGTGAAACCAAATGATTCAAGGTGAATTAAATGTTGCAAGTGTTCCAGAACTGCCTTTTTTTATTATTCATTGAAAATGTTGAAAAGACCTGGCTGGGGAAGCAGCCATCCTCAGCACAGTCAAAAAGGGAATGGTGGTTGAACAGGAAATGGCCTTGTTCAGTGTGCCTGCTCCTAAACAGCCAGCTGGAGCTGGCGTATGCAGCCAGCCATTCTCACTGACACTGTGATGGCTCGTGAATGGACCAAATAAATATGTAATGGCATTCTCAAGCACTGGAGACATGTAAGGAGGCCGAGCCTGAGCCTGGGACTGAGAGATGTGAGTTCAGTTCCCAGCTGAGTCACAGGTTTTCTGTGCAATCCAGAGAAGTTGCTTACTCTCTGGACATGCAGATGCAAATTCCTGCAGCTCTGTGTGAGGCTTCTCTGCTTCTGAGGACCGGTTATACCAGGAGGAATTATGGCTCCAGCCCCTCCTGCCCCTCAGTGTGACATGGAGGGTAGTGCTTACCTAGATCTCGAGGATCTTGTGCTACTGATAAAATCACTGATAATGTCTCATGGGTTTGATGGCCTCACAAAGACACAAAAAATAGAGAACAATTAAGACAAATAACATGAGAATACGTTTAACAGCCATTTACTGCATACTACATGGCAATTTGCTGTATACTATCTAACACTGGCATCATGAGCTTTAAAATCTTTTAAGTACTGGGTGTTGTCTTCTTCTCACACATTTGATGTCTCCTCCAAATGGGGAACTCCAGGTGTTCCTATATTCCTTGTTCTGTGAAATTATATTCTTCAGAAGTGAAACTGTGACATTTTGCTTCAAAGGTTATTAAAAGGACAGCTGAACCCAGACTACTTAGAGAAATAATGGAGCTGGTCAGAATTTTTCACTATGTATTAACTGTGAAATGTACTTGAAAATTGAGAATTTAATTAAAAATCAGTGTTCTTACCTGACATAGCTGGAGGGTCACTGAGCAGCACAAGAATGCAAATGAATTCTGGACTGCATTAGTATTGGCTAACAAGCCAAAGGAGATTGTAATTTCTCACAGAAAGCCCAAGAGCTGAATAGAAATGCACTGTGTTTCCCAGCCTGCCAATAAGTAAAGCTCATCAGATCTGTTTTTCTACTTTTGTGTTCCACTCTTGTGTCTGCCATGGGGAAGGATCTGGAAGGGATGAGCAGGCTCTCAGGCACTGCTAAATGCCTGCTTTTCATAAAAGTATGAAGCAGAAGTGTTTTGTTTTCTGCCACATTTCACAGCTTCTGCACATTAAATGCCTTCAGATTCCTGCAGAGAGTTAAATCTGGTGTGCAGGCTGTAGCAGGTAAACAGGGTACATCTTAACGAACTGCCAAGTAATAACATGAGGGAACTTTTTAACATAGCTTTGCTTTCATTACTCATTCTAAACATCATGACTGCTCCTATAGCCTCTAAGCTCTGAAAAAAAAAATCAGTGTTTGTGCCTGTGATTTCTGATGTAACATGGCTAAGAGGCATGGAGACACAAACCTGACCCTAATTTTGCACAGCTGAGTCACAGGCACTTACAGAAAGACTGGGTTAATTATTTTTTAATCATTTGTTATTTTTTTAAGAGAAAGGAGAAAATGTTGAAGGGCTACATTTAATTAGAGAAGATGTTTGGTTTGCACGATGTACCCAGCAGGGTGGCACTCTTCTGGCAGTGCTTTGTCAGATGCAAGGCTCCTATTTCTACCCGTTGTTCAAACACCATCTGAGAAACAGAGAAATCCTGCTCAGAATACTTTAGGTTCTCAAAATAAAATGTGACAAGTTGGTTCAAGCGAGCAAAGAGGGCTTGAAAGGGGTATGCAGGGAAAAGGAGGGTGATGTGGCTGTAGTATTGTGCTTAGTGTGACTTAGGCACATGGTCTTTTAAGAAGAGAAGCAAAAGACCCCAACTAAACAAAAATACCAGCACCTTCTGTCAGCTGGCATTTTGGCATGGACATTATGGTAGTAAAAGGGTCTTGAAATTGACCTGGGGGAACCTAACTAATGGGGCTCCTACTGACAATCAGCAGGGTTCCTTCATGCAGCTGAGAATCAGTCAGATATTCTCTAGGAAATGATTTTTACTCATAGAATGCAAGATTTCTGTCTTCACAAAGCATGAGATGGTTGAGTTGATAAAATTCTTACCAAGTTACTCACAAAACCCAGTATTTCAAAAACAGATCATCTCCAGGCACTTAAACTCAGTGACCTTGTTTGAAAAACAAGCATGCAAGCATAGGAAATACTTATCCAGTATCTTACTTTGCAGTAAACCAGGGCTGCATATTCCATCTGAAATTGCTGTTTCTCAGGATTTCTAGCAGGGTCACTTGCAATGCCACACTATCCCTTCATATGTTTCAACCTAATCTTTCTTCTTTCTAAATCAGCCACATATTTCTCCTCTAGAAATTTAAGGTTTCATTTTGAATATACTCATATCACTTGGACTAGCAATAAAGGAAAATGTCAGGCAGCTAATATAAGCAGCTAATGGTAAATGGTACGAAACAAGAGCTTTGGTATATGTAACCTGCTCTTATTCACCTCAATGGGATATTAAGAACGGTATGCCAATTATGAGCCTAATGTTACTTCATACAGCAAAATTTTAATCTATTTCACAGTTGTTTTTTGTAAAAACATCATCAGGAGATGACTGCAGTAGCAGATGTAAAGGAGAGATGCAACAGGCAGCTTGCTTCTGTCACTGTGGATCTCGAGCATTCTTTGCCAAAGTACAGATTACTCACCAGAAGCAGAATATTCTCCAGCTTTTGCACTGAAGGACTCAGTTGCCTTCTATTCCCAAGAATCACATCCATATCGCATATCTGTGTGTCTCTTTTGAGATCATTTTCACATGGCATCTGCAGTACAAAATGCAATGATACCAGACTGTCCGGCTGACTAACATCTAATTCAGCACTGGCTGTATTGTTCCAGGCAATGGCTCATTTTTTATATCCTTATAGATAGTGTTATCTGGCCCTGGGTTATTTGCAGACTCATGATGATCTATTTCTTAATATGTAGCATAAATAGGCACAGTGTATTGTGCAGCAGCACATCAGTCAATTTGTCATATATAGTGGAGCATCTGTATAATGGTATCGACACAGGAGCCAGGTGTCTAACACTATGTACTAAGGGGCTAAAGGCTCGGTTGTGTGGTTTTTTCTTTGTGCTAAGGCCTAAATTAAAGCAATAAGCATCTTACAGAATCTGCAAAAGATTTTTGTGGAGCTGATGGGCTATGAAGGATACTTGATGATCCTTGGAGTCCCTTCCAACCTAAGCCGTTCTATGATTCTATGATTCTGTGATTGATTCTATGATTCTATGCTTGTCATTAAATTCAAAGGGCCACAAAATGCAAAAATGAAATCTGAAGGTATCAAGCCTTTGGAAAGGGAAGGAAAGGATCAGAGGGCAGCAGGGTGAAATAGCACAGAAGTAGTTTCAAGGTGTCTTCCTAGCTTCAGAAGTTCACTATGAAGAACCTCTGAATGGGAAATAGGGCAGGAGGAAGAAGAATGAAAGCAAAGAAAAATTATTCTGTTTGGCAAATTCCTTTGCAGCACTAGAAACTCAACAGCTGACTGCAATGAGCAGTACCAGAAATTGCATTGATTCTGCATCTTTTACAAATGCAATGACTGTGCAAAGAGGCCAGCCATGTTTTCTGTAGGCTGTAGATTTAACAGGAACTCAGGTCGGGGGGGAGGAAAGGGAGGCATGAGTGTATCTGAAAGACTAAGGCTGGCATTCATAGTAGGGAACCCCAGATATCTCTAGCTTAGGGGCTTTGTGTTCGTCACAAACCTGAAGTTGATAACCATTCTCCAATCAAAAACATGTTGTAACTTTCACAGATGTATTCCTCTCCTTTCCTACACTCTGCCATGAGCGGAAAAAAAAAAAAGGCTGGGAAACTAAGGATTTTTAATGGATTCTTTTTTTTTTTTTTAATAAAAAGAGCACAAATAAGTAAGGAGAACGTGATAAATCAGATCACACAGTTAGTTTGCAATAATGAAAGCAGGAGTCACAAAAGTAAGTGAATAAATAGGTTACTAAGTAAATAAATAAATAAAGCTGAAAATACAGCAGAGTTCATTTATGAAAGCATAGGCCTCATTTGCACTGTTCATTCCTCACTTATATATATATAAATTACAGCAGCATGTCTTAAATACTTTCCGTGGCTATTTATCTTACATTATTTTCATGGATCTAACCTCTTTTCCCCTCTCTGAGGCATTGTGGCTGGACAGTCCAGCTGGGATACAGCTGCATACTGTCCAGCTTTGATGAGCTATAAATGTTTTCTTTTGTGTTAATGTGGTGACATTGCCCACTGCTTTGGTTTCTTGAATGCTGGTTGGTAAAAGGCAGATCTGAAATCGTGGAAACTGCTCTTTTTAGTCAAATGTCGCTCTCCTGCTTTTGTATCAGCAGTTTCTAATTAAACTGCACCACTGGAGAGGACCTGAAGACCATTAAAGGTGCGCTCAGGGTGTCCAAGAGTAGAAACACAATGCAGGTGTTGTTCCCTCGGTGCCTTTCAAAGTGGACCGGTCAGTCCCCTCATTGATTAGCAATTGTGCTAAATGTCTTATAAAAGTCTGACCCTAATACTGCTAATACTTTTGGTCAGCCAAATAAATTCCTTCAAACTTTCACAGTGGAAAAAGCCTTCTATTTTATGATTTTATAACCCTGCCATTAAAAATCTTTGAAACAGCATTCCACCCCCAGGTTGCATTCTGTGGTTATGAACTTCATTTGATCACTGCCCCATCAATTTGACATTAACTGCTACAATTTACAACTGCTCTGGCTTCCTACCTATTATTGTCGTACCTCTGCAAGTGCAAAAAAACTGCTGCCCAGGGGAAGTCTGAAAGAATGCAACGTCTTGTTAAAACCTGAAAGGCCAATGGGGGTGGGGGAAGAACCTCCTGGAAGAGAAAACCAAAGGTTTGATAATGAATAATGCTTCATTCTCTGCTGTGAACACGGGTGACCTGGCATGTAGACCACAGCAAAGTAGTGAATAATTCACTGAGAGTCATAGACCTCCTGGTAGACCACAGCATTGCTTTGTCTCACAAATATGTTCTCCCACAGAACAAGGCCCGACAGGATGTTTCAGTCTACAAATGTTTAAACGAGAGGCGGGTCTGACAGGGTGTGCAAGGGGAGTATCGTGCATTTGAGCAAGCCAGTCTGCATGACTATTTTTCCATTAGCAGTTGATTGATAATTCTGTAGGAACTGCACACGAGGGCAACATACAGCAGAATGGCTTTGCTGGAGCTGAGACATGCAGCTCATGTCCGTTTTCTAACCCGCACCGGGAACCAGTTCCACCCTCCAGCATGGACATTTAGGCATCATTAATTGTCTGAGCCAAAACCACAGGAGCACAGCCAGTCGGAGCACCAGCTGGGATCCAGGCTGATGTCCTGACCTTTGTGCTCATATGAGGAAAGCGTCTAAAGGAGCAATTGAGGCTGGAATATGGTTCCAGTTTCCATGTGAGTTGCTTGCTTTGCTTTCATGGGTTTCTCAGCCTGACAGACAAATCTGGGGCCAGGTTGTTTCTGTTTTAGTTTGCAAAGGGAAAAATACTCCCAAGGCACTGAAGGCTGTTAGGCCATGCCTTAGTGCTGCCTCTGAGCCCAGCACTTTGAGTGCAGGCTGGGCTGTGCTGGGAAAGGGAGAGAACAGTGCCAAACTCCCTAAATCCCAGCCCTGATACGGCTTTCACTTGTGTTAGAGAATACAGCCAGCAGGCACTTTTTGTTAACTTGCACGTCATACTGTTTATAGAAGCTTTTTGTCATTTCTTTGTTGCTTTTCCATCTTTGTAGCCAGAAATATTTAGAGACTAATCTCATGGCATATCTGAAGTTTAAACTGTTTGGTCTGATAGGGCTTCTGAGTAATTTGCTTCTATATCCAGACCTTTTCATGTTACCTTAAACTTTTAAAAAAGATTTTCTGATTTCTTTGTGGCTATTTCCAGATAGTTAATGCCTCGTCTGTGCCTTTCTTCTCTGATCCCAGATGATCTGAACTATTCTATAAATTCCACAAAGATCAGCAACTGCTCCTAGATTCTTCCCTCTCGCCTATGTCCCCTGTTGTGCACCTTTGATAGATCTTTTTCTGACCTACCCACCAGTGCTTTGTCCTCTCAGTGAAGGATGCATCTGAGCTGCCCACTTCTGTGACAACAGGAGGAGGCTGAGATGCAAAGCTTCAGTTTGGAACTGCATCCATTGGGCATGGGGCAGCAGGGTGAAGAACAAAGGTTCTGCCCTTGACTTGGTAGTTGCTGTGCCTGGCTCAGGAGCTCGGTGGAATTATGGCTGCAGGATGGCACTGTGCTTCAGACATGGATGCCATCTCCAGTGCATGTGGAGAAGAGGCAGGAACCAAACCTGGGAAACCACAAGAGAAAGCACCCAAGGAAGGCCCTTGGTGAGGTGTAACCTGTCAGTCTCCTGCCCTGCCAGCACTTTCTGCTGAGCACCACAGACACTGGGTTATGCTTAGTGTGACTCAGTTTCACTCAGCATCACACTGTATAGAAAAGAGACAGGTCCTGCTATTGTGTTTCTGTGTCAAAAAGCTTTGAGCTTTTTCATTTGCAGGTCATCGATCAGTTAGAAGGCAACAATTTGTTCTGAACATGGCCCATCCAGTAAATACAGGTTCTACACAGCCTGCACTGCGTGAAGCACTCACAGTATCCCAATTTCACAATGAACCAGAGAATCATTTTAACTGTCTTCCAAAGTAATAATATTCTCGATTTTCACTGTATACTACAAACCTAGCAAAAAAAAAATCATTTAAAAAATGAAGCCATTTTGGTTACAGTGACTGTATGAAGGTGGCTGCTCCACCACTTATGGTACTTTTATTCAGATCAGACTGGTTCTTCTCATACTTAATACAGCCATAAGTACTTTATAATATCTGACATTTTTTGAAAGGGATTTAAAGGGGATTTTAGAAGCTACCTAATGTGTACACGCTTCTGCTGTAACCTTATTATTTTTCCAGTCATTGACATCACATGGTCTCCTGCAAATTGGCTGGTTGAACACCACTTTCTCAGTATCTTTCCTATTATTTCCAACTCTTACATACCCTCAAGCTGAGAGGAAACTTTGAAGGCACTGCTACACAATCTTTGTTTATTATTTGGAAAAACTTTGCTGTATTTCCTTTGGCCAGATTTTTTTCATTGCGACTGGAGAGCGAAACGTCCCTGTTCTTTCCAGTAAAATAACCTTTAAAATACAATTTTGCAACCCACAATGGATAATAGCAGATAACTCTGCTATTGGTATCAAATAAGCCTTCATATTTTCCCAGTCGACGGCTGCCTGGCGACTTCCACAAGAATTCTATCCGAGAACAGACTTACTTCTTGTTCAGCTTCCAAAAGCAAGACACACAGCTTGGATCTCGCTGCTCACTGTCTCCTGTTTCCCTGCCTTCTCCAGGGCTCTGTTTTGGCACTCAGCTCCCACTGAAATCCAGAGGAACCAAGAGCAATTTCAGAACTCACTCCGAGCACTAAAAGGTTTGGCTCCATCATTTTCAAGGACAATCTGCGCAAAATAGAGCTGTGATCCTATTTTAAATGGAGAAGCTGTGAGAGTCATTGCACAGCATCTCCCACAGATCTTAATAGGTGTCCCATCACCTTCAGCAGAGCCAATGCAGTACAGGCTGCTGCACTGAGCAATTTTAGATCTGCTTCTTTTTCAAGGTGTTGCCCCTGCTGTGCGGGCATCACTCTCTATTACTGGCATGTTAATGGGACTTCATCTACTGACAGTACAGATCAGATTCTTCCCATAGCATACATAGAGAAGAGCTCTGCTTCTCCCTACCCCTCAGAAACAAAACTGACAGTATCTGACCTTCTGCCCTGTAAAAATAGCATGTTGTTCTGAAAGTCAAAATGCAAATAATTCATGAATTTAGTAAACATCTCTACTGGAAGAGAAAAATGGTAGGCAGAACTTGAGCCTGCTATTTTTATCTGTGTGCTTAGTTGATCATATGTCATTCTTCTCACATAGAACTAAGTGTCTTAAATGCAAATAGCCAGAGGTTGCTGTACATTTTTTGCCGTTTCCACAGCTGTTCATTACAGAGCTCAATAGCAGCTGACAGCAGGTGAATATGCGGATGATGCACCGTGGATATATTCTGTTAAATAGAATGAATAAACCATTAAATGATCTTATTTCTTGATATGCCCTGAATGCAACTTTATCTACAAGCAAAGCAACATTAAATTCTGTACAGCAAATCCCTTTTGTATTTTGCAGCGCATCATTCATGCAAATGTTATGCTATAATCTTTTAAGCAATTATATCCTCCATTTATTTTTAATGATTAAGAGTATCCTTTTGCTTTTAGTTCTAGACAATTGAAACAAGAGTGTATGAACCTAGAATATTAGACTACTCATTTTGTAAATTTGGTATATTATAACTTGTTAGAGCTGAGTAGCAATGAGTGACAATGTATCTTCCCTTTTTGGGAATCAGTATATCTTTGAAATTCTCTAATATACTTGTTTAGCTGTATGCCTGTATTTCAGCATTTCTTTCATAGGAACTGAGAACCATTTCTAGAGTATCATTTGAGATTCAATATATATTGCATGTATGTAATGCATGTACATGTGTAAAATATAGAATAAAATGCACATTTTAAGAAAAAGCAATAAAAAGATTAAATAAAACCCTAAAGCATCATCTCCAAACAATAGCTACAGTATAAATGACCACTGTCTAATCTAGGAATCTGATATATCATCTGATTCTGGGTTTTGAAATGTCTCTTTTGAATTCACAAGGTGCTGTTTTCTACAGAACTGACCAGTCCAGGTGTAGTTCTGGTCACCCTGTCTGCTCAGCAAGGGATGTGTTTTTTTCCAGCAGTTCCAAATTTAATATCTTTAATATTTCGGTACATTATAACACAAGTGTGACCCTCTCCTGGCCCAAAAGCTGCTTGACCCTCTCCATGAGAGCATGGGAGACATATATGGGTATTGAGGAAAAGCAAGAAGAAATGCAACAGTGAGCAATTCTGATAGCACTGAAGGCCAGCAGAGCAGAGGCTATCTGACATCATCAGGAGATTCAGATCTCTTTCCTTGTGTGCAAGCAGAAATCAGCGCGCATATTTTTTCGTGTAACTCAGTAAAGCTCAGACACAGCAAGTTTAGCTAAATTCGAAAGTTCTATGCCTGTGAATTGCGATCCCCAGTAAACCAGAGCTTTCTTATCCCTCGGCCCACATGAAAGCTACACTGCAAATCTCCATAGCCCGCCGCTATTATATTTTGTGTGGAATTAGGTTGCTCTGTACAGCTGGCCTAATATTGCTTCTTTGCAGCCAACTGTGGGCCAAGAAATGGAGAGAGAGAGACTTAGTTCATATTAATCCTTTGTTTTCTGTCAGCTTCTGGAAGATACTGTGTGCTCTATATTTGGAGTTTTCCTTCTTTAGAAAACTCTTCTGTTACCAGCTTCCAGGGAGCCCTTTTTTCCAGCCGTACTCCTGCAGTTTGGCTTAGGCCGCGATTTGATCTCCTGTGCTTCAGAGGACAGCTGTGCCATTTCTTTGTAACAAGTGAAAGCCATGAAAAAGTGCTTGATGGTTATCTGTGGAATTGTCACAGGTTTAAAGGAGAGGTTTTTGCTATTAGCGGAATTAAAGAAGTCTGTCAGCAGAAGCATTTAACACACAGTGATAACAAGTTCTGAGCATAAAGAGCATAAAGCAGAAGTAACATGTAGGTTACAAAAACATAAACTAGATATGATTTATACATTAAAACAGATTTCAGTAATGTACAGGGAAGTTGCATTATAATGAAAAACAGACACAAAATCGTCTAGCTATATACAATAGCATAGATTTGTGCATGTAAGGACTATCATAAAAAATGAACGTTGAACTAAACCCAGTTAAACAGACCAGAAAACAAAGAGCAGCCCTGTCAGCATACCAAGTTTCAGTAAGATTAATCTGTGTTGCAAGTGTTGTTCCCAATGTATCTCTCTGCTCTCATCCATCATCTCCCTCCATGAAGCCAACATGAGCTTGAGGCCTTTTGCTGCCGACGGCAAACTGGTGTATGTGTAAATATAGACTATTTGTCCAGTCCCCCATCCACCATTCACCACACAATAAGTAGCCAGCAGGACGCTTTGCTGTCCTCTCACTGGGAATATCCAGCCCTTCTCCCACTCTTGCGTTCACCCCAACTAACTCCCGCTGTTAAAAAAACTCTTCTAGAGTCCCACAGAAATCAGCAGGAAATACAGGGCTCTTCCCAAGTAAGGAGGTATTTAAGGCACTATAAGATTAGCTCGGTCTTTGTAATGAGCTTAACCCAACCTGCTCAGTTCAACAGTAAGTAATAGTGATACTTTTCCAAGTCCTTATGGACAGCACTGGTCTTGGATGTCAGTTCTGCCAATAACTCCGTATTTCCCAGTTCCATGGCAGAGACGAGACAGAAGATGGATTTCTCCATGCTCTGCCCCACGTTGCAGCTAAGATGCCATCTTCTCCCACCCTCATAGACCTCCTATGGTGGCATCCCCGATGTCATCACTTGCGCAGAGGAGGACTAGTACACATCCCACAGGAACATTTCAGGTGTTAATTAATAAATGCTCAGAAAATGTGTGGAATCTTTCAGGCTGAAAAATGTGTAAAAGCTCTCTTATAAATATTGTTCTTATTTTCTATATCAAGATACTACATCTCCAGAGGCTGCCACAGTTTTAAAGTAGGTCAAAATTCAGCTCTTAATAAGGAGAGTTGGGAGCTCTGAAAATTTCCTCCAGATAGAATTTTGTATGGCGTAAATTAAGAAACGTGAGGCTCACACCTGGCTCTTCATTGCAGCACCCACCCTGGGATACATGCTGCCCTCACGTCCCTAGTGAGGGCTTACATTATAAGCTGAATGCTGCATATTGCAAGCATGCATTAGATTCATGCCCTATAACCAGGCAGAACATGGGCTGTTCAAATCCTGCACAATCCAACCAGTATGGCATCAACCCCTAAAAGAAATAAGTGGCATTATGCTTTTCATTTCCATTCTGTAGGAACAGACACGACTGAGACACAGGGTGTTTCCTGGGGTTAATGATAACCTGAGGTTAATGGTTTTTGGCTGAACTTTAGGCCCTCAGCTCCCCCTAACCTGTCATTAATCCCCAGGAAATGCCTGAAACCAAGCGTATTATTTAAATCTGGCAGCAATTAATTTATCTCTGGACCTTACAGATGCTCATATTAAATTAAAAGAAGGATGATTTATGGAGGCCGCCAATAATGTCCAGATCTAGGCAAAGATAGATGTTATCCTTAATATTTAAAATTCAGGTTTCCTTTTTCACTGAGCCATTGCTATCAGCTGTATTAAAGATTTTTATTTAATTATTCTACCAAATAGAACCTTTTCCCCAATTATTTCTTTTAAAAAACACTTTGTTTAGTTTTTGTATCCTGCTGGCTGCTCAGATTTCGTCTTTTGTTCTCCAGGAATATTTCATGAGCATCACTCGCCATTGCATCTGAATCAGAAAATAAAGTTATTTTTAGCAGTGTAGTTTAAAAAGAAGCAATCAGAACAAGCGCAGTAGCATGTGTAAGAAATAAGAATTATCCTCCAGCTCAGCAGTAGATGTACAAGTCTCAGGCATAATAACAGCTGTGATTTTATTTCCATGTATGAAGAAGATAGGGCGAAATCATTGTATGAAGTTGCCAGTTCCCAGAGAGCCAGAAGGTGAAGCTGTGCATTGGTTTCAGCGCTCGGAGGTGGAGGCTGCCAGCAGTGAGCACAGTCTGCTCAGACGTCTGAAGCTTTACCAGAGCTCTTTGTGGTGTGGTTTGGCAATAGGTACCAGTAAATCAGAGACATGGACATCAATACAGTTGGCTCCATAATTGCAAACAGCCATAAATCCAGTTAAGCTAATCCGTGTACCAACTGAAATAAAATCCGTAATCTCCCCTCCTTTCTCTTGTTCAGCTTCCACTTTCAAGTCTTATCACAGCACCGTGCCATTAGCTGTAGAGATAAAATGGAGTCTTCCAGACTCCTTAAAATCTGAATTTCTGGTATAAAAGCACCTCAAGAAAAATACTTGGTACCTTCCAATTTAAAGGTAAACTACAAGAGGCTGAAAATCAGCCATGTGGATTTTTAATTCCTTTGCAAAGTGTACATTCTTCGTGATAAGATGGTTACTGAAGAATTGTACTGTATGCTTTAATATGTCTGTAAACTGATAAAACCAGATCCCTACACATACACATGCAAAATGCATTGCAATATGAGTTCTACTGACACACAGTATTACTCCACTTTGAGATTAACAGGAACAATCTTACATGTGTGTATGCAGCCACACATCTGGCCTCGTGCACCACTTAGCATTCCCTTTCCTGATATCAATATCTTCTGTATATTTTTTTCCTTTTCTTACCTGTTGCCCCTCAACAATTTCTGGTATCCCAGCCATGTGTGTTGCCCCGCTTAAGGACTATTTGAAAGAGTCAATTTGCATGATCATATTCTAATGGGTGTAAGAGAGTTACAGCAAAATCAGTATAAAATGCCAGCCAGGGGTGGTACCCTTTGGTTGTACCTTCCCCTTTCTTGTGCAGTCATTCACAGTGCACATTTCTTCCAAGATGCAATCAAGCAGCTTATGAGGCCCATTGGTGTGCTGAAACCTCCTGTTCCAGCTGATACAAGCAGTTCTGTTTTTGTTCTCTTGGAGTAGGCAATGTTTTAACCTTGACTGAACAGCGAAAGTGCCCACAACATTTAATGAGGTAAAGACAGCATATTTCTAGTGTTCCAGTAATTATGTAGAGCGCAGCCTGTGCCCTGTATCATTTAAGAAGGGCTTTGCCATCCACTTCACTAATCCTGGGTATGAAAGACATGGAATGTGGTATCATGCATGTTCTAGAAACATCTACATGGCAAGACTCAAGTTCAGTGTTGCTTACATACTGTTTGGTAAATGAATACTGTTTAAAGAAAAAGAAGCCAGATATGAAGCTACTACTACGTTTCTTCTGGTTTCCTGATTTTATGCCTTCTGCTATACCAAAATCCTTCAAACGTGAGATACTGAATCAGCAATTTGTACGCTCAGATGTGACTGAAGCTGTTCAGAGGACAAGGATTCCATTTTCCTGTAAATTTCAAGGTTTCAGAATTTGTTTTCACTATTCGGAGGAATGAAAACAACCCCTTCAAACATTTTTGCAAATGGAAATTGTTATGAAATGTCTGTTTCTGGACCAAAAACCTAATCTTTTCAGCTCAAGTTCTTTATCCTCCGGCCATAAGTGACAAGGGAACCCCAGGCAAAAGTCTTTCTCAAGAAATGTTTGTCAAAACTGATACGTTGATACATTTTGGCTTTGATAAAGTGGCATATTTCATTTCAATGAAAATATTCTGACCAGCTCCAGATGTGATTCACTTATTCAAGTTAAGTAAATGATACACTGTGAGAGTCTGAATACACCAAAAATAATAGAATAATGTAGTGTTCTTTCAAATTGGCAATGTTGCATCTGAATTCCTTTCTTTATCTGTGGGACAAATTCAAAAAATACAAACAAATTCAAATAGTAGAAAGGATGTTAACGTCCATCCAATATAATATCCTGGCAATATTGCCCATTTCCTTTAAAATCCTGAGGTCATAGGAAAGTGAGGTCTGAATCCAGCTTTGTTCTCTTCTGAAGAATGAGTGTGCCTGGAGCATCCAAGAGAATTCCGTGAAACTCGTCCTTAATGTTCTATAATAGAAGGGAAACTAAAACTTCCTCAGGTGGCCATTTCAATACTAACAAGATTTCCTTATCTTTGAAAATGTTTTCTTACTATCTAACCTACATTCCCTCAATGAAGCCTCACATAATTAGTTTATGCTAAATTGCATTTTAAAGAACAATTGATCATTGTCCTCTTACCCAATTATCTGTACTTTCTAAACTTGCATTTTGAAGAGAAGACCAAAAGACATGATTTTATGGAATGGTTTCTGAATCATGCTTATATATCCTGATTAACCAAAAACCTGGCCTTGGAAGGACACTGAATTTTGAGATAAAAACTTCAACTCCCAAGCACACTACCAAATTATTTGTTTCAATAATTACATTAGCTTATATTCCAGTATTCAAGCTATGTTTTCTACATCAGGTTTCAATTTTTGCACCAACTTGAGCTCCATTTCAATAAGAGGAAGGCAGTCAAATCATCCTCCACTTCACCAACTCTCATTGACATAATGATGGCTAGTGCTACGTGAAGGTCTGACCACCTGCGTATGCCATGTAAGCACTGGGTTGGCACAGCCACCAAATGAAGGGAATGCAAGATGGCTAACTCCTTGTGAACTTCACACTTAACCCAGCGTGGAAATCCCTGCCTGAACTACAGCTTTAAGTATCAGCTCTGGAATTTCCGGAGCTATCTGACGAAGTGCAGGTATCACAGCAATAGCCCCTGCCAAACCTTAGCGGTGATCCAAATGTCATTTCCTCCTCAGTGTGCTGAGGAGATTGGTATGTTATCAGCCTAAACTAGAGTTAAACCACAGAGACCCAGAGCAAAAGCGTGAGTATGAAAGCAACATGCTCAATTTTTTTTGTTAACAGCTTATTTGCGTTGTTTTCAAAACAAGAAAAGACCAAAAATCACTGTATTGATTTTGTCTCAAAATCTATTCACAGAAAATGTGGCTGGGCCTTTGGTTAACAAGGCTCTATTAAGTCAATCAAAGAAGATAACTTTCATAATTGATTTGAGATGTTTGCCTAATGAATGTAATTGCAGTATCTACTTGATTCAGAAGTAAAACAGTTTGGGTGGAGCTTTAGCACCAGCAGGAAACAAAGCCCAGTTCCCAATTTCTACTGGGAACAGCCCATCCAAACTCACATAGATCAGAAAATCTGATTCCTACATCTTACAGTTTTCTCTTCAAGAAGACTCTTGGGGCCAATGGAAACATATGAGGTTTCATGTCAGGTCATTAAATTGCCACTCTTTGTCCTTTGATTTAATTAAAAATCTTCTTAATTATGCAGACTTGCAGCCTTCTGTGCTGCAAGCTGAAATGTAAATGAATGGAAAGATGAATAGTTTCATATAATATCTGTAATAGAAAAGACAATTCTGTCCTCTTACCTGAGAAGCTAAAATTCGATAATCCATCTCTAAGTTCACATAAGCATCACCTCACAGCATTTAGATTAACTGCATATTTAGACATCTAGAAAATGTAATTTATAGTTTCTGTACTACAAATATTCCCTAAAAAAAAATCATCTTCTCTTTTTCTTTCCCCTGAATGTTGTTTAGAATGGTGTATATTTTAAAGGACAGAACAACATCACACAGATCATTTTGATGTTTTTAGACATGGCCTAAATAAGCACAAAAGCCAATTGATACTGTTCATAATTCAATATCCTCCTTTTTTATTCCTTTGGTGAATAGGAAAACAGTTAGTCCCCTGGCTACGGTCTACTTTTTAATATACTACTAATGATTTATTATGGTTGTCTCTCAGGAAGAAGAATAAGATTATTTTGCATTCTTCCTCTGCTGACTTCAGCAATATGAGCAGACATTTTATTTCATTTCCACTGATACCACTAAGTTCTAAAATCTAAGAAAAACATGTGTATTCCTTGATACCACTGGAAACTAACATTCAACCCAGATGTCTGCGTTCTGCACTCTTGCATTCTCCATATGTATTCTGTTTTAAAAATCTCTGCTTTGTGTAGATGGTAACATACTCAATTACTCTTGGAGTATTTAGCTCTTCTAGACATAACATCTGCAATTCAATTAAATGTTTCATCTATTTTCTTCATATCGTTCCAGGATATAAGCCTTGATTCTGTTAATCCAGTGCTGATGCCTGTTTCATTCTGACAAGGACATTTTGTGATTGTTTGAAACAATACAATGCCTGAGAATGAAAAGAAAAGAGAATATTTTGACTTAAGAAAAGCTACTATGGAATCAGATCGGTGATTGCTTCATAATCACAGATTTTCCCTGGCAGACAATTAGGGAAGATCATATATATAGGATTTCTCTGAGGGCACTGAAATGCTTAGTTTCTGTTCCAGTTTTGAGCAAAAGAAAAATTAACAGCTCTACAGCTTACATTTCTGCGAACAGTTTGTTTTTTCATAGATTTTTGATATAATTTTATAATAATTTCTGCAATAACAAGTTGTAGCTTTCAAGTATGGATTTGCAGAAAGAGATCTTACATGAATTACTGTGGAGCAGCCCTGCACTGAGCAACCTGCAAAAACAGGAGCCAGTCCTTCCACAGATATGCCAAGAAATGCCTGCTTATCCCACATAAGTGCTTTTGCAGGCTATTCTGCATCACATTGAGTTATATATGACCTTGTCATAATGGTATCTAAACACATCCAGACATGAATTAAGTGACAGTATTAATATCTGCCTCATTTTCTTTCACCCTCTGTCATTGCTTTCTCGTGAAGACAGCACTGCACACAGTGAAGGATATTTATGCCTCCTGGTGCATTCGCTTTATGTGGCCGGTGCTTGTAAGAGCCTGGTCAGCCTGGACTGCCCATGCTCCACATCCAAGCAGGTCCCATTTCTGTAGGAGATGGTCCTCATCTGATGGTCTGAGAGGTGCTGGAGAAGTAAAACCGTGCCACGGTGTCCACCTCCCAGGCCTGGGCCTCCTCTCCAAGCCAACCTTGAATACCAAGTGGCTTAGTTACAAGTTCTATACCCCAAAATTGTGTGTCCTTTGTCTGAAATAAGTGCTCCCTTCCCAGCCCTACTTTTTTCCCTCTATTCACTTGTACTGTGCTTTTAGCTTGCTAAAGCAACGCACTTTGTGCAGGTAAGTACAAAGGACAAACAGTTCACAGAGGAGACAACGTGCGACAATAGCACCAAGTGCTGATACTGAGGGATTAGTGTTTTATATTAGGGACTAGAACAAATTATTTTTTCTGAAAGAAAGTCTGCTTTCTCAAAAGCATAAAGTTTATATAATAGTCAGAAATTGGCCAGTTCAGCAGATTTTATACACATAAATGTTATACGTAATATTTAATGTTTAAATGTTCCAAGTTTACTCCAGTGTAAAGCTTTCCTTTAAAGAGTAATTCTCACCCCATAATTCACTTTTATGATTTTCTTAGGGCTTTAAGTGTAAAAGCTCAATCTGGTTTTGTTTTATTCTTTAAAAAAAAAAAAAAAAAAGAAGACAGACAGAGCAAGTTAATTTTAACATCGAATCTGCCAAATGAGCATTGTCAGATCTGAAGCTAAACATGTCACTTTTGCAAACGCACACGCACTCACACACGTGCATATGCAGATACACAACAGCTTTTTAAGTCTTAATGACAATAGAAATAACTTCATGCGAGTGGAAGAAGGGAGGCCCTGGCTGGAGCCGATGACTGCAGCAGGCTGTGCTCATTCTCGGGCTCCTCTCCAAGCCTCCCTCAGGCCCTCCTATTTCACATCTAGTGTAAAGATGTTTCTCTCCCCCAGATAGTTTCTCACAAATCTGAAGCTCAGGCTTTCCGCCAAGTGCTGGATCTTAGGTTGAGTCCTTTGCCTGACCGCAACCCGTTTCTTGTCCCATTTGTTCCCTTGCTCTCAGAGGGCTGTGGCAGGACAGCTCCTTCCTTCCTCTTCCCCTCCTGCCGTATGTGCAGAGAACTCTCATCATCATGAAATCATGTACGTGCTTTCTCAGATGTTTTAAAGTTGACCCGAAAGAGGACTTGATGAGGCTGGATGAGGAAATTACAGCATTTGGACTGCAACATTATGAGATTACAAAACAAATTTGAGCTCCTCCCTGGATCCATCAAAGCCATGGACTGCTCTTCTTAGAAGAGCAGTAAGAATCACTAACAGCAGTGCCTGTTTCTTCCACTGTCCTCTTTCTCTGACAGCCACCCAACATGCAGATATATCACGAAACCAGTCCTTTCTTTCCCCTCAATATGTGATTTGAGAGAGAAATTACTCCCTGTGTTTTCTGTGATCTGCTCCTAGAACTGCAAAACCAAACCTGTATGTGGTTGGCAACACAAGAACTGGCTCTGCTAGGATCTCAGGCCATTTTCTCCTCATATAAACCATGCTGTATTTGGAAGCTACAAATGAGAGAGGTTTCCTCTCTCATTTTACTTTCTATTTAAAAGTATTTTAACTCATGTACATGCTCGCCATCAAAATCCTGTAGGAACGTGATTCAATCTCCCACCCATCTCTGGAGGTGCTCCAGCACAAATAGTGGCAGCAGCCACTCCACTGCCACTGTCCTGGAGTCACTGCAATCTTCTTCTTGCAATAACTTCATTGTGACTTTGTGTAATAAAATAATGTGTAGGAGTTCTCCAGGAATATGGTCACAAGGTTCATGACACTGCAGAAACTCAGAATAGCTTGTAGATTCCTGCAACTCTTGGGCAGCTTACAGCATCAGGTGTTATTATTCTTAGGTTATTCTACCATTTTTCTTTCACAAATCCTTTAACAGAGGTTGATCTGGTTATGTAAATGTCAGCTTTCCTACAGAAAGAGAGATTTTTCAGTCAAATGCGATATGCCAAAGTCACCAAGGGCAGTCATTCACACTGTCAGAAATGAGAAAGAAATAATCATTGGTCTCATGGGATTATACAAGTTTCCTCAAGTCACGTAGACCCACAATTATCCACGCTACTTATGTTTTAGTTCATTTTTCAAGTGAAAAAAGTTTGTCCTGAGTCAAAATCCAAGTGCAGTTCCGGGAACAGTGTACTCCAGGAACTCTTCTCCTCCTCTGCAGGAGGTCTGGTTCCTTGTAAGTCACACAATACCTGCTCACACATAGGTAAGCAATGAGTACCCTCAGCATCATCTTGTGAGAACACCAGCCTGCAACATCACTTTCACATTTGAAGTTTTCCACTGAAAAATAACAAAAATATACACGTATGCGCACACACGTACATATGTCTCAGGTCACAGAGGTGCTAACTGGAGTCTGTGGGCTGGACTGGAAGGGACGCTGTTCTTTGGAACATTTGAACTGTTCATTCAGTAATTGGATGAGGCATGTGATAATATAAAGAAAAACATGCAAACAGCACAACAAAAGAAGTGAGCTAAGGTTGTATGAGCATCTTAATTTTGGCATTTCCTAGCTTATATATGGCTTCAATTTCAATTTTATACGTTATTTTGTGATGAGAATTCCCATACTTCTCTTAAAGATATTTCTCGGCTGCAGCTTTCAGAAAAATTGATTTGAAGAGCTCCTAAGAGGGTGCACACCTTCCCCACAACACACTTGCTCCTGGATCCGAACCACAGTGACTGGATAGTTCAGTGTGTCACCATAACAACAGCTGAGTACTTGGGTTTAAGTATTTTTTCTCTCTTCTTCTGTTCAAGGAAGCATCAGCTGAGTCACAGATTTCACACTCTTATTCTGAAACAGGCCACAAAAACAATTCCTGTCCATGATAGGCGATGAACCACTGGCCAAAACCAAAAGGTAAGTCTGCTTAACTGTGCTATTATTGTCTGATCAGCTGAAGCGTGTACTTTTGACACAGTGTTGTTACCTTTTGATTTAGGTGCAATTTTTTACAATTTCATTTCCATTTCAAGCAAATTGTTGAATCACCTTAAATAAATCCATCTATGTAACAGATTTGCTGTATCTATAATTTTAGGGAGATTTCTTATTCTAGAGAGCACGTCTACTCTCTAGATTTTCAGATGAGCTCTAAAATCTTGGTTCCTTTACAAACAATTCCTTTACTGGAATCAAATATGGGAAAATGTTTGATAATAAAAGATTTAACTTGAAAAGCTCATACTATTCTAAGAAATTGTCAGATTCATTTTATCACCAAAGGGTTTAAACCAAATCTAATGACAAAAGCAGTATTCTTATTTTCAAATTATTAAAATGTCTTCGATAACCAAATTTTATTGATGTAAAAAAATAAAATTAATCAAAAATGTCCATCACCAATTATGTATAGAACTCTCCTGGTATAACACACATCCTACAGACAGCAGACACTAAGACGCACACAGAGACTGAGCTTGCTTCTGTAATTTGGATACTGAAGTATACAAATAATGTTGAAACACAGTGAGAAAAAAAAGTCTCAAAGATACAAGACACGGTATAATGTAGAAGGCTTCTTCAGCTTTGTCAGATGAAAACATCTGGATTAACTTAATGATGGAAGCAGTTCTGCCATTGTCTGTCAATATCCATACATGTCACAGGGCTGGGGTACAAGACAAAGTGTTCACAGAAATCATGTAAAAGCAGATGTGTCCCAAGTCCTTGTGCATCACACCACTTCTCTTGATCAGTTGCATAATAACAAGGATAATTTTTAGTGTTCGGTTTCAGATCCTCACTGGAAAGCCAGGAGAAAAACCTGAATGCTGAAATCTTGAAGAACTGCTTATACCTTTGAAAGTTCTTTTATGCTAGCTCAGATATCAAGTGTATATGTCAGTCAGTGAAATTCTAAATGATGTTCTCTAGCGTGAGTGGCTACAATGTAGACTGGCTAAGGCATAGATCAGCTCAACACAAATCCTCCTTTGGCTTCTATACAGCTGAGACCACAAGTGAACACCTGTAGGAGGATTATGTACAGATGTCTTCAAGGATTCAAAGAAAAAAGAGCACTAAGAAAAAGAAGGGGCTCTGTATTCAGGAAACTGTATTTGGACTGCTTCAGTCACCAGAGCACTGCAGAAGTCAGATGGATTTGTCATCCAGGAAGCCACAAGCGCTAACTCTGCTAAACACTGTGAACCACCGCCATGCCTTGCCTCATTTCCTGGTTGGAAACAGCATTTGATTAAGTAACTGAGAAGATAAATTAATTAAAATATAAGAAAATATTTTACAAGATTGTCGAAATGTTCTAACCCAAAACTGATTGTGTAGATCTAGAAATGATTTACGCAAATAGGGATCATTCACTGCCATCTTTCAAGAAAGATCAGAACTCTTAAAAAACATAATGCAATATATATACTCACAACTATTTTTTAAGATAGACCAATTTGTTCATAACATGGTCTTGGTTAAAGTAGTTAAAAATATAGGGCAAGATTGTCTGGATGAGACAGAGATTACCAGGGGCATACTGAAGCATGCTCAAAGTTTAGAATATTAGTGAGATTTCCATGGAAATAAAAGTTTCTTATATTTTCCAGAAAAACTGCAAAGGGTGAACTGTAGGAAATGTGATCTGATTTCAAAGAAGGATGCTGCAAATACAATTCTTTGAAATTCCCTCTCTGTATCTGACTCCCTGTTCATCTTACAATTTCCCTTATTGCACAGGGTGATATGAAGCTTTCCACACTAAATAATGTAACTTCAGCAGTACATTAACAGAGCCATCCAACTCCTAAAATAAACAAAATAAAATAGTGTCAGTGAACTCCACTCTTCCTCAGGAAATCCTTTAAAGAATGACAAGCAAGGGCTTTCTGTTACCAACAGATCTGCTGGATGTGACTGCAGGACAAGGTTTTGCACTTGGTCCGGAGGAATCCCAGACATTTATACAGACTGGAAGGAGAAGTCCTTGAGAGCAGCCCTGAAGAGAAAGACCTGGGGGTCTTGATGGATGAAAAACTTAACATGAGCCAGCAGAGTGCCCTTGCGTCTCAGAAAGCAAATGGTATCCTCGGCTACATCAGAAGAGGGGTGGCAGCAGGGACAGGGAGGTGATTATTCCCCTCTGCTCTGCTCTTGAGGCCCCATCTGGAGTACTGTGCCCAGGTCTGGGGCCCCCAGTACGAGAAAGACAGGGAGCTGTTGCAGAGGGTCCAGATGAGAGCTGGAGCACCTCCCCTAGACAGGCTTGTTCAGCCTGGAGAAAAAAAGGATGAGGGGTGACCTCATTGCAGCCTTTCAGTACCTAAAGGGAGCCTACAAGCAGGAGGGGAGTCAACTCTTTGAAAGGGTAGATAACTGCAGGACAAGGGGAAATGGTTTTAATTTGAGGGAGGGAAGATTTAGGTTGGATGTCAGGGGGAAGTTCTTTACAGAGAGAGTGGTGAGGTGCTGGAACAGGCTGCCCAGAGAGGCTGTGGATGCCCCATCCCTGGAGGTGTTCAAGGCCAGGTTGGACGGGGCCCTGGGCAGCCTGGTCTAGTATTGAATGGGGAGGTTGGTGGCCCTGCATGTGGCAGAGGGATTGGAGATTCATGATATTCATGATCCTCGAGGTCTGCTCCAACCTGGGCCATTCTGTGACTCTGTGATTCTGTGACTAAAATATTCTGTTTTACTGATCAGAACGAGGCTGACATGCCTGTGCGTGGTTGTGAGTTCTGACCACCACACTTTTTACTCCTCCATACCACACACTGGTGAGAGTCCTGACAAGAGACTGTTGAAAATTGACGATATGGAGGGAAATATCATTTTCTGAGGGGAAAATTGCTTGACCTGTGCAATGCTGTTTGCCCTTGTAGTGCTGATGGCCAGTAACTCAGTGCTCTCAGAGGCCATGGTTCATTCTATTCACCACAAGAAATACAACATCAAAATCCCAGATCAGATGTCTTCAACTGACACGAGTTCAGAAACTTGTTCTTCAATGATGGTGTTGGTGGCAGTGTTAATATGTGAAGGAGGACAAGGCATAACAGGGAGGTTTTTCTTATTATGCCCTACTCCCACATCCTTCTTAATATTTCTTTAAAATCCCAAGCATGCATTTCTCTTCATTATGAAAAATGCATTTTAGGCTTAATTTAAGGCCTAAAACTGAAATACTGCTTACTGTAATGCTTTCTTGAATCTTATTAACTTATGAACTCTTGGTGGGTTGCCCAGCACTCAGAGCATATTTTTTGTTATTTTCCAACCTACATCAAAGTGTTGGTTTCAAGGGCTCGAGGTGTTTTTTTTTCTGTAATTTTCAGTAAGTGAAAGCTTCGAGAATAATCTTCTAATGCTAGTCATGTGTGCTATAACTGCATTTCTCTCTTTATGCTAACCTTAGCAGTTCCTCTGTGCATAACCCAGAGGTGAAACAGTACTCCAGCACTAGACACAAGTGATACTCTGGTCATCTGATATAATTTCTTCTCGAAACCATGGGAAGTCAGGAGGAGTCCCATAGCCAAAATGTTCCTCTTACAACAGCTCAAAGACAGTAGTGGATTCCAGCTGAACTCCAGGGCACTGCAGTAAGCATGACATGAAGTTTTTCTTCAGGCAGTCACTCCTACACCCCTACATGCAGTAGAACTATCACACCCACATGCAGCAGAACTACATGTGAAGAGCATGTATAAATGCAGTTTGCTCCACGTCTGGCAGCATTCATACTTGAAGATGAATCACTAATAATATGGATCTAATGCAAGTGCATGTTTCTGATGGTGGCCAGCCTTCCTTTGTCTCTTATAACACCAAGCTGTATGACCAGCCCTCTCCCCCATGAAACAGATGAAGCCACAGCCACAGGGTATATATACTGCTGATAGGATTTGGAAGGCTTTGTGAGCTGCATATCTAAGACTCCAAACTCTACTTCAGTTTGTCTTGGACAACATGTAGTTGATCACCAGCCATGTGTGTTTTGAACCATATAGGGCAAAATTCTCTAAATAATGGTCTCTGTCCTGCAGTGTCCCCTAATCCATCCCTGCTGCAATGCTGCTCAGTCAGGGATGAACGAGCACAGAAAGCCCCTCTGCCGGCTGGCAGGAGCAGGACCACTGCTGCACGCTGCACAACATCAGCAATGTCTTTGTCCATATTCAGCTGCTGCTCAAACCCAAAACCGGCACATATTTTGCAACTGCATTTTGCCTCAGCTTTTTCTGGAAAAAACTTGAGAGCAGGAGAGCAGATTTTGATTCTTTTTACCATGATTCCTGTCCTGGCTGGAAGCAAAGCTTCTTTTTATAACATTTTCAGATGCACTGCATGGCTAATGGTACAGGGAAGACTTCAAGTAGCAGCTCACAATGACACCAGCAGTTCTGAATATTTACTGCCTCAGCAGGAGGCTGCAAATCCAACCCAGCAAGCCAGCAGCTCTACTCTAAGCAAACAAACACTCTGCCTTCACTTCCCAAGGGATCAGAGCTCCTCAGCCTCTGGCCTGTGCTTTGTACAGAAATAAAATACTTACATCTGTGAGCCCCAGAGGTCTGTTTGACTACAAGCCATCCTAGAAGCAACCTGGGGTGGATTGAAATAATGGGATTGCTGTATGTTTGTAAATGAGACGGAGGAGCCACAGCAGCTTTCTAATACAGATCTTGGATTAAGGGCAGGTTTGCTAGCAACAAGAAGTGTGGACACAGGGCTTGCTCCCTGGTGTTACCACAAAATATAGACATATGCTTGAGAGGAGATGGGAGGGAACAATTTTACCATCTGTTGTTCAGCTTAGTCAGCAATTTTAGTACATGTTGGGTTATTCTACATCATGTGCATTGTATTGTACATCTCATTTTGCACTGCAGCTTCGAAGAAACGCGGTTCTTGATTCAACTGGGGCCAAAGGCACTCTCAAGTGACCCCAAAGGCAGGGGCAATAACAAAGACAAGAGCTAATCCTGAAGCACATTAATGCTGAGCCTTCTTGGTTGTTCAGTCCGCATCAGGATGAGAGGATTTGGCTACAAGCAGTTTGTGGAAGTATGACTCTTTCAGAAACAGTAACTTGTTGAACTCTCCCCAATTAGTAATCAGTCAGACTTCTTTCATTCTTCTGAATTACAGGTAGTGGCACAAAAGGGAGTGAGAAATCCATACCAACACTTTACATCAATTAATTCCAATAGTGCCTAGGAGTTTATGTGTTACTAAACATGCTGAAAGGTTACAGCAAAACCTCTTGCAGAGATGTGTGAGATATTCTAACTAATTACTTTGTTTCTACACCAATCCTTAGTTTCTTTCACAATTTTATCTGGCATTAAATCATTCCTTAATTTTTCTAAAATTGTGCAGCTTTTTAGGACTGACAAGTTATCTTCTATTAATAATGATGCAGTGGCATCAGTAGTAATGCAGGATGTACTGTGGCCCCTTCATTACAACAGCCAAAAGCTGCATGCACCTCTGACTTCAGTGTAATGCTTCTACCCACCAAGGGAAGGTGTTCACAAGCGAGCTCATGATGGTTTGTTGGTCTGTAGCACTGGAAGTTCTGATTTCAGACAAAGTCTGAAAAGACAGTGTCTTACTATTTACTCTGCCATTAATCTCAAGCTTGACAGGCTTGTAAATAAGCCCCAGTGAAGGATAACATTTCTATTACGTCCATTTTACTTATGAGGAAAGGTGGGCAGAAGTGCTGGTGCACAGATTCTAAGACTTGCTTCATGGGCTTTTAGGAGTAAGACTTCAGCATTCATTGCTATGGCTCACGGACAGGAAAGCAGATTGTCAAAAGACTGCAGCTCCTGGCCCCATGTCTTCTGAGGCCTGGATAAAATGCAGACCTCAGCTGCTCCTATCTATTATTTGTGTATTTATGGGGTGTCAGTCTCTGCAGCACCAAGAGAGCAGACTAGCCCGAGGCTTCAGACTCGGCATCCAAACAGAGTTCAGAACCCAGGAATTCCTCCCTTCCATTCCCATGCTCCATCTCCTCCTCTGCAAGACATGGAAATAACAACGAAGCCCACGCCGCTGTAATCTCTAGGACATTTTCATCTGTATAATAGATGGAAGTGTTCTGTCACTGCTGCCACTAAATGTTTACTCATCTTGTCAACATTTCTACAAGAATTTTATGATACAAAAGAGCAGTGCTGCAATCCTATAAATCAGGAGACTTATTTCAGGGTTGCCACAAGAAGGCAACTGCATTCCACTTCCCTGGTATGGACAAGAAGGAGTAAGAGAAATAGCAGGTTAGCATTTGGCCACCTCTGTGCCTTGCTCAGCAAGTGCTCTTCATTTTCTTTCTTCAGTGCTCCTTGTTTAACACAAAAAGTAAAAAATGCAGCTTGAGGAAGGAGCGTGGTAGTGGAAGAAGGGAACAACTGGCTTTTTTTTTTTTAATATTCGTTTGTTGTCCTTAGTGATTATCTTCTTTAGTAATAAAAATCATGTTGTGAGCAACAGAGGTGACCTTTTCTACAAGTCTTTTAACTTACAGGGATGTGGGAACCTCAAATCAAAATCTGCTGAGAAACCTAGGAAACTTAAAACCTTTATTCTCTCTCTTGCCTAACTCATGGTTAAAAACAAGAGGACCAAGGGTCTCCTAACTGAACATAATCTGACGGTCTCTGAGATTGCTATCAATATTCCTTTTCCAGTTAATAGCTAGAAATAGGCATCTTGGCTAGTGCCTATTATTATTATTATTATAATTGTTATGCTATTATTATGCCTAGGAGCATAAAACTTTGTTTTTTCTTTTTCTCCAGAGGTTATTGAAGGGCTTTTGATGGCCACCTGTACTACAGTCCTCACCATTTCTGGATTAAGAACACAAGGCATGCAGTATACAGACCTTTCCTTCATGTGCTTGAAATAAATATCATAGCTTATCATTTTGCTGTTCTCAGCCATAACAGCCCAGCTCCGTGGGTATGGCTCAGCCACAGTTTCTCCTCCATGTACCAGAGCCAACAGCCAAAGCTCCACAGAGCTTTCTGAGCTCTTCGGTCCCCCTGCTAGCTTCTCTACGTTCTTTGCTCTCACCTAAGCACTCATCACCATCCATAGCTCTCGGCAGCTGGTGGCCCTGATAAAACAGGTCAGCTGCTGAAATTCTTCAGATAACTTTTGACAGTCCATTTGGATCAGCAGTCTCCAGGAGTAGTGCGTTTCTGAAAGCCACACTCAGTTTATACCCCAGTGCAAATGGCTAATGTTCAAATATGTCAAACAGCTCAGGATTAACTGTACTGGAAAGTATGAATTTAATTTCCTCTGTTTAAGAATTAGAAGAGAAGCTTGTTTTCAAACTTCACATTGAAGAATAGTAATTTCATTTTACTTTAGGGTTGTTGGGGAGTGGGGGTTGGTGCCATGTAAGGTATTAATTCACCGACATTTTTAAGCACACACAGTTTTAAACAAATCAGTATCCCTTAAGAAAGTAAAAACGTGGATACTGAGCTATACTTGTGTAGGCAAGACCTAGAAATCTGAAAAATCATTTCTAGTTTGCTTGTTTGTTTGTTTTTCTTGCACAGAAATAAAAGCAAAAGCAAAACAATTGCATCTTTAGAAGCTATTCATGCAGTGCCTAATGACCTGACACTGAACTGCGGCACTGTCTTGATAAACTTTCTTTCCAAGGTACTGCTTGGTTTTACTGCAGGACAGAAAGAAAGCAAGCAAGGGAGAAAGACTGACACAGGGCTGTGTGAGAGGCCAGGCTCCCCAGTGGCACAGAGTGGCAGCAGCCTTCCCTGAGACCCGGCCCCAGTGACATAGTGTGTCTTTTCATTAGAAGAAAACTGCTTTTAAAGGCATCACAGCAAATCCTGAAGGACGCTCTGACTTTCAAAATGGGACCACAGACAGTTACTGTTTAACACCAAAATGTTATTAATTAGATAAACATTACATTTAAATAGCAAGAAAACACTTGAAGCCATTGCAAAAATTATTTTCTTTGCTGCATCTTTTCAGTCATGTTACTTTTCTGTAAGAAAGAGTTTTGCACCAGATCAAAGGTGCAAAAACAGCCAGAAACATAAACGGCAGTTTGGTTGCTCAGTACCACTCTGTGCTCTCAGCACTGACATCACCAACCAATGTTTACTCCTGAATAATCACTTTCTTTTTCACTGCCCAAAGATCCACAAAGTGCTGCAGGAAGAAAGCACAGAGTTCTGTGTTTGTGACACCAGTCTGCTCCCACAGCAGCCCGTGTCACCTTACATGTAACATCTTGGGCTAAATCCTGCTCTTAATTACACTTGATTCATGCTGTTGGCTTGCATACTTCTGCAGAAATTTAAGAGATGAGAGATATCTATTGCATGACTATTCTGGATACAGCTTTGCTCCCATACAAACTACACTGCATCATTTCAAAGAAGTTGCTCCTGATTTATATTAGTTTACCATATATCAGGTTCAAGCATGAAAATTATCAGGAAGTACTAGAGCCTTATTCAAAATACAAATATTTTCCCTCATTAATCAAAAAAGGTTGTGGAAAAAGTAAAGAAGCTACTTTATATTTGCTGATATGTGGGAACATTTGCCCGAGCACTAAATCCTCCTTTAAAGAAAAATAACATGTGCTAAAGCTTTAAAAGGAGTCCAAACAGAGGATTAATTGAGGAGATTGATTTCAGGTTTCTCCACCCTGGTTTAATAGGCTTTTTCCCAACCGAGTTTTGGGGAGTTCAGTATTTTAAACCACTTTCTCTTTACAGCAATAAGGAAGAAATCTGGGAACTGATTTACTGTGAGGATTTTCCATTGTACTCAGTGGGCATTCTGTACTGCTTTTTTATGTGCACTTTCTAGCTAGTATGAATCTGTTACGTTTTATACTTTGTATCTACTGGTATCATATATCTTACTTAGACAGTAAATACGGGAGAGCTGGAGCCTATATTAAAAAAAAAAAAAAAAAAAAAAGAAAGCCATTTCGTGCTGATATTTTACTGAAATGTGCAGCTCTTGCTTTCAGGTTGCCTGGGACCATAAACTTGCACATACACTGCTGTGCTTTAGGGCTGCTGTGTGCTAGCTGAGCAGCCCAGAATCAGATCAAATCCCAGAACTAAAAATCTGCCATCATATATGCAGCATTCGGCCACAGCCTAAATCCTGGTTTGGTTTTGCATCACGAAGGTGCAAGTCTTTCATCAGTCACGTTCTTTCTGAGCTGGTCTAATTCCAGACATTCACTCTTAAGACCAGCAGGAGCCAAAACAGAGAGGAAACATCTCCTTCCAGCTGAGGATGGGCTCCGTGTCCCTCCAACAGACAGCCAGGCCGTGGGCACATGGCAGGTGGGGCTGAGCAGCTGGAGGCAGACATTTCTCCAGCCCCCTGCTCATGGAAGCCGTGGCATGGAGCAGCCTGGTCCTGCTGCACTGCAGCTCTGTTTGCAGCACTGCTCCTGCTCTGTGCGCTGCGGTGTAACTCGGAGCAGCCAGGCGCTCCAGGCCAGCTCCTTGGCTGCACTACAGACCACACACCTAGCAGGCTTTGCCTTCAGCTAGCAGCAGCTACAGCGACTCAAAAACCAGGAGGGAAACATGCTTTCCTTAGCAGCCAGATTTTTAATTGCGAAAATGTTCTACCAAGCTTATTTAAGCCACGGGAGATGAAACCAGCAGGCGAGGGAGCAGCTCCCCAGAAGAGTATCCCAGGCACACCCCTTTCTCCCTAGAAACAGATATGCCCACATCATGGCCAGAATTTGCTGACACTGTGATGCAAAGCACATGATCTGGCCCTTGCACTACATTTTCTGTCAAAGCTGTACCTAGAATTTATGAAACTCTGGTGATTTTTTTTTTCTCTCCGTTCTGTTTTAGATCAGGCTGAGAATTCATCTGAGCATTCAAAGATTTTTAATATCTTAGGTTTTTGGCTAAGCAGATATAATGCTTTATTATTTTCCCATATTGCAGGCTTTCCAAAATGTACTGCATTTGTAAGCATAAGTGTATGGAGAGGGAGGGAAAAAGGGTAATTATACATGCTATCTCTTCTTATCAAAGCTGCATGTTGGAAAGGAGGGAGAAATTGAAGACAAAATGAGAATAAAATTTATTGCAGACACCATTTCTCATTTTAGTGGCTGAATGTCTTCCAAGTAAGTTTCCTTTCCCAAACTCTGTGAATTCAGAGACTGTGTAAGATAATTCTTGTAGGCAAGAATTCATTTTTTTTCAGTGCAAGAAATAATATTTCCAGTCTAACTCAAATAACAGGAAAAAATGGGTTAAGCCATATATCTGAGAACTGCAGCTGCATTATGACTGTGCAGAGAACTTTAGATTCCTGACCTGCCTATAGAAACCAGCTGGGGAAAAAAAGAAAAGACCATTTCTACAGGAACTTGAAGTAACGTGGACTTAGTGGTAGTTCCCATTTATTCTCCAAAAGCTATAGCATGTTCTCCTTCCCCCAGGGCATATATTAGTGATCTCCAAGGAGTCTTTGTCTGTCTTATTACACACCAGAACCCTGAACCAATATTTGCCTGCTGCCATCAGCTTCGAGCACCCAGAAGGCGCACCCAAAATGAAGAAATCTAAATGAAGGACTTCCTCATTCCTTGCTCTGAATGTTATGGGGACCTCCACTGCCTGAACACTTGTCATGATCTCCCAGGTACTGGAGGATATGACAAAACCATTGTGATTATCCAGGCTAGTTCTTGAGATCATAAAGACTGTGATACTTCTTTGAGTGTAGTTAGTACTTGAACTAGAACCTACTTATCGAGAAAGCTCTTGAACATGGCAATTATCCCATGCTGGAGAATAGACTGAACAAATCATTCCATTGGTTGCTTGAAACACAGTAAAAACTAACATAAAATCAGTTAGTTTCATCTTTCATCCATTGGACTTGGCAAATGTTTTATCAGCTGGGCTGCAAAGTCCTTTTGCTACTGATACAGGTGTTTATTGCTAGGTCAGACTATCCCTTAATTTTCTCTTTATTTAACTAAATAGATTTTCGCTGCTTTTCCACTCACTGATTCTTGTGATTTTTTCCCTGATTCCCTCAGCCTCTTAATATCTTCTTTGAATTGCATTTTTTTTTCCTTAATGCATTTTGTTTGATGTGAACAGCTTAATTTTTAAAGCACGAACTTCAAATGTTGTTGACATGGACTCTTGAAAATACTTTTTTTGTGCATAACAAATGCAGCTGCCATCATTACTTACATCTGCACTACAAGAAATGTTTATGAATGTTATCAAGTTCTTCCTTCTCTGAGACAATGGCTTTAAAATCTAATATCTCCATTTCAGAAGTGACCACTTTTTCAGTTAGATAACTCATCCAATTTTTTTTTGGTGTTTCAACATTGATAGCTCAGACACTGTGAATGTATGCCATTCAGCATTCATTCCCCTGAAGTAATATGTTGTTTCTCCTGATATAATATATGTTAATGCAGAGGAGTTGATTGTGTTACGTGAGATTTATGTTGCAGTGGACCATTTCAGGCACATTATCTTTTCACTGCCTCATAAGCATTGAAGATTCTTTGCTTCTGAGTAATCTGCCATGTAGCAATGCTCTTTCCATTTATGTCCTCTTCATCCTTACCCTGTAGGTTTGAAGCAAATTTAAAAACAGTCATGTGGAAGGATTCATTCTGCTTTATGATATTGACTCGGCAGAATTTATACCCAGGAACGAGTAACCAATTCTTCCTCTTTCCCTGTGTAATGCTGCAATATCAGAAAGCCAGCTTTTTAGCAGAGGGGCTGGGTGCATTGATGTCCCACATTAAACTCAAACCTAAAGCTCACATTTGGTTGTAAAACAGAATCTCTATGTGATGCAAGATCTTTCACACACATCTCTGGGTTTGTCCTAACACAACATTCATGTCTCAATCTGCAGGTTTTATCCTAAGAATTTGATCCTTATTATGTGCTTATATGGAGGGGTGAGAAATGCATAACCAGGATGAAACACTCAAGAAGTTAGCAAACCTTGCAATCTGGAGACAGCTGCTTTAATTTACAGGTAGAGAAAGTAGAGAAAGAGATTATCTGTGAAAGAGAAGTAACAGTTTGGAAGTTCCCTACTGCTGACTAGAGCAACAATAGGACAATACAGGGGACATTGTGAGGAACTCAGGAGGCTCTGGCTGCTGTTTTTATCTTGGAGGGTATTCTTTACATATTTTCTTTAATCATGGTCTTAGCAACTGGATTAGCAGCCTTGCATCTTTCCTTATTGCTGTACTTCTCAAAGAAATTGTACTGGTATGTTTTACAACTTTTCAGTTCTGGAAGTCCAATGACAGGATCTCTCTGTGACTAGGATCCTGCATGAGAGACACAAAGACACACGTGCATCTCAGGGAGTCAGGAGCAGCGCCCCACAGAGCAGAGCTCTTCACCATGATCATGTACAACCAGGAACCAGAACAATCCAGTCCAGTACCTCCAACAATATCCCAGAATGGGGTTGATTTCATCAGTTGTTTCAAGTTTTATGTCAAATGTTTCGTTTCACTCTCCTTGAATGTATTTACTGACATACTTTCTTCTCACCTTCCGCCACACCTTCTGCAAGTCTGGTGCACGGAGGAAGCGTTGCTTTGCACAATGACAGCAATTCAAAGGTGTCTGTGCACAAGGTCAGCCTTTCCCATGTGAATGAAATTCAAGAGGAGCAAGAGAGGCTCAGTAAGGCAAGGCCAGCAAATCCCTGATGGTGAGCAGAGCAGCCTACAAGGTTGCAGGCAAAATTTTGCAACCAGCTCTCGCTGTTTTGAGCATGAACTGCGGCTGAATATCTGAGAGCAGAGTTTGTCACTCTAACAGGTTTCCTGGATTCCTGGAGGGAAAATAGTTGTTCCTGAATTGTCAGTGCAAAGTAAAGCACTAATTGTACCACTGCTTTATACACGTTTTACATTACTCTTACATATTGCCTTGCACATGAAGCAAATCAAATCCATATCAGGCCTCCAGAAAAACTAAATGCAGGGGCTTAACTTTACATTTTTAAAATAGTCTACTCAGATTTAAAATGAATAAATAATGTAATTAAACAACGTAAAGGAGGATATTTGTCTTCTGCCCCATTTCTGTGAACAGTAAATCAGAGCTCAGTGAGCTCCTAATTTTGCTACTGGATAAAAGAAGAGGGACTTTGTAGACGCTTCTGTGGGCAAGCAAGTTCCCCAGATCATTACAGTGAGAGGAATGAAAAGGATCCCCATTCACACGTGCAAAGGAAAATACTGCTTTCTAACTATGAAGGAAACGTACTGAAACATTTTCCTAAATTCTGCAATTGTTGCAACAAGTTTAAGTGCATTGACTCAGGTGCTTTCCTCTGATGAGACTGAATGTGTACAGAATAAAATCAGGTTGCACTGTAGGGAGCCTCAAAATAATCCAAGGAGCCCAGTCAGCTCCAGTCAGTCTTGAGAGAATTTCTTTCCTAATTAATTTAAAATGACCAAGCGTGAATTTGCCAAATTCTGCTTCACTGACTCCAGTGTTTTGACTTTCTGAGTTTCTGTTAGATCGGGTTTAACCGTATAAAATGTATGCAAGGAAACATAAGGCTTATTTAGCTGACAGACTGGGAGACTTGACATATTTCCGTGTCAACCTTGACAGATAGATAGGCAGTGCCTGAGAAAATGACACCTAGAAAGGAACAAGGATGCCTTTTTACATCCAGGACCTCAGCCTACTTCATCGCTGACATTTCACAGGAGCAATTAATACACAAGGAGCCTTTCATGACGAAGAATGAAGAAGTACAAAACTTTGGCAGTGCTCCCCTCTCGCTTGACCTGGAGAGAGACTTGGTGATAAAGGGAACAAATTGTGTTGTGACACTCCAGGGAAGAGAACAAAACAGAAAAAAAATAGATCCGTGCTTAATTATAAACTGTTTGGGTTGCATGTTCTGTGAAGATGCGTGATATCTGGATCTGGGGGAAAAAGAGCAAGCTCTCAAACACTGCAAATATTTCTGATATTCAGAAATGCTGCCCACTCATTATCCCATTTTCCTTCTGTTGGATTTCTGGCTCTTCACCATCTCCAGAAAACATCATTTGATTTATTTACTTGTGGCTTTTATGTTTCTGTGAACTCCCATGTTACCAAGTTTTACAACTCCAATGTTTTCTGAAAATGTATTTCCAACTCACTCCAAATTGTTAGAGGAAGCACAATTTTATTTTGTCTGTATATACAGTGGCAGCACAGTGCCTTTACTCAGGAAGACAACACAAACAGTGCCAGGAAACACAAATAATTTGAATGAAGAATATGAAATACTGAAAATGAGACATGCATTTAAAACATAGAAAGTGAGGCCATTATTAATATAAATCTGATCGTTTTTTGCTTTGTTTTGGTTCTGTGGGTTTTTTTTACCTCTGTATTTTCCTCAAAAATTACTTTCAACAAATATTGAAAACCATTCACTGATTGATACTTAATATAAATAAAATGCATTTCATCTAGCAGAGAGAAGAGAGACAAGAAATACCTCTAATGACATTACCATATCTGCTTAACATTAGAGGTCTAGCTAAAATGCCATTTAAACATGAATGAATTCTGTTCCCCCTTTTGATTAAACAAAACAACAGCTACTTAGGTAAACATGGTGATGGAATACATTTTTCTGAGTGTGTGTATTATTTGCAAACCTTGCCTTTGTCGCTTCTGAACTGATTGCTGCAGTACATGCTGTTGAGGCAAAAGGACCTTAAGGACTATGCGACGAAGCATATCTAAACCATAGCCCTAATCACACCTGAATGCATATTCTCAGTACATGAATTTCAAATCTATCTAAATATTTGCACTCTGCTTATTACCACACTCATCCTATCAGCATCAAAACAATGACATGTGAGGCTATTATTTGTAAGTAATAGCTGCACTCGGTCATATAGCAGTGATAGCAAATAGCGATTGCCTCTGGAGAAGTGTTCATCCCTGGTGTTTAAAAATCCCCTCATCTTAACAATCCTTTTGAAATACTTTGGGCATTCAGAACAGAAAAATGATTTGTGATGTTAATGACCTTCCTGTTTGCTACTTCGGTGGAAGAGCATTTTATGCACGTCATTTTTTAGTATGACAGTCAAAAACAGCTTAACATAGAATCATCACAGAATCATAGAATGGTCTGGGTTGAAAAGGACCACAATGATCATCTATTTTCAACCCCCCTGCTATGTGCAGGTCACCAACCACCAGACCAGGCTGCCCAGAGCCACATCCAGCCTGGCCTTGAATGCCTCCAGGGATGGGGCATCCACAGCCTCCTTGGGCAACCTGTTCCAGTGTGTCACCACCCTCTGTGTGAAAAGCTTCCTTCTAATATCTAACCTAAACCTCCCCTGTCTCAGTTTAAAACCATTCCCCCTTGTCCTATCAGTATCAATCCATGTAAACAGCCGTTCCCCTTCCTGTTTATATACCCCTTCAAGTATTGGAAGGCCACAAGGAGATCTCAGAGCCTTCTCCAAAAACATGTCAAGACAAAGCTCACACGTCAGAGATCTTTGCTTTTGTCTGAGTCCAACTGACAGAGAAATTACCTCATAATCAGTGTTTTTAATGAAGAATAACACCTCTATTTTTACTGATTCTTAGAGATGCTTTTTCTAGGTATATTTCATGTAGATAAAGGGAGATTTTCCATTGATTTAAATGTCTACCAGGTCACTCCTGTATTGATGGAAATAATAACTCAATTAATAAATTCAAAACTCTGTAAAATCTGCAAAACCAAATCCTTGCAGTAATAGAAATTTATCCATGCTTCTTTGAATCTAAATTCTGGATTCCACACATACGAAATACATAGTATGATTATTGTAGGAAATAATACAGATCAAACTCAGAATAAATTTAGCGTGGGAATGAAATTTTACATTATTTTTAGGAGTATGTTTTAATTTTTGTAGCACTGGTGGGTTGGTCACATCATAATGGAGGAGACTAAAAACTATAATCATATCAGCATCTTTGCTTTAGACAGAAATAATGCATGGGGAAAAACAGCAAACATTTCAGGAGGCAAACATCATCTGTGTCCCCACATGTGAATAAGCTCCAGCAGATTACACTTCTGTACAATCACTACTCAGCGCCTCAATCAGGCTACTCACATTTTAATTTCAATTTGCTTTAATTGCCAGAATTGTAATTTCAAAAGAAATTATTGGTACAGAATCCAATAGTATTTTATCTTAATTGCAGCTCATTCTTCATGTCATCTATTCTTTGAGGATGATGAATAATTGATTTACATGATTTCCCACAATTATTTGATGAGTAATCAATGGCATTCAATCAATTTGTTTAGTGATCATACTTGGCAATTTACATTTAAGTGAAAGATTAAGATCTCCTGTGCAGTCAAATAATGATCTCTGTTTAAATCATGTTAGGACAGTAACACAGTGAAACAAAAGCTGATGGAGCTAGGAGTTGGCTTGACAAAAAAGGACAAATGGTGGGAAGCATTAGCCTTAACTTCTAACACTCTGGCTTCTCAAAGTGTAAATTTTAAGAGAATCAAATTTAATAACAGCATCAGTGGTACTTATTCAAATTAATATCTATTTCCTTCTATCAAATCTTTTCTGCGTGTTGCTTACAAATCTGAGTTGGTCTTATGAACTAATGAGCGAATAATCAAATGCCTCAGTGCACATGGGATCAGTCATATGCTTTCCAGCTGTTCCATCTCTCCAAGTGAGGACAACAGAAGGTTGTTCCGTCTCAGCATCTCCTGTGCAAATGGAAACATCTCCAGGCAATGAAGTGGCCACATTCTTGAGGAAAAAGCAGTGAAAAATCCATGCTAGCCTCTCAGGAGTACCAACAGAAGACTAATGCCTCGGAGGACTGGGAAACCTATTCAAAGGTCACTGGGTTTCTTAGTTTTCATCTGCAGCTAGTGAAATGCAGAGATTTTTTGCCATTATTTCTGGAAAACAATCAGATTCATTGAGACCACTCCAAAGGCAGAGTACAATCATCTGCAGTTGGACCGGGTACAGAGATGTTCGGCTGCCTTCCAGGAGTTGCTCCAACCCCACAGCAGCTAGCAGGGCTGTCTCCGGCTCAGAGGGAAGAGAACAACAGCGCATCTCAGGAACAGACGGGGATTATTTGCACGTATGGCACATGAAATGTTGTTCATTTCCTCTTGGTCACATTGCCCGTTTTATCCTAGTCCAGGGGAGATTACTGAGCTAGAAGAACTGATGGAGAAGTCTGTGACTGAAGGCAGGGTGTGAGGCCTTCTTGTAAGGATGACATTTTAGTCCAGGTGGAGAGGACAGAGAGATTTAAAAGCTATGGAAGATTCCTGGGAATGAAATCCATAAGGGTTTTTTTTATCAGGCCATGCACTTTTACATGAGTCTTTATGAAGACTCATGTAGCTGAAAATGTTACAGAGCCAAGGGTTGAGGCCAAAACAAATAAAAAAGGAAAAAAAAGAAACAACCAAGGAGAGCTCTTATACAGAAATGAAGGACTGTTGCAAAAATTAATTGGAAAAAGAGATGGCTTATCCTGAAACAAAACTTGACTGGAAAACCCAAGAGCTCAGCACCTCTCCCAAATGCAGGCAGGCATCTTGGTTCTAGCTCTGTAGTGGGATGAAATTACCTCCCTCTTGCCTGCATTATATCCAGGTTTGTAGAGGATAAGAACACAAACCTGGATTCTAGGATTGAGCCCTAGCTCCTCAGCCCTATGCCTGACTTGAATAGTTAGAGGCAGGCTTCCAGTTGCACTGCAAAGGCCACCCAGCCTTCAGAGAGGATTTGATGGAGACCTTTGGGATGCCTGTGGGTACAGAGAAGGAAAGTGGTGTGCCTGATGGAACTGGGGAAAGCAATCCTCAAAGCACTGAAATTGTGAAAACTCAGTTCTAGCATTCATTCATTTACAGTTTGTAAATCTGTTCATTCAACAGTTTGTAAAACTGTTTTTTAAGCCCGGGCTATAATGGCTGATAAAGAACATATTGCTAGATACAAGCCAAAGAAAAGAGTTGGTTTGATAAGAATCAGCATGGGAGTGTTTATACCTATTTCCTTCAGGTAGCCTACATTATTTGATTCCATAGTAGTCCAGGAAGGCCAAATGTAGAGCTAGAACAAGGTGTTCTCATTAGGTGTCCTCATTACTATTATTCACTGATGCGCTTCTATACAATTCTAACACTGCACAAATATTAACTCAACCTTATAAGACACATGTCATGAAAGACAGTTTTATTTTCTTATGGAAATAGGGAAATTGAGGCATTCCTATTGCTATTTGGAAGCAAAAAAAGGAAAAATGGCCATTGTACCCATCCTTAAAGGCATAGTAAGCAATAAAGAAAAAGTTTAAAATCCAATGTACAGTGTTGCAGAAAGTGAGGAACAGCACTGTCTCTCCAAAAAATCTCCAAATGATCCAAGAAGCTGCCCAGCATTTCACAGCAGTAAGCAAAGGTAAAGCAGAACAAAACAGCCCAATCTGACTTGATGAAAAGAAAATCCAAGTCTCATCCTTAATCTGATGCCAGTTTTATTCTAAGCTCACAGTATAACTACCATTTAGACAGGCACCTGTGGGGTGGCCCAGTGCCAGGATTATACCACAGTGCTTCACTCACTCTCCATTTCCAGAGACAAGCACTGTCTATGGCCCCATACCTTCACTGTTTTGGCAACAAGATGGCACAATCAGACCTGCATCTCCTGTTGTGGCTGGATCCAACATCTCCAGGTCACAGGATCCTGTACCTACGTGGTTGGAAAGGACTACTGAAGGCAGTTAGTGCAAGCAGGGAGAGCCTCAAAGCTTCATCGGTGCTAGGTGGGATTTCTGCTGCCCAGCTCACAAGCTGGTTTTACTCACCTATTTGCAGTTCAGTTGTAACTTTCTACATATAATTTATGCAAAAGAAGATTTCTGTGTCTTCTTGACTACCAAGGTTAGCTAGACCTTTCAGATATGAAAACATGGGATACTCTAAGAATAATAAGAAATAATAAAAGTAGTGACTGAAAGAGGTTAAAACTGGGAAAGAAGGTCTTACAGGCTGTTCCAGGCATTTCCCATTTACCCTTGCTTTCTGGGGTACCTGTGTGTCTATACTCACACTTCAGAAACTTTTCACACTTCACATATTCAAGAAGGATTCTGTAATGTAGGCTAAAAATTGCATTCCTCGCATGAAATTCATTATATCTGTCAGCATCACTTTCTAGAGAAAAATCCTAAATATGACACAAACGTTAGGATGTATATTATAAGTACATTAGGTAAGCACTGCCCAGCGTTCCATGCAAGTTGGATTTTTTACTATGCCAAGGTAATAAAGCTGAGGCTCATACCAGTATTAAACTTACATATTGCCAGGTTAGATGTCTTTTCTTGCATAAATATTTATGAAATATTCAGTAGCAATTTAAAATAGATGAATGGCTATTTTGGGGCATTTCCGCTGTGCAGATTTTCTTTATTACTGCTCACAACCCAGTTCAGGGTCAAAGCTGACAAACCTCCAAACTGTGTAGCCTTCGGGACAGTGAGAAGTGCATCCAGTGAAAACAGCAAACAGTACGTAAGGTCAGGATGCAAAACCAAAGAAAATGCAAAAAATTGATCAAGAATGTTACAACCCCTTCCTCAGTACTTACACTTGTGGCTTGCATTTTTTAATTAATTATAGGCTCAGAGAATCATTAAGGTCAGAAAAAACCACTAAGATTATTCAGTGCAACTACTGACCCATCCCCACACGCCCAGTAACCATGTCCCTCGGTGCCACATCTCCATGGTTCTTGGACACCTCCCAGGATGGTGATGCCACCCAATACCTGGGCAGTCAATTCCAATGCTTCACCACTCTTTCTGAGAAGAAATCTTTCCTAAAATCCAACTTGAAATGCTATCGCCCGCTGTTCGCAGGGTTACAGGTGCATTTTCATTCCTGCACAAACACAGTGTCGTGTCATTCCCAGTGAGGAGCTATGTTGGTAGTTTGGACAAGCTTTATTTCTGTCCATGTAGTGGAAACCATAGCAGGCTGCTCGGGAAGCAGTCGTGCTGGATTTGCATTGCAGACATGGCTGTGGTATGGGTAAATTACATTTCTGTCACAAGCTTCCCAGGCTACCCAGATGGTTAAGTAGAAATGAAGAGTTTATAGCTTAATTAGAGGCATTTATAAGTGAGGATCAGATAAACAGAAATACAACTTAAAAGAGGGCATTGGCCATAAATTCTTTCATTCCAGATTCAGATCTGCTAATACATGACTGTAAACACCTCCGACAAGGTTATTTACAAGCCAAGCAATATGATTTCCTATACCTCTGGAGCTTGAAGTGGGAAGAAGTAAATGATGGAAATCAAGCAGTGCTGCAAACACAGACTAAATATATTTAGATCTTGGTGATAAATGCTACAGAGAGGCTCAGAGAGGTGGCATGGGAGAATACAGGGCAGGGGACAAGGAGAACCAGCACAGCAGATGGCTGCAGGCACTTCTGCCACCACTGCTATCCTTTTCTTCTTTTTCCTTTTTGAAAGTATGCTTTCCCTCCTCCCCTCCACTCCCCCATTTCTACTTCATCCCTCATGTGTCTTCTTAAATTACATCAAACCTCATCCTGATGGCAGAAGCGATGGAGACTGCCTGTAAGGAGGTGTCACCTGTTTGCCTGTGCTTTCTTTGAAAATTCCACACAGACGCAATCTGGAAGTGCTTATTTTCAGACTTCACTCAGATTTAAGAGGAGCCGTTTGGCGATGCGGATCCCGTTCCCAGAGCCGTGCAAAATTAAGCACGTCTATACGGCATCGTTAAACAGCCCCATTCTCACTGACGCGGCCCAGTTCAGCACCGAGGAGGGGAAAACCGTTGTGAAGCCCCCAAACGGGGAGACAGCGCGGCTCGCGGGGCTCCCGCAGCGCCTCAGCGAGCTCCAGCGGGCAGCGTCCCGCCCGCCCCACCCCGCGGGTGAACGAAGCCCCGCCCCGAACGCGCCCCTCGGCCCCACCCCGCCCCTCTCCCCGCCCCGCCGGGTTGGCGGCAGCCAATGGGCGCAGCGGGAGGCGACGGTCGCCGTCCCGGGCGCGGAGCGGCGGAGCCCCATTAGGGCGGGGAGCGGGCGCGGGGCTCGGCCACTCGTAGCGGGCGCGGGGCGCGGCGAGGTTCCCGGCTCGTCTTCTTCCGCGCCGCCTCTCTGCTGTCAATGCGCGCTGCTGCGGCCCCCACCCGGGAGCGCGTCGCCGCGGCTCGGAGGTAAGCGGGGGCAGTGGGCGGGTGGCGGCGGTGCCCGATGACAAGCGGGCTGCTCCTTTCCCGTCTCACCGAGAGGGCCCCCGGAACGCAGCGGGGCTGTCAGCGCGGTGCCGGCGGGGCTGAGCCGCGGTCTGTCACCCAGTCCCTCGGGGCGAGCCTGGACGCAGCGTGCTGCCGGAGAGCCCGTGCGGAGGGCTTAGAGGATAACGGCGCGTTCTCCGCGGGCTGGAACCGAAAAGGCATCGCAGATGAACGAAAAGTTCGGGTTGCGTCACTCCGCTGCGATCGTCGAGCTGCCGGGGTTTGGTGCGGCTGCCCCTCTGCCCAGCTGCGGGGTTTGACGGCAGGCAGTGCCGCCTGGCAGGCAGTGCCGCACGCTCGCCCTCACGGCGCAGCGCCGCTCAAGCGCGGCTGTAGCGGTGCCGGTCGCTTAGCGGGGGTCTTGTCCCGGTCGGGCGGCTCCGCGGCGCTGCCCTCCGGCTGTGCGGCAGAAGGGATCGCGCCGAAGCAACCCGCGTCAGCCCGTTGCAGCCGTGCCGCCGGCTGGGCGAGGTGTGCGCCTGGGGACCCGACAGGGTTAATGGCTGAGCTGTAAAGATTGGAGGCAGATGTGGGCGAGAGCAACAGGCGGCTCTGGCTTTCCCTAATATCCTGTCGTATGATAACTCTGAAGAAGGTAATTGTTTAAAAAAAAAAAAAAATCTGTTTCAATTTAAGATTTATTAAGCAAGAAGAGCCCTGTGTAAACACCAGAACCCTTTCCTAGCTTAGAAAGGAAAGAAAAAAAAAAAACAACTCCCAAATGTTAGCGGGACTTAAAGGGAGCGAGTGCAAGCTGTGGGTGCATTGCATTGCCATGCCTGAGAGCAGGCAGATTATCAGCCTCCTTTCCGCTTCACCCTGCTTCTTGCGGGGATGAGGACATTTAACTCTGGCTTTTTGGAAAATGGCTTCTGTGCTTCTTTTCTAGCAAACCGGTTCTTTCCAACGCTTTGTGAGGCATTTAGGGTGCGTGAAAAGATCCCAAGTGTCCTCCCGGGGAGGAGAAGGAGCGAGAGGGCAGGGCCGGGTTCCACTCAGACCTGTAATAAGTGGGGAGTGTGCGTTTGTGTGCGAGGCAGAGATGTGAGGAGTGACTTGGCTCTCTAATGACCTGGCTTTGCAGAACTTCAAGAGTTTCGTCTGTCTCCCCCTATGGTTATAATAAGAGATTAAATGCGTTTGGCATGTTTAATTAATTAGCATATGAAAATCAGATGGCTTTGACTTTGTCATTGTTTTCCTGTGAAACTCTTCTACGCTAATGAACGTCTGCAGTTTATGAAGTAATTTAAATTGATTTGGTTCGTATTATGTCTTTGCTCCCCTTTTAATGCTTCAGCCTTTGTGTCGCAGCCTGGAAGTCTTCTCCCTTTGTACCATAGGTCTTGCACAACATATTGTCATCACTTACCGTGCACAGCTTCTCCCAGCACAGACAGAAAGCTGAGCTTCAACATGAAGGCACTGTTTGCTTGGGTGCTGGGTCTCGTGCATTCCAGGGGTAATTGTATGTGTAGTGATGAAGTGCATGTAAAACAAACAAAACATGCTGGGATTTGTTTTCCTTTCTACCACTGCTGTCCTCAAGTAGAGATGCCTGCTGTGGCTGCCAGGGCTGTAACCATGCATACCCCAAGACATCACTTCTTATTTTCATCCCGACAAAGTGATCTCTTTCTGTAATTCTAGGAAAATAGTTCTGCGGTCTTGCATTGTGTTAAGGATACCTGAGTATGTGCTAGATGTGTGTAATGGCCAACTGACACGTGTCAGTATCAACTTGCTTGTACTGACTGTGGAGCTTCAGCCTGACCAGCATTGTTATGTTTATGCTCTTCTAAATGGAGGTAAACTTGAGGTTAGCTGTGACCACTGGTATATACTCCTTGTGAGCCATGCATGCTTTGGTCCTGCTCCTGGAAGTGCTTATACCAGTGCATAGCTTTTACTCATATGCTTGAACTGTTTGGCTTAGGAGTTGTGTGATGGGAAGAAGCAGTGTGGAAGGGTGCAATGCGGCAGTCCCTATCTGCCCCCTTCCACCCTATGGCAAAAAATGATGGGGAGAAACGTGTTTTACGAGTTTTAACACACTGAAGTTATGATGTTTCTGGCAGAAAGACCAAGATAGGCTATCACATCACTTCACAATTTGCTGAAATTACATATTTCTCTTACAGAAGCAATTCCTTGGCTGGTGTCTGAAGGATATTTCCAGTTACTGAAATGCATTTTTCAAGTTCTATGCTATAATTCTTTGTATCTTGCTTGCTTATATTGTGCTATTGTGATCTTTTTTGTAGGTTGGATGGTGTTTTTTGTTTTGTTTTTCTTTTATGTAGAAAGTAATCAAATGATTACCAACACAAGCTGACAACTCTTCAGAAAAAAAACAACCCTGCAGAAGAATATGTTTAAGTGTACAGAATGAGTGAAGTGCTCAGACATAAGAGGCACAAGCCAATACAAACACTTGTAGTACTTCTAAAATATCTGTACATGGCAGCTTCTTGCTCGATTACCTTTTCTTGGCACTTTGCCTGGAAGGCAAACTTCTAATAAGTTCTTAAATACAACCGTAAGTTCTTCAGGATGATTTGGGGCCTATCAAGCTCAGAGTGCTGATCTAGCTAAGAGACCTCTGGTAGACGGCCTTTCAGGCAGGCCTTCCATTTCCAGTGGGTTATACATCAACAAAAACTGTGTCATTGCAGTTGTTCTGTGCTGATGTTGCGCGCTCCTGCCTAAAACATTGATTGATAGCCCCCAGCAGCTTTTGCTGTTCTTCTCTCCTTCCTTGTCCTTTCTGCTGTGCCCCCTCACCTTCCAGTTCCACTGAGTTGGCAAAAGCTGGTAAAAGTACTATGGAACGTGCTGATAGACTTCTACCTGCAACAGTTTAGTGTGGCTGCCCTTCTTTTATCAGAGCACTGATGCCACAGCTTGTAACTACAGTCTTTGACCTTAGAAACAATTGTGGTTGTTGTTGTTTTGTTGGTTTTATTTTAAATGTTTCTGGTTGCACACAATATTGGTTTTGTGGAGATGCCACGTGCCAGAAAAAAAAAAAAAAAACCCACTTCCAACCGCCTCCCAAATATTGAAATATGGTTGATTTGCTTTTATTTTACATAAGTTTTGTGCCTGTGATATTTTTATCCTTTTTATAGCATCGTGCCTTCTAATCTCGCACCAACTGGCCCCAATCTTAATATCATATGATCTCAGAACCAGGTTTCTCTGACAGCAGCATGCCAAAACCATGTCTAATCTGTGTGTTAATGCAGCATATACAACAGCTCTGGCTTCTCACAGGGTTTGATCACTGATTTGTATAATTGCAACCAGCATGATTAAAAAATCTGCATGTCAATATCATGATGCCTATAATAAAACCTGCAGATGTTTTTAAAACAGGGTGATGTCAGTCTTCAATTTTTTTCTTTTTTTAAAGAGTCTCTGCCGTCCAAGAATCTTCATTTCTGAAAGTGTTTGAGTGATCTGAAAGTCGCATAGATGTAGCTACAAATGTAGCAATGTGGACTTCCAGTCATTCCGATCTTGCATATTCTCGCACTGCAAGAGAGCTGTGTCTTCTCTCGCTAGTCTCTACGTATACATTTTTCACTTCAGTCCCTTGAATTGTGGTTGAACCTTTAAAGGTATCCAAACACATACTGGTATATCACTCCTCTTCAGTATTCCTCGTGAGAGCAAACAGCCCTCCTCTGACAAAAGTGCTGTAACTGTTCGGCTTTGCCCCCCTTCCTTTCCTATGATCTCCCCAATCAGTGAATTCACCATGTGACAGAGGTGGTGCTAGCTCAGCCAGAGCCTCCTAGCTGCTCGAGCTCTCCCTCTCAGCCAGCCCAGCACATGGCTTTTCTGACACTGCCTGCACCCATGGCCTATTGCTCTTGCAACACAAATGTGCAGTAACCAGGGGACAAACTTAAAGCCTCCTTGCACTTTCAAGTGTCGATCAACTTGTCTAACCACAGCAGAAGCTGAGTGCTTCAAAAATGTGTTTAAAAACCAGTGAGTGATTAACGAAGGTGTTTTCTGAAAGATCTTTTTGTAATCAAGTGTTATAGTTATGCACCCAGAAGTTCAAAAGTGGTTGTAGAGAAATTAAATGTTTGTGTGTCTGCTTTATGATTAAAGTATTTTGACTTGTATGACTTTTATGGAAAGGGGCTGAACTATTTTTGCAAGTTCAGTGTTTCTGTAGAAAAATAAAAGCTTCAGAAGCTGAGATGACAAGTCAAAATGTGAATATTTATACTCTTGTAAATGAATTTTATGGAAGCATTGAAGAAATGTCTGAACATAATGTATTTGCATCTCTGTATACAAACTGCAAAATGAATTATGCTAGGTCTAGAACCTCGCTGGTGAATTGCAGATGTCTTTTGTACATACATATGGCTTTGAGAGCTTTGAACTGTTTCCTCAAGCTTCACTCATCAGAAAGATCGTATGGATAACTTCATTGCGAGATTTTTTTTCCTCTCTTGTTTGCAAAGCATGTTGGATCTGTTTGATAAATATTGAGTTCCAATTCATCCAAGGACTGAAATGAGTTAGTTCTGTACATATGGAATATGGGAGTGAGATGCACGGAGGATATGTTTATAGTTAGCAAAATTAATAGTTGGAAGCGAATGCAAAGGAACCTAAGCCTAAACAGCTTGGCAGGCCAATAGCCAATGTATGTCTTTGAGCACTGCCAAGCATGTAGCAAGCATGCTGAGCTCTCATCTGTACAGAGGTACGAGAAACATGCCTAACTTCAAGCCTTCTGACAATGTTACCTGGAGCACAGTTTTGCTCTATCTTTGCAGTAATGTGGATTTCAGCCAGCATCTGCTGTGGGTACCGTTAGCACATGAAAGCAGTGGGAGCTGCCTGAAGAAGGCCAGCAGTTGTGTTATGGCAGCTTTTTTTCACAGCCTTTGTCCCCTTTTGTGAGGCATTGACTGACATGGGAAAGGTATAGGGGGTGGAGGTGAGTGTCAGTGTGAGAGTGGAGAGCACTTCATGGTAAGTGGGAACCCCAGTTATTGCATTTAAGTATGAGCTGCCAACAAGTTGTTGAAGTGCCATCTCTGGCAGCACTCCACCAGTTGGACACAATCCTGAGAGTACTCCCAGCAAAGGATGAGCTGTTGGGTGGGCTACTGAGCTGGGAGCTCTGCAACTATCGGGAAGCACTGAGCCTTACCCAGCCCTTCCTACAGTCAGGCTATTTGGGCAGACTTTGCGGGGGATTTCAGATGCTGTGACACTGTAGTTTAGCAGTCCAGGCTAACAGCCAATTGATTTATCAACATATGGTTTTTCCACTTTTCCTGTTACGTAAAATGGATTATATTTTTTGTGCCAGAGTAGCTGGCAGCTTCTTGAAGTAGCTGCTGCTATTTTGAACTTGACTGATGTAGCTGTATGAACTGAAGTGACCACAGTGACAAGTGGGCATCTGTTTCATTGTCGCGTATCTACAGCCAGTCAGGTTTCTATGCAAAATCTCTGCTGATGATCAGAGTTGTATTGTTTAGTTCTGAATCTGTCACCTTTTAGGCTCTAATTTCAATGGATTTGTTTTCAGTGTCTCTTTATTGTCTATCATGCTATGGCTATCATTTCTGACCTATTAGTTGCTAAGCACATCTTAATGTCTTAGAATTGGTGGTGCAGTGAGGTACTGATATTATAGAAACTCTTGACTGTGATATAATAGCACATACTTATACTTCCTAGCTGTCTTTTAAGAACTGGGGCAATATCAGGCTGCTGCTCATTTAAGAGTGAAGTTCCCTATTCTTTTTATTTCTTTATACAATCAGCATTCAACATTTAAGCAACAACTCCAAAGCATTTTGAGTTGGATATTCAAGAGATGCTTGTTCTTGGTTCTCTTTTTACCTTCCCACAGCACTAATTCTTTGACATAACAACTCTCATGGAAACTAGCAGGTAGATCTTGAATTATGTGACTTGTTTCTTCAGTCTTCAGTCGGTGAAGTCATCCTCCTTTGTACAATTCTGTGCATTTACCTTCTTCCTGTGTTGTTGCATACTAAATTAGTCAGTACTTAATGCCATTGTGGGAAGAGAATCCAGACTTGCTTTTCAAAAGGAAACTTCAGACATGCATATCTACTGGAGTGGGGTGGAATGCTTAAGTATGTGAGCTGCAACACCAGTTGTGCACACAAATGAGGGTGGGAAAGAGCATCTGCAAGCAGGCAGTGACAGTGTGTGTTCCAGCAGTGTTGGACTCTGAGCAATGGTTGACTTCAACTTTGCAGTAGGATGGTAGACATGATACAGAAATGAACTCATGTAGTCCCTTTTTGTGTTCCTTGCCAGGGTGGTGAAAGAGTTGCTTTCTAATCACATGCTGCTGCTGTTACCCAGAGATACGGTGATAAAGTGGTAACTTCAGTTGTGCCTTGCTGGTCAACTTCAATTTCAGTAGGCCCCCAGCAGGTCTGTACCATTAAGTTGTTCTGCCACCTCTAAATCAACCAGTACTTTGTCAGACTTGACTTCCTTGGTAAGTGTTGGTCTCAGTAGCTAATGTAGACCCTGAAGAGTCTGGGAGGATCTCTTATTTGAGCTTGGATGTGAGTCATTGTTAGGCACCGTTTTCTGGTACAAGAATAATTCCATCTCTTGTACCTCACTTCCTAACTCTAGTGAGAAGAAAGTCAGTTCTTTGCAAATGAAGTGGTCCTGTACTCATTCTATAGAATATCAGTAGGAAAATATAAATCAAAGATGTCTGTCAGAAAATCTAAATGTAATACTTCCATAATTTTGTTATAAAGCCATTGTAACAACTGGACATCTGACTTCTTCATGCTAATCCCAAGTCTTTAAAAAGAAAAAAAACAAACTGGATAAGCTGCAAGCTCCCCACCACCACCCCAGCCAGAGCCTCTATGCTTGCATTCACTTGTGTACTCTGTTGGTTTCACAGTTCATATACTTGTGTTGTTTTTTTAAATCTGCCCCTGCACTCTGGTGGGAAACATATCTGCAGTTTCCTTTCAAACACACAAGGCTTGATTCTCCTCTCACAATGACATAAATTGTGAAGAACTCTGCTCAAATCAATGAACGTAAAGACATGTAAAATGGGGTGAGAGAAGAGCCCAGCCTCTGCTTTCTATTTTTAAGTGAGCCTGGTTTAACCAAAAACTGTTCAGTGTGGCACTGTGACTTCATGTTGTAGATATCAGTTGCTATACTTGTTTCTCTTCATACATAATGTTTCATTTTCATATATAATATATTACAGCTAGTACTCAGAATAATGACGCACATTTCTTTAATACCACAGTACTTCTACGTCAAGTTTTGTAGTTAATAACTAGTATACTGGTAAAGTACTTACTTTGCTAGGATCAGACCCTACAAAAAAAGCCTGCAGCATAGCTGTATTTCTGTGCAAGTCCCAAAGGAAAGAAGGCTAGATTGACTACAGCCATACAACTTTAACTTCCTTTGTGGTTTTCTACTGCTGTAGTTCTCATCTGTGAATCGCGTTCCTTGTTATCCAGCTTCTAGATACTCGTTCTTCATAAACAACCCTCTTTCAGCTGTTGCTTTTCCTATGCTTGAGAATCATTTGGCTCCATTCTTATGTTTTGTACATACTCAAGAATTTATTTTAACTTCAAATTTTCCCTGAACTGCTAAGTACTTGGCAATAAACTTGGAATATCCGCACAGTTTCTGCCATTGCCTACATTTTGGTGGTTGTTCACATTTGTTTATTTTTTGGCAATGGATTGTGGACCTTAATTACCATCAGTAGTCAAATAACTGAATGAGATTATACAGCAGCGCTATAAAAACTGTTCACGCTGGCTATGATCTGTGTATGTGTGGATGTCTTTGAAAACAGTCACTTCATTCATTAACCAGTGCAGCAGGCTCCAACCCTACCACGATTTAGTTTTTGAAATTAATGCAGTGTTCTCTCCCTAACTGAAACATTGCTTTGACTGCTTCTTTTTACAGTTTAAAAAATAACATGAAGTAGCTGACTCCTGTAGTGTCTTTTAACTTGGAGTAGATCTAACGGCTTATTTGAATTTGTTGCTTGAATGACAAATTGCCTGTGTGTGAAAGGAAGTTTCTTTAAGCCTGAAGACCATGGTAGGCTGAGTGTATCGCTTAGTCTTTATCTCTGATGTGACTGTGATGTGAGTGAACATCCTATCATGTTTAGCCTCTTCTGTTCAGTCCTTAAGCTTTCCTCTCCAGCTTTAATCTGTGCCCTTCATTCTCCCCAAGACAATGGTTTATTTAACCAATATGTAATGGTGTTTATACATCAGCTTATCAGTGAAGTATCAGATGTAGACAATGCAGCAGAAGCATGCTGTGCTACAGAGGCTGTTGCAGAGCTATCATTCACATGGCTTCACAGCCACAGAAGTTCTCCATGACCACTTTCTACCTTCTTGAAAACAGAGGGTTTTTCCCTCATCTCTGCTAAGTTTTGTGTTACTCAGCCTGAGGAGAAAGAATTCTGGATACTTGCTCACTTAATTCATCATAGTGAACTTATTGTAGCTTAATTGTGTCACTTCAGAGGTCTGACACTGAGGTAGCATGGGAATGGCAGCTAAAGCAGAGTGTGTGGATCAGTGCTGCTGAGATGAGTCACCATGGCTCTGTGCAGCAGTGCTTGTCTGCAGCTGATGTGAGGAATGATGACAGGTCAGATACATATGCTTGACATATGATCGTCAATCAGATGTGCTCTTATTTAAGAGCTCATACCTCTCACGATTGTTTTGATAGAGTAGTCCTTAGTGTGGAAGAGGGAATTGGCAGTCTTCTTAGTGCAGATGAATGTTGTCCCAGCAGCAGGTTTTGTACATTACTAATCTGATGGCTTTGAGATGGTTTTCATGCCATTTTCAAAGTGAGACTTGTTGGTAATTACAGTGCATAGCTGGAAGAAAAAGTAGTTTTGGTAGTATTTTCAACGTATAAGCTCTGTTATACAAAAGTTGTCTTAGAGTACGTGATGGGGAAGCAGGGAGGTCCACAGCTAGAGTATGAGAGAGTGAGAAAATCAGTCCATTTGATGCTGATGAATGCAGAGATGACTTAAACCTTAAATATTTGCCAAGCAATCTGAAGCACCTTACCAACTTCAGGAGTGAAGCATCTTCCATTGGAAAGGTGCAGCATTGCATCCAGATTTGAGTTTGTCAACTGCAACCAATTGCATAGTAACATTGATGACTGAGGCCTCTGAAAAGACTTCAGTCACCTTCTGCTGTGTGGAGAAATGAGTTACAGAAGACTTGGCCTTATGATATTAAGATGTATTTGGAGAGATGTGTCAGAGCCTGAACTTATTTAAGCAGTTGTTTCCACAAGTGTAGAGTTGATGGTGCAATACTTCTCCAAGCCAGTCTACTTTGGAAGCAGCAGTTAGCTTAAAGTAAATTTTAAAAAGCAATCTTTCTGGTAATGACAGAGCTATTTTCTTGCAATCTTGGTTTGTATGTAGATATCCTAATAATATCCTAATAATCCGTGACCATTGGATAGGTTATGATCAGTCTATTCCAAGCCTCATGTAAAAAAACAGTTTTCTAGTGCACAGATGCTGTTGGACTGAATACACACGTTGTGTTGCAATAAGCACAAATGCAGGGGATCAGGAGCATATGGCACTGCTTACGCAATCTTTCTGTTCAGATAGATGTCCGTGTCATGATAGTCAAAGTAGGGGAGTGTTTAAAATGCTGCTAGAATATGCATCTGTGCAGGACAAAAGACATTCATAATTGGGGGGGAATAAAGCAACGTTAAAAATAAATGCTAACAGGCTTTGTGATCTTTAGGGCTACTGGTTAACATTGTTTCTGAGCTTCATCCTGGGGAGCAGCTCCAGAACTGAGATGTTCCTGTGGCTGTGAAGCCAGTCAGTGCTGGATGTGCTTCACCGGCGTGGCTGCCTGAGGTGTAGGGGGATCCCAGAAGGCGCGGCCATTACAGGCTGACCTGAGGAAGATCACTTGAAACTGCATAGGTGTCAAAGGCATAGAACGAATGACAGCGCTGCATGCTTTTGCTTAGATACTGAGACGCAGTGTTTTAACTACTCGGTTTTTTTTGTTTTGTTTTTTGTTTTGTTTTGTTTTGTTTTTTGAAGAAAGCCAGGCTTCTCGCAGTGCCTCTGTGGGACTCCTGAAGCCGAGCTCGGCGGGTGGCGGCCCTCACGGAGCAGCAGGAGGACGCTGGGTGGCACTCGAGAGCCGGCGGCGGGCAGGGTGCCGCGGGGCCGGCCTGCTGCGGGGCGGCGCTGTGCGGGAGGTCCCACGGGAAGCACCGGGTGCGGGGCAATAAGGGCGGCCGTGCTGCTTTCAGGACGCTTCATCACACGGCGTTGCTTTAGGACGTCTTTAAAGGGTCTGCTCTCCGTGACACTGAGAACAAAATAAATGCTTTTTTTTGTTGTTGTTGTTCTTCGAATTGTTATAATTCTTCTTGCAGTGAACAAAATAAATGAATTTAAAGGCCAGACGGTGCTCTGACAATGCGAAAGAGCCCTTGTTTTTCCCCTTTCTCTGTTGTTTGCATCTCTATCGATCTGCTGCTTTTCAAAAACTGCAATGCAACGAAATGAAATGGGCGTAAAGGTCCTGGCCATTACGTTCAGAAACCTGCCTGCATGAGCACCTCGGCAGCGATAGCGCTCCTCGTTTCCCTGCCTGCAGTAGGTGCAGCTGTCCTTTGAGTGGTCTGAGAGCACAGCACGAAATGAGCGCTCAGGTTCATGGAAGATGGAAGGCAAGAAGCCAAAGCGGCAGTGGACTGTGTGAGGCACTGCGCTCCCCTGCAGCTTTTACTTGCCAGGCCTTTCCCTAGCCAGCCCTCAGAGGAGGATTGCTGCCTGCTGTGGTGGCTGTGGTGTGGGGATGTGAGTGCTCTGGAGGGAGGCACAGCCTGATAACAGCCGCTCCACAAACACGGGAGACAATGGAGGAAAACCAAACACTTTGAAGTCTGTCTCCAGGACCCTGGTAAGCTGCCCTGACTAGTTTAACTAGGCCCGGGAGAGGAGGAAGAAGTGGGCTTTGCTGAATACCTCAAGGAGCACTTCCTTATCTCTCATTCTTAGAGAGCCTTTGCGATGAAGTGAGCCTGTCCTGCAGATATGGCAGTAAGATAGGCCTACCTGAAATGGCAGGAGAGGTGCATCTGATTGGGTTAAGCATTCATGGGTCCCTGTGTACATACTGTTAACGTTAGATAATAAAGAAGCTGATTGGGATCGGGTCATTGGCCATTCTTTCAAAGGAAAGACGGTAGGTGCTAAATTCAGGTCTGAGTGACCTGCTTGGTGTACGTGCTGTGGCTGTCATAGGTTTACTCTACTGCCCTTGAAAAGAGAAAGAGCACTTTAAAAGGTCGGGAAGCAACTGGCTGTTTCCAGTGGTGCAGAGTGACCCTTGGGCAGGAGAGGGATGCGACTCAACTAGCAAGTGGGAAAAAAAAGGCACCAGCTGTGCAGCACGCAGCCAGATCTGCACATGTGGAAGGATCAAAGCTGCTGAAAGCTGAACCCCGAGCTCTGCACATAGCGATCCTCCTTCACTTCAGGGGGAGTAGTCCAGCCACATAAGTGTTACATATGGGCAAAATATTCCCAAGTATTCAGAAAATCTTATACAGAAAAGAAGTGGGAAGGAGTTGCTGGCACAACTCGAACATTTGGCCAACCTCACCAAAATATTGTTTAAAAGTAAAGCGGTGGTTTTCTTGGAATGTTAGGCATATGGTTTGAGCATTTTTAGCTTAATCTTTGTGTTACCCTGTTCACATGTTAAGTGTTACTGACTTTATAGCTTTTGTGACAGGAATGTAAGACAGAGGTGCTAGTAATGGGTTGCCTGAGTGGCAGGCATCAAAGCCAGTATCAAACAGACCAGAAAGCATTTTTATCTTCTGCAAATACTGGTTAGTGCTACGCCAAATAAAGACCTGCCCCCCGACGTGTGTATCCTTCTTCCCACAAGAGAAACAAAACATTCTTTTGAGTTTTTTTGTTCTTTGAATTCAATCTTGGGAAAGGAAACCCTCGGTAGTAAATAATTAGGTTAGGAGGTAGCAGGATGGACTTAAATGAAAGTGCCTCCTTCAGCAATTCCTCTTCCATCTTAATTGTACAATGGACTTTCTCAGCACTGCTTCCTGGTATTCATCTGACCCTGAGTACCTGTAACAATTAACGCTCTCCCACATGGCTCACAAACCCTTGGTCAGTGTTTAACAGTGTGTTTGTGTGTGGCAGCAGCTTAACCTCTCCTTGAGGAATCTTTCTGTCTTCATTCTGCCTGTCTTTCTTGTCCTTTCTTCCCCATTGCTTGTGGCTCATGTATTCAATTTAAATACAGACTTGAAATACTGGCATCACAAAGCAAGAGCAGCATCTCCTCTGTCTTCAAAAGAAGCTTTAGTTGCATCAAAATACCAGAATTAATCGTGTATCTGTAGTAGTCCTCATCTAATCTGCTGTTCACACCTGCATATCAATTTGTTATAGTCATAAGCTGCTGATAGGAGCATGCTGTTTCACTCTCTTAGTTGAAAAAAATGAAGTGAGTTTTGGGACTCCTCTGAGGCTTCTCTTACTGCTTCTAAGGCTTTTCTACTGTTGTCTTCACATTCTGGACTTGAGCAGAGTACTGCCATAGTGGTTGCCTCTCAGTTGGAACTTGGCTCTGTGGTGCTTTGTTCTGGCACAGAAGGCTGCCCACTGTGACCTTGTGCCTTGAGGAGAGCTGAAGGATGACATAAAATGGGGTGTAACTGGTGCCTCTTCTATATTGTAAGGCTGTCTTAAAAGCTGAAGAGGTGGATGGGATATTTGCCTTGCAGGCTTCTAAGCACCCTGATGTTGCGCTCTTATGCAGTGTCTTGGAGACACTGAACATGGTTTTAAAGCAATTTCTAACTTTGAGAGATGGGTGTCAGTAAACACCAAGATCTTGCTATGAAGAGAGGAGCTTTGGCAACAGTGTAGTAGTATTGGTATAGAAACAAGAAGGTATTAACAAGATACAGGGATGTGAAAGCAAGAGCTAGCTATGAAATACATATTGTCCAGTGCATTGCTTCACTACTGGGTGACAGGAAGCTAGACCTTCAGTGCTGTGCCACTTGCAGAGCTTACTGGTGTGGAATGGGTACAGGTGGTCTCAGTCTGCAAAGCACTTATTAACTAGTGATAGCAGTAGCTAAAAAAAACCCAAACCGTCATTCCCATCCACCTCCAATGAGAAAATGAAAATGGTCAGCACTGAAGTTCCTGTGTGCTTTTGGAATATGGGAGCTGTCTCTCCTACGTGACAGCTTTCACTCCCGATTGCTCAGCCCTGGGGATAGCTTTATTATGCAATCATGAGGCATTAAAATTGCTGTAGAGGAGTGCTCAATGTTGTGTTACTGCTCTTGGAAAGGAAAACAAGCCTGAAATGTTTGAATATGTAGTTGCATCTGCGATATCAATCCTTTGAACTTCAGTGGTTAGAGTACTTCAGGATTCAGTAGCGCATGTTGTTTGTGATGATCTTCTTGATCTTGAGATATCTACTTGGACTGCTCAAAAAGGTGACTCCAAGGATCAAAGTTACATGAATTCTACGCCAAAAGAGATAATTACTGGAAATAAATTTACTCGTGAGAGTGACTGACAAATAGATTGAAATCTTCAGAACAAGGGAGGAATGGGAACGGCCCTTACTTTTTAAGCAGTTTTTTTAAGGATAAGAAATGTTAATGAATAACTAAGAGTTTTAACAAACATGCTTTGTGTTTAAAAATACAAATATTTTTATTTGAAGCTCAGAATATGATAAATCGTACTGGAAGTACTAAGTGTTTTGTCTGCCTGACTGCTTCCTACCCATTAAAAAACTGGACGTACGTTGGATTGATAAGGTGTAACCCTGGAACTGCTTCCTGTACGTGATCTTTTAAAATTCTTTTCTTATCACGTTCTAATCATGTCTGGCAACATGACACACGCCTTCAGGGGATGACAGACTGTGGTCATGTGGGATTTTTGTTTTCAAGTCTTCTAGCATAAATTTTGGGAAGCTTATGTTGATCAGGTAACACTTCTGCTTCTGAGTGGATTGTGTGCAGTCTGCACGCCCACATGTATTATGTATGAGTAGTGCAGGAGCACAGAAAGTTGACAGTATGGACAACAGTCTTCAGCTGATATTCCATATTTCAATATTTATGCTGTAACTAGAGCAGGTTAAGGTTCAGCAGGATTATTAGCTCAAGGAAAGCCTAGTGATATAAATGCAATTGTCCTCATCTCAGTACTGCTTCAACCTCAAAAAAAGAATCAAAGCAGACAAGGGTAGTTCTGCTGTCCTTTGTGTGAATTCGGACCAGTAAGCCTTGACAGGCTCCAGAAGGGCCTTGGTAGAGCTCCAGCATTGCTGGAATCCCAGAGTCAGTAACATGCCTGTGCAGCTCTGCCAGGGCCACCTGATGTTGGGTTCTTGTTGCCTACTAGTCCTATGGCAAATTGACAGTGAGGGGATTTCATGAAGATATAATCTAGTGCTATTTAAAAGTAAGCCCATTGTTTCAACTGTCTTTACAGAACCACTTGTTTGTGGATGTCACTATTGTCCTTCTCCCCCCCATGCTTCAGGTATCAAATGTTTTTCCTGGAAGCTGTATTAAGAGTGAAAGTAGTAGGGTTGATCAGTGGGAAACTCCTTTTTTATTCTGTAGGATACTCTTCATAATATGTGCTGGTTTTTGTCTCTGTTCATCTCTTCCGATAACCTTTTTCTGATACTCTTTTCCTTGAAAGTTCGATGCCTCTAATAGAAATCTAGATTTTTCCAAAGGCTTCTTCTCCTTCACGGAAATATCAGAGATGTTTGTGTCTTATTTGACTAAACAAGGCTGCTCAAGCAAGTTCAGGAGGGTTCACATTACACAGGTGACTACTGCTGAACACTTCTGCACAGCAACAGCTCTGTTTCATAAATTTAGCCTAAAATAATCACTGCCCGATTCAGGCAGTCTCAGGTACTGCTGGTTTTGCTTGTTTGTATGTTTGCTTTTGTAGGGCTGAGTGATAGACACAGTTCGTGAGTTTTGTCTGTGAAGCCATCATAAGGAGCATCAAGGCAGCTTCTGGACAAAAACTTCAGAGGAGTTGTAATACTGCTGGGAGCTTCACTCACGAAATGAAGATCTAAGAACACTGAGACGGCATTTTGTGTTTCACTGTGACATTCTTAGCTCTTGAAGTGTTTTGAGGGAAACTCTTGGGCAAATCTACCTTGTATAAAAATAATTAGAGTTGTAAGTTTCCTTCTTAAGTCTCATCTTCATCTACAGTAGTGCATATGTTCTTTCCTGCTACGGGTTAACTTGATCTGGACTAGTAGAATAGACTGGGTCTACTCTTTTCGCATGCAAAATCTTGAGCTCAGTGGTGGATAGAGAAATGTTCATTCTGAAGAAGCCACTCGGGATCACAGTAGTTTGACATTCAACAGTAAAAAAGCAAGAGATAAAGATTAACTAATAGAGAATCTGGAGATAGAGAGAAAGTAAGTCTTATCTACTTCTCAAACTGTTTTTGGGTTTTTGGATATTTTTTTTTTTTGGACAAAAACAGGCCTGTAGAACCCAATATGGAAAGGGTACTGATGGCAAGGTAGCTCTGAGCTAAGTGGGAATTGTGTACCTCAAGGGTAACTTAGCAAGAGTGTTGTACTCATCATGGAGCAAAGCTATTGTAAGTCTCTGAAATGTGAGCAGTAATTCTACATTTGTATCTCATAGTGGATATTAGTTTATTTTTAATATGAAAAGCAAATACAGTTGCCATTATGCTTGAAATGGCATGAATTCATTTTCATGAAGAACAGCAGTTTGTAGCACTTCAGGCATGATCTCACCAAACCAAAACATCGTGCTGGATGGAGGAATTTGATCACCATTGTAAAACTAAGTTTTTGCACCCACAGATCATTGTAAAACTGAATTTTGGACCATTATACTTGTTTTACCACTTAAATTAATTGACAGTAAGCCAATGTCTCTTTAGAGATTGTATCTTCATAAACTAGAATATTTTTAATAGATCATGATCTAATTGAAAGAATTGGAGTAATAGAAAAATATAATTTTTCCTTCCCTTGTATGTGAAGTGAATCATTATTGGTACCACACTGCATCACAGTCAGTTACAGAGTACATTTATAAATACTGTTTACATAGCTTCCATAGTTCTTGGACTCTAGCTTGCTAAAGTAGCTGGCTGAATGGCTGTCTGCAAATGGCACTTGAGTGAAAATATCTTCCAAGTGCTGTGAGGAGACTATGAAGAGTCAACTGGGATAGGATTTCTTTCAAGAATAGCTTCTTAAATATTAATTTAGAAGCCATATTCATGAAATATAGGCAGTTGTTCTCCACTGAATTTGGTGTCATGTTGCTGCAAGGACGTGCTGTAAGGGTGGACAGTTGAGCTCTGTCATGCTCAGGAGGCACACCAATCATGTAGGCCAGCAGACCCTTCTCATCTGCATGGCTGTGAAATGGGTCAGGGCTTTGTTCTCAGAATGTTTTCAAGAATGGGAAAGAACCACTTAAGAATGCAAATCTACAGTGATTCCAGAAGGAAATACAAATAAAAAGTTAGAAGATTGTCATCTCCAAAATCTCTCCATGGTTGGAAATGAGGCTCAGGAACCAGTCGTTCTAAAGGAATACAAATCCAGTACTTACAACTGAACTCGAGCCTCCAGGTTCGTTTTGTTTTATATGCAGAATATCTGCATCATGCTCCTCATGAGGTGCTTGAAGTTGCACCCTCCTGTCTTTCAGAGAAGACTTCTGATTGTGATTTCCTTCCAAGTGATATGGGGGTAATGAGGAAGTTTGACAACTCACAGGCTTCAAAGAAAAAGCAAAGCTCAAAAATCGCAGATACCCAAAGATATCCACAGAAATTTAAGGAAGTTTGTTTCCATGGGGGTTATCACAAAGGCTGTTCCTAAGTTCTGTGGCTATTCTGGGGATCTGAAGATGGTTCAAGAAGTGTTCAGAATGTCTGAGCGTAACTGCCAGCCTGTTGTTGGTGAGGGCTGATGGGGCTGATAGGTATGCTGGCCATGCAGTTGAAAGCATATGCTTCTTAGGATGCACAAATCCATGCTCTGGAGTAAACTTGTTACTTTTCTGTGCTATAATCCAGCATGCAAGTCTACCACTGTTTGGACAGGTTACATTATCATAGGTAAATAATTAAAATGTTTTTATTGTTTCTGTGAAATGTTAATCACTGCTTAATTCTTCTTCATAGGTTGAGCATTCAGATACTTAGGGTGGATGTAGGAAGTCTATTGTGCTGTAAAACACAGGTACTCTTTACTAATCCAAACAGCAAACTCATCTTTGTCTCTCCTCCTTCCCTGTCCCAATGTGCAAAACAGGAGAAAGATCCAGAATGTCAATCTGAATGTGAAAGAACAACTGTTTGACATTGGTACCACAATAGCAGTTTGAGAACAGTTGAGAGAAAACTGCTTGTGTAGGCTCAGCTTCAGTTGGCTCCGAGCACTATTTAGATAAGCATGGCTGTGGTCTGTCTTGCAGTGGTGTTACTGCTTGTCTGACCTCATGGTGAACTGACTTAAATAATCAAATCAACAGGATTTTTTTTTCCTTTTTGTGAAGTTCACTTTCTGCTTAGGTTCTTGAATGGCTGTATCGTGAGCTCAACTGTGTGCCAGTGCTGGCATAAGGAAGCTGTGTAGTCAGCACAGAAGAAAGATATAATCCCAAACGTAAATGGGTTTAAGCTGTTTTTACCCTGCATCTATAAAGCCTCTGATTATTCAGTTCTTGTTCATCTCGCTTCGTCTCTTTCTGCAGGTACACCCTATTTCATGTGTTGAAACAGCTGGAAAGGCTGCTACCCATGGCTACCACTCTTAGTGGTCATTACTGGGGTTTAGAGCCCTTTGCCTCCTTGTCACCTCTGCCAAAACTGATTGTCCCTTCCCAGCAGATGGCCACATACGTCTTGGCCACATCAGTGAGCACTGCAGTCTAAAGTCATAGACAGCAAGGAGTCTGAACCCACTGTGCTGGGAGTCCAGCTGAAGTAGCTGAGATGCATGTGTGTTCTGGAGAGGTGGCATTTGGGCACAGGATGGGTTAAACAGCTAAAGGCAGTATCTTTTCCAAGTTACCTCAGCTAAATTTAACATTAGAATACGTTTGTCCCTTCGTGACATCCAGGGAAACTTCACTGCAGCCTTTCAGTAGTTAAGAAAGCTTACGAACAGAAAAGATACTGACTTTTTAGATGGTCTGATAGTAAAAAGGACGAAGCGGGACAGTTTTGAATTAAAAGATGGGAGATATAGGTTAGATGTTGGTAAGAAATTCCTTATTCGGAGGGTGGTGAGGCATTGGAACAGACTGCCCAGAGAAACTGTGGATGTGCCCCATCCCTGAAGTTTTCAAGTGCAGGAAAAACTTCTTTAAAGAAACGGTAGTTAAGCACAGGAACAGGCACCCCAGGGAGGTGGTTGAGTCACCATCCCTGAACGTGTTTAAAAACCGTTTGGATGTGGTGCTCAGGGATATGGTTTAGTGGGGGGTTGTTAGAGTTAAGGTAGTTTGGTTAGTTTATGGTTGGACTTGATGATCTTAAAAGTCTTATCCAATCTGAGCAATTCTATGTTCCTACGACCAGGTAGGATGGGGCCCTGGGCAGCCTGATCTAGTGGGTCGTAATCCTGCCCATGGCAGGGGCGTTGGAACTGAATAGTCTTCAAGGTCCTTTCCAACCCTTTTTTCCTGTAGACAGAATCCAAGAACTTTTCCCTAGTGCCTTTCTTTAATGTATTGTGGTTAGTAAGATATAATTAATTCCAGTTTAAAAAAAAAAAAAAAAATCAACGAAATTAGTCTGTTCAGTTGACTGTTTTCCATTTAATCTCCTGAGGATTTTTTTTTTTTCTAAGGCACAGTAACTTGTTTTTTGAAAGCACCAGGAAAAGACTCCAGCACTTGACTTTGCTTTCCAAAAGAGAGATTTTAGATTTGCGTGTCTCAGTAGTGTCATGAATGATTTTAATTCACCTACAGATCAAAAAGCACATCAGCAAGAGATTTAGGAATGCTTTGCAACAATCATCAACCTCTAAAAACTGCTAGAACTTGTTAGATCTTGAATGTTAGTCAATTCAGAGTGATTGTGCTGTGTGCTTCTGTAAACATCTGCATGTTCTGTCATTAGTTTGATCATTTGATCTGTCTCATACTCACAAACTCAAAATCGAGTCTGGTGTTTACAAAAAGCTTCTCATCTACATCCCATACGCATAAGTGGAAAAACAAGAAAGCTTAACAAAGCTAACTGCATTGTTCCTGTGCCCAGTGCTGTGTTCTTAATGGGCATTTCAGAGATCCCAGATGTGGGGGCTTGCAGAGAGATGCAGTGCCAAATTGCACGTTGCTTACTCACAGCATTACTGGGTTTCAGTGCTGTCCTTTATGGGTTCCTCCAGGAAGAGAAGTGACTGTTTCAGAGTATCAGAATGAAGTAACTGTTGTTTAGCAGATGGTGCTCTGACACGAATTTATGTTTTTATAGATACCTATGTAAAATATTTTGTTACCAGTTCAGGTTGGTGGTCTAATGGCTGAGTTATCAAAACATTCCTACAGCAACTTGAAATTTTTGAATACTCTGAAGAGACCTGCATTTTTAAATACTGGTGTATTCATTCAGAGGGCAAACTTCTTGTTTCCAGTGTGTTACTGTCACAAAAACTAGTGATAGCAAACTACTTATTTTTTGTAATTAAACAAATTAAACTAGGTTGGGGTGAATTGTGGCCACCAAGTAGTTGCCAAAAATTCTTCAGTTAATGTACCCTGCTCCTAGGGAAGGAAGGTCCTTGTTGCAAGCTACGTCATGAGCCAGCCCCACCATGCTTCAGTAAAGAAGCTAATAGTATAATAGGTGTAGAAATTAGTTTGTCTGAAGTGATACTCCCAGCTAAGTGAAGATGGACTGGTGCAGAAACTTTGTATTGCCTGCATTGGGCGCTGTTCTTATGTTACTTTGTATATATAGACTAAAAATCTTGAATTAAAAAAAAAAAAAAGCATGAGATATGTTCATGTAATTAACAAATGCAAAACATCTTCATGTGGCCAGCTGAACTGTTTATTGATCTCTTCTGCTATTACACTGTGTGCTGATCTTTTTATTAAAAAAACCAACCTGATTACACAAACACAGAGCAGGAAAAGCCTGCAACATAAAGCCAGACTGTCCAGCTGCAATGAAAAGCGGCTTCAGACTCGAGCTGCTGAAGTTTCTGCAGTGTGGAGGCTGGTAATGAATTCTTGTGCTGTATTCTTGACTGTGAGCAGGTACTGTGCTGAAGTGTGGGTCCCAGCTGTCAAAGTCTTTCCCAAATTTCTGTGTGCAGGAATGGCTGGAACTTAGAGAGGCTGGATAGTCTGGCTCTTTTTTTTTTTCTTTTTTTTTTTTTCCTTGTCTTTCAACCAACCTTGTTTCCAATCTGGTCTGAATGCAATCAGTTATCTGTAGATAGCAAGCAGTGACTGGCTATGAATAATGTCTGTGTTACTTTAAAGTGACATCTGTGACTTGCCAGACAGCCTACGTGAAATGCTTCCAATCATCTAGATGTTGTTCATGCATGCCTGTAGGAGGGAACCACAGGCCTAGCATGGGACCAGAATGCTCTGTTTCACTTCATCCACTTCAGCCATGCACTGCTCTAGCCCAAGATCCACAAACTGAGGTTTCTGTGATCCACTCAAAGGGTGCCCAGGCTGCTGTGGGGCCACAGGCCCCTCCTGCTGCTGGCTGTTTTACCTCCTCTTTCCAGCATAGGAATGATGAGACAGACTTTAGAAACCCTTTGTTTTTCACACTTGCTAGAATGTTTACTCTAAGAGCTTGTGTATCAAGGTCAGCTCCTGATTTCATAAAGAAATTCAAGTTTTCACTTCAGAGCTTGAATACACAAATCTTTAGAGAGAGGTTATATGGATAGTAGGGCATCTGGTGTAGTGGCTGAGGAGTGTGTTGTAAGAGACTTCTTAGCCTCATCCACCCATAAGGAGGGAATTGAAGGAGTGTTGCTCAGTTGCAGCAAGTGAAAACATCAGAGCTAGGATTTAAAGCCTCTGGGCAAGAGGAGGGGGATACAAAATATTCTCATTGGAGGGGCTGCAGTTGCTCAGTGCTGACATGCAGGATCTGAAGAAGTTAAGGATGATAGATAGCTCTCCTTGCCATGGCGAGTTCTATATTCCACTTCATTTCACTTCAGCCTGGTGGTTCTGGCACATTTCCCTGTGTGCCCTAATGTGTCTATGCTTGTTTGTAGTTGTGTTTACAGGAAAAGTAACAAAGATCATCATTGAACAAAATCCATACATTTATTTGCAGCCTCTCCTTCTCGCATCTATTAATAGTCCTGAGCGTTGATTTAACTAGGAATCAGTTCAGAGGAGAAAGTTTGCCTGCCATGCTCCCATCTTTCCCCTGGCTTGGTAGAAACAAGAAAATGACTCTCCTCATGTACAAGTGGTAGAGATACTGTACAGAGAAATTATTGCAAAAAAGTTCTAATAGTAACTTATGCCTAAGAAACAGTAATTACAGCTCTGAAGCCTACTGAAGTGTGATATTTTTAAACAAATCCCCAGTGCAAGATAATTAGAAAATTAGTGTTAAACTCATCAAGTTAACTTGGTCTTGGAGACTGAAAAAAAAAAAAAAAAATCCAGAATGTGCTATTACTTGTTTTTCTGCCAATTGTTCTTGACAAATCAAGGTAACTGAGTTTAGCTGTCCTTATGTTATGCCTAAGGAAATGACAGGACTGGGGAAGTGAGATGACTGATAGCACTGACAGTGTTTGCACACAGTTTATCTGCTGACCCATTCTGAGGCTTCTGTTGAGAACAAATGGATAAAAGTTGACTGCTGTGTCAAGCCAGCAGGTGAAGTTTATGGTTTGGAGTGTTTTTATCACAGAATGGCTTTTAACTTCATGTCTGTACTCTCTAAAAATTGAATAATTAGTAAATTCTGTTTACTGTCTAGCCAGGAGATGGCTCTGTCTAACCATTCCCAGAGGACAGCACCTTTCTGAAGCTAGAGATAACTGGTATTCTTTAGTAGAGAACTGAAAGGGATGTGAACAGTTAAAGTAAGAAAAATGATACATTTGGACATGCTTTCCTGCAGCTGAAGCTGTTTGTGGAAGGCCAACGTAAAGGCCTTACAGTAACTGGAACCTAGCTACAAAAGCTGGACAAACCTCGTGCAGTCTTCTTGCTGCCCAGAACAGCCTTTGGAGTGAAGCATAAGTAGCTCAAAACATCAAGCATAGTGTTCTAATTTCTTTGCAAGTGTTATTAAACTTAGTGGCCAATTCCAGTGGTCTTGGAATAAAATGATAATAGTGCCTATTGAATGACTTCATACCATGGATATTTCAGTCCAAATCAAGTCTTTGTCAGCAGTCCTAACTTCTAGGCAGAAAAAATGCGGAAAAATGTCAAGTAGTGGCAAATGTTGCCATAATATTGTCGTAAGATAGCTAAAGCTTTTTGGGTGATTTTTTTCTTCTTAAAATTTGATGAATTTTCCATCAGTGTTTTCATGCTGGGAGATCCGCTTTCAACTTACAAAGGAAAACTTGTGCATTTAAGCTCAGGGAAGTGCATCTCTATACAAATAGATATAGCAACAGTTATTTATTTTTTTTTCCAAATGTTTATGAAACTGTAGCCTGATCATAGAAAACCAATTCTGAGATGCAGATCCCAAATTAGGCTGCAGATAGGTTGGGAACAAGTTGCAAAGGTGAACTGAAAACATGTACTTTAAAATGTTTTCAATCCCTGGAAGGGTAAATCCACGTCTTCCATTTCCAAGAGCTGATTTCATCAGATCTCACAACAGTACAACACGTACTCACAAAGCAAAATAATTGTACTTTTTCCCCCACCCTCCTTAATCCTTGTACTTCTGTGAACTGCAAAGCAGGATAGTTCAACATCCCTATTACCAAGCATCTTAGAAAAGGGAGGGACAGGCAGGTGGGGAAGGAACATCTACAATCATGAAAAGATAAGTTATTTCCAACTTCTGGTGCATCTAAGCATTATAGAATCTAGAAAGCAGACTTAATAAGCTTTTTGTGAATCTCTTTGATTTACTTCTTCTAAGTCTTGTAACTCCATGAGAATTAATGAATGCTGCTTTTAGTGCAGCACTGCGTTAGTAAGCTCTTCACTTGAGATGCACAACAGCTGGTTGTTGAACATGTAATTTTGCCAAATTTAGAACAAGAGATTTAAGAAAGAAGCTTTTTCTTGTAAATTGTGCATGTATATAATTAGTAGCTTAGTACCATTTTAAACTTTTCCATCTGCATGATTGTTCTTTTGCATTACATAAGTCTTCAAGAACAGGTTTAATTACCTAATTAAGCCTAGGGTTATTATTTCCTGTGGAACATTTTAATTACAAATAAAATCTGAGGTTGAAGTAACTTAATGTTGAAGGAGAAGGTTTGTCCTGAGATTTTACAGTCATTTATGCTGCTGTAACTGAGTAAATGTTTCCATATGAAACCCTGAGGAGCAGGAATTCTTATTTGCATGTATCTGCCCTCTGAAGGTAGCCTGCAGAAGACATTTTTGAAGTTGCTTTCCAGCCATCTTTGCTTCCTACCCCAAAGAGGTAGGCCTAAAAATGGTTGCGTTTGAGTAGTACGTGTTCATTAAATAGTTGTTTCTAGCCTTAGGTGCTAACGGTACTGGGTTAGTTACTGTCATCTTGATGGAATTGTGGCCAGGTTCTCCCCAGCATGTGTTGCTGAAGGTTTATAGGACTAGAGATGGAATTCTTTCAAAACTTACATTATTGAAATATTAAAATGTACTAATTAGTTAGTTAATGGTTAACTGAAAGGCAGTCCTCCTTTTAACTGGTTAGATTTTTCTTCATGTAAAGAAGATGTAAAGGCATCCTTGCACTTTTTTGGAGTTTCAGATTTTCAGAGAAGTGGTTGATGTTTCAAGTGGAAGGCTGCACTGCATTCTTGGTTGCTTAGCATTTTGACTTTTCAAGAAAGTGAAAAGATGCTGTCTTCTTCTCGAATCCTTTGAGAAAATCCAATTCAAAATCCTATTTTTTTTCTTGCCTATTTTGTCAATAACAACAGCAACAAAGCAGATCGTGCTGTGTTTATTATAGCAATGTCACGAGAATTAGTGGTGGTATAACTGCCTGAGCTGTGTGTTGAACAAGATCTGAAACTTCAGAGAAAATGATTTGAAGCAAAGAAAAGCTTAGTCAGAGAAAACACTATAAACAGTGAAGTCCAGGGCGGCTTTTGTAGATGAAGCTGCATTCACATTTTTAGAGTAGAAGATAGTGAAACAGATGGACCAAGTGGTCTGGCAGAAGCAGGAAGTTTTATTGTTGGAGAGGATTAGAGTTTAGGAATTTTGGTTTAGTGGCTTGCACACGCCCTTCTGAATATTTACTTATTAATTTTTTCAGTAAGGATGTGGTTTGAGATGTAGGATTTCTTGAGGGGTTTTTGGAGTGAGAGGAGATGTAGCCATGCTTGGCGGTTTAGTTCATATGTGCTTGATGGTATACACTAGAAAAGTACAGCAAAAGCAAAGCTCCAAGGATGAGCTCCAGAAGTATCTCTTCTTCTGGGGAAGGGAAGATCTGCAATTTGTTTGTCTTAGTGAGGAGAAATGTGGTCACAAATACGTGCTTGCACTCAGGCTTTCCAGTGACCATAAGTGCTCTGATGGAAGCAAACCAGATCTTGTGACACTCAGTAGGATGAGCGCATGCTCAGTGAGCCCATCTTTGGGCTGCAGTGAGAGCTTACCCTTACCCTTTTTGATCTTTGTTTCTGAAGCTTTATGAAGCAGCAGCTCTGTGGATGGTTCTCTGCGGAAGACGATTCTCTTCTGACAGTCCATGCCTGGCATAGAGCAATTCAAGAGCAGTGCCACCTGGCTGTGAAGCTGGCACTTTAAGAGAAGTTGGCCCTTTGAAATAAGCTATGACTTTACTCATTTAGGGTCTAGCAGTAAAATTAATATATGTGTATTAAAAAAAAAAAAAAAAAAGGCACAGCAATTTAAGGCTTGTTGAGCTGGGCAGAGATTTCAAGCTAACTTTTAGGTCAAAATCATCTTGCACCCACGCCAACAATTAAGAAGAAAATTATCTGAAATCTATTTGCATGAATTACTCTGGAAACAAATTTTACTCAATACGGAATGAATTATTCCACCATAAAATAGATGGAGGTACTTCTTAGAATAAACTACTTTGCATCTTTTAGCTGTCAGCTTGCTCTTTTAAACTACTATTACCTACTTGTCTCAGCTTGCCTACTGTTGTGTCCTTAAGTGCTCTGGAGTCATCTTGCCTGGATATAGTCTCGTCTGTCTGTGTATGCAATGTAGTGTGTGTGTGTGTGTGTGTGTGTACGTATGTTCAGTGTATGTGTTGTATATAGGTATACTGAGTGTGTCTTTGTTGTAGCTCAGTCTCTTCATCCTCTCTACTTCCCAGTGGAAGCTCAAGGCTTTTTCCTCCCTGCACTTCTGAGTGTTGGCCTAGCAGTACTCACTGGGGCATTGAGATGACTTTGTTTTAGGTATTTTAAAATGAAAAGGGCATTTGTGTCAGCATTGCATGAAGCTGCAAAAAATGAGACGACCTTGGAGAGAGGGAAATTGTAAGGCCTCATATATGTTGCTTTAACTGTAGGCCTGGGTGTGGGACAGGCCCTCTTTTGCCAGAACTAGCACTGCCATTACTGTGTGGTTGAGAGCTGAAACCCCGTTATGCCTTAAGCAGGAGGAAGTCTGATGCACAGCCCTGTGGCTGTGCCAGGCATCCCTTGCTCCTGGGCAGAGCTGTGTGTAAAGCCGGTACGCTCCTGGTGGAGCAGCCCATCCTCTCTAACCATGTGTGGCACACCATATTTTTCAGACTTGCTTCTCTGAAAGCTCTGCCAAGAGGTCTGCCACAGGGATATCACTGCTGCAGGGGCAGCCTCTGGAGATGCAGGTGGTGTTACCAGCCCTGCCTCACTAACAGTGAGAGCATGCAGTCTCCTGGCAGGCTAGAGCCTGCTGGGTCAGCATTGCCTCTCCAGCCCATGGCCTCCGCAGAGCAGAGTATTGTGAGCAGTGCTCTGCCCCCTGTGCTTGAGGATAAAGTCCTCCAAGTGGTTGAAACAAAGAAAATGTGGCTGTTCTGCTTCAGGATGAATCCTTTAATGTGAAGGGCAAGGGGACCAAAGAGAAAGCAATCTCCAAATGCCTCCTGTGTGTGGCCAGACCTCACTTCCAATCACTCTTCACTCCACGTAAGTATTTCTAGTGATTTACGTGGTTTAATCGAGGGTGTCTTCAGTTGCCTTTCCCTTCCTGTGTTTTGGCCTTGGGCTACAGGCCTCCCTGAGAACCTTTCCTCCTGATTTCTGAGCCCCAGCTCAATCTGCTGTGTTGGTGTTGGCTTCTTCCCAAAGCTGCCAGTGCTGACTGTGCTTCTTATTTATCCCATTGGACACCATTAAAATAAAACACCAGAAATCAGTTTTAGGCTGTTCAGCAGATTGGTGCTGTTTGTATCTAACGCTGTCATGGTCTCACCCATATGCCAAGGTTTAATTGGAAGCAATAATCTTTTGAGTTTACTCTGACTTTAGGAAGCACTGAAGTCCTATTTGAAACAGTTTTCTAACTTTTTTTTTTTTGTTCTTTTATATCTTTTTTTTTTTTTTTTTCCTTTGAGCATCTGTTTCTGAATGCAGACTGCCTGCATTAGCTCCTCTGCCCACCTGGATCTCTCCTCCTGCTGCTAGGAATCTCAACTGCCCAGCGGGATGGGGCAGGAGAGTTGCTTGATAGATCTCTTCCATCTTTCAGCTGGCAGGAGGATAGTGATTCACCTCATCAGCTTTGACTTGGAGCATTTCTGTACCCCAGATGTGTGTTCCCAGCATTCTCTAGTTGGCTGCACTTCCTTGGAAGCAGAAGCTATGGGGGAATGTGATAGAGACATCCAAGTTCAGCAGCATAAGAGCTATGTAAATGTGACTGTAGTGATGCTGGCTCAAGCTGAATATCCAGCTGTACTGCATCATGTGGATTTATGAGCCTGAGTCTCCACTAGCTCATGAATCTCTGCTCTTGATCTGTTGCTTGATATAGGCACGCACATCTCTGCAGATGCCTGTGTTCAGGGGTCTGGGCTCAGACAGCTGAAACTTTCTGTACCTTACCATTTCCAGCACTGATTTCCAGCTCTGACTGGCAGAGAGCCCAGCAGCCATGTCACAGAGGGCTTTTTGCCCTTGTTCCCTTCACTGACTTGATTTCTTTAGTCATTTCAAAGTTTTGAACCCTCTGAATTGTTGGATGAACTGACCTGGCCTCTTTGAAGCATTCTCCTAGGAAAAAAGTGGGCCACTGTGAACCTCAGAATACAAAGCAGGATGTGAAACTCCCATCATCTTAATGTCATGAAATAAACTCTCAAGCAAGGCTTTTTCTTAGGGACGTGCTTTGAAAGTGATGAGAGACATGAGAAAACCCAAATGAGCGATGATGGAGTAACTTAAGTTAATGATGTTAATGTTGAGATTGGCTCTTCTAGATGAGCAGTATTTTAGAAAACCTAATCCATCAGTTCCTGATAAACCCTTACATACAGAGTCTTGCTTTGTTCTGTTTCCAGGGTAATCCTGGCTTGCTCATATTACAACTATAAAGCTGGGCATGCAGTATTTTTTAATAAGTACTTATATCTTGGTTCAATAAAAAGATATTTCAGGATAATTTGCACACTGCAGAGTCTTATTTCAGTGTTTTCTTCCTTTTTCCTCAAGTCAGGTTATAAGATGAAAGGATATGCTGCAGTAGAGCAGTGTTGTCAAGGAGAGCCATCTAGATAGAAGCTGATGAGATCTTGACTAAGCTTTTCAAGGCAGCGCTGTTTTGTCAGTCAGGTCAGTTTGTGTGTGTGTTGGAGGAGTGGCACTAAATTAATTGCTCTCCATGAGTTAAAAATGACACATGCGTCTAATCCTGATGTCCTATAGCTTGTTGCTATAGAACTTGCCCAAACTAGTGGACAATAGCATGCTGACTAAACACCCTATAAATGACTTGTTTTAGGCAACTTGTGCAATATGTGTAGCAATTCATGGCTCTGGAGTGTGCGTAGGAGTGCGCATAGTACTTAATAAACCTGAGGTATTAATAGCAGTGCAACACTAGCTTTTTTCTTCCTGTGAAGCCTACTAAAGATTATTATATCTCTGAGGATCATGGACCATATTTCTGTAACACTGGCTTAGAATTTGTCCTAGAGCAAGACATGGTTGTGTTGCATCTAATTGCTAACAGATGGGAATGGATGGATGGACCCTGGCATCTACTGATGGAGTAGGTCCATCCTCTGGCACAGTTCTGGTGCTTCTTGTGGCTGAGTGCCACGGTGGCTGGCTGGGGAGCTGATGTGGCTGAAGTATGTGGCAGAAGAACTGGGTGTCCCCTGAACAACACGGTGTATTTCAGAAAAGTGGGAAAATGAAAAGAGATGTGTTTTAATCTGTGCTCTGTACAAAACTTCCTGTGACAAATTTTATTTCACCTGCTGAAAGGAAATTGCTATGCCAGTAGAAGTATATTTCTGCTAATGGTATTCATGTCCTCCAAGTAGTACAGCTTCCTAATCTAGGCAAAGCCTGAGGTGCTTGAAATAAGGTGCTATGGAAAAAAAAAAAAAAAAAAAAAAAAAGACAGCAAACCAAATAAACAAAGAAAAATTAGGCCACTGACCTTGTTTCCAGAACCAGCCTCATGCACTCCATTGTTTCTTCTTTTCAGTGAACCAATCTATTTCCTACTGCATTTTTATGAGCCCTGTAACTTCTACAGGATAAGACAGGCAGGTGACCTGAAATGTAGAGGGGAGTCCCTGTCCTAACCCAAGTGTGCTATCAGTGATGGATGGCCAGTAAAAAGAAGTTAGTCTCAATGTTTAAGTTTTTCTCTTCGAAGTGTCCTAGAGCTTGAGCCGCCAGCAGGACTGTCAAGTCACGCTTGCTCGCCTTTAAGCTTTCTGAATATATTCAATGAGAAAAAAAACAGCCAGTGTTTTTATTACGGGTTGCCAGCATAAATATTTAAAACATCTCCTATCTCATTCCTCTAATCCCGGAAAGATTGCTTCTCCTAGAGACTGGAAGGCAGGTACTCATGTTTGTAAATAAAAGATCGTCTCAGAGATCAGAGAACTGTGTGTTTTACTGCACTCTGTGACTAATTGAAAGATAATGCAAAAGAAAGGGAGGTGGGAGGAGGTGGGACAAAAGAGAACAAGAGAGAATACATGTGCGCAAGTCAACCACAAGCCATTATTTCCCTGCTGCCGGGGGCATGGAAAGAGAGGGTATATAAATGTGTGTTAGCTGAGAGGGAATAAAGCCCCAAGACAAAACTGTTTATAACCTGCACGTTAAGTCAATCTGAGCCTATCAGCAGTGGAGGTTAAGGTCTTATTTTGCCCTCGTAAGTTTTATTGAAGCTGCAATATGGCTTTGGTCATGGACATGCAATAGCAAATGCCGGTGTTGCTGGCTCAGCCACGGGAAACGCAGCCTGCATTGTGCAGTGCCTTGAGTGAAGGGCTTTGCAACCCTGCTGGGTAGGCAAAGTGCAGGGCTCCCTTCTGAACTTGTGGGGCTGCAGGAATAGGAGAGCTTTCATTTGCATCCCATTCCCTTCTCAACTGTTCTTGCATAAACTGAACAGCTTTCCAAGTGAAAGCTTCCTTTTCCCTGGTGAAGATGATATTTAATGTGAGCAGATTGAGTGACTAGAAGGAAGTAGGCAAAATCAGAGCAGGCCTCCAGTGAAGTGTGTTTTCAACCAGTGCTTTGCAGTAGATGGCCTTGATTTGCTCTGGGTCACGGGCTTACTTCTATGTGTAAACTGCGGCCTGCTGATCAGACAGGAAATGTTTGGGGCTGGAAAGCTTCCTGTGGTGTCCTGATTCATGTGAAAATGAAGCTCCTTGTTGTTGCAATCTTTCCTGGCATATCTTGTAGGAGTGTCCCCAGGGTTGGGAGCTAATAAGTCGAGATAGCTAGGCTGCAGACGGCCTGCAGATTCTGCCAGGCTCTGTCCAAAGGATGCTGCTCAGGCCAAGCAGATGGTTGGCCTGAAAAATAAAGCAGGGGCTTTGGGATGTTTCTCTGAAGAAAAGTGGGGAGAGGACTGAGTGAAAAGGAATTTTAAAAGACAGACGATGTGTAGAATTCCTGCTCTCAAGGCAGGAAAGTGTTACTGAAAACATATGGTTTATGAGCAAGAAAAGGTCATGGATCAGATAATGGTAAAGGTGTGAGGCTGGTGGGTCATCTCAGATCTAGATAAAGGCACATACATCCAGCTTGGATGCATACTGGCAGTTGTCAGATGACCAGGTGTGCTCCTTAAGGTGAATGATCTGTATCAGATGCTCCTGTGGTAACCAGGCAGTGACCAGCTGCTAGGTGCTGTATCGGGCTCATTCCACACAGCAACCAAACGCTGTGTGTCCCTAATCAGCAGAGGGGGTATCTGGCTCTGCGGCCTGTGCAGCCTGTGGAGTGGCTGCTGCTGTCAGACAGGCAGCTATCAGCAGATCTGCTCAGCTGAACATCCTGTCCTGCCAGCTCTCAGTGGTGTTGCTGTTGACCCTGTGTTTTCTCCTGCTGGAAGGAAGGCACCAGGGTTGTGGGATGCCAGCACATTCTCTGGCTTTGGCACCCTGTTACAGCAGGTTAGGTGAACCTCCTTTTACAGTAGCTTTGTTTTGTGGTCACATATGGGCCTTGAGTTTAAAGCACTGCTGGTCTGAACCATTTGCGTTACGGCTCTCACAGCTGTTGTGTCTCCCTGAGTTCTCTGAAGGATGGCATGCTGAGCACAGGCCTAGGCTGCAGCACACACCAGCGAGATGAGGGGGAGAACCACAGACTTGTCCTTCTTCAAGTATCTCTCAACCCCATGTTAAGGGGCACGACATTGATTATACTTGCAGACATCAGGTATTTTGACCAGTTCCAGACAAGTGGAGAAGACCAGAGAGAGCCAAAGGAATAAACGCAGCTGCAGCATTCAGCATCTGCACCTGGGAAAACACCGAGAGCTGATTTAGCAGTGGAGGCATGGGATGGGTTTGCTGCACTTCACAAGTCTTTATTCCCTACTTTTCGATTCCCCATTGAAGAATCTGACCTCTGCATGAAAAAGTCCGCTGGACAGCGCTGGCATAGAGCACTGGGCAAAATCAAAGCGTTTACAACATCTGTATCTTTGAAGTGCCTGCTTAATAGAGCCGTTGTCATGCCGGTTGGAGGCAACACTTCTCTTTGCAAGTGAAAGGCTCAGCGGAGCTGGCTGATAAGCGCTGGTGCCCCGCTGTGAAATTGACCCTTTGAACTGGGAAGAATCACTCCAGATAAGCACGTAATGGAATTTTTATCTGGTCTGGCTTTTTATTGCAGCGTGTTTAGAGTTGCCAGTCTTTCTATGCAGCAAAAGCATTTTCTCCTTAGCTCTTGTAGGGGTGTGGAGAGCACGATAGTCAACTTTTAAAGATGCAGCTTGCGGGCTGGGAAGAAACAGCCACGTCATGCCTTGCTCTTACAGGAACAGAAAGGAAGCAGTGACAATATAACCTAAATAACAAACGTGTGTTGATTTAAGAACTACACGTGTGAAAGGCTGGGCTTCCGAAATCCCAGGGGAACAGAGGAATAGCAAGGATATTGGCAGTATTGTTGAAAGACAGGTAAAAATTTATGTCACTCTTATCTATTAAAAAAAAAAAAAAAGGCTGGGAAATGTTTCACAGACTTCTGTTTTCATTTCGCTGTAAAAATAAAGGTTCTTTTCTACATTAAACCGCACGGGTTCATTTGTCTATAAAAATATAATCTCTCAAAAGCATAACGTTTGCAAGCAGAGCATTGCTAAGCACTGTGTTTCTTCTGTATCAGAGAGAATCTGCTTTTGTTTAAATCAGGGATCATAGTCTTTGAGGTTCTCCTTTCTAAGCCATAAAACAAAGCCGTTAGACTTTTGGTCTCAAATCCCAGTACCAAAAGAGCAAAGCAGAGGACTTCAGACTTGACCTGGTGCTGAGGTTTGCTATGTGCCTTAGTCCCACCAGGCCTGGAAGCTGAGGCCTGAGTGCTATGCAAAGGCTGCTGTTGTCCGAAGGGAGCGTTTGAATTGTCACAGTGTGTCTGCGACCAGGACTGCTGGATGCAGCACATGCAAGCTGTTTGGCAAAACGGCCCTTGCTGGCAGGCAGCATGCAGAATACAGATGGTTTGAGTTTTGAAGCTTGAAACAATAACAGAAGATATGGCTCCATTAAATACATTGATCCAAACAGATCCATCCTTTCGCAGAATAAAAGGAAGCTCTAAGGGATGGTGTTGTGAAGCAGCGTGGGAAGGGAACATTGTTGAGGGGGGAACGTTGCTCTGAGTAAAAATTCATCAAGTTCAGGCTGACATTTCTCAGTGTCAGGTTTCCCCTTTGGCCTCCTTGAGGTGCTGGTGGTGAAAAACCTCTCAAGTAGTTTTATCCTACTTAATTGCTCCTTAAAATGTGCTCTATTCCTTGCTAGCAATATAGCACCACTGTGCTATAATAATGAATATGTAATTTAAAGAAGGGGGGCAGGGGCTGACATATGGCAAATACATGCTTTAGTTCTGGTAAGCACATGATTTTGAAGATAAACAAAGCTGTTTCCTTATCCTCAGCATGTACTTATTTTGTTTTACTGATAATGAGAAAAAATTAACACTGCTTAACATGATTGAAAACAGCAGTATTCTATGAGATTAATGTCTGTGTGAATGACATTGAAAGTCTTTTTGCTTCTTTGTGTTAAAGGTTCACTTATGTGCAAGACGTGTTAAAAAAAAGATGATCCTAACTCCAAAAAAGCAGTTTAAAATCTCTCCAATAATGTTTTGTTTTCAATCATGTGGGGGTGTTGGAGCTCTTCTGGAATTATTTTTTATTTGCTTTTCAAATCTGTGTGGCTTAGTAGTGTTTTTATTAAAAATTGGATTCATTTCTGTCAAAGAGCTTCCAAGTAATGGAAGGCTGTTTTAATTGATGTCTGTAATAATGACTTCCAGCATTCAGGTTGGATGAAGACATATTTCAAAATTTTATCTAGAAACTTTTGTAAGCCAAGAAATTGAGAGATGTAAGCCTGAAAAATGAGAGAGGCAGCAGTTGTTCTGCTATTATACATGTTACAGGGGCTTGAAAAAGTTAGCACAAGACTTCTCAGAAATCTGAGACTCCATCTGCCTGAGCTGTGTTTCATTCAGCAACGTGATTCTCTGAGACCAGTAGTCGGGATGGCCAAACCCATGCTGTATTGCCCTGCACTGTGCACCCCGCTGCACCTGTAATAGAGATGTTATTCCTCTGTGTCTATTGTCTTTTTTTCTTCTTTCTTCTTCTTTTTTTTTTTTTTTTTTTCAGTTCTGTGTGTCCGAAATACTGTGTTGCCCAATCTGAGTAATAATGTTGCCTGAGGAACCTTGGGATGCTGCATGCATTGGGATACTACATAAAGGCACACACATGGTGCGTGGTTCAAAGCCTCCTTGAACCAGTGCTGGAGGACTGTGGAGGCTGGGGAAACTAAAACACAGCTCTGTGTTTCTCACCTCGTGTAGCAGAACAGTCTATGGCTTTCCTATATCCTAGACGCCATGTCCAGGAGTAATAGTCAAAAACATGCTGTGGAATGTACACCTGTGAAATAGGGTAGGTGACTGTTAGGCTTGTGTCTTGGCTCTGTTCAGTGACAGTTTAGTGTGCTCCCTATCAAAGGAGAGCCAAGAAAGTGCAAATGCCCCTTGTCCGTAGTGGTAGGCAGTACATGGTACTGCCCCAAAGGATGAAGCTACCGCACTGAATCTCACTGGGGGCTCATGGCAGATGTCTGGCAGGCCCTCCTGACGCATCGTCAACATGAGCGTTCCCCTCATGTGCCACACAGACTGCTGAAGGCTCTTTGCCCCCTTGTTACTATGCTACAGTGTCCTCCTAGAAAGTGACTGTATTGTGACCAGCACAGAAAAAGCTGTGGGTTGTTTTATGCGTTGTCGTTGTTCTTCTGATTAATGATGTCCCTCTGATTTCTTCCAACACCTTTCGTATGGAGGTTCTACTAGCTCAGCTCTTAGAAACAGATGTGTAACTACAGCATTAATTAAATCAATTCCAGTGACCAAACTTGGGATTCTGCTGTTTTGCTTTCAGCAGGGCCCAGCAGCATGTGAGAGCCAGGCACAGCAAAACGTGATAGCTGGAAGAGTGGATTCTGATGCTGCATTTGTCTTTCTGGAGAAGAAATGTGCATGCTGAAATGTTTACTAACTGAGTTCCGGACACAGAACAAAAAAGACCTGTCTTTGCTGATGTCTACTAGATGCTGCTTTGTGGATGAGTTGAGGCAGCAGTGCTGAAAGCATTTCTGTATTGTTACCACTCAATCTTGAAACATGCTCTCAGGTAGAAAAAAGAAAACACACTAAGATACAAAAAACCAAACCCCTAAAACAAATCAAAACCAGTTTCCCCCAGCAGTTTGGGTAATGTAATATTAATTGCTCCACTGGCATTGTGAAAAGCTTTTCCTGCCTCCATTTAATGTTGTGTAAGTAGTGAAATGTTGTTTGTAATACGGTGTTGCACTATTTTACAGTATTGTCAAAGTAGTCTTCAAATAATGAATCTTTGCAAGACAAGGTAGTGTCACCCCATCTTTCAGGTGAGGAAAGCTGACAAAGAACTTACTGGTTCTGCTGAAGATCTGTTAAGAGTTACACCGAAGTGATGCTAAATCTTGATCAGGTTTTTTGGCATTTACATTTGTATAATTCACTCTGCTCATAGCTGCTGTGTCTTTCATTAAATCTTCTTTATTGATTTATTAATGCAGAAGCTTTGTTCGGTCTCACAGATCAGAATTGATGAGATAATGTGCAAGTGCCTTGCTGGAAAACAGTGAATTGATTTGATGAGGTGGCAGTGGATACACTTACTGCTGCTTACAGTAACTAAAAAAACGTAGAGCTCAGCCTCAGATAGGCTCAGTGTTGTCCCATGAAAACTAATGCTCACTGTTCAAGCAGCTCAGTCTTGCTGAGATGGACCACGTGCCTAATTATCACCCTGCTGTTCAGGGCAGATATTGGCCTTCTAAATGATGGGATTTGCTTAGGATTCTCATTGAATGTTGTATTCCATAGCATGACACATGATATGCCCTGCAGTGTGTCATGCACCGTGATGCTAATCAACATTCAATACCAAAAGAAGAGAGCAGCTGCTCTGCAGTCAGCATGTCTGAGCAGTCCTGCACGCAGCAGGATATCGCTTAATTCACGCTAATGGATGAAGAACTGGCCTCATAACATTTATGCAAATGAGGCTAATGATCAGGGAAAAAATGCAAACTAGTTTTTATTTATTCACGGAGATAGGTATAATTATATGTAATAACTGGATCCAAAATCTTGCTCTTCAGCATTTAGTTGCTGATAACACAAAATGTGAACGGCTTGTTGTGCTGCTCATCTCCTGTGAAGTTAATACAGAGAGGTATGTATGTTCTTAAATTCCCATTGAGAGAGTTGCAAGGCTTAATGAAGAGAAGCTACAGATAATTGCATCTCCTGAACCTACCTCAGTCATTTTCACTGTGCAGTAACGGGTCTCTGTTGAAATCCACTGCTGGGAGAATCAGCATATTGATTCAGCTTCTTGCCCTTTTTGTGTTAACTCCACTGTCTTCTGTGGATCAAAGAGAAGTCAAGAGGAGGCAACCTGTCCATTGCAGTTGTGGCAGCTGAGTAATAAGATCGTAGTTAGGTACAAAGGTCTTATTTTAGCATCTAAACTGTAGAGGGCTACCCACCCTCTTATAATTCTCCCAGGCATTCTTCCTCTTCCTTGTTAATGAAATCTGTCGCTCCTCTTGTATGTGTGTCATCTCAGTGGTGCAGCTGGTGCCACTTGATCATTCATGCCTTGAAGAATTAGACAGCTATGGTAGCTGTAGTAGTGTAATGGTATCAAGCAAGAGTCGATCAAGCTGCATTTTTAACAAGTCATCATCTACTGGGTGCTTTGGACAGTGCCAAGAACACACTTCTGAACCTATGTTATACTACAAACTAGCTTTGGTTATGCAGATGTTCTCTAGACTTCCTTGTGTTACGTGTAATGAAGAAGCAAATCCAGATCTCATTTAGAAGAGGAAGGTGACTAGCACTTGAGGCTCTGTGATCTCAACACAGTGTCAGCCCAGGTTGGTATGGGCTCTTGGTGCTTTCTGTGTTTTGATGTAGTGTGAACAGCCTATGGGGTTTCACTCCCACTGAGCAGGGAACTCTCTGGACCTTTGCAGTGGCAACTTGGTCTTGCCAAATTTTAGAGATCATCTATCTGATCAGCATGCTAGGAATCGTTTTTGAGTATGGACTTCCTAATCTTCCATTCCTAATCTAATGGCACTCAAGTTTGTTTAGAGAGCAGTTGTAGTACTCAAAACAAGATCTGGGTTCCACATTTCAGGAACTGCATTCTTATTAATGAAATTGTGGGTAGTGTAACTAGATTACTTTTTTAAGAAAAACTTTTTTATTTTCCTTAATGTCTCATTCTGTTCAGTGAATTCTGTTAAGGTCTTACTTCTGGGAACAGAGCTTCTGCCTTCCAGGAAGTGTGTATGGGACATCTGGCAAATGCCCAAGGCTAAAAAGTAATCTTGAACCACGCCTCCATCCCCACTCTTTGTTGGAAAAAAAATGTGTTTCTTGCTTTAAAAATCACGTGGTGCAAGTTTCAGGGTACCTTCAGAAAACTAGAGCTCTCATTACAGTGCTGGAAGAAAGGTCCAAGGCAGCTGTCAATATATTGCACTTACAAAAACAATGTAATTATCACTGACTCATTACTTCTGTGTATGAGGGAAGGAGAATTATGAAGGAGTCCTGCTGAAGAGAAAGTAGATGATGACTGAGGAGGGAGGGATGCATGTGTGTAACACAAAAATCCAAAGATTACATCAAGTTGGAGAGTTGTGTATATGGCTGTTGTGAAATATTTATTCTCATCTTTCTTCTGCTTACTAATTGGCTGGGAGTTAAACTTGTCTCAGCAATAATTGTTGTAGACAAGAAAGCAAGTCAGGAAAATGTGAATGTTTAAAGGTAGTAAATTGTCAAGAACGAATATTAAACATACAGCCGTACGCTCAAGACTTTGTATGGCCTCAGAACGTGACAGTTGCTAATTCTCAGACCTGTAAAAACATTGTCTTGACAAATCACCTGTCAGGTGAATCTGGAGTCATATACGGCAGATGTGACGCTCAGAGGTTGTACTTAATAAAACCTTTTGTTTGTCACAAAGTAGTGTTTCGCCTTGTATTCATAGTGCTGTCTCAAATGCTTTCTTTCAAAACCTATTTAAAAGATACTGAAGCATTATGTAATGAGCAGGTGGCATGTTTTTCTGCTATCTAACCCTAAAAATGATGGAATTCTTCCTTAGAAACTGCTGAATTGAAGAAACTAATCTTGAACAGTCTTTCAGAAAGTGTCTGACACTTGAACAGATTCCCTCCGACTCACAGCAGTCCCTCACTTCATAATGACTGAGTGTAAATATATTTTTTAAATGGGGGGGAGGGGATCCTGCTTATTCTAGCAGCATGCACTGTCTGTGGCCATAGCTTGCATCGCCACTTGCTCACTTCTGTTATATTCTGGTACTCTTTTCAAGCTAGACATTCCTTCTTCACAGCTATGTGGCCAAAGCAATCCATCTTCCTAAGTAAGCTGGTAAGGAAGAAAAGCTGGGATATGCTGACGTGTCCAGGTGGGTGTAGCTTAAAAGCGAGGTGGCTTCTAGCAAACTATCAAGTGTCAGGTAATGTCTAACAGTTGCTGTTTCAGCAGCTGACAGTACCAGAAAGACTTAAGAATAAATGGATGCTTGTATAAAGGTCATTCATGTCAAGGGTGCCTGCTGAGCGTTCTTAAAACAATCTTGACTTTGCTGGATACCACCTAAAAAAGGATTTTCATTACTGTGAATAAAATGTTCTGAAAATATGCCTATTTATTCCTAACACTGTGCAAATTTTTGTATGAATGCAGTTAAGGATGTGTATTGGAGGCTCCAGTCTTGTCTGTATTAACGTCATGTTGGCGATGAGGTGAAGCTTGATATTTTAGGGAACCTAAGACAATTTTCCCTATTGTAGCTACATAATTGTCTTGTAGTTTGTGTGGAAAATCTAATGGCTGCTAGCAAAAGAACATAATTAACTTGATTTGAGTATTTGTTTAACTGAAATCTTCACTGTTATCCTGCTGAAAACCAGATGTAACTTACATCTTGAAAGGACATCTTGGACTGGAACTTCACATGTAATCTACATGAAGAAATGGAAAACAGTGCTTTAAGTCACCACCTGATCTAGCTATGTAGAGAAGGGAATACTTGGAGAAGAAATATGACTCTAATAATGCCTTTCAACTATATCTCAGCTAGGTCTGGCCGAACTTCTTGTTGGTTTGTTGTTTTTTTTTAACTGATGTGGTGGCACTTTTGGCTATTTTTTGGCTGTTTTTTTTTCCCTTCAGTTCATACCTGTGTATCCATAATCCTAGTGGAACTTGGCAGAGAGAAATGCTGGTGAAGCGATCTTTCCTGGCTTCTGTTTGATGTGGTGTTGATGTATCAGGGTGTTTATAATAACTAGCTACTGACCAGGAGCAGGACCATCCCTCTCCTTACCTCCTATCCCTTCCTTATGCTGACAATTGCATTCAACTCATTCCACAGTAAACCAGTTCTGGGAAAGAACTAATTGTACTTCAGAGAGAGAAAAGAAAAAAAAAGAAAGAAAAAGGACATAACCTCCTAAATCAGCAGTCCTCATAATTATGTGAAAAGCCCATTTGAGTTTCCCTGTAAACAGGCTGAATCATAATCCTCCTAGGAAAAGAGAAAGCAGGCATAAACTCTGCATGTTTACCCTATATCCTACTTGGTCATACAGTCAGATTAATGCTAGTAAGGTGGAGTTTGTACTAAGGGCAAACCCCCTTTAGTATTAACTTTCCTTGGCCAGGTCTGTAAATTGGGGGCTGTTTTGGTGCCTGTTTTAGGGCAGTGGGTTACTTTCCAGAAATTCCACTGGGAAACAAAACCCTGGGATTGTTTTTTCTTTAGCAAGGGGCCAGCTTATAGAGATTTATAACACATTCAAGAAAGACATGGGAGTGAGGGGTAAAGTCTCCACAGCTCTCATAGAATGAACTTCAGATAGAGGATTTAGTCTTATTTTTTAAGCCAGCCACAATTTAAAGCATGGGAACTCGTTGTACAACTATGGATTAGTGTCTGTAGAGCGAGTGTCACTTGGATCCTGCCTAGCCCATGGCAAGCCTTCTTAAGCATGAAGAAATCTTATAAAAATCAAGAAAGCTGCAATAACAGAAGCAGTGGTGTAAACTGGCTGGATAGAAGAGCAATATCTGCTGAGGTGGAAGCCTGCTTAGCCTTGAGACAGATGTTTCAGTTTGCTGAGGATTGTTCCTAGCAGTGCCTGCCTATAATATGACTTGGTACTTACTGGTTGATTTTTCTGTGTAGAAGATTGAAATGCGTATCTTTTTTTTTGGTGATGCCTTTTAGTAGGGTTGCATGGCCTTTGATCTTCACAACCCATACCTCTGGCAGTCTCTTTTTCTTTCTTACGACTGCTTTACTGAAAGCTAACAAAGGACTAGTGCGTTGGTACCCATCAGACATTCTTTATGTTCTCCTTACAGCACTGCCTTCCTTGAGGATGGCCTGTGATCTTATTCAATAAAATAAGCTAAATAGTTAATCCAGCCATTGTTTGTCCCATGTGTTTGTGGTGTACTGTTTTATATAGGTCTCAGAAAATGGCAACATAGCAGTCTGTTGGCTTCCTAATTCAGTAACTGTGGGATTTTCCTCCCTCCCCAGATTTAAGCAATGGGAGGTTACCGCTGACCTTTGCAAACTTCATCTTCCATTTAAAATTGTTTTCTATGGAGATAGTGCTGCAGCAGTGGTAGTAATCCTCCATATCAAACTGTGCCTTCACTTAGCCTCAATCACCTGTTTTTCTCCAGAGTTTGGCTTCATGGCAGGAGCAGGCCATGCGTCACTGCAGCATTTACTCATCCACAAAATCACGCTCGCTAAGAGCCCAAAGTTCATTTTAAAATATTAGTTTGTCTCTTTGCACAGATGCCTCCTGTGATAAGCCACCTTCTAGCAGAAGAACCCCGCAGAGTTTATACCATTTCCTTTTTTAATCTAAATCAATTTCCAAACCAATTTAGATGAATTGTGACGGATTCTTTGGACACAAGGCCTGAGAATAGAACTTGACACAGATAAGGTTGATATCCTTCATCAACCACATAGGCTTTGGCATAATAGCTGGCTTTAAAGTACCTCAATAAGCAAACAGCGCATTAGCACCAGCTATGCAACACCTTCCACGTTGCACAACGGTGTTTGTGCTGGTGTGTTATTAAAAAGCCAGGCAGTGATTGTGCCCTGCGTCAGCTCAGCTACAGGCAAAGTGTTGCAGGCACAAGTTGTTGCAAGGCACTTGGTAATGCCTCACGCAGCCTGGGAAACGGGGCGGCAACTAGCTGGGGATGCTGATGCAGCTGAGAGGCCGGCAGGTACCCCCGGAGACTGACACTGGCTGCAGTGATGTCGTGGCCAAGACCTGAAGAGCTGTCAGCCCAGGCAGCTCCTCACGCCACGTGTGACTGTGAGCTGCGCAGAGCTGGTTATGATAAAATCAGATTACTGTCTTTTGAAAAGCCTGTGGGGATCAGAGTTTCCAGGTTCCACAACAGACCTGTTGGTTCAGGAGCAAGTCCGAGCCCGATCCAACAAGGACAGGCATTTCAGTGAAACTTCTAATTCTTTGCTGCTGAAGGAAAGTGGAATCGGGGCTTTACAAGGCGTTTTGTTCACAGACTGCAGGAACACTAAGAAGAGGAAATAAAACAAGTCTCTTGCTTTGTAACGTCATCCAGTCCACAGGCCAGTGGCAGCTGGGTGGTAGTCTCCCACCTGTGCCTCCCTCCGGGTGCCTCGGCAGCCATCCTGCAGCGGGTGGAAACACACGTGAGCGTGCTTCTGTCTGCTTTGGTGAGACTGACTCCGCTGGCTCATAATTTGTTATCTGATGCTAATGTTTCCATTGGGTATTTTCACTTACTCTCTAAAGTTGTGTTGGGCATTGTGCCTACTTTGCCAGTGATAAAGCAGGCACGGGGATGCATCACACCGAATGCAGCAAAGAAGAGTGGAAAGTGAGCGCCCCAACTGAGTCACAAACCAGTGTGAGACAAAAAAAACCTCTCCCTTATTTTTCCACTTGTTGCATGCCCCACGCAGGCTTCAATTTCATTTCCATATCTCTCCCTCTCTGTTGCACATCACCTCTTGTCTGTTTGTCTTCTATGGAGATGGCTTTCTCTGTATTTACTTGAAAATTAGCAAGGATTCAGACCTGAAGACATCACAGGTGCTCCCACTGTGTCTTTTCTTCGTAGCCTGAAAAATACAGGATAAAACCAAGCAGTGACAGAACTGAGTGGCCTTAGCACACCAGTGACCACACTGGCCTGCCATTTGTGAGATGTCCCCGAGCAGCGTGTGGCGAGGAGCTGCTGTGCTGCTGCCCGTCTGCCTGGACACGGTTCCTCAGCCACCTCCCTGTCCTGATGTGGCAGATATCCCCCCATCCACATGGGAGACAGCACAGAGCGCATGTAGTGCAGGCAGGAGGAAACCAGGCTGAGTGGGGAGAGCACATGGGGGTTTCGCCTATGGCTGTGTAGGTGCAGAGTGGCACAAAGAGCTGAACTTGCTCTGCTGACTCATTATGGTCCTTCATCTTTTGGATGTCGGGGGAAGTTCTTCACAGAGAGAGCAGTGCTGGAACAGGCTGCACAGTGAGGCTGTGGATGTTACATCCCTGGAGGTGTTCAAGGCCAGGTTGGAAGGCAGCGTGGTGTAGCACCAGATCTGGAGGTTGGTGGCCCTGCCTTTGGCAGGGGGGTTAAAACTTGATGATCCTTGGGGTCCCTTCCAACCTAAGCCGTTCTTTGATTCAAAGCTTCACCTCTGCTTTAAAGGCACCCAGTGCTTCATGTGTCTCCTAATGATAATATATAGCAGTAACATTGTGTCAAATGTTCCCACCTATGAAGATGTACTTCCACATACACCTCATGCTCTTAATCTGGAAGAGGCCTAGGGTCAGGTTTGACGGGATGCTTAAGTATCCGGAGATGCAGATAGATGTCCACAGGGCTTTCTGTACACAGCAAAATTGATGCATTCAGAAGGAGGATAAGGAGGGAACTCATGGAGGCCTACAGCTTCCTCCTGAGGGGAACTGAGGGGAAGGCACTGATCTCTCTGGTGACACTAACAGGACCTGAGGGAACAGCATGGAGCTGTGTGAGAGAAGGGTCAGGTTGGGAATCAGGAAAAGGTTCTTCACCAGAGGGTGGTCAGGGCTGGAACAGGCTGCCCAGGGCAGTGGGAATGGCACCAAGCTGCCAGAGTTCAAGGAGCATGTGGACAATTCTTTCCAGACATAGGGTTTGAATTTTGGGTGGTCCTGTGTGAAGCCAGGAGTTGAACTCTATGATCCTTTTGGGTCCCTCCCAACTCAGGATATTCTATGATACTACGAATACAAGTACATTACATTTGTATTTTTGAACACCATATTCAGTGGTCTTTGAGGAGCTGGGCCTATCTTTTTGTCGTGCTAGTGCTGCCTGGCTCAGGGAACCAAACCAGCATTTTTTTTGCTGGGTTGGATCTTGCCTAGAATAGCTCAGACTGCCATGGGACTGCGTCCCTTACGCTGGCCTCTTTGCTCCCTCAAGGGATAGACCTGATGCTGCTAAAGGTGGAGAGGGTCTGGGTGCTGCAGAAATACCCTAGAGCTCCTTGCTTTGTAGCCTGAAGTCGGAATCATACGTGCTCTGGTCACCTCTCCTAAAATTCCTCAAAGGTAGCAATGTGTACCAGGCTGAGGCTTTGATTTGTGGTCAGACCTTTGGAAAGCTGTTGTAATGTCCATGGACTCTTCTTGCACTGTCAGAAATATGCAAAATCCTTGTTTTGTTTCAAAATACAAAACCTGGTTTATTTTGAATAGTTTTCTCATTGAGTTCTCTGAAAGAATTACGACTGACATTTCTTTTTTTGGTCTCGCTCCCATTCACCTTACAGCATGCTTTCACCTTTCAGAGCTGACTCACTTTTATTTTTTAATAAATGAACAGATGAGATGATACTTAATTAAAACTCTCGGAGTGAAGGTGGTGATCATTAAAGGGTGCTGATGTAGAGAGTGATCTCCTCTGTTTGTCCATAGAAGTAATCAGGTTTGAGCAGTGGGTGTTTTGCCGCTGTCCTACCCAGGGAAACTGCGTCTAAAGCACAAGAGGTTAATTAATTCCCTGCTCCTTGGTCTCTCTTCCGAGACTGCCAACAAAGGTAGCAATTACTGGTGTTATCTCAAGGGATGTTCTGTGAGGTGGATAATTGCGAACTGTGAAACCCAGCTGATACTCGGAGCAAATTTCACGCAGGCCAGAGAACACACGTGGCCTGGTCAGCGGTAAAAGAAAGTTGTTACCCAGACTAAATTTGTGCTAAGACCTTGGGGCAAACGGCTCCGTATCCATTACAGATCCCCTGAACCAGCCGGTTGTTTGAAGAATTAGCTCTATCCAGCCGGAGCCAAGAATGTGGAACGTGCCTTAAAGGGCAAGAAGGTTTGTGCTTGTCTTTTTTTAGCTTTTTTTTTTTTCTGAGGCAACTTCTGGAGCATAGTTTATGCTTAAGATTAAAAGCGTGTATGCCGTTGTATTTGTTGTGTAGGAAATAGAAAGCCATAGCAACGCAATTGCTGCTGTGGAAGGAACCTGCATCAAAAGAGATAGACAGCTCAGCAATGTGCAAATGCCCGGGGGAGTTACGGCAGTTGATTCCTTCGCCTAACATTCAAGGGTTCGATTACCATCCAGCACTTGAGCACTGAAACAGCAATCTGAGAGTTTAAAAGAAGAGCTGAAAGCAATTGACTGCTTGAAACCACTTCGTGGTGCGCTGTGGTGGATTTAATAGGAGTTGCACTGAGTTTGCTGGCACTTCCGAATAAAAACCGAATGTTTTACTCATGCGAAAAGCACTTTCAGGAAGAAGTTACGGGCACGTTGTACAGGGTTTCAGCCTTACGACGGCGAAGTGCATTGCTCGCAGCCCCGGGGAGCATCTCCTCTCCGCAGCTGAGGCCTGGCACTGGCGGCCTGCTAAGCCACGGTCAGCGCCCTGCAGGAGAGGGCAATCCTCGCAGACAGCCGCTGGTCAACTCGGCCTCGGAGCGGGGAAGGACAGACATTATTCCCGACGCTTCCATTTCCGATGAGTGGCGAATGGAGCGGCCGCCAGATGCGGGCTGCGCCGTGTAAGGGTGCAGGCGGTTCTCGCGGCCCGGTGTCACCCCGGGATGCCTTCCTCCCAGGGGCCCGCTCGAGGCGTCCCTGAAGGCGGGGGCGCACCGCTTTCTTTCCGTTCCTTTTGTTAATACAATAGCTTTCCCGTCCTTATCAGCCCGGGCGCTCGCGGAGGACCGCGGGGTCGGCCTTCCCGGAGAGCACAATGCGGGGCGGGGTGGGAAACCTATTTCCAGCACAAACGGCAGGCGAAGCGCCGTCGGTAAAACGCGGTTCCTCGTGTCCGCGGCCGCCGCGTCCCTCGGGGGCTCGGCTCGGGCTCGGGCTCCTCCCGGCACGAGCGCCGAGGTCGCCGCCGGGAGAAATTCCTGCCGAATTCCTGCCCCCTCCCGCAGGAGCCGCGGGGACGAGCGCTCGGCGCCGGGCTCCCGTCCTCGGCCGGGGGATGATCCCCGGGGGCGCGGCAGGGAGCCGAGGCCGCGTCCGCCCCGGCCCGCAACCCAGGGGGGAGGGCGGAGGACGGAGGGCGGGGGCCGGCCGGTCCCGGGGCGGGGGGCGGCCCAGGTAGCTCTCGGCGGGCGGGCCGAGGAGGGGAAGGAGGAGCCCCCCCCGCCCCTTCCTTCGGGTTGCGCCCGGCGCCGGGGGAGCCCCGCCGCAGCCCGAGGTGAGCGGCGAGCGGGGATGCTCGGGGCCCCGGCGGGAGCCGCGGGACGGGGCTCGGCTGCGAGGAGGTAACGCGGGCGGCGGTGCGGAGCCGCGGGGGCGGGGACGGGAGGCACCTCAATGCCGGGAGCCCGCAGCCCGGCCGGCCGTCGGGGCCGGCTGCGCCGCGATGAGCTGGGGAGGCCACCGCGGAATTGCGTCCTCGCGGCTCCGGCCCGGTGACGGATCGAACGCTTTCTCCAAGTGTTTTCTCTGGAAACTTGTCTCAAATGAGGGCAGCGAGCCCTAACAAAGAAGGGTGTTGTTCGGGAGCCAACAGGTGACGGAGTGAAACCTGAGCGCGTGTGTACATTGGAGTAAAGTCTGGCTGCTGTTTAAAATAGAATTTAAAAAAAAAAAAATCAATGGGAGACTGTAGCAGGCGAGATTTCTTTCTCGCTAACTCCGTGCAGCCCTTAAGGACGGGTGGGCATTTCCCGGACACGCTGTCCCCGGGGCGCTGCAGGGCTCCGCCGGGGGGCGAGGGGACGAGAGTTAAGGGATCGCTCCTCGGCTCCGCCTGGAGGTGCCGGCCCGGTGCGGCTGTTCGCACCTGGAGCCGCGTGTCAGTACGGCTCTGCGGCCGCGGAACGGGACTGCGGCCGTCCGAGTAACGTGCGCCGGGAGCAGCCGTGCGGAGCTTCCCGCGCGGTTATCGCTGCCGTGTGCCGCCCTTCCTCCCCGAACGCGGGTTGAGGCGGGAGGGCTGCGCCGAGCAGGTGAATGGGCTGCCAGCGCTAATCTTAAGTCGCCGAGCCTTGGTTGTGAATGGGGGTGTGTGTGTGTGTGTGTGTGTGTGTGTGATATGCATCTCGCATCCCCTATTGCCTTGTTAACAAGCGTTCTAACAATAAAAGTCGTTAAACAATTTGCCCTGCAGGACGGGGTAAAACAGCAGGGGGTGGGCGAGGAGATGTTTGTCTAACCGTACTCGCAAATCGTGACCTCTCCTATCTGGTCAGGGGTGACAGCAGAGCATAATCGGTGAGCTGGAAATCCTCGCACGAGGATAACCTTCCTCCGGTGTCTGAGGGCTGTGCTCTAAGTTTGATACCCTGAATTTCGTGTGCTGGTGGGTTTGCAGTTGGGAGCGCAGTTTCTCTTTGCTTCTCCTTCTGAGAACTTGGTCCTATATGGTCATTTTAGTACATCAGTGGAAAAAAATGTCATAATTGCTTTTCTTTTTAAATCGAATTTAGCTGTTTAACTCAGTGATGTTATTCATAGCTGTCAAGCTGCCAGCGAAATATCTCCTTGTAGGCTAGGAAGCTTTTTTTTGTGAGGTGGTATTGGAGCAAAGCTGAAACTTCAGAATGTTCCGCAGAATTGAAAAAAACAAACCAGAACTTGCAGTGTTATGTAGATGTCATGGCATGAGAAGAAAGAAGACCACCTTTCTACTCATCCCTCAGAAAGCACTTATTTTTTCAGCTGTTGTTTATGTTCATCTGAATCCTCCTTAGGATGCAGTCGTTTCAAACAGCTTCGCTTTGAAGAAGCGGTGCAGTTGGGGGGTGGGGAGGAAGAGCCTTGCAGCTTGAAAATGCAAACCAAATTACACTTCAGCAGGAAAGGAAGGAGAACTTCTAAACAAGTAATTGCTGAAATAGTTGGGCAAATAGCTTGCTGTTAGGCTGTGCTGTTTTTAGAAACCTCGCTGTCAGCAGCAGCACAGTATTTGCAGCATGGCCATGCTGCTTTATGGTGTATTGTCAGCCAGTTTATAGCAGGCTCAGTATTAGCACTATGGTAACCTTTTTCTTTTAAAGTGAACGCTGTCCTTTGTGTAATCTGGACTTGTTGAGATTTATGCACCTTGTTTTGAACATTGCCAATCACCTGATTTCGGGAGGAGCACCCTGATTGTGAAGTTGTTTCTTGCAGCTTGAGGTCAGGTGTGTTGCTCCTTTATTCCCTACCGTTTGTACTGCCAGCCCACCCTGTGTCACAGGAAGAAAGGGCCTGTGGATCTGCCCTGTTCTGCCCAAAATGAGCAGATAAAGGTGACCCAGGCAGCGTCAGTCTTGGTGAAGAAGGAGAACGTTCCATCTCTAATGAAAGCCTTTTCTTTGGAATTAGGCAGCTATCCCGTGTTTGCGTACCTTTGGTATGCTTGAAATCCTAACAGCACTCAGCGCTGCTTTTTGCCATACAGAAGAAGCACGTAGCCTTAGCGCTCAAAAATCCCCAGGAAAGCTAGCAGGTCTGCACAGGGTCACATTTATTTATTTTTCTTGTCAGCTGGAGAAAGCAAGGCAGAGCAGTTATCCTGTGATCCCACAGAGAGGCTTTGGAGCAGTCCGTGTCGAGCAGCGCTGCGGTTCCCCGGTGTGTTGGTGCCCCAGGACTGCAAAGCTGACAGGCTCTCCGGCTGAATGTGATGTCAGGTTTGCTCCTTGCTGCTGTGGTTGAGGTCAGTCTGCCTAGTGAAGCTTTGACAAAGGTGCTTCATCTTGTGGCTCCTTTCTTCCATGGGGCAGGAGTCAGCTTCTGAAAAGTGACAGCTTGATCAGCGCAGCTTCTCGTGACACAATGCCAGAGGAATTGGAAATATCAGCTCAGGCCTCAGTGAGAGGCGTCTGTTGTAAACCAGCCGTGCAGCTACCTCTGATGGGGAGTTGTGAGGCACCGCTTCGGCTGCTTGGGGCTTCTCAGGAGGACTTGAGCTTCTCATTGATGCCCGTCATGGTGATGGCTGGATTGTTATTCAGACTGACTTCAGAATTATTGGAGTTTAGATGATGTGGAGCACAAGATGCCGACCCAGCCCTAGCATCGCTGTCCTCCTGCAGTAGGCAGCATTGTTGGTTTTTTTTTGCTAGTGGTGATTTCTTATACCCGTGTGACAGTATTCTCTTGTTCCTCCACCCCCAGCCTTACAGGAACTGTAACAACAAATGTACCTGATGGCTGACTTCATTTCCACCAGGGTGTGGGCAGGGACACAGTTTGGTATCACTTGCTGTCTTGTTACCTGTTTCCGAAGGAAATTAACTCAGGGAGTTTAGTCTGTACAAGGATGTCTGCCTTTGCATTTTAAGTATACAGGATGGAGCTTCTGGAGGCTTTTTCTTTGATTCCAGTCATACACTGCATTCTCAATAGACAGTCCATGACTCTCTATCCTTGCTTTTATAACAGTATGTAAGACAACAGAATTCAGTTAATGTGACTGATCTGCTAATGCTGTCCAGTCGCTGGACAGTCACATTTTCACCTAGAGTCCGATTGCCAAAATATGCCTGAAGTCTGACAAGCTCTGTGAGAAGCAGCCTGTTTTTAAAGGGAAGGTTGGCAGGTCTGCTTGCCCCGTAAGATATGCAGTAAGTTTTTTCTTGCAGTGTGGCCATGCAGTGTAATCGTGCGTTGTCATCCTAGCAGCACACCAAAAAACAGCACCTCTGTTTTCAAAACAGAAAAAGTGTGCTTTTTTCAAGCACTGGCTTGGGGTAGCAGTGAAGTCATCTCTTTTATTGGGTGTGGGAAGGTATGAACATACTAAAAGCAGGGATAGGCAGAATGTGTAGTAGCAAATATCGTCATTTCTCCGATTTGCTGACTTCACATGTGTGTGGCCATGTTTTTTTGAGAAGTCTGGGTCTGTGTGTTGTACTGAAGAAGCAGAGTGTGGCACTCACCAGTGCCTTGTGCATAGAGGAGAACGAGCCCCTGCTTCCTTCCTTTCCCCTGCAATCCAGCAGCAGCTTGTTTGCTCTAACGTGGTGGTGATGGGACTTGCAGTGTGGGTCCCTGTAGACCCAAAGGTTATAAGTGGAGGACGTGACGTTTTTCTGCAGTTTGCCAGCAGCCTGCATCTAGCCATGTCACAGTTGTGTCTCTGTGAAGGTGGGTAGGTGAAAAAAGTGCTTAAAACAGAAGGTGCAGCTCACGCATGGCATAGTGTGAAGGCAAGCTCACTTTCAAGCTCAGGTGTTCAGGATGTTTGTCCAGGCAGAAAACATCCTCTCTGGTTTTGATAATGTGTATTCCACTGATATTTCCTAAGAACTCCTGCTAGAATGAATGTAAGATATTTATCTTAATAAGGTTTTTACTGCAGAAAGTTACAGATGCCTTTTTTGCCAGTTGTGAGTCAAAATGATCCCACTGATATTGGGCTTTGTAGGCTTCATGAATCAACAGAAGCATCTCCCTGTAGGGTTTTAAATTAACAGAACAATCATGATGTATTTTACAGAGCCTAATCTGCCATAATTGGATTTCAGATATTTAACTGGACCAACACCCTTCCGCTCTGATACAGCTAAAACAAGGAATGTTGCAGACACTGCTTTATGCCTGCCGTGTTAAAAACAGGATGCTACTTGCACAGCTGTCTCTCCCCAAGAACTTCATCAGTTTTTGACAAGCAGTTTTCATGTGTTCTGTATTGTTAGATTAGTAGTGACTTCAGAAGGAGCTTGTCTCGTTCATTTTGTTAATGAGTCTTGAGTCTTTCCTATCTCTATATACACTACATGTGAAGCAAGCAGAAATGTAAAAGATGGCTGCTAATACTGAAATAGATGTTAGCTGTCAAACATGGTAGTGGGTGTTACTTTTCTTTCCCTTCAGTAAGCCGTATTTTCACTTTTCTCTTTTGTTGTTTTCCTGTTTTTGAGAGCTCTTTAAATATCTTTGAATTGCTTGTTGCAGTGATGCTCTAATAATCGTGCTCTGGCCGATGCAAGGAATACTAAACTCTTGTAGGATCACTTACATTGATAATCAGTCTTTGCGTGTTGAAGTTTATTAAAGCTCTGTTAATCTCTTTCTGCAGATCGACTGCTTGATGAACTGCAGCTGAAACACTGAACGGCTCACACTTATGTCCCTGGAGATGGAGCCCAAAGCTAACAATCTTGTCTTTGCGTGTCAGCGAAGCTCAACATCAGATGACGACTCTGGCTGTGCCCTGGAAGAATATGCCTGGGTCCCACCAGGCCTCAGACCAGAGCAGGTACCAGCTGTTGTTCTGTGTTTGTAAATAACTCATTAGGTCTGTCTAAGGGAGCAGTAGACAGTCTGTTACATTCTTGTATTATAAAAACGTCTAAAACTCATCACCTTGTTTTGTTTCCCACTCCAAAGAGGCTGCCTTAAGGGACCTTAAAATCCTCAACACTGCATTTATATTTAAACAGACAAAGTTGTTCCCTGTCAGGATTTTTCAATAAATACGTGCCACAGAGACAGATGTATTGTTGAGTCTTAAAGTAGCACAGAAATGTGCTTTCTCTTTGAGGTAAGTTATTAGGTTGAATTGAAACTCATGTCATACTGTGATATTTGGTCAGTACATAACTGCAGTTGTTCCGCTCTTCAAATAATTTGGCATTTGACATCGAGAATGTGGGCATTACTACAGCATACAGAAGTGAAAGTATTCTGTCACTGTGACAATCACAAATGCATTTAGTGCTTTTTAAAATTGTTGTATGCCTGCCATTTGTTCACACCAGGATTTCTCTTTTACCTTCATTGTGGCCAGTGCCTGTGGGCTGGTTGGGCTGTGCCTTCCCCTCTCCCCTTCCCTCTGTATGTGTTATGTCACAGTGGCAGCAGAAATAAAAGTAGATCTACTGATGAGAAGGTTGGTATGGGAAGTGAAATTGAACCTCTGATAGCATTCATTTATTTGATATTGCACTGAAGCAATGCACTCAGTGAGGCCCAGAGCTCAGATGCTATTAGGTAGGCAGAGGTGCTTCTTCACACTTGTTGAGTGTGGCAGAGCCACCCACTCTCAGGCAGCTGCCAAGCTCTTGGAGCCCACAGCGATGGAGATGCAAAGGATGCATCTTCCTTGCAGTGCAGACATTTTCTTGCTAATGAATAAGGTAAGATCAGCAAGAATGGCAAATGATGGGCTATTTTTAGGGAAATTCTCTTTATTGCCCGCTTAAGCATATATAAGAATCCTGATGAATCAGACGTCAAGGCAAACAGCAAGCTAACTGTTCTGTCAGAACAATTAAATACATTCCATAAAGTATCCCCATAATCTAGCTAGATTCAAACTCATTATATTTTTTCCCTTAAGAAGAATGACTTAAATTGAGAACAGGGCAAAAAGCTGAGAAAAGGGCATAAAGTACCTTTAAAGTTTCACTTTGTACCGTGTGTTTTTATCTTTTCCTGCAGCTTCTTGAAATGCACTCAGCGCTAAGTGGGCTTGCAGTAGACTTCTGATGTTAAAAAATTTGGTTAAATGAAAGTCAAATAATATTTTGTGCAACCTTCCCCATATGATTTTGATTGCTTCCTGAGTCAAGTGACCGATCGCTGCTTCTTTTTCATCTGTCTCGCACAGTAATAAGCTGTTGACCTAAGCATTATTTACATCTGGATGGCAAGTAATATTTTTGCCAATAGTCGGCTCTTGTTTACTGCCCCAGGCCTCGTGACAAGCTGGAAACTGCATAGGAAAAACAATAAATCTGCAGCCGTTCCACAAAAATATTTTTTGCCATTGGGCTTTGTCACAGTGTTCATTACAGTTTTCCTGTCATCATTTTCTTCTGGAAAGGAAAAAGAAAAGAGTGAAGATTGATAGGCGTGTACAGCTAATATTGATTTCTTTATCAAAAACACGCAGCCCGTGCAAACCTCACGGTTAATTTGCATCCGATTGAAATGTGGCTGGACCCAGCCTCCTCCCGGGGGAAGGATGTTTCCACCTTCTTACCAAAGGCCACATGGAAGCAATGAAAGCTGATGCTTTGGGTGAACCTGATCAGCAGGAGACTACAAAACAGCTTTTGTCTCAGCAATGTGTAAAATGCGCAGAGCAAATCAAATTTGTTTATATAGAGGCTGTTTTCTGGAAAGCTTCGTGCCCTGTGTGGTAAATTGCAGAGGGAAACTTGGAATTTCAACAGGGTTGTTGACCAGCCCTGAAGGGGCTGGGAGTAATGAGAACATTACATGTGCATAATTTACGATACCCCCTAATTGTCACTGCAAATTGCATTCCAGAAAAGCAATTCAGCAGCTGGGTGCTAGTTTTATCAGAGGCCAGCCAGGTTTGCTGAGTTGGTTCATCAGGGTCTCGTATTTTCAGCACAGGCCCTGTCACGGGTCTAATGTAGCATAGCCTGCTTCCTTCGTAATGAGACCTGAGATAAAACAGTAGCTGAAGGGTGCTCGGGTGCTGTGCGTCTCCTGGTTTGACTTTCCATTCCTCCTATGTAGGTACAGCTGTATTTTGCCTGCCTGCCAGAGGAGAAGGTCCCTTATGTTAACAGCCCCGGAGAGAAGCACAGGATTAAACAACTTCTCTATCAGCTGCCACCCCACGATAATGAGGTAAACGGAACCTGGGAACGCACGGTCAGGAGTGAGGCCTTGCTTGCCTCTTCCACATGGAGAATTACCTGTCTGTGTACTTATTACAAGCCTGAAACTTCTCTTGTGCTGGCATCTGACCTATAAACCAGCCTGCTGTGTACAGAGTCTGGTGTCTAACTGCGTTTCACTGGTGTGCAGATAAGAGCTGTCTGGGAGGACGCTGCCTTTTCTTGTCGGGAAGGTTGGTGTCACTGCAATAAACTTAACACAAGTTGGCTTTATAGTGTTTGCAGCCACCCACCAATTACCAGGAACCTACAAATTCTTGGGATTTCATTGTAGCACACAAAAAGGATGCTTTGTGACAGTAAAGGGTTTGCATCTCAGATATGCGGTGTAATTTGGAGCAGAAGTGGAAATAACAAACAAGCTGTTTGTAAGAAAAGGGGCGGGGGTGTCAATGCTTAAGATCCTGTGTGCTGCAGTGCTGAGCTGTAGGCACTTTACCATAAATCTAAAGGATGTTGTGGCTGATTCAGGCTAATTCCTTTGTTTTAGGGCAGCAGCAGTTCTTGGTTTGGCTTTTTTAAAGTCTTATTTCTTGTCTGGACAACTGTTTAGTTAAGCATGTTGTTGTTGTTCTTTTTTTCTTGTAACTCAAAATTTCTCTCTATGCTGTGCTTGTGTTATGCCATAACACAACTGAATACTAAGATTGTAAAGAAGACAAGCTAGAGAGCTTTAATGGTGATGGCCAGTATTCCTGATACATTTTTTGCATGTTATACGCTTATTTTTTTGAGGTGCTCTTTTAAAAGCTCGGGATCTAAAGTAAAGTTCTCCTGCCTTTTCTCTGGAAGGTGAGATACTGCCAGTCCTTAAGCGAAGAAGAAAAGAAAGAACTGCAGATGTTCAGTTCTCAGCGCAAAAAAGAGGCACTGGGACGAGGCACTATTAAACTCCTCTCGAGAGCAGTGATGCATGCAGTCTGTGAACAGGTAATACTGCTGGAGCCACAAGCCCAGCACTGGGCTCAGTGATATATAACTACAGTATCCCAATAGTAAATGCAGTCTTATTTCGTCTATGCCTGAGCACACACAAAAAAAGGATGTTTTTGAAATGGCACATAAATAGAATGAAAGTAGTGCTTGCTTAAGCAAAAGCAAAACCTTTGATACTAGCAGTGAACTGAGTCTGATGTACTTTCTACTGTCGCTGACTCGCACTGAAATAGTGACAAATGAAAAACAGGCATTTATATCAAAATATTGCTGGGTATAAAATAAATTTCTGTTCACAGAAGTTTTGTTGATGCACAGAATTTGCCCAGCCCAAAACCTAGGGTTTTTTTTTTTCTCTCATCAGAATGTCAAAATATAATTATTTTCTCTAAAATTTTTCTCCCTTCCAGTACTTGAATGGAGCGTGTAAACAGAAGGGGGAACAGCTGTTTACATGGATTGATAGTGGTAGGACAAGGAGGAATAAGTTTAAACTAATGCAGGGGAGGTTTAGGTTAGATATCAGGAAGGAGTTTTCCACACAGAGGGTGGTGACACACTGGCACAGGTTGCCCAAGGAGGCTGTGGATGCCCCATCCCTGGAGGCATTCAAGACCAGGCTGGATGTGGCTCTGGGCAGCCTGGTCTGGTGGTTGGGGACCTGCACATAGCAGGGGGGTTGAAAATAGATGATCATTGGGGTCCTTTTCAACACAGCCCATTCTATGGTTCTGTGAAATAAAGCCTTTGTGTTGGGCATGGTGTTTTAAGCTAACAGTCTGTGATTGGAAGCACGTTCACTTGTTGGTTTTTGTTCCCAGTGTGGTACAAAAATAAATGGCGGTGAAGTTGCAGTTTTTGCCTCGAGAGCTGGCCCTGGTGTGTGCTGGCATCCATCATGCTTTGTGTGCTTCACGTGTAATGAGCTCCTCGTTGACCTCATCTACTTCTACCAAGATGGAAAAATTCACTGCGGCAGACACCATGCTGAACTACTTAAGCCTCGATGCTCAGCCTGCGATGAGGTAAAATTCACACTTTGCATTCAATCCTCCCACCTGTTACTGTTCTGTTAACAAACTGCATCGTTTGCTTGGGCAATTACTAAGAGCAGATGCATTCCCTCAAGCAGTAAGGGCTGTGGTGCATAGTGGTGTTGGAAAGCTGAGGGGTGTTTCATTTTTCGTCCAAATGGCAATATGACAAGCAAAGGGATTGTATTTAGAAAGCACGTACCTGCTTGTATTTAGAATTGAGTCTTGTAGATTGAATTAGGTAAAGAATCTGTAGAGATATTTAAAAATGTCATCATAATAGCAGCTATTTGTTGAGTTCTGTGACCTCCTTTAATTTATTGCTTTGAAAAGTAGTCTTTTTTCTTTCTTTGCTGTTTAAAAGATCAAAATGCCACAGTAAGTATAGGAAATTGCTGTTTCTATCACAGTACTCAAAAGCCAGTTAAAGAGAAATAAATTCAATGTGCTAACTGTGCAAGTAGGATATTTTGTTTGCTCTGAGTCCTGAGGTGAGTTTTTTCCCCACTTTCATTAAAGTTCATTTTTATCTCTTGAAAGATAATTTTTGCTGATGAGTGTACAGAAGCTGAAGGCCGCCACTGGCACATGAAACACTTCTGTTGCCTCGAGTGTGAAACAATCCTGGGTGGGCAGAGATACATCATGAAGGATGGGCGCCCATTCTGCTGTAGCTGTTTTGAATCTCTTTATGCAGAATACTGTGAGACCTGTGGGGAGCACATTGGTATGTATGTCCTTTTTAGGTCTTAAACTTACAAACTTGGGGAAAGCCGATTTGAAAAAACAAAAAATACATTCCGGAACTGTAGGTTCTGTAAGTAATTTCTGAGAGAACTCAAAGTATTGTTGTTTCTCCCTTTCTAGGTGTTGACCATGCTCAGATGACCTATGATGGACAGCACTGGCACGCTACAGAGACTTGCTTTTCTTGTGCTCAGTGCAAGACCTCTTTGCTTGGCTGCCCTTTCCTTCCAAAGCAAGGGCAGATCTACTGTTCAAAAACCTGCAGCTTGGGTGAAGATGTTCACGCCTCCGATTCCTCTGATTCAGCATTCCAGTCTGCTCGATCGAGAGATTCCAGGAGGAGCATTCGCATGGGAAAAAGCAGCCGCTCGGCTGACCAGTGCCGCCAGTCTCTCCTCCTGTCCCCAGCCCTCAATTATAAATTTCCTGGTCTTTCAGGCAATGCTGACGATACGCTTTCTCGTAAGCTGGATGATTTAAGCCTTTCAAGGCAAGAGGCAAGCTTTGTTAACGAAGACTTCTGGAAAGGAAGGGTAGAGCAAGAAATGCCTGAAGACCCTGAAGAATGGGCTGAACATGAAGACTACATGACTCAACTTCTTCTGAAGTTTGGTGACAAAAGCCTTTTCCAGCAACCTGCTGAAGTAGAGATTAGATCAAGTGAGCACTGGATTTCTGATAGCATGGTCAAGAGCAAGTTGGACTTGAAAAAAAATAACCCAAGCCTAGCAAGTAAGAAATATCAATCAGACATGTACTGGGCCCAGTCGCAAGATGGTTTGGGTGACTCTGCGTATGGCAGCCATCCAGGCCCTGCCAGCAGCAGAAAAATCCAGGAGCTGGAGTTGGAACATGGGGCATCAGGATACAAACATGACCAGACACCTTGGTATGGAGGTTCGCTTGAATGTTTGTCTGATCTGAAGCAGCAAGAACAAAGCGTTCGGGACTCGATGGATTCCTTGGCTTTGTCAAACATAACAGGTAATGGCAGGGGAAACCGAATGGTTTGGATGGAGAGGTCAAATCAAGCAAGGATGTTGTATGTTTTGAAACAAGCTTATATCTGTGATATTTAAAAAGCTTTCACAGCAAGAGATATACGTAAAGTAAGCAATAGCTTTTATCAAGCACATACTCTTCCATGAGATTTATTTGTGCTATTTAAATTCTATTTAAATCCTTTTCTGCTTAAATTTTCTCTTTGCTTATAATGACAACAATATAAACAGTGTTAAGGAGACAACGTAAACAATGTTAAGCAGAGTAAAAGCGGTCTTGAACTCTGCATGTTATATACAAACCACTGCTTCAAGCAAATTTTGTACCTTAAGTACAGGAAGTTGCATTCTTTGCTAGGATAATTTTAAAGGTAATCTGCAAAACACTGTAGATTTCCTGATTTGCTTGTAAAATTATGTAGAAAATCTGAAATAGTAGTAACCTTCTTAGCCTTAGGAAATGAGGTTTATGAGATTATCTTTCTCCGTTGACTAAAGAGCAACATAATCCACTTTTGTGAACCTCCTTGTCAAATGTGACTGAAATTAGCCAAAAGGATAGAAGTCAGATATTCAGGCATGTCCATGTTTTGTGTGTCGCCCTCCCATCTCTATTTCCCAACAAAAATTACACAAAACAAGACAATTGAGAATTGGCTAAAAGAGACAAACTGCTTTCCTTCTGCAGCATGAAAGATTCTAGCTACTCCTATAGGTCAGAGCCAGCCCCAGCCGTGTGCTGTGTTACCCACGCAGTTAAGAAGGAAATGATGAAAGGAGCTAGGTGTAGGGGTTAAGGAAGGAGGAATCACAGGCACTGCATTTGGATGGGGGTTAAAGAGCGAATGAAACTCTTGTTCTGAGGAAGAAGGGTCATTTGACACAAAGCCGGAATAAACCAGACCAGCTTACTGTTGATGACTTTCTGAGAGTAAGAATCCTTCTCTGAGAGGGAGCCTAGCTTTTTCGGAACAACGGCTGGAATACTGAATTTAGTGATACCAGAAGCAGTTAAGCCTTACAAAATGGTAAGCATGGATTCTATGAGGGCTGCTCTGAGAGTAATGTCCCCTGTTTTATTATACTGGCCCGTGGTGGTGGAGGTGGTCAGCCTCAGCAGGGGTTGAACCTTCTCACCAATATTCCATCCCATGTTGTTGTTGTGAGACAGATGGCAGCAGAGGGGCAGTCTGACACAACGATGTTTGACATGGAGGTGCGTATGGAGCAAAGATCTGTCACTGAATTCTTCCATGCTGAAAAAAAAATGCATCTATTGCCATCCATCAACGCTTAACTCAGTGTTGGAGACCAACCAGTGGATGTGAGCACAGTGAGGTGGTGCATTTCAGCAGTGGCAACAGCGGATCACCTCTGCTAGGGCAGATTTTTATGTGCACAGCATGCAGGTTCTTCTTCACTGCTGGTTAAACTGCACAGTTAACAGTGGTGACTGTTGAAGAGCAGTGTTATTGTGCTCTTCGTGTCTGTTGTAGTTTCCACAGAAATCAGTACAATGCATCACTTTCAGAGGGACCTACATAGAATAACTTGAAGTAATTCTTTTCTCAGAGGCTTAGCTCTATGCGTGTTAGAGCTGTTTAAATATTTTAAACTCACTAAACTTCTTCCATTCTCAATATCCTAGTGAGAGCAAGTTCTTAAAGTAAGTAAAAACAATAGTTAGTTACTTTTATGTGAAGCTAGTCCTTTTCGTAATGGTTTCAAAGAGCAAAATCCCAGAATGGCTGAGGGTAGCAGGGACTTCTGGCTCCACCTGCCCCAGCCCCTGCTCAGCAGGGACAGCCAGAGCAGGGTGCCCAGACCCACATCCAGGTGGCTTCAGATCTCCAAGGAGGGGAACCCCGCAGCCTCTGGGCAGCCTGTGCCAGTGCTCCGTGTTTCCTAGTGGTCAGAGAGAGTTTAGCTTGTGTCCATTGCATAACACTAACAAAGTCTGCTTTCATGAAGTGTTCTTAATGTTTCATTGTGATACCTATTTCTTTGATACGCCTCTAATAATACCCTTTTTCCTTCTTTTTCCACTCCCACCACAGGGGCGTCAATGGATGGAGAAGGCAAGCCACGGCCATCTCTCTATTCTTTGCAAACTTTCCAAGAACTGGAGGTAGAGGACTGTGAGAAGATGAGCAACATGGGAACTCTGAACTCTTCAATGCTCCATCGGAGCACAGAGTCTTTGAAGAGTCTGAGCTCAGAGCTGTGCCAGGAAAAAGCATTACCAGAGGAAAAGCCAGCGCATGTGCCTGTACTGAGAAGATCTAAATCCCAGTCTAGACCACAGCAAGTCAAGTTTTCAGATGATGTTATTGATAATGGAAGCTACGAGAACGTTGAAATTCGACAACCTCCAATGAGTGAACGGACTCGTAGGCGCGTTTATCATTTTGAAGAACGTGGAAATCGACCTTCTCATCACCGCAGAAGAAGTAGGAAATCTCGTTCAGACAATGCACTTAATTTGGCCACAGAAAGAAGATACTCTCCAAAAGAGAGGTTTCGTTATTACTCGCCTCAGGATCATGACAAATTTATTCAAAATAAAAGCTCACGTGAGTTTCGGGCCTATATTCAAAATGCAGAGCTGTACGGCCAGTATGCCCATACTAGTTCTGATTATGCACTGAGGAATCAGGCGGTTGATAAATTTTTTGGATTATATGGTGAGGAAGATGACTCCTGGTGCTCAACTTCATCCTCGTCATCAGATTCTGAAGAGGAAGGGTATTTCCTCGGACAGCCAATTCCGCAGCCACGGTCACTGAGATACCCGTACTACACAGATGACCTTTCTGGTCCAACTAATGCGTTATCTAGTTCTCAGTTCGGACAAAGGACAACCAAATCAAAGAAGAAGAAGAGGGGACACAAAGGGAAAAATTGCATCATTTCTTAACTTGTTTTAACAGTGGGGAAGACCAGTCAACTCTAGCAACAGTTTGAACCACATCTTTTTATATTAATAATTGTACTTAGGCAAGTTGCTGAGGTTCTTAATGCTTTGCCAGTTTAACTGATAACCCATTCAGTTTACGTTGTGAAAGTAAAGTAACATTGAGAAATGTCACAATGCCAAACGATGATCTGTTCAGATTTCGCTAGGTTTACATACTGTGTTTCAGCTGTCAAAATATTGTTGCTGCGTTCTTGATACAGACTTCTGTAGACTTTACTTTACGCTCTCTATTCACCCACATTCAGTTACCTGAGAGAGAGGATTCGGTGAAGATCAATAAATAAAACTGTCAGACCTGTACTGTAGCTGTACATACCCGTACGTGGTGATACTCAACTTCTCTCCATCAAACAGAGGGCTACAGACAGCGCCCTCTCCTCATCGATAGAACTCATTCTTCCTCTTTGATGTTTCCCTACAAAAACTGGAATTATTATTATTATTTTTTTTTTAACTGACTTAGGAAGAAGCTGCTTTTCCATAGATTCCCCCATTAAGGTGTGAAAAATCGGACTGTGGGAGCTGAAATGCTTGAGGCCTTGATGCATCCTAAAGCAGCAGTAAAGGGTTTACATGTTTAACTTCTATGTTTTTCCTTCCAGTTTTTGTTGTTTTTTAAAATAACTCCATCCTGTGTTGGTTTGGTTTTTTTTTGTGCCTGTTAAAAGGAAGATATTAATTCAGCTGTTGGAATTGGACTTGACTGCCAGTGAGCAGTGATGGCTTTTATGTCATTTCCTCCGCAACAAAGCACTGAAAGAGAAAGGTACAAATGGTGGGATCCTTTGCTCAGGCACATAACCCCATTTAAGTCAATGAATCTACTTACATAACAAACAGTTTCATAAGGGCTTAAAGGATTAGGCTCCAAAATTCTGTCTTTTCAAATGTATTATCCAGGTTTTAAAACGTATTAGTTGCAATTCTAAATCAAAAAAATTGCTATTTATGACGTAGTATTTCATAGGCTTAAATGTATTCATAATTTAACAGTGCAAATACGAATGTACATATTGTACAGTTAAGATTTTTAAAAGCTGAATATTTTTATATCCCTGAATTTGAAGAAGTTTGTTACGATATCGAACTAGATTTGTTAGGGGTTTAACAGCAGCATTATGGATGAAATAGTGCTTGTATTTTAGTCAGGGAGTTTAAAAATATTGAAAAATGTTTAGTGCAAAACAGCTTAATTTTGTCTACTAGGTATTGAAAGCTCTGTATGCATGGTGGGGCTCTGTAAATACTCTCCAAACTATGGCCCTCTTAATCTTGCAAGTGTTATTTATGGGTCAAGCAAAATGTAAACTATATAAATGTAAAAACCACACAAGCCTGGAATATATCAGTACAACAAATACCCAACTCCTGTGGATGTGGATTTTTTTTCTTATTGTTTCCCTCTTTTCTCAGAAGTCATCTCCATGTTTGCTTACATCAAGGGAGAGAGACGCAGGGTTGTCCTAGAAGGCAAGTTGGTAAAGTAGTTGCCTTGAATTCACCTTCAAGGTAAAGCATTGAGAGAAGCTTATTTTAAGGAAAGAGCAGGACTTTGTTACTTAACACTGATGTCTGCCCACTGAAATAGTAAACGCTAAAACAGCAGGCTGTCTGACCACCTGAACACAGGTAATTAATGAAGAGATGAAGAAACGGGTGCTTCTTACATACACAGAACTGGCAGATTGAACTGAAGTCATTTTTAAGGATATAAAAAGTTTTGGAATAAGAGCAGCTAGAAATAAGGGATGGAATGGATACATGAGTATTGCTCACACCCAACAAATTGAAGTTATTGTTACAGCTGAGTTAAAATAGCTGTTACTTGCTTGTCTTCTTCAGGGTAAAATAAGCAGAAGATCCTTTATTCCCAGAGGTGTTATTCACCATACGAGTCCTTTTCTAGTACAAACAAGTCTTGTGTACATGAAAGATGATCAAAGAAATATCATGCTACATCACAGGGGCCCATGGGCAGCTTGCGGGATGCCTCCAGCTGGCAGGCTGCCCTGGTGGCTTAGGCAGCATTTACTTTTCTGGCAGCTAAATGGCGGTTGTGCTTAAGGACATTACAACAGCCAGCCTGCTAAAGACTTCCAGGACTTGAGGAGTGATACTGACTTGTTAGCATTTTCCCCCAGATACTCAAACACGGATTGGGATTTTCCATTCTTAACTGCATTTGCAATTACAGGTCATCAAAATCCTCTGCTACTGCAGTAGGGCTTCATGCAGATACGTCCCAGCAGCACTTGTTCTAAACTGTCTTACACCATCTTCAGAGATGCAGCACATACATACTCTCCCAAAGCACAAAGCCTTACCGAGTATCAGATGATAAACGCTTTCCAATCACTGTCTGTGATCACTTCTTTCTTTTTCTTTCAAACAACACAACTATTCAGTGCAGATATCTAGTGTCATTTCTAAGCTGTCTTCAGAGAGTTCGCTTCCATAGCACCTCTCTCTAAACCTCCAGATAAATGAGTTGAAAGATGACTCTCTTCCCCATACTGTTATTAAAACAAAACAACAAGCCAAAGGAAAAAAAGCAGCCATTCTTTCCAGCCCAAGGCAGGAGCTGTGATCTCTCTTCCCTTGAGACAACACTCGCTGAAGGTACAGCTGCACAGCACAGTGCCCAGGGAAGCAGTGCTCTGGCTGAGCAGCTTCCTCAGGGCTAGCTTAGGTACCTCAACTTTGAGACACGTTGCTCTTCCTTACCCAGAATCATAGAATAGAATCATAGAATTGCTCAGGTTAGAAAAGACCTTAAAGATCATCGAGTCCAACCTCAACCTAACCATACTGCCCTAACAACACTCTGCTCCCTCCTCCGTTTTTAAACACATCCAGGGATGGTGACTCAACCACTTCCCTGGGGAGCCTATTCCAGAGCTTAACAACCCTTGCTGTAAAGAAGTGTTTCCTGATATCCAACCTAAACTTACCCTGGTGCAACTTGAGGCCATTTCCCTTTGTCCTGTCACCTGTCACCACTCACCTGTGGCTGCAGGGCCACAAACAATTAAGACTATTAGAAACACTTAGAAAATTGTGTTTTCTGAGGATCACTGAGGACATTCCCATCATGCGAAGAGTAACAGGTGCCTGTAACCACATGTAACAAAACAGGCAGCTTTTTGTACTACTACCCAATTCAAACATTATACACTAAGTTTAAAGATGGCTGTAAGATTGTTTTGTTTTTCTGCAGCTTGATATAAAAGATTGCTCCTTCGTTATTTTTGAACAGTTTCTTTTGGGAAATGTTTCTAATCCATTCTTCCACCTTAATATGAAGGAAATGATATGCACATGATAGGAAGTGCCCACTCCCTGCACTTGACACAGGTACAGAATGTACAGCTTCGGTTTTGCATTATTGGAAGGCGTGCCTTCATTGTGTGTGGAGCTTATACCTTCGTGATACCAAGAAACGTTTAGGCCACACATCTTCACCTTCCCAAAGACGAAATCCTGCACAGAAACAGAGTCACAAGGAAGCAGTTCCTCTGATACGCTGTACTGGCTCCTCTTCTACCTGCAGTGGCTGTATTGCTGACTTCCACCCTAACTGCTCCACTTGTTGCTCAAGGCTGCCAGCTCACCCCCACTGAGAAGACAGATTCATTCATATTCTCTGCAGCCTTAGCAGCTAATTCTGCCCTTGTTTCCTTCCACTTCCTTTTCCCCTTTCATTCTATAAGGGCATCTGCACATTAATGAGTCCTAGAAGTATGTTGTGTTTCCAAGAGCTCCTGAAGGGACAAAGAACAATTCCTGGTGCACAGCGTGGGTTCCTTCTGTCAGTGCTTTTCCTGCCCCTTTCTAGCAGTCCCCTCGAGGCTCTACAAGAGACCAAGGACAACTTCTTATACTGATACAAAATAAAATTCCTTGTTCCTACAGGAAGCAAGAATAAGAAAATGTAGTTCTTGCTCAAGCTTCAGTGGCGTAACATTTTACTGACATCAGCATCAAGGATACATCACAAAAGTTTACTCATGAACATTCAGCACCATGCCAAGTATTAAACAGGGAAAAAACAGCCACCAATCACTTTCATAGAAACAGCATTTATTAAAAAAATAAAAATAAAAGTGTCTCCTTAGCTCATCAGTAAAAATAAATCAATTAAAAACAAAAGAATGCTAAGAACATCCTAGGAAGATGTTGACCTACTGACTAACTGCAAAAACACAACAGTGTTGTAAGCTCTATAGAGAAGCTCTTGCAAAATCAGGTACTTTTAGAAGCCTGACTAAATTTCACTATGAGAACAAAAGAAAGAGACTCCTAACACAACATACAGTAACAATGGACAAAAAATATATTAAGCATGAATTCACTGTTTTCTTCTTTAGTGTTTCTAACCCAAAGCAGAAGCTCAGATCTACCACCTGAAAAACTATCTGGTCCACAGTGAGCCCTGTTTGCGACGTTTCTGTCTCAGAGAACATTGCCTGTGGTTGCAGGACAAGCCAGGCTGTTGCAAAAAGGGCTGGGTCAGGTCTAGCTGCTGTATCATCACAGGTCACCTTTCTTTCCCATCTCCCACCCCAGATCAGCACCCAGTAGGATCAGTGAGCTTTTCCCTAACCCTGCAGCCCTGACATTAAAACTAATCAGGCATCTCAGGAATTTGATGGAATATATATTTAATGCACCACATCAAGGTTTGTCTGTGTAAATGCTGTGGTCGAGTACCTTGTATGTGCAAAATCGCTGCCACTGTATTTACTTTTCTGCAAACCATTTGGCAGTAATCTGAGAAGCTACTTAATAAGGGGCTGAATCCATTGACATTTTCATTTAATACCGTGCGTATGGGAAACGGTGAGCTTTAGTTGTCGGCCATTGGACAGAATTTCATGTTTCTAAATACATGCATAGAAAACAATCGTTTACTTTTTCTTGTCTATGACTCAAATTCTCCCTCTTCCTAAAACGTTCAAGAAAAACAGTATCACCTTCCATGTACACATACCAACAGTCAGGATACCCACCAGTGCCAACGATTCCTAAGTTACGTTTCATCTCTGCAACGCAATGGCACAGCACTGGCAGTTCCTTGCCTCTACTCAACCATTCTTCCCAGCTATAAGTCACTCTCTATCAGGTCAAAAATGGCTCCAGATACTACACTACTACAGAATCATTTAGGTTTGAGATAACGCATCTGGGATCTACTTAGGGTTTAACTTCACATTATACCTGATCTGAAGCAATTTGGAGTTACTAAATAGAGAGATGGCCCAGACCTCATCTTGGCACTCCAAATTCCTGTGCCTTCTTGATTTCTGAAGATTTACAAGGCTTCCTAACTGTTGCACAAAAAATGGTGAGGTTTAAGGGATAAGAAGGGGAAAGGGTAAAAACAGAGTCCTCTCCTCAGTGTCTGCCTGTGCTTACATTCTGTAAGGTATCGCTCAAAATAAAAATCATTACAAAAGAAGACAGTTGCAAACAGTTAACAAAAATTGGATTTAGTTCTACATAATACTGCTCACTAGTAATGATATACAGTGTGGAAAACCAACATATAAAAAGCATTCGCAGAAGTAGAGTAGGTTCTTCTAACATTAAGTAGGCAGAGTTCCTCTGGCAAAGACTAGACATAAACCCTGGTGTAATTTTACAGAATCCATCTGAAATTCAAAATTAAACTATAATAAATAAATTAAATCATAGCTGTGAGCAATTTTACAAATCGTTCTTGCCTACAGTATATATGAACACAGGACATATTTCTGCATAAGCTAAGGAAGGAAGAACATTCTTGTTTTAATAAAAAACGTGGTGTTTCTGGTTATGCTTACAAACATCAAAATGCAAGTGCACAAACATCAGACTGAATGCGTTTTGCCAGGTAACTGCATAACTTGTCACTTTACAGAACTCTTGAAGAAAAAAACCATCGTTTTCAAAGAAACAACAAGTACAGGTAGAAAGAATAGAACTGTGGAGACCGCAATGAGCAAGGTACAGCCATCTGAGCTATGAAGTAGCACAGGCCTTGGCTTCCAATCTTCAACACAAACTCCCCTTTCCTCACATGAAACAGATGTATGCATTGCAGTGCACGTACTGTATGCAGAGTTCTAACTGTATTTTTGTCTTAGTATGAGCCATCTTTGAAGGATTCTGACATATCTTGGTTGGCAGCATCGTACTGAGCAATGAAATGTTTGAGTTCCTCAATGCATCGCTCACCTATTTCATGCAAATTCTGCCTCAGAGCAAACTGAATGGACTTCTCTAACGACGGATCCTTATCGATCAGCATCTTCACCACCATGCCAAAGGTTTCGCAGTCTTCTCTGTATACCTGGAAACAACATGTTTTAGAAAACAGTTAAATATGAGACTGTCTACGTTAGCACACCAATATTCCTCTAAGTTAGGAGCTACTGCAGAGCCAAAACCAGAGAGCATTGAATTTAACCAGTCTCAGCTGTAAGAAATATTTGCCTTCTCCTCTCTTCTGACCGACTTTAATACAAACATACCCAGTATACAGGACTACTCGAACAAAAGAAATAACTCTTCTTGGAAGAAATGCCAAAGAAGAGAACAAGTTCCTTTTGCAACACTATTTAGTAAGTAATAGCAGAATAAAGCGCAAATGCTAAACCAGAGTTTTGTAAAATGACCTGTAAAATGAATATAACTGTTGTGCAAATTGAACCAGCAATCTCAATCTTTACACAACACTAACTTAGTTTTAAATTTTTCATAGTGCTTTAAATGCAAGTAATATTCAAATATTTTTACCAAACTATGTTTATTTATTGGATGTCCATCTCTCATAGAAGTCCTTGACAAGTGTAACTTGCAAGTAGTTTGACTGCATGTGTGATTCAACCAATAAGGATAAAAGAAATCTTGGTAGTAGTCGTTCACCTTTTTCAAATTCCAAATGAGGTTATTAATCTAAACACCACCAAAAGAGGAACACATCAAAGTCTTCCAACTACTACAAGCAGTTTGGTTTCACACAATCCTACTTTATTTGACAAATTTCCTTTCAGAAAGCACAACAAATTTTTGAAGAAAGGTAAATCAGTTGCATATCTCCACACTTTACAAGAGGAACAAAAATGTTGATATTTCTCAGTATTTCAACATTGTGCTGGAACTTGACTTCTGTAATGTTATGTGAGCTTTTCCTAGCACATTTATCTGTATTTTGCCTGCTGTAGAGAGCCTGATTTGCAGGGGGTTGGACTCAATGATCTCTAGAGGTCCCTTCCAGCACCTAAATTCTGTGATTCCATGATATTTTGTGCACAGATGATGCTACTGTATATTAAGGATTCTCTGTGTTACAAAACAAAAAGGGGAAAAAGGGGGGAGAGGAGGAAAAGAGAAGAAGAGGAAGAAGAGAGAACAAAAACTTGAACCAAACAGAATCCTCCCACCAGCGCTACCTACTTTTTTCTATTTATCATTGTCAGAAACATAATGATTTAATACAATATTCTTATTGAAGACTTGTCAAACGTTTGACAGTATATTCTATGATGCTGTAAATTTAAAACCAGATCCATTTTTCAAACAGTGGTTAGGAAATGAAAGACAATCTTTTGAGAGGAACTCATTTTCAAGAGAGATTACAAAGTCAAAAACAACAGTGCAGTCCAAAACAGATTGGTGCAAAACACCTCAAATGTGGAAACAGCACACACGTGGCATTTTTTCAAAGACTGGGTTTGTTTCCTGCTTTATACGTTCAGTTATCTGGTAGCAAAAATATCAGTAAGAAACAGAGATTCTCCCAGAGCTCATTTCCCACACCAAGTGAAGTAGGGTACTTGCTAAGAGAAATTTGAAACAGAGCAAGTGATAGCTCCTTTTTTTCCTGATTCTTTCCAAGGAAAAAGCTCAGGAAGAATTGCTGTGTCTGATTAGCCACATGACAGACAGATGGTATTGCATTTTGGAAAATGAAGCCTTTCAAGTGCTTGCAGCAGGCTTCCTATCACCTTCACAGAATGATTTTTGAAAGTTCTTTTTAACCCCAGAGCCATTATGTTAGAGAGGAAATGGTTCAAAAGGTTGGTGAGGTTTTTTTTTCTTACTGCACGTCTATTTATCCTATTCACACCTCCTTCAGACCAAGGATGTGTGAATGATCTTCCACAGGTAAACCGCCCCGATAACCAACAGCCTTCACAGCCTGCAGAGCAACACTGACACCTGTGAGATCTCAGCAGGAATGGAGAACACAGGCAACACTGCCCCATCTCTTATGCTGTAAAGTACCCTGGAACAGGGCCAATGTAAGTGCTCTCCACTCTAAGCTGGCCTTCAAATGAGTGATATTTCTCTCCCGCATCCCGAAGAAACAGCCCAGATGAAACGTTTTGAACCTCAGCATGTAAAGATTGGCACAGGCTGTGCACATTTTTCTTCCAAGGACTCCCAGAAGAAGCCTGGAAGGAGAATCAAGTGGGCCACCATCACTGCTGGACTCAGAGAAGACACTTTGCCGACACAATGAAGTGGAAACAAACGCCTTCGTACAAGAGATGAATGTTTTCAGCAACATTTCTCTTTTGCAACAAAAGACTTAAAAAATGGAATACCTGACATAGAGGAAGAGGGCAGAAGGTGGGGCAGGAAGGCATTTCTAGCAACAGAAAACAAAGGAAACAGTTCAGCTCCTGTAACAACAATTGAGTAATTTTCCCTCAGCAAGCTTTCTAGCCTCACTGCTAATTCTGATGCTCCCAATGCAATCTGCCTCCTCCTCAACTGTGCTAATAAGCCTATTTATATAGCTGCAACAAAAATTGCATCACTGAAATGATCCCTTTTCAAATTACTTCCCTCCAATTAACGTGATTCAGTGATTCAATTCTAAAACCAGATGCATCAGCACAAGTGAAGAACTGAGAACCACAGTTGAGAAAGGAAAATAACTTCATAAACCAGACTGTATCTGAAACCAGTGCATGAAAACTGTCAGAGAGAAGTCACCGTGCTCTGTCAAAGGGAACTGAGGCTATCATTCACAAGAATATCAATTACAGGAGAACATGAACTACAGCTTAATGCTCTGATGGACTGTTTTTAAGAACTGCAAAAGTATTCAAAGTTGCTGCAAATGAAGATGGTGGCCGTGCATATTCACATCCATCTTCTCTGCAGAAGAGTAGGAAGCTAGTACTGGGAAATAAGCAGAGAAATGTTGCTTGAGAAAAGGAAACTGCAGAAAATACTCCAAAAAAAAGCCCTGTTAGAGAAGAATACTAGAAGAACTTACAACACAACAAGGTTGCAAAATATCCCCACCTTTAAAATTCCAGGTGATACTGATTTTGAGTTCAAACTGTGGAACATTTGTCTGTAAGCAGCTGGAGCTGAAACCTGAAAATGATTCCATGTGTGGGGAAAGAAGAAATAGTGCTTTTATACTGAAAAGCAAAAATGCAACGATACCAACAACGCGACCATTCTGATGTATGTGTCAAGCAACCCTGAAAACAGCTAAAGCCATAGGATGATCATTTACTGAGGCCATAGGGTACTTTCACACCCTGAGCTAAGCTATAGCACCAGCATAATGAACAGAACGTGCATCACTGCAGCAAGCAGATGGAGGAAGAGTAGAAACAGGTGTGCTATTCCTAAATATCTTTTTTTCTTTAAATGTATGTCATAATATATACCTGTACTCTAAGTACAATTTACCAATGAAGGAAAAGCTGCATTCAAATTATCTCCTTGGAAAAGCTTTCCAAGGTCAGCAAAACATCTATGAGCTCAGAGGACCACAAAGATGCTTACTTTATATTGCTCACATGATATTTTAACTTCTTTTCACTCCTGAATGATAATAGCCTAGAAGCTCTGGCTGAGATCAGCCCTTCACTGTGCTAGCCTGTATAATCTAAAAGTGTGTTGCACCCACAGCACGTCAGTGAACGCTTCCTATATTTGAGAAATCTAAACCAAAAATTGCACCACTAGGACTGTTTAAATACAGCTAAGGGCCTGAGTAGACTTTGCCTTTGATCTAGTTAGAACAATAACCAACCTGGGGTCAGCCCCCAGGTACCTTTTCTGCCCACCAACTGAAGGTGACTGAGCCCTATAGCTTTCCAGAGTTAACTTCAAAGCACCATCAACAGTGACTTAAATAACAATTTTCGATGCTGATGTGAAAGAGACAAAGGATACTGCAGATTCTCTTCTACCTCAGGGACATTGACCTCTGAGGGTAGAGAGGCAAAAGCAACCACCTGGAGACTACTCATTTATTATATTCTGATGTCCCTTCTACAATGATCATCTAATGTCAGTTTTGACTTAAATCAGATGATGCTTGTGGAATGGCTCAGCTGACGTACGAGCACCAGCTCATACCATCCTCTAAACATCATCACCAAAACTTGGTTGTAACTTCAAATTCTGGGTGTGGGTGAAATTATACCTTGGTAGGGAATGCCTTGATGTCATGCCTATTACTCACTGACAGTCTGCATCACTTCCTTTCCATGCCTTGTACAGTATGGTGTACTTCTCCAAAACTATCTAGAGCTGCCCATTCGTTTCGCACAACAGAGCTGCTGGACAACATAAATGAACAGTAATGAGAACAGAAATCAGAACATAAAATTTCCCCCGTTGCAGGAGACTACAGTCTGCAGGAGACTCAGATACTTTGACTCCCTAGTCTTGGAGTCTTGCATACCTGGCCAAAAAGCTTTATTTCAACAATACAAGTAGACACAGTAATCAAAGGGGCTGTGGAAAACCAGGAAGGTTAAAGTGGAGATAATCACAAACCTTATTGAAGCCTACGGCAGTTTTCCCAGCTTAGCTCTACATCCTGACCCTCCGTTCAGCACAGGCAAAGGTGAGTTAGGGCTGTGGCACAGAAACCACGTTAAACAGCCTGCAACCCTTAGATACTAACTCACCCTTGAGGAGATCCAGCATGTTCAGCAATCACAGCCCAGTGCTTGTGATTCATGCAAGTAATCACTTTATGTATTATCTTTCAGGAGACAGAAACTGCTCCGTTACTAAGGGCACAATTCCCACAAATATCAAATGCTCCATGCAAGGAGAGAAGCAACACACTCCCTGATAGCTGTTTGATTTCTGACAAAGGCAGTGCTTGAACTTGCAGAGCACAGGGTTGAAAGCCATACCACATCCCCTCCAGATATCCCATTAATGAAAGAGCAAACTGCCCGAAATCTCTCTCACTTCAATGAAGCCCCAGGGCTCCTCCGCAGCAGATGGAGGTAACAGCTTCCATTCCCCCAGCTGAACCACGATAGCTAGGTTGGTATAGCCCTCTGGTGGTATCAGTCAGCTTTTTATTTCCCTTCCTCAGCAGCCCTAAAACAAACCCGACAAAGCACTCTTCTGTTAACACAACCACACCTCTGCCAGGTTTTCCCAGCATGAGCAGACTGACTGTGAGCTACACGAAAAGATTTTGTAATGTAGACCTAGCTCTGAGCTGATTGCAAATGCAATAAAATCTTACATTGTAATTGTGCATGTAAGTACTAGCAAATTGGGAAGTTAGTGAACAATCAGCGACTTCAATATTGCTGGTAACAAAGAATTTTCCTTGCCACAGACTTCTTTTGAAAGGAATTATTACCTCTCCCCGAATGACTCTTTTTTAATTTACACGCTACATTAGATTTTTCTCAACCATGCAAATTAGACTACATCCACTCTCCTCAAGAACAATAAGCTAATGCTCTGCTGAAAGAATACAGAGACATTTCCATTACTGGAGTGGCAATGTAATTGTACTGCTATGTTTATGAGCACAATATATAAACTTATTGCTCCATAGTGCAAAGAAAGCTCAGAACTGCCATTAAACCACTGCAAACAATTCTCGTGATCAAGACATTTAAAATTGGTTTTCATGCAAGATTAACTATTTTTTACGGTTACAAAAAGCTAAATTAGCGTACAACAAATTTAATATTTAGCTACAATGCAGGGATACAATTTTTAATTATAACATATCAACAAGTCTATTCTACTCTTTTCTTTAATATGCACTAACGATTTTGCCTTCAATCCATGCAATAAGTTTTGCACCCATTAATCAATGCGCTGTTTAAAGGCCAATTAGATATTCATTGAAATGCAAATTGAGGGAACCAAGTCATTTAATGTACTATATAATAATGAACAATTTCATGTTAATTTGCTACTTATTGGAGATATGGAAAACATTGAAGTTATTCGCACTTAAATGCAATTCTGCCTCCCTTCCCATTGAAAGTTTCTAATGCTTTCTTTAATAGATTTAATCAGCTTTCAGAAATGTTAGAACATTTTTTGGCATTTAAATACCTGACTGAAAAATCTGCTGGAACTCCTTCACGTGGGATAAATGCCAATACAGCCATCATTTTAGAAGCCTAAATTCTGATTCTGACTCTGCTTTCACCAAATCCACACAACCAAGGTTTCCCGCTCCACTTAAAAGTAGAACTCTATCACAAAGAGATGAAAAATGTCCTATAAAATTGTGTGGTGTGTGTGTGTGTGTGTGTGTGTGTGTCTCTACAGCAGTAATCTGCCTGCTGAGCTTACAAACATTTTTAGCCTGAAAGCCCTGAACAGTTGGCTTGGGACCTAAGATCCAGCTCTTGTCTTCTCCATTCACTGAGAAGAAAACATGCAGACCAGATGATTGACTTCAGTGAAACTCCCAGTTTAAGCTCATCATCTGGACACTCCTTTGCCTCAAAGCTGCCCAGCTGACACCTTCTGCAATGACAGTGAAGCCACAGGGTTTGCACAGGGTGGAGCTCACTGTAAGAGAGGTGTATGACTGGCTCCAGCAGGCAGCAGCTGAAGTAGCATCTTCATCATGATCCCATCTGCAGCACTTGCCCCTTCTTCCTGCAACTTCATGCAGGATTCTGCCTCTGAGCAACAGTGCTCCTAATTACGATCCCTGCAGAGGACAGCCGTAAATCCTCAACTTTCTTCTTTTTGCTTTCACTATCCAAACTTAAAATTAAAAAAAAAAAAATCACTGTGTTGTGCATGCACTCAGTGCTTATGAAGTGATTTAAAGATGGAATATACGATTTTTGTATGACATGTAAGTAGAGCCAAAGCACGAAAAGCAATTAAAAAGGCAAGTCCTCACCAACTGTAGCAAGTGTTTGCAGCTAGAGGTACACAACAAGGACAAATCTGTAGATCAGGGCTATATGGGTCTGAATAACCCTTGCAAAAGCTAACTGTGTTGAGATCATTTAGATACCTATTCATATGAACTATAGAATTGTCTCAACTCTCTTGTAAGTAGAAGTGAACAGCGAAGGCAGATCATCACATATGTTTTAACCAGTGCACTGTAAGCTTAAATTTAAACTGCCATGTCTTGCATTTCTTAGCCATAAAATTAGTATCTGGGAAAATTCAGCAACAGAAGTTTAGTTATGAAAGCTCACGTTTTTTTAAATACTTCTCCATTGCTCAAAATTTATTTAGGTACAAATCAGTTCAATAAGGAGCAAAAAGTTTATTTAAAATGCTTTGCTAAGAAATCCATATATGTACTTCAATAATTTTAAATGCTACAGTGGAGGATTTTAAGTGAATGTTTAAATGAACAAGAATTTATATATAACAAGAAGTGTTCACAGCAATACACTTCATTTAGTGCTATATTTTGGCAATAACAAGTGCATTATTACTTCTTCCAGAAATGTGTTGGTCAGCCAGGCAAAAGCAGCTCCCATGTGGGAGGGCAAGGACTATTATGTTACATGGTTTTACTGGAGATAATTCTTTACTAAACCAATCAGACCACATAATAACAGCATTCTAACACCAACTACAGGCCCTTGGAGACCAGTTTGTGTGTGGCCTAGATTTCATTGGCTTCTTTACAACAGATGTGTTGGACGAGGGTAGTGTTACTTCATATACTAACTTGTGTGTTCTGTAGGTAAAACAGCACTTATTAAAGTTCTACCTCTCACATATTCATCTCAGAAAGCATGAGCCTTCTGCAAGCAGATTATAAATCCAAAATCAAATAGACCATAGCAACTACAATTCATCACTGTCTATACTATTCCAGAAGTACTGATTATCTCTTAAAGACCTACCAACGATACCTTTCCAGCTCACATGTATGAATACCCAGATACATGTTTAAGAATAATCAGCCACAAAAATCTCTGCAAGTAAGTCAAAAAAGTCTCCCAGAGTATCAATTTAGGTAGCTATTAATTTTCTCTTGTTCTATAATGATCTAAAAACCTAGAAATTGCACTTTTTATGGGACCATAAACTAAACAAAATCCAAAAGCTCTTCTCTCTGATGGATGTTAAAACGAAAAAAAAAAAGAAAAAAAATTAAATCACATGACTTAAAATGCCTGAGTTCAGGATTAAGCAGGAAATAATCAACTTTATGCCAAAGGAAGGACCTCACCCTGCAACTTTTTATTTATAAAACACAGAATTGATGGAAGCTATTTCCTAAATGTGTTTCACAGTAAACTTATTGCTCTATCCAAAACAGGAAGGGTGAAGTTTATCTGCAGAAGACTGTTTGTCTACGTTAATTCTCTCATTCCAATTTCTTTAATAGCTTTCAGTTATGCCCACTGACCATAAAAGAAAGCAATATTTGTTTAAGCTTCATCAAGACGGGCTGCATATTAACGGCAATAATGAGAAACCACTCATCATAAAAGCACACCACCATTTTTATAGAGAAAGAACGGAAGTTTGAAATGCACATATATGTACTGTGCTGCAGTCAAAATCAGCAGCAGTGCATGAATTTCAGCCAAAGTGACCTGAGGTTTTCCTCAAGAATACTCTTCATGTTTTCGATTCCAACAAATATCCTCAGCTGTAAATATTCTCAGAATCCACATTCAGCATTAAAAAAGGCTTATTTTTGTCAATAGGAAAGAGAATTTTATTCTGGAGTGTGGATCACCTGTATTTACATCACTAACACACTGTAAGAGAATAGTAAAAAAGGAAAAAGAAAATATACCTTCCTTTTCCACTTAGGAGCAACTAGTAGGTGAGCTGCACAACAACTACTAGATTAACTGCATGGTTAATTGGCAACTGATTGTTGCTGAGAACTCAAAGCTAATGGAACAGTGACTTTAAACCAGCCTCCAAATGAGAAGGCATTCTCATCAAAGCTTAAGAGTAACCTCCAAATAAACACACAATTTATAAAAAACAACAACAACAACAACAAAAAAACACTATAGAAGCCAGTGCTGCTCAATCACCCACTGCATAAAGAGATTACTACATGAAGTCAATAAAGAACTGTATGTAATGGACAACTTCTTCAGAAAGGAGAAGCAACAGCTGCAAGAAGAAAAACAATTACTTAGATTACCAACATTTTATTACTTAGTTTATGTTAAACCTTAAGGTTTCTGAGAGTTTAGAATTACTTCACACATTATACTGGTCTCACAAATCAGTTTTAGTAGTGCTACAGTAAAGGACCTACATTTTTTCCACGTCCAAGTCATGGTCTTGTATCATCCTTTATCCATGTACTAACTTTGAATATAAAGTTAAGAAAAAAAAAGTAAAAAAAAACTCAATGAAGGCCACATTTTTGAAGACTTCCATAATTATCCCCTAGAACATGGATGGGTATCTTTTCCCATACACAGCTGTGGCAGCTGAAAAGGCCATTCCCCTTTGCCACCTGTCACTATCTGCATGTCAGAAATCATCACCTCTCTTATTTGTGAGCCAGCACTATACAGAATCACCCTTAAAATTTGATTTTAGGCAAAATCAGGCTGATTAGGTCATGTGTAGCACATCAGTTGGGCTGCAGGGAGGAATCGCTTCTTTGGGGTCAGAGGGTAATGAGCAGCTGTTGATCACACCTAGAGAGGACGTTCAGCCTTATACTAGTGAGGCTAAACATGTAGGTCTGAGTTTAGCTGGGACCTCTCACAAAACTGCTATCCAGACAAACACAGCACATAGGATCTGTGCTTAAATGACTGCACATCTTAGTGTGAATCTTCAGTCAAACACCAAACACCTTAAGAAACAGAACAAGAAAGCTAACATAACCCATAATAGTGAGGGTGGAAGAAAGAGATCAGAGAGGATATATGATGAAACCTCATCTCTTTTTGCAAATACATTCATTTCTTCCGTATTTTTTTTAGTGTTTTACACTCATCCCTCCTTCTGAACCTGCTCCTGCAATTCTATTGCAATTCAATTTTGAAGCTGAAATCTGATCCAAAAATGGGTAAAAACTGAAAACATGTCTCTCCCTAAAGCAAAAGCCACAAGGAACAGAGCTTGTCTTTTATGGTTAGTAAATCATATGTCTTAGGGCAGTGATTACCAATTGTGGTCCAAGAGAATGCAATACGAGTTCTGCGTTTACTCAGAGGATACATTGCTGACTGTATCCCAGAGCACTTGAATTAGTTACTGGATACGTTCAGAGCACAGCTCATAAGAGATACTGAAGAATCACAGCAATTACATGCTTCAAATACCTTGGGAATCGCTTATTTTTATTTTGGAAACTACCTTTCCACGTGAGAAACAAGCATATTGCATAAAAAAGTATTTTTGAAGATCTTCTGAAACGAAGAACATTGGCTTCCAACGTCCTCATTTCATGCCTTCATTAATGAGATAGCTGAGCAGCACTGCAGCATCTCAGCACAAGAACTGCTACCTATCAAACTCATTAAAGGAATGTCTGCAGCGTTCAGTGCAGTGACACCAAACATTTTCCAGAAGTCGTCTAGTGGGGTGAACTGATGGAGGACAGATCTGGAACGGACTTGGCGAGGTATGCAAACACACTCATAACTTTTTGAAGTGTTCGCTTGTCTTCAGATTCTGGCACCCACTGAAAAGTTTTGAGTCTGGTTTCAGTCAGTTGTTACGAAAAACATTATGATCTATAGAAGAAAACTGGGATCAAATACTTCCCTTTGGGGGGAGGTGGGAGAGTATTGAGAGCTTTAGCTCTGTATTTACTACATAGCTTCAAGCAGCTTCCTGTGATCCCTGACATCTGTAAATTATGAAAACAGCACAATGCAACAAAGCCCTTACACAAGGACTTAGAGTTCTAGACTGTGCTCTTGGATTTATCTCATGAAATACCTTATTTATTCTTATCATAAAACAAACAATAAAAAAAATTAAGTCTAAAATAAATCATTTGCTGCCTAGAAGCCCAGTTGACTTCATGTGGGCAAAAGAGATTTGCTGAGTAGCGTTAGCAGCGTTATGAACTGTGCTTGCTTGAGAGATGCAGCAAGCTCTGCCTCTGGCCAGCACCCCAACGTGCAGAACTTGGGCACGTCACACAGACAGCTGAAGGGATGGGACTGAGCCTTCAGCTAAACAGCTGGTAATATTTCACATTACCACCAGCATTTTGATGATTTGAAAATATCCTCAAATAATTAGGAAATCTGCTAATAACTGCAAATAGACTGACTTTGCCATATTAATCTGGGGAAATATTTAAAATCTCTTAGAAAAGAAAAAACAAAAAAAGTATTGTAATAGTACAATAACAGTACCACAACACTGTTCATATCTATATTCTGTTTTATATTTTTCTTCTTGCAAAGCTGATTTCTGCATACTTTCAGGAAAGTAATGAGAATGCTTGGCAGTTGTAATGATACAATGTTTTAGTGATCAACTTCTGCCAGTTAAATAATTCATCAGTCTGCTGAAAAACTGCTTAAAATTTTTAACAGACTGACTTTGCACTTATTCTTCCTCTGACAGATTTAAATCCCCTTCTGTATTTCACGTTTCATAATCACCATATTTTTCTACAGATTTCTGGTCATTAAAAGCGGTGTTTTGGGTTCAGGAACTTTACATTATTCACTACAATAATAAAGAGGTAATACAAAAGATCTAGTCAACGACACTGGAAACCACAGAACTATACATGAAAGCATTCAATGACTAAAACTTACTGCTGCAATATAAATAAACATTTTATGCTGCATCTTGAAGCAGAATAATAGCAGCTGCAGATAAAGTCTACTGATGCTAAATTGATACAGTGTGTTTTGGATAAGAACAGCATGGAAAGAGAGCAGTGAAGTCTCTTTTGATAAGCAGAGCTAAATAGTTTACTGCCTGAGATAAAAATAGGCTTCTAAAGGTCAAACTCTTGAATGCAATAGCCAAAAGAAACAGTACCACACCATTTACCTTTTAACCTTACTTCATAAAAGATTACCACGTGCCCTCAAAGATACAGACTAGACGGGGGTTATTCGTACAAACATATCCTGAAAAATAAGGCATTCCTCACTTTGTGCAGCTTTCCAGAACTTTTTTTTTTTTTTTTTCTTTTTTCCTTAAACAAAAACAATTCATGTCAGTCAAGATCTGGCTGAACCACAGTGCCTGGAAACAGAATTAAACAAGGAAAAAATTTAATCAACTCGAACAGACCAAGTCAAATTCAGTAAGAAATGAAATCAAAATGAATGACGTTCTCTCATTTCATTTAGAAATTCCAGCAGGCTTTTTGTTTTTTTAAAATCACATGAGGGTATAAACATTGCAAACTTTCTATTTTCAAGTCCAGACATTTTGTTATTTCAAGAATTAGTATCCACAAAGAATTGATTTATTGCTAAACAAAGGGTTATTTTATTTATTTACTTAAAGAGTACCATGAACTGTATAGGATGACAACAGCAACTGTTTCTTCAAAAAGAAAAAAAAAGTTGCTTTCTGTAGGGTAAGCCAGTAGCTTACGTTCTCAATAGAAAAAGTACAACCATCACTTCCCATTCACCGGCTTGCAATGCACCGAAACCAGTAACTGGGACTGTTGCTTAGTTTTAATATGAACCACTGTTTCACTCCATCTTACTTCAGCTTAGCATTACCCTTTCTCATCTGTTCACCTCTTCTCTTTGTCCTCAGCACTCTGCTGCTTAGCAAACATTACTACAGACAAGGCCATGTCATTACTACTCTAAAGACCTTGCAGATGGTCAATACGTATTTAATAAAGCAGCAACTCTTACTGCCCTTGCTTCTGCAACCACTTTTGCTACACCAGTCTTCTCCACTCCCTCTTCTGGCATGACTTCACTCCAGCTTTCACATAATGCCTTAAATTCAGAAACATCTTGAAAAATATTTTGCATCAAGCAAATTACGTGATCATCTTTATATTAATTGTGACATTAAAACAACTATTCCGGAGTTTACGTATCATGGATTTCTATCAAATACGAAAATATAAAAAGTACATTTCATAACTAAACAGAAAATTTATTTAAAAAGCAGAAACAAACGCTGCACGGCGTATACCTACCTACACATGCATTCGTTCTTTCAGAGCTTTCATTTTAAAGGTATAACATAGCAGTTCTAAGAAGTACAGTAAAGAGCTACTTAAAGGTATACCTACACTGAGCAACCTACACAGAATTGAACTGCAAATATACCAGTATAGTCATAAAATTTACCTGACAAGATACTAAGACACAATTATCAAGTTTTGACCCTGCCTCCTCTAATATCTCAGCTGGAAAACAACGTATCATCATCTCTAACAGACCTATATGTTACTGTTAGCTCTTCAGCAATATATTATCCTATTTTTCAAGAATACTTGGTCTTATAGTACAATAGACTTGGTCAAACAGCAGATGGGAGATAAACTCAAGTCAGATATAAAACATGAGCCATATTACTACAGAGACAACAGACTTTCAAAAATATCCAATATCACTTTAACAAAGGAGTTATAAGCGATCAAACCCTGCATTTCCCTAAAGCAGAAACAAACATTTTTATGATGAATGCCATGATTCACAAAAGTGAATTAAATGGTCTACAGACAAAGTACGGAAAGAGGATAATGCTGCACACTACACAGTCCACAATATATTGGAAGTATGTATCTTTGGAAGTCCTCAATATATAGCACAGGAGTTACCTTCCATTTTCACTGGTACTGTCAAAAGTACTCACGTGCAAAAATCATGTTTCCCCCATCAATGAAAGTGTACTTAAATCAGTATAAATATACAAAGAAAGAATAATATTCACAGTAGATGAAACACTTCTATTCAGCACCCTTCCTCTGAGCTGCTTACCAGGACATGACTAACACCCAGATGGACTAAAATGCTTGAGAGCCCACTCACTATGATGAAACATGCTTTTCTTGGTAGCAAAAATCCCACCCTGACTAAAATAGAAAGAAACACTCCTCAAACAGAGTCCCTTTGGTGACCTACCTGGGTCATGAAAGACAATATAATTGCTTTAAATTGAAGATTTTGTTGACCACTACCCTATTCCCTGAGTACTGGCTGACAAATTATGTGGAAAATTCACACCAAAAACGCATAATATGCTTTTTTTTTTTTTTTAAATAAGTAATTTTAAAAGTCTTTTTTACCTCATCACATATAAATTTGCAATTTTAGATTAATCACATTTGGATTAAGTATGTTAATGACTCAATACCACAACCATTTTACTATACATTCACTAGCGTACAGATTGTAAGTGTCACATTTGGAATGCAGATGCAATTCTCAATCCAAGAGCAGACTGCAAGGATAGTAAGACCAATAGTTTCGTTTTACGTATTCTGAAACATTTCACTGTGTTATTAGAAGCATACATAACTCATAAATGGGCTCAAAACACCAACAGCCTAAACCAAATCAAGGGTGAATCAGAGAGCCTCCCACAGCTTGGAGTTAAACATTTAGGTATCCTGTTACTAGAAACTCAAAGGAAAACACATTAACTGACTTCAGTGAAACAGGAAACAGAATCTTTGAGTTTATCTTTGCTTCTGATTTGAGAGAAAACATTCTTGCAAGAAAACATCTTCCAGCAGTGAACTAAGAAGAAAGGAAATTGTACAGCGAATTGTAGTTATGCCTAATTATAAACTTGAGGAAAAGCTAAGAAAATTATTTAAAAATGGATCAGGAGAGTATTAAGCTATAACTAGACATCCAGTTGGACAAAGAGACCAGTAACTTCATTCAAAACAATTTTACATTAAAACATTCATATCATATTGATTGTTAATTGAAAAGACATATAGTAAGCCAAACCATAGAGTAGAACAAACTGTAGCATAACGTGTTTTTCTAATTCTTCAGCATGCAATTTCAGGTGTTCAGTGCTGGAACAGTGCATTTTTTGCCTCATGACTCCATTATTCCTTCCAGCTGATGCCCCAAGGGTGTATAGAGGGGAAGACACCCAGCAGGTAGCACCTGACAGTTTCCCATTTGTTTCTGGCACTAGAAATAGCAACGAGTTTTCTTGTGTGATGTAGTATCTCCACCCTCCAGCCAAGGAGAAACTCCACTGCATTTGCCCATGGGCTTCAAAGCTTCTCCTGCAGAATTAATTACCACCTCCACCCAAGTTCCTCTTGTTCCTCATAATTTTCTTTTCCCCACCCTCTTGGCTGGGGTTCCTGATCTTGGCACAAACCTTTTTTTCAAATGCAAGTCCAGTCCCACCCTTGTTCATTGCTTTCCACACTCAATTGCCAGCCCTCTCTTGTCACCACAAATCCTTTCATCTCTTCCAGTTTGCCTCCACCCTCCAATTCAGAGGTCACATCACTGCTCAGTTACACATAGTTCCATTTCATCTCTTCCTCAGCATCCTTTTCCTCACACTCTTCTGTATTCTCTCTTGCATCCACTTCTCCTTCCATTACCCCTTTGGCACAGTCCACCTCTCTCAATAAATACATAATTTTGACATGAAGATTCCTACGTTTACATTCACACATCATCCTACACTGGTTTCTCTCTTTTCAACTCTATGAAAAAGCTACATTTTGTTTGGGGTGGTGCACCACTCATTGCCAAAAGCTGGCCTCCATCCCTTTGCTGGGAAAGCTGAGGGTCAGCAGGTCCCATCAATCAAAGTACTCTAGTCTCAGGTTCCAAGGAGATTGCATCCAGCTCTCAAGTCCTCCCAAAAACAAAGAGCCAGTATTTTAAACTCTAACAAAGTCTTTGTTTCAACCATCATATTCAGTGGTAGATAACAGAATAGGATGCATTCAGCTTCAATGAAGATGTGTTCAGCTTTACCTCACAGAGTGTTGTGCCTCTATGCGGAAGGACATTTCGCTGTGATTGCATACTTCCAGTTCATCATCACACTAGCTGACAGGCAGGAAGTAAAACATTCAGAAATATTTTGATCTTCTTTTTCCTAAAGGTGCAAATGCTGTAATGAACTGCAAGATGTTAAGAGTCTGCACTCAAAAGGAGCACTCTGTACCCAAAACTGATTTATCTTCTTACCAAAATCACTGATTATTGTGCCTGCTCTTTCCTCTGAGCTCTACTCCCAGCAAGATCCAAGCTCCAGCAAGCCACCTGGAAGATGCTGCTATGAGAGTGTTTAGTAATGCAGTAGCCCTCCCAGATAAGTCAACTGGGATTCATTTCTATGAATCTTGCTCACGTTCATAGAAATACACAGAAACAAGGTTATTCAAGATAAAAAATAAAAAAAATTTAAAAATGGTGATGTGTCCTAGAGAAAGAAGATATTTCTGGTAGCTTGAGACAGAAATCAATTATTTTTTATTTTTCAGAAGTTTTATCTTCCCTGTGACAAAACAAACAAACAAACAACAACAAAAAAAAAAAAAAACCACCACACAAAAAATAGAAAAAAAACCAGTTACTATGGAATTGACAAAGCCACGTAAGAGTGGCTTCCTGGAGACTTGTGCTCAACCTCTCAGTAAATTTGAGTATATCAGGCAGTGCTTTCAAAACAGTAGATGTTCAGAGATGGTAGCAGGTAGTCAAACAACAGCTAGGCAGCATGGGAACTCACCTGTAACAGCAGGCACATTGCAGGAATCATAATGAATAAGACAACTAGTTTAAAAAAAAAAAAACAAAGCACTCTTGTTTTCTTGATCCAATTTCTTAAACTGTCAAAACTGCAATACAGTTGCTAGCAAATACTTTGTAACATGCAGCTGTGGTTTGCAACAGTAATTTTTATTTTTATTTTTTTAAGAAAAAAGCTAACAAAGAAAAAAATACAGCAACTGCAGCACATGCTTAAGAGGATGTTTTTATGCCTCATGAAATGTGATCATACTGATTGGTCTTTCTCCAGTGGAACTGGAACTGACAGTCTTTTCTACTGTCTACTTGCATAACACTTGTAACAATTAATCTTGGCTTATGCCTAAATTGAAATTTAATTGAAATCTGAGAATAGATGCAAAAGATACAAAGCACAGATACTATGTGATTGCATAAGCTAGCTTTCCCATGAAGCTAAACAATAATAATTTTAAAAGTAATAAAACGGGTAAATTTCTAGTTGTAGATGATCACTGAAAAATTTGTGTCAGCACAGCCTATCTATTCCAATTCTATGTTTAACATGCTTACATGGAAATTTTCTATTCAAGGAGCATGTGACTCAAAAAGTTAATATACGAATTATCTTCTACACTAAGGTGGTGAACTGCTTCTGAGGTGTAATTACAGTCAAGTAAGTACACACAGCAATGAAAATGTTGTAATGAAACAAGTACTTAAGCTATTTAGGGGACAGGAAAGGGGGAAAGACTGCTAGCAGGTCAATTAGCCCATCTATTAAGGGTTATTAGTGTCATTCAGAGAAATGCACAAAGTTCAGCAGTTCAGAAAATTAATGTATAAATAGTCCTTCTCAAGAAGTATGAGAAGCTAAAGAATCATGAACAACCTGACCCACTTGATTTTGTCAGTGTTCAATTTCTGTAATTTTTATGAGTCAGGTTGACTCTGTGAGCCTTTAAAAGTCAAAGTGCCAAGGTAAAATGGGCAAGCTACAACTGCAGAGCCTTTGCCCCATGGGGAATCCTGCCCCATTTATCTGCCACATCTTTGCAGTTTGCCATTAAACATGATGTGCCCAAATGTGTCTATGACCAGACAATTACTGAGGACAGTCACAGCAGTAGCGCAAATAAGAGTCAAACGAAACAGAGAAATGGTACTCATGGGTTGGTAATAAATGATGACATGCATTAGTCATTTACATCCCAAGATAAAAATCTAGTTTATATAATCTTGACTTGCAGAAGAACCACATGCATAAACTACTTGTGCAACAAAAGATTTTTTCTGCATCATTTAGGAAAGCTCTTGTTTCCAAAACCCTTTGGAAATAACTTAATAACCTTATGAAATAAATAAACAGATTAAAAAAAGAACTATAAGGTTGCCTTACATTTTAAAGATCAGAGCACATAAATACTTTCTATGCCAAGCATTATATACACGCACACACATAAATAAATACAATGTGCACTCAAAATAATTTGAACAAAAAAAAAAACCAGACTAGTTATCTGTAAATTGTAGCTTATTTTGTTTGCTTCCAAAATGCCATGCAATTAATAGCTTTCAAATTACCAATGCTCAGAAGGAAGAACAACCTACTAAAAATGTGCAGCCTACCCTTAAAATGCAACTTTAATCTGCTCAGTGGAGTAAGTGCCAGAAGAAAGAAGACATGATACGGACTGTAATTCAGAATAACAAAAGAAATACAAGGTCTATAGAAACCAAGAGACAAAATCTATCACGAAGGTGGTTTTTGACATAGATGATCCTGTGTTTATAGGGGAATGTCAGTGTTGTATACAAACCAGATTACAAATGGATTAGATTTAGAGGATTAAACTACACGCACCAGCAAAGCTGGCAGCCACAAAATAACCTTCTGCTAAATTAAGATCAGCTCAGCAGTCTGCAAAAGAGACACAAAAACCAAAGCTGTAGATTCATTCACACTTAAGCAGATTTTCCATATGCATGGTTGTCTGCGTCACACTCTTCTGTTCCAAGCTCATGAAGCCTGAAAGCTCTCACCTGTACAGGAGAGATGGCAACCAGTTTCTATGCCAAACATCAAATCCTTTCTGCCACCAACTTCCTTTTGACTGCATTTCATTCACTACTTACCAATCACAGAATCACAGAATTGTAGGGGTTGGAAGGGACCTCCAGAGATCATCGAGTCCAACCCCCCTGCCAAAGCAGGTTCCCTACAGCAGGTCGCACAGGTAGGCATCCAGGTAGGCTTTTTTGTATTTTCAGTGATTTACACATTGGATTTTATGAAACTATCTCCTTTCATTCATGACACTATATGTCACAACTACATGCCCGACATACATCCCATTTTATCTCCAAGTCTTTCAGAACACAATACAGACTTCATCAGGAATAATAATACCATTATTATACATATAAAAGACCATTTCTCAAATCCTCTAATGTTCTTTTGTTAAAGCAAGAATATGCTGGAGACAAATTTGGATGAAATTCAAGTTCCCTTAAAAATAGGAAAGGAGAGGGAGAAAAAAAAGAGAGAAAAAAGCAACTCATACACACAAAAATGACACCCTTCAACCCCAAAGGAACTACTGCATTTATTAAGGCTTTGCCTATTCACCATTTGTTTTTAATCCTTTTGCTTTCCCAGGAGGTTCTTCAGTGTCAGTTCTGCTCATCTTTCCAAGCACAGTGACATCTGACATTTTCCTCCTTAGGGAATTTCTCCTAATTAGCTCTTAATTATATATATATATATATATATATATATATATATATATATATATATATATAAGGGTTATTATATATAATAATATATATACATCTATATATAATTTATTATATATATATTATATAATATTTTAATATTATATTTATTATATATTACATATAATAATATATATTATATAATATATAATAATATATTATATTATATTATATATATAAAGGGTTATATATTTTTAGATGGCTTCCTCTCTTTCAAATTTTCCAATTCTGTTTAAACTTCCTTCTTTATACTAAGCCTTCTTTCCAGTTTATTCAGTGTTACAGTTAACAATCACTGATAGCAGCTGACTGAAAAAATGCTATTTAATGGACAAGTTTTTAGATTTTCATTATGTCTGAACAAAAGTTGCCTCTTGTTTTACAAATTTCAACAGCTGGGCACTGAGTGATTCAGGTACAAGTCATATATTTTTGCTATTTTTATTTTTTTACTACATTCAGCAATTTCATCTAAGTACTACTACCACTCACTCATTTAAGTGTACCAGAGATCTACCAGCAACACCTACAAGCAATAATGCTCTTGAGATTGTAAGCAAACATTCCTTCTGAGATCTTGGAATGTGCGCTATTGTTTGATCACATAAATGAAGCATCACTGTGTCAAAATTTACATCAACGACTGGATTTGCCAACAAGTAGAGTTCCCAGCATTAGCAACTTCAAAATAATGTGCTTAGCAAAGAACAAAAATTGTTACATTAAAAAGATAAGACAAACTGCCAAACTCAAATTCTTCCACGGACAGATGACAAAAAGCAAAAGGTGAATTCCATCTATTGTATTTGAGTAGTTAAGAACAAAAATACCCCACTGCTACATGTGTGCAACATTTCTGGTGCTAAGTTCTCTGAAAAGTATTGCCCTATGAGTGCTATAGTTTTAGTAACATTCGCTTTTTATCAGCTTTGCAATGAAGAAAAAGCTGCTGGCAAAGAGCTGAAATGTGGTAATACATTTCCTTATTAAAGTTTACCTGCAGGTGCTGAAGTGAAACGAGTGAGTCGCTCTGATTTTGCAAATGCAGCAGTCTGTAGTTAAGAACACTGCAGTCCATACCCCAATAACACATTAATGCCCATGGAAATGGAAGAGAACATGGCTAAATCACTGTAAAGTGAGGGACTGCAACTTCTAAAGTACAGTATCTGTAGCACAAGGAAAGTTTCCAAACCCTTCTGATATCCCAGGTACTCTGCTTTAAACCAATGTTACTTTTTTGCAATATTACAATGCCTTAAATCAATGATAATACCAAAATGCTGACTAAAACCTTTTTTCTTGCAGTCCTCATAAATATGAAAATACAGATTTCTAACAAACAGCTCAAATTTAAAAATTGAAGAATCCTGTTACAAGAAAAACAAACAATGATATGTGTGAACTGTAAGGATGAAAATAGAAAAAAATTAATTGACTTGATTTCACAAATGTAAAATGCAAGGATAAACATTAAAAAAAGCTATGAGAAAATTAGCAAGTGAAAATTAATATGGAAGAAAAAGTGAGTGAGAATGTGAAAAAAAAAATTACTTGTCCTCTATTTAAGGAGAAGAGTACTCACATGAGGAAATGGTAAGTCACTGAAGGATGAAACAAGACTGTTGGCAAATGCTACCATAAAAAAAAAAAAATAAACCTCTTCAACTTCTCTGGGATCCCTACAGCAAGCTACCCAAAACAGAGACAAAAGTTTCTCTGATTAGGAAAAATAAATTAGCACACTTAACTACATCTTACATTTAAATAAACTAATGTAAGCTTAGACGAGGCATGACACATGGTATGGTACCAAAGAAATTAAATTGATGAAGTGTTCAATAGAAAAACTAGGAGGAAACCAAAATCTCAACAGCTTCCTCATCATTTACTCTCATTCAGATTATTACTCGTCTGGTCTACTCCCATCAGAAGCAAAGCACGTCTGACCTCATCTATAATCTGAGCTAATCCTTTAATGTGTTCTCCAGCTACTCCAGTTCCTCTTAGCTTCACTTAACTTACCCACCTCTTAACTCACATTTTAATTAGAGGATTTTTTCTAAACTAGATCATTTTCCCTGAAACTAGCAGCAGCAGAAGCAGATCAACATGCTAATCTCTAGAAACTGCAGCCCACTTTCTTGTCTCAGCTGAAGACAAAAGGAAAAGTACAATCCAGGTCAGCTTCGAGCTCCTGTTCCTTCATTCCTTCTTGGAGCCCCATGCCCCCAATTTATTCATTTATTTCACTGCAACTGCTAAAATACAATATTGAACCTAATATATCTAGAACTGATCAATATGGTATACACACCATGGTATACACATGGTTTCTCATTACCTTATTCCTGGCCAGGATTTGGAAGCTACTTCAAATTTACACTGTTTCACCTTCACACCTTGGTAATGTCACCCACACATTCCTTCAACTCTCTGCCTCTCACACATCTGTCACCATTGAGGAGTCAGCCTCCTCCAGTTTCTGATGGTTTACAGAGCTTCAAAACCTAGTTCTGCCTTATTCATTCTCCTGCTCGATGTGATCTCATTGCCTCACCAACAGCACTAGATTATTTTTTTTTCCTATCAAAAAGTATAGCATTTAAAGCAAAATGTTAAGTCCTGAACAAGAGAGTACTTAGCATTCCTGGAACAGCAAAACATATTTTGCATGTAATGCCCTGCATCTTCAGTCATTTTTTTTTTGCTTTGTTTTTACAACTCCATTTCTTGCGAAGTAAGAAAAGTAACAAGCTCTTGTTCAGGTGCGAACACAGGCTAACTTTAAGCCTTTAACATACGAACACAGGCTAACTTTAAGCATCCTGCTCCTAGAAGGACTAACCTGAAAACAGTGATTCCCTGTGCACATTTACTGGAGCATTTACTAGAGAACAGAGGAAGAGAGCACACTGTTGATGTCCAATCAGATACTGCAACCCTAATCCATTGTCTTTGTTCTCAGACTAGCAATGGGAACAGGATGGGCTGGAGGGTGGAGAGGAAGGCATGAAGAATACTGTCACACATTGCAGAAACAGCAAACATTTTATCATGACAGAAGTGTCTATACGTTTTTCTCAAACAACATGCACTACAGCTGCTAGAACCTCTTTTACTTACTGACTTGCAATTTTTGGGCCAGAGATTTAAGTAATTTGCCCAAAAATGAAAAGGAACTAGACAGCAGATCTGAAAACACAATCTGGATAGCCTTTGGATCCAACCATACACTGTTTCTTCCTACTTTACGTGCACCCTATCTATGAGGTTGCAAATGCACGCTTTAGGAAATTTGTGCTTTTCAACATCTTCTGGCAGGAGGCCGTCCAATAACGCTAATATTACTGAGGGCTGCTAATAAGTAATGCTAACTTAGAAGACAAGTAAGCAAGCAATTAATCTACATTTGAACATAAAAGAATATCATTCTACTGAGCATTTTAAAATACTGTTTGAAAGCACCAAGTCAGCCAGGCCTAGTAGTAAGCAGCAATTCCATTGTGAGTCATGAAAGCATTAAGTCCCCTGCTTCCTTCTTAGATGCCAGAGTTCTGTGGTAACAGAAGTATTGAAATCTGAATGTCAAATCTCATTCAGAAACAGAGAGGTTTGACTGTTTGCCAAAAACAGGGAAGGTACTTGGCTCATTTGATAAAAAATTTGTCTTCACAAAAAAAAAAAAAAGATTTTTCAAAGGTAACCCATGTCACTTTAACTTGCATATGCAACATTTAAGAAACTGGACATATAGTAATGGGCTAGTTAATTTGTTGCTGCAGACTTGATGTCTAGACAAGATAAGACATTTCAAGAATCCCTGCTCCTCATGCTCATAAGGAACAACAAAGAGATAGCCTTTTGTGTAACACTGCCAGCAAATTGCTCCAATTGTGAATTTAACACCAGGGACATATTTGTCATCACTTCCGAAAAAACACACTTCAGCACATTGCATATTAAACGCATAAGCTGATACTTAACTATATAAAAACAGAAACTAAACAAATTAAAAAATACATTAATGTATATTGCATATCAGATGCAAAAGTATAAGAAGTGTGCAAAATTGTTACATCAGCGACTTGTGAACACTCATTGATCTTGACTTGCCAATGCCAAATTCTCTGCTATGCTATTTTTGAGTAACCAGACCAGTCCCAACCATGCTGACAACGTACACCAAATTTCAAAATTATCACTGTGGAGGAAAGAATGACATGTTCAAAAGCATAAGGAAGTGCTTACCTCTCAAGCAAACAGAGCTAATTAGCTCATACTTTTGTTTTCAAAAGCCCTCCAAAGTTTCTGATTGCTTACAAATAGAATATCAAAAACCACATCATTTATCAAGACTCTGGACATATTAAACATTCACTGGACATATTAAAACATGAGACACACCAACACTGCAGAATTCTCATGTTGTACAAAGAATCACAAAGATGGAACAGAATACAGACCAGGATGGAAGAGATCAGTTTTCCCAGTGCTTGCTGTGCAGAAGTGCCAGGAAAGGTCCAGTTGCCAGCTGCCAAGTGGCAGAGGCAGCAGGTCTCAGGGCAGCTAGCTGGGGGACCTCAACCCTCTCCTGAGGGCAGTTGAGCCCACTCCAAGGGGAGCAGGTCCTGATAAGCAAGTGAGACCACCCAAAAACAGGGAACCAGAGCAAGGAGATGGGACTTTGCAGCTCAAGGATGGGGAACTGCCAAGATGAGCTGGGAGCAGAAGCCTTTGGTGGGGAAAAGAAGCACTTTGTGCAGAACAGTATACAGGACTGCAATGGCAGCTGAGCTGAGAGAGAGAGAACACTGAAACAATGGAAAAGGCTGTCTGAAGAAACAGCAGTCTCCCTCACTGGAAATATTCAGGACTTTACTGAGCTCTCTATGGCCCATTCCAAGGCCCTTCCAAGAGGATATCAGTCCAGGTGAGGTCCCCTGTGATTCGGTCACTAAACTGGTCATTTCAAAGAAGAGATAAGAGAGTTCCAGGATCTCCGGTCCCAGTTCAGCCATGTTCTCAGGTGCCCATGCATCTTCAACCACACCTTTTCTTCTCAATTGATTAACCAGTACCACAAGCACAGCATAAACTGTATTGAGAAGTTCATCCAAATAACTTTTAGTAAGCAATTCACCACAGGACTGAAAATTCAGTTTCCATTCAACTCTTTGCTCCCTCTCACCTTCCTTGTTAGTATTGGAGAGCTCAAGTCACTCAGAACGCACCTAAGTTTACTTTGAGATTCTGATAATTCAAAGCCAGTGCAGCACTGTACCAAGTAAGGGTGGAAGACTCACAGCACATCAAACCATGAAAACATCGTAACAAGTTTCCTGTATTCTTTTTTTCTACCTCCAACCTAATTCACAGTACTCCATTTTCTAACAAACAAGAATTTTGTTCAGTTTAATAAAATGCACCAAAGATGCTTCCAGCATCATAAAATCTGATTTTAATTCTGTGGAAGCTGACACCTTCAATATTCAAATTGACAACGGGAGAAACCGGTTCTGTGAAATCAAAATATCTAAGTTATTCCTCAGGCTTTTCTGAATGAAGCTTCTAAAAGCATTGTTTTATAAAACGTAATCTAGATTCCTCTAGAGATAAGTATCAACACTATCAAACATAATAACATTAGATCACATTGAAAACAAGATTTGTTTTTATGCCCAAATTTTCATCAGCCTTGACTATAAGCCTATCTATAGAACCTAGGGGCACACACATCTTCATGGGAAATAAACCAATCGTGGTTTCAGTACCAGCAGCTAAACTTTCCCAATTGCTGTTTTCTGAAAAACCTGGTCCTACTCTACTTTTTTTCCCCCACATTTTTCATTTTCCCATAGTCATAAGTTGATGTATAAGGTGTGAACACACAAACTGGTCATTGACACAAAGACAAATTGCGTGATGATCCTAGTACTTATAGCATGCTCCATCCTAGCCAGACTCACAAAACATGAAGCCATGTTCATACAAAATAATATAAAAAAAAATAGAAGAAAAAGAAGTAAATGAAAGAAAAAATACACAGAGTAGAAATTTGCTTTTCATTTATCAAGAAAAAGGAACAATTTTACAGGATAGGAAGTGGACTCTCATGCAAAAGAGCAAAAGCTACTACAACTCAGACAGAAGAAACCTGGAAAAAGCTTTATAAGATTACCCCCAGACTACAAGACTTCTTGAAGAGTATTATGAAATAATCATGAATGAGTGATTTGTATTTCCTAGGTATCACAGGAACGCATGAAAAGATTGTAAATGCAAGTTTGAAGAAAGTCATCTCTCCTGCCTGAATTAAAAATTTTAAATGCTTCTTCCAGATTTGGGCAGAGTTGTACTGAAAAGTTAGAAAATCTCCTAACTCTACATTAACAGCAACGTAACTACGGAAAAAAATACTTCAGATGTTTACGACAAATGAAACTGAGCAGATTACCAGAGATATTTTCCCCACTGTAAAGTGATATGATAGCAAAGACTAGTAAATAAATAAATAAATAAATAAATTTCTACTGAGCTTGCTCACAGACTGGACATTACAAGAGAAGCAACACAAATCTTGTTTTGTATTCAATCTATCCCCAAGCACTCTACATAAAAGAGAAAGAATTTCTGAAAAGTTCTGAAAAGTATTCCCTTCTCTCATCTTGATATCAACACTGCAGTCTAAGAAAAATGTAAAGGCTCTTAATCCTTGAAAACAATTACGCAGGAACTGGTATTCAAAGCTGATTAAAACAACAACAGCCTGCTTCCAGTGTTCAGTCCCCAAACTGTACATATTCTAATTAAGAAAATTTACAGAAATCATTTTCGATAATTTCACAGAAGCACAGAATGGCCAGGGCTAAAGGGATCTCAAGGATCATGAATCTCCAACCCCCCTGCCACATGCAGGGCCAACAACCTCCACGTTTAACACTAGACCAGGCTGCCCAGGGCCCCATCCAATCTGGCCTTGAACACCTCCAGGAATGGATGGGGCCTCCAAAACCTCTCTGGGCAGCCTGTTCCAGCACCTCACCACTCTCATGGTAAAGAACTTACTTGTTCTCATGTAAAGATATATTTTTAACTGCATTTAGAATTACCTGTTTATATTGGATTTTGGAACAGTTACTCCAAGCAGCAATCATTTTGTTGTAAAAGTACTTGATTTGGAAGGGACCATTAAAGGTCATCTACTCCAACTCCCCTGCAGTGAACAGGGACACCTACAGCTAGATCAGGGTGCTCAGGGTCTGGTCCAGCCTGATCTTGAATGTCTCCAGGGACAGGGTACCCACCAGACCCTTGGGCAATCTGTTCCAGCTCGTCCATATCATAAGAAACTTTTTTCCTATAACCAATCTCAATTTCCCCTATTTTTGGATGAAAACATTTCCCTTTGTCACCACAGACCCTAGCTAAATAGTCTGCCTCTTTAGACACTGAAAGGCCTCCATCAGGTCTCCCCAGAGCCTTCTCTTCTCCAAGCTGAACAGCCCCAGCTCTCTCAGCCTGTCCTCATAGGAGAGGTGCTCCACTACTTGAATCATTTTGTGGCCCTCCTCTGGACATGCACAAACGGGCCCATACCTCTCTTGCACTGAGGACTCCATATCTGGACACAGTACTCCAGGTGAGGTCTCACCAGTGCAGAGGAACAGAATCATCTCCCCCACCCTGCTGACAATGCTTCTTTTGATGCAGCCCAGGATATGGCTGGCTTTCTGGGCTGTGAGGGTACACTCATGGCTTGCGTTCAGCTTGCCATGCATAATAACAGTTGTTACATTTAAGATGAAGAAGACTACAGCTAATTCCCACGTGCAGATAAATGCCATACTTCTTCAGTAATATATCTGAATGCATCTCTGTAGACAGATGCCATCACTGTATTGCCTCAACAAATTAGATTACATTAATATTATGCTCCAAGGAGGAGAAGAGAAAATAAAGATATTTATAGCAGATCAAGCCATTACACAAGCATTGTATCAGTGCCAAAAAGCCAACAGGACTCACCTGCTCTATCTCCTTGGTTTTAGTTGCAATTGCTTTTGAGCGGCAAAGATGCTGGTTATCTTCATATAATTCTGTACTGTCAGTTACATTTGCTTCTGTTTCCTCTGTTTGTTCGACATATAATGGAGCTGAAGAACCAGCCTTAAAAGAAAAGGAATTTTCAAGTTTTAAAATAAAAATAAAAATGTCAAAATGTGACAGCAAAAATAAAACCCAAATATATTCGATTAAATATGACTTTGCTTATCAAGACCATTAATGAAGCATTATTGCTACAATCTAACAGTTACAGAAATACTGATTTTGTATATGCAGAAAACATGACATAAAAAAAAAAAAGTGACTCAGTCTTAATTGTAAGGACAACAATGACAGATAACCCTTATCAGCCCTTCTTCTGAGAAGAAACTTCTACAGTTGTTATTTTTAACACCAACCAGCGAGAAATCCACAATGAAAGTGGGATTAGATTTCTGGGGAAAGATAAAGATAAAAAAAATCAAAGGTAAACAGTCAATGACAAAATCAGAAAGAACTCTTGCAGCATTCAATGCTATGGGTTAAATATTAAAGGAAAAGAGACACCTACTGTACAGCGAGAGAAAACATGCACTTAGAGGATTCCTGAAAATATCAGAAATCTTACAGAAGTACCAAAATTGTACAGGCTTCCTTCTAATATGGGAATTAAGACAGTATTCCCGCCCCAAAGAATATAGACTCCTACTTCAAGGACATCAAGCAGTCTAAATAGAAGATGGAGAAAGAAAAAAATTACTACAGTATATTTAATTGCATTATTACACAACAGATTTGTACAATATATAATAGTTTGGGAGTTGCTTTTTTGTTTTTTTGTAATAAGACTTGAGAATTTGAAGTAGATGCATAAAAATGTTTTTAACTGCTCAAAAATAAAGAACTGGAGAAACTTAAGACTTCATTAATGTGTAAGAGAAAAGCATTAGGAATAAAAAAAAAAAAGTTGAAGCAGTCCTATAAATATCTGCTTAAAACTCAGAATCAATATAAACCATTAACACCACACGTGGAATCTCTTTATTGCAGTAGATCAAGAAATGCCTGAGAAAGAGTAGAAGATGCTAAGAACTTCAGCATAACACAAAGTCCGACCATTACGTAAGATAAACAAACTGGAAAAAAAATATCAAACTGCAGCAACTCAGAGACGACAGCCTATCAGTCAAGGCCAGAACTGTCTTTTCTTCTAGGATTCATAATGAAATATCTCACCGCCTTCATTAGCGAGCCCACAGAACACTTTTTCAGTCAGTAAATCATCTCAGACTCTGTCACAACAGCCGCTGATTCATTATGAACCCTCCTCCCACTGCAATGTCCTCTAAGGCAGAATCAATTTAACCACATGGTGCATTCTGTTCTTCCCTTCACTGCATTGCCTTCCCCTCATCAAGAAAAGGAGTGACGTTTCTCTTCAGTGTTGCTCTCCTGAATCTCTCTACAAATAGAACTGTCCATGCATGTATCTCCATATGGCATACATGCTAGGATCCTTTTTCTTCACTCCACCATACATGCTTTTTTATTATTATTATTTTAATTTTGATTTTTTTCTGTTTTTAGTTTCTTTTTCCTGGAAGGAAATGAACAGCTCTTTTATCCAATCCTCCCATCCAGTACCAAGAAGTTGTTAATACAGTCAGCCATTAGACCAATGGACATGATTTGAGAGCTCAGATCAATGTGGATCCAGCCCAAATCTAGCTCTTAGTTTCCCCAAGGGTGAAGTACAAAAAGGAAATTCAGTGCTTCCCAAGACATTTATTTTCCATCTTACCATTTACAAAAAGCTTGCCCATTAACTGTAAAGTTGATGAGAAAGAATGCTGAAATGATTGCAGGATTAAACCAGGCTACTTTTTGAAAGACATTACATGACTTTTATTTGTGTCAAATCAAAGGAGGTAGACGCTAGTTAAAACACATCATGCTTAATAGAGCCTTGCTGCCTTCTGTTAGTCAGAAATTACTGTCTATCAATCTCATTAGCCTTAGTTAGTTGACTATGAAAATCCTGCCCGTCTCATAGTATGTGACTAAAAGACAAAAGACATAACAATGTATGTCAATTTGTTAGGGGCAGAAAGACAGGAAAGCCTCAGAAGTGATGAAGTTGTCTCAGGTGACAAGGGCTCTCTCAGAAGCCTCATTCCTTTCCCAATAGGCGCTGAGCTGAGCGCTCAGGTGGTCTCAGAATTGACATCAGCAATCCCTACTAACTTTCTACAGTCAATCAAGTAGATCCCGTATCTGCAATGACACAGGATCCACATCTGACTTACTCAAGAGCAAGAGGTTTGTAAGCTCCTTGCCAATCTTGCCACATGATCACTTGCCAAATTAACTGCAGTAACAAAATAAACAACTTAGCTTTCTCAAGAGGTTATTAACAAGCACTTGCCTGCTGTGCCCGTAGAGCAGTAAAAAATGACCACTGAAAAGTGCTATGATCACACTTCAATATAGCGAGAGGCAAAAGACAAGGAGGAGAAGAGCAGATAGCTATAAATTGACAATTAATTAATGTTGAGTATGAATGAAACAAAAGATCTGGGAAAACAATTAAATCAGTCAGACAATCAACAACAATAGCAAGGATAAAAGCCTGATATTTAAGATGAAGAAGGACTGCTCCTAAAAGGGAATAAAAGATGTGGCAGAGTGCCATGGCATGGATCTAAATTCATTTAAACAGAGTTTCTCTTCTGATCTGAGGTTTTACATAAACACATTTTAATTCAGTAGAGTCTCTAGCTAATTTTAGGGACCTCAGTAGGCAAAGCAACTTACACCAGTGCAAGAAAGTTCCTTGGAGAAACTCGAGCAGAGATGGAGCCTTATTTTGTCAACTGTAGTTCAACATAAATTCAAGGCATACTAACAAAACCCACTATTTATATGTTTTGTTTATTTGTTTGTTTTTAACAACAAAAAAACCCACAAACACATGGCTTTAGTCCCTCTCTCTCACTTTCAACAAACATTTAATAGCACAGGCAGACAAATCCAGAGGTGATTTATAAGATGCATCTTTCAGGAGTGCCAAAAACCAGGAGGTTACTGTTGTAACACTTCAAAATAAATCAGTTAATACTTCTGTCTTACCTCATACTCTGTTCTTTCCGATAAATTGTTTTCATCCTTTTCTAACTTCTCAGCTGCCCATTTGCTTGCAGCTTCTGCGAGTTCCTTTTCTGATAGTCTGTTGCTCTTCTCCATAGCCTGAAAAAAAAAAAAAACACAAAAAACAAACATTACAGTGAAGGCACCAACATGAAATATACTTCCACGTGTAAAGTCATCTTCTAAATTAAAATAAATAGTTATTCAGCTCCCCAAAGCATTTTGAAATGGCAAATAAGGAAGCTGAAGATGTTGTTTGTTGACTTGTTAAAAGAAAAACAGATAAATAAAAACCAGTGAATTTCAGGAAAATGTTAAAAAGCACCATACTTTCAGAATCAACATTGTTGTTCTGTCATTTTTTTCAAATTCAGAGGACAAATAACCAAAAAATTATTTGACACCAGTTGAGTTCAAAGACAGATGGATCAAAAGGATATTACAGAAAAATCAGACAAGTATGGATTGATTTAGTAACACAATATAGTTTTTAGCCATGAAAGGTTGTAACAAATTAAAACTGAACTATTCAACTCTGCATATGGAACAAAAACTAGGCTAATTAGGAACAGAAAGTTCATGCATTTCAACTGTTCTAAGTTAGCTGAATTAAAATTAATAATTTCATACTTGGCTGAAATGTTGATCACTAGTAACAGAATCATTCACAGGGAAATGGTCTTATAAACAGTATTCACAATATGATTTCTTTGAACATTATTTGTATATATATGTATTAGAGCAGACAAGATAATGGCAAATGTCCATGTATTAAAAGCAGTTTAGAAATAACTAATTTTAAAGATTGTTTTAAAGATTGTTACCTCTATGTGAGAATTTTGTGCCTCTGCCTCTGTAGAATCTATGCATCTATCCAAGAATTTATACAACTCTAGCATTAAGACCTGCCACAGATGGATATCAAAGAAAGATACAACTGCCCGAAAAACATTGCCACAAGTTCCCAGTTGTTCCACTGGGATGGAAAATCAACAACAAAACAACCCTCCCACACACACTTTATCATTTTTTCCAAATTACATAAATGGTCAGAGGAAGCACATACTCAGTAGTTCCTTAAAGGACTGTGTGTCATAAAGACACAACATTCAACTAAATCCAGAAAATAAGTGGGATACAATGTTTATCTGAGCAGGAATCCCTCCTTATTATTCTGTAATTCAAAACAATAGAAATCAGCAAAGTCCAGAGGTTGCAGAGATTAAAAGAAGTCCAAAGCACAGATAAGGTACTAAGAGGGTTCCTAAGAGAAACGGGCAATGTAATTCAAAGAATAATTAGCCCAGCTACCTTTCCAAACTACACAATTACTCATACACTTCCCCCACTACTAACTATCAGCAGCCAATTTTTTTCTCCTCTGCTCTTATTCCCCAAGGCACACACAACTTTTACCCACAACCTAGCTTTCCTAGCTGCCAGAAAATCTTGTATCACAAATTTCTCCTAGTCCCCAAAAGTAGCTCTGGCCAATACAACCAAAAGGAAAGGACCAATATCTCTGTCACCAATTGTTATCTTTGCATGAAATGAAGATAAATAAAGTCTCATATGACTTACAATATTCCACAAGCCATAAGCATCAACTAATTACTCCAGTACTTAATGGAGTAGAGGGAAAAAAAAAAACAAACAAAAAACCACCTGTTCAATTTATTCTGACTAAATTATTCAGACTGCATGGCAATAAAATACATATTAAAAATTCTGAATGCATTTTATGTATTAAGTAATAGGTTTTCCACAGATACGCTACACTACAATGTAAGAGAAAATTAAAAGAACAGGGTCACGTTTTTAGAGAAAAACATGAAGAGAAGCAAGAAGTTAACTGCTTAGTGGAAAACCTTTTTTGTACTCTAAGCAAAGGTGTCTTCACTTTTTTTTTCTTGGGCATAACGTAAGAACAGCAAAAACCTGTCAGTTTTCTGCTATCTTTGCTGGGAAATCTTCCTTGTCTCACACATCTGCTCTTTGCTTTAATTAGATTGCACACAACCTCCAAGGCTTGTAGTCCAGACAGATATTAAACAAAAACACAAAAGATGTCATGCAGTAGTCAATTAAACAGGTGGTTAAGATCTGATAACACCAACCTGTATTAATTCACATGCATGAATATGCAAAAAAAAAGAAATCATAAACGAGATTAAAAAAATACCTTTTCAGATTTGCATGTAGTTACTGAGCTGAAAAGAGATATTGCTGTGGAAGCAATACAAGTATTTCATAGTTAAATTATTACTTAGAGCACTGAAAATTATCTCCTTTGATCTATAAAACAAAGCATATGACTGTGATTTCACAAGCCTGAATAGATTGCAAGACCCAGGCCCTAGTGATGTTTATCATGTTTTGCCACAACTTTTTTGGTTGTTATTTCCAGGTCAGTGAAGAGCTATAACTTAACTGGTTAGTGGAATGCAGCCATCACCCCTAAGAGGCTCCACTGATAGAAAACAGTAAATTATTGATATATCTGGTGCTTGAAAGAGACAAGCAATATAACGTCACTGAAGCAATTCTGTTTCTGCAGCTGATGTACACCCAATGAACGTTTGTGTTCTCTGGAAAAATTCCTTCAATCAAATGGAAATTTTTACTTTGAGTAGTTAATATCAAGTAGGTATAAGCCAAGCTCTGGCAAAAATAAAATCAATGCAGAACACATCAGGTCTGATAGGAGAGGAAAGCAATATGGTTAAATACCTATAGTTCAAGTTCACACTGCATCTATATACTGTAGCAAAAGATTTTGCAATATCTCATTGTTCTCTTTGTCCTATTAAGGACTTGATATTAAGCTGCAGCACGTTAAGTCTGCAAGCAAAATAAGCAAACTAATTACAAAGTTGCTTTTATAATCCAAATCAGTGCAACTTCTGCCTAGAAGCTTTTATCTTACTTTCCTTATTTACATCACCGAAAATACAGTACTTACCTCCCGCCCTTAAGGATAATGGTAATTAACTAGTGCCTAGCACAGCAATTCTAAAAGAGCTGTACATGGAATAAATACTTAGAATGACATAACATAACACAACCAAAGCTTGATTTTTTTTTTTTTTTTTACCCACTTAATTATTTCCTTCAGTCTCACTTTCTCACAAGAATACCTTTCTTTCTTTGTTGTTTTTTTTCCTTTTTTGTTTGTTGTTTGTTTGTTTCCCCCCAAGCATTCCACTATTTTTATTACAAAGACTTCCAGAACTAGGCTACTACTGCTTAGGGGAATGCTATTTTTTAAGAGAACATTACTCAGAATATATTGCAGTGTTTCTTTATTCTTCATTAAAGTAATTCTCAAAAAAAAGAAAAATTAAAAAAAAAGGGAAAATATTCCAGTAGAAGTGTTGATTTTAACCTCAAGTATAATTTTCAAGCAAGCAGTCTGTGGTGTGAAAATGCTTTTATTGCCACAAGACAGCCAGCACAACACTGAATGCTGATTGTTCATTAGTGTTTATTAGTTTATCTCTTTAATTAATTAGCAAGACTGTAGTTGGTGCTCAGACTACAAGTTTTTTTTTTTATGGGAAATTAAACCACATCATTTAGAACGTAAAAAGGAATTTACTAAGCTGCTTTGCAATGTGGCACTGCTCCCAGTGAAACACTATCATTCTTTTCATGTTCTCCAGCAGCCCTCTCCAAAGCCAAAGCTGCTCTTCACATGACCTTCCCCATTTGTCAGACACTTCAGCTCGCTTTTTCCAGATCCAGTCATAGATTAAGCATCACTCAAGGATGGGGTTCAGTTCAACTACAGGTGTGTCTATTCATCCATTGTCCCTAAAAACTGCTTACTTAACTTTATCATGGAATCACCAAGGTTGGAAAAGACCTACAAGATCGTCCAGTTCAACCATCCACTTATCACCAATATCTCCCCACTAAACCTAAACATCTTAGCACAACATCTAAACATTTCTTGAACTAATATCCTTGCCATTCCTTTTCTAGCACACTCTGGACTTCAGATAATAACAATTTAAAGTCTGTGCAAAATGCCCTACCTCAAACAGGACAGTGACTACAGAATAAAGGACTATTTGTATCATCATCAGATAAACAACATTAACAGCACCTTCCTGCTCAGTAAGGGAAAACCAGCTTCTGCTGGGTTGTAGAGCAATATAAGATACTCTGTCCTTAACAGCTGCATACAGTGTCTCCTTCCAGGTGATGCAAAACATACATATATTCAATAATGTGCAATCTGAAGCCACGGTGAGAAGTGCTTGAAAAGCAAAATTCACCTTTGATGTGGGTAGTGCTGTGGAGCCCGATGGTGATGCATCTCTTGATGTTTTCGACGACTGAACTGAAGTCCTCTCTTTACCTACAATTTTAAAAATATTAAGACTTGCAAAATTACAGTAAGCACATATCTTGCAAACATATGTATTGGCTTTAATATTTTGCAGGAAAACTGTAATGAAATTTGCTCAGCTCATGAAATCTACAGCCTCCACTATCTGATAAACCTTGGTAACATTCCTTTCTCTTTACAAAGAGAGATAGTTACTATACACGGCATATTTAGGAAAACTCCACTGCTCAGTATTTAACTGAAGAGCATGTCAATATGACTTGGTGAGATGATGTGGTTTTACTCTCTAATGTTCCTGTTATAAACTTAACATTAACAGGTGAAATTAAAAATTCCTTTATTTCTATTAGCCATCAATCCAACACTCCAAAAAACCAGACAGTATAGGAACTAGTTCAGCAGGTCGCAGTATGTTGGAAAGTATTGCAGGGGAAAAGTCTTACATTCCACAAACCACAGGTTAGATTCTCTTTGTATTATCAGGGATTTTCTTGTAAGCATTCAAATCAGCCAAATAACAATTCAAATTCACTGGCTAATCACAGTCCATGCACAGCCTTGCCAAAGACTGGCTCCTGGAGCCTGCAGCAGCAGAACCAGCTGCAGTGCACATTGCTAGCTCTCAATCTGTGGTCCATGAATTACATCTAAGCTATCTGCAAAAAGTAATTATGAAAAACACACTGGTTGTCAGTAAGCCTACATTTACCAAACTATTCACGTTCACTGGAAATTACTTGACTATTCACAAAAGGAAAATAAAGCAGACTTATCTGGGCTTCAATTAAGCTTGTATCAGCTCACTTAAGAAAGGGATGAATTAAAAACAAGTCTACCAAGCACTTATAGAAATCTGGATACAAATTATTTCAGGATAATTTTTTGGAAAACCAACATGGTTTTAAATTAATGAGACCAAGCTTAATGCAAAATCTCAATCCTAACAGCCACGCTATTTTTACTCAATGCTATAAAATAAGACTACTTAAGTGCTGTGTATTTTCAAATGCAACTACCTATAAAAACAGAAGGAAAATTCTATGCAAAGTGCATACTTTTCACAATAGGAAATATTTAGGAAAGGTCTGAGAAGCTGGTCTTTGCCACATTTTCATACCAAGAATGTAGTGTGGAGAGTTAACACAAAGCAAAGATCAAACAACTGTCTCTCAGAGACAAGTGAGTTACAAGTACAATGACGAAGACCTACTAATGCAAAAATCTTCACAGCTACTGATAGCTCTTTCTAAAACATTACTGAAAATAGCTGGAGAAATTACTTTGACAAAATAAACGTTTTAAACCTCACTTGATTCCTTGATTTTAAAACATTGCTAAATGGAAAACGCGTAAAAACAAAACAAGCAGCTATACAAGCAGATGAACTACAAATTACCTTTAATCATGAAACGTTAAATTATGAAAAGAACAATGAAAGCAAAAGCCATGAAAAAAAGCTCCTATAAATGCAACCCGTGTGACAAATCTAAAAAATGAAGATAAAATTAACATCTTCAATCTGCCACACTCCATAAAGCAGTGTCTCTCTGACATCACCAAGTAACACAGAAGTTTTGCTCCTTTAATACCTGTCCTTCAGCCTCATGACAAGCCACCACCTTTTAAAAAAAAAAATACACTAAGTATTTTAACTCTGCCTTCTACAAACCTCCTTAATCACAATGGAGTCCTTAAAGATTACCTGAGTTGAGTAGTGTGTGGGAACTGCTGAGTCACAGCCTCTGATTGATCACCTGAGGCGAGCCATGAGTCAGCCAGAGGAGCACAGCTGAAGGCAATTCACCTGTGCTGCTGGCAGGGGTGGAGCCAGGCTGCACCTCTCCTAGACCTATTGAAGAGCTGGCTAGCAGTGGGGAAGGATCTCTTCTGGAGATCTGCTGTGATGGAGTTTTGTAAGCGAGCCCAGGATACGGATAAGCTTTCTATCCTCTTTTTGTTATCATAATCTGCTTTGCCTACCTCTCTTGTTTATTTTGAAATTATAACATCTTAATGTTCATTGATTGTACAAGTAGATTTTAAGTTTGTGGTTGAACAGATTGAATTATCTGAGGGTGGCAGTAAATTATTCAAAATTAAGAAGGGAGAAACTGAATTTGAAGATCTTGGTAAGAGGCCCATCATTCTGAACATGTAACTATTCAGAACCCACAAATCCTAACTGTACAATTATCTAATGTAACTACAAAACTGAACGTGCTACTTGCGTTCTTGCATTTCCTTGGCACACCACGCTACACATCCCTGAATGGACTGGCCTGGCCAAGGAATACCATCCTACTCCCTACATGCTCACACAGCTTCACTATATGCCTTGCCATGCGCCCTTTCTGTCCCTTTGTTCTAAGCTTCCCTCTTTCCCTAGTTTTGGTTGCTAGAATCTTGCATTTGGCCCAGTTTTTGAAGAGCTGGATGGCATGGGATATTCTTCCTGCAAGGAAGACCTCAGGCCAAACTAATTCAGACAGCATGATTGTAAGCAGCATTACAAAATTTAAAAGGATACATAACGTGTTGGAAAAAAAAAACATTGAACTTCAGACTAAAACTCACTGCTGACAAGAACAACAGGCCCCATTTTATGTTCCTTTTAAATATGTAATACATGATTTTACCTAAGACAAATAATATTCAAACAGTATTCTCAAAGTTTTATTTAAGCCATTTATGCCTCAAAAATGGACCATTTTAATTCAGTCATCCATAGAACAGTTCAAAAGTACTATTCTGAGAGGAACAAGCAGTTTATTAATAAACAGTCCAGTGTAAAAGCATCTGGTCTCTTCAAACTGATTAAAAAAAAAATGGGAGAAAGGTGTTTAACCATGGAATTGAAAATAAATCTCCAAAGCCACAGACCTAAATATAACCATGTCTCCTGACTGGTGTCTATTCTAGTTTCTGAAGATGTCTGCTTCAAATTCGCCACTCTCACTACTGTTTGAGTAATTTTGCCAATATATTACAAATGTGATAGAAGTCAGCTCAAAATCTCATAGACATTCCAAAGCTTTATATTGTTTTCACAAACTTTTTTTTTCTGTTCCTACAGACTGTGATCTACACATCTACAACTCTCCTGCAAGTATAATTACCATATTCTTCCCTTCCTCTCCTCTATTCACAGGAATCTGTATTCACTGAGTACTGCTCCTCAATGTTTAAATACCTACATTTACCAGTTAGAAAGGCAATTTGTATTCTACTACTGACTAAAATAATTCCTCACTATTTAAACAGTGTAAACTGAACTCCACAAGAACATTTTTGGCAAATGGTGCTACATCAGTCTAGTGTGCCACATATTGATGAAATAAAAAATCCAATTAATTTTTAAAAATACTGCCAAAATGGACAGTGGGTTTGTACAGCCCCCTAGAAAACATCTGCAAAACGGAAACTCAACTGTGATTGATTTACATAAGCTAAACAAATAGCAGTAGTTGAGGTTGTAGCACACTAAAAAAAAGCATTTGCTTCTTTTTACAAATTATTTTAAAATATTTCAGGTTTTCATGTTTAAACAGATAAATCATTACATTATTCATGAAGCTTTCAAAAGCTGAGCTTTTAAAAATCAGGACATATACTGTTTATTCTCAACTGAGATTTGAGAGAATCTGGCATTGAGATGAAATTGCTGACAAAAAAAAAAAAGCCCAACAACCAGCATCAAAGCCCTAATAACACAGTTGAAAGAACATTTTCAGAGAAATAAACAAGTAACAGCATGCGCCTTAATTTCCCCAAATGTTTTAATCCCCCTTTTTCTCTGGTTGCAGGAATAAAAGCCTTCATCTGTTATAAGATGACTGCCAAATTTCTTCTAAAGGAATCCAGTGAAGGGCTAAGCAAGCAACAGAAGCATTTGATGCTAAAAGGAAAATAAATACTGGGAAAAATCTGCAACAGAGCACTGTCATCAGCCTAGAGCTGCCATCAAAAAAACACCTACTGTCTCCCATGTGAAATACACACGGGAGCGAAGTATACAGTGCAACAGCCAAGGAGCAGACAACACGTAACCTGTCTAGTTTTCTCATAGTAAAAGAGAATATGTAGAGATAGAGGTCTTATAAGGAGTCGCAGTTTCATCTCTCTAACCAGTTCTCATTAATCCAGCATTACCTTGCTGAGAAGAAATATTTCTTTTATGTAAAGATGACATACTTCTGCTATGCTGGGACTGGTGGAAAGGATAGGCTTTGCTTCTTTCAGGAGAGTAGCTTCTGCTGCTCACACTAGAGCCAGATCTGCTGTGCGGAGAATCCCTTCGGCTCACGGGCGATTCCCTGAAGAAAGGAGAGTCTCTCTTATGAGGGGATCGCTCTCTCATATAATGAGAGGGATGGAAGCTTTTTCTCCTGAAGCCATCTCTGACCTTCCTTTGAAGACAACAAAAAAAGTAGAAATTACTTTGTTACCCTTCTACGGTTTACCTGGTAAACTGTATTACCCAGGTAATACAGGGGCAATATTTTATGTCTGATAAATACAGTAAGTTGCAATGAATACAGAGCAAGCAGAAACAGTTGGGGAAAGATTTCATTCAATTACTTCATAGCTAGAAGCTAACTTTCATTCTCTTACTTTCTAATTCATCTAATATAGAAGAGAAAGAGACACTGGAGAAATTGAGACTCACATTTTATTTTCTTCAGATTCATTCCACTCTAGCTTACCTGGAAACAAAGTCCTATTAGCACAACAGGTGAAATGCATTCCCAAATATTGCTCACACTATTTCAATGTATTTTCATTTATTTTACCCTTATTTTTATGGGACTATCTTTCACAGACCTTACTCTGGGAAATATTATTGAGAGATTTCAGATCCATTTCAGATTTATATCCAGCAAGGACAAAGAAAACTGTAGAATATCTCACCTCATGCTTACGTACTCACTCAGAGCCAAACCCTGGATGAAAAATATTTATATTTATTTCTACTAAAATTCTGCCCATTCAATGCAAAATATTTATACCTAATGCTTCTGTAAAATACCACCAGCACATTCAGCATAATATGAAACTGATATGATTTCAATCTATAATGAAGTAAGCATCAAAAATTCTTACTGAATGTATCTATTTTTGCCCCAGATCGTAACCAAAATGTACTGGTTACCTGCTCATTATGTTTATATGTTATTTATGTAAATAAATATATATTTATGTAAAAAAATATATAATATACATGTAATAAAAAAATACCAAATTGAACTTCCTTCACTGAATCTTGAATTTAAACATGCAAGCAAACATTTACTGAATCTAGAGCTGTGACATTTGCTTCAGTCAGAAGGCATCTAGTGAAGAGAAACAAGTACCTCTCAGCTCCTCTGACAATCACAGTATTGCTAAATGACAATAAAGGCTTCCTATAATACAGAGGAAGCCAGAATGCACCTTTCTCAATGCTTTTCTCTCCCATTTCTAATTGTAGTCCACTATTTTAAATAGGAGAATGTCTCACAAAGACAAGTAAAGACCTGGTGGTCTCATTTAGCACAGTGCAGTTATAGCTAATTTTATGCTGGTGAAGAAAAGGAAAAAAGCCCTCTAGTGTACAATTCCTACAGTGTGTAACAGACACATATTTGTGGTGGCTAACAAAGGACTTCAGTGTGCCAAAGCTGTTTTGGACTACTGAAACAACACACTAGCACTGGGTAGCACTGAAGTAATAATGCAAGCCCTTAGGGCCACTTACACAAACATGTTTTATACAGTGCTGATTTACTTTTTGCATGGAAAGTACATCTACATGAGTGCCTCTGCATTGTAACACAAATCTCATGTGCAACACTGAAGTTATTCTACAACAGAAAAATGATTTGGAGGGTGGGGGCAGAAAAGGGGAAAGGATGCCTTCACCTAGCCTAGACAAATACAGACAGTTACTGAAGAATGAGCAGATCAATAGCTGTTAGCCACACTGTTTTTCAGTAAAACACCAGTGAAGCAAAGGGAGGTGTTACAGACAAATAATTATTTCATCATTAATAGATTACAGACCTTTCACAGGTATCTTATCTTAGAATATTTAACAGGTCTATATGCCAAAACCATATACCAAAACAAGAAAATGTTACAAAATAAAAGATTTCTATCTAACAGGTGTGCTAAAAAGCAATTTTCATTTCCTTTCTGAACTTTCTTTTCTTCTGTTTATTGGGATACATTCTTCCTTTGAATTCGGCCATCAAAAGAACCAAAGAATTAGTAAATTGTGTTCTAATAGTCCTCTAACAATGCATACAGTAAACATATACAGTATGTATATGTACTATATAGTTTGTATATGTACTGTATACTGCTTAGCTATACCTATAGAGTAGCCACAGCATAAATATTTACACCAGCAAATAAAACACCTCAGAATATACAAAAGTGTAATCTTCCTGCTCTCCTCAAAGGCCTAAGAGCAATGTGCCCACCTCTGGACACCACTCTCTAGGAAACGCATAGAGTAACTGGAGAATTTCCAATAGGAAATAACTGAAATAACACAGTTAATGAAGAAACACAAAGCCATTTGTCTTAAATTTAGGAGAAAGAAATTAAATTCAGAAGAGTTCTCAGTTCTGTGAGATTCAGCTGAAAATAGGAAGCGCAGCTTCATCTGCATTGAATGTAAGAACAGTTCAAGCAGCAATAGATCTAAACTGGAGAAAGAGGAAAAAATACATTATTAGTTCAGACTTCAGGAATATTGAAAACATTAGCTCAGCACTGACAAGTCTATACCAGCAAGTCTCCATAAACATTTGATCAATATGTTCTCTAATGAATGAATAAATAAATAAATATATATATATATATGCACTTATCAGTAACTATGTACAGCACACTTTCTAACGTCCTTCTAATTATCTATCTCAGAACTGGAAAAAAACTGGTACTTTATTGACTACACCATCATTTTCAATGATTTTAAATACACACAGACTGTAAGAAACCATTTCAGCTCTTAGAGGTGCAGTGCAAGACAAAGAGGAATTAATCTCAAACAGATGTAATTCAGTTAGGTGCACAACATTATAAAATGCTGCCTTCTGTCAACAGCTGGCCAACACAACTAAAATGTGTTTTTCTCAATGTTTAAATGAACTATATGAGAAAAAGCCTATTAGGTAAATTCTGAGATTTTAGATGTCATTTTTTTTTTGCATTTGAACATTTCTGTAACATACAGAAAGTCTTTGATTTTGTTCATTTTTAAAAGCATGAGCTTTCTGGCAGACTGGTACTCCACTTTTATGCCCAAAGCACATTTTTTATGAGCAAGACATTAAGTTCTAGTATATATGCAAGTTTATTATGGAAACGTTTACAGAGCCCTTGCTTTTGCATACATACACTCTGACATCCACATCAGAATTTACAAAATATCATTGAAGCATACTTTTAAAAGGGAAAATGTTTTAAAACCTCGTTCTACAGTAATATCATGCACAAAAAAAACCCAGACAAACAAACAGATTTTGTGTTTATTTATATTTTCATGTCATCATTCCTATGTTAATTCTTCACTGGACACAATCTCATACCTGAGCACGCAAGCTATTAACGATATTAAACCTGTTTTGGACAGAATAGCAGCAGCACAGCATTTGTGATGTTTACCATTAACGTGACAAACCACACTGATCAGAACAAAATAAGCATTGTTTTAGGGTTTTTTTCTTAAATACTTAAACTAACATACACCTGCAATTTGGTAATGAAGGCCCCAATTCAGCACAGCAGCTGAGAACATGCTTTGGATTCCAACACATACTCAAAAGGTTTATTGAGAAGGGACGATATTTAACAGAAATTAAAAATTTTTGCTCACTTCCAACTTCAAAACAGAACTGTTTAATAAATACAGGACTCATCCCTGTTATACAGGATTCCTCTTATCTCTATACCTCACACTGACATCTCACACGTAGCCCTGAAAGCACGGTAAGTTCTCTCAGCAGTACCGCAGTCAAAACTATTAACATTTTTAACACCTACAAACCGTGACTGTTCAATTCTCACTGAAGCTGATCCCCTTGGAAGAGCTGCTGAAGTGTTACAGACAAGCAGCCATACGCACCCATTCACCTGGAGCAGCTGAGGGAAGAGCGTGGCTCTGGCAGTTATTTCCGTTAATCGTCAGATCCAGCTTCCTGCCCTGGTAAAGATGCTCCTGTCTGTGTACCAGGAGACCAAGGCAACACAATGCAGAGGGGCCTTTCACTTCACCAACTTTGCTAGGCTACCACAAAGATTTTCTAGGCTCCTCTTTCCCAGCCAGCTCAAGTATTAATCAATGTGCAACGAAGCCCAGCCACAGAGGACATCTAACACTTGTGACACCGCTCCAGAAAAGACTGGAATCTCAACAGTGCATTGCTGTGGGGCAGAAACTCAATCTTTCAGTCACACAGGGGCCAATGTGGTCTATCACTTAGAAGTCAGATGAAAAGTCAACGTGGGCCATCTCATCTCATCAACAAAGATTATTGCTATTGTCAAAAGAGTTAGATGTTCCATTTATAGGCCTAAAAAAAAACAACAAAACCTCACATAATTTTATAAATAAATGGAGGAAATGATACACATCTCTTAAGATATGGGATTTCTGTGCAAAGAGATGAAGCAGACAAGACTTAAAACGTGCTAAACTACACACTTTTTCTGTTTCAAAATACACTGTGAGGAAAGGGACAGAGAAAGAAACAAGGAACATTCTGCCTTCCCTGTGAGGAGAACGCGGGGCTACGAGAGCCACCAACGCAATTCACCTGACATGGAAAACATTTAATGAATCTACTACACTACATCCCAAACCTCTAAATTTCTCAAAATTTGGCTCATGTCTACCATCTGAAAAGCAAACATGAGGAGTTAAGCACACCTCTACTTCTAACGTTCTCCAAGCAAATTTAGCTGGTAGAAGATTCCAGAGACCCTCCTCTCCCCCAGAACACATTCCCTTTCTTTCAAAGTATGCAGCACACATTTGTGGAGCAAACCCTTTACTTCAGCTCTGCTTCAGAGAGACTTATAATACCTTGGTTTTGTCCAAAGATCTTTATGATGATTTATCCCAGCATTAAACAATAAATTACACCATTGCAGATATACATAACTGCATCTTCAGCAAACTTCATTTGAAAATCTGAAATGTTTTCTGACAACTGGTTTCAAATGTTTTAGGGCCAAGAAAATAACTGCAGTCTTTGCAAATTCTATGTGTATTCACTTTAAATGAAATTTGCATAATTTGGTCTAGTCATTATAATCTCGTTAACAGCCTTTTGTACAAAAATGCAGAAGGAAACAGGGAGCCTCAATGAAAGGGACAGCTAGACATACAACACGCATACCAAAATTTAAAAATACAGAAGTGCTTCACAATTTTTATGCAGCATATGGATGTAAACATTGAAACTCCACAACGGTGGCACTTGTGCAACTTAGCCAATATAAAATTTAGTAAACTCATTTTTCCCCCGGATATCATGACAGATGAAGGAAAAAGTAAGACAACTTGAATATTACAGCAACATTAGGGAGAAGTGTCTATGCCCATTATCTGAATAATCAAACTATGCACTTCAACTGAAGCTGAAAATCACATTACTCCCCTTTGTCCTTAGTAAAGAACATTTTCTATCACCATCAGTGATATAACTGATTAAACTTACTGGAAGATAAGCCCATACAAAAAGAAGTATGTGTAAACTCAGACTGTTATCTGACAGAAATAAACTACTGTCAAGCATACAGATTAGGACAAAGGAATATGAAAGAAATAAGAAGAGTCAATACAAACACAGACTTAATTTCCAAAGAATTTAAAGCAAATGCATTTATATAACCTTACACAGAACAAAGGCAAAAACATATTTTTTATTAGACAAATTAGAAGCAAATCAAATAAAATAACTGCATTTAAGTGTGTGCAACCTTGGCTTCTCGTTTTCAAAAATGATAGCTTAATAAGTTCCTGAAATTTCTCAATAACAGAAAATAAGTCACAAATCTCCATTTCCAGAATGCGTATTTGCCTGAAGCAAAGAATCAACTTTAAATGTCTATTAACAGTTACAGCAATTTCATCAGCACAAAATGTAACTGATAACATATTTACTAACAGACACTGGTGTTGGGCCAGATTTCACACTCTTGTCTTTACGAGCAGCGTATCATCCCCAAACAGCCATGCAGTTCAGATAATAATCTCAATGAATACATTTCTCAGTGTAGTAGCAAGTAGCAAGCAATTCTTAAACAGACTTAAATTCAAAATGGAAACCACTCAAATCTCGTATCCCAATACGTATGTTAAAAATTGGAAGGAAGACAGAAAGTAAGATACGGCATCTTCACATACCTTTCCAGATCACAGAAACTGGTTACCATTATTGCTAGTGGAGAATGTGCTAACGGGACAGACCTTTCTAACCTGGCTCTCACAAATCCCACCATTTTGCCTCAAGCACCAAGAAGAAAAGAAAGAACTGTGAAAAGTTTCCCTGTGGTACTTTGGATGTGGGGCTGCTGGAGGGGGATACGAAAAAATTCCCAAGCACTACAGAAAGTTAACACAAGGGTATTGAGAAGGTATTTGAGGACAGTAACAGACTGTGGAACAAAGGAAGCAGCTCTGCGGAAATTTCAAAACAATTTTATTGTTTCGTTAAAGATCTTCTTAATTAGTGTGGGAAATGACATGAGACTTCAGAGTAAAATAAAAGTTGTTTACAGTCACATTCCATATTTCCATATTTCTAAACAAGTTGTGGGTTCGTGGAGGTGGAAGTGCTGTTTGCTCTTGTTGTGGGGGAAGGTCTGTTATTCTGCTTGTTTGTTTTAAACAAACATACAGACAGACGTTTGAGCATCATATTCTTCTAAAAAGAACAGCATATAATGCATACCAATATTCTTCAGTATCATTGCTTACAGTCTTGTAAGCAATGTAATATAGGCAAACATCTGTCTACCAGTATACCCACGAAGCACCTCAAAGAAAAGAAGTGTTTCTACACTATATTTCAGAGGCAGAAGTGAATTACATTTAGTAAGCTGTCATTCTTTTCCTCAGATACCATCTCCAAAATTCTTAAATACAAGAACACAGAAATCATGAACTATCTACTAGAAAAGCTCTTGAAACTTTCCAACAGTGTGGCTGCAGGATGCCATGAGTTCACTGATACGTAAGACAGAACGACAAACGGTGTACTGTACTTGAATATATTGATTTGATTAACTCTTATGGTTGACTCTCCAGCACTCCTGACAAAGCTTCAACAGCAAAGAGCACGCTATGGAACAGCTTCGGAAGTAGTAATTCCTTATGTCAGCAACACTGACACACAATACCCATATTCTACTTTGTTTGCTTTTTTTTTTTTTCCTCTGCAAACTCCTAAATGAGATCTATAAATCAGGAAGAAAAAAAAAAAAAACAACACTTTCTCTACATCAGAAAAAAAGCTCTAAAAAAAAGGTCTCTCCTATGTTTTTATTCTTAAATTACAGTGAGATCTAAAGCAGTAAGGTCAATTTCTTTTATTTCTTTATATTCAAATTTTGCAGTAACGATATAGACTCGTGAGCAGCAGATTTAAATAGAAGTTCGCAAACAAACAGTGCTTTTGGATTGCTCAAGATAGAACACATTATAAGCATGTAAAGAAAAAATTTATTGTGCCTAATGATTGTTGGTTTTTCTTCTGATCTCATTCTTTCCTGCCAACTATTTGTTCAAAATCAGAAAATCCCAAGTTAAGGCAGACATTTCCCTTTGCAGATTTATTCAGCCACATAGCTTCCTTCTTATCAAATTTGCTTTTTCCTTTCCCGCTGACTACATTATCACTATTAATAGTCATATGTTACTATACACAACTAATCTCTTTTTTTTAGGCCATTTCCTACATAGTACAAACAGCACTTTCTGAAACATATTTAATACAGAGATGAGCCATCTTACTTGGCTAAACTCCTCATTAAAAAATCCTTCTGCCACTACTGTATGCCTTCAGTCATTTCAGTGATTTATTAACAGTTAACTTCAGAAAGCAGCCCCATGACAAGCTGTACTGATTGAAATTGGTGCTCCTACAATCCCCATCTTTCCATCCTTCCTTGAATCCAAACTCTCATTCTCTACTAACCTAGCATTCATATTTTCTGTCAGGCAATCAAACTGGCATAAAATTATTGTTTCTGCTGGATCAGCGTGAAGTGACAGCTCTCTGAACAATGCAAATGCATGAACTATTAGCAGAGAGGGAAAGACTGAAGCAGCACAGACTTAGATAGGTCTACACTGCTTTGGAAATTGATTTTTGCAGTAAGAAGGATCAGCTTCCTTACTGCATTCATGACTATTATTTGTTTATGGTAAGTAACATAGGTTCCTTGGCAGGATTTAAGTTAGCAGCAGTAAAAGTCAGTGTTTATACATTCATTGTTGTTTTTTTTTTAAAAAAAAAATAATACAGTATTCTGACAGATTCAACGATAAAATTTTAAATAGAAAACTGTTCTTAACAGTGATGCATTTTAACAAGGGATAAATTAGCAGCAGCTGCAGACAGTGTTTGAAGAAGGTAGTTCATTAATGATCAATCTCAACCTCAATCTCCTGCGTTAACACAATTCCTATACAAAATTATAACGAAAATCCATTTATTACAATAAAAACTGTAGAACATATACTGAGCTACTCCCTCATCAAACCTGAACTGGTTTGAAGGTTAAGTCAGTGCTTTATATCTTCCTTTTCCATTCTACTTGTAAAATTGCACAAATCTCTTCTGAAATTATTTCAAAGAATAGTTTAGCATACTGTTAGACAGAACTTCAGTTAACACCGCGCAACTGCTTCAGCTAGATCTCAGGAGAAAAAGACATTCAGACAGATGGCTGACACAACACTGCTGAGCATTATGACATTAATATTCACTTGCAGTTGTTATCCACTCAAACTAAAACTACGAAGCTTTGTATGCAAGAGAAAGAATCCTAGATGGTTATGCAAATGCATATCATGAACAGACATCAAGACTAACATTAAGACCAACATATTAGCATGAAAAACAACAACCTTTTTCAAAATAATACCTATAGTATGAGATCATGGAGTAGCTCTATTAACAAACTTTTCCTCCTGTGTAATCATAACATACCCACGGCAACAGGTGGAAACATATACCATCAACCTTCTCTCTGCAAGAGAATCCTTAACGAAAAGATTAACAACTAGGTTTTGAGAACTTATGTTGTCAAAAACACCACATTTGTTTTCATTTTCTCTCCTGTACTGAAATTAACAACACACATCACTGCTTATTTTAAACAGGGGAAAAAAAAAAAGGCAACTTGTGTTCATTTAAAAAACATCATCTAGGCAAAGCTCCTCAGGTGTTCCCACTCTTTCTCACTGCAAATTAAATTCCCTGAAATGTTTAGTATATTCAAAATATAACAAGTCCTTGGAACCTAACAGATGAAGGGTTTGTTTTCTTAAGGGAAATGATGCACAACTCCTCTGTGACAACACTTCTCTCATCCTGAGAAACCCATGACTATATTCATTAAGTCAATCTGTCGGCTGGTCATTCAAATGATTTAGATAGAAGCTCAGCTTGACAGTAGTTGTCTGGACTCGAAGGGAGACTCCCATCTCTTTTCCCTCCTCTGTTTCTCAGTACTTGGCTGTTATTCAACGTATTTGTTAGGAAGCCATTCTGGAATAATCAAATCCCATCCATGGGAGTTTGCCTCATTATTTCCCAATAGGGTATTAACTTGGTAGCTTCATACCATCTACTACCTGATTATAATGATAGCTATAAAACCGGACCAGACAGGCTTGGTTTTCAGAAGGTTTCTTTGAAGTGATGTGTTAGCCAAGACCTTACAGTATACAAGTTCATAATCTCATTTCTAGGCATCTTGCCCTATCCACACACTGTAAACAGAGAATCTCCTGGCAGTTCATTAGCATTATATAAACACCACTGATAAAAAGAAAAAAAAAAAAACATCCAGAAAAGTGACTTAGTTGTAAGGAACAGATCAATGTTATTAAAAAATTTAGTTCAATTTGCAGAACTACTGAATTCTTTCATGTTTATATACATACATATATACATATATATATATATAAAATGTAACATAACATAGTTACTATCAGGCATAGTAAACAGCAAAAACCACTACTAAGAAAATGTAAATAACAATAATAATTTCCTCTGCCAATGTGGGATCTTACAAAAGCCACAGTGGAAAACAGTTTTACACACAAAAAGACATAATTCCTTAAGATATAACATTGCATATAACATTGGTTTAGATCAAAAGCGAGCTGTATGAACACACAACAGCAGTTGAGAACCGCAATAAACTTCTAATTCCTTTGTTACTAAAATTGGTGTTTAATAACTGTTGATTAAATACTTAAGAGGCACTTTATTACCTACCTGTTCTTCATTCAATAATTCAGACTGGCTTTTTAAGCATAACTTTTTTTTTTTTTTTAAACAAGATTATGACAACTTGTCTTTATACCAGAAAATACTTGTTAAATCTTTTAAAACTTTTAGATATGGAGACCATATCTAAAAGTAACTGAAACATTTTGAGGGACCATCAAAGCATATGAAATACCACACACAGAACTGAACTGAAATCACTTATTTGTAATTATGTTCTTCAAAAACAAGCTCAGCCAGTTTTCTCTTACAACTCTCATCAGGTCTTAAAAGCAAGACACAGAACTTTTGTAAGTTTCATACAAAGAGTAAGAGTTAACGCATGAGGTTGTAAAATTTACAAGCTAGGCAGGAAGAAAAATAAATCAGTTAGTGGGAAGTTCTGCTAATTTGACAATTCCCACATACAAGAGACTTTAAAATGTTTTGATTAGTAAAAATGAAGCTTCCATGACATCTCTTCAAAATGAAGTAGAGCAGCCAGATCTCTCTATTACCTACACTTGACAAAAGAGTCCCCCATCAGCTAGAAGGAAAACCACAGCTCAGACTCCTGTGGGAGGTTTCAGGGTTGTGGTTCAATAGTTGGAATGCTATCAACCTCGGAAGCTCATCAGGAGAAATGATTAAAAGAAAAAACTGAACAATCAATATAGAATATATTAAGACAATATAGAATATATTAAGAATATATTAAAGTTTGAACACTCACTCCCTACCACCAACTCAGAGATAGAGATTGCACAGGCAACTATATCATAGTTCTTGAGGATCCCCGAAGAGCAAGAAAATTACCAGTACATAACTTTTTAAAGAGAACACCTCTTTCATAGCCAGAATGAAAAATTCCACAAGGATATAAATGAAATCAGGTCTTCAACAAAGACCACAATCAACAGTTGTACTAACAAAATATTTAAAAATAAGAAGCAATCACTCAACAGCTTTTAGTAGGTGAAATCAAAAGCTACATTCACCTTGAAGAATAATCCCATAATTAGTCAAAAGATGCAGAAACACCCAGTTACAACATGAGGATGTTTTTACCTCCTCTTCATATTTTTTCACACTAGGGTGGAAACGCAAAAATTCTACAATCAAAACTCTGTTCACCTAATGGGCTTGACAGAACTGAAATCCTCCTACTTTCAACTGCATTGCCCTGCAATACTGCACAGCCCTAAACATTTCTTAAACATAGCCAGAAGAGGGAAATTTTAAAATACTAAGCTCTTAAAATCCATTTAAAAGAAAAACCTGTGGTACAAAGGAACCAAAAGCATTCGTGATGAATTCAGAAACATATAATTTTGGCCAAGAAACAAAAATCAAATTATAAAATCCGTTTGTAAACAAATCAGTGAGAAGGTGGTGGAATAGAAAACATGTCTAAGAAAATACTGAATTGATATGACTACTGCACAAGTTACAATGCGTAGTATGACATTATGTAAACTGGAATCTACTTTTTATTTACCTATCCCCTATTATCTTCTTCTAAACAATTTGACTTCCTCACCACTTCCCCTCCCCCCCCCAAAAAAAAAAGAAATCTTAAGCCAAGGTAAACTAATTGAGCAGCAGACTAATACAATCAACCTTCTGAATTAAAAGTTTTCAGCAAACAAGACCTTGCGCGGAGTTTACAGGTATAACAAATCTACTACAATGACTTATTATAAGGAAACTGTAACTTTGTGTATGAATGGGCATAAGTTACTCTAGTAGTTTACCTGAATGTCTGAGAGGTTCAATGTTCTGGCAGAGATTTTTTTTTTTTTTTAAAGGCATGTGCTAATGAATATGATTAGAACTCTACTTATCAACCTCCATCAAAAACAAGACCATTTTCTTTGGGTGACTGCCATATTTATTTCCCTCCACACATGCTTTTTTAATAAAGAATGAGGTTCTTGTACCGTGTCCCTGAAGACCTGTCAAATATTGCAACAGAACAGTAAACTTATGTACATTTTTAGCACCATCTCATAAATCCCTTTGGCTAAACTTCTCTTCTATAAGCAAGACAAAGATCAGTTTGCTTCACAAGAAAATCTAAATGTGAAGCTCAAAGACCTCCCACAACACAACGTGTTGTTCTAAATGAGTACAAAATATTTAAATAGGCTTGCTGTTTCATTCACTGAATACTTACAGGGAAAAAAACCAACAAGCTACCCCCCACAACTGAAAGCTGACTGCATAGTGATAAAGATAAGTGCCTTAGGCTACAACACGTCTGGGGAAAAAAAAAAAAACAAAAAACTCTCTCACAGAATCCTCATTACTAAATCTTGTTTTTTATGAAGAGAAGAGTCAGTGGCCCTCAGCTTCCAGCTGGAGTTTCTCCAGTCAATGGTTTTGGCTTAAAAAGAACATTCCTGCCAACAAATAATGTTTGTTGTAAAGTACAATCTTTAGCAGGTCAAGCGGAGATCAGAAGGCCACAACTGGTGGACCTACCAAGCTTCCCCATGATCTTCAGTAAACACAAACTTATGCGAAGGTTTGTGTCTCTAAAAAGCTGGGGTATATAATGTTTTACTAGTCTAAAGAGAGAACATATATATTTTTTTTTAATTTAGCATTTCTATTTATTATAAAATGCCTCTTGGGCACTCCACAGATCAGCAGAAACATTTTACATCCACATGTATTAGTATTGAGGACGGGAGTATGACTACTTCCTGATTTCATGAAGTATATGGAAAAAATAAAACTTCAAAATACCACCAAGGAATACATGGAGTTCAAGTTGCAAGTAGGCTTCCTCAGCAAAGGAAAACACATTCATATCAAAAACTACCAAGAAGATATTCAAAATCTCATGTGCAAGTCCGTTCTCAGGAGTGTATATAACATGAAACACCATTAGTACTGATAAAGAATGGTTTGTCTACCAATATGGCAATGCTTATGGAAAAAAATATGTACTTCAGATAATTTAAAGTATTAAATTCCATGTCTGTATAGCTGGGATTTACAAGTGCGTTATTTTGAAATTTCTCTTTGAAGATGATTCTTTCCCCTTTTAAGTTGCCAAGTTTCACGTATTTGAATCTAAGAAACTCAGTGCAGCTGAAAAAAAAGAATGAAGTAATGCTCTGAACACTCAAAAGGATTAAAATTTGGTATGATTGAAGTCAACAGCAGCTAACAGTCTTCTAAGGCATTTCAGACAGAACAGTTTGTCTCACTTCATAATAACAAACTTGTACATAAGATCCAATCCTGTGAGGCCCATTCAGAAGTACTGGAACACTGGAGTTCTTCAATACATGCTTCTCCAAAAATGTGACATGCATGAAAATAATCCCTTTGAGTACTCTGAATAAATGAGTTTGATATATCATTAAAGACAAGTAATAACACAGTCCCAGAAGAGTGATCAACATCAATAAAAGATAAACGTATGAAGAAGTCATATTATTTGATCTCTATTCCCCTCATAATTTTTAAGTTTCACAATTCTCATAGCAGCAGTGATCAAGACATCAAAACTGCCATCACGTATACAGATAATTTTCAGCTCAGCAACTAAGCCATTCTGCTTTGATGTAAAATTCATCATACATGCCAACTAGAATTGAACCAAGAGATGCGTAACTTCAAACCAAATTGCGACTGTAAGGTTGCACAACTTACATCAGTCTCTGAGTTCAGAAAGAATCCCTTAGTGACCAGCCCTGGAGAAAGAGGGCTAAGAACTCATTCTGAAGTCTATGCCCAGCAAATCTTCTGAGTTATTTTATTTTTATACATGAAATAAGATGTCAAAAAGAAACCACGTCAGGATGTGAGCTATTCACTGAGCACAGCATAAAACACGGCTAACAACTCTCAAGAACTGAAAAGGGCGAAACTATCAGCCGTGCTACGTTCAGTAGCAGACCACAGGCAACTCAGAGATGTTCTCACACAGAATTGCTGCTGGTCAGCTGGCACGATGCTCAAGCCATTGCTGAGCAATTGCAATGCAAGCAAGCACATCCTTTTTTTTTTTTTTTTTTTTTTTTCTTTTGTAAGGAAAAATCAAGAAGCTCGAGGAGAAAATGGTAATAATAAAGATCTAACACAGTTTCCTCAACACAGAAAACCCCCTAAAATTCTGCACCATCTAAGGATTTTTGATTTTCCAAATAAGCAGCTTCTTTTTACTTGGAAAAAAAAATATTAAGTAATGTTTTTCATCATTCCAAAGAAAGAAGACAATGGGGGAAAATAAATGAAAAGAGCTACAGACCAAAAACTATTCTTTAACAGTTAAATTGCCAAAAAAATCAAAGTAGGAAAGTGTGAACGATTAACATTTAGGAGCAAACGCTAAACATAACATTGACAAGTTCTTAGAGCAGATTTTTAGCTGCTGAATGAGTTTTTTAAAATACTCAAAAAAAACCCCTCTGGTTATTTATATCAATAAAAGAGCTATTCTTTCTAGAATTTACAGTAACTGTACTGACTATGAAAACCCATTAATTTTACAAGTCTCCCAGTATCTTTACTTTTACAAATCTCACTTTGTACTACATTCTAGCTATGTTTCATGCTTTTATTTCCTTTTTTTTAGAGGTATTTCTGGCAAAAGTAATCTTACATCTCCTTTTACTACTTCTAAAAACAAACGCACACCTCCACTTATCCGTACTCCACAAACACTTCTGCAAAGTGTCTTTCATCAAATCCAGAGACAGCATTTTCATGCACAATCATTTCTGAATATTAAGTTTCATAATGCAGATATCTTTGAAACCTAAAACAATTAGCACCATCAGTGCAGGAGACAATACATACAAAGTTTGATTTTCTCTACTGAGATCTACTATGTAGCTCAATAGTGAGCAATATGCAAGAAGTTGTATTTATTACCATGTAATGCTATGTCATGCTAGAAACATGCAGCAGCTTGATCACAGACTTTGACATTCAAGATTACTTACTATTCCTGTGCTTTCTGTACAAAGAGACTTCTGACATAAAGCTTATTTATATAACAAATCAGTAGGGCTTCATTCAATTGCAAATACATTCCAATAATCTCCATTGAGCCAAATATATCTATCAAGTTCCTTTGCAGTGCAGTTGTGCAACAGTCAGACATTCTGAAATATATAATATAGAATGAGGGGGGATTTCCACTACCACATCACTGAAGCTGACATTTTGTCCTTACTTCTTAAATGGAAGAAATCTGGAAGAATTTAAGACAATCATTTTGACCACTGGGTGCCACTCTTGTTCTCTGTGAAAACAAACTGCCTCGCCTTAACTCATTTTTTGTTTTGGTTATTTTTTTTCCTTTGCCTTGCATACATGTTTTTTGTTTGTGTTCTAAAGTGAAAGACATAAAAATTCTAGAGCAATTTACATAGAACACTTCTTTTTAAAACACTTTAAGTTGTTTCTAGCCCCAATAATGTAATTTTGTTTGAAGTCCAGAGCACATGGATCCTTACAGAGTATAAAGGGGTTGTTTTTATTTATTTTAGTTGCTCATGGGGTTTGTTTTGTTTGTTTGTTTGTTTTTGGGGGACAGGAATCTTTATGAAAGTCGTTGCTTAATGCCTAGCCCTGTAACACTTACTGTCATTGCTATTAGCAGGCCACTATTCTGTGCAATTATATACTGTTTTTTAAAAAATCCCTTATCAAACTACACTGCAGACATACCACTACTTAATACCATTCCTGCATTTCATAGATATGATGAACCTGAGGTACAGACCCATCACGACAGCTAAGAAAACAACATCACAACAAGGAAACAATGAACTGAATACTACCCACTACCTGCCCAAGTGACCCTGGAGCTATTCAAGGATCGCTTGGACGTCATGTTGAGGGACATGGTTTAGTGAGAACTATTGGTGATAGGTGGATGGTTGGACAGGATGATCTTGTAGGTCATTTCCAACCTTGGTGATTCTGTGGATTTCAATATATCTTGAGAACACTTCATCTGGTACTTGAACAGATGTCCTTTCCCACATTAGTATCAATTCACTGCTCTACAAACCATTTTGATAACATACAAAAATGCTCCCAATAGTCACAATAGATGTTATGACAGTTTTGATGTTACCATGTGAACAAAAAATGTAATACTAAGAAACAGTAAGATTAACTAAGGAAATTTCTAAAACATAAGCTGTCAAGTTGCAGACTGACAAATGTATACAAGAGGAACTGTTCTCTGTTTCTACATTTAAGCATACATATGAATCTTCTAGATTCAAAGGTAGACTGGGATCTGAGTAAACCTACAGCTTGGAACACTTTTTTGTGAGATAATTTTCATATGAGACATTATTTATAAAATAGCACTTCTTTAACCTTTTTTTTTTTATACTGCATGGAGGGATATTTATACATATGTATACAAAAAGACAAGAAATTTACTAGATAAAAGAGCTTTGATTCAACAGTCTGGGGTAGCAAAGATGGGATTTTCATAGGGGAAATAAGAGGAAACCTGAAACAGATCATGGGTTTCTGACAGTTGCAACAACAGCATATTGATATTCAGAACAGGCATTTATCCAATACCATAAGCAGAATGACAGCACGTGCACAACAGTTAACTACTCTTTCAAGCAAATATGCCTAAACAGTTTCAGGAAGAGGAACCTGAGCAATACCCTTGTAGTTAAGCAACATTCATATCTTGAAAATAAAACTTCCCAGCAGTTTCATAGTTTCAAATTCCAACTGAATAAGTCTTAATCTTTCCACTAACAGAAGCTGCTTTGAGCAGGAGGTTGGAACAGACGGCCTTCAAATCTCCCTATCCATAGCAATTACTGTGAAGTTTTATATAATACCTGTATTGAGTCTGACGATTCATAGGATGATCTCTTGGCCATCTGTATCCTGACTCATCCTGCAAAACATACACAGACAAATGTTTGAAGTGCATCTCAGCATCAGCTGTGAAATATATTACCAAATGATACTCATTTACTGCATAAGCAAAGTACTTAATGAGTTAAAAAGACAGTATTCGTCATTCACAGAAAGACTTTCTCTTAGTTTATCCATTCCTTTCACCTCCTCTTATTTTCTTCCTCCACCAAAAGGAGTAACTCTGCAATGCTACAGAAAAAAAAAAAGTATTTTGTGTGGTATAAAATTTCTAAATCATATAAGTGAGCCCTGGTTTTAAAAAATAAATTTTGTCACTGGAATGTAAATACTTAGCACTAGCTTGAAATTACATGAGTTCGAACAACTGTCTCAGAGAAGTCAGAATTGATGATCTTTTAAGAGTAACTACTGGTAAAAAAAAAAAAAAAAAGAAAGAAACAGAACACTCAGCATCACTACAGAATTTAAACAAGTGAACAACTTTGCAAATAAGGAGGCTGGGTAGGTAACATTCTGTAAGTCATATGTGCAAGGATATGTTGTACACAACAAAGATCTTTGCAATCACTCCTCCAGATAACTTTGCACTGCACTGCAGAGGACTTCTGCCTACGTCTGTTGTCCCACGTCAGACTCTGAGCTCACCACAGACCAGAACAACGACTCTTTGCCAAGCCTGCACAGTAGTCAGGAACAATGAAAGGTAGCATATGTGTATCACCGTATCATCATGAGTTACTGTGCAGCACAGTAACTGCACAAAAGCACCAAGTAGTATAACCTAGGTATTTTTTTCTTCTGTGTTTCAGTTTATGAGAAGAACAGTAGAAATAACAACACTCTGTCTGAAAAAAATATTTTCATCATTCAGCGTTCAAGCATTAATTCAGTGACAAACACCATAATCATGAGAAAAATCACCTTATGTACACCTCGATGTGGTGGGCCACTTCTTCGCTCATGGGCAAAACCACGACCCTCCTCATAGTCTCTGTACTCAGCGTGGCTGTAATCATCATAGCGACTGTAACTCCCTTCTCCAGGTCTATCAAGAAGTGGAGGTTTCTTGGGCATGATGTTTACAATTCTATGGTACTCATCCTAAACCACAAAACAAATAAAAGCATACTTCTCTAAGCATCTGGAAATGTATAGTGAATATACAAGTAAAAACATTATTTCTACATAGTGGATTATAATAATTTCAAAGCTAAAATAAGCACAGAAGAACATCAAGGATCACTGAAAGATAGAAAACATAGAATCATAGAATGGCCTGTGTTGAAAAAGACCACAATGATCATCTATTTTCAACCCCCCTGCTACGTGCAGGTCGCCAACCACCAGACCAGGCTGCCCAGAGCCATATCCAGCCTGGCCTTGAATGCCTCCAGGGATGGGGCATCCACAGCCTCCTTGGGCAACCTGTTCCAGTGCAGCACCACCCTCTGTGTGAAAAACTTCCTCCTAATATCTAACCTAAGTCTCTCCTGTCTTAGTTTAAAACCATTCCCTCTTGTCACTATCCACCCTTGTAAACAGCCATTCCCCCTCCTGTTTATACTCTCCCTTCAAGTACTGGGAGGCCGTAATGAGGTCTCCCCAGAATCTTCTCCAAGCTAAACAAGCCCAGATCCCTCAACCTTCTCTCATAGCAGAGGTGCTCCAGCCCTCTGATCATCTCAGTGCCCTCCTCTGGACCCGCTCCAACAGCTCCAGGCCTGGACGCAGCACTGCCGATGGAGCCTCACAAGAGCTGAGTAGAGGGGGACAATCACCTCCCTGTCCCTGCTGGCCACCCGTTCTTTAATGCAGCCCAGAACACAGATCATCAGCTCATGCCAAATGGACGGTGGAATAAGTCGTCATTTGGACACCATTCAGATGCAATCCTTAAGTACTGCAAGCTTAACCACAAAGGGAAAGTTCTCAACACAATTTACAACTGAAATTTTAAAGTAGTCAACTAAATTTTCTAAGCATTTACTGTACATATTTCTCCAACTTCTAAATTAAAGTCACATCTGTCATGCCTTTAAAACAGAGCCTATCTGAAAACAATTAATTTCCTTAACATCAATAACATTTTCTATACCATAGAAATGATAGTGAAGACTGCCCTTGTTTCATGATTTCATTAGATAAGCATCCTCTCACCATAACACAGTGTGAGACCCAATGATTCAAGTGACAGACAGTTTTTATCACTCAGATTTATTCTCAAACAGGTTTTGGATGGCTTTTTGCTAGAAATCAATGCATTACATTTTCAAGTACAGTATCATACACCATTTACCAATTAAATAGATTTTTTGCTTATTAAGGTGAAATTGCACAATTACAGAAGATTCAAATTCAGTTCTCTAGAACTGAGTATTATGTAAAGCCACTGCAGATAAAAAGCAAATGGAAACATGAATTGAAGACTTTGTCCTTTGAATCTTTTTCTTTTAGCAAGTCATCTTTTCCATGGGCTTAGAAACAAGTTATAAATGCAGACTTAATGTATGGGTGCAACTGAGAGGGAGGGGAAAGAGACCCAAAGTGCTTTTTTTTCCTAACAGTGTTAAGTCACAAGATAATGAATGCACCAATAGTTTTGGCAGAAAAATACATTCAGTTCACAAATTACAAAACATGATCATGAAACAAAACAAAGCAAAAAAAAAAACAAACAATATTGTTCTGATTTCAGAGAGATTCAGAGAGAAGCAACAGATTCACTAGAGGGCAACCCAAAACCAGCTTACTACCATACTGATGCAAATTATTACACACTATACACACATTACCATGCAGCCACAATGCTTGATCTACCATTACCTCATTGGCAAACTTCTCGTACATTTTTTCAGAGGAGATACGCTCTGAAGCTAAGATAGAACTGTTCTGTGCTTTTATCTCCTACAGTAGTCCCCATCACAGCAGGACAGTTACCTAAGAGCTCAAGACACACCCACTGTTTCTAGATTTTGTGATGTGCTCCTAACTTTTGCTGTTAACCAGCCTCTGAAAGCAGGTGTTCCTACAGCAATCCAAACTTGTATAAGTAACATCCACGTTTGGATTAGGACAGTCTCTTCCTCTCTCAAACAAGTGAGACTTCTTTCCTTATCAGTGGCATGTCCCAGATCCAATACCTAACCCATGAGCAAATGCTAAGAGTTTTCACATGGTTGAGAAATAATAATTTAATTCCACTTTACTTGCCTAGCAAGAATTAGGTCAGACCTCTGCATGTGAACACAGATCATAGAATCATAGAATCATAGAATCACTAAGGTTGGAAAAGACCTAAAAGATCATCCAGTCCAACCATTCACCTATTCCCAATAGCTCCTACTAAACCATGTCCCTCAACACAACATCCAGCCTTTCCTTGAACACCCCCAGGCTCGGTGACTCCACCACCTCCCTGGGCAGTCCATCCCAGTGCCTGACCACCCTTTCTGAAAAGTAATACTTCCTAATGTCCAGCCTGAATCTCCCCTACTGTAGCTTGAAGCCATTCCCCCTGGTCCTATCACTAATGACACGAGAGAAGAGGCCGACCCCCAGCTCACTACAACCTCCCTTCAGGAAGTTATAGAGAGCAATGAGGTCTCCCCTGAGCCTCCTCTTCTCCAGGCTGAACATTCCCAGCTCCTTCAGCCTCTCCTCATATGGCCTGTGTTCCAGATCCCTCACCAGCTTTGTTGCCCTCCTCTGAACACGTTCCAGGGCCTCAATATCTTTCTTGCAGTGACCAAAACTGGACACGGTACTCGTGTGTAGATAAAATGGCATAGCCTTGCATGGACAGAAACTGCCGGCAAGTTCTCTTGAACCAGCAGATCTGTACAAGAAGGAGCTTTTTACCTATCTTCCACTAAGAAAATGATTCAGATCTTGCTTTGCCTAACATGCTATGGGGCAGCTTCTCACAAAGGCCAACTCCTCAAGCACCCCGCTACAAAAACCTCGCCACATAAGCCATGTAAGCAAAAGAATGCATCTTATTTTTTTAAGCTTTTAAAGTAAAATTCCATAATATATACGTCATAATTTGGTCCCTGTAGAGCTCGAAAGACTAGAAAATTCAGGAATGTCGCTGCCACAACAGTTAGCAATTAGCTATTCATTACAAAAGTCAAATATCAATTAATTTAAAAAAAAAAAAAGCAACTATACAGACAAAACAAAGTGTGAAGACACATTCTGGCTTTTCTTGTATTTCACTGCTGATACATATACTGGAGAAGAAACTGATTAACCAACATAAGCAAACACAACCTGATTTCCAGCTTGCTGAAAAAGTACATATGTTGTTGTGTTGTCTGTAAAAAGCATTAAAACCATCACAGAGTAGCCAACCCCTAGTGCATTATTTGACCAAAAAGACTACATAAGTAGTTATGCTGCAGTAGTATGCTTCTAGAAAAGAAGCTGAAAACATGAGAGAGAACCCAGAAGTATGTTAGTATGTAAGTATCATAATAGAAAACTACATTGGTGACAAGAACAATAGTAGCCATTTTACCACCTCTGATGTGGTTTGAGATGTATGAACATGAGAGAAAATTCCTAGGGAAAAGACAATATAGTGGGACCTCTGATTCTCCACAAATTATTTTAAAAGAACATGTTTAATTACTGAAAAATCCCTTCAGCCAGTCAGTTGTCCTCATTCTGTTCCTCCCAGCTCCTTGGGCCCTTCACACAGAATCACAGAATGGCCTGGGTTGGAAGGCACCTCAAGGATCATGAATCTCCAACCCCTCCCCACCACAGGCAGGGCCACAATCTCCACATTTAATACTAGAACAGGTTTCACTGTGGCCTTGATGGCACCTGTATAGATTGGAGCATTATCAACTTTGTTTTTCTTCTAGAACTAAAGCATAGCATCATACCTGACACTCTGAAGAAAACAATACTGCCCCACTGAAACTAAGACAAAGAAGAAGATGTAAAAGCAGGAGTGTCCAACCCGTGCATGCCACCCTGGACAGACAGTTAGTAATGCAGCCCTACAGGATCATTAACTTTTCATATTGCTAAAAATCACACAGTACTGTGTTTCATTAGTCAGCTGCAAAACACACAGGCAACAGCAGAATACCAGGGAGGGCACAGTGCATTGCTTGCACCCATCACACACACACACACTCAAACTGAAACCCATTATAAAGAAACAATGACATGTTATAATGTCATCAAAGCAGTGAATTTCATAAAGCCCAAGGCATTGACTCATCTCCAGTTCCAGGACTTCCTTAAAATTATGGATGTCAATTATGGGGCATTGTTGTTTTTTTCCTTACTTTCTGAAATAAGGTGGTTAAGTTGGGCTAAAACGCTAGAAGTTTTTACAATTTGTAAAATAAGATTAAGTCATTTGTGGAGTTAGAAGGAAAACTGGTGTCAGAATATGAAGATGCAAAATGGCTACAGAATAACATTCTGGGTGGAATTGACTGCTCATTTAAATGAATTAAACACACATCTTTTGAGATCAAAATCAACTATCTGCACTGCATTTCAAATCATAACAGCATTCAAAATGAAACAAATTATAGCAAGCTCAAGTTATGGCAAATAATTTTACGCATTTTGATACAATGGCTAAACACAGTCCTGTGAACAGGGGAAAATATGCAGCTGTGCTGTGCATTTTGATCAAGGAAATTGAGAATGGATTTCAAGATTTTTCAAATGTATTTTTTTAATATTTGGGATTTCATTTTCATCCTAAGTGCACCTTCTGTAATTTTCTAATGGAAAGTATAAAGTTGTAATCAGATGCACAACTCAAAGAAACACTTGATCACTCCTCTTTACCAGACTTTCTTAAGATATATCAGAGAAAAGCGTCCCTCACTTCACAATCACACCTTATTCATGTCATCACTTTTTGGCAGCACGTACATTTGTGAGCAACTATTTTCAAGGATGAACAACTGGAAGAGTAAAATTAGAACAATCATCTCTTATGAATACCTTGAGAGTTCATTAAGAATTGCAACCACTGCCATCAAACCAAAAACTGATGCATTAGTTTCACAAAAACAAAGTCCAGCGTCGCACCAGTTTTATGTTTTTGTTGCCTTCCTTTGAATTATCTGTTTTGTATATAAATATAAAATATAAAATAAAAATTATTTTAATTATAAAAACCTTGAACATTAACTATCACATTATTTATTTTATATACAGCCCAAGGGAATTTCTTTTTCACTAAGCGTGGACCAGGTGAGCCAAAAGGTTGGACAACCATGATGTAAAGGTTTAACAGGAACTTCAGAACTGACAAAAATCCTGCTCTTCTGGAACAGGTCACAGTATGAAGGTGCAGTAGAGTGGTATAACGCTAAAGAAACGAAGTACAGACATACATCAGGATGAAACCTTGGAGGAAGGCGTTCTCTTGGAAGTCTTTCATAGTCATATCGTCCTTCAGACCACATTTCATCTCTCCGATATGCCACTGATGACAATAAAAAACCAATGAGTCAAAACCAGACTTGTTATCAATAGATGAGAGGATACTAAGCATAGAAACAAAGGTTCTTGGGCTTCTCCCAAGGCAATATATTACGCATAAGCTCTGTACGCTATTTGTTTTTAAATGAGGTCCTTATAAATCTGTCTAGTTACATAAACTAATTAATGAGTAAGTAATTAAGGCAAAAGCACTAGAAATAAAATTTCTGATAACAGTGTTGTTCAAAACTTCTTCAGTACCAACAACCACCAATGTACACTTCCTCTAAGTGATGACAGATGTAGTTTAAAATAATCAGAATTTGTAGTCATGAAAACAACATCTGCATTCTCCATCACAAAATATAAGCTGGAGCACTGATAGTTTACACAGCCTGAAAATGGGTTTAAATAAAGCTGAGATCTGTGGCAAACTCATACTTCAGTTTATAAAGAGTTCTGTTACTCTCTTTAAAAAAAAATAACTGACACTATGTGTAAGAACTGGATATTAGTGCAGTATAATCAGAATAAATCCAAGATTTACAGATACTGTAAACAGTCCTAGTGACATTTGTACACTACTATCAATTGTAGAAATACACAAAATCCTTACAGCAATTTTGTTATGGCTGTTTTTTAAAGAAACTTTTTTTTTTTTTTTAAATGAATTTAACTCATCTTTATTAGATTGAAGAATTCATGCTTTCTTATGTAAAACTTTTATTTTATCATCTTGGCCTTTTGGAAACAGGATAAGGCACAACATAATCAGTTATCAGTTAGTAATCAGTTAACACAAAACTCTGTTCTGAAAACATGAATTAAATGCATTCTTCACATGAAGATTTTGTGTTTTAAACTGTGAGTCAGCAGATCATGGAGATTCCTCTTTCAAAAAAATAGTGACTTCCGAAATCAAAATTAATAAATTAATAACAGGTGAAACTAAACCAATACTTTAAATGATTCTAGTCATGCTGTATTAGACAGCACAAATTCAAGGAGCTGAAACCTTTCTGATGATCATATAGGCAAAAAAGTGTAAAACACACATGGCTGAAAATTGTTACGAAACTGCTAGAATTACATTTCTCAGTGTTTCCTTTCACAATGGGTTCTAGCAATTAAGAATAATCTACAGGAAGAAGAAATAGCAGGATATTTTCAGGAGAGATTAACATTATCTATTTTTCTTTTCTGAAAGTAGATACCTGGAGATAGATTTATGAGGCTATATAAAAATGACAATTATCCGAGTTGTCAAGAATCAACAAGATAAGGGATTTATCAGCTCTAATCAGAGGTAGCACCACGTCAGCTATATATCCTTATGAATAACAGCAACCACCGGCATACTCACTTTTCTGTTAGTCTTAGAGACTTTGCCTCTGAAGACCCATTACCTGGGGGAAAAAAAAAAAAAGCAACTGAAATTAGTGAAAAAATGCATATAATCTCATAAATTAATTTTCTGTAAGTAAACCAAACATTTAAAATCTAAATCCCTTTGCTGCCCATCCCTCTTACTCTGTTTGGGTGAGTACAGGGTAATTCACTACACTCGGTTTAGAAAGAATATGAATGTCAGCTAAATTCAGAATACCAAAAACTTATACATGAAAAAATATTGTAGGTATATTTTCTGAAACAAAAAATAGTAATACTCAGAGCATTGTTTTCCTATTATGAACTTTTTCCAGGTAGCAGTCACTCACACTCATGTACAGGTCCATTACAGATTATAAGATAGCACAGCCCACACTTCCATTTCTGTCATTGTTTTAGAAAAATACTGAAACTTGCAAGAATTATTAGTATTTGGACACCCCCAAAAATAGAGAAAAGGTAGAACATAGTGTGACAAACACCAACGGACTGAAGGAAAAAAATATTCACAATTTTATAGAGAAGAAGAAAGAATGGAAAGGCAAAGAGGGATGAAAAAAAAATCTCGTGAGATTTTCAATTAGGAAGAAAATGGTGACAATTGATAAGACAACCAATTATCAAGTATGTTGTCCAAAACACTGGCAAGAAAAAAGGGGGAAAAGAAACGTTTATATAGAGGACTAAATGGACAGTTTTTAGACGGAACCTATGAAAGTGAGGATGTTACCCAAAATACAAGAATTATATATATATATATATCTATATACACACGCACACACACACATATACTTAAAGGGAGAAAAGCACATTTCTCAGCATTCTGAACACACCTCATCTCTTTCTATAGTAAAAATTTCTTAAACAATGTGACCTAATCAGAATGCAGCTTTAATAATATTGATGACATGCCAAAACATTTCCAATCAATTTGAGAAGATTCCATTAACAAGGTTTCACGGTAGCAAACCTCAAGCTTTCTGTACTACATTACCTGTTCTCTCAGGACAATCTTGTTTCAAAACAAAGATTAGAAATAAATACTTATTTTTGTTTCATACCTTAATTTCCCTGTGACTAACATCATCTTCTATTAGCACATACATCAAAGATAATTGATTTTTCTTCACTATCATGAAATGTAATGACCTGCAATATGAATTTAAACCGCTTTCTCCTTGTTCTTGCTCAAAGGTGACTGTTTTTGCTATAGCAAGTTCTTTAATTTCTCAAAAGCTGCTACACCATTGTACACAGAAGCCGTTGTATGGATGCAGCACAGGCTGCTCTGTGACGGCCTGCTGCCAAGGTTGGCTTGGCTGCACTTGTCACAGAGCTGCATCTTGCTATGCACTGCTGTAGCAGAGCTAACACTAAAAGGTTTTCTTCATCATGAAGATTACACAGGTTACTTAAACGTCAAATTTCTACACAAGTGAGTTTTCTTCATCGATCAACAGTTAATTATTCTTTCCTTCCTAAGGAACATTAACAAGCTAAAAAAAAGCTGACGTTTGTGAAAACATCCCATTACTCTGCAATGTTTTGCACATCATTCTTGTCTGTTTACACTTTCTTGAGACATCGATTTTAATCACTGCTATAAATATTAACTTCACCAGGGTTTGGAATATTTCAGCGTATGATATCAACCTTCTTCAGAATCCATATTGCTCCAAAAACATGCAGCTTTCTACCCCAGATGGCTACATCTTGCCATACCAAGACCATGCTCCAAATCCAGAGGCAAGGCGGCTGTACTGTTCTTGCTGCTACTGGAACACATCTGGCTTTGTACTGTTACTGTGACAACTGTAACAACTGCTAATGTGACAAAAACTCTGACAACTGACAAACATGGACTAATCTTGTCCCTCCTATGCTTTGGAAAGTTCTCAAAAAATAAAAAAAATTTAAAAAATACATGATCCTGTATAAGTAAGACATAAGAAAGATGCTGAAGACTCTGGTCTTCTCATGGCCAATTTCACAACAGCCACCTATTGTTTATTTGAGGATAGATACACTGAAAATGCAACTTTTTCTTGCAGCAGTGAGAATAAGAGAATGGTTTGGGTTGGAAGGAACACTTAAAACCACCTATTTCCGACCCCCCTGCTATAGGCAGGGACACCTCCCACTAGACCAGGTTGCTCAAAGCTCCATCTAGCCTGGCCTTGAGTGCTTCCACAGAGGGGGCATCCACAGCCTCACTGGACAGACAACCTGTTCCAGTGTCTCACCACCCTCACAGTAAAGAGCTTTTTTCTAATACCTAGTCTAAATCTACCCTCTTCCAGTTTAAAGCTGCTTCCCCTCCTCCTGACGCTACCTGCCCTTATAAAAAGTCCATCCCCAGCTCTCTTGTAGCTCCCCTTCAGGTACTGGAAGGCTGCTATAAGGTCTCCCTGGAGCCTTCTCTTCTCCACTCTGAAGAGCCCCAACTCCTTAGCCTTTCCTCGTAGGAGAGGTGCTTCAACCCTCTGATCATCTTGACAGCCCTCCTCTGGACCTGCTCCAACAACTCCATGAATGCAGATTTGATAATTCTTCACATATACTCTGGCATTCCTAGTTAGACAAGAAGCAAAATGGATAAACTGGAGTTTGGGACAGGCTGAGAACACTGAGCAGACACAGTTCTCCATTATAACTCGAAGCATCAGAACTATGAGAGAAAAGTATTGATAAAAAAAAAAAAAAAAAAACTAGAACAGAAATGCAGAGAGAATCCATCTCTTCCTAATAGGAATGGAGAGAATGCTTTGGGAGCTAATATTAACATTAATCTTTACATCTTTCTGTGAACAACCACAGTTACCAACATCCCATCCTTCCTCACTATCAACGCCATGAAAAGAGTATCCTGCCAAGCTTTGTATCCCTCCCACAGATTCTTTGCTCCCTTGAAGTTCCAAATACCTAGATTGAAGAACTAATCACAACACTTTACATCACAACTCCACCTAGGGCAAAGAGCCTACCCAGATGCTATCAGAGAGCAGACTTCAAGTGCTGAAACATGTAGGTATTTATTTCCATGGAAACTACAACAAATACGAAGAGCACAATAACACTATTTGTTAGAGGAAATTCGCAGCTACAAAACACTATTTTTGAATGTAGTCACCACAATTAGCTGTTCATTTTTGCCAGCAATGAACAAAAGCCTGCATGCTGCATTCATAAAAACAGGTACCAGTGGAAGTGACCCACTGCTGCTGTCATGACTGCTGAAATGCAGCACCTCAGTGTGCTAATGTGCACTGGTTGGTCTTCAGAAATATTCAGCAAGCACTGATGAGTGGCAATGGGCACAATTCTTTTCTACATGGAGGAATTCAACGACACACCTTTGCTTTGTATGATATTCCATGTCCGATGCCATTGTGTCAGACTGCCCCTCTGCTGCCATCATTTGCACAGCAACAAAACGTAACAGAATATTGGTGGGAAGGCTCAGCCTCTACTGCTGTACCACCAACATCTGCCTCTGATGTTGTGGACCTACATAATAAAAACAGAGGCACTACTTTTGGAGCAGCCCTCGTGCAAAATCTCTGAGTTTCAGGACATCTCTGTTAAGCCGAGCATCAAGATGTATTTTAGGACATCCAAGAAAATCGGACAGGTGACGTGGTTCTCAGGCTGCCCCGCAGAAGCAGCCAGGTACTGCCCCAGCACCACGAGGAGCCGCGCTGAAGGCATCTCAATGGCTTCGCATGCCTCCGAGAGCTAACTCGTGTAACTACACAGAACTAAGACTCTTCCTGCCAGAACAAAACTGAGAACGAAACTATCTTGTCACCGGCGGGCTTACAGAATGAAAATAAAGTTTAAGAAGTGAGGTTCGTACCTCCAGCTTCCCAGACTCAAGCATCAGCAGCAGCCGTCCTCCCCTTCCCCTCTCCGTCTCTCCATCCCCGCGCTCCCCACGGCAGGGCCGGACATACCCGGGACCCCGGCGCCGCTCCGCGCAGCCTCCGCCCCCCAACACGGCGTGCGGGAGGTGCCGCCCGCCCGCGTTGCGCCGCGGCCCCACCGACCAGGGGAGCGCCGCGCGTAAGGCCCAGCTCCACCTCCGCCCTCGGAACCCCGCGCTCGGAAACGCGCTCACCTCCGCCGCGTCCCACTCCGCAGCCCCGCTCTCGCTGCTTCCGGCGCCGCTCGGGCGTTAACGGAAGCGCCCGGCTCGCTCGCAACGCTCGGCGCGAGTCGTTGCGCGTCAGCGGAAGAGCGGGCCGGGCCGAGCCGAGCCGGGCGGTGCGGGCCGCTGTGTCGCAGCATGGGCGCCAGCGCGCGTTGAGCGCCGCTGTGCCGGGTAGGGCCGCAGCGGGGCCGGTGGGAGGCGGCTGGGCACCGCGCTGGGTACCGTGCTGGGCGCACTGAGTGCGGCGGGTGGGGCGGCGAGGGCGGCGCGCTGAGCAGGGTTCGGTCGGCGGCTGGGGCGTGAGGGCGAAGGCTGCGCTGTGCGCTGTGGAAGTTCCTTGACGGGCTGCTGCTCTCGACCTCGGTGTCGGTTTGGCCATCGTATCCAGGGCGGCACCAAAGTGGGTGCCAGCAGGGCGAGGGAGCTGTTTGTTTCCCTTTGCTCTAATGCCTGGTCTAGTATTAAATGTGGAGGTTGGTGGCCCTGCGTGTGGAAGGGGGAGTGGAGATTCATGATCCTTGAGGTTCCTTCCAACCCCGGCCATTCTGTGTGATTTTGTGCTCTGCCCACATGAAGCCCCAGCTGGAGTACCACATCCAGGCCTGCACCTCCAGCACAAGAAAAATGTGGGTCCTGAGGAAGGCAGTCAGGGGGCTGGAGCAGCTCTCCTGTGAAGGGAAGGTTGAGGGAGCTGGGCTTGTTCAGCCTGGAGATAGCATGTAAGCAGGAGGGAAATTGGCTTTTTACATGGGCAGACATTGATAGGACTAGGGGAAGAGTTTTAAACTAAACGAGAGGAGATTTAGATTAGGTGTCAGGGGAAATTTGTCCCTGAAAAGTGGTGAGGCACTGGTATGTGCTGCCCAGATAGGCTGTGGGTATCCCCGCTCTTGAGCTCTGGGCAGCCTGAGCTGCTGGGTGGTAACTGCCCATGGCACAGGAATGAGGCAGTCTTGATGGTCCCTTCCAACCCAAGCCATTCTAGAGTTCTTTGATTTGGATATAAGTTGGAGGAATTTACTGCTGTAACTGATGGCTGGTTGATTTGGCACTAAGCTCTGTTAATGCAATTGGACTAGAAATAAAACATGGCATTTAAAGTGTCGAGATAGAAGTTTGGCCTGAGTGAGCATGTCTGGACTGAGTGGTTTATCCTCAAATATTTATATATCTTTAGTTCATTAAGTCACAGTTCTGACCTTACTGTTGTGTATTTAAAACAAGTAAAAAATTTATGCGTAAGTTGCAGTTTTGTTGGTAAGGTATGAAAATATTGGTAATTTCAGATCTCGATGCTTCAGAGCCGTCTGAACTGTTTTGGTGATGTCCTTCTACTCTGTCCTGGGACAGTGTAGGAAAACCAATTACTGAAATGAATCATTATCTTTTCTTCTGATGTTCTCAATGTGAGTGACAGACGTGGCGTTGAGTATCTTGGATTCAAGCGAAGCGTGCTTCTGAAATCAGTGTATTTTGCAGGAGACTGCATCACTACTGACAGATGGTTCTCATCAAGGCTTTGTGTTGTTGGAAAAGACCGGAAAGGTTGAATTCAAGAAGTCATGCTAGTGACAGATATCTCCATCCCAAAAGTTAGTGTGTGAAAATAATAAATGAAGAAAGCATTAATATTGCAGAGAGGCTGTTACGTTAATGGGAGTTCTACTCAACCCCATGGAGATAATGTACTGGCTTCCAGCAGATGCTTTAATGTTACGTATCTGAGTAGCACCTTGCAGACTGGGGAAGTCACATAAAAGCATTCATTATAAAAACAGAAATGTTTCCATTTCTGCAGCAGGGTATAGAAGCCAGATTATATGTGACTCCCAGGTGAGTCCTATGGCAACTAGAAAGCTCAGATGCTTGTTTTTGGTTTTTTTTTTTAATGTTAGCCTGTGAAGTGAAATCCTGTAGAGTAGACAGACTGATAATGAAGGAGAAAGAAAATACATTGAACTTATATTGGACTGTGTGGTGTTAGAGAGTTCCTGAAGAAAAAGGACTCTGAGCCTTGTAATGGAAGAGTTTATAATCCGGGGAATTTAGCTTCAAACAAAAAATGGCTATTTTTTACATTTACCTTTTCCTCGTACTGGAAAACATCATGTATGTAAATTTGAAACTGCTATAACATGATTGATGGTTAGTAGAAAAACAAAACAAAAATCCACTCTTCATGTCCCAACAGTGGCTTTTGAGGTAATTCTTGTTTGATTGTTTTAAAAAAGGTAGATCTTTTTGTTAAGGTTTATAGGGGCGGGAAGAACTGTGGTAGCAGTTGGATCTCAAATTGCATTTATACCATTGTATTCACAATAGATAACAAGAAATGTGCATTTTTAATATACTTAAGTTTTTGGAACGATTGATTTTTGTAAACTCATTATTATAAACCATCCCGTGGTCCTTAGTATTTAGAACAGGATGCTGTCCTGCAGATCCTGAAGTTGTAGATTTGAAACTTTGCCAATTGGAAAATGGGAATGGCACTGTAGCCTTACAGCTGCTTCTTGTGTGTTGAAGGTAAAACGACTGAAATACCAGCACCATAGCCCTGAACAATACTGTTATGTAGGCAGTCAGAACTACAACACTGATTCACTTAAATTTTTCTGGGAAACTGGAAATAAAGCTAAGCCTTAGCTGGCTAGCAGGCTGCAACTTTTTCAGTTTGCACCTGGAATAAGTACTGTACAGCTAAAAACTGCAACTTTCAAGCTTGTGTTGATAGTAATTTTGTACTGGCTGAGCAATTAGGCTTGTAGTAATCTTCATCATGAGGGAGTGCTTACCATGTCCTTTGCATTGAGCTGCCTGTCTGGATAACTGCACTCAGGCCATCTATTTGCGTGGTGTGGTGGCAGTCTGGTTAGGCTTGTCAAGGATACTAATGCCAAGCAGCAAGGAATTTGGGATAATAAATCAAGGCTGCATAACACCAGATGCAATGCGTGGCCTTTCTTGCAAATTTATTCTGTTTTTGTTTGCTTAACCTTTATGTTGCCATTTCCACTGGTGCCAAAAAAAACAGTCTCTGAATGTGGAAAAACTCAAAACTGAATCACTTAGAAACCCATGCTTAAATGAGTTGTGATACATGGAGCTTGTCAGAAAAGAGAAACAAAACAGTTAGATAACAGGTTTCTGCTAGGAGTGTTGTATCTTGGATTGCTGAAGGTTGAAATGCTAGAAAATAACCAAAGATGGATTAGAGTCTGACATTAGTTACTTTGTTGGCAACTGACACTTTCATTTAATCAAACTCCCTATGCAGAAAGTCCTTTAACATGCAGTATGTGTTCCGTGATGGATATTGATTTATTCGGTTTCTTTCATTCTTTCATCAGCTTTCATCTGCATTTTAAAATGAATTGGTCTTACAGAAATGGCTTGATCTCAGTATGGCAGGCAGCTAGGAATCAGAGCTACCAAGAAAAGGCAGTAAGGCTGCAGGAAACAGGATGAGTGGTATTAATAGGGCTGTGTAAGGAATTTTTTTTGCTATGTTCTTTGGTGTCTTTTATTCTGATCTTGCATTTTACTCATTTGGACCAAATCCTATCTGCTGATTGGATCTGAAGCAAGAAGAGCTTTTCACAGACTTTGGTGCCACTTAAAATTTTGGGGAAAGTCCTAACATGAGGAAAACCCCAGTCTGCCGTTTTTTAAAGTTAATTCAGTCATTTATTACTTTGTGTAAGGTAACCTGTATGTAGTTACAAGATAGGATGAGGTGATAGAGTCATAGAATGGCTTGGATTGGAATGGAATAGCTTGAAAGAAACCATCCAGTTCCAACCCTGTGCCTAGGGTGGAGCTGCCACCCACAACTATATCAGATTGCCAGGGCCTCATGCAGCCTGGTGTTGAACACCTCCATGGATGGGGCATCATCAGCTTCTCTGGGCAGATGTGCCAGTGCCTCACTGCCCTCCGAGTAAAGAATTGCTTCCTTGTCCTATCACTGCCTGTGTAACAAGTCAATCTCCCTCCTGTTTATAAGCACCTCTCAAATAGTGTAAGGTCTCAGTGGAATCCCTCTGGAGCCTCCTCTTCTTCAAGCAGAACATGCCCAGCTCCCTCAGCCTTTCTTCAAAGGAGAGCTGCTCCAGCCCTCTGATCATCTTCCTGACCCTCCTCTGGAGCCGCTGCAATAGCTCTGCATCCTTGTGCTGGGAACCCCAGCCTGGGCACAGTACTCCAGATGGGGCCTCACATGGGCAGAGCAGAGAAAGACAATCGCATCCTCACCTCACTGGCCATGCAGCATGTTGAAAATCTTCTCATTAAACTAATATAAAATGGCCTCATTATTTCTAGGCATTGTACTGGTACTCAGCATCCATAACTTAAAAGAGGTTAGGATAGAAAATGTCTGTGGGATTTTCATGGTTCCTGCTGGTATAAAACTGCTCAATCAAGAGGAGGAGCATCTCAGGAAGATGCTGTTCATAACCTGCTCTGGAAATCTACAATTCCAGAGCACGATAATGAATTCAGGAGGGAATGTGTGCTGTTGTGACAGCTGAGATACGCTTTTTAAAGCCAATGCAGTTTATTTTCTTTCTTCCCAATAGTTAGGACTCTGCTTTAGGAAAGCTTTTCCTTTTTTCCTTAACCAAATGTAGTTTAGTCTACGTTGAATCCAGCTGAGCTGGAACTAGTGAAAAGAGATCATGATGGTACTTGAATGAAGGTTATTAATTTCACATATTGGCCAGAATGTTTAATAAATGGAGATAGAGCCTTAGTACACTAACTTGCCAGTTACTGGTTGACTGGGACAGGAAAAAATATGCTTTAGAGCAGAGGGATGGGGAAGAATACAAGGGCAAAAATGGATTTCATGTAAAAATGATGAAAGGGAAATGAAAGCTGTGCTTTCTTGCATTTTTATCACAGCCAGTTGTGTTTGAAGAACAGTTTGGAAAAAAAGTGGAAAGTCTTACAACTGTTTTGTTGAGCTTTTTCAATTGCTTGCATTTTGAATACAGTTTAATTCATTTCTCTTTCTTCTCTCATCAGGAAAATGAGTGGAGGGTTGGCACCAAGCAAAAGCACAGTCTATGTGTCCAATCTACCCTTTGCTTTGACAAACAATGATCTATATAGGGTAAGTTTTCAAAAGCCATATTGGTTAGACTGAGGTTAGTGACAACAATTTTGAGTATAAATACAATATTGATATGGATCTTTTCTAAAAGTTTATCTCAGTACGTTTATTGATAATTAAATGTAATTGTCTGTAGTTAAATCTTTTTATTTTGTTCTGTATTTCAGATTTTTTCCAAGTATGGAAAAGTTGTCAAGTAAGTGATCTGATTATAACCTGTTACTTTTGGAGTTCTCATCAAATATTTTAAAATATTTGATGTCTTTGCTTGACTTGAACATATTGTGCTCTTTATGATTTAAGTATTAAATGTCTAACTGTATTGAAGTCCTATTCATGTTTAATGAAGTGTAAATTTAATAACTGGAAGTTCTTGCACATATACTGTAAGAGTAGATGCGCTGGAGACAAGTACTGTTGGTAACCACTTCTCAAGAGCAAGTAGAATGTTGATATATAGAAGCAATGGTTTCTCTAAAGTAGCTGAAGCAATATCTTCTGGTAAGTGCTGCCAGGTTGAGAACTGTAGCAGTGGAAGCTTCTACATGTGTGAGCTCGATGTCACAGTTATTACAACCAGTTCCCACAACTGCAGTGTACAGTTCCTTTATGGTTCTAGGTTGATTTGTTATAGTCACTGTTTAAGAGTAGGCGTAAGGCTGCATGATAACAGCTCTTTATATGTGCCACATTCACGAATAAGATTTGGGAATATCTGTCTCCATGTTGAAATAATAGAAATAAATGCTGAGATAAGAAACTTGCTGGGTTTGTATGCTGTTTTTAACTGATCAGAATAACAAAACTAGATTTGAGTTTTCAGCTCTGTATGAGCAAATATCTGGTCTAACATTCACACACAGAATCACACAGAATCACAGAATGGCCAGGGTTGGAAGGGACCTCAAGGATCATGAAGCTCCAACCCCCCTGTCACACATGCAGGGCCAACAACCTCCCCATTTAATACCAGACCAGGCTGCCCAGGGCCCCATCCAACCTGGCCTTGAGCTTCTCCAGGGACGGGGCATCCACAACCTCTCTGGGCAGCCTGTTCCAGCACCTCACCACTCTCTCTGTAAAGAACTTGCCCCTGACATCCAACCTAAATCTTCCCTCCTTGAACTTAAAACCATTTCCCCTTGTCCTGCAGTTATCTACTCTTTCAAAGAGTTGATTTCCCTCCTCTTTGTAGGCTCCCTTTAGGTATTGAAATGCTGCAATGAGTCACCCTACAGCTGAACAAGCCCAGCTCCCTCAGTCTGCCTTCATAACATTCATTGGCTGCTGTAATCATTTCTCTCATATAGAGCTATTCAAAGTTTCTGAAGTCTCAGCAGTGCGTTTCAGTGGACAAAATAGCAGGAAATGCTTATCAGGCTGTTGGACAAACATACAGGAGAGGAAAGCCCTTATGTAGAGTTCTGGCAGACATGTGGTGACCAGTGCAACTGGGCAGCTTCAGTGTTTCTTTCCAGGTTCATGGTACTTGACCTGTTTTAGTTGATTGCTGAACAACTGACTTAGAAAAACCTGTTGTAGTAACATTGGTGCTTAATAACTATTGATGAATCTATTCTTCATAAATTTGTCACTTCTGACCTCCCTGCTATTCTTTGGTAAGGAATTCCACAATGTAAAGTATGTATGTGGGTTGTATGTGCTGGGAGAGGGGTCTTCTATTACTTTGGCTTTTGAACTTGTTTGGGTACTTAACTGCATGAAGTAATGACTGTATGATACAATGCTTATTTTAAAGGTGCAATAGCAGCCTGCTTTCCCTTTTCTGTTAATAGTTTCTCGTGGTTTTGCCTAACATATGCCACAGAAATGGTGTTTTCAGATGCCTGAACTGAAGAAATCCTGTTCTGCATTATTTGGGAAACCAAGTAACTTAGAACTCACAGCTCTATTTGTATGGTTTCTGTTTGCCTCACCTGTATATTACTTCACAAAAAAAGAATCACTTCCTAACATCTAATTTTTCCTGATGTTTTGCCTGTTTACTGTCAGAAATGAAACTAACTGCAGACTCACAGAATAGCGTGTGTGAAATACTATCGTGGAACAACTTTTCGTTTAGCAAAACTCGCTACCTAACTCTTTGCCCATTTGCAAGCTGACCTGACTCTCAACAGTGCAGATAGAATGGGATTTTACTGGCTTTTCAGCTTCACAATGAAAAGTGATCCTTGTTAGTCTTAGTTTCTTGTTTGCAATTCATTATTAGTTCCCAAGAAAAGTCTTTGCAAAAGTTAGTTTGTTTTCTGGAAAGTCTTTGTTCAGGGACGTCGAACACTGCATTTCACAGAAAGTTTTATAGTTCCAATTGAATCAGTTCTAACTTAATTAAAGAAGCTTTAGTTGGCTTTTTTTGAGGTGTGACTTGGCTCAGCAAAATCACACTGACTTCTCTTTCTTACTGCACTTTTCACCTCACTGTATGCTGATGATTATGAGTTCAGCTCAGTTTTTTCAGAAATCGGACCTCCTAGGGTTCCAAGAAGCTGCTGACTTGGTAAAGGTTTGTCATGCATTGTATTATTAATTGGTGCATTAACATCCCAATCAGAAGTCTGACAGTCATTTTGGGGTTCCACTGGAACTCTTGGGAGAATATCTTGTCAAAAGAACAGACAGAATTGGTCTAAACTCAGTTTTATTGACTCTTCAACACATTGTTGAGTGCATCCTTGTCAAAGAGGCTTTGATAGAAAACCTGTTCTATGCTCTATCTGTCTGTACCTGCATTTGGGGGAAAACTGAGTATTTTTTCTGAGCTTTTGTCTTACAGTTTTTACTATGTAGATAATCTGTTACACTTTTTTCTAGTAGGCTTTCTGTTTTTGAACTGTTGAGAGGTCATTGGTTGGTTAGTTTGGTTGGATTTAGATTATTCGTTGGTGCTACCACCTCTTCTGATTTTATACTGCCTTATGGCTGAACCTTGTTCTACCTGCTAAGTGAGACACAGGCAGGAGTTTATTCTTTTAGCTTTGAACATGTATTTTTACATACATGCAGACTGCTATCCTGTTTCCCATTCATATTTGTCTAAAAACAATTGACATAAGAGCAAAAGAATCGAGGTTGGGTGGTTTTCATTCTTTGCGTTTGCTGGGTAAAAGTCTTAAATTTGCTACCATCTCTGTTGTTTCCAATGTCAGACCCAAGATTTGGCTTTGTGTCATGTAAATTAACACATGTATCCATAACCTGCCTGGATCCCAGTTGCAGAAACTTGTAGAAAAATATTGCAAAACACTTACTATTTTCCATTGTGCACCTCTTTGGCTGGTTAAAATATATATATATAATCTATATATCATATATAGATTGAGATATAAAATATATAGAGATATTATATATTTATTAATTTTGGCAGCAAAAATATATACTCTGTTTGGATGCAATTCAATACACTGCTTTTTCAGCAATGATAGCAATGGGCAAGATTACTCCTGAATTTTAATTTCACCTCCAGTATGTATAATTCCCTCCAGTTGCACAGTCTGCAAGTCTAAAGTGTACGTTCTTCATTCTGAAGCCATTCAGGAGAGTAAGGCATGGCAGTGGACTAGAATGATGTGGAGAGACTCCTCAGACTATTTTCGAATCATCTCCAGTGTACCTGCAAGCACAAAGTGTGGTTGGCTGTCCCTCTGAATTTAATCTTTCTATCATTAAGTATGCTTTTTTTCCTTTTTGCTGCCTGGCTAAGCTAAGATCCTGTTGAGATCTTTCTGGAAGAACTGTCTCTAAAACAATTCTAGCATATCAATGATGTGACTGTATGTTTTCAGAGTTACTATTATGAAAGACAAAGACACCAGGAAGAGCAAAGGAGTTGCCTTTATTTTGTTTTTGGATAAAGAATCTGCACAAAACTGTTCTCGGGCACTCAATAACAAACAGGTAAGTTATGGGAAGTTGCTATGGTGGAAGGGTAGGGTTTGCACTTTCAAAAATTTACTTTTTTCTCCTATTTGCTGTAGCTGTTTGGCAGAGTAATAAAAGCAAGTATTGCCATTGACAATGGAAGAGCAGCAGAATTCATTCGCAGGCGGAACTACTTTGATAAGTCAAAATGTTATGAATGCGGGGTGAGTAAAACCAAAAGTAAAGCAACGTATTCCATATTTTGACTTTCAGCTTATTTCTTCAGTTTCACCATTAATAATACTGTGGTATTATTAAATATAATATTAACATATATTAAAACATGTATTAAAATATGTTTGCTGTTGTTGTTGTTGTCAGTTTGCATAGCAGTTCTACCATTGTCCAGAATGACAAAACCTTTTGGGGGATTTTTGAGGGATGGGAGAAAAATGTTCTTATAACAACTGCTTAACGTGCTGATGAGCAAGACAAAGCATCCTTATTATAATGTTATATGAGAAGGAACAGCTCCTAATCTTTGCTTCAAAATATTCCCATTTTTGAGACCAAAAATGTCGACTCAGTCATATTTCTTAAACTGTTAACACTGAAGTTTGTATCTCATCATGAGTATAAACCATGCTGTCCTGTATTCTGATGTTGCAGCAGCAGCCAAAGTTAATCTGGCTCGCACATAGTTGTTCTGAATTTGCAATTAAACATGCATATCACTGCCCATCTCTTTGTTTCCATGGCAAGCTTATAAAGAGTTTGTCTTCTGTGTGCTAATTCAGCATTCCATTTATCTTATTAATTGCTTCAATTTTTTTTCCCCTGTGAACTGTCTTCCATTAACTTCCCTCATTATGTGTTTCAACATGTAGTGGTTGGTAATGATTTTTGTTAATTAATATTTCTTTTCCTACAAGGAAGCAGGACACTTAAGTTATGCTTGTCCTAAAAATATGCTGGGAGAGCGGGAGCCACCAAAGAAAAAAGAAAAGAAGAAGAGAAAGAAAGTTGTTGAACCAGAAGAAATGTATGTACATTTATTTACGTGTTACTACTTTGTTGAAGCAGCTTTTGCATATGAAACCTTTAAAGATCTCTGCATTTTTCTCTCTCTGCACAATGAAGTGAGGAAGAAGAAGAAAGTGAAGAGGAAGGAGAAGATCCTGCTCTTGACAGCCTCAGCCAGGCTATAGCTGTTCAGGTACAAAATTGACGTGTCGCATATTTATTTCTAAATGGAACTCTGCCTCCTTCTTTTAGCTATATTAGATACATGCATTGCTTTATCTAATAGAGCTTTCCTCTCAAAACGTATTTATAGCGTTTTTTGTTACATAGGTAGTAATACAGCTGTCAGACTCTCTGTCTTTAATATTTCCTTACAGGCTTCACTACACAGTGCAAGCCTGAAGTGGTGTTCAGATGTCATGACTTTCCAGTCCCCTGCTGTCTCCTGTGCACCCCCACTGCCCAAAAAAAGTCCTCAGACTTTTTTTTTAAGATAACTTTGTCCCAGAGATGACTTTACTGATGTGCAACAGATTTACAGGACATAGTTTGAAAAAAGTTGTGCAGATATGCACAATTATACCCCCACTTGCATCCCAAAAAATCCTCCGTGGTTAGAAATAAAACCAGTAAGCGTAAAGAAACCAGACAATATTTCATTTCTCTCAATCCAAAGAATTTAGCCAGGGTAGCATGTTTTCTAATAAAAATAGGAAACATCTATTTTAACCTTTAGCTGAATTACTTTCGTATCCCTGAAGAATTGAATTCCCTGAATGAATGACTAGAAAAGGCAACAGATAGACTTGTTAGTGGAACAAATCTGACTCAACAGCAGGCTCAAATGCAGTGTGCATGCCTGGCTTCAAATCTCAGTTGCTCTGTAGCTCTGGAAGTTCACTGTACTCATCTAGGTCCTCTCTTGGAAAACAGAGAGTACCCCATCTGCATTGGTGCAGAGCACTCCTACTGTTTGAATGTGATAACTACTTTTAGAAGTGTTTTCTGGAATGCATGCATAACACAATTTATCTGGAAATTGAGATCAATCCTCTAAATTCTTTACCTTGCTAAATAACGCATTGCCTTTTGATAATTAACATTATTATTTGTAATGCATCTTAATTTTTTCTTAGTACTAGCTAACACTGCTTCTTCCATTATAGCAAGCCAAAATTGAGGAAGAGCAACAAAGGTGGACACAGACTGCAGGGGAATCTTCAATTTCAGATGACTCAAAACGTCCACGGATTAAGAAAAGTGCTTATTTCAGTGATGAAGAAGAACTTAGTGATTGAAGTAATAGTGTTTTATATGTGTATATATAATATATACGGTGTACATTTTGTAAAGTGGTACAAGTTGTCTGTAATACAGGTTTTCCTTGGTGTTGAAGACACAGAAAATCATGTTTCAGTTCTACCCTTCCACTTGAAGGTCTTAGTTTTTGATCTGTCTGTCTCTCTTCTCCCTCCATGTCTCCTCCACAACCCCCTCTTTTGCCTTAAAGGCAGCTTTTTACAAAAGTAGAGTGTTTCTATACTTGAATCCAGATAAATACCTGTGAGAATACTTCTTGCAGGTAGTATCTCAACCTGAACCATGGGAGTAAAATCGTTCATTAAAGGAGTTTTCCTAAGAGGACTTCCTCTTAGGATCGCTGTTAACACCTCAGATTCTTTATTAGCCTGTTTATTGTCTGTTTGGAAGCAGTGCTTTAGTAGTACTTCAGTGTTGTGTGATTGTTGCACAGCTTCTCTGCACGGGGCTGTATTTCAGCTTTAACCATTGTATTGTCTTCTAACACTTCATACAGTAGTACAATAAATTACTCTTATATAAACTCGGTCTGTGAAATCATTTTAGAGTATAACTGTCTGTTCTCCAAAAGGACACTGAGATGCTGTTCTCCTGTTTTGTGTACTATCTGAGTCATTTGTTGTACATCTTTAAGCATTATATAGTCATATGCAATATAGGCATTGTATGAGATGCAAGTTAAGTGACGTGGTGATCTGGTCGCTCTTAAAATCAAGACTCCATATATTTAAAAAAGAGCTATTAGCCATTATACGTTAAAAGTGAGAGGGTTCATATGTTTTAATATACTCTAATCTGATATTTGAAGTCTTCTGCTATGGTAAGAGCTTATACTGCACTTGTTTTCCTGGCTGCAGTTTGGATGCCTAACACGTTAATTATGGTAATGCATTGATTTATAAATGTAGTTGTATTTAGAGTGGTTAACAAGAGCATAGCTCAGTCCTGTCTATGTTCTTAGGTATCTGAATCTGCTGTTAAAAGCCAAAGGTCACAAAGATCCCTGTGTGCCTGAAAATCAGCTTTAATTTATCCCTGGAACTGTCACGGTCTAAGCAAAGTGCGGGCACCTATTTTGTACTGAAAGCTGTTCAAATCTTCTAAAAAGGGTATCCTGCTTAAATCTGTGTAGGGTTCTGGTCTTCTTCTTGTGACTAAGGCTAAAGAGCATCATGGAAGCATCAGGATCAGTACAAAGCCCTGCACCAGTGATCACTCCCCAAGCCACAGATACGTGATGATGGTAATAACCTTTCTATGTCAGCCACTTTCTGTAGTCAGACTTTTCGTTTTTAGGACTCACAATATATAAAACACATTTACACTTTCACACTTGAAAGAAGAAACCATCTGGCCTCTGTTTCTATTTTCAGCTCTTCCTGTTGCTCATCAGGACTTGGTTTTCTTCCAAATATAGAAAATATAAATCTAAGTATATCATTACATATTTTTGGTTAATGCCAATTTACATTCAGATATATAACTGACTGTTTTAGCATGTGCAAACAAACCAACCACAACTACGTACACCCTTTAAGCAAATACACAGCAGCATCCAGATAGTCGTTGTAGGGTCTTCTGTTAATAATTCCAAAGAAGTTCAGAAATGAAAATAAGGTAATGAGCTGGAAGATTTTTCTGCATGAAAAAGCCACAAAAAAACAGGGTTTGTCTACTTCTCAAGTATTCTTCAGTGCTGTTTTCCAAAAAAATTAGAAAACCAAAACACAGTAGACATGGTTGACATAATCTATGGCTTAGATTTGGGAATAAAGATTAGAATAGGATCATTCAGTTGGAAAGGGCCTTCAAAGATCATTTAGTTCAACTGCAACATTTGGCAGCTTGGAAGAACTCAGTAGTCAAGGAAGTGATCAGGCAGCCAATTTCAATGAATTCAGTACACTGTGTAGTCTAGTAATGGAGTTCATTGCTGTGGGACTTTTTTCAGGGTCAGAGGGTCAAAAAGACTTGTATGTAGAAGGTGATAGTTGTCAAATGTTAGCTTAAATGTGATCTCCACTCAGAAATACCCTACATTACTGACTACCTATGGCTGTAAAATATATAGAGAGATTAACAGCCTAGGAGTGCTTCATTCTTACACACTTTTCTTTTTCCTAGTGGAGTCTTGTCAGAAAAAATAAAACGAAACTGACTTTGTTCTGACCCGATGCAGTGCATTTTCAGGATTTGCAGTAGCTGGAGCACGTTGTTGTATCTTTCTACCCTGCTTCTTCTGCCTCACTACTTTCCCCATAGGATCTGCTTTTGTCAGCACGAAGCAGTAGCTCAGTCCAGGCTATTAGAGCTGACCTGGTGTCACTCTTCTGTGCTCTTTTGTACCAAGCATGAAGTCACTTAAGAGGCAGCTGCCATCGCAAAAGGAACAGATAGGAATGATCCTGCTTCTTTGCAGAGCTGGCATCTAGAATTCCTTACCTTAAATCATATTTAACCAGATTTTTAAATTCTGTTTGGACTTTTATTGTTTAATGGTACTTGCAGGTTTTGTCTTAGAGTCAGGGTAAGGAAAAGGGCACCTAGTGCCTAAAATGGGACTTAGAGGGACTTTGGAGAAGTGAGATTTTGCACTTTGGTCTCGTGAATTATTTGAAGTTTCTGTTCTTTGTTGGCAAAAGGATGAAGCATCTCTCTGTGAGGAATTAGGGATAGCAGCCTTAGGTAATTACTGTTTATTAACACCAAGGGATTTGCCCAAGGTCACCTACCTCATGCAGCATGGCTTCAGTTTTCCATCAGAATCTGATCAGTGTGGAAAAGCTCAGCGGAGTGTGAACCAACCTCCTAATTTAGATCAGGCCAATAGGATACCACTTTATAAAACAGGAGTGGTGGAGTGGTTCTTTTGTCGTAGTTTGGAATCTTAGAGCAGCAGTTCAGGGAGCAGAAAACAGCTGCGGTGGCTGCATGGCTCTGGGCCAGATGGGTGACGCTATGGAGGCATATTAAGGAAAGAAGAAGAATAAAAACTGCCTTGTAAAACACCTTCCAGCCTTCCTGTTGCTGTCAGAAAAGCCACAGCGTTTTGTGAGTGGTTTTTGTTGTTTTATTTTTCCTTTTTATAAAATACTTTGAGGTCATAGCTTTCGCAAGCAAGCTGAGTGCTGGTGTTAGAGTATATACAGTATGGCTATGATTAGAGAGAATATGATACAAGTGGCAGACTTCTAATAACATTACAAACTGAGATCTTTGTACAAATACCAATTTACTACATTTTGTCCTTCGCATTTTCAGAACAGTTTGAAAATTGTTGAAATAATTCATTCCAGGTGTTGGAACCTCTTTTTGTCTATTGAACTGGCTCAAAGAGTAATGTCCCCAAAGCCACTGGAAGATGACTTTTATCTGTCCTTGGGGAAGAAAGGACCGTGTAAAGGGGGATAAGGATGATTAGCTAACTGATTATAAATTATATTGCTCAAATTGTGCCCATGCAGCACTTGTACTAGCAGCCATTGCAGCTATGAGGCATTGGAGTAATTCAGTCTGTGTTTAGCAGGCTCACACTATGTTCTTGGCATATTCAGGTTACTACTCTCAACAGAGCAATAGATGGGGCTGTAAATATAAAGAACTATGTCTAGCTAAATAGGTGATGTCTGGAACAAATTGTAAACACTTTATCTTTGGTTTCTGGGTCACCACGTTCTCTGGAATAGCCCTTTGTTAGTCTGCAGGGATGGCTTACCATTGCACAAGAGGATGAGCACTGCATGGTCTTTTAGCTGTAGTATTCTGTTGCAGAAAATATTGAACTGCTTAGAAAAGCTGGATGTAAAGCTTATTTGATATTTAGAAATGGGATTTATTAGGTGCTACTGTGAACATTTAAAGATATTGGTATAGAGACTTCATAGTTTCCAGTTTCTATTCTGTTTGGCCTCTGCAGCATCAGTAAGATAATATATATGTCACAATGCCACCATTGCTCTTCTACAGAAGTATTTCAGATACACTCTTCCATACGTGTTACATTAAATTAACTGGCGTTGGACAGCTGATTGCTTGTTTTTAGTATAGATTGCAAAACTGATGTTAGGTGTTCTTAACATGTTTCTGTGAAACAGTTTTGATTGTCTTGTGGATCATAACAGGGTAAGGTTTTTTCTGTTGAAGGCAATATTAAAAATTCCTGCACTGCACCTCCTTTAGAGAAGAAGGTGTAAACTGAAGAGCTGAGTTACTCTCAGAGTGGTTGACCTTGTTTCTTCTATCTTGGTGTAAGATAGGCAAAAAGCCTAGAAAGGATAAGTCTGTATGTGAAAGCAAGGGGTATTTCTGAAGTTGAGGAATAGCACAGGTTTGTGTAATAATGGGGTTTTTTTTTTAGTGCCAGAGCAGCTCTGAATGCTGTGCATTCAAACAGATGAGATGTGTGCTTATACATGTATTTAATGGATATAGATAATCCAGCAACTGGAGTTACAGAAATTGTAAAACGTTATAAAAACAAAAAGCCTGGTGAGGCAATGTAGGGTACAGTGACTTGAAGAAATACCACTAATAGTATGAGGACTGCCCTGTCTGATTAGTAAGATACTGCTGAGAAGCAAACGCAGCTCTGAGATGATGTCCTTCAAAGCTAAGAGCCACAAGCCTGCGTCAAGATGAGCTGATCCATGAAAATTCAATTGTATCAATAGGCAGCTGAAGAAAATTAGAAGGCATCTAAATTTAGATACTGCATCAAGCTTGGTACAGTACAGCAAAAACTGTCACTTGGCTGCAGACGTAAAGATGCATTACTGTAACTGTGTGTGATGGCAGAGGGCATGTACGTGAGCAGATGCAGCTATAGCAGAAGGAGGGACCCAAAATTAACCAAAATGAATGTGAAGGAAAGTGTGTGTATGCTGTGAATTTCCAAAGCACTGAAATATATTTTTAGAGTGAATGGACTGGAACTGCATATATTGCTTCATGTTTAATTAAAAAATAAGTGTGTTACATCTGAAAATGATGAACCTTTCTAATGGTACAAGCTTGTGGTGATGTGCAAATGTTCAAGGAAAGGAGAGAAAGGAAAGGAGGATGCAGTTCTGCAAAGGACCTCACTTGGGATGCCCTTGATGTGTGAATTTGATTAGATGGCAAGGAGCCATCTGCCCATGAAGCCTGGAGCCAGGAGGGTGCATAAAAAATGAAATGACTTAGTAGCATATGGCAGTTAGAAAAGATGAGAACATACAGTACGTGGACGTGACGGCTTTGAGTTCATGAACCGTGTATTTGGAATGAGTGATTATAGTCCTTGAAATTATGTTCTTTCAAAGAAAGTTTTCAAAAATACAACCGCTAGATTTATTTTCATCTGTTGCAGCACTGCGTTTTGGACAAGTGTTTTTACTGTGGGAGGCTTTCACAGGAAAAGCTTAAATATGGAAACTCAGTTAATTAAAATCTGGAACACAGTTCTGCAGCAAGGGTGGATCGTCTGAGTCCCGTGCCTGTGGCATCTCAGAGAATGCAGGGCCCCAGGGCACTATTTGTGTTCATATTTAATGTAGCTGAAGCTGCTGGGAAACATCCAGCACCCTGTCCATTTGCTGCACAATGTAGGTCAAGCCCACGATGGAGTGTGTGAGCTCAGGCAAAACTTCTTTGCCTTTTTTTTCTACCCTTGTCTTTGGTTAGTGGATTTTTTACTCCATTGCACCCATGTTGTATGCTCGCTAAACTGTGCACATATTGCAAGCTACAAGATGTTATTATTACTCTCACCATCTTTCTGCTGGCACATTTGGTGTCATGCTTTTGCTCAGGATTTCATACGCACGCAAGCACTATGTAAACCTTTGAAATGGGAAGGTTGGTTGGTCTACGTGTGCTGGGAGCTCTGCACACCGATGACTCCACACCTCTGAGCAAGGGGTAATCAGTGCTTGTGGGGCTGGGAAGCAGGCAGAGCAATGAGTGGGCCAAATGTCCATCCAGAATGAGCTTATGACAATTTTACTAAATATTTTCAGCTCTCTTTCAGCAGATTCCACTCTTGACAGTTCCTTAGATCAGGTTTTCTGATGGTTAAATTTAAGTAGCAATCTGGGTATATCTAGGTGTCAGTTCAAAGTGCCAAGATTTGATTTCAGTCTTGTGATGGTTAAAAAAGTTCAACAAAAGCACTGTGAGGGTTATAAGAATGCAAATTGGACTCGCTGTGTCTGCATTGTTATCTTCATGCCTTACCTGGTCTTTTGTTGGGACCCATTTCTCTTAGTAGAACTATTTTTCACCTAAGATTTATTTTTAAAAGGATTCTGACTTCAGAGACATAAATGAAGATAGGCAGTGACTTTTTGGAAATAGAGAGAGTGAATTACGCTTGGGAGGAGAACTGGGAGAACTTTTCTCTCAGAGGGTGGTCAGGCACTGGAATGGCTGCCCAGGGAGGTGGTGGAGTCGCCGTCCCTGGCAGAGTTCAAGAGGCATCTGGATGAGGAGCTATGAGATACAGTTTAAGGCTTGTGGTAGCAGTGGTAACGGGAGGACGGTTGGACTAGATGATCTTGTAGGTCCTTTCCAACCTTGTGATTCTATGATTCTACGATTCAGAAAATAAAAAATACAGAGAACTAGCAGGTGAAACTGGGAATGTTGTTAGAACAGGGATCAGCATCAGACTAAGGGCGAAAGGGAACAAAAGAAGGTCAACCAAAACCCAGCAAACAGTTGTCTGTAACATCAATTTCCCTCGTATAGTCTTGCATAGGCAGTAAGCAATGTTATGGATTGCAGTGAAGGTTTGCTTTCAGTGTTCGACTCAGAACTCAGCTAAAGTTCACAGCATTATGGCAAAGGTGAATGTGTGGGTCAGGGAGTTTTGAAAACAGACTTGGAATGACTTCCCAGTCTTCAGTCATTGTTCTAAGAGCTCTTTAGCCATTATACAACTTTAATGACCTGATGGTGCATCTGCAAACCTCTGTCTCTTAAACTCACTTCCCTGCTCTGTTGCCCCTTCTACCCCTATGGGATTGCTATTTCTAAGAGTTCTCTCCAGTTTTTCTAATCATCTGGATGGCAAAGTCCTACCTCTATTCACTTCACCACTGACATGACTTACTGAGGGTTTCTCCTTCACTCATAACTTGTTTTTCTGCCTGTGATGGAGGTTTCCTCTCTGGATCTCTGACTCTCTCAAATGGACAGGTTTCTGTTCCCAGGTTTTTTTGTTGTTACCTTTCTCTTTTAAATATATTGATGTCCAATCCACAGGCTGGCTTCAGGGAGTCTCCTTGTAACTATACTTTATCAGAGAGACACTTTTTTAAAGAAAATATTACATTTCAGTTATATCATTCACGTTATCATTTTGTCCAGTTGATTTTCCACTTTTCCTATCACTGACTTAAGTTATAATCTAAATAAGGGTCTAGGGTTATAACTAAAAGAGATTTTATTCATTCAGGTTCTCTCCCCTTCAGTAAGCTGCTAAAAATGAGAGTTTAAGTTATCTTCTGTCACATTTAGCCCATCCATTTTTTAATTTTTAATTTAGCAGAAAAAAAAAAGGAAAATGTTCAAAAAATGGGCAGAGTCCTGGCAGCTGAGGTGAGCAACTAATAATGCAAGTTCATCCTATGTTTTGTTCTAAAATTACTTGTATTAATAATGAATAAGGAACAAGAAATCCACTCCAAAATTTGCTGCCTGAAAATTTGCCATCTCTGTTTCTCTCTCTCTTCTTGCAATATAATTGTTGCAGTTCCTTTACATAATATGTATGAATTAAATTGAATTCACTAAGATGATTAAAATATATATGGCTGTCATTAACTCAATTATAGCAAAAAACAAGCAATGAATCACACAGGCTAATGTTTTCTGTCACATTTGATGACATACTTAGGCCTCTACTGTTGAGAGAGGCCAACAAACTCTATTTCAAATGTTTAGATGTTTTTCTTGAGAGAACAGAACCATAGAATCATACAATGGCTTGGGTTGGAAGGAGCCCCAAGGATCATCAAGTTCCAGCCCCCATGCCTCAGGCAGGGCAATACTCCAGTATCAATTTCATACTTGCCTCCAGTCTAAGCAATGTGGTATTGTTCACTGATAGCTGTTTTTAAAAGACATATTAATGCCATAGAGTTATGATAGGTAGTACTTTTTGATGTTGCTTTCTTGAAAGACTGAATAGCTGTTCCACTGTTTTCTTTGGTCTTTCTTCCTTTCCCTCTCCTTTTTATTGATACAAAAATTCACCGTTGAAATCTACTCATGTTTGACAGAAAATGCTCATTCTAGAATCAAAGCTTTATTGATTCTAGAAAGAAACAGAAATACCCCAGCATATTGTTTCCTACATCATTTATTATATTTTACTTCATTTAGAAATAAACCTAAGCTGAATGTCCCTTTTAATTAAAATAAGCCAATGGGCAGATGGTCATTCCATGTTTTGATTCATATCTGTGGAGTTCCTTACTTGGGTTGTTCCCAAGTGTTCCTGTTTCTTACTAGTGCTGCTATATCTGAATACTGATTTAGGGAAGCTGCTTTTTGACTCAGAGCAAAAAATCTCAGAAGGAAATGGGGAGACTCAGAGGAGACTCGGTAGACTGCTATCATTTACATGACAGGAATGATTTGTCAGGAAACAGGCCACCTTGCTGAGGAGAAATCCCACACGACCAATCATTCACTCCTGCTGGTTTCCCAACCCGTTTTTCTCATCCCGAAACCATGGGTCAGCTTTCGCTCACTAAAAGTACTATTGATTTTCAAATAGTGTCACAACAGAGCAGTAGGAGATGAGAACTCACAGCTCATGGGAAGTAGTGAAGAGCAAAAAAAGGGTAATTCCTTCAAGAAGTAATGATGAAAGCATTGTCACAAACTACCCCAAAGTGGGAAGAAATAAGAGCCCAAATTAACCGAACTCTGAGCTTTTCAACAGTGTTAAAAGAGAAAAACAAAAATGGAACCTGGGTAAGCTTGCTGAGTGTTTGCACACAGAGAGAGAGAATCATAGAATCACAGAATGGCCTGGGTTGAAAAGGACCACAATGATCATCTATTTTCAACCCCCCTGCTATGTGCAGGTCGCCAACCACCAGACCAGGCTGCCCAGAGCCACATCCAGCCTGGCCTTGAATGCCTCCAGGGATGGGGCATCCACAGCCTCCTTGGGCAACCTGTTCCAGTGCATCACCACCCTCTGTGTGAAAAACTTCCTCCTAATATCTAACCTAAACCTGCCCTGTCTCAGTTTAAAACCATTCCCCCTTGTCTATCACTGTCCACCCTTGTAAACAGCCGTTCCCCCTCCTGTTTATACTCTCCCTTTAAATACTGGAAAAAGATCTGAAGATCAGACAATCAGAAACAGTAATGAGTGCTGTATTAACAAGGAAAAGGGAGTGTGTTCACAGGAGATTTAAAACTAGGCTGAGAGTTGAAGCACACAGCAGAGATGTTCTGTTCCTGATGGAACCCTTCTTCACTATGCAAGCTGCAACTAGGAAAGAAAGTGTTAGGGAACACGGAGGTTAGATTTCTGATGTTTTTACTGATGGTTATGAAATAGCTGGGCCTCCCAGCATACAAAGATTCTAGACAGTTTTAGGTGCTGTCTTCGAGAATTTTCACTTGCAAATGTCCATTTGAGTTCTGCTTTAAAAAATAATGGGGCTGAAGAATTTTAGAGCTGTGGTTAGAAAAATCCTTAAATAAAATTATTGAGCAAATGATTGAAAAGTAAAACAACAATATACACCAAAGGGTCACAGAATGGCTTGGGTTGGAAGGGACCTCAAAGATCATCTAGTTCCAATCTACTGCTGTTGAGAGGATTGCCAACCACTAGATCATAGAATCATAGAGCGATTTGGGTTGGAAGGAACCCAGTTCTAACCCCCCTGCTAATGCTAGAGACAGTTCCCTCTACACTGTGTTGCTTAAAGTCCCATCCAGTCTGGTCTTGAAGGTCTCCAGGCATGGGAACCACAGCCTCGCTGGGCACCTGTTCCAGAGAGATAACGAGTCTGATGTCTTTCTATACAATAGTATGGATTTTAGCAGTGCGAGAGGGGTGGCAGATATTGCTTATCCATACTTCATTAAGATATGTGATATTGTGACGCCCTAACAGCATGGTCAAAATGCTATTAATGTAACCTGAGTAAAATTTATGTTGGAAAACCATTTGCAATAGATCAGAGGGAAAATGATGAGATGTATGTAGCAGGGTTCTGTGGAGAACTGTCATTGAATGCAGTAACTCACATTCAATGCTCTCTTTATATCCAAGGTGGTGGAATGGAGAATTGCTTGTTAAACTTCTGAATAGCGATCATCATGTACGGCACCAGCTGTCTTGTCTTTTCATCTGATACTGCTGAATATTGAATGGGCATAAGAATATCTCTTCCTTTCCTGGCTGTGCCTGCGCTAATCAGTTACCTCTGATGACCTCTGCAAGTGCCTTCTGCTCAGCTCTCGCTTCTCCCCATGGCTCTTCCAACCTGGCATGGGCTCTGCCCTCTGCTTGTCACTGTGACTGCGGGAGCCACACTGACCTGTGCTCAAGGCTCACATGTCTTTGTCCTGCAGAGACACTGGCTGCATGATCTGTAACTAAGCAGCATCTGCAAAGAAAAATGCTTTAATAAAAGCTTTACAGAGGAAAAAAAAAAAAAAGAAAGAAAGAAAGAGGCTAACCCCCCTAAACCTGCCTTCACATACCTGAGCATTTTTTCCTGGTTGATCTACATTTTTAGTAGGTTCTATATCTTTCCCAGAGATTGGTAGATATGCTAATGTTTGGCCCAGTGTGTTACTTTGATGTATTAGGAAGAGATCCTTTAAAGCTGGGTGAGTTTTTTTGGTTGCTGTTCAGTTTTCTGTTTGTTTGTTTGAGGGTGTTGTGTTTCTTGTTGCTTGTTTGGGTTTTCCTGGATCTCTAGAGTCCCTGTCTGCCAAAACAAGACTCATTTCCTTGGAGGCGAGTTACAAGATCTTCAAAGCAAATAATTGTCCTCTGTCTTTCAAGGTTATGTTGCAGCCTGGGGCCATAGACTTTTTCCTGCTGGTATTTCCCACAGCTCTCAGCAAGCTCCATTACACCTCTAACTGTTGTGCTCCTCTCAGTACCAATAAACTCCCATCACTACCAAGGTCAAATACCACATTTATGAAATACTTCAGTGTTCTCAGGTTGAGGGCAATCCTGTCTTTATCTGGGTTTATAGTCCTTTCCAAGAGCAGCCCAATGCTCTGGCCAAGTGGTGGGGGAATCATCCATTGCCCACGTAGTAAATGCCGAAGCTGAAATACAAGTTCTCAGTGCTTGGCCAAGTCCAGCCCCTCCAGCCTGGCAGTATGGAGTTTATCAGTATGCAGAGAGAGGAATGAGAAACAGGCTCCTAAGCACCAATAAGTAACAAAATGGTAAGAAAGGGCTCTTTATATGTCTTCTTACACTTTAAGATTTCTTGTTAATTGGATAGAGAGCTTTATACAGGTCCATCATTTCAAGAGGAGGATATGGCAAGCAATTTCTATTAGACACCAAGAAACAGTAAACCTGGGTGAGGTGTTGAGTCATGTTCACTACATTCATTGTCTAATTTTGTGATGCTGTCAAGCCCTAGTCACTGGAAAACCAGCCACTCTCATTATGTTTAAAATTGTGGTGCTAAATAATAATGTGGTTAGATTAGAAAACTCAACATTTTAACAGTTTTGCAGCCTTCCCCTTATATTTGAAGGGCAGTAAGATGAAAATTTCCAGGTCCTGCTTTGATAGATCACAGCTTATAATTATAGTCACGTTGCATGAAAACGTGGACACACTGCTGGCTGGATTAGAGAATGAGACAGACAAGATCGAAGCCTCCCTGTAATTTTTTTTCCACTCTTGAGTGAGCTAACATGCCTATTTTAGGAATTTTGATGAGAATGTTGTCATACCTTTTCTTCTTTCCTCACTTTTACAGCTCTGAAGGTTTCAGTTGTTCTGCTTTGTTTCACTTCTAATAAATTTCTCTTTTGTTTGACCCTTATCTATTTTCCCTACATTCATTTGACTATACAGTGCTCCTTGCCTCACCTACCAGAGCTCTGCGCCCACTTCTATGCCATCCCCACTTCCCTCTCCGGAGGCAGCCCCTGTCATTATCACATCTCCCTCACTCTTCCCAACATAGGCGAGAAGCTTGATGACACACAGTTTCCTGCTGATGAGGAGGTGGTTCAATGCCAGCATTTATTTGTTTAATACCCCCTTTCACAGAGAAGTTTTACAGTTTATCCTGGAAAATATAGGAATGAGAATCAATCTGTGGTTCCCGGAGGGATGAGGAAGAGTGATGTGTCCACCTGCCGCTCTGAGTCCCACTCAGAACTACCAGAGGTGTGGGCTAAAGGGCTGTGGCCATAGTCCAACAAAGCACTGTAGCAGACTTTTGAACCCCTTGCACCAGGTCAAAATATCACAGCCACGTAATTCAAAGTCCTGATCCAGCATAAAGGCACCCCAAAAGATGAAGTGTTCCAAACAGGAGTTAGGTTTTTGCCAACAGGACTTAGAAAAGATCACTTATTTTCTCTCCACATGGGTTTAATTGGACATCTTACAGCTGTCCATAAGTCTTTCTTTGGCCAGTTTTTTTGTCCTCTTAGAACTGTTTTGCCTAAGAGCAAAGTGATTCCTTGGTAGGTAGACTTTATCCCTTCCCTCTTTTCTTTCCTTTCACTGCTATTGCTGCAGTTGGGTCTCTGCATGTACAACGCGGTCCCCTTGGACCTCACCTTACACCAGAAGTCTCCATTGCTATGACAGTCAGCACCACCACCACCATGCACACAAAGCTCTTCCAGGCCCATAGAAATATCACTTGTATTCAGTTCTGTCAGCTGAGATCCAAAGCAGATCCAGAAGAGATCTTCAATGGCTGCTGGGCAGAAGTCCCTCACTGCCAAAATGCCCCAAGATAGGGAATACAGTGCCATTGTCTTGGGCATTTTTAAGGAGAGGGATCAAAAGGGCTTAGGCTAGTGGAGCATCTAAACAAGTCTTTGAAGAGAGCCAATACAAAATCCAAGAATGTTCATGTACTGTGCAGTGCTGGAGGACATTTTGCTTACTGTTGGTGTGGAAAACAGAATGTTGCTCCCAAGTTCAGAAGGACTTTGCTGGTACAGTGCCAAGCCTCCCTTCTGCAGGAGCTGCTTTCCCCCCTCTGAGGAAAGGCATCCAACTACTGTGATAGGAATATTGTGAGAGTGGTGACAAGGGAGACAGTGGGGAGCTTAAGGATAAACAAAACTTGAAAAGGTCCCAGGCCAACAAGGACTAGATGAGGGACAGGCCTCTTGGTGGGTGCTTTGCTTCCTTTTCATGGCATGTGTTATCCTCTGGGTGGGCTGCCAACCAGTGTGGTTGGCTGGCAGGGCTGTGCGGTCTGTGCAGTTACCCTGCACCCTGACCTTCCTGCACAGAGATTCTCCCTCCTTTGGCCCACTACACCTCAGAACCATTGATCAAGACCATGTCACATCCCCTTCCCTTGGTAGTTGAGATACCTCTTCTAAGCCCTTCATTTTGGCATACTTCTCTCAAAGCCTTTCCTGCTGAACAGACAGAGATGCAATTTTTGAAGTGGTGGCAGACGCACTCACACAAATTCACACTCACACAAACCCAGAGCTGCTTATTATCTTCAGAAAATGCTTTAATAGAAGCTGGACATGGTGCCAACCTATCTATCCTTCCTTTGCCTGTTTTCACATATTTTTGACATCGGTGATACTGGAAATTAGGTGGCTGTTTTCTGATACAAACCGGGCCTACTGAGGCACCTTTTGTGACCAGGGCGCTTTCTTGTGATTCACTTCTTCTATTTACATGTTTAATTCCACCTGAAACATAGTCTAGGTACCTGAAGTCTGATTATTTACTCAAAATTAAGAACTGCACAGCTGATTTTTCAAAAAGCTGCCCCAGCATCCCTAGTTCCTTGTAACATCTCAGTAGAACACATTTTCTTTTCCTAATACTGACCTCAGCTTAGAATCAGCCAGGCCTTTTCAAGATACTATGCAAATGTATTTAGACAGCATAGACAGAGTAACTGCCCACGGGAAGACAAACTGAAATGCCATCTCCCAAATCATGTTGTCCTCATCCCCAACCTCCTAGGAGAGAGAGAGGTGAAGAGGGACACTACAGTTTCATCCATGTATCCTGCTTCACACCTGGCATTACCCACGACAACAGAAACCGCAAGGGAAAAAACGCTGAAGATGCACTTCTAAGAGATGGATGCCCTGCAGCTAGAGAAACACAAAGCAGCTCCCACAAGAGAAGAGCAGAATTAACAACCTTGATTGTTTTATAATGACCTCTGGTATGTTTCTCCTGTTATGAGGCAAAAAAAAAGCTATTTGCTACACATAAAATACGTAGAGCCTACCTGCTGCTAACAGGCAAAAAATGGAGTATAAAGAAGTTAGAATTGAGGAGCCCTGCATAGATTTACCCAGGCATGTGTTAGCAGTAGACTAAGAAAAAAAACAAAGCATCAACAAAAACATGAGTTCAAAGGAATTTTTAAATGTATATCATTTCTGAAGCACATAAGTTTCTTTAAATATTAAAGAGATCAGAGATTCCAGCTCCCAAGAGGGGCAAGCCAATGAAATCTAACTAAAAAACTTACATGAAAAAGGCCAAAAAGAGTTGGAAATGTATACAGTGTAATATGGCACTTTCCCCCGTATTCTTCTCAAGGAGCTGCTCATGCTGCACCTAATCTGGTAGTGTTATGGGCTGCCACTGAAGATGATAGCCTTACTCTCTGCCCTTCCCACGTCTCTTCTTCTCCTTATTTCCTTGCATCTCTTGCAACTCCAGGGAGAATCAGCTCCACTGATCCTACAGAAAATGAGCATGGTTTTTGGTGGGGCAGTTTTCTTTGGGCTGACTCAAGAGAAGTGAGCTGGAGGTAGATGGCGAGGAAGGGGAAGAAGCTGGTGAGCATGTGGGGCAGTGACCTCTTTACTTCTATGAGTGATAAACAGAGCAACACTTCTGTCCATAGCCTCAGTTTCAAAACTGAAAAAGCACACAAGGAGAGCCATTCTCCATCAATATTCTGCCAGACCAATAGCAAAGATCTGGGGGAGGAGGAGGAGGTGACAACAAAATGTAACAGGAGAGGCAGAATTCTGAGGGATTCGAATGCTAAAGGATATGTAATATTTGGGGAATGGTAAACCACCGTCTTGGCTCTTTGTGAAAGCACGAGGACATGGACTCATGCATCTTCTCTAACCTAATGACTGAGGAGAGTTTTACCAAGGAAATTAAAATCTCACTTAGCCAACAAACATTAATTGTTTTCTCCTCTGCTGCTGTTCATAAATTTGCTGCTGATCACAATCTGGCAGATGATGTGCTATGAAAGGTGGAGGCAGTATGAAACGCCTTGCTGAATAATTGATCGCCAGCGCTCCAGGCTATGTCCATGGATGAATGCATATGCCAGATAGGATGGCTGTGTCCCTGGTTAATGCTCTTAATTGACAAACACTTGATCTGAATTACAATTGTATGTTTAAAGACATCTTATTTATGTCAGAAGGATTTTCATATTTTACAATTTTTCTTTTTTGTGTGTCTTTCTGATTAAATGAAGGCAACCCTAGGCACTTTTGTTCTATGGACACTGAAAATTGATGTATTTTTCATAAACAGTGGTGTAAATCTTGATCACACTAAATCAATGAGAAAGCTCCTGCTCACCTTCCTGCTACACTTTATCATCCAGTGTGTGTTGCCACCAACATGTCAGAATTCCTCCATTTTCTTAATAGGAATTAGGGGACCAAAAAAAAGCCAGTATATCAGTGCCCTGCATCTTATCCACAAAGGCAACACAAAGCAGCAAAGGGTGAGAGGGATCCTGAACTCTGCAGGGAGAAAATAGCAGAGATTTTCCCACCTTTGAGCCCAGTCTGTAGATTTCCTGCCCCTTCATAAGGATCACATGAGTGTTTGAAGTTTTACCTGGAAATAGTTGTAAATCCTAAGCACCCTGAAATTTTAATGTGTGATGCTATGCACGTATTATATTCTGGAATTTACTTCAGACCCTGAAAGGAAAAAAGAAAAGAAAAGCTGGAGCAAATAAGATTGAAAAAAGTCAGCATTTGTTTACCAAATGATGTCATTCTGTGTGAGTTCTGCTCTCCATTCTGCCTCACCCCAGATCCCTCAGTGCTGCTCCTCCTGAAACGTGCTGGCTCCAGCTCTCAGAGGCCCGAGGCCATTCTCTTGGCTGCTGCCTTGGGGAGGATTAATAGTTATTTGGAGCCAGCTGCCTGGATTTTCTCCCCATGTGACTGTTCACACAGACATCCAAACTCAGTCGTATTTGTTTCACAATTGCTATGATAAGCTGATTTATTATTTCCTATAAGTATTGCTAAACGTGACCTCTCATGTCCAAAATTAACATGAACTGCAGAAGGGGATAAAATCAAAGCTCATCCTTGATAACTTCATTTTTCAGTCCTTTAAGAGGCATTTTAACTTTTCTTTCAGGTCAAAACCTGGTGCGGTGTGTATACAGGTGTGGTCTATGCACATCGAACCCTCTACATTGCTGGAATATTAATTGGGATATAGGATCCAAGGTGAAGCTTTTAACGTTAGAAAGTGGCAAGTTTAAGATCCCCTTATTGCTCCCCTTTCATCTGTATTCTGTGCTGAGCAGGAGAGAGATCCTGTGGAGGAGCAACGCGTGCTGGTACTGCATAATGCACCTGCATAGGAGACCAAGTCAAGGTCATGTAGGCAGCTGTAACTCAGGCATTGCCTAACTTTTGGGTAGCTGACTTTGCTGACTGTGTAATACTCTTCTAATGAAGCTTCCTTACTGCTTTGTTTCCTTTTTAAAAAAAGATCAAGTTTATTTTAAGGAAGGAAACAACCGTTCATGGTATGTCTCATATATCAGTATATCTGGCTTCAAAGCTGCTCCTACTTTGAGCAGGCAGTTGGACGACAGACCTCCTCAGGTCCCTTCCAAACTCAGTAATCCTATAATCCTCTGATTTTTTAAAGTCAAAAATGACCAGGTAGAGGTTTGCTGTACCTAGAGCTATAAGACCAGTGCAACCCATTAGCAGCTTGGGGAGCTGTTGGGACGGTTCTGTTTACAGTGGAGACACCCAGGGGTCTGGCTGCAGTGAGGGACACTTTCTGCTCTGCCTTTCTGCTCTACACCACTGCTCACACATCAGCACAGCCTGTTAGATCCACCAGGACGTTGAGCCGGATCAGCAGGCCCACCGGGCTCAGCAGTGGGCGCGGTGCTGGAGGCAGTGACATGGGACGCTCGGCCAGGTAGTTAACCTTGGGAAAGCAGCCCCTCAGCTCCTCGGGTCAGCCAGCGGCGGGAGCAGCACAGCTTTATTCTTGTCAGTTAATGCATACGTGTTGTGTCACTGTGCCAGATCTCCCTCCCACTACTATAGGCAATGATTTAATATAGGGCGTGACAGGGATCTCTTGGAAAGAGGGCCACCAAGATGGTGAAGGGCCTGGAGCATCTCTCCTATGAGGAAAGGCTGAGTGATCTGGGTCTGTTCAGCCTTGAGAAAAGAAGACTGAGAGGGGACTTGACCCAGGTCTATAAATATCTGAGGTGTGGGGGGCAGAATGGCGAGGCCGGACTGTTTTCAGTGGTGAGTGGAGACAGGACAAGGGGAAACGGCTGGAAACTGCAGCATAGGAGGTTCTGCACAAATGTGCGCAAGAACTTCTTTACAGTGAGGTGACGGAGCACTGGAACAGGCTGCCCAGGGAGGTGGTGGAGTCTCCTTCTCTGGAGATGTTCAAGACCTGCCCGGATGCCTACCTGTGCGACCTGCTGTAGGGAACCTGCTTTGGCAGGGGGGTTGGACTCGATGATCTCTGGAGGTTCCTTCCAATCCCTACAATTCTGTGGTTCTGTGATCCTTCTATATGGCAATCCCATGACACAGACTGGTCTCTGTGCCTCCATCTTGCTGCACACAGGGCAAGGGCTCAGCCTGTTTGTGACAGGGATGGAGTCCTGCAGTTGGAGGTACCTCTTACACCATTAAACACACGACAAATCTACAAAGAGCTCCTCAGCTGCCCAGTATGGTGACTATCTGCAGGCTTCTCTATCTTCTGTTGTGGCTCAGATTCATGTCCTCTGTGATGATGTTAGGACAACTTTCTTCAGTGATTTTCAGTGCCTTCTTGCTTGGCCTGCCCTATTATATTCTTTCCTCAAATAAATGTAACAGAAAAGAGTGATTATTTAAAATGCTTTATTTCTCCTGGCAAAGAACAAGAGCAAGCTGGAGAATGTTTTATACCTCACCATCTAGATATTTACAATAGAGAAGCGAAGCGGTGGTTTTCCTTTTAGCTTCCAGCAGCACATGCAGGACTGTGTGGTGATTAGCTGTACATGAAATCAGTGTGAAAGAACTACAGTATTTTACGGAGCTGTCAGTGGCTTATCTCACAGCTGGCACCTATTAATACAGTGAGTAATTTCTGCAAACGCAGATAGGCTCCAAAATTAACACTATCCATTAAGGAAGACCATGGAGTGCTATAATTGTGTCAGAATACTTTGGCTGGCAATAAACAAATCATTTTAATGTTGTATTCGCATCCATTAACGGACGTTTCTAACCAGAAAAAAACTGTAAACTTTTTTATTTATAGTGCAACTTAATCCATAAATGCTTTAACATCATCAAGAAAAATAACATTGTTTTCTATTATTTGCAAATTGACTTTTTTTTTTTTTTGTGGGAGGAACTCACCCATTTGACATTACACTTTTATTTCTAGCAATACCCCCATGTCAGTATGTGCTTTCACCCATCCTTCTCAGGCTGTTCAACAGTGACACAATTACTTCAGACTCAGCAGTGCAGCAATAAATGACAAATTGTCCTCTATCTTGTTACTGCACACCCACAGAAAACTTCTTCCCTGCAGTTGATCTCAGAAGACTTGAGATTCCATCTGCTTATTTTATTTCCCAGGCAGAAAAGAAAGCAAAAAAAAAACACCAACAAACAAGATAAAACCGAAAATTCTGCATCCATTTAAACCTCTTCAAAACCCAGAGGGAATGCTTTGATTCAAACAGAGTCACTGAAGATTTACAGTGACAGACAGTCAAGAGCTCAAACTCGTAGTCAAAGGCTGAGTTGGGATCACATATAAACAGCCTGGAAGCAGGGCTCAGCAAGAAGGAGCTTGAGCCAACGCTTGTTTCAGTGCAAACATACAATACTATCTTGAAATTAATTCTGTCAGTCAATTCTGGCAGTAAATCTGACCCCGTTAGCTACCGAGTTGGTTCTTCAGCTGAAACACTGGAGGAGTATTGACTCCTAAGCCCCAGTGGGTTAAGCCCCTCAGATAGGTAGGAATGCAGGCTGGAGAAAAAGGGAACTTTGCCACAGCTCTGGGGATTTGAGTGTTGTAAGGGAGGCCTCCAAAAAATGCCTCAAGACTGGCTGACAGCACCAAGAGGAGATAACTGCAAGTTGCTGGACATGTAACAGCTAGCAATGATGACTTCTTCTGAAAACATACCTATTTAATCTTTCTACAGAGACTTTAATGAAAGTGGTGTTCTGGAGTGACATACCTGGGCATCTCAGCTGAAGAACATGTGTTTTCCTCAGCACAGCAATGAACAGTTACCATAATGCTGTCGAAAAGCAGAATGTGTAACTGGCTTTTCTGAATGCTTTGGCTCTGATTTCAAACACAGAAAATGAATGAGTGAATGAGCACTCACCTGTGCCTGTGCAACAGGAAAAACAGCCGACAGCTATTACGTGGTTGGCTACCCTACCTGTAATGTTTAGTTGCTTTAAAAAAGATAAAAGAGAGAGAAAAAAGGGAAAAAAGAAAAAAAAAAAAAAAGTGTATCTACTAAAGCAAATAAAGAAACTTACTATTGTATAGTTGTTCAGATGTGTATGTTGTGGTGTGGCATTTCTTGACTTCTGGAATGCTCCTAGAATCAGAACATGACCCCTCTTCCTCACCAATTAAAAATGAATTGAACCAGCAGACCACAAAAGGAAGATTTCACACACAGACCATCTACTGAAACTGTCTCTTTCTTTTAACTCCCTGGCTTCCCTTCCGCCCGGTGCAGCTCCAGCACACTCACATTGTTGCTGATGTTCCTGCTGTTCATCTTTATGTGGTAACATAGGCTCTGCAACACTTCCCATCTTTGATAGCCCAGGAACCAGGCATTTCATGGTTGCTTCTGAACTCAGAGGTTTTATGTAGCAGCACCATCCATCGGCGCATGTAGGACAGCCATTGGACTCACCAGAAATAATTCCTCCGGGCTCCTTGCTAAGGACTTTAAAGCACAGTGGTAACACACTGTGAGGGATCGTCCTGCCTATGCCAACCCTTCCTATACCTTCTGAACATCACAAAAAGCTTATATAATCTGTATTAACATCACCTTGGGCGACTTCTTTGTCACGTTTGCAGACCTTAGCTGTGCTGTGAGAAACACAGAGCAGTGGTGTGTTTGTGGTGTGTGCCTTCTTACGGAGGTTCTATACTCAAAATTTCTCTGCTTTGGACACATCAAAGGCTCAGGATCCATTCTTATGGGTTGTATTTTATCACCTGTGCTTAAGGTACAGCAATCTTTGTAACTTGCAGATACAAGGATTAAAATGCATTTTTATAAGAAATTTAAAACAATTTAAAGAACAGTTCGTTCTGAAATCTGCCTTTTGCCATTCTTATATTCCACATCTCCATGCAATAATGCAGAAACAGAGGAATGTTCAAATTTTCCATAGAGTCAAAGCTCCCAAAATATCACATTTAGTCACTGACAGTATGTTATTAACAACTGGTATAGACTTTTCCAAAGGCGAAAGCGGGTGCAGATCTATACCTGGATGTACAACATCAGAAATAGCAAAGCCAAGTGCCATCCTTCTTCACACCCTGATTTCCATGATTCAGCTTAACTGGTAAAAGCCAGCTGGGCACACAGGCGTTGTTTGGTAATAGCTCCTTCTGGCAGCACACACAATTACCAGCTGGTCCCCACTGTCACCTTTCTGGAGGACCTCTGTGCCTGGCTGCTGGTCAGTTCACAATCAGGCTTACTCTTTGCCAGTGCCAGCTCTTCCAGTAATGCTGTAAGCCTGGCCTAGCTCATGACTATGTCATGTTTGCTTTGCATTGCCATGTAGCAGCATAAAGAAACCAGTGTATGTTGACAAATCTGTCTTAAATGTCAAATTCTTCTTCAGTTGAGTCAAGATTCCTCATGTGTATCTTTAGCTTATGGTAGATATTTGTGACAGATACAGTGCCTTTGGTTTATCTTTTTTGGGTTTCATCTCTGGTTTTATTGTTAGATGTTAGTATGTAAGAGCATTTTTATGAAGTTCTCAGACAAAGATAAATGTTAAGTAGGATTTGATATTGAGAATGTACACCACTGATTGCACTGAAAGTACCCCAGAGCAGATATTAACAGCACCTAAGCAATGGCTACCAGCACCACATCTAGGTTCCCCTTGTCAGAGGTTTTGGTCTTATCTGCCACCGGTTAATTGAATATCAGGTCTTGAGTGGACACCACCAAAGAGACTGGATGTAAATTTGTATTCTCACAGTGAAGTCTGCTAGCTGCTCTATTATTGTGAGCTGATAACTCAAAGTCAGGTTGCTTTGCATTATAAATGCGATAGCTCGTTTCATTTCTATCATATACTCTGATCTGTGGATTACAGCACTTCTTCAGAAATACAGATCTGCTGCATACATAGGCACAGAGAGAAAAACTCTTAGAAGGCATTAGTCTTTTATTAATGTTGATGAAAGTGGGCAGTTTGCTGCCAATTACAAAATGTTTCGTTTACAAAACCTCACATTCAGACTATCAATTAGTCACACATACCAAGATAATCTGATAATTGAAGACTTGTGTATGTCCATCCCTTGTCTCAGACAGGCCACTAAAAACTCCCAGTGGTTGGTCCATTACCAGCAATGCTGAATTTCAAACTATGCTCTGTTGCTCTTTGAAGCCGTATCTTCCTTTGACTGCTATAGTCTAAAATGAAAACTGGGAGAATGATACTGTGTTACCCAACCAATCTATAGCCTCAAAGATTAAGTAGATTTTCTTTGGACAATTAGCCTATGAATGACGCCTATGTTATTGAAAATTCTCACTTTCTTCCAGGACTGATCTTTTCCCTCCTATCTCAGAAAAAGTTTCCAAACATCAAGAATTCTACATTACAAGTTCCACTGAAATAATTTACGGAACTGGTTTGAATGCTTGTTTTTTGAACGTTCCCCATCTTCCCTGCCTTGTAAGAATGTTACCATGTCCTTTATTCTTTCAGGGTAATCCAAAGAGCTCCATCTCCTTCGGCATTACGTTCTGTCAGAATGATAAGTTATACTGGCAAATGTCCATCTGATATTTCATTTAAATTTAAACGATAGAGACTTTCATGATTTTGAAACTCCCTTCTCTCAGTTCTCATCACACAAACCCAGGTTTGTAACCCAGCTCAAACCTGACCTTCCCACAACACTGTTTGAAATCAAAGGATAGTTAGCTTTCGGACATGGCATCAAATTATAAACTGCAATCTATCTTAAAGCTACAACTTGAATAAACCTCAGTTTGGCAGACTGGGGAGATTATGATTCATGCTTTAATTTTATCTGTCAGGTGCTATTGCAAAGCTATTCTGGCTAGCATCCCAGGCAAGTTCTTAAGAAGACAGAAGACGGCTCTTCGAACATGTACACTTCTTAGACTTCTAAGCTCTACGACCTCTCTTGTATTTGACCTCCTGAGGTTACTAACTGAACCCAAAGTCAATCAATAATTTCCTGTCACTGTCTCATTGAGGTGCTTTTTTCCTGTGTCTACCAAGCCATTTGTTATCTTCTTCTTCTAGTTACACAGGGACAGATTCTCATCTGGAATTAATTGTAAATTCAAACAGCTTGCATAAAGCTACACTCTCTAACCCAAGCACAGCATCTAGTTCATTTTGGTGTACTTAATGACATACATGGCTAAGGAGTTTCTGCCACATTTCTCCCTTCCGTCCCTGTGAAATAGCTTTTTTTCAACAAATAAATCCAGTGATAAGATTTGTTTCTTCTTTCAAATAATTGAACTACAGATAGAACTTCTGAATTTATTTGAAATCTCCTTACATGTGCAGCTTACAAATATTCTGTTGTTACTATATAAACTAGGAACTCACATTATTAATTATTTTATCTGCTTAAGTGCTTCCCCAAGGATAAGGGAAATTGTCAGAAGCCTTTACTCTATGTTCTACTAGAATCATAAAAAAGACGTCTAACACTTCATTCTTTGCAATATTTATCAATGTTTATATGAAAATTGTAGTAGTTAAACAGACTTACTTATGACAAATTTGGTCATTAAAATTGCCTAGAATACTACAGACATTGCAATTCATTAAAAACAGAAGCTTCTAGATAGTCTTTTCATAAATCCAGTCTTAAACGTAATTCTTCTCCAAACCATGTAATTCAATGGAGAAAGTATAAGGACTTTGTACTTACGGGAGAGGTACATTAAGGCATTACGTGCCCTTATATACTTTGCAAGCAGTAGCTAAAAACTGTGGCAGAGATTTGTCATTTTTAAAACTTCTTTTTATGTAACCCCATTTCCTCTTCCTTTTTAGCAGCCAGAGAGCAGAAATGTAGCTGGAGAGCTCTTGCAACAGTGGTGTGCCTCTGCGGTGCCAGCCGGGCAGCTCCACAACAAGTGGGAGACTGGGCAGTGCTGCTGCTTTCTAAGGAAGCTTGACCTCAATGTTCCACTTCAAGCACTGGTGATCAGTGATAATTTATAATTATCTTTATAATTGCAATTTTATTTTCCAGTTTTTTGGTGTTTTTTTTTTTTTTTTTAAGGTTCAAGTCAGCTTAAAAATAGCAGCACTGCAGGGCTATATAATCCTTTATTGAAAAATTATTCTTGAATTTCAAAGCATTTGAAGTCTTCTGCTTGTCCATTTACCTAACAGGAGGAATTGGCACCACTTCATGCTGACTGACAGGTTCCTCTGGGACACATTTCCTCTGCCAGCCCCAGACCACCTGTCAATGCAATGGGCTCACTGCAGTGCTCCTCACCTACAGGCAAAGCCTGAGGGTATGCTCCACGTTAGTTAAAAAACTTCATTACTCCTCCTGCTCAGTTATATATTTATTCATTTTGAAAAAGAACCACCATAAAGAGCTTTCACCAAATACTGAGTTCCTACACAACACAGCCCCACACTTGGCAGCAGCACAGGTCCAGCAAAAATATGGAGAGATGAAGGAAGGGACAGTAAGAGGCAGAAGCAGTGTGTGGTCATTCAGGGATGCTGGCATTGCAATAAATTTAGCAAAGCAACAAGGAATCTTGTCTTCTCCTCAGGGGAGAGATATCCTCGCCTGACCTTGGTTCTGAACCTACCCTGTGATGTGTTCTAGCAATTGCATCCAATCCCTCTGCTCTTTTTTGTTCCTTTTCCTTGTTTAAATGCTACATTTTATACTAATTTTATACTCATTTAATTAAAAGGGTGAAAAGAAAAAAAAGAAAAGTGTAACATTGGGGCTGGAGGTAGAGGATACTGACATGGATTATGTCAAGGATAAAATCTTCTGCCAAAACGAGACCAAGTCAGTGATTCCAAGCAAAAAAAAAACAACAAAACACAACCAAAACCAACCAACTGGATCTCCTGCCATCACTCCTGTGCAGAACAACTTCATCAAACCCATTTTCTCATTTTTCTCTTCCTTATCTAGAATAGTGTGGAATTTGGGAAATGGGGGGAGATGATGGAGATCTCTCTCTACACAGTATGCTGTAATGAAAAAGTAATGGCCTGGCTTTTAATACGTTTTAAGACAAATTTTCAGTTGGTTTGAATATTTGTTATGCACCCATGTATCTGTCTGTGCGTACATACAGCTGTAAGAAATGAGATGCACTTTTTATTACACACAGAGAAGGCATTCATTTTAAGAAGTCATCACCTTTCTGGTGTTTTTTTTTTTCTGACAGAAGGTTGATTTGCTCATTCACCACATTCGGCTACACACAGAAAAAGCAGCACATTTGCAACATCCCTTTCTTTTCCCTCCTGGTGCCCCAGTGCTACACATTCACCCTTTTCCTTTTGTTTGTCAGACAAATGCCTGTAAGTCAAATTTTGATCTCACAGTAAATTGGGAAGAATTTATAAGGGAGATTTACAGGGAGGAGAATTGAAGGGCACTTTTGATCCAAAGGTGTCGCAATGGCACATCTGAGGGCAGCCAGGAAGGTGTCTGTGTGCTGAGTGATACTACCTTGAGTACTGAACTGAAGAAGGAACTTGCTTAGGGGCTTCAGGTCCAGCATTTCCTTTTTGCAATGACAGCTTTTGAAAAATGCTGTGTAGGATCAGGAAGCTGTGTGACTTTCATCCAGATCCCCTAATCAGATTCAGAATGCTTTAAATATTGCTGTAAAGTGTGAAATCTCCTTTGGGCTGCTGTTCTTCCTTTGGCACTATTTCCACTGGAAGGCTGCCACCTGTGCGACACACAAATAGGAACCTCAACCTCTGGGCAGATTTTAACCCTTTAAAGTATCTTATAGAAGATATCAGTGAAGGTGAAAAGCAAGGAAAAGAAGAGTGGAGTAGATGACAGAAAGGGGAATTGGAGGATGGAGCAGGCAGAATGAGCAGCACAAGAGCTGCGAGAGATAAAGAAGAAAGGAGAAAAGGAAAACAGGAAGAAAAATGAAGGAACACACAAAGAATGGGAGGAAAAAGGAGAAAAATAGGAAGACAGCAAGCAACATAGAAGGGCAGAGGGAGTGAAGTAGGAGGGATTAAGGGAAATGGTGAGATCAGGGAGCAGATCTGAGCTGACAGCACTGAGAGTGGACCATTTTCCTCTCTCTAATAGCCCCAGGGCACGTTGGCTCCCTGACTGAGGTATGCCTTCGCCTTATCACCAGCTAGATCTTATTCTGATGTCAGCAAGAACTGGCAGCTAAATATGGAGATTGTTGTAGCTTAAAGGAGTCTATGCAGTGCATGCCCATTCTTCATCTGTGGGCTCTGGCTTTGCCTGGATGAATCCCCCTTAGTGGGAGGACATGCTGGACACCACCTCATTTCATCCAGGTGGGAGCCACCAGGGAAGGATTTAGCCCCAAATTTCAGTCACGGGTAATGGTAGCTTCACTCCAGTCCATTTAGCCCCAGTGTCCAAATTCACAATTTCTCACAGGGTACAGGGAGACTTGTCTCCCTCTGCTTACAGGTGGCTTAGAGCACGACTCCACTAGAAGCCATTTGCCCCAGAGAAGACAATTGCTCACCCTTTGTTATAAGGAAAGTTTCACTGGGCTCTCAAATCCAAATGTAGCCTGTGTGAAAATGTTTCCAATGCCTGCAACACCTTAAATCTAGCATTAACACCTCTCCTTTGAGAGGCATGACAGAAGAATTAAATACTATTATTATTTATTAACAATCTTTAGTGATCTATCTGAAATGAATTATCATCTTCTGTGGAAGAGACTGTCCCTTGCACCAACATGCCTGGAAACCTCAGTAAAAGGACCAGAAATATTTAATGAGCATTAAGAATATTCTTTAATTCCTAGAGGTGATCCCTTACACCACGGATTACCTCTAAGAAACGATGAATGGAAAAAATAGGATTATTTCTAATGTAGCTGTTGTCTGTGATGAAGTAGAGAGGCTAACAGAGACTATAGAGCTGAAAATCTGTCACCTTTTAAATTCACTACAAAATCTGCAAAGATAAAAGCCGAGCCCAAACCAATAGCATAAATGAGGCAGCAATTTAAATCAATATTTAATAATTATCATGTATCTAAAATCAAGTGATTTGATAGTTTCATTCCAGTCATACAAGACAGATACAAAAATCACTGCTACAGCTGAACTTCAATCGATCTTCAAATGATCACCTACACAGACAACTACATGCTGCCATAGTATAGCCTGCAAGTGTTCCGTGTCCAACACCCTTTGGTGTATACATTTGGAGCCAAGTTCTCACAACCATATTATACAGCCCAGTTCTGGCAAGTCTTCATGCAGATTTATAGAGCAATGGCCCATTGTTAAATAACCTCACATGTGAACACTTTTCTCAGGAACAACTGTAATTCTCTCTGCAGCAAGGCTTTTCACACAGAAAGATATTTAGAAGTAGCTTCTCTCTCCTTTCATGCCGTCTATATATGAATTTTTAACTGAGATGTCACACACACCAGAACATTTATACCATAAGACACTGAAAATGTTATTAGATCTTTAACTTCCACAAAGCTATCACTGTAATATCATATTCAATATCACAATCATACCATAAGCATTCCGCTAATGCAATGCTATAAATAAGTCAGTTTTAACAGATCTAACTCCAGCTGGAGAGAGAAAGAGACTGATGCATGAAGGAAACAAATATACTGCCCAAACATTCTGCCTTACAGATGAATTTACTTTGGGTCAGCTGAACTAAAATAGAGTGCAAATGACTATTCTGGAGTAAGGTTATTTTTTTACAATGTAAAACCTAAAATTAGGGGAATTTAACGTGAAGATTCACTCTTATTCCTTCATTCCCTGGAACATTTCTGAAGACTGCTAGTACTGACTGTCATCCAAACGACTTATGCAGTGATATTCTGCACAAATATTTAGCAGAAGACAGATAAGTCTCCTGGTTCATGTGGGTATAATTAGATGACATAATGTCTGCTTAAGGAATTCTCAGCTTTGTCAGTTTGTAGCGAAGTCCTCTTAGCATTACAGCCTCTATGAATTATTGTTTTTGTATAAGCATCTGCATATTATACACACCTTTGCCATGTGTTTTCCTGTATTATAGCTAGAAAATGAAATCATTCAAATTGTCTCTTAGAAATGAAATGTGATTCCACAAATGGACAAAAGTCACTACAGAGAAGAAGCATAGTTCTCCAAGGAACCCAGGTACTCCCACCCACACTTGTCGAGTGCACTTTTGTCCATCCTAGGGTAACACTACAGAACTAAGTTCAGGATTTGTTTGGTGTTGTTTAGCCCAGCTTTCCTGTGAACTGAACAACGCATGGAGCAGCTACCACCTCTCCCCAGTTGGTCCTATAGGAACCACCACTGCTCTGGCTTTAAGTATGACTTGGGGCAGTCTGGTACATTCACCAGGGTTTTCTCATGCTCCTATTTGTAGACAGAAGACAGTATGAGGAAAGTGTCTTCATTTTCTCTCCAGTACTTTTCAAGACAAGGACTAACCCTCCCACAGAGAGGGCACCATGACTCATCCAGTGAACTCTTGAATGCCCCAACCTGAATTGCTGTGAAGCTCCTGAAATGGAGATTAGTTGGGAGCTCGGTGGGAAACAGGCCCAATGCTGCTGGGAAAACATCACAATATTTAAGCACAGTGGCTTGGGTGATTTCCATGCAGCAGAAGGTCTGGAACGTGACAACTGGAAAGATTATTCGGCTGTTAGGAATAACATTTGTGGCTGCAGTTGTTGTGACTCTCCCTGCTGAGATTGGGAATGCTTCTCTCCAAGAATAGCTCCTGTGGGATTACAACATATCCCAGTCTTTTGTAACCATCAATAGCAGTGTTGTTTTGTTTCTTATAATTGGTATGGAAATAGAGGACAGAGAAAAGGTCAAGAGAGAGAGCTTATTTCAAAATCATTGCCTTCTGAAAGTGGGGAAATAACGTTTACTTGTACAGTAAGAAGAATGCACTGTGTAAGAGGGCATAAGCAGACAGGTTTCTCCACTTCTTCCTGCCTAGAAAATTCTATTTTGAAGGAGATTCAAGCAAGAACAACATCAGTTATCTACTTCTATAATTATCCAGGGTAGATGCCCAATTCTGAACTAATAATGCAAAGCTCTCTTCATAGCCAACAGAAGGAAATGGTCCCCATACGCAAGAAAATCCTGTCATAGCATCAAATGCTTCACCTGGAAAAGCTCACGTCTTCCCATGGTGTTTGGGTCTGGGTTCACACAGAAATCTAACTACATACAAACGAATCCAGGCCAGCTGCTTGTGCAGAGCCTGGCCTATCCCAGATGTGCAATCCATACATTTTATTCATAATTTATGATAGCCTCTGTGAGTAACATACAAATAGAAGAAAGAAACTGCAATAGAGGAAGAATGGAACAGGCAAGGCAGATTAAGAGAAAAAAACACCAAATGAGTGGAAAATGACAACACTTTAAACAGGATGCAAATGCAGGAGGAAATGAAGATTAACAACCAAACGCAAGTAGGAAATACTACACAGACTTCAAATTGCTTGCATCCAGGACTATGGGAATGATGCAGAAAACTGTGCATCCTGTACAAGCATTAGTACTTTTACATATATGCAAATGCTACACACAGCAAATTGTTCATTGCTTCCATAGGAAGATATCAAGCCCTTCACCCATGTTTCCAATTTCTTCATCGTTTCTCACTATTTCTAGCTGAAATTCTTTAAAAACTTTGCTTTCAGAAATGAGAAGTTTCTCTATTATCCACTGGCTAAATTTTCAAAGATGCCAACAACTCCAGCTGTGTTTGCTCACACACTTGGGTGAAGCTCCCCTCGAGCACGACTTGTTCTCAAAACCCAGCTGTTCCTTGACAAAGGCGATGCAGCAAAACCAGCTTTGGCCACTGAGATGCTGACCGCCTCGTCGTCCGCTTGCACTCTGCCATCTACCTGCACCTAACCGCCGTCTTTGTTACACACTTCGGACATGTGCTCTTTGTTCTGTTTGCGCAGCATCCCGCAAAATGGCACCCTGCCCTGTGCCCGGGGCCGCTGCGTGCAGGGATGGCGCAGGTACACAACGGCCGCGCGCCTCGCCGCTCGCGAGCCGTGCCAGAGCTGCGCGCTTTAAGCGCAGCATCGCACACGAATGCCGGCAGCACCAACGCCTCTTGGCTCTGCCCGGGCCGGACAGGCCGGCTCAGACGGGAGGTCTCTAAGCAGAACCCCTCGAAGCTCTCGCTCGCTCCGCGCGGCTCGGCCTGCACGGTATCTCTGGGAGCAGAGCGAGCCAGAGTTACCGCCAAACAGTGCTTTCCAAGGGGAGAGCTGCGCAGGCGGCTACAAACAGCCCAGCTCTCTCTCTCGGTGGCCGTACCCCGGGCTCAGCCCTTCCGCCGGCGGCCGAGGCGCCGGGCCCGGGCTACGCTCCGCACCTACTGACGGTGGCCCGGCCCCGCGGCCCGCACAGCCGCGCTCCGCCCGGCAGAGGCCTCCGCCCCGCGGCCTGCGCCGGGCCTCCCTGAGCGGAGCGCCGCCGCCCCCGTTCCCGTCAGCCCGGACAACGGCCGCGGGACGCCCCGCTGCCCGCCGGAGCCGCCCTCGGGCACGGCCGCACCCCGGTCCTCCCGCCGCGCCGCCTCGCCTCTCGTCTCCCCTCCCCTCGGCCGCCCCCAGCAGCCCCCGCGGCGCCCCGGCCCCGCCGCCGCCCGGCCCGCAGCGCCCGAGCCCCGGCGCTCGCCGACCGCGAACCTGCCGCCGTGCGCGGCCCGCCGGGCGCCGCGGCCTGCGGGCGGCCGCTGGTTGGCGGCGGGGGGACACGTGAGGGAGGAGGGGGCGGCGGCGGCGGCGGCGGCAGGAGTTTCCCCGACAGCTGGAGGTTGCGGCGGTGGCTCCTCCTCCGCGGGTCCCCGTTAGAGGCGAGAGACCCCCGCGCTCCTCCTTATTGACAAATACACAAAGGGCCGCGCCGGGGCCGGGCCGGGGACGCGTCTGGAGGCGGCATGGGAGACAAGAAGAGCCCGACCAGGTAGGGCAGCGCCGCCGCCTTCCCGGGGCCCGCTCGGGTGCGCGGGGCCGGCGGCGATGGCGCCCGGGGGGGCCGGTGTCGGGCGGCGCGCCCCGCGCTGCCCCGCGTGCTGTGTCTCTGCAGGCCGAAGCGGCAGCCGAAACCCTCCTCGGACGAGGGCTACTGGGACTGCAGCGTCTGCACCTTCCGCAACAGCGCCGAGGCCTTCAAGTGCATGATGTGCGACGTGAGGAAGGGCACCTCCACACGGTGAGTCCCCGCCGCCGGCCCCCGGTTCTCGAGGCGGCGGCGGCCCTGACGGCAGCAGTGCCGCGTTCGGCGGGGGAAGCCGGGCCGGGGGGTTCCCCCCTCCCCACTGCCAGCTAACCGTGCCCCGGGCGGAACTGCGGCGTCCTGTTCTCTTGGAACGGTCAGAAGGCACACGGTGACCTACCTGGTTCCTGCCCCTCCTGACGTGCCGCGCAGTGTGACACCGGGGGAGTGGGGGCTTTATGCAGCCAGCGGGAGTGCTGGCCGGGGAGAGCGTTATTGAAGGATCCTTTGTTAGGGTATCGAGCTTATTGCTTTGTACTGTCAGCCGGAGAAGTTTGAGTGGCAATAAAAGTTGCGATCCTATGGTGAGCGGCAATTGCGTTTCAAATAGCATTCAAAACAGCGCTGAATATGACTTGCAACAAATGTTACACATTTGAATTTGTAAGTGCAGATGCGTGGTGAGAATGATGCATCTCTATTTCTGAAGTTGATTTCCTGGAGTTCTGCAAACTGGAGCGCGTGTTGGAAGTACTCTCGTAACTTCAGCTTCGAATATGTATATATATGTCATAAATAAGGCAATCAGTGAGGTAAATGTGCTGAGAGGAATTGCATCTGTCACGTACAGCGTGCTTTCCAGTAATGAGTGTGGCGTTCTGTTGTATCGCAGGTAGATGTGCTCCAACTGGTAACATTCAGCAAAATAAGGGGATGAATGTAAGCTCAGGGAAGCAGCACGGCTGAAGGCTGCAGCCATCCTTAGGCTCCAGCCAGTCTTATAGACAAAGTGACTTCAAAATTATGTTCTGCTGACCCGGAAACTCAGTTGGATGAGAGCACTGAGACAAAACAAACAAAACAAGCAGTTCTCAGATACCTGTGTCACCGTAGCCTTTTTTCCCCTCCTTCTTGAATATTTTATAGGTTTTGAACTATGACACATTCTGAACGTATTTTAGGAACAGTGATTTTTTTTCTTTCCGTTTTCTCCCTCACAGTGTTCTGATATGCAGAGTTTTATCTGATAGCTTCATTTTTATTTCTCTGTTTAAACTCCGAAACGATGCATGGCTGACGGGGTTTGTGGATGTAATTTTCCCATTCGGTTTAAATTGGGTCGTGTGTTTATGTGGGTTTGAGGTCTGGGATGCAGGGAGAGGTTTTAGACCAGGCAGTTTTCGGTGCAGCTCTGAGCTGAGATGTGAACTGGTAAGTAAAGCTTTGTATCTATGGAGAGAGGAATCTTTAGGGTGCCAAGGAGACACAAAAGGCTGTTTGGGTGGATTTATTTATTTATTTATTTATTTAAAGGAAGTGAAGTCCAAGACACCAAATTGGGGCCCTATTAAACCATTCACTCTTACCACCCTTAGAATTAGACATTTTTATCAGTGTTGTTCAGAATAACGATACCGTGGAGTTCTGATGGCACTGGGAATGTTGGTCTTTTTTGTCTTCCATTTTGAATCTTAATTTTTGTATGGATGGAGGCGATGCTTCAGCGCAGTTCTTCAGTGTGCATTGTTTCTTACTTCCAAATTTTGGAGTTTTTTTTTTAAATTAGTGAAATCTATGTCTACTAGACATAGTAATGCCTCTGTGATGTAAGCAGTGAAGTAAATCACCTTTTTTTAGTTCAGAGAAATCTGTTTTTTTTTTGTGATGAACTGTTTGATGTCTGCTACTGAGTGTTAAAATTTGCTAAATGTGAACAGATTTGCAGATGGGAAACCAGGCAATCACAGTCAAGTGTAATGCTTTTAAAGGCCACTGGAAATTAGGTTAAGTTGATTAAAACTCGCATGTTTTTATACTAATTGTGTACAGTTAATTTCACAGAATCATACTCAGGTGCAGAGTCAGATTTATGTGTGTTTTCACTGTTGAACCATTTTCCTCTCTCCAGAAGAGTTACCTTTTATGCTAAGGGCTAGGTATGGATTATGATCTTTAAAACTGATGGCACTTTTAAGATTAGAGGGAATAATTCTTAAAATCCCTCAATCATATTTTGTTACATTTCTGAAGGGAACTCTCAGTTATGGACTTGAATTAACTTTTTCCATGGTAGTGTCACTGTGGATGATTAAACCGTGTTGTTCTTGGATGGGAGACATCCAAGAGAAATCCTGGGTGCTGCAAGAAAGGACATAACAGACTCCCAAGGTGGCACTCTTTTCTTTGGGTTTGTAATGAACCAGTGCCCAGCGTGGAGCCAGTTTGATGTGCTGTGAGTCAGATGGAAAGCTGAATCCTATCTGCTGGTTGGAAATCCCTGTATGTTTTACTGGAGAACTGCTGGTCTACTGAGGATCTAAATTTTCATGTAGACATGGCTTTCTTATTTACTTTCTAGCCTAAATTGTTCTGTATCTTTGCTTGGGTACTGATAAATTACTGTGTTCCTCTTGATAGGAGGCTGTGCTGAGTATAGTAATTTTCTATATGTGACCTTTAAAACATTTTGAAGTCTTTCTAGGTGAAAGATGTTGTACAAATGAAAGGAACCTAGAGCTGTAATAATCCTTCATTTCTTGGACAGATCTCCTGCTGAAGTTCATTAGAGGTATGAGTAAAGAAAGCTGAATAGAACTCTAACACGCTGTGTTGAAGAGGGCACTGGTAACCGTCTCTATATTTAGGTTGCCTAATAGTTTCCATTAAAAAGAATTTGTATGATCTCTTTGTGAAACCCTATTGTTTGCAAAAGCCATTGAAGTTTGGCAAGAGGAAGAGTCCTCAGGCTAAATAAGTGGTTTGATTTCTCTGCCCCATGAAATTAAGTTTTCCTGAGACATAAACACTTGAAAATCATCATTTCCCCTATGTCACTTGTGTTGTACAGGAAAGTAAAGTAATTGCTGGAACACTGAGAAGGCCCAGGCTTCTGCAAAAGCGCCAGTGGCAATGATATTTTCAGTGCTGAAAAGTCAGAAATGAATTATTTGACTCCCAAGGAGGTTATAGCAGGGTTGCTGAATGTGGTCCAGCCCTTACAACTGCTTGCTTTCCCAAAAGAAAGCTGTTTTAGTGGGCTTGCTACCATTCCATTTCCATCTGTGCTTCATGGCACTGTCTGAAACAGGAGCACTCTGGTACTGGTTAAGCTTCAAGAGCTGGGCTGGGTCCTTGGACAAACCATATTGCAGCAAGTGTTAGCTCCCAGTTTGTCTGTTCTTCAGTAATACGGTTTTTGTTTTTCTTGCCAGTTCTTAATTCTTGTCGTTCAGGCATATTGCAAGCTACCAAAGGTTCAGAATTCCAGTCTTGCTGGGAAGAAGCAGTTAAGAGGATTGGCATTCTCTGTAAGGGGATGTACATCTCGTGCCTTCTAAGAGGCTGAAATACCTCTCCATCACATCTCTGCTCCTTCTTTCTCATATCCTATTAACGCACCTGTTACTCAGTGGCAGCATCCAGATCTAAACTTACCTGTCATATTGCTTTCCTTAGTTTGATTCCTAGGCATGTGTATTGTGATCTGGTCTCTACTTACACGATCCCATTCTTTTTGCTATGCTATGACAAACTGCTTGTCCATTCAGTGTAAAGGACGAGCATACAGGGGAATGTGAGGAGCGTCACAGGAAGAACTGCAAATCTGGCTTTTTAACCTTTGAAATGCTCAATGTGATACTCTGCTGTGCACATGAAAGAAAACGGGAGTAGGGTACATGAACAGTTTTCGCTTTGTAAACTAAAATAAAACTAAGCTAAATTGTGTGATTTTTTTAAAAATTATTTTTAATTAAGAAAAAGAGCAGACTACCGGGATAATTTTACTAATTGCATTCCCTGTGCTACTAAAAGGAGAAGGATTGCTGTACAAAAGTGTAGCTACTTAATGCTTGTTATGCTTTTATTTCATTTCATTGTTAAAGCTTTTCCTTGCTCGCTTTGGGTTCAGCAAGACTTCATAGCCTTAACTATGAATCTGTGAGTCTAGCGCACACGGTTCTGAAGTATTTTTCTTTTGATGAGGAGGAAGAGAGAGAGAATAAGGAGATAAAACATGTACAAGTGACTTCTGTGGAGTGATTTTTTTTCCTAGATATTCTTCTGTGATATGTTGGTCCAGCTGCTATGTACATCATTTACGTAAAATAACCTCTGAAATTTGCAGCCAGAATGAAGTCATCTCGGGTCAAGGTGAATTTCTGTGGAATCAGGATGCCTGCATTTAACGCCTTGTGCTTCTGAAGCAGGGACATATATAACAGCTGAATAGGGCATGGCTTCCACATCCTGAGCTCTATTGATCTCCCTTACTGAATCGTTTTCTCAGCCTAACATACAAAAAGCCAGCTTTAAATCATGACAGACAAAAGAGTTAATCTGAGATAGAAAGAACTCGAATGCCATCTTTGTATGCTTTCTTGATATTTGTGCGTGCGCCTTCATTGTGCCTTAGAGTGTGACCATTCAGTACGTGCATTTTCCGTGTCTGACAATCTCCTAACTATGAGATACAGGTCTTTACTTGAAGCTGTCATTAGTTTGTTTTACGCCTTGAGAAGCATAAATAAAGTGCTTAATTTTTTAACTTGGATATCAAGGTCATTTTTCTCCGGGAAATATGTGCAATTTGTTTAGTCATGTACCATCTGGATGTTTATAAGTACAAATCAGTTACATTTAACAAATCTGGTATTTGTATTTCTGTTGAAATGCCGTGCTGCTCAGGAGGAGGAATTGGTTCTTATCTGGTATATCTGGTTTAACATGTCTGTTTCACAGCAGCTTGTTAAGGACTCTCCTCTGCCTTCCAGCATGCAGCCTCTGTGCGGGTGCGCATGCGCATGTCATGGGGAAGGTTGTGAAGGAGAAAAAGAGGAAGAACCGCCTGTCGTGCTGATTTCACAAATACACGGCTGAATCGAGCTTAAACTGGAGAGCGTTTCATTACTCGTGGTAGTTAGAGAAGAAAACATTTGCAGCTGTGAAGTGAGTGGAAAAGTCCTATGTAATCCATGCTTTACTGAGCTCTGTATTACAAGTCTTATCTTTTAACTTGAGTATGGGGAAAAGCATGAATAAATATTTCTCTTCTATTTGTAGATAGCAATCAGATTATCTGGTCGTTCTGGGTTTCAATTCTTATTTTTAAGAAGAGTCTTTGAAAGGAACTTTTGGAATTCTTCGGGAATTTATTTAGAAATGATTTTCCCTGAAAAATATGTTTTGTTTCTTCATGTAAAACAATGAAGTAATTTTTATTGATTGGAGCAGCTTTTTAAAATGCACTTCATGGGCATAGATTGTATGAGGAATAGACAATATAATGGACAGCCAAAAAATAATATGTTTTTTAAAGAGTACATAAGCTATCACTTCTGTTATACTTCGGGCTTTTTTATGTCTTCCTTCCCATTTTTAAAGCAGTCTTCTCAGAACGAAACAAACAGTATTTCATGTGGTGTGCAATCATGATGATCAGAGGTCTGGAGCATCTCTCCTATGAAGACAGCCTGAGGGGGATGGGCTTGTTCTGCCTGGAGAAGAGCAGGCTCTGTGGAGACTTGATAATTGCCTTCCAGTGGTTGGAAGGAGCTTATAAGCAGGAGGGAAGTGAGCTTTTTTACGTGGGTAGATACTGACAGGACAAGGGTAAACAATTTTAAACTGAAAGAAGGGAGAACTAGATTAGATGTCAGGGGAAGATTTTTCACTGAGAGGTGGTGAGACACTGGCACAGACTGTCCCTGAGAAGCTGTGGGTGCCCCATGCCTGGAGATGTTCAAGGCCAGGTTGGATGGAGCCCTGGGCAACCTGATCTGATGGGTGGAAACCTCCTGTCCCCAGGAACTGGATGATCTTTGAGGGCTCTCCCAACCCAAGCCTTTCTGTGATTCTGTATTAGGCTAAGACCAAGTAGAGCTTGTTTCGTGTAACTTTGACAGTTAATTTAAACCTAGTTTAGTTGTTCCTTCTTGCATTATATTGAAAACGGTAGTTAAATGAGAGGTCATCTTCAGTCAGAAATTTAGGTGACTGTTATTGTGTGCATTCTATGTTTATATACTTTATGTAATTAAATATTTAACAGAAGAAAAAATATATGCCTTTATGTAAACTATCTCTCTTTCTTTCCTATGACAGTTAATTTTAGTGCTCTTGGACAGGAGGAGAAACTTACTAAATATTTTCAATCTCAGCTTTCAGAATGGAGTTAGCAGACGTGACTTTCAGAAGGCCATCTTGGTTCATGGGCACTGCAGGATCACAGTTAAGAATCGCTTGTTCAGCTCAATTGCATCAAAGCCAAGAAAAATAGATTAGTGTTTGTCTTCCACAGTTCCTAAAGTAGTAATAGCTCTGAAAAAATTTGGATTCATTTTAAGGATAGTTCTAAGAAGGCTAACGTGTCTCCTAGTGGTCATTTGGCTTATCCATATTGCTCTAACAGTACAAGATGGAAATGATCTGTGAGCTAAACCCTTCTGATGAACTGAAAGAGGATCAGTAAACCCAACAGCTTGTTTCTAGTGCTTTTTTACCTCTCAGGCTTTTCTGGATTCCCGGCCTTCCTGTTCATTAAGATAAGTTGATTTGTACTCCCCCTATTCTCAATGAATTTCCCAATGTATTTCTAGTTCTTTGTTTGTTATGGTTTCCCTGTTCACTGTTTCCCTGTTCATTTACTTTTGCCAAACCTTTCTCAGACAAACAAGTTTGTGGCAAACCTTTCAGTTTTCTTCTGTTTGTATTATGATTTTCTTTCTTCATTCTTCAGTTTGCACATCCATTTCTTTCTGTGCCCAGATCAATAACATACCTTCAAGTTTAATGCTTAGTTGGATTATTTCTTTCCAAATATCCACTAAGTTATGAAGCTTGGTGTTGGTTCTTCCTTTTTTTCTTTCGTTCAGTATCATGATGTTAGCTTATCTGTGCTTTGTGATCTGTTTGATGTGCTACATTTTCCTGTCCTTTCCTATTGCATTCTTTCTAGAGTAGTTTTGTTCTTATGCAACTGTGGGTCTTGTGGTGCTTTATGCTGTCTGGCTTGTGATTTCATCTTTTTGATTTGTCTGAACTCAGAATGGGTTTGGCAGATGGTTCCCAGCACCTCTCAGTGTGGTGCTGTTTGCTTCTTCTGTTCCTTATTCTTTTGCCCAAATCGTGGTTAAGTATATTAAATAGTTTACCTGGAGAACCTTAGTATAAATGCTGTCCTACATCTGTAATTGGTGGTTGAGAACTATGAAAAACAAACCTAATTTTGGACTTCCTTCTGGACAGCTTCATCCCAGTCTTAGTCTAGCTGGAGTGACAGAGTGTATTTTTGATGGCATTGCAGATCAAGACTCAAGGTTTTGTGTTGCTTCTCTTCTAGTCACTCAGACAGTTATTCTGTTAGAGAAACTAGAGTGTTTCCAGCCATTCGGCTTTGATCCTTTATATGCTCCTAGCTGTTAAATAATTTTCTTCTAGTACCGTTTTGAAATTTGAGTTAGGCTGAGTCATTTGTTATTTCCTGCATTTTTATTTACCGATCTTGTGACTTCTCTTTCCCTTTTTTGGCTCAATTTGATTTCATGAGTGCATTTCATTGGTTGTTGTTGACTGCCACATATAGTATTTAGTAGCCTGATCTGTTTCTTATTCTAATTAGCATTCTTATCCCCTTATTTAATTTGGTTATATGAAATTAATCTTCCCTGTGGAGACTGAAGCAAAGAAGTCTTTTTGCTTTCTGGTGTTTTCTTTCTTTCCATGTTTGATAATGGATATACTACTTTCTTTCAATTTTCATGAGGAAATACTTTCCTTTTGAGTGTGAGTGGTGTGTACTTTGGTATGGTTGGTTGGTTGGTTGTGGGTTGGTTCTTATTTATTTATTTATTTATTAGTTGAAACGTCGTTTTTTGTTTTAGGGCCATCAGTGGTATTCTTGCTTGCTATGTCTTTTCTGGCAAAAATAATTAACTATGCTGGTCTGAAAGATACTGGCATTTGAATAAATACCTTCAATAAGACTAAAGACTAAATACCTGAAACGAGAGGTTTTGCTGGTGAAAAGGAAGCTCCTGAATTACTTGCTAAGTGGTCAGAAGTTGCATTTTCTGACCCACAGCTTTTTGTAACCATTTATACTTCACTGCTGTAACTGTCTCTGTGCTTATTCCTGTTTAATAAAACTCGATTCACGTATCTGTACCTCTCGTCTTGAAAGTCACGTTAGGATAGAATGCTTCACAGAAAAATTTCTCATAGTATCAGATGTCTTCTCTACTTGGTCGGAACAGCCAAGCAAAAAAAGAAAATAAATGTAGGCTGGTGGGATAAAATATTAAGTGTTCATTGTACATGCTTTCATACAGTCGCTTATTGTGATTTAAGTAGGACAGGAAGATCCTGAACATTATCTGTTCTCTCTGATGTGCATTCCACTGATATGTGGTGTGTTGATGTAGAGCAGGCTTGAACTTGGAGAGTTCAGCTGCAGAATGTTGTTGGAAGGCTTTTGTCTGGCAAACCTTCCATCAGAGGTCAGACTGAAGACTACAAGATATAACCTTGAAGCCTGCTACAAGTTTTTTTCTTGGTTTCTTTTTTATTTCTTTGGAAGTTGGGGAAAAAATAAAAATGAGCAGTGGAAACTTTTCCCATCCTAACTTGCTGAAATTGGACTGGGACTTATCTTCAAACTTTTCCATAATGCTTGAATGTGCAATATCTGAATGGCATAATTCAAATGACAGTGCTCAGTAGAAAAAAAAAAAAAAGCACGAATGAGTAAAGGTTTTAAAATTAACTTTATAAATAAAATTCTTGACTCCAAAAGCAGGAACAAGTTGGTTTAATACATTCACTGATAGTTGTTTTTGTGCAAATATTTTTGAATTCTGTGATTAGTATCATGAGCTAGAATTGCTGTGATTAGATGAGAAAGGAAAAAGCCAAGGACTGATGATTACGGCCTTATTTTCTGTTAATATGCATCTTTCCTGAAGAACATCACAGAGGATTGGTTTTAGGGAAAGTGCGTAGTTTCTTCCCCTCCATAAGATGGACATCTTTGTGGGGCTGGCTTTGAGTGGAAGCAGTATGTAGAATGCTACAGCCTTCTGGAAAGATCAGACACGACAGTGGTATAGAACAAATAAGATGGGTCAGAAACAAGCTCCTCCCTGCGTGGTCACAGAGTTCGTTGTGCGAAGTACTGACCCTGTTCTGTGCAACATCAGCATGTCTCATGTTTTGAGTGTGTTGTTTGGTTGTTTTTTTTTTGCATGGGTATGAGAGGCATCACAGTTTCAGGCATCACATGGAGGAGCAGCCTGACAGATCCAATCCTTTGTGGGATTGGGAAATGTGATTGAGAGGTCCCTTCCCCATGAGTCCCATGGATCTTGGGGTCTTAAAGACCTTATCTGCCACTTTCTGTGCAGATTCACAGATACTGCCTCCCCAGGGGATGTTGTTAAGGAAATTGAGCTTCTGCATAGCACATTGTCATCTAGGAAACACAAATGGGTTGATACCCATATGTTTCTCAAATGGGATATTTTCAGTGTAGCTATCACTTGCACTGAACGTCAGTAAACCACGCTTTGTAGCATATGGGGAAGAATTTCTAATGCATGTGAGAGGTTGAAGCCTAAAAACTGTTTTTTGGAAAAATAACATTTGATGGCTGTTGCCATGAAGACAAATTTGGGCTTTCTAAGTGTCTTGATATGAATATTTCTTCCGAGGGCAGACGGTTGTGCAGTGCACCGATTGTCTTCAGGAGACTTGCTGGCCTCATCTGTTAAATGTCATCTGGAAAATAGGGCATTCCCTTTAAGGGAATGATTAAATAGGGACACTGCCTCAGGGGGTGGTTTTCTGCACATTTATATAGTGACTGATAAAACCATACGGGTCTTGTAAGTCTATTCTAATTGAATCAGCTTTTATTGAAAGATGGAATTGCTAGAAATGCACTGAATGGATGAATTCCAAGTAAATTATTCGCATGGTAAAACAGCTAGGAATTTGAAAGTGCTGGAAATCTGAGCTGTCTGAAAGTTAGAACTCAAATATATCTAGTATATGTAGATATTGCATTGTACTCTGCAGTACACAGATGGATCTGCATTATGTTTTCCAGTGCAGACCACTAGTTCCATTGTTTACATGGTCATAATTATGCATTTGTCTTATTTGTAGAGACAGTGTTCTGCGATGTTAACACTAGGATATGTCAGAAGCAATGGTAATGAGAAAAAATAATTTGGGGCAACAAATTATCACGTTGAAGATGCATTTAATCATGGACTGCTTCAGTGTTGAAATAAACACTGGTTTCTCACAAGATGACTTGGTGTGGTGATTAGCACAAGCATATTCCTGTGGCACAGCAAGCTAAACATCTTTTAATCTGATGGTCTGTATTCTGCAAATAGCTTAATAGAGTACTGATGACTTGAGGGTGAGCTGATCTGTGTCAGTCCAAGGGCCTCTTCTGCTAGTAGTGTAGTTTAATTTCTAGCAACTATTGTATCTGCAGTACAGGAAACAGCTATAGGAAATACTTTTTGCTTTTCATAATGTGATTTTTAACTGCTGAAAATGTAAAGTGGCATCATTACATGCACTGCTAGCTTCTGCATAGACCACAGGTAGTGTTATCTAATTGGCCGTAATGTTTGCAGTGCTGCTCAGCATACACAATATTTCTGGTGCTTTGCCTTTTGTTTTGAATGATACTTCCAATTCATTTATGCAGCAATGAATCCTCTCCCATCCCCTTCTTGGCAGTAGGTGGTAAGTTGTCATCTGCACATGCTTGATTATGGAAAACTCCAGTGGCAGTGAGATTTGTTCTGGGTTTTTAGTGAAGTTGAAAAGGTAGTTTCCTTACTTCTGGAATATTGTGTAGTCAAGTATTTCGGGAGGACTTGGAAGCTCTTGTGGCCCAAAGTTCTGTTCAAAGAGCTTGCGGATGGTCAAGTAAAAGATAAATGTGACTCATAAGGTAAATTTTTCCTGTGTATTCAACCTAGAAAAATTCAAATGTTAGTTGGAAAATTGCCTAGTGGAAGAAAATAAAGCCTCAACACTTTGTAGCTACTAATTTGTGAGGATGCAGAAGAATGTATTAAAAGCTGGCCTGTGTTTTGTATATGGAAATGTGCAGCAGTTCTGTTTAGTTATTTGGGAATGAGTTTTTTGTGTTTGACAGGAACAAGTCAGTACTCCCCTTCTGAAAAATATATCAGGATATACTGCTTTAAATGTTCAGTGTCAAAGCAGTACTTGAAAAATTAATTGTCTTATTGAGGCACAAGAGATCAATAAAGAACATAAAGTTAGTGACCATTTTTCATCTCATCTGCACTGCCAGACTGTGTGTCCTTACACCTTGCTGATACGGCTTGTGCGTAAGCTGGAGTAAATGGCTTAAAATACAAGGCTGAAAGCTTCCACTTTCTCACTTGAAGGTTTTGAAGATTCTACCGTTCGGTATGTGTTAAATGCAGTTCAACTGTTATTGATTTTCTGTGTTATTACATAAGGACAGTTACTGCAATGACGTAATGCATGTTTGTATGTTTTGGTTCTATTGATTTCTGTATGTATTACAGGGAACCTAAGTAAGAGCAAGTTATGACACTAAATTTAATTTAGATCCATTTATTCCATGGAAAAATGACAAAGCCATTGGAAACTCAAAGGGTGTAGATGCAAGAATCTCTAGCCACACTGTAACATGTTTTGCAGAAACTCTTCTGAAAAGTGAAAACATGCTGTGCTGGAAGTGCTGAAGTTCATTACCTGATATTTGCAGTGTAGCTGGTTATTGCTGTACGAGGGTGGATGGAGGAGTACAACTGAATTACAGAGAATTCAGCAGCTGGTGGGAAGAAAGGTAGTTTATTTCTTAGTACCTCCCGCTTCAGAATGGTGCTGTATTACTTGCTACAGAAAACCGGATTCTGAAATATATGTGTATCTCCTTTTGGAGACATTTAGACTTTCTGGCGCCTGAAACTGCATCATTGGTCTGTGATAGAAAGGTCACATTCCAAAGTTGCTGGTTGTAACCTGTCTTGTGATCTTCAGAGTTAAGAAAAGCTTTCTGAGCTCTGTTATAAAGTTACAGTTAGAATGTTGCATAATTAATACCACTTTGAAAAGGGGCAGGAAGTTTGTCTGTTACTGTCATATTGCTACAGTATTTAACTATGGATGTGCTCTCTAGAAATTGCTTAAACTGATGCTATAAGAATCGCTCAAGACATTCAATACTATGTGAAAATATTCCCCTGATAATGTGCATTACAGGAGCACTTTTTCACCTAGCAAATTTACCTGAAACCACTTTCTCATATCCTCCCTTTTGTCTACTTGTTTGAAGAGTTGTTTACTGTAAAATGACAGTAGAGGCATCTTCCAGCTGACTCCGGCTTGCCCTGCTTGCATCTGCTTGCCCCAGAGGTTAGGAATAACTTTTAATTTTTAAAGTAATTACTCTAATTACTATGTTAAGATATATCTGAGAATTTGAACCTGAGTATAGAAACGAGGACATGCAGGGAAGAAGATTTGACTAGGGACTAGCAAGAATATGGTGAGTAAGTAGGAAGTATGCAAAGATAAGCTTTTCTTGAGATTTCAGTAATGACTGTGAACTAGAAAAAGGGAGGTTAGAGTATTACAGTGGATATCAGATTTCTATTAGCTTCTTGAGACATTAATATTCAGGATAGATGTGAGTGGAAAATGATCTTCAAATAAATTAGAAGATATTTAAAGCCTGTACATTTGTATTGAGGAATGATTCAGTCTAGTAATGAAAGAATGGGGTAGGATTTGAATTGTTTGACTTTGTTCTCAACAAGATTTTAATACACTTGAATGTATTCTGCTTAGACTTTTGAAAGACATGTATGATACAATCAGTATGATTATCAGCAGAACAAGATTCTTACTAGGCTCTGGCCTACCCAACCATGTTGCCAACAGTAGCTTTCTGTGGTTTACAACAGCATGTTGTGAACCGAGTTTCTTAACATTGAATAGCTGCCATAATGTTTTTTTTGTTCTTGTTCAAGAAGATAAGTTATTAAGGAAAAAAAAACAACAAACAAGCTCTCTAATATTAGCTCTTCTGGAGCTTGTGTTTTATGTTTGATGACAGTTCTGGGAAGTGCTGAGAGGGCAAGCTGTAGCCTTCTGAAGTGTGTGGCGCTGTGGAATGAAAATACGTGCGGTTCTTGGTGAGCTGAGCCAACAGATCTGGTAGTGTCTTGCAAATGCATTCTAGAAACTCTTGTGGAAATGCTCTAAATTATCTGTTTTGTTGTTGTTGTTGTTTTAAGGTATTTTTTGCAGAATCGTAGTTTTGAACTAGCTGGGATTTGAGTCTTGCAACATTTTTGTGAAGTCATTTGTACAAGTGACATTTAGGAAGCGATATTTGTGCAGTGTTTGGTTAGATGTCTAATGGCAAGATTTGATATACCCCAAATTGAAAAGAGACAGAAGAGATTGAAATAATCATCACTTGGCTGGCTTTCTTTGTGTTGCCCAGAGATGAGGAAAATATGATAGAGGTTATAAAACTAAAGATGCTGAGTGATAAAGAATATTGACTACAACAGCTATGTGCAGTTCTCTGTACAAATATCTGAAATGTATTCAGGATGCTGTACCAGAAGCACTATGTCATGCGCTTTTAGTATATGAAATTGTACCTTTTCCAAGAGTGTACTGACTTATGTGATGTAAAATGTTTGCTCTTAGCAAATGGGTTACACACTGAAAAAATGGTTGTTGGAAATGGCCTCACATACCGTGTGTACAAAGCATACAGCCTGGCTGTTTCTTTACCCTGTCAGTGTCTTCATAAAGGCTGAAGCGATGAGAAGGAGAAGGCTGAACAGTCTATTCTAAGACCTGTTTTTCTTTATCAGGGATTACTCTTTTTTTCCAGTGGCAGTGTGCTACAAAATGCAGACAAGTAAAGATTTTCAGTCTACATGCTGCCAGAAGAATTAAACTCGTTATTAAATTCTAAGAGATTTGAAGACTAGAAAACCCCAGACATCTTAACAAGGCACTTCTGAAATCCTCTCTGGATGAGGGAATAGCAAAGCCTAGTGGAGGAGGAGTGCTGATAGAATGATTGAAATTAGAATTCTGTTTGAAAAAAATGTTGAGTAACATAACTCAGCTTAGTCAGAATCACAGAGAAGTCCCACAGTAGCAGATGGAAAGGAGATTATCAGGTCTGCAAGGCACTGGAGAGAGAGAGAGGGAGAGAGGAATGGAGTTGTTTTCATAGTGATGTCAATCTAGAGTAGCTTCTAGGTGAACAAATACACAAAAGTCTTGTACTTTTGATAAGAAGTGAAGAATTTTAAATTTGTTGGAGGGTAAACCTAGAAGAGTTCGACAGCGGCCTCGAAAAGCTTGTGTTTCCAAAAGGGAGACAGACCCCTGGAAGGGGGTAAGTGGAAGGGAGGACAGTGAGATACAATTAAAGTAGGAGTAGTAGTTTCTCTGTGCTTCTGCTGATAAATAGTTGCAGAGTTAGCAGTACTGTTCTCCCATGATGGAATATTGTGAGGGCTAATATATTAAAGATTGAGACTCTCTGATTGCAGTGAATGTCAACGGAGATGGATGGCTGTGACGGTAGAGAGTTCATTCTAAAGGATGATCCATGGGACGTGTTTTATATGGAATTCACAGGACAGCAGATCTGTCAAAGGAAGAAACAAGTGATGTGATTATAGGCAAATGAAAGAAAAGCTTCTGTGACTAAAGCAAATATGAGTGCTTGAACAAACATTTTTGGCTATCCATGTTATCTGAATTAAAGTACGACAAAGATGAATTTGAATAAGCTTGTAAATCCAGCATAAGATGGAAGGAAAAATAAAAGGATTATTAATCAGATAGAAAGTGGAGGTATTGTCATGATGATGCTATTATAGCCATATTTCTTTGTAATTGGCAGAAATGAGTAGCTTGGGAAAGGCTGTTTTTCAAAATGGTCTTCCTTCACAAGTAGTAAGAAAGAACTGTTGGACTTCTGTTTATAGCTGATGAATTTTAGGTATTTTTTTCTAGAAGCTGGCAGAGCTTTTTCCATTATGCTTTACCTGAAGATATTTCATTGAGAACTCCTGACTTTACTTCTAGAGTTCCTGTTACCTTTGTCAGAACTATGACAAGCTTTCTGGGCTTTAATCTGGGCTTAATGCATCAGCATACCTATGCTGCATCTTTTAGAACAAACTCCAAGACTTTTCCAAGAAGACATCATAAAGAGAATGTGTGTGTAGTGTGTGTAGTGGCCAAAGCATTTATTTCCTGTGCTGGTCCCATTCTGTTACCATTCAGCATTGCAGGAGTTTGACTAAAGATGACTGGTTTAAGTGGATTAGTTACTGCTTGTAAGGCCTTTTGGCAATAATTTATTCTTGAAAATCTCTGGGGGATGAAATTCAGGGCATTAATTGACTAAGGATACTGGTTTCCAAGCCAGTTCTATTGTGCCTTGCTGGTGAGGCAGAGCAGATTGCAGAACTGTGCATGAAGCTGATGTCCAGAAACATGTTGGATTTCTGGCTTGAGTCTTTTTGGTAAGAGCTGTCAGGCAGGCTGTGACCAAGAGGCAAGTGACCTGGAAATTCTCTTCAACTTGAAAGCCCACGTCCAGTCCTCCCGAATTACCTGAAAGTGAAGAATATTTTGTTCTTGAAGAATAATGTGGATTTTTCATTTTTTGAGGACAGGATTCTGTGACCAGGGGCTAGGAAAAATCAGTAAGGATTCTTGCTCCAGATACTTCTAAGCTTTCTTTCTTGAGGGATGAATCTGCTGTCTCGAACAAAAGGTCAGAGCCTCCCTGAAGGGAAGGGAAGTTCAGATAAATGGTACTGCTTAGGAATTAGGGGTATCTTGAAATGAAACCTCTTTAAGTCTCTGAAACATGCCTTTTGAAAAATTTGTTTATTTATTTTAAAAAGTAAAGATATTTTCTAGCAGGGGAACGAAGAGAAAATTATAGGAAGTATAGAATGCCATGTAGAAATTCTACATGAAAACAGATGAGAGCTTAGAAGAAAAACCACAGGCTTTGTTTTGCTCAGGAGTGAAACATATCCTGGGAATAAAAATGTGGTAGTAGATATTCCTGGTAAATCTGAAAACTCAAATTCTTCTGTTGAATAAATGATTCTTGGTGTACAGCAGTTATCTGTTCTGTGTGGTGGCATGAACATCTCATCTGTCCGTGAACCAAACACTGAGCTCTACTATAGTGGGCAGCTACAACACAACATCCTGCTGTAGGAATAGCACTTCAGAGGCAACTTTTTCTGATATCTAGGATGGGTTAAGATGTGAAGAGCTTTATAGGAAAGCAGGGAGTAAGATGAATTTGAAAGCTGAATTCTATTATCAGACAAATAAAACTGAGCTAGAATATTGCTGAAGTTGTTAGAGGAAAAATGTGGAGAGTAAACTGACCAAGGCTCAGCAGCAGACAAATGCCTGGTTTAATGTGTGATATTCTAAAAACCTATAGGTATGTTGTGCACATGGCACTTTTGCTTTACAAAATAGATAATTTGCAACTTGGGTCCAAAAAAGCTTCCAGCAAGGGCTTTTTGTCTGATTTGGAACCAGGAGAAGGATGGATCTGAGAAGAGGAGAGAGAATGAAAAGACCATATTAGTATGGATCCTGGTCATCTGTTGAAGGCCATCTTTCAGCTTGATTGAAAGCTGAGGTTGGCAGCATTTCCAAAATTCCATTCTGTTAATATTGAGAATTAAAACTTCTAATAGATTTGTAGTTGTAAAATATGCAAAGCATAGGAGATACAGCTTCGAGAAAGAGTGTGCATTTGAATGTGTTCTGTATGATATATTCTTCAGAATACCTGAACTCTCTAAAGGTATATTATAGATGTTAGAGCACTTCTTCCACACTGGGTTGGCAAAGTATACAAGTACAACAGTGAGATTACATCATCTAACTTTCCACATGAAAATTTCTAAGTTCTGAAATCTGTGGGTATTGGGAGAATAGTTCTATGCGAACTAGTTCAAGTCCATCATGACTTACACTGAATCAAAGCTGTTCTGTTGGACTTTTGATGTCTGCACTGTGCTGCTTGGCAGTTTAATTTGGTGGGCTCTGTTTGTTCAGGTTGTGCAGCACCAAATGGAAGAATCTTCACCTAGCCCTGCAGCCAGGGCTGCATGGGAGCTGCTAGAGACCCAGGTAGATATGGGGTTGGTTAATGGAAAAACTGTCACAATTTGTCCACTCTAGAGCTACTTTGAGAAGCATCTCAGGTCTGTCGGAATTGGAGTTGTGCTGTGAGTAGTGCCAGAGACTGCTTTATGGACTCACAGTGGCTATAGAAGCAGCGCTGTGCAAGTGTGCTTGTGCTCTGACTGAAATAAATCTGTAGAATCATAGAATAACCTGAGTTGGAAGGGACCTACAAGGATCGAGTCCAACAGCTGTCTCCACCCAGGACGACCCAAAAATCAAATCCTGTATCTGAGAGCATTGCCCAAATGTTCCTTAAATTCCAGCAGCTAAGTTCCATCCCCACTGCCCTGGGGACCCTGCTCCAGGACAACCTTCTGGTGTAGAACCTTTCCCTAACCCCCAGCTGCCCTCCCCTGGCACAGCTCCGTGCTGTTCCATCTGGCCCTGTCGCTGTCACACAGAGCAGAGCTCAGCGCTGCCCCTCTGCTCCCTGTGAGTCGCCATCAGGCCTCCCCTCAGCTCCTCTGCTCTGGGCTGAGCAAAGCCAGGGACCTCAGCCACATACATCTTGCCCTTTGGAACCTTCACCACCTCTATAGCTCTCCTTTAGATCCTCGCTAATGGCTTTATGTTATTCTTATATTGTGGTACCCCAGACAGCACAAAGTGCTTGAGATTGCACAGACCCCGAGATACTTCAGCATTAAACCAGCATTGTCCTGTTGCATGTTTGATGTACAACCTAGATGACTTAGAGTTTACTGTACTCTGCTGCAGAAGTTATGATATTATATAGAGCTATTGTTCAATTAGTTTTCAAAGCTGGCCTGCTTTGCTGCACTTGGACCAAGTTGCTCACCATTTACAGAGGGTCAGCATTCTTTTTACACAGGTTATTGATGGCTATCAGGTGAGAGAGATTAAAGAAGATGTCCCAAAGGATTTACAAGCGGTGAGGCATTGTGTTGCACCCTGGGAAAGGAAATGACTTGGGGCAAGAGTTTTAGATATGATGTGGGTCTGATGTGCTGCATGTGTTTTTGGATGAACACTTTTCATCTCTAGGCATGTGAACTTTATGTTATAAAGCACTGTGGGTTTTTTTCTGCTTTGTTTTTCTTTTGAGTATGCCAACAGCAGAAATTAGCCCATCCTTCATATTGTTAAGTATTTCCTGCCTTTGGGAGAATTCGTGTTGAATGCATTTCTGTACAGAAATCCTAAAGAGGCAATTCTCTGCAGTTTCTGTGAATGCATCACCTAAAACAGCAGCAAAATCAAATCCTGTAAAATGAAATGAAGTCACCATGAAGTTCACCTCGGTTGGAAAGGACTGTTAGCTCTCAGCGTTTTGTAACAGTGTATGCCTGTGTTGATGAGTGTTCCACATATAACAACCAAAGTGAATTATTAAATAAAAATGCACCATTTTGAGAGGCTGACTGTGTATCTAAACAAACAAGATGTATTTATGAACGCCTTTGCCTGCGGTTTTGGATTGTTCACTTGTGAAGTTGTCCCATTGGGAGAGGCAAAAATGTGATAATCTTAATGTATAAGTATATAGAGCTTCTTTATGAAAGCTGGTTAGCTCAGTTGCTCTTGAACATGCTCAAAAAGCAAATTACCATAAATGTGTTGATAGTTTAAAAGGCAGACTTAGCACTTAGCCGTAGCAGCCTATTACAAGGAGCCTTAACTGATTTTGAAATCCAGTAATTGAAATTGTTGTATTTTGGCAAATTATCAAAATCAATTTCCTTTCACAGGAATAGATTTTCATATATTTGACTTCTCTGCAAGAAACCTTTCCTCAGTGTAAGTTTTTTCATGTTTGAATGACATGGTTCAGCTGCAGCTCAATCACAAACAGTTCTAGTGGTTTGAAATTCATTGAGTGGTGAGGTTACTTTCTGAAGCCTGAGTGCCTTGCAGTGCTCAGCTGCAGTTCAGTGGCCCCTCTTTGAGTACCTAGGGAAGGGGAGGGGAGGGAATGAGCCTTAAAAGACTAAATCACTGTTGAGAGATGTGAATTTGTTCTTTTTCTTAGTTTTTTTTTCTTTTTTAATTGTGATTTTTTTTGTCTTAGTTGACCTCTGTTCCTTGTGGCAAAGATCTTTTTAATTCTTTTTTCTCCCTGTATCGTTTTATGGTACTAGGCACTAGATAAACAAACTTCTATACTGAATTTCCCATCTGTACTCTAACAGAAATATTTTATGTAGGTTGCTCTCAAAGTAATGCCTTCTATTTATTTCCATGGAAAGTGCAATGGATACAAAGTGCACAGTAACACTACTTGGTAGAGCAAATCCTCAGCTATAAAATGCTGTTTTTCAATATAGTCGTTACCATTTTTTTTAGCTATGTGTTTTTGCCATAATGAACAAGAGTCTGCATACTGCGCTCATAAAAATCTGCATGGCTATCTGGAACATGGCTCGTCTTTCACATCACTGTTGCCCCTGCTGAAACGCACAACCTACCACCTCACTGTGCTCACATCCACTGGTTGGTCTCCATAAACATTCAGGAAGCCAGTGAATTTCATTGTGCTGTTTTTTCCACATTGAGGAATTCAGTGACATACTTCTGCTTCACCACACTTCCATGTCACACTCCATTCTGTCAGACTGCCCCTCAGCTGCCATCTGTCACACGGCAACAACATGCAATGAAATACTGGTAGGAATTCTACCTCTACAGCCATACCACCAACATCTGCCTCTGACTTTGTAAGCCAATATAACAAAAAGGAGGGATTACTTTCAGAGCAGCCCTCGTAATTTGCCCTCTGGAACTCAAATTATTCCAAATTGAGAACTTACGGAATAGTTTTTTTTTTTTTTTTCTCATCCCTGCTCTTTATGAAGTTTCTCTGGTCGTGGTGTTGTCCACAACACTGGGCAACAAATTTGCATCAAGAAATTCACTGCTGTCTTACTTTGGTAACTTGTCAGATTATTCCTTCAGGTAACTACAGTATTGGTGTGATTGTCACCTGGCCATCACGAGAAGTCGTGATTCACTCATCCATTTCCTGGAGCATTCTTTCAATCAAGAGAGATGATAATTTTGTTTCTATTTCACAAGTGTTTTCCACCTGAAATGATAAGTTTGTGCATCAACTTCACCTCTGTTCTTCCTATTTTCTTACGAATTGCTGTGACAAAGTTGAAACAGTTCTGAGGCAAATTTTCATGAAAATATCCTATGTGCTCACTTGTTACAGCCCGTTGAGTCACTTCAGTGATTTTGGTCTCAGTACAGTGGGTGTTTTTCAAGGTACCACTTACAGTACTCAGCTTTAGTCACCTGAAAAGCATACACGCATGTTTGCTAGCTGATATAAGCTGGGTTTTTGTTAGTAAGTAATCCATTGCTCATCTTTTTCTCTGTGAGTTAGTGTGGACTTAGTTCATGAGTAGGTATTTAGTTGAATTCTAAGAACTAGAAGGTTTCATGTCAGGTTAGAATTTTCATGTTCAAGAAACCTGTGTTGTGTGTCCTGATAGAATGTGGCCAGATGCTTCTGATGCCAGCTTTTATAGTATATGTGTTCTGACAGCTGTATTCTATTAGTATGGCTGTACATGTTTTTTGTTTGTTTGTTTGTTTGTTTTTCTGTGAAGAATACACAACAGGATTTGTCATTACCTTCAGGGAATTTGTTAAAACACTGTAAGGCCAACAGTGAGTTTAGCTGTGATACCTGAAAGGTCATCTTTTTCCTTTTTGAGACATGGATTGTGTGCTTCAGTACTGCAGTACACTTAAAATGTACTCCCTCTTCATTTAAGGGGACTGGCAGCAGGTGATGAAGTATTCTTCCAGAAGGCTTCATGGTTTGGAGCTCGTTCCATGCAAGTCTGGATACAGCACTTAGGAGAACACATTGTAAATTCTTGTCTCCAAAAGCTTAAAAAAAGCTCAACTGTTGTATTTATTGATAATGCAAGTGAATCAAAAGGCCACAACAGGTTTAATTTTGATATACTATTTTAATGAAATGCTCTCAGAGAAAGATATATAGATATATATGTATACGTATATATCATTTTGGTGGTGGTGGTGTTTTAATTTTTTGTGTTGAGGGTTAATGCTACTAACTGCTGTATAGAAAGTTTTAGCCTCTTGTTGTAAAGCCTAAGCTTTATGTGTATATACATATGTTCTATGTATATGTGCACACAGGAAACCTCGACCCGTCTCTCAGCTGGTTGCACAGCAGGTTCCTCAGCAATTCGTGCCCCCTACACAGTCAAAGAAAGAGAAAAAAGACAAAGTAGAAAAGGACAAAAGTGAAAAGGAAACAACTAGCAAAAAGAACAGTCATAAGAAAACCAGGTAAAAACTTTAGCAACTCTTGCTGTATTGGTAAAACATAATTAGAAAAGCAAATATGAAAAAAATGTTCTGTGATTTTACTGCTTTGTGAGTCCTGTGGCATACTCTTTCAACAGTAATGCTAAATGTTTGAAGTTCTGTTGTTGTAGGATGCCTATTATGCACAATGAAAAGTTGCAGTTTGTTGTTTTAACCAGAAGATGGAGACCGGCTGAATTTAGAAAGAGTTGGATATTTTTGTTAAGGGATTCAACTGCTTTTTTTTCACACCACATAAAATGGTAGATATGCAAAACATGATTGCTAGGCTCAGGAGAAGAGAGGGAACTGGAGGGACTAATTATCATGCAGAATATTGCTGAGAGAGGCAGGAGGAGTGGAGAAGAAATGGGGGTAAAAAGAGACAGGGAAGAGAGATGGAGGGAGAGAATGTATCTCATTACAGGAGAGTGGGAAGGTGACATAGTTACAAAGAGATTTTGAACTAGGGTAGAAATTAATGTGGCAGGGTAAGATATGTATGTTACCTAGCGATAAAAATCCCAGTGCTATTTGGGATGCTGAATGAAAGTTTTGGACTCTTGGAATGGAAGTCATGACACATTACAGTACAAGCAAGCCATTGTAAAAGCCTCATTCTTGACCAGAAGAAAGCTCTGAAACAAAGGCAGCAAATCCAGCCTCCAAACCATCACTGCCTAAGCATAACATTATTGCAGCAGAAATGTGGTGCCAGAAAGCTCAGCAGTAAACAAGACATGTAGTCTAATCAAAAGTGGGAGGAACTATTGATTTCTTTTGGAAGCATTCCAGAATAGTCCAGCCAAGGAAGATCCTTTGGGATTAGTTTTGCAGAGAAGTAGCAGATGCTTCTCTTGTGCTTGAAATAGGATCATCAGGATCAGAAGCTGGGAGAGATTTTGAGTCAGGAGAGTACAGGCTTTAAAATAGTTACAGTTAGGATTAATGAGACTGAGATGTTCCAGCAGGAAGAATGCATTTACATTTTTCTCTAATACTCAGATGTACTGTCTGTCTTACCACATGCAGTTGAAGCACTTCAGTTAAAAAGTACCTGAAGTTAAAATAGTAAATATTTATGAAGCTAATTAAATATTATAAATGGAAATAATCATTATTGGATTGCAGTAGTACATTAAAAATGCAAAAGAGAGGCAGGGAAGAAGAGCAAACACTTAAAAAAAAAAAAAAATCTTGGATGAAATACTGGTATTGAGATTTGCATTAAGGATGGCTATTGGAAAAAATACTTAAGCACTTCAAACAATTTTTCACAGATTTGATTCACTGGATACAAATGCTTAGTTAGTTTAAGCAGATTCCTTCAATATCCTCTTGGGAACGAGGATATTCTTTTCTCATTGCCTGAAAACTTGTATATTATTGCTGGAAACAATCATAAAATCTGAATGCACAGTGAATATGATTAACAAGCTTCAGGCACACCACTTATGCAGGTTGATAATGCTGAACTTTTCTCTGTTCGCATGCTATAGAGCAGCAGCTTTTCAGTTCTTTTAGATTCTTCAGCTGCACTACTTCAGCCCCAAGGGAACAAGATGTCAAATTCTTGTTCTATTCTAGCAGAGGAAAAGCAGGAGGTGTTTCAGCTGAAGTGGCTGGGAACCAATTCTACTTCAAACAAAGTCAGATGATAGGGTAAAGGTTAGGACTTTGCTGTTAGCACACCTGCTAACATATGATGTCATATGAATTTATTTCATTGCAGCTTGAGCTGGTGAAAGCTGTGGAGTCAGTTAAGTGCACAAAGATATGCCATTCAAAATTGCTTGTATAAATTCACCTGTCTCATGACAGTTTGCCATGGTAGTCGAAGGAAAATTCTGAATTTAAAGTCCTTTATGCTCATCACTAGCAAAAATGTGATGGCAGAATATCACTCAGTGTTCTTTTATGATTCTTCATGTTGTGAAAATCAAACAAATGAAAGAATAGATGAAGAGACTTAATTTATCTGTGCTATATGATTACTGAGCTCTTTGCATATCTTAAATCACAGCATGTGTTAGGGATGCCAGAATTATTCTGTGAAGGGCAATATAAATACTGCACTAGCAGTCTTATTGAGATTTTTAAATGAAATACAACTGCTGCACTTCTGTGTGGAATTTGTAGCTAAAACTGCATTGTTGAAATTCAGAAGGCACAGGTGAGCTTTTTAGACACCAACATCCTCATTAGTGAACACCATTTGCTACCTAGAATTGTTGCTTAAGGTGGCTGCAGGGATACATCCTTTCCTAGGTCAGATTTATAACTTCTAGCCACAGTAATGAAAATCACAATTAAATAATAATTTAAATAAAAATAAGTTGCACATGTGAAGGTTTGTTTTGTCACACAGTTAAAATATTCACGCGATAAGTTTTCACATAATCTTAGTTGAAGGTGGAAAAGGTGTTATTGTCACCTATTTTTAAACTTGTGGGCAATACTCTATCATAAACACTTGTGCTACTTGTGCTGTCATCTTATGTACTACATGTTCCACAAAGCAGTATTATGCAGATGTTACCTGCATGTTCCCAGAGCTCCTAGTAAGAAGGAGAAAGACAAGAGAATGAGATGGTGTGTGTGTTTCTAACGTGATTCATTATGCTTTCTTTAGGCCACGATTGAAAAATGTGGATCGAAGTAGTGCCCAGCATTTGGAAGTTACCGTTGGAGATCTGACGGTCATAATTACAGACTTTAAGGAGAAAACTAAGTCACCACCTGCTTCCAGTGCTGCTTCTGCAGATCAACACAGTCAGAGCGGCTCTAGCTCTGATAACACAGAGAGGGGAATGTCCAGGTCATCTTCACCCAGAGGAGAAGCGTCGTCACTGAACGGGGAATCTCATTAAAGTTTATTTCCTCCAGTTTCTTTAGTCTCTTCTCTTTACAACATGCAAATACGTAACTTCTGCCACCTGTTGCCACATTTTCATGACAGATTATCCATGCACAATTGGTATGTTTACTGAAACATAATTTATGCAGTTTAGAAAGAAGAAAAAAATTGCAGTGGTAGAAATAATTTAAATGCAATCTAAAAATGCTTACGAAGCATTTTCAGACCAACTGTTTAATCTTTGTGTGTAAAGGTGCCATGAAAATGTGGTTTGAATGTTCATACACAGTGTTACTGGTAAGTCCATCTTCACTTTTAGTTTAGTGAATTCTAACAACTCTTGGAGTCTCTACTATTGGCATGTACTGAATTTAAATTTTTATAACATAGTTCAAGCTGCCTAAATATGTATTATCTGAAAATTGTGAAACATAGTTATATGTATGCAAGTCAAAGATCAACTTAATCAACTATTGCTGCAACAGAATTTTCGTAATAATTATCTTAAAAACACCTGCTGGTACTTGGTGTGGTTAAATAGGAAAATGTTATTAAATAAAACATTTGTATGAATTTTTGCCAATGTTTGACACATTTTACTAGATTACTGTTAATGAATTATGTTAATGGTTTTACCAATATTTTTTCACACTTAAAACACTTATTGAAATGTTTACAAGCAAATACAAAAAAAAAAAGTAAATCCATTCTAGACATCAATTGGTTAACTCTACAATTCAGGAAAACTCACTGTCACTATACACTGGTATTCTACGTTTAACCTCACATGACAGCATTTGGCAAAACTAACATTGGGAAACACAAAAGTTTGGTAAAGCTTTAAAAATTACTGAAGTACAGTTTTTGTTTCTGCTTAGTGCTGTTCCCTTGCCCCAGATTTACTTAGTGTCATATAATCAGTTACCATTTCATTACAGAAATACCAGATGTTGCACAAGAATAAGGAAATAACAATACTATTACTATTTTTTTTTTTTAATTTTGGATCAACCTCTTTTTATTTTGATTTGGCCTATTAGAAAATATTATGTCATAAATGATGTGTAAAAACCCCACAGTATCCTACTTTATGGCATAAACTGTCAATATTTTATGCACTTAGCAATATACTGATACAGAGCAGAACTATTTACAGTCCCATCTGGTATTATGTAAAATTACCAATAAAATATTTTTGTGAATACAGATTTTTGCATTTTTGTTTACAGCCAATAAGTGTTTTGATATACACACATCCAATCCATGTATAGATTGAAATTATATATTTGGTTGAGTACAAAAGTCCATTTAGCTCCTTTCAGTGAGATGGTCCACTTACACTCCTGTGATTCTTTTACTTTCTTTTCTTTTCTTTTCTTTCCTTTTTTTTTTTTTTTTTTTTTTTTTTTTTTTTTTTTTTTTTTTTTGCATTCAAAATACATAAGTTTAAGCCAATGTAAAAGTTGAATGGACCTTTTTGGTAGTGAATCCTAAATTATTCCCAACATGTGGTACATCTTCATAACAGCTAAAAGAATGGATTTTTGTAGCCCCTGACAATTGTGATGTTTGGTGGTTTCTTGTAGTAATGTATTTTTCTGTTTTTAATGCAGTACTTCTACAGGCACAATAGTACTGTTCTATTTTGTAAGATGCTAGTTGTGAAATACAGTTAGTTGCATAAAATGAAAGTCTGATGTGATATCTGAGAACATACATACCTCATTCCTTGGTGTTGCTATTTAAACTTTTTAGACATCAAATGTTAATTATAGGCTATTTCAGGTAGATAACTACTGACCTGTTTATTATGTATTCTGCTTTATCTTACTAAATAGGATGTCTGTTCATTGCAGTTACTTGGCCAAATCTTAGTATCTGTAAAAAAAAAAAAAAAGAAAGAAAAAAAAAAAAAAAAAAAGAAAGAAAAAGAAAAAATGAAGAAAAAAAAAAGCATTTCAAGATTCTTAAATGTTTTTGGGGCTGGGCTGTTGTTCTGAATAACATATACTAGTTTTTAGGAAAAAAAAATACATGCTTCTCAAATTTATTTTTTTATGTTTTATTTTTAGGTGGGAGTATACTGGTGTAATGGATTACAAGAGAGCTGAAACTGTTTAAGCAGTGTAATGGTAGAATCACATAGCAAGATGTGTCATGAAATGTGTTTCTGGTTTAAATTGTAATGAATGCTAACACATTTCAGTATTCCTTGCAAACTAATAATAATCTATTACCAGTAGTTCACTAAGTGGGATATTTATTTTCATTTAACATTATGTGAATAGACCACCCAGCACTACCAACAAGGGGTCTCTTTGTATCTTCAGAAATAAGTAGCCATTTGGTTTGGAAGTAAGGGAGGATGGAGGGGACTTCAGTACGTTTCAACTGTCTCTAGAGAATAATCTCATGAATGTGGTACAAGTATAGTTATAGTCAAAAAGAATGCAGAAAAGTCTTATGGAAATTGCTGTTCTTCATGGAATAAGAACAGAAAAGCAATTTCTGACTACAGATATAACAGATAAAAGGCAGGACAGGTAGGATCTAAAATTTGAGCTGTGGTGGTTCTAACTGAAATACTGTATAGCCAGTGTTTACGTTGGCAATGATACCTGCTTTGGCATTAAACAAAGTTAAGATAATTTTTGTCTGTTTGTGATTAAAGGGATGTGACAATACTGACAGCACAGTAGACAAATTCTAAGTAGAATATGGCAATTTGTTCATAATGTTCTAATTTAAATGAACTTCATTTTCATAATTTCTAAGTAATTTTGACTTGCAGTAATCCTAAGATTTTTTTTAAGTGTAAATATATTTAAAAGCATCTTTACTCCATTTATGAAAAGTGAAAATTTAATGTTGTAATGTATTTTGATTAGCTATTTTACTCTGTGACTGTTCTCTCCATAAGAATTGTTGTTTGTAAAAATCTGTATATGCCCCAGTCTTCAACAGCCATACATTCTGGGTTGCTTATGAGGTGATGATGCAACAAAGGCGAGCGTGATAATATTCCATGTAAATGAGTTCCTTTATGTGCTGATTGTCTGGCTTCAGTAAGGAAAAGGGGAAGGAAATGGGGGAAAATGGCCTATAATTAATTCACTGCTAAAGTGTATAACAGTTTGGTCCTTTATCTTCCTAACTTTACCGCTAGCTGTAGGTGGTGTAAGGAAAAGATCCACTGTTAGTAGACAGATCTTTTCATTTCTTCTCAAGTTATGTTTGCATCTCGGAAAGGAACAAAACTTGTTCTGCTTAGTTAGCAGGTTCAAGTATGCTATATGAAGTCTTGATTCTAACAGCAGTTAAAACAAAACTAAACAAAGAGAACCCTTCACCTCTCAAAGATTCTCAGTATTAAGTCTCTAAATTAAGCCTGAAGTTTTAAATTGAAGTTTAAAACTGTTTAAAGCTTCTCCATATATTTCCTGTTTTGTAGCAGATTGCAAAATCTCAAAAAATGTTTGGGGGTTATAATCTCTTCACTTCTTAAAATACGATGGATAGGAGATTTTTCAGTAGCCATGTAAGACAATACTTTTTATGATTTGTTTCCACAAGTTCTTTACAGTGGTCAGGCAAGTCTTCTCGACTAGATATGCATATGGCTCTGCATCTTCTGTTCTCTGGTTTTTCTCTCTCCTGTCTCAAAAGCACGATGGTTTTGAGTTGCTGATTGACTACTGCTTTGTTACACAGGAGGAATTCGGCACTGAATTGTCTATTGTGTTCTTCCATGTACATCCAGCATTCTTTAACCGTATCTGCGTCTTTCTCTCTGTCACATGCCTTTAGTTGACTCTGCTGCATTAGGGAGTCTTCCCTTCAGATATCAGAAACCATGTGGAAAGGGAAGTGCAGAGAGTTTCTTCTCCAGCAGCAGCAAGCACTATACTCATAAGCTTGTCCTGTGCTAACTCAGGAATAAGATAGATAAGGTAGAAAGAGAATGCTGTTTTTGGTAGTGGACCACTCGAGCATATTTTGCAAAAACATTCTTCTGTTTTAATGTTAAGATTTGGTTGTGCTGGAAATAGCATTTGAGCTTTCAAAGGTTTTTCTTGACTGAATTATGCCCCCAACTTATGACAGTGTTAGCTTAAGGAGTATAACTTCATAAATGGGCAAAACCTGTACCATAAAATCAGTCGAATTGAGGAGAGCTTTGATGATTTTCTTTAGTACTGCCAAAATTCTAACCAGGAGATGGAGATTTAAGAGATTTTTCTGACACAGATACTGAGTTTAGTTTGGTGTTAAAAAAAAAAAATTAAAAAATCATGCTTTCATACGAATTTACAGGATTTAACTATTAAAATAAAAATGTACAAGTTAATCACATATCAGTACTTCACAGAAATTATTGTAACTTCCTGTCTAGATGGATATGAATGGAGTAAATGGTGCAACAGCAAAGAATGGGTAGCAAATGGTACTATCCAACAGAAAGTGACTTGCCTTAGACTTTGTGCAGGAAGATTGTGTTGTGTCTGTGGACAAAGCCTAGGAGCCCATGTATGCCCCTTTTGCCGTTGGTTTCAAATAGTGAAAGAAAATGTATCCAACAAAATAAATTAGCTGCACATCCTAGAGTCTTATTTATGCAGGAACTGTGTACAGTTGTTGTTTGATCATATAGGTGAAAAATACCTCCCTTGTATAATACTTAATCCCTTGGAAGTTGATTTCCATCCTAATCTTGCCCCTTTTATTATGGGAAATAAATGAATGTCATCCAAAATAACTTGTTCTGTCCACTAACACAGGGAATTGTTAAGAGTAGACAGTTTAATGTGCACAAGAAGTTTTAGCTTTACTTGTAAGGAATTCAGTGTGAAAGATGAACATCAAAAGCTCCATAGCTCAAATTAGTATTCATAAGTGTAGTGTAGTCACAACTGATTGCTGTGTCATTTTGTGTTTGTAAAAGGCAAAATGATAATCTAACCTAATCACTCCTTTTTCCCCTATGTTTGAAAAGAAAATGACCATCAGAGATGATACTTTTCTGATAACACAAATTTAAAGAATTTTTCCAAGATCCTGTTTGTTTGTTTTTCTTTTCTTTTTTTTTTTGGAGGAGAGTATGGTATATCTTGATGGAGATAGGAATTTCCAAGCAAGAAATCCTTCAGTAATGTGTTTTCAGGATCTGACCCAGGTGGAAAAGATACATCTTTACTTACACCATTCTCTGTTCATAAATAGTAATAGTCAAAGTAGTCAAAGTGCTTGCAAAGTGAACAAGCTCCCTTAACGTTAAAATCTTCATTGTTGCTTGAGGCCAACTGATCTCTAATTTGCAGAGGACATATGAGAAGATAACTAAGGAAAAGAGCACGCTGATCTGTTTTTGCATAACCTGCTAACTGTGTGTTGCAATGTACCTTGTGTGAAGAAGCAAAAGTGTACTTGAACAGAAAGTATGTAAGCCAGATGGAATCTGGCTCTCTACGCCCTTCTCAAATGCACCAGTCTACTAGCTGCAAATTCTGCTGGTTCAGAGGTAGGCATGGGTGCTTGACCACTAAAGCATCAGTTAGTTAAGCCAAATCAGTGATCAGGCCAAGATTCTACTTTCTGAACATCCACTTTGGGACTACAGATATCTAAATTGTAATTGATCCGCAATCGATACACAACTGCCATCCCTGAGCATGAAATAATCTGTGTCTAGCTGATGCTTCTTTGCAGAGAATAAATCAGAATGCTTCAATGTGAAGCCCAGTTCTCTTACTGTAACAGCCTTCAGCTGTGAATTAATCTAACCAAGGAAAATCTCTTGAGATTACATGTGTTTGTCTTACCTCTGAAGGGAATGCAGAATTCTGATTCTTTCTGTCTTTATTTTTATTGAGGTACATCTACAGGGTAACTGGATGCAGTGATTTTGAAATAACAAATACGTGACATTTCTAAATAGGAAATGTACTGCTGTTCACAGTTTTTCAGCTGTATCTTGGTTTCTGTAAGACTGTCAGTGCTATGTGGAGCTTGGAGACCATCTATCAGTATTATCAGTCATCCATGTCTCTGCATTATTGACTTAGTGAAGATATTCTTGCTGAACAAACTTAGTCTAGTCCTATAGCATTCAAGCATTCTGGTGGAGGTAGCTGGCTTTCTGGGATGCCAATACTGGTCTTCATACCTATATTTCTGCAAAGGATCTGATTCTGTTGTGGGGCTTCCAAATGCAGAGGAATAAGCTAAATGCTTTCCCACTGATGGAGGTGTAACGCTGCTAGGTAACTAGATCTGAAGTATTTTTTTGCAAGGTTTGAGAAAATACTCTTGATGCTGGCTGGAGATAAGGATTCCTGGAGGAGTACATGCAGACACTGAGGACTACATTTCCTACAGAAATTGAGTAGGCAGCGTCAGTTTCTAAAATGTAAACAACTTCTAACAAAAAGCTACAACAATACCTAGAGAAGCTACTACACAATGACTTCTTTAGTACAGTGTTTTCTTCTGTGTACAGTATTGAAGGTAGGGAGTATCTCACACTTTGTACCTGTTGGTTCATTGACTTTCAGCCAAAAGACAGATACAGGTTTTTATGAATTTCATGATCATATCTCTCTTGGGTATAGATCATGTATTGAAAGGGCAGTTGTTCTGGTTAAAGAGAACAAAACAGCTTCCTTGTCTACATGTAGATACTGCAGAGTTTTAGAGGGTTTGATTCCTGGGCTACTAGAAAAGGGATAACTTTGTGTTGGAAAGGTAGTAAGGATCCAGACTAGAATGGATGTGGCTCCTGAAAAGAATTTTGTGGCTGGCAGTTCATATGGCTGTTTTCAGTGATTAACCTACATTTTAGCCAGTTAATCTTGACGTGTTAATAGGGCACCATCACAGACAGATCAAAACTACCAACAACACTGTCGGATGCTCTTAAAATTTATTAAGTGCCTTATACAGAGCATCAAAGAGGCTATGATTCAATTGGAACGAAGTTTGTTAAGAGATCTACTCTCGGATGGAGTTACAAGTTGTTGGTTGTAACGAAGGTGATGTTCCTGGTTATGAAGCTAGAATCTTATATTTTATTGCTCATACAAATACCTAATAAGAAACAGTCCAGAAATTTCAGAGGCTTTCAATTCATAAAACATGTTCTTTGGAGGAGATTTTTTTTTTCCGTTGTAGCCAGCTGTGATAGCTTGCTTGGAATATCACAGAAGTGAATAAAACTTGAGTACTTCTGGATGCTTCACACTTCTCAATTTCCCAATCAATAGTAGTACTACCTTTCTTGAGAAGGGGTACGTAAGTTGGTTTTATTCATAGGATTTATGTTTATATTATATAGTTTTTAAGGGTTTTATTGTCAGAAAAAGGGCTTGTTATTTTGAAAATAAAAATCTTACCTGCCAGGTGTCTTCCCCAAGATGAGTAAGTGCCTTTTCTGTTCTGACTCTTAGAAGTATTTACGTTGTCAGATTGAATCTGAATGTCCTGGATAAACCAAGAACTAAGTACCAAGTGTTACCAATAGTTTGAAATCCTTTCACTGAAGGAACAAGAGACAGAATGTAAGCCACTTGAATTATTTTGAGACCTGATGTTATCAGAAGTTTTATAACTGCATATGAATAGTATACTTCTAAGAACAATATAACATTTCAGGAACTTGATATTGATTAGGAAATAAATATTTATTGAAGTAAGTATATTAAATAAATATTTATTTACCAATTTAAGTAAGAGAAAATTTTACACCGTGGGGGCAACAGTCTTGCTGTGAGCAGTCCTAACTACTTAACTGAAAGTAAACTGAGGCCCTGAACTCCGACTGTGAAAGAATGCATTTGGTGAGATATTGGGACTGTGAACCTTAGGTCTACATTCTAACAGAGTAATTCTTCCCACCTAAGTTGTAACCAATTCTCAAGCAGGAAAGAAGGCGTGAGCAGATGTCAGTAAGAGGCCCTCTGGTATTATTGGTGCTGCTTCCTATCTCTAGAGGATTTTTTTTTTTTTTAATCTTTGCTCAGGACTGGTACAGCTGAAAGTATATTTTCCCTTCATTCTTAAGCCTAGATTTTGAATGGAGTTTCTCTGAGACACTTTTGTAGTGAAATCGTATTCCCTACGAACATTGAAGACAAAAATAAACATCTCTGTAAACAAAAAGATTGTGTGTGGTTGTAATTTTTTAAAATACATATTTTTTGCGATAAAAATTTTAAAGGTGCTCTAAGCCAAATGTAACCATTACAACGGTCTGCACTTAGAAGGTAGCAGTCAGAAAACACTGCTTATATCCTCAGATGCCACAGAATTTCTGTCTGGTAAACTAAGTTCAGTCCCAGAAATGCTCCTTTAAATAAACAAGGCAATGCAGTGCGTTTAGCCAAAGTCTGTGTGTAGTAACACAGTAAGATACTGCCTTATACTGGCCTTGTCCTGACTTCAGTTCAAAGACATTTTATTGAATGAGTTAAAATTCTGCAAGCGGAGGGGAAGGGGCTAGAAAGAAAGAACGAGTAGGAATCAGTGCAAAGATGGTTTTCCAGAATAAGTGCACACAGTCAGTGATAATAGAGTTGTTTAGAAGCAAATCATTCTGTCGTCATTTCACAGCTTTAAAAAAAATACAATTAGCTTGCAATGAGTATAAATAGAAGTGTTTGAAGCCCAATGTAACGATACGCATTTAATTGACTTCCGCAGGGATAAATGCTTCTTGGCTATGAAGAACCTAACAAGAAGGTACTTTCAGTGAAAATTTTTCTGCATGCACTATATTCAGTCTTGACTGGCAGTAGTCAATGCTTATGGTATGTCATGATAAATAAGAAATTGTACAGAACCCTTCTCTGAAAGTGTTGCTTGAACTGGCTCAGAAGTAGTGCAAGAAATCTAAGTGGGCAACTTGGGAATAAGTAGCAGCTTGTCTGATAGGGAATCTACTTCCAAAAGTCCAGGTGGGTTCTGCTAACAGACTGGCATGGGTGATTAATTAGCTCTTGGAGCTGTGGTGGAAATTGAGATACTCCACTGAGTTCTCTTCCCAAGGCAAGGAACTATGAAAGCATTAATTATATATACAGTCATTTTTAAGGGAATTCTAAGAAACAATTCAGTGTTGAAAAGTCTGAACTGTTTGTCATTTCTGTTGCTTTGCAACGTGAGGCTGAGATCCTACAAGCCACTGTTGAAAGAAGCTGGTTCCCTCATAAATGGTGTAGCAATTGATGCAGTTGTTGGCCCTGAATATATATATGCTCATCCTCACTCCGTGTGGGCAATATGTGGAGCTGATGCATCCTCAGGTGCATAAAACTTCTAATGTTACCTTGTGAGTTCTGGGTATAATCCCAAAGTGCAGGCAGCATGTGGTAGCACAAATAAATACCAAGATTTGTATTAGTAAAAATATCAACTTACATAAAGAGCAGCAATCTTCAACGCATTTGAGATGAAGTTGGTATTGGAAATCAGAATAGGGCTATTTTCGCTAATTAAAGGGCTCTAATTTAGACCATTTACTTGTCTATTTTAGAAGAACGGCAGGCATTCAAAAGAGGAGACTAGTTTTTTAAAGCCTTTCTATTCAGTTTTGTTCCCTCTGTTCACTGTTTAGTAAGGCCACTACACCATCATGGGTCTGAAGATCAAATTTCATGAATTCCACACACATTTTGGCAGCTGTGGGAGATCACAGCATTCTGTTTGTGCCTGGAGATAGCTTAGTATGTTCTCCAGTTTTATTTTACCCTTTCTTGACTTGAAGGAATGTAAAAGTAGAAGAAATAAATCTTTCTAAAGTTGCAGATGAAAGATGGGCAAAGGCTGAGCGATTTGTTAGTGCCATTATTAGTCAGCAGTGCTTGAAGGGCCCTTGGCTGGTTGGGACTGGGCCATGCAGTCCTGCTGCTGCTCGCAGGTTTGGCTGCCCCACGTGCAGTGGGACAGTCTGTAATTCCAGTTCCAGTGACACTGGAGATACAGCAGTTAATGTCCATGAACTTCGGTGGAGTGGCATATGGCTGTAACAGGCAAGCTGTCTGCTCACAACAACTGCTTCTTTGGGCTTCACACACAACAATCTACTGACAAAGGATGAGGATATTTGGTACGTAAGCCTGCTATGTAGCTTAGGCATTGATCTGCCGTGTAGTTGCACTATGCAGTTTTAGAAGGGGCGGCCAGTATAAAAGGAAGTATTTTAACTTCTTCGTAGTAGTTCAAGCACTAAGTATTTTAAACAGATGGTACTTCTGGCTGATCTAATCTGGGTTTGAATTACTAATTTTAGCAATAAAGCAAACCCTGGTGAACAGAATGCGAAGAGAAAGGACCGTTATGAATTTATTGCCATGTCCCTCCATTAGTTTCAGAGTTAAACTCTACTTGGAACACGATACAGAGCAAAAACAACAACAACAACAACAAAAAAGAACAAGTTGGCTTGGCCAGAAATTGACTTGATTTTTGAACAGGGGCAAATGGCCACCCTACCTGCCTCGCTGCTTCACACTTACCTGGCTTGCACTGCTGGCTGACTTTCAGAGCCCCTGGTAACAATCCTAAGCTTCTTTTCTCTTCCTAGAGCAGCTGGTGGTTGCAATCTAACCTTTTTTTCATGTTAGCTGTTTGCTAGATGCAGTTTTATTCTCCTGGTCACGGCCATGCAGGCTTTTTGTACTTGGGAATTAGTATGTCATTAAAATGCATAAAATATATCAAATATGAAAAATAAGCTAAATAAAAAAGCAGTGGTTTCCTGTCAGTAGTCCAAGGATCTCACGAGTTCATATGTTCCTTCTATGAAGGAGCCTTCAAAAAAAAAGAGTAGGATGAGCATGCTTATTATAAGTAGCATTAAATTCACTGTGTAGAGTCTGCACTGTTACTGTCAAGTGGAAAATGTGGAATATACCTTTCAAGATTAATTTCAAATTAGTTGATGTACTTCATCTTCAAAATTGAGCCATAAAGCCATAATACAAAGTTGTTACTGCGTGTGATTAGTTAGTAAATATTTATTCCATTGCAAGAAAAAAAAAGATGGTGGATTTTAGAAGACACTGATGGAGGGAAGAGACTCAGAGCACTTGATGTGTCATCAAACCATAGCAAAACAAGTTAAGGACTTTTAAACTGGAATATTTTTATATAAACAAACAAAAAAACACAGCCATAAAGCCAGGCCAACCTGCCTTATTACTGTATTTTCATACATGGTACTTAAGTAGGTAGGACTTCTCCCAGGAGAATTTTAAACAGAAACAGCTGTGCCAGATGCTTCTTGGAGAATTTTAGATTTGACAAAAGCCCAACAGTGAGAATCCTCTTTGGACGGATCTCTTGGAGTTCCCAATTTGGAAAACGTTACAGGAAAAAAAAAATCTTCAACACTGAAAAATACATAAAAAGAAAATTCTATCTACACTTTTAGAAAGTATTCTTTCTGCTTTTGTAATGTAGGAGAGCACTAACAGTTGTACTAGGTTACATATACACATGCATGCTTATTTATTTCAAAAAAGGAAATTGAGATTTTTTTAGGACAAATAATACAAGTACTTTATAACTTTCAACTCCTCCCAGAAGACTTCACATAAATTGTAAGATTGATAAAGTAATAATTCTTTATTGAAATTGCAAGAAACCAGGAAATTTTATAAAGTATCACAGCACTTCACAATTTGCTTACCGTGCAGTTTACTTAATTTTGTGTACTGCTGTCCTCAGGTATGTATAATCCTAATATCAAAAATATTGTTAAGTTTCTTCTTATCGGATAAGTTGGTTAAATGGTTAAATGGACTGCAATACAAAATAAGGAGAACTAAAAAGAGACAGAATGGATGAACACAGTGATATTCTAGCAATCAATGAAAATTAATTTTGAGAAATTTTATTAACTTTTTTTTTTTTTTTTTTTAATTAGGGCTGCTGTAGGGAAATTTGAACAGCAGAAACCGTAAGAGTGGAAGGCAGCTGTACCAAACTAAATCCTTGCCTTAAAAATGAATTTGAAAGAAAGAAAAACGATGTCTGGCAGCAACAGACAAGGAACCAAGAAGTCTGCTGATGCCATATGCACAACACGTGGCAGAAAGCAGTTCCTCCTTGCTCACCAGCCTTACAATCCATCATAGCAAAGTGTTGACACTGCAGGTTGTACAAAAGGGCATGTGAACATCAAAGAAAATGTCTTTGCCTTTGAAAAACCCTCAACTGGTCTGCACGCTTGGCAGCATTGACATGAATCTGTCAGCACAAAATCTTATTACTTTGCCAACTTAACTGATGTTTTAACTTCCTGAAAGTACAAAACCAGAAGAAATGCTACAAGTGCATCTGATTAAGACTGGGCTTTCTAATTAGCAGAAAGTTTGTGTGGAAATTGATGTCTCTCTTTGTTCTCTCAGTTGCATCAGATAATCCCCTTCCATAATTCTGAATTATATCTGTATTTTAGTTGGTCTAATTTATCTCTTGATCTGATGCATAGCTAGGATTTTGGTTTAATTTTATGGCTGCTACTGACTGACTGCCATTTCGGCCTCTGAACACACTAAAGAGAAACAGCAGGAATTTATTCTTTTTAAAAATGAATTATTCTAAATACTTAACATCTGTAGTTTGCTAAGCTCTCTGTTTTCTGGATTTCAGTTATTTTCTGGTCATAATAAGTAGAAACCTGAAGAAAAAAAGTTACCGTGCTTAAGTATTTCAATTCCATTCAAGAAAAGTATTTAAAGATTTAGAATTGGTAATAAATGAAGAGAACCTTGTATTTAATTTTGTTTTTTCTTGTTTTAACTGTTAAAGACTAGTAAATGTTGTAGCAAAGTGTTTTGTATTGTTCATTAATTACGATGAGTAATAAAGGTATATAAATATTTATGCTTAAAGAATTTTGGAGGCTACATTAGCTAACTGCATAACTATCAGCACTGTTTTTTCTTAGTGATAGAGCCTGGTATGACATGTCAGTCTCTTTGGTTTATCTTTGGTATTCACAAGACTGAGTTTGTAGCAAGAAGCATTTTGCCTTTTACCAGACCAACTGATAGTTAGATTAAGTGGAGAGATTTATCAGTGTGAAAAGGACTTTTGTGGAAGTTTATCTGTCTTCTTGCTTTTTTTCCACCCACTTGCATCAGATACCTTAACAAAAGATACCAACTTTCTCCCTGACTTTTCCTCAGCTATATTTTTCGACCACAGAGATACATTCTCATTCATTATTCAAGTGTTCCTGGACAGCATGAAATGAAGAGAGTCCTATAAATTCTTATTTGTGAAATGGTATGATTGATAACCCAAAAGCACTGTCTCATCTCTCTCCTCAGCACTCCTTATTTTCTCTTTTCTTGTCTAAAATATACTCTCTTCGTCCAACACATGAAAGCAGTGCTGCTGGCCAGCTGCTGTGTTCATTCTCAGTCCCTTTGTAACACCCCATAGACCTCATTTTTCCTGGCTGGAACACTCCTCAATTCAGAAGGCGAGTGTCACACTGCAGCAGAGACTGACCCGTCTTCTCTTTTGTGCTCATGCCAGCAAAGGCTCCTTTGTATCTCCCACTCTGACTCACACACTGCTATGAATTTGCCTTTAAAATTGCCCACAGCCCACCATGTATCTCAGATTTCAGATTTTCTTCAACTATCTGTGAAATATAGCATCATCCTCCTTTTTTTTTTTTTCTTTCTTATGCATACTTTGATCTTTTGTTTTAAACAGCAAAGCTCTCCTCAGCATTAAGGGCAAGAAGTCAGGGCTTTGTTTATCCATGAAAAATGTTATTTATGACCTGCCACAGGGACTTGTTCGTATGTGCAGAGGGTTGTGAAATGGGACAGTGGTTGAATTCATGACACCAGTCAGCATGCAGATATGCAATGAGAGCAGTGAGTCAGGTTTAGATCACAAGCACACACAGAGAACTGGTAGAATGTCCGAGTTCATCACCCACCATAGTACGCCTGGAGGAACAGAAAATGGGAAAGCACAGCTGCAACTTCAAGTGGCACATTCAGAACTCAATTTCTTCCTGTTGTGCATGAAAGCACATGAACATCAGCAGCATAAATTTCCCTTAGTTTGTTAAGCAAATTCTTTTTAGAGAGTCCTTTTTAGCAAGTTCTTGCTCATTTTGTCAATGACTTTCCCAATGAGTCCATCCTTCTTAAGGTCCCCACCACCATTCTGCCATTTTGGCCCTGGATTTTGCCATTGTGCCCTTGCTGCACAGAAGGCCAATGGCATCCTGGCACGCTATTGCCAGCAAGCTGAGGGACTGATCCCTCCCCTCTGCTCTGCACTGGAGAGGCCACATCTGGGGAGCTAGATCCAGTTCTGGCCCCTCACACCGATACAAAGGAGACCTAGGCATACTGGAGAGAACCCAGTGAAGGGCCATGAGGATGAGGAAGGGCCTGGAGTACCTCTCCTGTGAGGCTGAGAAAGCTTGTTGCTTAGCCTAGAGGAGGCTCAGGGGAGTCTCAACAATGTCCATAAAACCTGAAGGGAGTGTGCAAAGATGAAACCAGGCTCTTGTCAGCAGCGCTCAGTGCAGGACAGGAGGCAGCAGGCACAGGGGTTCTTTCTGAACACCAGGCAACACTGCTGTGCTGTGCAGTGATGGAGCACTGGCACAGGCTGCCCAGAGGCTGTGGGGTGCCCTTCAGGAGCCACCTGGACGTGGGCACCATGCTCTGGGTGTCCCTGCTGAGCAAAGGCCGAGGCAGATGGACCCAGCAGTGCCTTCAGCCTCACCCGCTCCATGTCCTCATAAGCACCCATCATTGATTCCCCCTCCCTGGATCTTTACTTATCTTAGGTTCTACTTCTTTTTCTCAGCCCCCATTTCCCTCCTCGCATTTCCTAGTAATCCTCCTGACATCCGTACTCAAAACACAGCAGAGTATCCACTATTTCACCAGGGCCCCCATTTTTCCTCACACCTTGCTTTTTGGGGCTGAAGACAGGCAGGACAGTTTTGGCACGAGAGCTGCCATCCGACTTTCTTCTTTCAAACGGAGCCAGCCGCCCCTCCAAGCCGCAGCCGAGGTAGCGCAGCCGCCGGCCAGGAGGCACGCCAGGAGCGCAGCACTTCCTCCTCCCGCCTCGCGGCTCTCCCCGCCCCTCAAACCCCGCCCCCCGCACGCCGGGCTCGCTCCGCCGCCGCGTCGATCGTGGCTCGCGCTGCCGGTTGGGCCCCGGCTGCCGCCCGGCGCCGCCGCCGGGGCCGAGGCGTCGGAGGATGCGGCGGTTCGCGCGAGTGGCGCTGCTGTTCCTGGGCTGCGGCGTCTGCTCGCTGCTCTACGGCGTCAGCCAGCTCGCGCTCTCCCTGGAGCAGGAGGCCGGCGGCGCCCAGCTGCGGCAGGCCCGAGACTCGGCCGCAGCCGGCGGCGGGCGGCAGGCGGGGAACGCGGGTCGAGGCGAGGAGGGGGCCGGCAGGTACGGGCCGGGGCCGCGGGTTTCCCGCGTTCCTTTCAAGCGGGCGCGGGGCGCGCTGCTCGCCGGCCGCGGGCGGCCCCGACTGGTGGAAGCCCGGGCCGGGAGCGGCCTGCCGAGGGTTGCGAGGAGGGGCGGGCCGTTCCGCGATCCGAGCTCGGCTGCTGTGAGGGGTTATTGGGCTCTGGGGCGGCGGCGAGTGACTCTGAACAGTTGTGGCCGGCTTCAAGCTTTAGCACCAGCTCTTCTGTCTCACCTCTGTGCTCGGTGTTAGCGTGAACGGGATCGTGAAAGTGTACGAAAACTCCTGTTTTCCCTTTCCGTGCTCTGCCACCCCGCCTGGCCGCGCGGAGGTTCCTGCGGAACCCTGCGGAGTGCGAGCAGCCCCGCTGCACAGCGCGAGTACTGAGCACGATTCTCTGTAACAAGAGTGAGTTTAGTAAGGCCCTCGTAAAGTCTCTGCTAGGCTGAAGCTGTAGGAGAAATCAGGACTGAGATTTTCTGGGCCAGCGTGCCCTAAGTCCCAGGCGTCTCAAGGCAGTGCGGTTCGGTGTGCCGAGGCTGCCCACGCACCTGGCTACCTGGGGACTGTGCTTGTGGTAGCTGCAAAGAAAAGTTAGCTGTAGTGGTTCTATGGAACGTTTAATGACTGTAATAAAACAGTTCTAAATAGAAATAGGAGGGAAGAAGCATTTGATGTAACTTGGATTAGTAAACTTCGATGTTACTTTCAGGTGCATCGTGATCCTGCAGAGCAGAAGAACCAAATCTATTTGAAAGCAGTACTTGTTAGTATTTGTACTAATTCAAAGATACTGATGGAGGAAAACTCCAGTGAGGTGGAACTTCTTGCTTGCTGCATTAGGGTGGAATGAGATAGAAATCTGCTCAGTGTTGCAATGCAGAAAAGCCTCACAGCCTGAGTAGTTACCTTCAAAGGTTTAGGTGCCATAGGTAATTCACAGGCATATACTTTCATGGAAACATACCTTTCTGTAAAATCGGGTGACATCTGTGGGAATTCTTTGCCTATGAACTGATGTCAAAGTAAAGGCTCCTGGTGAGCATCTTCCCATTGTGAACTGTTAGAAGTTTGTGTGTTGTGTCTGCAGAACTCGGGGTGGGTCAGTGCCTTAGCACTTAAACTATCTTATTACAGGCCTTTAGTGGACTAAGTGACGCTTCAAGGAAAAATTCCATCCTGTGGCAGTAAAGGAATGCCCCACTGGATCTTCCTTTAGATGCTTGTTTCGGTTATTCCCACATATTGAATCCTGTCATGTTCTCTTTTGTAATCGATGAACATATCCTCAGGTTAGTGGTGGTCAGATTTCATACTTAAGCTGTTTCTGCAGTGGAGGTGGAGCTTGATAGCCACAAAGCTGCTTGATGCCCGTTACTGCTGTCTTGTAATCATGCCCGTATACTAAGGGTTCTAATAGCCTTATGGAACAAATTATGTTCAGAGAACCTTTTAATCCTTCCTGAAGTTTAATGTTTCTTATGCATTTGTGGGAACTCTCAGCAGTGAGGTGCTTCAGCTGTTTTTACTGTTAGCTGTAAAATGCAATTTAATGAAGCAGATATATCTGTCATCTGACGGCATTCATGCACTCAGCAGTGCTTTCTCCTTCTCTAAGCTGAGTAGAGTTTTCTTTTCCCAAATAATCTGATTCAGTATAGGACATAAAAGCAGGAGGAGTTCGGTCATATTTTGTGGTGGAAGGTAGAATTTAAAGATTTCTGGTGGTTTTCAGAAGCATGCGAACATGAGAAGTGCAAGCTTTGAATAAAGCTTCAGAGTACCACACCTGCCAGAATTTCACAATAGCGCTGGTGCTTCTCGGTAGAGGATCTTTAATTAGAAAGGAAGTACTATGTTGAAACTTGAATGACAAGCAGAGGCAAGGTCCTTCAATAAACATAATAATTCAAGGGAGATTGCTGGGTAATCACTATGGTAATGAGGTGTGTGTTTCAAAGGCTACATTAGCCTGAGGAACAGGATGACTACAGACTAAAAGCTGTGTCTTTTATGAAAAAAAAAAACCACAGAACAAACAAAAAGACCCAGTGAGGTTGTGGATGCCCCCTCCCTGAAAGCTCTCAAGGCCAGGCTGCATGGGGCTTTGAGTAACCTGGTCTAATGGGAGGTATCCCTGTCTATAGCAGATGGGTTGGAACCAGATGATCTTAAAGGTCCCTTCGAACCCAAACCATTCTGTGATTCTAAAGTGTTTTGAGAGTTTTAGATAAAAGATTTAGGTGTGAAGAATGATCAACATTGGTGGTAAATTGTCCTCCTGATTCTCCATTCCATTGTACATACTGTCATATGTAACAGCTAAGCGAGCAACAGATCTGAACATAACATGAAGAAAGGCAATATTAAAGTGACCACATTCAGAAGAGACAAAGTTGGGCAAAAGTCAGTATATGAAGTTATCCTTTTTTAATTTGCTGTTATGATTTATGGGTGAGGATGAGGGCTGTGGAAAAAATGGGAGAAAAAAAACCACAAACAACAAACCAACAATAGTGGATGAGTGCACATTTGCAGCATATGTCATTATTATTATTTGCTGTCTGTGAAATGTCCTTTTAAGTCAGCTCTCGTGGATGTGCTTTTGGATCATCTAATTAGTAGACTATAACTGTACTTATGAAAAGCAAATCTTTGGTTAATTTTCTCAATATTGCCACTTCAGTTAAGCAGATAATCTTCATCTTTACATTCAGGTCCAGAAGGAGTGCTGTTCTGAAGGCAAGTTTGTGAAAAACAGCAGGAAAGCATCAGTAATCAGCTCCATGAATTCTGCTAGGTCAATGAACTTGACCCTATTGGAAAAAAAAAAAAAAAGAATTAAACATTTTTCCATTGTATTTTAGTTTAGCATTTTCATGCAGGTGGCAGTGTTATATCTGTGTATGTAGCTGTCACTGTTCTGTGATATGTAACTGTTACTGGACTGTATCTATTTCTTGCTGTATGACTAGACTGGCAAAGGTAAAGTTGAGTGGATTTTAGTGCATGGAGAAGTATTAGAGGTGTACCCACAAGCTTTGGCAGCAGAGTAGGATGGTGGCAGTACGTGGGCCGATAACTTTGGTCTATGTGAGAACTTAGCCAGTGGTTTTACCATGCTTCTCAGCTACTCATGTGCCTTAAGGAATTATTTGGTCTACAAAATGTAAGGGAAACTTGGAGTAATTTGAAGCTGAAACTTCATTTCAGAAATAAAAGTTTAGCTGAGCTTGTCATATGGCGAAGCTGACCAACAAATGTTATGTTATGCAGATGTGTTATAAATCAATGGGATATTGCCAGGGTTGTCCTGGGTTGTACGTTTAACATTAAGTTTAGGATCTACTGTCTCCTGTTTAATAAAGCTATAAGAAAACTGCTTTTCAGTTAAAATACCTCAAAACAAAGAATCAGTTCAGGAAAAGTTATTCAGAAGAATCAGGTCTTCTCAGTGTGTTTCAGTGTTGAATTGGGAAACTCGTTGTTTCCTAACTTTTTGCTCCTGTATGTATGAGCAGGAAGGAAATAAAAACATGGCCTTCCTGTTTTGCTGCAGCAGTCTCTCTGGGTTAGTCGATGCTTGCTGTTGATTAGATTTAGCTTGTTAGTGCAGTGCTGACAGCAGTACAGCAGTCATGACCCATGTTAGGTGATTGCAACCCTGAGTGTACGTGCTGCTAAGCTCTGTGAAGTTACAGTAGTATAAAAGACAGCATCTGGACTGGAAAGCATGGATGAAAGCCATCATCTCCCTTAACAGTAAGCTCACTGGTATACTTAACAAAAGATTTTTTTTTTAATCACTTATTGCTAGGAGACTCCTTATGGTTGGAACTTAGCTTGCTTAAGCACAGGGCCTCGGTCTTGGTGTGAGTAATGCATTGCTATAGATTTTCACATAAATTTAGAATTGTCCCAAATCCTCCTCAGTCATAATATAGATGCTTTCACTGTGTCTGTAAGACTGAAGTTTTTATTATCCATTTTCTGTTGAAGCTGAATTATCCTCTAGAAGTCTTTAATGGCTTTCTGTCTAAGCGAGAGATACCTTTAAATACCTTGAATTGACATGGATCCAGTGTTTTTTAAAGCTGTCTTTTTCTTTGTTTTGGTATTTTTGGCAGCAGTTGATGTTCAAACTTGTCCAGCATGGCTGTCTGATGGAGGGGCAGCTGCTGCACCTCCCATCCCTTTGGGCAGCCAGTGGCAGAGCTCAGCCCTTATTTCCTAGTAGGGGCACAAGCCCACACTACGTGTGTATGCACATGGCTGGCCACAAGCATCAACGTGGAAAAAGAGCGCTTGTGGAAGCACAAACAGCACAGGTGGCCTGATCCTATTCCCTTTTCTGGCTGATGAGTGTGAAAGCCTCTTAGTAAAAACCATGTAAATGCACTCAGTGTAGGTCCTTCCAGTAACTGGCCTTAGATGCTCGATCTGTGCAGGAGCTGGCCCTGACCCTCTGGTCTCCTCCCTGCTGCTGGCCTGAGTATGCACACCCATAGAGCTTGCAGCTCTGCTTTGGTTGCTGGTACTCAGAGCTCCGCAATATACATATGCATGCACACATGTGGGGCTGAGGATCCCTCCAGTCTCTGGCCTTAGACTGTCTGTCTGTCAGCTGGGCTGCCTGGTCACCCAGTTGCTTCATGAAGATGGGTGTTTTGCTTGGGTAGTTCCAGGCATATGGCTGTGTCATCTGTCAACCTCCAGACCTGAAGACTTTTGGAGCTGGCTGGGACCTCCTGGTTCTTACAGCAGCTCACGCTTTGAGATTGCAGCGTGACTCAGCCTTACAGCCTCTCTGTTACCTGGCTGACAAGCCTATGACCCTATTTGTTGGTGAATCCAGCTTGGAACTTGCTAGTAACAGCGCCCCAGTGTGCACACCCACATGCTGTGTGCATTCAGGTCAGAGCTCTGCAGTTCGTGGCACTGCAGACAAGTGGGCCCTTGTGATTCGAGGTTGCCTCTTGCACTTCCATGCATGCATGTGCACACAAAATAGAGCACCCCTTCACCCAGGAATACAGAAGTAGTGTTTATGAAGGAGAATGATGATCAGGTTTGCAACACAGCCAGTTCTACGGACAGCCTGTTGGTGTGTCACTGAACCCTCTTCCTTCTGTGTTTTCATTCTCACTTCTCTACAGCTTGCCTTGATGCTTTGCTTTCTGTATCTTTGGTCATTTCCCTGAAGTTTCCCAGCTCCTTACTGCAGTCTGTTTGGCACAACCCCAGAATATTCTTCGTCGGGGAACCTGGAGCGCTGCCTTTGTGCTGTGTAAGCAGCAGGGTTCCTTGAGCTGTCTGTCTTTTCTCCTTTAATTAGCATTTAACCACATAACCTGTAATAGATGAGAGCAAACTATCCCCAAGTGCTGAAGGTAAGTATTCCTGCCCAACCAGTACTTTCTTGGGTAACTTGTTTGATTAACAGGCAGAATGCACCTCCTTAGCTTTGTAAATCACTTGGGACACCTTATTTGTCATCCAAGCTTTTCTCATGTATTATTCTAGCTCTTAATTTAAAAAAATCAAAAACAAAACTTGATGAATGTAATTTCTGAGTGATCTTCTTGTGAATAACAAAAAATGTGTCAGTGTCAATCTGTTAATCCTCTGTGTGTGGAAGCTGTAGGAACACGGCAGTATGTGATCAGCTGAGAGGCTTCTGTTTGCAGGAAACAAGTCTGATTTACACGTTTTGGTAAATCATGCGTGCATCTCAGTAACGCTTCTGTTTCAAACAAACACAATTTGTGAATGAAATCCAAGCCTGACAACCTTGTCATAATATGAATTGGGGTATTGGAAAGGGCTAATGTGGCAGAGAAAGCACTTTGGCATTAATTCTAGTTTTTGGTATGGGAATCTGGATAAGAGAGTAGCTCAGGGCAGCTAAGAAAAACACAGTGCTTGTGTGACAGCTGGAAGAAGAATCCTTGTAATAATACAATGATCTTCCAAAGCAGAATGCTGTTTTTGGGAGTCTGTTAAGTTGTCCTCAGAATAATGAGAAGCAGATACTACAAAAAGGTGTGCACTGGAGATCATGAAGATTGCTCTTCAGATATGTGCCATGAAATTGTTACTGGTTTTTATTTATTTATTTTTTATTTTTTTAACTTCAAAAGCCCTGAGGATGAATCTAGTCAGGGAGAATTTATAGCTTTGTACCACTGACTTTCCCCAGTAACATTCAAAAATAAGGAAGTCGCAGTCTACGTTACCCTGTTTTGTACAGAGATATTTCTTTGTGGAGATCATTCTATTGTCATGAGATAGAATGATTCCAATGATGTTGCCAACACGTGTATCCACAGGATGTGAAGATTTCCTGTGATCTCTACCAAAGAACTCAGCCTCGCCAACACTTAACAAGGCTTTATGTAACACTTCTTTGTGTTTATCAGGTCATTTTTCTGTTGCATCAAGAAAAAAAGATTGTACATTTTGCCAATTCTTGTTATCGCAGTGATCTTTTAAGTCTGACTTTCACAAAGCATATATGGCTTATGTAAGTATCAGGTAACCCAGCCAAGGTAGTGCTGATTCATTTCAAACTCATAAAACAAACTTCAGTACAGCTTCAGTACAGCTTTGAGCTGTAGTCTTTCAGCTTTTCATTGTCAGCTTTTTCTATAGTTTTCCTTCTTGCATGTCTTTCCTTCATGAATGCTGGCTGTTAACAAGGATAAGCTCCATTTGCATTAACAGGGCATAACGATGAAGCATAGCATCATAGAATGGGCTGTGTTGAAAAGGACCACAGTGATCATCTATTTTCAACCCCCCTGCTATGTGCAGGTCACCAACCACCAGACCAGGCTGCCCAGAGCCACATCCAGCCTGGCCTTGAATGCCTCCAGGGATGGGGCATCCACAGCCTCCTTGGGCAACCTGTTCCAGTGCGTCACCACCCTCTGTGTGGAAAAACTCCTTCCTGGTATCTAACCTAAATCTCTCCTGTCTCAGTTTAAAACCATTCCCGCTTGTCCTATCACTATCCACCCTTGTAAACAGCCATTCCCCCTCCTGTTTATACTCTCCCTTCAAGTACTGGAAGGCCGTAATGAGGTCTCTCCAGAATCTTCTCTTCTCCAAGCTAAACAAGCCCAGTTCCCTCAACCTTTCCTCATAGCAGAGGTGCCCCAGCCCTCTGATCATCTCAGTGCCCTCCTCTGGACCCGCTCCAACAGCTCCACATCCTTCCTGTACTGGGACCCCAGTCCTGGATGCAGCACTGCAGATGGGGCCTCACAAGAGCTGAGTAGAGGGGGACGATCACCTCCCTGTCCCTGCTGCCACCCCTTTAATGCAGCCCAGAACACAGTTGGCCTTCCAGGCTGCAAGTGCACACTGCTGGCTCGTGTCCAGCTTCTTATCCACCAGGACCCCCAAGTCCTTCTCTGCAGGGCTACTCTCAAGGGGATCATCCCCCAGTTTGTATAAATACCTGGGATTGCCCCGACCCAAGTGCAGCACCCTGCATTTGGCCTTGTTGAACCTTATTAGGTTTTCATGGGCCCACTTCTCCAGCCAGTCCAGGTCCCTCTGGATGGCTTCCCTTCCTTCCAATGTATTGACTGGACTGCTCAGCTTGGTGTTGTCCATGAGCTTACTGAGGGTGCTCTGTATTCCGCTGTGTCATTGATGAAGATGTTGAAGAGCACTAATAGGAAGTCACTCAAGAGCAGGCACCCCTTGCTTTGCAGTGTTCCACATGCTTGGTTTAAGATTTTAAATTTCATTGTTGATTCACTCACCAGAATCATAGCATGCACTTCTATTGCTCTTTTAAAATATTTCCTATGATATTCTTGCATAAAATTTCGTATCAGATTAGCACACCTTTTTAGCTGTTAGTGTAATACAAGTGAACAAATGACTGCTCTTAATATAGAGAAGGAAAACTTGTCAGATGGGGTGATTATTTCTGTATTGCAGTAACCTTTTGTAACGAAGTGGCTGAATTGGTGCTAAAAGTTCTATTAGTTTTTTTCTTTTAAATAAGTTTTGCAGGTTGCAGTGAATAGTCACGGGTTAATAGGGATTGTGTTTAAATGGATAATGTGCACTTGAAAATGGAATGTTCCAACTTCTCTGCTTGTAGATAAAAACACTGCGATGGTGAAGGATCTTTCCAGCTTTAACTATAGCCTTTCACTCTGTCACCTGTAGATTTGCACTAAGCAGGGAACATAGAATGGCCTTCAGAAATCCCACTCCCTTTGTTTCTCTCACTCTGAAACTAAATAGAGAGGAAATGCTGATGGGAATGGGGCCATACATCCTTAAAGGAATCCTTCCTGATTGGCACCTCCTCTTTTGTATTATCCAGGGTCCATTATGTAGTGAGTCTTCTGTCAGGTCATTAACTGATCAAATTATGTTTGAGCTATGAAATAATCCTATTAACTTTGCCGTATAACCAGTAACATTTATATAGGTTATTTTTGTCTTATCCTGTTAGGTGTCAGAATTTGTCTGTATCTTTCTGGAATTCCTATTGGATGCTGCCCTCTGATGTTTGTGGAGTGAACTGCTTTTGGGAAGCTGCTTTTAGGTAGGATCTATTATTAAATAGTTCTTTATTTTTTGATTGCAGACAAGTGCAGCTAATATAATAGCATTTGTGACCATTTAGCAAGGTGACAAAGCAAAATATTGTGATTGCTTCACGTTTCACATGTTTATCTTACAGTTGTCTTTGGACTTTGTCCTTCTGTTCTATTTTTAAACTACGCATTGAGGAAATGTAATTACAAAGAATTTTCAGTTTTTTCCAATTACGTTGCTTTCTTAAATAAAGACTTGTTAACATTGGTAAAAAGTCTATCTGAAAATAATCTTAAAAATGATTGGTGAGTACTTGTGATATAACTTGTAATAAAAACTGGCAGGTTTAATGAAGTCCTGAGTTCTTAATTAAAATTCCATGCTATCAAGAATATGAAGGTATTTCATCCAAAACTACTGAAACAGCTACTTTAGAATGTTATTTAAAATACATTACATTGAAGCATATACTATGTCCTGAAAGCTTAATCTTTACCAAGACTTTCAAATATTTTGATGTGGTTGTTCACATGCCTTAAAGCTGTCTGATTACAATAGTAGCTTGTAAAGAAACTGAGGAAGCCTTAAGCTACTTGACAGGTATCTTCTCTAACCCACATAGTTCTCCTCACTACGTAAATAAGATTTTAAGTTAATTTTTCTTACATTTAGGCTTGAACAGCCATTGAGATGGTTCTGTCCCTTTTTGTCTAAAAGCCTGTCAGCATTTTGGGGGCTGGTTCGGCCCGGGTCCATGAGTAGCAGGGCGGAGGGATTTTGCAAAACCTGCACCTCTGGAAAAGGGAAAGAGGGAGCCCCAAAATAATTAAATACAGCGGCAACGACCTGAGGAGAAACGAACTAATTTACTGAATGTGGTATTGGAATCCAAGATAACACACTGTAATACAATATAGTTAGAATCGAAGCTAATAAATCAAATGTAATGAAAGTGTCTGAAAGGTGGATAGGCCTCACCGTAACAGTGAGGTGAGATGTGCAGTCTGGTTGAGAGCAGGGAAGAGACCTGACGAAGAAGAGCTCATCAGGTGACCTTGCCAGGGGTTGTATCTCCTCTCTGACCGCAGAGCCCCCTGGGGTCTGTAGTTCTTCTCTTCCAGACAGGTGCCCAGAACTGGAGCTTTAACACTTTAACTCCCAGTGCACTACGTGATGTTATGATGTGGAATACCAATAACCAAAAATCATACAGCCATGACAAAGCCCTATTTTTTTTTTTTTTCCTTTTGCTTCTCTAGAAAAAAAAGTGTTTAGCTTCACAAGGCTTAAATGCTATTGAACATTATGATAGCGGGAAAGATTTTATGTCTCTCCAAAAGCAATGCCTCTTGTTTATTTGTTTATATTTTTATTTCCATGGAAACTACAATGGATACCAAGAGCACAATAATTACAGACAGAGCAAATTCTCAGCTATTTTTTCAACATAGTCACCACCATTAGCTGTGTATGTTCAGCAGCAGTGAAAAGAGCCTGCGAGCCACACTCATAAAAGTCAGAGGTGACCCACTGTTGTCACTGCTGAAAGACACCACCCATCACCTCACTGTGCTCACATTCACTGGTTGGTCTCCATAAACATTCAGCAAGAGTTGATGAATGTCAATGGGTGCATTTTTTTCCTGCATGGAGGAATTCAGTGACACGCCTTTGCTTTGTGTGAACTTCATTGTCAGACCCTGCTGTGTCAGGCTGCCCTCTGCTGCCATCTGTTGCATGGCAACAAAATTAAGTGTGCATTGGCAGGAAGGTTCCATGTCTACTGCTGTACCACCACTATCTGCCTCTGACATCGTGGGTCAAGAAAATAAATTAGGAGGCATTACTTTCAGAGCAGCCTTCCTTGATCTACTCCCATTCCCTTTTGCTTGTGTCCTTTCAGTGCTTTTTAAGCTCATCAGTTGCCAAGAATTTAATTGAAGATATGGCCTAGATTGAATTTTTGGGCTGCTAGTGAGGTGCCCACATAAACTGGGACTGCTGAATCTTTCCCTCTGTGCTAAACTGTCAGTATATCATCTTCCTTTGGCACATCTGAGTTTCCTTTAGCTGTCTGGATGAACTCAGTTCATATATTTTCACCTTCAGGTTAGCTTTTTGGGAGTTTAGCATCACGAAGTTTAGCACTAGGTGATGTCAGTGCTGTTGTGATGGGCTGTAGGAGTTTAGCTTTTGCTTTTTGAAAAGATACAGTTGTAAACTTCATTGATTCAGTCTGTCTGTTGTGCAGTGCTGAAATAGGAGAGTGCACCACTGCCTTCTGACCCCTTTGCCCATTGTGATACCCACAAACTCTCTACAAAACATACTGACACATCAAAAGAGCAGAAAACTTCCAGATCTTCTGCCAAGCTCAAGTTAAGTAGTAGGAACTTGGAACCAGAAATAGAGAAACAGTATGCAGTTCCTTTGTGTGTACATTAAGCTATAATGTATATTAGTCAATTAATAATGCTGTATGTGGCTGGGAAGGCACTTCTGATGAGGTATGCATTGATTATGGCCTCATGAGGATAGTGCAGTTTCTTTCACAGAGAATCCTAATACGTGCAAAGTCTCGTTGATTGATTTTTTGAAGCTGAAAGAAAATGTATTGCTTAAATGTGGAAAGATCGTGATGATGTTCAAATTAATCATTTCATATTAATGAAATACAATTATTTAATCAATACTTGAAGTGAATCCAGTGTGTTGTGCTGATGCTAGTGGTTGTTGAATTCCTCAGTGAACCTGTCCCAACTTCAAAGGACTCCCTCACTTCCACAAATTGTTACTACTTCTGTGTTTTAGTGAGTTCAGTTTCTTTCAGAGAGCTGCAGTGAGTGCCAGGGTTTTGGCTTATCCTCAGCAGAGGTGGGGAAGATGGCAGAGAGGAGAGGAAAATGCTCCCTCTTTGGATGACAGCAAGCTATTACAGTGGCTGAGCACAGCCTGCTGCATAAGCCTCATTGCCTTGTATGTGTTGGGACATCACAGAAAGTAGCTGCAGTTCAGTTTCAGCTTTGGATATGAGTTGTAGTTTTGTTTCTTTCTCAGACAAAATCGGTGCATTATCTGAAGTGCCAGAGCACTGATAAGTTGGAGAGCTCAGACCTTTGATAGCAGGCTTTTTTTTACATCAAATCTGCAGGTGGCAGATATTTCTGTGAAAGAACTTGCTATAGGCATTTTTGAAACGTAGCTTGCTAGCTACATCATTTTCTTTTGAGTTACTGCATGTGTTCAAAGCAAGGAGTGATAACAAATGTGTGGATTTATAAGACTCGTGTTTGTACAACAGAAGCATTGAAGACTCATATGGGCTTGGGAATTCTGAGGAGTGGTATTCACACAGAGCTCAGTCTGACTCGTGCTATGGCTCATTCAGCTTGCTTGCCAGCAGTGAGCTCTGAGCAGTTCATAGCATCACCAAGGTTGGAAAGGACTTCCAAGATCATTCAGTCCAACTGTCTACCTACCACCAATAATTCCCACTAAACCTTGTCCCTTAGGACAACATCTAAATGTTCCTTGAACACCTCCAGGGATGCTGACTCCACCACCTCCCTGGGCAGCCCATTCCAGTGCCTGACCACTCATGATCAGTTGATGATTCTAGTAATGTTTTATATGGATGTTGTCTCAGTTAATCTGTTTAAGATTTCTTACCTCTGCTGCATGTGAGAAGGATTGTGGAGCTCTTCTGTACCCACGTTTTATATCAATGTTCTGATTATTAACACTGTTAGAGACAGAACAAAACAGTGTTTTGTGCAGTGCTTTTGATAGAGAATATTTATTGTTAGCTTTGGTAGAGGAAGCATGAGTTCAGTTTTTTTTAACATACAGTACAGGCTTTATCCAAAATTTTAACAGTGCTGCTAAAGACATAAGGCTCAGGTTTTGCATGATCTTGATGGCACGTGACTTTTGTGGTGCAGTTTTCATGGTGCTCAGTATCATCCAGCAGGTGTGATTGCTCATCTCTGCCTGAGACCAAATAAGAAGAAGATCTTAGAGATTGTTCCTACTGTTAACTGTCTGATAACAGTCTGTCTGATTTCACTTGTTGGATGTTGCTTCTAAGCGTGCTTTAGCTTACATTGCCTATTTAACTTACATTGCCATCTTTTGGGTGCACTGAGGTTCTGGTGGTGTGGACAAATTAAGCTGAATTGTAACAATCCTGAAAAACAGGATTATTTTTTTTTAGCTCACAGCAGGATGAGACTTCCAACTCCTGTAATAGATTTTTGAATGACTATCATGTTGTAACTTCAAACTTAATCTACCAATTGAGTTTGTAATTGAACAGATGACATTTAGACATTATATGCAGTGGTATCATTAGCATACTTAGGCTGTAATCAGAGCTTATTTTGTGTTTTTAATTCAGAGCTGTAGTGGAAAATTAAGTTGAGTAAAAACTAGAATTTTCATCACTTCCAAATGCAGATAATTTTAGTAGTTACCTTGATCCTACTTTCTGTAATTGTGGGAATGATTTCCCAACTGCATTTTAATCAGTGCAGGCTTTACTGCCTTCTCACTCTGCTTTCTTTTTTTTTTTCTTTTTTTTCCCTAGTGAGTAAAGGCTGCTGGGTCTGCTTCCTTAATGTTCCATTGAGTTAGATCAAGGACAAAGCTTTCAAAGAAGAAAAAGCGTGATAAGTAAATCATCTGTATTCTATTTACATGTCTACCATTTGATTTTCTGAGACATGCTAAGGTGGCAGATTTGAAATGGTACTGGTCACTTATGTGAAAATATTTGTCCTGCAGATCCTAAAAAGCAACAACTTGCATTTTCATAGAATCCTAGAATCCTTAGAGTTGGAAGGGACCTCTGAAGGCCATCTACTCCAACTCACCTGCAGTGAACAGGGACAGCTAGATCAGGTTGCCCAGGGCCTGATCCGGCCTCGCCTTGGAAGTCTCCAGGGATGGGACATCAACCACATCACTGGGCAATTCCAGTGCCTCAGCACCCTCACTGTGAAAGATCTTTTTTTTATATCTAACCTAAATCAATCTCCTTGAACTTTTCCATGTTAATTATCAGAAAACTTACATAGGGAATATTTTTGCACCAATACTGTTGTTTGCTGACCTTTTATACTGAAAATGAAAACACATTTTCACTAGGCTCGTTTGTTCTTTTTCTAAGTGCAAGTGGCTTTCACTTTTTCACACAATTTCTTTCAGAGTTGAAAAAATCATTTTTAAGCAGAGATTTGAGAAAATTGAACTAATGAGCTCATAAGCTCATGAAACAGATTAGATGTGGGCAAAGTGACTGCGAAAACATTACAGCAAACATTTTTTTTGTTGTGTGGTTTGAAATGTTCTTTTATTTGCAGTGTGACTAGGTTAGAAAAAGTCTTTGAATCTCAGTGCTGTGTTTAAGGGCTGCTTTGGTGTAATATTCATCATACTTTATTCATGGAAAGCTGTGTTCCGTGTGGTTCAGGAACTTGGCTTTCAGCTATGCAGTTTGTATAGGTAGTGCCATTATTTATCACATGACCTTGCAATATCAGTGTAGGCTCTCATGACTTGAGGGCTTAATTATTGTAATTCCCTTTACAGTGGATTAGTGATGAGGCTAATCTGCTGCTTGCAGCTTGTTCAGACTGCAGTGGTGTATTTATTTGTGGATTTCAGCTACCCTCATCACATTCAGCTTGTTTTGCATCAGCTGCATACTACATGGTGTAATGTTTAGATTAGCTTTAGGTATAAAGGTCTGAATGTTCATGCCTCGGTTGTATTTAAAGGTTATGCTTTTTTTTTTTTCTCTCTCTTTTAAACTGAACTAATATTTCAGGTTTTGCTGCAGGACCCCTGAAAGGATTTAGTCTGTGGATTGAATCTTCCGAATGTCTGTGTTGATGTGTTTGTGTCAAGTGGCTTTAAACTGTCATTAAAATTGAAAGAAAATAGTGTGACCCAGGTGATCAGCCAGTAAGTTGCTAAGAGATAAATGGCTGATGTTAATAGAGAAGCACTAGGATATCTTTGACATCTACATAGGGCTAACAGATATAACACAGTCTTTGAGATACCTTGTCCTTAAGGACTGGCACCTGGAAGTCAGGGTGAGCTATTCTGGAACATATGAAGTGACACTGTCTTAAACAATTGAATCAAGCCCTAGGTATTTACTTTGAGGTAAGATGAATTATTGTCCTGGCTCCATTGCCTTCCCATCAGGTCTCTATTAGTTTGAATGGGAGACACAATCTCATACACCAGCATCTTCATTTAGATGTCCATTTTTGGATCTAAATACTGTCTGTCTTTCATCCATGTGATTTTGAATACAGTTCCAAACCTTGACTTAATATTGACTATATGTTCTAATCTAAGTTTTATCCCTCTTACATCCCTCAGTTGCTGGATTTTAGTAGTTTCAGACCTTTTGAACCATTTCAAAGCTTGGAATGTTTTGTTTTGTTTTAAATGCAAACGTTATTTATGGTACCAAACTTAGTTCTACAGCAATGTTGTTGCTTGTATTTTGCTTCATGGATCTCAAAATAACGTCTGTTGATCTTCCATAACTTAAAGAAAAAAGGCATATTTACATGGCATATTTTGCTGATTTATAGGAAAAGATTTATACATTTACATATGTTTTAGTTGTGTAAATTAGGTAGAGATTATGCTAAGAATGAGATCTGCTCATTTGCATTTTGGGGTATGTCTGTCTTTGGCAGCTGTTTGAGAATGGGTGAGCATTTCTCTGCTGTCAATAGTTTAGCAAAGTCTTTTCTGACTTGAGAATTCTTTGTTTTCACAACTTGGAAGTCTCTGAGAGCTTCAAATGCTCTTAGTTTTATTAGCCCTGTAATGAAATAATATACCCTGCCTAATACATAGCGGGCACTTCACACTGTAACTGTTGAACAAGGGAGAAATGACTTCCAAGCCCTGCACCTTGCAGTGCTTTAGCCCTAGAGATGTGAGCACTGCATGCGACTGGGATGTCCGAGGGATTTGTTGGCACCATGGGGAACACCAGGACATCCCACACAGTCTCTTGAGCTCTTAGCTTCTCCTCTTTCCAAACCATGTTGCACACCTGCAGGAGGGAGAAACCCTTCTGCATTTTGCCAGTGCCTGGGAGAAGGTCTGAAGCATATTTTTGACATAAGTATCTACTGGAGCAGAGAATGGACAAAATGCAAGTGGTTTGCTCAAAAACATTTGTTAATGAAACTTTTTAAAAATAGTGGTAGTTCACTTTTGGTATTAACTCTGCTGTGTGTATCATATTTACCTGTCTGCACTAAGAGTGCAGGGAAAAGGGAAAAAATTACTAACACTTGTATAGACCTGAAGTGACGACAGCCTGTTGCGTTTTGATGCAACTTAATGCAGTCTTTCTTTTAATCTGGCTATTTTGGTGGAAAGCTTCTTGTTTTGTTGTGGTCTAGTTTCTGTGTAGCTCTTCCATCCTCATGGGCTGGCGTGGTAGGAATGGGTCAGAGAATAATTCAGATTTAACTTAAGTATGAAGTGTAATGCAGTTGTTTTGTATGTTCTATCTGTCCATTATTGGTTATTTTGTTAAATTACATTCTGCAAAAAATAGAGCTTTTGTTTAAGCCTGTGAAAGGAATAATGTTAATGAAAAATCCTTTTTGTGTTAGATACAATTATATGAAAACATATGAGCCTTCTGAGACAGTGCATCTCGCAGTGGTTGCCTGTGGTGAAAGACTGGAGGAGACGGTTACTATGTTGAGATCAGCCATTATTTTCAGCATCAAACCTCTCCAGTTTCATATTTTTGCTGAGGATCAATTACATGAGAGCTTCAGAGACATAGTAAGTACCCAAAACATTTATTTAATAAATGTACAATTGGAGTAATACTTAAACATTTATCAGCTACTTGGGTGGTAGTTGAATGTAGTGGCAGAAATAAAGAAGTCTGAGATAATGTGCAAATGTTTCCTAGTGTTGGATGGGGATTTTTAAGGTTTTTTTTCCTTTTAAAAAAATGCCAGTTGCTGATATTGAGGCTTCTCACAGAGACAGACCCAAACTTCATGATTTGTCACCTTGAATTTGCTAAATAGAAACCTGATGTTCTGACCACAAACCAGTTTTATTGTGTGAGCTTGAACGCAGTTGATTTTACAAGAAGAAATCTGTCCTTTTTCATCCCTGTATTTACTTTCTGAGTCAGCTTTATTTTGTCTAAGCAAAAGGAAACCTCATTCTGTGAAAATGTTGGATGTGGTTACATCTAATTTTAGCAGCTTCCAGTTTATGGGTATAACATTGGCGGGAGTGACAGTATTAGAAGCTGACTGGTATATACCTTTGGAGAGTTTTACTGTTTTTTGTGCTCAAAATGTCATACTTTAGGGAATTGTGGTAAAATTAGATAAGCTTATTTTAAATTGGGAAAGACTTCATTGATGGTTTTCCTGTGGAAATTAGTTAAGGGGAGAAAATGTCTGGATTTACTTCCTGTAAATACTGATGGATTTTACTTGCTCTTGTGTATGTGATCTGATATGATGTTTTCTTCATTGTGTCCTGCAGGTGCCACTTTTTGCTTAAGTATTTTGAGTAGCTGACAGATTTTTGCAGTTCAGGAAACATTTCTGCTTTGGAAAAGAGGTGTTGCAGTTGTGTTCAATTATTAATAAGATATGATTCCCCGTAACATTGAACTCATGTAATTTTTTGTGATCTTTTCATCTAGCTTGATGACTTCCCATATGAAGGAAAAGTTAATTACACATTGTATCCAATAACATTTCCATCAGAAGGTGCGAAGGAATGGAAGAAGTTGTTCAAACCATGTGCTTCACAAAGGCTATTCTTGCCAGTAAGTTTATTGTGTTACAAATACAGAAGCATCAAGCATTTTGCTAATCTTATTTCTGCTTAGTTTTAAATCAAGAACCACTGCTCCTAGAAGTCAGTTGTGACATCCTAAAGAACCTCTAAGTTTTCTGGTAATACACCCTGGAATACAATTCCCTTTCTCAGTTGCTGCATAATGTAATTATATTCCTGGTGCTTATTGTAGGTTGCTTATGTCACCCTCTCAGAGATAGGATTTATCACGCATCTCATTTATTTGTTAAGTTTCCTGCTTGCATGGGTCTAAGAGGAACAAAACAAGAAACAGCCTGTTGTTACCAGTGTTTTCGGCGGCCTTTTATTTGCTCATCTAAGACTTTGGTAATCATCCTTCATGCCAGATGAGCTGTAGCAGTGGCAGCCATCTCCCGAACATTGTCACTTGTGGGGTTTCCTTACACTTGCCTCATTGTTTGATTAGTTGCATATCAAAGCAAGGGAAAGGGCAGAAGTTAGGAGGTTCTGTTATTGCAGTGTTTTACTTGGCCTACAGCCTTCTCCCGAGGAGAACCAGGATATAAAATGCAAATGTTGGCATTGCTCTGTTGTATTATTGTTGTACAGCAAACCTCTGTTTCAGTCTGCAGAAATTCTCAAAAAGAGAAGAGGAAATAACTTTTTTTTTGCTTACAAACTGACAGTCTAAGGTGAATTTATTTGTATGTGTCAAAAATATATTAGAAGTACAAATTGCCATAGTTTGTTTTATTAAGAGAAGCTGAATTAGTTAAGTTGGGTTTTAAACTTCTTTTCCACTTCTTTTCAGTTAATCCTGAAAGACGTGGATTCGTTGTTGTACGTTGATACTGACATACTGTTTTTGAGACCCGTTGATGATATTTGGTCTTTTCTGAGAAAGTTCAACTCCACACAAATTGCTGCAATGGCACCAGAGCATGAAGAGCCTCGTATTGGGTGGTATAATCGCTTTGCTCGGCATCCCTATTATGGAGCAACTGGAATAAACTCTGGAGTCATGTTGATGAATATGACACGGATCAGAAGAAAGTATTTCAAGGTATGTATATTGGGTTTATTGCAGTTTGTTTTCATACATCTTTTAATTGCAAATTCCTGTTTCTATTTCATCTGGGACAGTATTTTCATCCCAAATTCATCTGGGACAAATATTTTCTTGTAACTGGAACGGTGATCTAAAAAAGCTGTATTTAAAGCGGTATCTAAAGATAAATTCTTGATTTGTAAGTCTGCTTGATTGTTTTAATTTTTTTTCTTGAATATCATGTGACAGGATATAATCAGTAGCTTTAAATTATGTTTGTCAGTAGATAGTTTCCTGCTTTTCTTCACTTCAAAGCTTTCAGAAAACAGTTTATGTGTATTATTAACTAACTTTAAGAATGTGTGTATGTAGTAATACTACCAGGAGGTGGTGCTAAAACATTTAGTAAGTTATTTTAACTGTACCATTTCTAAATTTTGATCTTTGAAAGCTTAACCAGCTGATAATCATCTTAAGTACCTTTGATTTACTTTGCGTTCTTAGTTTCTGTAGAGAAATAACTATGTCATGTAAATATTTGGTAAAGCAACATGTCCAGTACAAGAAGTAGTAGTTGCTTCACAGGTTTTTTTTCCCTGTATACTTGACAAGTACAAAAGCAGTGATGCATAATTATGCTACTGTCTTACTTTATACTTTAAAAAAAAAAAGACAAAAACAAAACACAGCAAACCACACAAGAAGCTGAGAACAACCACGGGAACAAAACTGCATGAAGATGGGAAGAAGTCTGATTAGGGAAAACAGTCATGCAGTCAAAAACTAGGGGAAGGTACACCTTAAGAGTGACAACATACATTTAGAATCATTTTAGAATCAATTGTTGAAGTTGGAAAAGACCTCTAAGATCATCTAGTCAGTGGATGCCCAACCATTTGGCTAGCCTCTGCCACACTGAGTAAAGAGGAATTGTTTAGGCTGCATATACACTCCGAAAGTAATGCCTTTTATTAATTTCCATGGGAACTGCCACAGATACAGTGAGTACAATAACTCTGCTTGATAGAGCAAATTCTCAGCAACAGAGCAGTATTTTATAACACCCTTAGCTATGCATTTTCACCAGCGATGAGCAAGAGGCTGCATACCATGCTCATCAAAGCCTGCACCAGTGGAAGAGACCCACTGGCACTGTCATCACTGCTAAAATGCACCACTGTGCTCACATTCGCTGTTTGGTCTCCAAAAATGTTCAGCAAGTGTTAATGAATGTCAACAGACATTTTTTTTTTTTTTTTTTTTTTTCATGGAGGAATTAAATGACACACCTTTGTTTCATATGTACATCCATGTCAGACACCATTTGGTCAGACTGCTCCTCTGCTGCCATCTGTCTCATGGCAACAGAATGTAATGGGATATTGGCAGGAAGGTTCAACCTTTACTGCTGCACCACCAACATCTGCCTGTGATGTTGTGGGCCAACAGAATAGAATATGAGGAATTACTTTTGGAGCTACTGTTGTAAAATATATAGAGCTACAATGATCAAATTTTGGAGTTGAATATTTATACATTCAGTTTGAAAATTTGCAGATTTGTCGACTGAAAATGGTGTCGCAAGCATAAATTGATGATTTTTTTTTTTTTTTGTGACCTTGAAACCTATTCTCAATTTCCTTTATCAAAACTGAAAGCACAGCTGCTTGGTTTTTTTGCTGTTCACAGGACTGTGTTTAGCCAATGTATCAAAATTACAGACAATTTGCCGTAACTTGAGTTAGCACTGCACTGCTCCTTCCCTGTGCCCTGCTTTCAGCCTAGACAGTGCTGATATCACACAGTGTTTGGGTGTTATGAGTGATGGGTGTGCACCTAGCCACTCAGTAGGGAAGAGCGACCACTGGGGGCTGGCCAGATTATGAGCTGTGCCAGGCTGAGTGTGGTCCACAGGCTGCAGATTGGACATGCCTGCTTTAGTCCAACCATTCACCTATCATCAGTGTTGCCCACTAAATCATTTTCCTTAGTACCACATCTACAGGTTTCTTGAACACTCCAGGTATAATGACTCAACCCTGGGCAGCCCATTCCAGTCCTGACTACTCTGTAGGAGCTTTTCCTAATATCCAGCCTGAACCTCCCATGGCACAACTTGAAGCTATTCCCTCTCGTCCTATTGCTAGCTAAAAGTGATGTCAGAAGTGGGATTTGAACCCTTGCCTCCATTAGGAGACCAGAATATGCAACTGACACAGGAAGGTGTGGAACACCTTCAGCCTGGCTCCTTTGGCCATTCAGACATTCTGATGCTGCACATTTGCTACGGTTGTTACTTTTTTCCCCATCTCCAATTTAAGAAATATTTAGCTTCCATCGTAAAGTGCTTTTAATGCCTTTTGGTTTTGAAAATACTGAGAATATAAGAAAAATAAAGAACAGTTTAGTTCAAGTGTGAAGTTATCAGTAGGTGTAGTATGTAGCTGTAACATAGCTGTAACTTTCCTGTGCTGTAACTGTAGCTACTGTACCTCTTGCTCAATACAGAAGTAAGAGGAAAAAAATAGGTGTTTTCTGTACCTTTTCAGTATGCAGGTTTTAACATGGTTGCTGAGAACTTGTTTCTTGCATTAATTCTTATATCTTCCATTTCTGTGTCTTTGTTTCCCCTACTTTTCTCACTCTTTTTTTTGAGTCTGATTGTCTTGAGCAAGAAACAGATCTAATTCTTGAATGCATGATGTAACATACACAGATTTTATTGCTCAGTAGGAGTATTTTGATATGCCTTCTTTGGTTTATAATGTTGTCTGTATCATTCAGATTCTTGTATAAAAAATGAATATCTGTTGATATTCATTCCAGGTGTTTTACCTCTGTTATACATGCCTGAAAGTGTATTTGCTATTTGTTCAAGCTGTGAATTTGTAAGGATAGCTACTCTCTCTAAAGTGGCTGACTTGCTAAGACTTTAGTTCAGACTTCACTGCTAATGGCCAACTTATATATCAGTGGATATTTGTTGGTACTGGCAGGCTTTTTTCATAATTGTTTCAGGAGGAACACTGCCTCATGATTTCTAACCTATGCTGCTACCTCCTGTTGAGCACACTGGAGAAGTGTCTTGTGGTATCAGACTTGGTGTAGGCATGCTCAGCCCAGTAGGAATGGTTTGAAGATATCTAGAGAGAAAGCTGCATCTGAAACCTAGGTATTACAGTGCTCAGTCATTTTCTTTTCTTGTCAATGGCAGTGAAGCCTGGGAAACATCTGAGCAGAAAATCAGTTTCTCTTAAAGAGAAATTAATGATTGAGATGTTGGCCTAGAGAGCGTTCAGATCTGGGATTATTAAGCTTATGTTCCCCTACTATGTACAGTGTGGTGCCACAAGCTTGTGGTGTATCACAGAGCCTTGAGATGCAGAGGCTTTCTTACAGACACTGCTGTTCTCAATAGATCTGTTTTCATCTTCAGGTACCTTGAATGTCTTGTAAGGAGAATTGCTTGATCTGAAAAATAGGCTGTGCAGCAAAACTTTGAAAAGAATTTAGTGGAGTTGAGACTATACACAGTAGGCCTGAGTGTATGGCTTCACTTGGTACTGATAGTAAAGGAGCTTCTAGTCTTGAACCTTTAGAAGAGAGGGAAACTAAATTCAGGGGTAAGGTCTGTACTAATACCCCTGGCCAGCAGCAACAGCATATGCAAGTGTAAGGTGTTGCATTTGGATGAGGCAATCCTAGATATGAGCACAGACTGGGAGAACTCTGTGAGAGCAGCCCTGCAGAGAAGGACTTACAGGGTCTGGTGGATGAAAAACTGGACATGAGCCAACGGTGTGTGCAGCAGCTCAGAGAGCAATCTGTACCCAGGGCAGCATCAAAAGAGGGGTGGCCAGCATGGAGAGGGAGGTGATTGTCCCACTCTGCTCTGCCCTTGTGAGGTTCTATCTGGAGTACAGCATGCAGGCCAGCGGCCCCCAGCACAAGGAAAATGTGGCGCTGTTGGAGTGGGTCCAGAGGTGGGCCACGAAGGTGATCAGAGAGCTGGAGCACCTCTCCTGTGAAAGAAAGGTTGGGGGAGCTGGGCTTGTTCAGCCTGGAGGAGGCTCTGGGGTAAAGCTCATTGTGGCCTTCCAGTACTTAAAAGGAGTTTGTGAATGGAAGGCAGGCCAACTTTTTTGCGTGGTCAGATAGCAGTAGAACAAGGGGAACAATTCTAAAGAGGAGAGATTTAGGTTAGATGTTAGGGGGGATTTTTTTTGCACAGAGTGGTGAGGCACCAGAACAGATTTCCAGGAGAAGCTGTGGATGCCCCATCCCTGGAGGCACTCAAGGCCGGGTTGGATGGGGCCCTGGGAAGCCTGCACTGGTGGTTGATAACCTTGCCTAGGACAGGAGGTGAGAAGCAGTGATTGTGAAGGTCCCTTCCAATCCACACCATTCTAGGATTTGTTGCTTTTGAACCTTGCAAGTACCGACCCATGTTGTGTCTCATTTCTTACCTACTCTAGTTAAGTAATGTCAGAAATAGAAAATGCTTCATTTTCTTATAGAATGGTCAACATTTGTTTATATTCATTCAGGAGAATCAACAAAGACCTTAAGTAGACATAATATTTTGGAAGCTTTATGTCTTCAAAAATCTGCCTTAGACTTCTTTCACATCTGAACAGTGGAAGTTCTGGGTCAGGATATCCCTCCAATATGATAGATTTGAATATGTGGCTTCCTTCTTTATTGTAGTTTCTTTGGAATAAAATTGAAGACTTTGTTGCTTGAGACCTTTAAGATTCTTGCTTGATTTGTAAAATTTTTAAGAAACCAGAAAACGAATAATAAAAAAAACTGGACATTAGCCAATGGTACTAGAACATTTTCTGCCATTTTCTGCTCACCCAGGTAGAAGAAAAGATGTAGCTTAATGTCTCAGACCAGAATTAAGTTATCTTTTATTCACTTAGTTATCTTAGTTATTCTAAACTCAGCCTTCTTAGAGCTCTCTAATCGTTTTAGAAAAGCATCCTAGCTATTTGCCTATGGTGTCTAATAGTGCCTAGTTCTACTTTCTTATTTCTTTTTTGTGTGTTTTATGAGACTGTGTGCATGCATACAGTAAAAACAAATGCACTGCTTATATGCACGTGCATACACATGAATGTAGTGTGATTATTTTACATTGCATAGCCAAAGATAAGGCTCAAACTGGTAAAGAAACTTTATATGGACAGTGCCTGTCATTTTCTTTGCAAAGCAGAAGTTGAGAATGGGAATGTAAAATGTGCAAGAACATTTAGGAGGTATATTTGTATATGCTTGGTGAATGTAATCTTTCTGGAATTCAGTAAGGCTTTGATACTGTCCCCACAGCATCTTTTGGGCAAAGCATCTTCTGTTCAACTGTGAGATGAATAGTTAGTGCTGCACTGGGTGATAAAATGTCAGAATGGCAGAGCTCAAAAGGCTGTGGTAAATGGGTTTTCATCTGGCTGTCGGGTGTTCACTAGTGATGTTCTCGAGGATCAGTTTTGTGCAACATTTTTATCAGTGATCTGGATGCAGAAGTGGAATACATCTGTAGCAGGTTTGCTAATGATACTGAACAGGGAGGTGCTGTTGATTTACTAGAGGGATGGAATGATCATTGAAATTCCCTTCCAAATGAACCATTCTATAGACACAGACACTTACAAACTGAAAGGGACGTAGCCAATAACATAGCAATGTGGTGCTTTAACAGAAAGTCCTAGACAAGTGAGGCTACATGAAAAGAGAGCAGTGATCTTTTTCAAATACATAAGGAGACTTAGGCATTGCTATACTTAATGTTATATATAATGCTTGAGACATAATCACCCACAGAAAGGAACAAACGTACAAAATCAAACAAGCCTCAAGCAAAGTAGCTCTAGATAGTGTATAGAAGGGCAAGATTCATGGGTATGCTTTAAACAAACAGCAGAGAATTTATAAAACCTGAGCACAATTTCTGTGACCACTCTGTATGGCTTGAGGCTGTAGTTCTGAGAAACATAGTAAGCTCTTTTCAGTAGGTTTTTGCTTCTTTTCTTGATTGCTTTGTCCTAACCTCTGTTGTTTGTTGGATCCTTCCATGAACCAATTAAATTTGATAGAGAAAAGAATATGTTCTGCTGATTCGGTGAAGTAAATCAGGTCACTAATAATAATAATAATAATAATAATAATAATAATAATAATAATAATGAAGAAACCTCAAGGGTTAAGCACTACAGTTTTGAGGCAAGAACAGGATGGAGTTATGTAACCACCAGAAGAAATTCCTCTCATATGACATTAATGAAATTATAAAATGGTCAGTGATTGTGGATCTGCAGCTTCAGTTTCTGTAGGTAATACTGTATGATTTGAGTATGTTTCCTCAACTTTATGTTCTCCTAACAGTATTAAGAGGAAGGTTAATACTAGGTTGCTGCCAGCTGAGTATGACAGCTTTACTGACATCAGCTTTAGTTAGACAGAAGTACTCTGGGAGCCTTTCTAAACCAGCCATGACCAAGCTGATGAAAGCAAAGCGTCTAACTCCAAAATACTCAAAAGAATTTCTTAGTGCACTTTGGTGTATTTTGTTTGTAAGTACCATGAAATCAGAGAATGTTCTGAGTTGGAAGGGACCCACAAGGATCGTGGAGTCCCAGTTTGTGGCTTCACACAGGACCACTCAAAGTTTGTAATTGTTTTGTTCCATTCAAAAAAGCTGAGATCTGGAAGGTTTGTAGAACTTGTCTGTAACAGCTTGATGGCATTTTAAAATACCACAGAATGTTTTCTATGCTGCTTCTTAAATCTTTTCAACCTCCTTGGTAATTTTTTGGATATTGGAAACGTAGTTTATATTTTAGAATCTTTTAATGATAACGATGGTTACTTCTTTTATATTCACCTGGGTAACTTTTGAAAAATAATTCTTGTGTTGGTTTGGGTTGAGCTCGAGGATTCTGTTTCTCACTCTGACCTCACTACAAGTGGAGTTGTGCAGAACGATGTTATAAAATTCAATTCAAGAAATGCAAGCAATTTTTCTTACACAGTGATTCTTATGCTGGCTTCACTGTGCATCCATGCTAATAAATTAATATGTAACTTCTTTATTTATGCAAAGGTTATTGAAATATTAGAATTTCCAATTCTTAAATCTAATAGCACTATTTGTCAAGTACTGTTGCTTCTGGACATCTGGCAATGTGATGTATGCTGTTACCTGCTTTTTATCTCCTTGGGATATACTCTGTATTTCAGTATTATTAAATAACTGTGCAAGCTAAATGAAAATTTTATGAATTAATTGTTTTGACAATTTAAAGTAATATATTTATGGGTTGCTCTAAATCTTCTAAAAATTATTTTTATTTTTTAGTTCTTTATACTCTCTTGCTATGATTAACATATTAAATTAGAATTAAGAATTAATAGATTTAAGAATAAATTAAGAATTAAATTAGCTCACCGTTCTTAGCATCGAGTGCAAGTTTAAACCTTTGATCAATATTTTGTGGATGGCAAAATCCAAGTGAGGCAGTAATCTTTATACATGGTGCTTCAGTCTAGTAGATTTGCTTTTTGGAAGGCTTAGGCTGTATCTTCTTCTGTTTAATCACATTGCACAGAGCCTAATTATTATTCTTGCTAGAGAAGAATTCTCTTGTGCATTTCTTATGCCTGATCCTGTCAAGTACTTGGAAGCAGCCATAGTCATAAATTTTTAAGGCCAGAAGGGACCATGGTATCATTCAGTTTGGCTTCTTACATAATATAAACTATAGATCTTTTTTTTTTTTATTAATTTCTGTCTGAAAATTGATTGTATTTCATCTTTTTTTTTTTTTTAATCTTCCGTTCCAAAAGCTTTCCATATTTGATGGCTGACTTGATTTGAAGAAAAACTAAAACAGAAACTGTTGCTGTAGGTGCTTTCTAGTTTCTTAGAAGAAAGCTAGTAGGGGAAAGCCTTTGATGCTGTGGTTCTAAAACTGAATATTGTACCCCAGGTAATCTCTTCTGCTTTGTAACATGGTGTTTTTGGATACAAATCCCAAACAATGCTGAAGTTCAATTTTTTAAAAAATTCTCAACTTGGTTAATAAGAATCAAGGGCTAATCCTGTATTTGCTCTGGAATTTTCTCTCTTTAGGATGTCTTGTTATTGCATCCTCTCTCTCTGAACTAAAATAGAAGGCACAGAGTGAGCAACCTTGTTCCTGTTCTGTTCTATTTGAGCTTAAATGTGGTATAAAGATAAGAAAATAGCTTTAGAATATATATGACTTTTATGCTGCATGTAGTAACCTCTTCTTGGTAATGTGAAGTTCAGCACAGGCCAGCTTACTCTAAACATCATCTCCTAACCCAAGCCTTAGAAGTTTATCTTCTGAATGGTAATTAACCAACAGTTTGGGAAATAAGTAACAGCTATTGGTTTAGTCATGCTGCATTTTGCTAGGGAAAAGTTGTGCCTTTGCTGTTGAAATAAAAAAAATAAAAAAATAATATAAAATAAAAAAAAAGAAGATTCAACTCTAGGAAAATTCTTTGGAAAACTTTTGAAGAATGTCTATGTTTTTTATGCATTACTTTTTATGCATATCCTTCTGCCTGTGTGTGTTTGGGAATATTAAATAATTAATTTTATATTGATCCATTTTGAAATTTTTAAAGTTAACTATAAAATGTATGTATGCTCGCAGTTTTTTGGTAAAGAACAAGAAATTGCTTGAAGTGTGGAAGTTTCAGCAGTGCCAGTGTACTTGGCACACATCAATTGAAATCTGGTTTTGTATTGAATTTACTGCTGTACAGAAACCTATAAGACAAAAAATAATTTGATATTTCTTAGAAGACGTTTTAAAAGGAAATCTTGAGAACTCATCAAGGCAGGAGTAGGAGATGCATACAATTTTGCTTATCATAAGATAATAAGAAATAAAGTATATTGGAAGTGGTTTAGCTGTGTTTTCCCTCTGTGCAGTCATTTCTTCAATAGGAATAAATACATAAACACGTGCAAATCATTTGAGATTTGTGGCTTTGAGAAGCAAATGATGCGATTCTATAGGGCATTGCCTTCTTTGTTAGCATAGCTAACCTGAATGGATGACTCTTTAGCCTTCTTCTGTCTCATAGAATGATATGACAACAGTCCGGTTACGCTGGGGAGAAATTCTTATGCCTCTGCTGAAGAAGTACAAGTTGAACATAACGTGGGGTGATCAGGATCTGTTGAACATAATGTTTTTTCACAATCCAGGTAAATCCACATTGATTTTAAGTCTAATGTGACAAAGCTGATGTTTTGTATGATCAGAAATCCAGAAAAATGATTTAGAAAACCTTTCGGTGGAAGAATTCAGTAGACTTTTTAATGGTTGTTTGCTTTTCCTTATCTAAGAAACAGTCTTTTCATTGATAAGCAAAATTGAAATGTCCTATAGTTTGATTTGTTGTTAGGTTTTAGAACAACTGTAGAGAAATTCATGAAGCACTATTAATGTAAAATGAGAAAAATGAATGTGTCCCCAGCAACAATTTTGATACTTAATCGAATTATTATTATTTTTTTTCTGCACAGAAAGTCTGTATATCTTTCCTTGCCAATGGAATTATCGGCCTGACCACTGCATTTATGGAAGCAATTGTAAGGAAGCTGAAGAAGAAGGTATATTTATTCTTCATGGAAACAGAGGTGTTTACCATGATGATAAACAACCAACTTTTAGGGCTGTGTATGAAGCAATAAAAAATGTAAGTGTGTTCAGCATTTAGTTGTGCAAAATTTGCCTTTATTGCAACAATGTAATTCTTTCCCTTTGAAGTAAGTTTTAGACATTTCCCTGATTTTGGGTTTACTGTTTGTATGGATTTCCAGTGTATTCATTTTGTGACTAACATCGATTTTAACATTGTACAGACTGAATTTAGGTTATGATTCTAAAACACTGCCTGTACCTGCATAGTGTTTATTTGAAAGACTGTTCCCATCCCCTTAGTGAGTACATCTTGTAAACTTTATAGACATATGGAGACCACTGAAGTTTAACTTTCCTGGAGGTTTTAAAATGAAGAAGAAAAAATGTTTTTCCTCCCAAAGTTTGCACATACTTACTGCAATGTTTTAACATTCAATGGTAGCTGGATTTGGAGGATAGACAATACTTTTTATGCAGTGTTTTGAACTTTGTTAGAGATTCAAGGTATAAACATGTTACTGTTCACTTAAATGCTTAGTACAGTGACTTCTTATCATTCTGCAAATAAGTCATCTCATAAACTATTTATCACTGCATTGATATGCTCACTGAAGTGCTGTAAAATGTAGCACTGATGCACATTTTAATGTAGCAGGCTATTGTATGCATATAACCTTCAAAAATCAATAGTATATTTTAGTGGTGCTTTATTACGTGTTGTCATATGGATATAAAAATGAGAAAAAGTACTTTTGGGGGTCTGAGAATACATTGCAGGGAAAGTGAATGTGTTTCCATAAAGGTACAATTTCTTTGTTTCCTTTGAGTGTTGTCAAAAACAGAAGAAAAAATTACTTGTTTTTATTTACGTTCCCATTTGCTTTATGTATATGTCAGAGAAAGTGTATGAAACACTGCTGATCCAGTGGTAATAAGGTGAACAAAATTAGGTTAGTTTGAAATACTGTTTAGTTTTTCATTTGTTTATAACAATATTGCAATGTAGCGTTAATGACTTCTTTATTTCATGTCCATGTTAAGCACAGTATGTGCTTGACCATCATTCAGTTTAATGAAGCTTTCTGCTTTCAGTAGTCCTACTTACTCCTCATGCTGTTATTTTATTGTACAGATGGAAAAGAGTTGTGTTCCTTAAAGTTGTATTTCATTCAGGAAAGTTACTGGTCAAGAAATAAGCAGAAACCATTTAAAATTGGTAATTTTTTCATTAAAAAATATAACTTTAAATTTCCCATATGCTTCTTTGGGGTATATTCATCTGCTTATTTAGAAACAAGCAAAAATTCACCTTTTGGCAGACTGTTGAAAGTGTTTGAGTATATTGTGTAGTTCAGTGATTATTTTCTTGAAACCATTCACTACTGTATAAAACCAAATATGATGCTCAAAGCCATTTCTATAAAATTCTTTAGTAACTCTGAGTAATAATGTATGTCAATCTTGTATTACTGACATTAAATCTTTTCTTATGCTCTTTACAGTATTCATTTGGAGATGATCTGGTTCGTTCACTGTTGCAGCCCCTAGAACTGGAACTACAGAAAACAGTGCATACATACTGTGGGAGAGTGTACGAAGTGTTCATAAAGCAGCTGAAAAAAAGCATAAAAGACTTGTCTATCAGAAGATCAAAGGGAAGTTGATTAAAACTGCAAGCTCTTAAATCAAGAGACTGAGTTAATGTACTGGTCAGAAAGTGCAACAGTATGGCTTGAATTGGCTCTTAATGTGCCCAGATAAAAGTTTACTAGCGTACATAAAAATGAAGAAAATATTCACATAATGAAGAACAGGAACTCCTTTTTCCTGCAAGGGTGACCTTTTTCTCTTTTGAAGGTTAATCACTGCTACTGCTGGATCTGATGATTTAGATGCTATTGATTTCTATGGTCAGTGGGTTTAGTCTACATAATTCAATTATCTCTGATGATGAAACAAACAAGGGAGAAATGAAAATGGCTCTATTTGGAAGTGTACCTCATTGTCTAAAATTCATTTAAACTGTGAATGTAGCAATAACTGAGTCAGCAGCACTAACCTCACTTTAAAGGTGTGATCACAAAGTTGTTTACAAGTGCAGAAAATACTCTGTTTTCAAAGAAATACAATACAATCATTGACAATCTGTATGTGCCTTTATATATTCATCTCTTATACATGTTGGGTTACTGTTTTGACAATCTTGCTGTGTTTACCTTTGATATAAACTGCACACTATGAATACAGTTTTCTTATAAATGAATAGCTAGTATGAGATACTAGTTTTCTGTCTGTAGATATTGAGAATTTGTTTCAATATTGTTGAGCCCTCTTGTCTAGATGATATAGTTGAATTGAGAGGTTCTGTATTTTTGCAACAATATGAAGATATTTTTCATAGAATACTTTAAAAAAAAAATGTTTTGCAGCTTTATAGGATGTTTTGGAAGTAGGAAAAAAAAAGGTGGATGGTGGATAGCTGGCTCTGTGTTTTCTTACTAAGAATCATTACATGATGGAGTATTTAGTACCTAAAATTGAAGGGCTGTGGTAAAAGTTCTGATGTTTCATCAGACTGTATATTAGATGTTTTCTTTAGAGAATATATCCTATTACCATGTTTTTGTTTTTGTTTTTGTTTTTTTCAAATAACATGGATTTAAAATAGTTTTGGGCCAGACCCTTGACTGCATGATTATATGAATATTGAATAGGCTGTTAGTGATTTACAACAGTTAAGGATTAAGCTTTCTGTAGGTATCTTGATGGAAAAAAATTAATGTTTATGTAAGGCAAATGTTAAAAGAGAAAAGCATAGGAAAAGATGATTGACTTCTAATGTTATGGTAAAATACTATTTAAACATGCATGGTATTAAATATATTTGTAAGTGTACTTGAATTGAACTCATAACCTGAGATGAAGCCTTTATGAAGTGAGTTTTTCGGATTCCAGAAAAGCTCCTGTGTGATGAACCTTGGAGGATCTACTTGCTGACTTGCGCCTTCATTCTGACTCCATTTTAGAAGCTTAATGTTTGTGGCTCTTTCTTTGACAAAGGCAGACTGGTTTGGAATCGCAGATCCACATAAGCTTTAGCAGTACAGAAGCGCACTCGATTGTAAGCAGAGTTTGTGTTCTGCACCTGTCTCCCTGCTGGCTCAGGGTGTAAATCTGTGGAATGCCAAAAAGAAAGTCTGCCTCACGTGTAATTTGTTTGTTTCCCTTGTTATGTGTGATCTTTTGAAGACTGAGAATCTAGAAATCTCTGTGAAGGTGAATACTGTTACTGACTGATATAACAGTATGCAATACATTATTTTTTTTACATAAATACAAATTTTATATCAATTTGTCATGAGGGTGGTTTTTTTTTTTACTTATACCGTCTATATTTACAAATTCTTTCACTTGGCTTTATTCTTTTCTGCTTGTCTTGAGAAAATTACTGTTTGGAATATGGTGTATGCATGCAAGGGCACTGTTTGAAACCCAGTGAACCATTTTGGAAAATAAACATAACGTGAGCATTATCAGCAACCCTTCCAATTACATTTTAGTTTGTTGGATTAGAATCAAAAGGTTAATAATGAAACTAATTGTAGAATAAAAATTCTTATTTGCTTATTTCAAGAAGCATTTATCTAGCATATTATAAACACCAGAATATACTGTGTTATGCCATAGTCCACTTTAAATGTTTAGAATATAAATTTTCAAGCCTCTCACCCTCAACTCTGTTTCCAAATAACAAGTGAGCACTCTAGAAAACATCAAAAAAGACCAGAAGTGCTGAGTAGCTTACATTAAGTAACTCTCCAGAGTACTTGCTGTTTTTCAATTTTATTTCAATTCTATCACACCTATTTCTTAAGTTTCAGAAGATGACCTGCATTGTAAAACCTTTAGAGGCAGATAAGGGGACTGGAAAATTAATTACTATGGCAGAAACCAGTTATATTCTGAAGCATTTCAGTACTTGCTTTGTAAGGTTATATACACCTTAAATGTAGAAACCTGTATCCAGCCTGTAAGTCTTTATTGCTGTCTAGTTTTAGAAACACTGTTTTTTCTGCAGACATAGTAAGTAAACAGTAAAGTAGGGCCAGTCAAATTATAGAACTTCAGAAATGCTGTTCTTCCTGTTTTACTAGAGAAAGTATTTACAATTAATACTTTTGTAGAAAAAATGTAAGCATGCATGTTTGGGTTAAATTGAGGTAATTTGGTCATACTTGATTTCTCTTTTCATTATGGTACCGTTATTTCTTTTTAAAGAGATCACAGACTCATGGGAGAATAATTTTATTTGAAGGTTTGTTCTCATTTGTATGAAACTGTCTTTTTTTTTGTAGGTACTATGAAAGACACGTGGTAATATAGATGGCACTAAGATGTCCTTATAGATGGAGCCTTGTACCTGTGCCTACTAATGAGGCTGTATGAGCCTTACAAAAATCTTTCGAGTTGCTTGCAGTTTTGCCAAAACTCAGATGGAAGGTGACTTCAATACCCAGCCCTTGTAAATTGTTGTTGTTAAGGTTTTGCTTTAGATTTAGGAAGATTAAGAAAAGAGATGTACAAGAAAATTTATGTTTTTCCATTTTCTGATTTTAAATGGATTTTTAAGCAATATGAAATTACCTTTTGGTGGCTTGGGCCCAAATTTGTTCAATATATAAGCTTCTACCAAAGTGCTGCTTGGAAAACAGAAGCATCAGCATTTTAAAACTTATAACAAAATTATGTCTGTACTAAATATGCTCCAGCCACACAAACTTGCCACACTTCTGTCTGTGATATTTCCATAACAGATGACTGAGAAATCAGTCTTCTTTCTTTTCCTCTACCCAAATGAAACTTCCTACCTAGATAGCATAGAAGGAGAAATAACTGCAAGTAGAAAGGAAGGACCTACTTGGATTGTTTAGAAACAGAGTATGTGAGGCAAAGATAGTGTAGTGAAATACCTGTATGTGATTGGGCTCCTTTGTTTGCAATGAAAACAGGGTAGAACTAAGACTGGTTATACACTGCCATTTACAGATGTGGTGGTATTTGTCATGGAATTTGTCATGGCGTGAAACCAAGGGATAAAATCAATCTTCCATTTTCTATCTTACATGTTGGAAAACATTAGGCTTATAAGGGGATCTCCAAACATATGGACATATCTAAAACCTCCATTCCGTAGTTGTCTTAAATTCTTTTTCATTGTCTACTTTCTGCTTCAAATTAAAAGATTTCCAACTATCAAGCAGTTTTAACAATATTTGTCTAACTACATAAAATATTTTTGACACAGGTGGTGTACTCTTGTATATTGTAAATTATTTATGGGCCACTTGTCTCCAATTATTTATTCTAAATGGATAATTTATTTCAAAAAAATAGTATGTTCACTTCCTCTGTGAAGTATCTGATGTGGTATCTGATGTGATGATCGTAGTGGGTTTTCCTGCCCACTTCACTGCTTTCTGAAAGGACCGAACTTGTAACAGGTCCGATTGTTTTCTGTATTAAAATAAGTTGCTGAGAACTGTAACGCGAGGGTGTGGCTTTTTCTTTAGTAGTATGAAGTACATTCTTTCGTAGCATAGTACAAATACAAAGGAAAGGGAAGATACAGATATATTTAGCAGGCATCTTGGAACAGACGTAAGATGTTTGGACTTTCTGTCACTATCAACTTCAGCACTTCTTCCCGTGCGCAGAAAAACGTAGATGTTGTGTCATAACTCATTTTCAAAAGGAAACTTACGTGTGTCTCTAATCTCTCTGGATATCATTTTGTTTTTCCAGGTGCTGTTTTAAGAGTGCCAGATTCGTAAGATACAGGCACATTTTTTCCCAAAGTGTTGAAGTCTCTGTGACTCATGGCTGCCTGTTGTGCCAGTAATCTCAAATTCCCCCTTCTTCCCTCTGTGCTATTTTCCACAGATTATTTATTGATTTGTTTGTCATTTCACTTGTGACCGTTTTGTGTTGTAGGCTTTTGTGAGGTCATGGAATACAAACACAAACGTGCCTGCATCTCCCTCACCTCTTCTGTCATCAAACAGTAATTTCTAAAAAACTACTTTGTATTAATAAGAATGTTAAAACATCTGAGATGGGCAATTTATTAGAATGGCTTAATGCATTTTCTATTCCTTTCATATGATGGAAGGTCACTTTCTCCTCATTTTTATTTTAGGTCTTTTAATATCACAGAATTATAATCTGGGTACAACAGGTTCAATTCTTTTTAATGTCCATATCTTATGAATCTTAATGTTCTGCAGTCATGTGTGGACATATTTTACTAGAGCAGTTCAGAAATTAAATCAATTTCTAATGTTCATTTGAATTGCTTTAAAATGTAAAAATAGATGTAGAAGTTATCCTGAAATGCAAACCTTTGTGGTTGAGTTAATGAGTATTTAGGTCATGTTTTTTCAGGCTTCCAAGTAAATGAAAGCAATATAATCAGTTTTAACTCCTGATTTGAAACTAGAAAATTTAAAGCTGATGTCTTAACCTGTTAATGCTAACCTACTGTATCTCACTGAGCAGCTGATGCTTAGGGGATGCTCCACGTTCCTGTTGGACACTGTAAAACTTATGCATGAGGCAGTGAAGTTTCTGAGTAGTTCCTTGCACTCATATTTGGTCATTGACAAGTGTTCTCTTATGTTTTATTTTACTGTTTTTAATTTTTATGCCACAGTTAATGTTGTTCAAGGTGAGCCAGGATCACAAATGTAAACTTAAGAAATAAAACCTATTTTTGTTACCTAGTGTCAGGGTGCTACGCTCTGTATTTGTCCTCTGGTTTATTACTCTAGTAAGGAAATTTGACATTTTGCAGGGTTTATTGCCTGTCACAAGCAATCAGCTTTCCTGTTTGCTGCTCTTGGCCTGCCTCCTGCCCCCACTGCCTGTTTAGTGACTTAGTGTCAGCCTGTGTTCTCATAATTTTCTTTCTGGATCTTGGGAACTGGGCATGAGGTGGTGTTAGTGACTCAGTGCAGCTTTTGAACAGTGTCGTATATTCCCTGGCTGTATCTATGAGAATAAGCTTAGTTTTCCCTTTAACGTTACATCAGCTACTTCCAAATTTGTTTTGTCTTCATTTTTCTCTATGGATAGAGACTCTTCACTGGAGACATGTTTCAGGATGAAAGCATGACCAGTGGTGCCGGTACAATTAAAGTGAGTTGACCTGAGGTGGATGGGCTCTGTGGGGCTTTGGAGCACTGCCTGAACGAAAGAGAAGTGCTGTGGAACCAGTGCGCAGTGGGGTGATGGATTCTGTCCTATTCTTGTGGGTTCTGGACAGCCTCTGAGGGCGTGGGGCTAAAGAAGGTGATAGCAGTGCCTTTTACTGAGATACAAGTGCTATGCAGCAATAGAGAATGACAAAGAAGAAACACTAGCTCACCTCTTCCAATGAGGGTTCAAGAGGAGAGTAATCTCTATCCAGAGAGAGAGGTACAGCTCCCTTGGCTGCTAACCCTTAAATGAGGGTGAGGAGGGATGAACCCTGGGTCCACTCCTTCCAGACACTCATGTGCATTGCTTGCAGCTGAGCTCCCTGGTTTATCCACGCCTTCTCGCCTGGAGCTCAACCAGGCTGTGACCTGGCAATTCCACCGCAGAGGAGAACAGCAGTCATCTTTCCTGTGCATATACAGAGAAAGAAAATGGACTTCTGATTCCAGAAATCCCAAACAAAATTTTAGAGATTACAGAGCAGAATAGAGCATGCACATTATTTAGAACTCTTGTGGCTAAAATGTAACAGCTACAAATAGCCCATTGCGATGTAAAGGCTTTTGAGATCACTGATCCGTATAGGCAGTGTGTAAAACTTCTCCCAAACTTCTTTTTTATTAGTATCAGCAAATCAAGACTCAGTTATTCTAAACATCATTTGAAGTTTTTTCACTGCACATTTGTGAGCATTTGAGGACACAAACATAACTACATCTTTTAAACAGAAGCATTTGGCAGGACCGTTTCTGACAAACACTGAGAACGCTACTTTGAAAATTTATGTAAGCACAAAGGAAATGCAGCAACATGCAGCCTAATGAGAAGGGGAAGTACAGAACTTCTGACCTCCTCTAGAAAACCTCAAAAATACTTGTTTAATTTTGTTTCTTAAAGTTCCACAAGCGTCCTGAAGTCCAACCAGGGATTTCGCTATCACTATTGATTTAATATGAAAATGCTCAGATGCTGTAGTGGTGGATGGCAGCATAAACCACTGATACATCGATTAGTAGAGCTTAGCCTGGGGGTGTGTATTAATTCATTGAGTCTGATCTCTCGTATCACAAGCCATTAAATTTTACCGTTACCTCTGCACTGAACCCAGTAATTTGTTTGACTGAAACATAACTTGTGTTCAGCTAAATCACACCTTTCAGAAAAACACCCAGTCTTGGTTTCAAGGCATGAAGAGTCAAACTGCTTTCCTTTGCCAGTTTGTTGCAAGGTTTCATCCCTCGCAGGGTCATGAATGTGGCTCACTTCTCATTTGAATTTCTCTGACAGTGGCTTCCAGCCATTGATTCTTTTTATGTTTCTCTCTCCTGGGTTAAACAGCTCCTTAATATCCTGCAGTTCCCCCTCTTGGAGGTACTTAGACGTGGTAATCAAATCACTTCCCCGCTTCCTTTTGGATGAGTCAAACAAATTGAGAGCGTGAACTCTCGCTAAAGCATGTGTTATTCAAATTCTGTGCTTCTTTTTTCTACCTTCTTCTATTTTCCAGACTCCTCCTTAAAATACGGGCGATGGGATGGGATATGGAATGTCGTTATAGTGAAGGTAAATAGAGGTAAAATCTTCCGGACTTCGTATACTGAGTGCTCATGTTAGCTAACTTCTCATTCCTGGGATGATGGTATTTGTCTTTGTTGAATTATGCTGTGGTGCCACCACAGTAATGCAGATTTGTCTGTGTGACTGATGATGTTATCACAGTTTATCAACAAGACAAGAAGACAAAATGTTGTCTTCTGCAAACTTGGTCAGCCTTGAGTTAAGATTTAATTCCAAACCAACAGCAAAAGCTTTTAATAGCGTTTCGCCCTTTTGTAACATCACTGACCACAACTCTCTGATAATGCTTTCCTGTCAAAGCTTATTTGTCAGGAGTTCATCTTGAAAGATTTTGATGCTTCTGTCTTTTCTCTGCATGGCAGAACTTCAACTCTGGGGAGTAAAAGAATATCCAGGAATAAAAGTCAGGATTATTTTCCCAAAAACCACATTGATTACTTCTTATTTTCAGTTTGCATTCGATTTACTGTTAATTATTTTGCAACTTTTACAATAATTTTTATGTTGGAATGGTCTCACAGTCTGACTACAAATAATGCAATCACTATCCATTTTGTATGGAAATAAAATTACTTAGTTTATCTTCCAGACTTTTCTGAGAACGTAAAGATTTGTTGAAACTACTAGCAACAGCGTTACTCGGGGTTTTCTTTTACATTTTCTTACTGTAAAAGGCTCAGATCTGTTGATTTCAAAATATTTATAGCTGGTCAGTGTTTGCTTAACTTTCTTTTGGCTTGAAAAGGGACTAGAAAGTAATTTCAACATTCTCATGTGATGCAAGTACATTTTATCTCTGAATACAGAAAATATAATTGTTTTTGCATTATCAGCAACATTGTCACCAGCAATAAAGCCATTTTTATTACTTCTCAGGCATTCCAAAAAACCCCAACAGCGTATCCTTAATTTGTACTTTGTCCTTAACACGGCCATCTCTTTGTTGAGGTATCTCCTACATCATTTAGTCAGTTCTACTTTTTCCTTTTGTTACTTTCAGCTGAAGCTTCACTTGGAAGCATCTTCTTTGTGCCACTCTATAAGAGGCTTGTCTGTTAAATGGAGTACTGGGCAAAGATGAATCATCAGTCTTTTCACCTCCAGGTCTGTTGAAACTCTCATCAGCCCTTCTTTAGCTTCCAATGTTTGCGTGTTCACACAGAGAGTAAGAAGCAGACTAACCAAGTTAGTATAGGAGATTTTCTGCAAGAGAATCAACAGATTTTGGATCTGCTACAGTCAGTGCACAGAAAGGAGGTAGATGTGAAGGAGGGTAGAAGCGTTGCCTTCAAAAATAGTAATTTCTGGTCATTTTATATTGATAAGCACAAATGCTATAGAATCATCGTAGAGCTAACTGGAACTGCCAATGTACTGGAATGATGTACTGTTGAAAACAACAGGACATATCCCAGTCCTTTGTTCCCTTTGGGATCATACTGTGAGGTGCAAAAAGGCTATGATATGGTATTAACCAAGACAAAAAATGAATGCTCCTTCCCCCATGCTCTCAAATTTTGTGGAAAAGAAACAGTTGCATGTACACAAGTGGGATGGTCAGTACAAGGTGTAATAGAAGCAGAACACTGCATCTCAGCTTACTTTCCAACATCCTGATGGAGCACAGGCGTAACAGAGGAAAAAGTAACTGAAACTCAAATGCCTGATGTTACCAAATGCTGCAAGATGTGAGATAGCTGGTCAGCTGAATAGGAAGAAATATATCCTAGAGCCTAAGCAGCAGAGACTAAATGCAAGGTAGGTATATTAATACAGCAGCTGTTAGAACTTGTAAAGCACCACATCCTGATAATAGTACAGTCTGAATTTTGACATGCTCCTGTTTTTTTCTGCATTGCCATCATGGTCTGCTAGAAGACTATTTCTTACTGAGCAATCTGCTAAGTTGCAACTTCACATTAATACGGAGGCATGTGATTACTCCTGATGGTCCATGTATAGTTACATTGCACGACATGTTTTGCAGTTATGTATAGTTATATCTGTTTTACCATGTAAAACTGAGCTACTGCTCAATTTTTTTTTTTCTTCTCATTTCAGTTATATTAATCTGATACTCAACGTTTTGTAGTGGAAGGGGACCTTTTTTTTGGCTGCTCTTTCTACAATATGCCAGGTACTGCTGTTCAAATATTCTTTGGTGCCATGTAATGAAGTAGTCCATGTGTGTATGGATGTTATTGATCCTTTACTGAAGATATAAACTGGATTCACATCATCATGCTTCTCTGAAATGGGATTGATCCACAGTCTAAATGTGGAAAATAGGGATTTCCAGATTTCTGCAACATAATTAATCTCATCCTAAGGTAGGCATTTGAGCTAAATCAAATAAATTGGACTCTAAAAATGCTTATGTTTCCCTACTAATACCAAGAGATTAGGAAGCTCACAAGCTCACTCAGAAACAAGTGCCATGCTGCAGACTTGTTATGTGAGCTGAGGTGAATCCCAGCCAAAGTTGGATCCATTTAAGGTATATTACTTGTTATTCCAAATGTTTTGAATATGTCCATGATTGCTAGAATAATTTAATTAGTAATATTAGTCTGTTGTTAGTCTAAGAAAAATCACCAGATAGTGTATGTTTCTTTATTCTTAGGAGACCAGGAATAAATGTAATAGGGTGTGTGATATAAGTGCAAAAGTAATTTATTTCCCCCACACCCCCCAGCTGATGTGTCTTAAAAGTCTACTCTGTGTTCTGGTGAATATTCTTGTTAACAAACTCTAAGCTGATCTGAGAACAATCAAAACGAATTAACTTCAGCCAAGTGGCTCCTTACAGTATCTGCACACTGCACTTAGGAGAATGTTATCAGTTTGAAATTTTCTGTTGATATGTGAGTGATGATTACCTCGGCTACTGCTGCTCATCATCATTTCTAATCCTGGCTGTCAGTTTCCGGTTGCAGATGTAATTTTTATTAGAAAGGAAGGCCTTTATGTAGCTCTTGTGATTAAAAGTAGAAGTTTGAACCTCAGCTGTTGGTATACAGCCCTGCTCTCTTTCAAATTGGTTAGTAATTTTTTACTACACTGCTTAAGTTACTTCCCTTTTGCTTGTGCTCTATGTGTGCTCATAAATACTGGCAGAGAGCAGCTTGAAAAAAAAACCTGCTAAATTGTCATATTCAAGATGTGCACTAATTTTCAGCATTATTGAAAGTAACAATATTCGCTATTTCCCACCTACTTACCATCTTGCTATTGGGGGCTGAAGAGAAGCCTATATCAGATAAGCTGTAGAAATAAATATTGCATCTCCTTTTCAGCTGATTGAAAGAGAGTAAATGTCAATGCCATTGGAGGGATTTATTGAGTAAATGGCTCAAAGAACTTTAAATGAAAAACAAAAAGATAACGCTGAGATGAATGACTTCAAGTCATCCTTATCCTGAAAAATTCTTGTTGATACAAAAATCAGTCAAGATTGTACCTACTCGATTTAATAATCACACACTTCTGGTCAACAGAGCTCCTTAAAATTAAAGGTGGATCTACTGACAAGAGCATCCAAGGGCTTTGCAAAATCAGGTCAAAATTCCACAATAAATTACCACCATCTCACAGCAAGCCTCTACAGGTTCATTATAGAACATGTTCACCAGGGACACGTAGCTCTGTTACCTGTTGTCAAGGTTCTTTTCTTTCAGTATTTGATGGCCAATCAGGAAAAGCAATCTTTTTGCTGTTGTGGTTTTTGAGGTAGCTTTCAAAGTCTTCTGCAATCTTCTTGTCCTGTCTCAGACTTCAGAGCTGTCAATCTGTCCAGAGTCAATCTCCCCAAAGGCTGTTTCAGCGCTCACAAAAATAAACTTCATGTATCATGGAATCACAACATCATAGGATGGCTTGAGTCCTCAAGGACCTCAAGGATCATGAAGCTCCAACCCCCCTGCCACAGGCAGGACCACCAACCTCCCCATTTAATACCAGACCAGGCTGCCCAGGGCCCCATCCAACCTGGCCTTGAGCACCTCCAGGGATGGGGCATCCACAACCTCTCTGGGCAGCCTGTTCCAGCTCCTCACCACTCTCTCTGTAAAGAACTTTCTCCTGACATCCAACCTAAATCTTCCCTCTTTCAACTTAAAACCATTTCCCCTTGTCCTGCAGTTATCTACCCTTTCAAAGAGTTGATTCTCCTCCTGTCTGTAGGCTCCCTTTAGGTACTGAAAGGCTGCACTGAGGTCACCCCGTAGCCTTCTTTTCTCCAGGCTGAACAAGCCCAGCTCCCTCAGCCTGTGTTCATAGGGGAGGTGCTCCAGTCCCCAGATCATCTTCGTGGCTCTCCTCTGGACCCTCTCCAACAGTTCTCTATCTTTCTTGTCCTGGGAGCTCCGGATCTGGACACAGTACTCCTGGTGGGGCCTCATGAGGCAGAGTAGAGAGGGACAATCATTTCCCTGTCCCTGCTGCCACCCCTCTTCTGATGGAGCCCAGGATACCATTTGCTTTCTGAGCTGCAAGAGCACACTGCATTGCTTTATATACACAGCTTGCTCCTTATGCTAACCATAACATCCAGACATGGCTTCATTCTGTTTTTTCACCCTTTGGAGGTACGCATTAGTGTCAGTACTGACGTGGATATAGACAGAGGCCCCTTCCAGGAGTGCTTCAGTCAGAGTATGGTCACACAAGGGACGTGGTTGTAATTTCCTTCACAACAGACATCTCCTCTCCAGTCACTTTAAAGCCCAACACATTCACTTGATCAAGCATCAATACTTAAGTATAAATGTCCTCTAAATATGAGCAGAGGGAAGGCTTGTCCCTGAAACTCAAGCATCTCCATATTATGGAAACCTATTTTAGGTGGTCCAGAGCAGTTTTGTTCACTTACAGTAAGAGATGGCTGAGTCAACAACAAGAAAGATACCTATGGTACACATGTATAAGAATCCATCTGAGTTTGGGTGTTAGTGCATGAGCTGGGACCTGTTGTCCCCAGAGAAAGAGTCACCATAAACAATTTAGGATACAGGCCAAATCTAAACGATTGGAAGTTAAAAAAATTATTTTGGCAGTCATTTTTGTCTTTATGTCTGTGTGTAGGAATGTTGGTTTTTTTTTAATTTTCCATGTTCTGTAGTCCAAAATCCAGTACCATGAAATCTGAATTCCAGGTCTGACTTAAAAATCTATAAGGGAACTTGTGGCTAGATTTTTCTCAGATAAGGTTTCAGGATAAAGCCGTTACCAACCATTGTTTGAATACCATTTGTCCTGAAGAATGGTGCTTCTGTGTTCCTTAGAATCATAGAATCACCAAGGCTGGGAAAGACCTCCAAGATCATTCAGTCCAACTGTCCACCTGCCACCAATATTTCCCACTAAACCATGTCCTTTAGTACAACATCTAAATGTTGAACACCTCCAGGGGCGGTGACTCCACCACCTTACCAGGCAGCCCCTTCCAGTGCCTGACCACTCTTTCAGAGAATTATTTTCTAATGTCCAACCTGTTGGTGGTACTTCCCACCAATTTGTACCATGAGAGAATTACACATTGTGCAAGGAGGACGAGGTGCTGAAAAGCCTTGGTGCTTAAGCATGGCCATATTTTTGCCACAGTGTGAATGTGAATAGAGGTTAAAACTAAGCCTGATTTGGAGATTAGAATAAAACACCTTGTGTTAGTTACTTCGTTTTCTTGGGAATATGCAACACATTTCATTTGCCTGGAATGCCCGTTCACATCTCCTTCTATGGGTCTGTCATCTGTCAGACTGGCTCTTTGTCACAGCTTCTGGCTCGGTGTCTTGCTGCTTTTAATAACAGGGTTTGCTTGCTTTGTGTTTGTCGATGATAAAGCAGTCAAAAGTCACCTTTGGTACTTTCCTTAAAAGTAACTAATGTTTGGATGCTCTGGGCCTTTGAATCAATGGTTTTAAATCAATATTCTCTACATAAAGTTATTGTTTCTCTTCACCCTACACACTGTGGACTGGAAATCAATGGATTTATTTGTGTATTTTACACAGCATTGCATAGGCAGAGATTAGGTGTTATGCCCTTTTGGGAAATGCACAAAGGAAATGAAGTGGCACTCTTCTTAATAAAACCTCAAGTAACTATTACCGTTTTCATACAGTTTTGTTCTTAAATATCTCTTGGGCACTAATTGAAAAGGAAACAGCATTTTATTTTTCAGGATGCGGTGAAATCCTGAACACCAATTAAAATATGGAATGTTTTGGTGGTCTTTAATAATGTAATTGGTTCTGAGGACAGAAAGAGTTCACAAACTGCTTTGCATTTCTTTCACATTCAGACTTAATTTGAAGACACCATTACTGCTTACAGTAATCTAGGAGTCCTAGATTCAACAGAATCTCAGGGGAGAGAGAGCGCAACAGTGTGACTTTAATGGCTTCAGATGTATTTTTCTCCCAGGGATTTTGTTTTGCTTCTTAAATTTGTTATATTAAGAGTACTACTACGAGCTGTGTTCTTTGAACTCCATTTCATCTGTACTTTTACAGAGATGTTTCTTGGCCTGAAACTGAGTTTTCTAAGAAAATACGTATTAATTTTACATACCATTAGTTTCTTTTATTTCATGAAATTAACATATTCCTGTGGTTTGTAGTAAAATAGAAGGAACGTAAGCAAATCTTTTGTTGCCTAAAGTCTTCACTTTGTTAACAAAGGTTTTCACAGTGGTGGTTTTTGTTTTGTTTTTCTGAAAACATTTAGTAAAATGATGTGCAATATCAGCTCATCAGCCATTCCAGTAAAGTGATGCAAACCAAGAACAATGAAAACAACAGCAATTCAGTTCCTACGAGAAACAGTAGGTCTCTAGCCCACTGAATGGTTTGCTTTGAGAGAAAGTAGTGACCAATAACCAATGCAGATATTAATGTTTTGTCACTGTGTCTTTTGAAGAAGAATCATAGAATCACATAATTGCTCAGATTTGGAAAGACTTTAAAGATCATCAAGTCCAACCACAACCTAACCAAGTAGATGGTAACTTCACCCTTATCTTCTTTTGGAAAGGATATTCTTGGGTAATTGTAAAAGGTGGCAAGTAATTTCTATGCAAGATCCAACAGAAAGAAAACAGCTCCTCTGTTTACATGTCAGTAAGTAGAACAATCATGTGTCTTTCACTTTGTGTTAGTACAAATTTAGACTGAATACCAGGAAAAGAAATCACATTCCTCTGAATTAAGAAACCTGGGGAAGTCTCCCTATGAAAATGGAAAGACAGGGGAGTACTGCAATATTCTGCTTCTGTGTTATGGTGTGGCGCTCAGTTTTAGGGTGAAATCTGAATGCTTTTCTTTTTTTTTTTTTTAAATCCTGGCGATGTCTTTACTACATCCACTGACACTTTGACTGTCAGTCTCCTCTGGACTGTGTCTCTTGGGCTGCCCTTCCCTTTGGTCTCTTTTCAGATGCAGCTGCCCATTCTATCCCTGCTGATGGCCGTGGGGTGCTGCTGACACCCACACTCAGGGTGGGCTCTTGGTGGGCTCCTCCTGGACGTTCAGAGGTGGCTGTCTGCACCCAGTGCTCTCAACCAACTCTTCCCCACCATATGCCTATGGTTACCACTCTTCAGTTGTTCCAGCCTCTCCTCGTGCTTTTTGCTGCTGCCCATCCTTCATGGCCACAACCAGCATGTAAATAGCATTCTGAGACAGCAGTAGCCTACACAGTTCAAAAGAATTGGTAGTGATGTGAAAGCAGCTGCATCCAAAATGGGCTGCTGCTAGCAGTTACCTCCAGTGCAAGCTTCTCTCTTCAGAAGCAGGCTGGGACTGCTTTTGATTCTGGGGTTTACCCAGACGATTTGTAAACTGTACTGAGCTGAGTTGTGGGTCTCCTCGGGCTTGTATTAGTACTACCTGTTTTGCTGATGGTTGATGTAAAATGAGTTATGTGAGGAACTCGTATTTCTTGTCAGAGGCCTGTAGAGGGACAGAGGCAGTGATAAAGTACAGCTTTTTCCTTGGAGAGCTGGAGTCAGAAACGCCATGTACTCCCCTTGGATGGCCAGTGCCATAAACTACCCATACCCATCAAAGACCCGATTTAGTGCTCAGTGAAAGCAATCCAGCATCTCCACTGCTCTGAAGAGTAGAAAGAGGTTGAAGCAGCCTCTCTGGGAGGATTGCTGAAAGCAGTCTGAATGGATTGGAGGAGTACAGTGAGCAGAAGGCTGCCAGTGATGTGACAGAGGCAGAGCAGCAACAAAATGAACACATATATGATATGCACATCAAGTTTCTCGTGTTTTCCATCTCTGCAGAATGCTTGCAATGGATTTCCCCAGCTTTTCACAGGCAATTCAGTTTTTCTTAATAGCAACAGTAAAATGGTAATAATTAAGCAAATTTCTTCAGTGCAGGTTGTTTTTGAGGTTTTTTTTTTCAGTCAGCCAGCAGTGCTGACATCAATCCCCATGTGCTGGATATCGGTTTCCTGGGCAGGGTGAGTGGACAAATGACATTTCACAGATAGGTTTGTAGTTGTAGTTCTGCTACTCTCCTGCCTCAGATTGATGGGCTACTGCATGCTCAAAGCTGATACTCCCGACACGTTTGAATAGCCTGTTCACATATGATTTATTTCTGGATTCATCTCCTGATGAAGGATCTGCTACTTTTGGTGTCAGTGCTTTTTACACCCTCTGAATGTGTAGGACTCTTCTGGCTCATTTTTTGAAAGTGCATCTGCCCAGGCCAGCCCACACTCTGATTGCCGTTGCTGTGCTGCTGCTCTTGCAGCCTGAAGGTCCTGAGCTGCTGCCTGCAAGCAAGAGCTGTCTGAAGGTCTGTGGCAGAGCTCAGCAAACTCAGCCTGTGCAGTCAGAGAGCCTCCTTCCCCTGCTGCAGGCAGAAACACTGAGCAGACTGCAACAGCTGCTAGGCTCATGCCTCACATCTACTACGAGTTCTTGGTCTCAGATCTGCTGTGGATGGCAACACTCATGCTTGTTTGGGCAGCCCTTAGTGGTTGAGGCTTAGATGCTCTTCTGAGAGGCAGGTAAAGGCAGATGTTGCTGTCTTGGGATGTTAGGCTTATGGACTGCCCTCATGCTCTTCAGGTCTGAGGAAGGGACATCATGATCCTCGTGTGAATTTTGGGTTGGTGGCTTCAAACACTACAGTCCTCAGAAGTAGCTTTTCCCTATCTGGTGGGGTGACGTTCTTAATTTTGACAGCTGCTAATATGAAAAGTGATTTTTTCTTTTCTACTTCTAGGACAGAGACCAATCACTTTCCATCATTCTCATTCTTGCCAGGAGCTCATGCTGGACTTGTAAGATGGCAGGTTACCCTCAGACTTACTGGGCTCCTGTCTACCCCTTTCCCAGCTCTCTCTACCTCTGCAGAATGTGATGGGCATGCCCAAGCCTTTGAGACCCCAACAAACAAGAGGAACTTTCCCAAACAAAATCCTCCCCAGCAGGGTCTCATCTTCAAATGACTACCAGCCCCTTACAAAACATGAGGAAATAATTATGCAAAGATATCTACAGTGGCGTCTCAGCAGAATCATTTTCCTTTTCCCCGAGGTGTGGGCATCCAAACACAATTTCTAGGCATATTTTTCTTGACAGTGCTTCAGCCTGGGCTAGTGAGTCTGCAAGATGGGATATCAGTACTATGGCATAATGTACAATTACTGACAGATATTGTACTTCCTGTCCTATAACTTCTCGTACAACTGCCCGTGTGGAGAAAGACTTACAGGCTCTCTTAGTAGAAATAAAATAGAGGCAACATTTCCTTAGCAGCTTGATTTTGCCTGTAAGGCTGAGGCAGTCAGATTCTTTAGTTCTAATAATCACAGCCATGCCTACCACTCCAAAGAAAGCGTCTTGTTTTATTTCTTCCCTGTAGCTTTTGATGGCTAACTGAATTTTGGCTCTTCACACCTCTCTCTAATTTTAGCCCGTGTCCATCTCCAGCTCACAGTGCTGTATGACAGCAGCCTTCCATATGTCCTATCTGTTTGGGAACCTTGGGGTTTGCTCTGCAGTTTTCATTCCTGCTGTGTTCTGAAACGTCTGCACGGCTGTACAGCAGATGGTGCTCTGCTTCCCTTTCTTCTTGCACAGACTCCCATCATTAGCAAAACTTTTCAAAAGCAGACAGAGGATTATTAATAATCTTCTCTGCACTGGCTGAGCAATTGGAGTTGCATATTTTCAGAGATGCTTTACTTTGCCATAAACTGATTTTATTTTAAGGAGCATGAAAGCAGAAACTCTGCGAGCTAATATACAACACTAATTTATTTTCCCCGTGCAGCTAGAGCAGAACACTGACTTATTAAAGGATACTTTCCACGTATGCAAAAACAGTATCTGTTTCAAATGGGTGATTCTTTACTAAAACGAATGAATGAATGACAAAAGAAAACGTAGGATGAGGGTAAGTAATGCACTCAGTGAAACCAGCAGAACCTCTAAAAGCAAGGAGTTTCACAGCTTAATTAACCAAAATGTTTACCCAGCTACCTCAAGGTAGGTGAACTAAAAACACATTCAGTGGCTTAATGCTGAATTGTTGAATTCCTGTGTTAGCTCTTCTGGCAAACAGAACTCTATTTTCTGACACTTATACAGTTAGGCCAGGCTTTCAGCAGCTTGTTTCACAAGTGATAGCTCTCAGACAACCAGAAGTGGTGTTGTAGAAGTCAAATCCATTTCAAGGATTTGGTGAGAAATACTGCTGTAAGCTTTGAAATATTGCAGACTGCAGTAATACCATAGTAATCTTCAACAGTATTAACAGCTTAAACAGACAAGCCTATATAAATTGGCTTAAAACCAATCAGGGAGCAGAACTTCACTAATTCAAACTAATAACTCTGTGAGCTGTATTGTGGATTATTGGATGTTGCACATTAGGAAGTAAAAGCATGATGCAAAGCTCATAGAAATCTGAGTAAAACTTCCATTGACGCTACTGTTCTCGCGTTATCCCCTTATATGAATTTCCATAACAAAGATACTAAGGATGCAGAAGCACAATTGGTAACTTATTTATTTTGACAATTAAGCTTTATTTTCTGTCATTTATAATACTACCTATTTCACTGTGGGTTATTGTGTTTGATAAACATGTGCTGCTCTTTATGTGTTAGTAGATCTAAGAACATCAGGCACTGATCTGAGCCCATGGTTGATGCTGTACAAAGGCATACTAAAAGGACAGACCCTGACCTCAGTGCTCGGCATCTTGCCAGTGCGAGGCTGTCATCTGAGCAGTCTGCTGCTATCAATTCTTTTCTGATGTGATGTGAGTTTATGTATGGTGTTTCTGATAGGAGTCTCCATATTTGTAATTCAAAATGGAAAAAAAAAAAAAAAAAATCTATGCCCTTACTAACATAATTGATAGTTTTATTCATTGAGAATCATGGAGTGGGTTAACAATGAAAACATAATGGAAAACTCTAGTTCTGTGACAATTCTTGATATGTACTCTTCAGCATACCACTGTTTTTAAATATATCCACAATAAATATCTCCCATAGAAGATTTCATTTTAAAAAATAGATGTATTCTTTTATCTTTCCTTTGAGGTGGGGGTAAAGTTGATGTGAAAATCATCAGTAGGAGAGTGAATGAAGTTCAATTTTGTCTCTTCAACACTCTGAAACAAATTAGAATTTCTGGCTTGGGAAGAGATTTTTCTCAAGTTGTTATCTACGAAATGTATCTTCTGATTGCTGAAAGTGAGATATTAAATATACACCTGCTGGGCCATGCATTTTATTCCTCAATTAGAGCCAGGAGGAAATAACTGTAAGAAGGAAGAAAAAAGGGAGAGACACTTCTCCATTTTCACATGTTTTACATGTGTGGATTATTAGTAATGAATTAAATGTTACGTCTGTGTATAATTTCCATAGACTGGGGGACAGACATCCAGTGCGGGCAACTCTGCTTAAGGTGAGGTCAATCTGGATCAGCAGCAAAGGGAACATGGGGAAATAAATGAGGCATTTCAGAAAGAGGGAGGTGGCAGGAATGAACCGGGCATGAGGTTCACGGAAGAGTGTTCTAAACTAGAAGTGAAAGGGCCCTACCCTCCTGCCTTGTCTTCACTGAAACTGGCTGAAATACAGAGCAATGTTACTGTATATATATATATATATATCACATATATGAGCTGTACCATTGCAGCGCTCAGAGAATGAAGTGAGTGGCTTCTTTGCCTCCCAACAAAGACATTTTTGTGGTTACAGAGAACAGAAGTCTGACTCCGTTTGAGGTCCCACCAAATCCAATGCGAATAGGCTTCAATCCAATGCAAAGTGCTGATAACTATTCCTCCCTCCTTCATTGATTTGATGGAAATTAACTTCCAGCATTCACATCTTATCAAATCATGAGCTGGAGTTATGTGGAAGCAGGTGACACCTTATACTATAAATACACACTTGGTAGTAACTTACAGATTATGCTAGCTGAGTTCACACAGTGTTAGTCAAATCCCTGTCATTAAGAAACAGTATCACATGAGAAAGCTGATAATAGGATACAAAGATCCTAATATGATTAGGTGATGACTTGTTAATGGGAATTTTTTTTCTTTTGTCTCAACCAGTGCCTTTCTGTTTAGTCTAAAAGAGATGATCTCTCTGAAGGGGGATGATAATGTGAGGAAAAATTAGGAATGGCATAAAAAAATTAACAGAAAATACAGCAGTACAATCAGTAACTTTGTAGATCCAGGTTGATTCCATTTTAAATATGTCGCTTGGAAAAAAAAGAAAGCAATTGCAAGGCAGAGCCCACAGACCTGCCATGACAACAAAATCACTGCTCACTGCCTACCTATCAAAGTCTCACTTGGCTCCTATGGGCTTACAGTGGCTTTCTTCCAAAGCACTGCTAAAATCAAAGCAGGGTTTTACACTGGAAGCTTTGTGCCCTTCGGAACAAGAGTAGGGCTGGCAGCCTGACTGCACTCCCGGCAGAGGCAAAATGTCAGAGACTGAACTGGAGAGTTTTATAGTTGATGAGAAAAACGTGGAAGTGTTAAGATTTGTTATTATTTTCCTTTCCTGTGGATTGGAAGGCATTTTCCCACCAACTCTGTTTATCTGAGCTGACCAGTATGTCAGCAGCATGCCTCTTATCACTGTTTTCATGTTACCTAAATGAGAATTGCTCGATGTTTCTCCTGCCTTTGTTTCAAAAAAAACCAAACACAAATAAACACCAAAAGGACAGATTTTATTAGCTGGCAATTTTCATGCATGTTTGAATTGAAGTGGAAACATAATGTTTGTGAGAGTGTAAAAAATGTACCTTTAAATTGCCTTAGGAATGTTTGCCATTTTCTCTTATCTCCCACTCCAGCACCAACCAGGGCTCAAGCTACAGACTGATGAAGAAAAGACTTTTCCCTTATAGACCATGCACACAAATTGTGTTGGTACGTCAGCCTTCATCTATGGAATGTAGTTGCACTTAGGAGATGGTGTTCACAAACTGGCTTTAATGATGGAAAAGGAGTGTCACCCAAATGATTTGGGATCCAGAGTGAAGACCTTTATGAGTTTTAAAGGAAAAATGCTGCAGCCACTGAATGTCAAGGCTGTGATTAGAGAGGAAAAATCTGACATGGATACTGCTGTAATAAGGTATATCTCAGTGGGAGCCCACTGCCACCATCAGCTTGTTACAATTTTTGTATTGCTAATATGACCTGAAATGCACCACTAGGAATAGTCACGTCAGACTATTATGTCATAAATTATCACTGTATTACCCTCTAAATGTCCCAATGAGCATAGCAACACAAAAATATGATGATAAAAAAATGATTCCGTGCACACAGCAATTATTGAACCATTAAATGCATGCAACACCTTTTTTCAAATTTTTTTCCTTATTTCTGTCTTGAATAAACAGTTTGCAACTGATAGGGTCAATCAACCACCTCTGAGATGCTATTACTTCTAAATTGGAACAGGGTAGCTAATTAGCGCTGGGAATGCAATGTGACAGGATTTAAGCATGGGTAAACTGCAGAATGACTTTTGATATTCAAATTTGCTCTCATCTTTTTTCCATATTCTGCTGCTGGCACTACTGAAGGAAGATGTGAAGTGTGTCTCATGGTGCCTATGGAAGGCCTGGGAACTCACACATTGCCTTCTCAGTGCTCCCTCCAATAAAGAGTTGGAGCAAAGAGAACTTTGCACATGAGAAAACTAGCATGGATCAGGAGGATGTTTTTCTATTCTTTCATGTTTTGGGGAAGTCGCAGAGGGCAGTACTGCAGAGCTATTGCCTCTGAGGGAGGCAGAAGTGTCATCGTTCAGTGTTGGTGTCCTCAGCCTGGTTGAACCCATAAAAACTGCCTACTCTATTTCATGGGAAACACTGCAATTCCAAACCAATTCCCATTTTGAGCAAACACATCAAAAAGCATTTTTAGACATCATTAGTGCGAAATGAAAATATAATCAAAGTTCTGAAAAACGTGTTTTGGAATTGCTTCTCCAGTCATCTTCCTTCACATTGTGATTCACTGGGAATATTTTAGAAGTAGTTGCTTGTTTTTAAAAGAAAGATGAAATGTCCCCTTTCAAAAACGTATCTGAAATGCTCTGTTGTTTCTTATGAGAAAATATGCTGGAAAAAAAAAAAAAAAAGAAGCAATTTCACCATTGCAGAACAGCATTTTCCAGTGGAGAAATGCTTTTATCACAAGATTTATGACCACATCATTCATTCAGAATAATTTTAATAACAATAGGAAGGTTAAGATTTATATGATTTGTCTGAAGGTGAGAAGTTCTACTTAAAACTGTGTCAAAGTTCATTTGGAAGATACTGACTCATCTTTAGAGATAACCCAGCATATAAATAATGTCCTGGCAAACAGTATTAATAATGCGTTTTAGAGAGATATCATTAATTATGGTTTATGTAGCTAAGATTCCAAGAAGAGGTTCTTACACTGCAATAAACCAAAGAAAGCTCAACTAGTTTATGACTTCATTAAAACTGTGAACTATAATTGCAATCAGCAAATGCAAATGCTGTATTTGTAGCCCTGCTGGTTTCATTTTACAGGCAACTTTCTCTTCACAAAAAGAGAGCTTATCCTATTTCTTTTATTTATTTATTTATTGTTTTTTTCAGTGCAACTGAAAGTTGGTTCTTTAGAAATAACCTAGAAATGGAATTGGGATTATGGAAAGTATCTGATGCCCCTTTTCTACATTTATGATGTGCCTTGAGCAATACGCTGGTTGTAAAATACAAAAGGGTTAAGTGAATGTAGTTGTCATGAGAGTACAAACGTCCAGACTGAAAGCCAGAAAACTGTCACTGACAGTTGGGGTATAATTGACCAGTGTATATGATAAGCACTGCATTGATTGATTAATGTGACCTAGTTGTATTTGAAATGTCAAAGAGGAAAACTGAGTTGTCATTTTATATCATGTTCTTTTTCAAGTAACAGATAAATATTATAATTAATGACTTTCTACCAAGGTTATCTAAAAAATTTAGGGAATATTAAACATCACATTATTCACAGTCATCACAGATGAATATATGAGGGCTGTTCCAAAAGTAATGCCCCTTCTTTTACTGGTTGGCTCATGACATCAGAGGTGGATGATGGTAGTATGGCAACAGGGGTTGAGCAGTCCTATCTGTATTCCATTACTTTTTGTTACTATGTGACAGATAGCAGCAGAGGGGCAGTCTGATAAAATGGCATCTGACATGGAAGTGTGGATGAAAGAAAGGTGTGGAATTTAATTTCTCCATGCAGAAAAAAATGGCACCCACTGTCATTCGTTGACACTTACTGAATCTTTATGGAGTCCAAACAATAGATGTGAGCATAGTGAGGTAGTGGTGGGTGAATTTCAGCAGTGGTGACAGTAGCGTGAAACACATGTCAAGTTCTGGATGGCCACGCACCGCTGTCACAGCATGAAATGAAGAGCATCACGATAAGCTCATCTGTATCAATCAGTGGATTCTGATTACTGGTTTCAATGTCAGGACCTACTGAAAAATACGAGGCTGAAGGTGACAGTTTTCTGGACTGCATCATTACTGATGACAAGATGTGGTGCTACCACTGCAAGCCAGATTCAAAACAAGCCATTCATGGAGTGATGACATGAATTCCTCATTGAAGAAAAATTTCAAGGCACAGCCCTCAGTGGGTAAAGTGATATGCACCGTATTATGGGATAGGAAAGGAATAATCCTTCTGGATTTCCTGAAATCCGAACAAGCCATTAATCTCTACATCATAGTACTGACTAAGCTGAAGGCTCAAACTTGCAGTAGGCCAGAGGAAAATATAACTTTTCTCTTGCAACACAATAACACCAGGCCCCAAACCAAATTGAAGATTGTTGAGCACATGCTCAATCTTGTCTGGATTGTACTGGACCCACTGTACAGTCTAGATTTGGCTCCTTCTGACTTCCATCTGTTTGGACCACTGAAAGATGGACTGTGTGGTCCACATTTTCCTAGTAATGACCTTGTCATAGCAGCTGTGAAACAATGGGTCATCTCTGCTGGTGCAGATTTTTATGTGCCTGACATGCAAGCTCTTGTTCGTTACTAATGAAAGTGCCTAGCTGATGGTGGTGACACATTGAAAAATAATGTTTCATAGCTGAGAATCTGCTTTATCAAACTGTTACTGTCCTCTTTGTATCTGTTGTAGTTTCTATGGAAATAAATAGGAGGCATTACTTTCAGAATGACCTCTGCATTATTTACCAATACTGATAAATTTTTGCTTACATGAAACATGGCTGGCTATATAGGCAGAAATTCATGGTGTATTAGCTGTTCTTCTTAATCCTTGTCGCCCATGGGGCCAGGAGATAAGGAAGAGAGGAGTTACTATGGCCTGGAAATTATGCTGTGCAGTAGAGTAAGACCATGTACCTTTTCTCAGTCCATATAATGCCCAAAACACTGCCTAGCATCCAGAGTATAATGACTGTGCTTTTTCTGGTTTTCTGTTGGCAGCACTGCAACTTCAGCGCAGCAATAACCTTGATCTTCAGATCTGTTACCGAACTCTGAACCATCTGCAGCATTAAGGGGAACTGTCTCAGGATATTCTCTGAAATACCTGACTGCATATTTATTTCTTCCTTTTCCCCATAAGCTGGATATTTGCATGCCAGCCTGGATACAAAGAGGCGAGTGCTGAAGAGCACATAGGATCCATCTGGTAGGAGGAGACATTGAGAAGACACCCGTCATAGTTTCTTCCTGCTTGGGCAGGTGAAACAAATAGTGGGAGCAAGCAGGTGCTGACCCTGCCTCTGAGCGCAGTCATCAGAAGCCCACTCACCCCAAAGCTTCTTGATCTTCTTGAGAGCTGGAAAACAAAATCATATCCTTCTAAATAAGTGGCAACCAGTTGTCTGACACAGATGAGCACTCTGGGTAATGTTTTGAGCAAATGTTTAATTACAAAAGGATGGTGCCTAAATTGTCATAATTAATCTGAACCTGTGCTAGAGTTCACAGCAGCCAAGACTTTTTACACTGGTGAATCACTCTCATTGAAATACTCTGTGCTTAAATAGCAGGAAAAGCTGCTATTAGAAATCTCCATAATAGCTTTTATGAAAGCTCTGGCTAATTTAGAGCCCAATTAAACCCAGAAATCCAATTATTTCAGAATAACGTAATTGCAAGAAAGTAACTAGCATTGTAAGTATGCACTAGCTATTATGGAAGATGTTTTAATAAAAGAAAATAAGTTCTGAGCCACTGATAAGAAGTGTTCGTAATCGTAAGGATGTTGGCAATTTCAGAATTCTTCTGTATTTACTGCTCTACATCAAGAGAAAGTAAACCCTTTTCTTGGTGCTCTGTAACTGGTACAATGTGCATTTCATGAATACAATTGAGAGCAGATAACAAACTGGAGTAGAGACATTTATACAGGATTGTATTTCTTGAATGAGACCCCTTCCAGTCAGGAAAACCAAACTCCTTCCAAACTTCTCTGCTCCTCACCACAAAAAGCAAAGTAAGATTGCTGTGACCTCAACATTAAAATAGAGATAATATGACAGAAAATTGATCTAATCAATTTTTTTGATGTAAAGTAACAAGAAGGATGACAATGGAAATGGAAAACCACAATGTAAAGAAGAAGCAGCTTGATAACATGTGCCTGGACATATCAAAAGGAAAAGGGAACCTCACTCAGCCAGAAGCTATAGATAAATATTAACTAATTATTAATTATCTGTGAATGTAACTGTGAACTTGGCTACCTAAATGACAAAAAAAGTCAGAGAATATAAAGCATGCTAAGCTCCTGCTACAGTTTCTCTCTCTCTCTCTCTCTTTTTTTTTCCCCATTAAATAAACTGGAATTTCACTTAAGTGATTTGCTATGTTGAAAGTTAGCTTACGGATTTCATTTCACATTTCACAACAGTGTGGGTCCTGAAAGATGGCAAGAGTAAAGCACTGACCCTGAGGGAACGTGGAAAGAAGAGAAAGAATGGCCTATTGAACAAGTAAGGACCTTTCAATTGTTATATCTGATTTTGTCTTCTCAGCCACACCCAACAGAAACACTCAGTGAGTAGCTAGATTCCATTACAAAAATATGTGCTGAACAAACAAATCCCTTCAGCTGATAGTGCTAGTGCAACAAGGTTATCAGCCCAGCGCATCTCTGCTGTACACAGAGCTTTGCATATAGTATCTCCCAGTTTGATGAAGACCAAGGTCATTCAAGCTAAAAAAAATTGGTCTGTTTTATTGTTTTTGTTATTTTTTTTTAAGAGACGTTTGAATTATGAGCACTTAAAAACTATTTGTACAGAGTTGGCAAAAGGGATTTATTATTTCAATTCTGGAAACATGGTAAAAGAAATGAAATAAAATCTAACTCCAGAGAGTAAATTAAGAGAAGAAAGTGTTCATCTTCTAGTAACATACAAACTCCTGTCAGTTTGGCATGCTCAGGCATTGTACATTTGTTTAATATGTGTTTGGAAATAATTGTCTGAAGGGAATCAAACACATAAAATGTAAGGTACTGGTTTTACATTTTCTTTTCAGAAGATTGGCAGACCTTTAGGACTTACAAGAATAGCATATTGTGTACTATTTAGGAACAAATTTCACGATCCCAGTTTGAGACCATTTTGGTGCTAGAAAAATATTTCTTTATTAATAACGCTTTTAGCATGAGGAAATGTTTGAAAACTGACTCTGAAGATATGAAGGCTAGATGAAAGATTTGTCCAAGGATGATCCAATCAATGATGAAGAGAAGGTTACACAGTGGAATGCATTAATGTTGCATCCGTGGTAAAGCAAACTCAAGAAATCGTCTCGGAGAAGTTTAATGGTTTTACTAGGGCAGAGCGTAATGCTTTGTGTGGTTGGAGGAACTCAGACAGCATCTAGTTTCAGTGAATTATAGGCCTTTATAACCAAGTACTTAGTTGATTTTTATTTTTTAATGTGGTGTTGGCATCGTTTCAAATTTACATGTTTGAGGTATAATTAGCCGGCGTGATTACAAAAAAAAAAATAAATAAAAAAACTAAAAAAAATCAACTGCAATTTAAAAATATAAATTAACATAAAATGACAAGCATTAAAAGTTAATATCAGCTCAATGCTTATTCTTTTGCATTCAAATGAGTTTTATTAAGTTATTAAGTCCATCTAAATATCGGTATAATTTTCGACTAATATGCTACCAGTTCCATAATCTTCCCCTCTCCCTTCCCTCCATTAGCTCTACTGTTTCTCTTCAATTTGTGATTTCAATAAAGCATTTTAGAATTACATTATTTCATTTTTCATGTGAAGCACATAACTTGAGTTTAGAGAAACTATTCTCTTGCAAGCTAGACCTTGGGTGACCAAATGCAGTGTTGATTCTAAACACATTGTTACAGCCCATCGCCTCTCTTTGAAATGCACAGAAAGAAGCAATATCTGAATTTAAACAACCAAATCAAGCCAATTGGCTTAGAATTATGATGGTTGGCTTTCTAATGCATATTCAGATTGGTAGAAAAGAAAGTATGAAATTTAATTGTACCATAAAACTGTCAGGAGAAAATATATACTGAATATCAAGCAGAGCTGCATTTCTTCAGTAGTGATAATCTGTAGAAAACTTTTTCTTTAAGGAACTGCTACATTTTTTAATGTTATATTTCTGGATAAGGAAAAGTTTTAAGTGTCATCCCTAAAAAAAAGTAACAAAACAAAATATAATGCATTTTGTATGTTCTGTAGAGCAAGACACAGAATGTTTCCATGTGCTAATATAGTTGCCACTATCTGTTGAGTACAGAAGACAAAGCAGCCAAAGGGTAAAGCATCTCATATAAAATTTTCTGTTTTTACAGTACTACCACAGAACATACAGCAGTCTGCTAGCTACAAAACTATCAACTGATATCTGCAAAGCACTTTAGAGAATTTGTATTATGTTCCAAAGAGCATAATCGTAAAGTTTAAACTATACTCCATTACATAACTTATTACAATTTTTTTTTACACTGCCACCAATTTGTTTTGTGTACACATATGAGCTCATCCACTGAAACTGCTTGTTACCTCCATACTGCCTATATGGCAGAATAAAAAATAATGGCAACGTGATTCTGTTATAGACACCAAGACACACGTAAACAGACATTTCCACCAAGACATCTCTGAAATCCTGCATGGATCTGACTGAAAATTTCTGCAGACCAAGGAAATGATCCTGAGCAGATTCAGATGGGCTTTCAGTGGAGTCCTGCCTGCTGCTACTGATTTTACAAAGCTAAAGGCGTAAGTGAATCCATTAGGGAATCAGTAAGTTAAATTTACTGATCGTGCTTCTAGTCACATACATTTAAGTGCATAGCTAGTTACTATAATCAACTATGATGACAACTAATGATCCAAAACCATTAAAGGGAAATAATAATGATATTGTGTCTTGTCACTGCACAAGCACTAAGTCTAAAGGAAAGAAAATATTGTACTCCTCACCATTCTCAATGGTAGCTTTTTCAAAAGAGGCTCTATTGTCACCATTTCTAGGATACATGCATTTTTTTTCTTCAGAGACAGTACCATTCATGTAGCATTAATGTGGACAGGAATATTAAAAGAGGTTCTTTCCAACCAGTGCCTTAATCTTAACAGCGTGGGATTCGGTTTGAAAATCTGTTCATATTCATTCTGTTTGCCACTATGTGAAGCCTTTCTCCTCTTTCCTGTATGGAGGAGTGGCTGTGGAGGAGCTGTGTCCATTCTGTTCACACCTCCTTCCAGTGCTGATTGAAAATGGGAGCTGCAGGAATACATGGAAGCAGCCCACCCATGGTGGTCACAAAGAAGACCTCTGAGTGGAAGTCTTTGGTGCAGGTGGTGCTGACTTGGTGCGGTTTTCCTCAGGCATAAAGAAAAATCCCATATGGAATGCCCAAATTTGGAGGAAGAGACTTAGAAGGCACTCCAGGGTCTGCCCCCAGCCACTTATCTCCTAGCCTGCTGGTAGTGCCCTGGATGGCCCCTGTGAGCTGTGGGAGATGTAGAGGTGGACCTAAAGAAGCAAAGCCTGCTGTCGAATCCAAAACAATGAAATCAGTGATGATGATCTGGAACTCTGACAGAAATCAGTATTTTCAGAATAAGGGACTTATTAGTTTGCATAATTTTCTCCTCTTAAAGATTTGGACTATTTGCACTGGCTTACAAGCCATTCCCAAGTCTTGGTTGTTTAGGCTAATGTGGGATGCATTCAAGGGTTAAATTTATAGAGTGGTCTTTTGCTTTTTAGTATGCCAGAACAGTCTCCCTGTCAAATCAATGAGAAATCATACCGAAAGATGGGATGCACAGGTGCTTCCACCCTCAGGCCAATGGTCCAAATTCGGCACAGCATCCAGTCCTGTTCAGCTCCAAAAGCTGTTACTAAGTGACAGGTGTCTGCTGCCCCAGGCTTATGAGTAAGTTGTATCAGACCTTTTGTACTGGAAAGGGGCTCACGTGGCTACTGACGGATGAAACCTTTCTCACAGCAGAACTATGGAGTGCTCAAACACATGCAGAGATTACAATCCTGTTTTATACCCAAAGCAAGTCCTTTTACCACATTTATTGGTCTAACACCTTTACTGAAGAATAACAGGATTATCTACCAGGCTTTTCATGAGAACACTGAACTAAAATAAAGTACTTATATTTTTCCAACGAGTACTGAGAAAATAATATATTATTACCCTCACGCATTTCAACTTTAATCTCTTTATACATATCTTTTCTTTTTCTTTTATTTATTTATTTATTTATTTATTTATTTTTTATATGCGGTCTCTTTATTTTTGAAATGGCCACATTTGTGCTAACTCTTCTTGGTCTTTCAAGGAGGTGAGAATCTGAGAGTTGCATAAGACACCATGGGAGAGATGGAGAGAACTGGATGAAATGATCAGGACACAGTGATCCATGTTCTCTGTTTCCTTTGAGTTTCATATTTAAAAAAAAACCATAGACTGTTAAAAAAAATACGCCTGTCCCTAACCTGAGAGGTGGAGGCTGCAGCTGGGAAAAGACAGGAAGAGATACACATGTAAAAGGCTTTAATTGCATTACGTGAGATAAGAGCATACGAACGTTCATGCTGACAGGGTAGTCTGAGAACATGCTTAGCACCTCCACAAAGAAATCCATTATTGCAGACCATCTACAGACTATCTTCCATCTTTCATCTCAGTGAGAGAGGACACACAAATACTGTTTTCTCTTTCCATGTTTGGAGCTGTAGGTAATCTGTCCCGAGAGTTTCAGCAGTCTCACTGCAACATGGTACCCACACGAACCCACTCACACTGGTGAGCTGGGAAAGGACTCCTCTGAACTGCTTTAAAAGAAAAACACAGATCTTACCCAGTACAATAGAGATATGGAAACTGCCTTGTTTATTAAAAGTGTAGTAGCATGCTTGATTACATTTACATTTATAGTTAACTCCCAGCACTGCTGAACATATGAGGAGATAATTATGACAATGGTACCAGTTATTTTTAAATGGCTATATGAATATACATTTTTTAAACGACAACGTTAAGTGCATGTCTTTATCAGATGAAAAATGTATGTCTGATATTCATTCGTTAACACAAATTTGCATACAGAGTAAAGTGTTTGGCTTTAGCTGAAAGAAATTTTGTCACAGCTCTAAAGCAGAATGAAGGAGAGATATTCTGTGAGTTTTTGTTGGCAATGTGCTAAAACTGTGAGCAACACAGGCAAGAGTGCTGAGGACTCTGAAGGTTCCCATTGCCCACAACCCAGATGTTATTTGTGCCTCTGCTACTCCTGTTAGCAGAAGGTAAACGTGTTTGTGGAAGAAAAGGGCAAGCAGACCACTCCAAGTGTATTGAATTTTTAAAAAAACGTATAATTGAAAATGTACATTGAGATCCAGTTCAAAGCATAATTCTTTTCAAAGCAAAGTTATGTTCTGAGACCCTCTAGTTAAGCTTCTGATCTTTTAATCTGCTGTCAGAAAGATTACTGATTTTTCTATCAATGCAATGCAAAGTTAGAAGGTTGAATGATACAATTTCTGACCTCTTTGTCATAGATGAAGCCACTTATTCAGAGGGAAAAAGCTTGTGGGTGTACTTAGCTTATGGGAACTTCACTGTCCAGCAAAAAGCACTGAAGAAATCCCAATACACAGATATGCAAGGTAATTAAAATTTTTGTGATGCTCATGCTGGCAGATAAATTGTCAAAAGAGGAAAGGTGAACTCCATGTGTAGTATTGGGGAACACCTTACTGGCATGTGTGATGGAAGGATCTCCAGCAGTGTGGTTGCTATTGGCAATGCTAGTTTCTTATTCTGGACTCTCTGAGAAGAAGCAACTTCAAATCTTTTGTTCGGTGGTTTCGTCCCCTGGACTCCTATTCACTCCTATGAATTACCTGATGTTGCAGGAAGACATTAACCTTGGAAATGTGGATTTAACTAGAGAACTTCAGAGGTGAATCTTTCCTACATGCTGCCACTGAGCCTTCTTTGTGGCATTCTATTCATGTAGAACCGCATCAATCCCTGGTAGTTATATTCCAATCCTTTTGAAATCAGAGAGCATTAATAGACACACCAGTGGCAGAAGATGCTGTCCCTTAAAATAGCAGCTGGCAAAATACTTCTGAAGCCATTTCTTTGTGTTTGACTGAAAGCTGAAACTATTTCAGGTTGGGCAAGAGTACAGAGAGAACACTTTTTTTTCTCAGAACTTCTTCAGAATTCATTTATTTATGGTATAATGTCTTAGTTTCAGGTGGGAAGAAATTGTTTTCTTCATCGTCTGATATAATGCTGTGCTTTGGTTCTAGAAGAAAAACAATATTGATAATATACTAGTGCTTCAAGTTGCCTGCTAAGCAGTGCTATACAGAGCCAAGGCCATTCACAGCAAAGGGCCCAAGGAGTTGGGAGGGAGTAGAATTAGGACACAATACTTTAAACTGGCTAAAGGGATACTCCATACCATATGACATAAAGAGGAAGGAATTTTAAAGGGGAATGGGAGTTCATCTCTCTCTCTTCTGCTGGTTGGGGGGGCTAATGGGGCATCAGTCGGGGCATGATGAGCAATTGCTTATGCACCACTTGTTAAATACATCTGTATGTATAGATACAGTCATAACTATTTTCCTTTTCCTTTTCTCTGTCTTAGTAAACAGTTTTATCTCAACCCACCAGTTCTACTTTGTATTTTTTAATTCTCTCCCCCATTCCACTGGGAAGCAGGGAAGTACGTGAACAACTGTGTAGTGCTGAGCCACCTGCTGGGTTAAATCACAACATATAATTAGAAAAATAATAATCTTCCAGTGTATTTCAACTTGCAGGTCAGTGCCAGTTCTGCTAGCAACGTTCAATGGCAATTGGATCAGTTTCACTGTGAGGGAAACATTTATAAGAGTAGCTAAAGAAAATGGGAGGACAAAAATATTTTGCTCTATAAAGACTTTAAGTCCTCCAAACATTTGCTTTATCCCTCTTCTCTTTTTGGGACTGAGGAATTCATACTTGTTCCTGGACTTGAAGTAGAGCTCAGCTTCTTGGGTGATTGCACAGGGGATTTGGAGATCAATCAGGATCCAACTCAATGCTCACTCCTCAGTTCCTCCCCACAGTAAGTGATTCTTTTGTACAGAAAGGCAGAAAGCTGTATCACTGAAATCAATGACAAAACTCCTGCAGCTCTCAGAGAGTCTGAGTTTCATCCTAAAATGAGCAGGTATGTTTAATGCTGCTGAAACTATGAGTTTCAGTAAGAACCTCCTAGTAAACTGCCTCAAATAAAAATCAATTTCATTACTCTAATCACACGAGCATACACACACACACAGAAAAGGAAAAAAAAGAAAAAAAAAGATGACCTTAAACATTCTGGGACCTATAAAACAAAATAATTATCTGCTTTAGAAAAAGTCACCTTCTGGCACAAGAACTATTCAGATTCACTTGGTTACCCTCAGAATTCCCCCCTCATCCTAGAGTGCTCTTAATGAACATGTCCTGCTACAGACATGAGAAATTCACTCTTGATCAGCTACTCGAAGAATTAAGATTTTAAAAGTAATGACAAAATCATGATGGCTTGCAGGTCATGGGCCTACTGGTAAGTCACTTAACACTTGCTTTCAGTCATGTTTCCAGGCACGGGAAGAGGGCTGGAGCATTTCCCTTCTGTGCTCAGTGCTGATATTTGGGGTGGAGTGCTATGGGGTAGGATGGGGGAACCTGAGGGATGACTGGAAGGAAGGGCAAGGAAAATAGTGACTAGGTATGATCTAAGACAAGTAGACAATAGCAGGACAGTGATGTGCTTGTGAGGGTCTGGGGAAGCATGGGCTGAAAGCTGACAGGGGACCAGGACCCATCTCTGAACATTACAAGAGAACAAACATCGATCAAAAACCCAGTGGTTAAAACCAACACAGGTGGTGGGTGAAGAGGGAGACAAGCAGCGAGTACAAGTCTGGGCTGGAGGCTGCTCATATGAACCCACCTGAAAAGCCAGAAATAAGATTACTGACACTAGCTGTATTGTTCCAGTCAATATGCAGCGTGCACACATTGTTATGTGTTGTGGCTTCTCCTTGCACAGCAGCCAAGCATAGACAAAACTATTCATTCATACCCCTCTCCCAGAAAGGCAGGAGGAAGAATAGAAAAAGCAAAAGAAGAAATAAGAATAAGGACAGATTAACAAGTGAAGGAAAGAAAAAAACAAGTGATGTAGAGGCAGTCATTCATCATCTCCCAGCCAATCCTCCTGAGCAACAGCCATCTTAGAAACCAAACCCCTTAGCACTCTACTTCATTTAGCTCAGGTTTATCACTGAGCATGAAGTTATATGGGATATCTCTGGGCAGTTGGGATCAGCTGTCCTAGCTGTGTGCCATCCCAAATTCTTGTCCACCCCCAGCCTGCTAGCTGTAGATGACGTGGGAGGCAAAGTGGGAAAGACAGCCAGCTTTGGCTCTGTGTAAGCACTGCTCAGCAACGGGCACAACAGTGGTGAATTATCAGCACCATTGTAAGCACAAATCCAAAACATAGCACCACACAAAGGAAGTTAACTTCATCCTGGCCAGACCCACAACAGTATGACGTGGTATTTAGTAGCATGACCCTGGGAGTGAAGCCTTATTAATTCGGAATCATTAGCAAATGAATCTTGCTCCTTTATGGAATGAAAAGAAGACGCAATATCACATCTGAGTGCCCAATTCCACCTTCAAACCTGGCACTGACCCTGAGCCAGGTGATCTCAGGTGATGTTTCTGTGGGATTTCATGGACTATCTCTGCGCACAGCTATTCTGACACTTCCAGTTCACATCACACTTACTGTGTGTGCATGAGCCATCTGTGCGTCACACGTAGCCTGGGGCTGCCAGGTTTCTGAGTAGTCAGATGAAGCTACTGAATAGGTTTTCCCACAAATTGCCACATGTCTGGAAGACCAGTCAGTGCAACATTCTCTCTCCTCCCACAAATTCTTCTCAATTGAAATTCCCAGAAAATAGCCACACTTAGTGCAGGCTGTCTGATCTATAGTAACTGTGCTTTCAAAAGCATTTTCAGTTTTATGGTTTAATGTCTCAGGGACGTGGGTGTATGAGAAAAGAGGAAGAACGTTGTTTGCTTTATACATAGAAAAAGCGATTATTCTAGCACTTTTTAGTTGATGTAGCCAATTTTCTCAACAGACAATTTTGTAGTAGACTTTTGTGAATGGGTGTGTGCTTATAGTGGATAATTGAGAGGACAATATGATGCAATGTGAGAATGAATAGATTATGGATAGATTATCCATTGCAAAAATAGTACTAAGAAGATGAGGCCATCAGAGCAAATAGCAAGTCGGGAGAGCCTTCCAATTTTCTTTTGTGCTGCTTTGTGGGTACCCTTTGCCCATTTCTGTGAGTTCATGTAGCAGGTAATATACCCCTGGGAAATTCTGCCTTGACACGCAAGTGCACATTTGCACTATAACACATTTCCTTAACTTTTTGATCACTGTTAAAGATCTACATCATTCAGAGTCAGTGTGAAGGAGAGTGGAAGCACTCAATTGCACCAAAAATTCCCAGCACTCACTTTGCCAACAAAACAGGACAGCCAAATCCTGGGAATTACTTTCTCTCATGCACTGCTTTTCCTATTTGTGTTTTTTCCTTCCTGCCTAAGTAATTCTTAGGGGGCAGGGGGAAGACACACCGAGGATGGCTGTGAAGATGCCATACAGTTTCTGCTATCATATGCTGTGATGGTGGCTCTCCCTGCTCAGCAAAAAGGGGCACTGAGTTTGGCTTACTTCAACTCAAGTCTTTTTCTGCACAGGTTTGTCAATGGATGTAAGGCTGCTGCAAGGACACCACACCCAATGTAAGAAATGCTTTGTATTAAAAAAAGAAAAGACAATTTCAAGCCAGCGAGTAAAACACTATGTGACCCTGATACAGAATTTAGGTGATATTGTGGGGACTTTTCACATAGTGAAAAAGAAGACTGGAATAGGTATTTGCACCTGTATGTGTTCACAGAAATAGGAAAATCTGGGATTATTTTTTCTCCTAAAGAAACTCAGTTCACACAAACATCTAGCTCTCTCTTCAGCTTCTTCTACTTCTTCTAACAGAAGTAACCCACCAAGCCCTTGAAACTTGGCTGCCTGTTTGGTAACAATGACAGAGTCAGGGGCATTTTTTTTCCCCGAGAGGACCCAGGGCTCATGCAGTGAAGAGAATAATAGTGAATCAAGGGAAGAACAAATAGAGAGCTTCCCTAAAAAGAATGTAGTTCATTCATCAGTCTGGGTATGCAACAGGCATGATCTTCACCATCAGCTTTAGCACCTCATCTGTACTCACTGGGGGTTGGTTCATAAAATCCCCTCCTCTCAGCTTCCAGATGTTAGAGGGTTTCTGTAAAAATCTATGTGCAGCTTTGCAGTTGAAGCTTGTGACACGAGGCTCAGGCAGGAGGGAGAAGAAACTGAGGTTGCATAGGAGAATCTTCTATTCTGTAATTTTTGCAATAGTTTTATTATCATTTTGGTAGTGTTTTAACAATGTTTTAATTGAGGGGATGGCCAGGAAAGGGAGAAATGACAGTCTAAGTGGATCCAAATGTTTGGAAGGCCAGATAGAAAAAAACTCTTTTCCAAATAGTGTTTATTTCACATTGTTGGGAGTGGGCAGAGGGGCAACAGAGAACAGCATTTTTCCTTGTGGGTGGAAGCCAATAAACAATGCTCATGCAGAAACCAGTGCTTGCCAGCTGTGCTGTACAGTCATTTGCGTTCTTTATACCACTCATGAAAGTCCCATTTGAAAGTACTTCTCAAAAGGATTAAAGCCCATGGCCATGGATTACTACTGTTTCATACCCAAAGAGAAGAGGTTATTGATTCAGAAAAGCAGAGCTTTTGATTTCACTGAATGTGAATATGTGTTTATTAATATTTATATGCTCCTCCGGAGGTGTGTGGTGCTGTGCAGACTACTGAGATGACGAAGTCTCTGCCCTAAGATGCTTACAAGACAGATGACACAATGAATTATGACACAGGCTAAGAAGGGTCAGAGAGGAGGTGAAAGAGGAAGGGAAATGACAGAAAGCGAAAGAAAGCAAATTTGTTTCATGAAAGGACCATTATTTACAAAGCACAGACATCAGGTAATTTGATTCCCTTTGGCTGTTATTTTGGATTTGTTTTTCACTTTGTTTTATTATGTTTAATAATTGGGCATGGGTGAGCTAGTGCATAACACTAGAGTTGAGATTAACGATGAAAGGCTGAGAGAAAGCTGTGGCTCTCGAGGAGGGATTTGAGGAAGAAAAGCATTTGTTTTTTCACTCATTAGAAGGAGGGAAGCTCAGGCACAGAAGAGTTTCACACTTGTGCTAAACTTTAAATTAACCACATGTGTAAGTCTTTGTGGGAATAGGGGACTAATTGGATAGATTAGAATACAATTAACTGTGAAGTCAGGCTAGCGCTAGCTGATAGTGTTTAAAGAGTGAAAAAGATGATAAAATCCCATGTAGCTAAAAAAAACACAACCCACAAAACTATAAAGATATTCCAGGTGAGAAGGGAAAGGACCCTTAACTGTTATCAGAAGGATACTAACTACAGAAACACAGGTGAGTTTGGTGCTCTCTATTGTTGCTACAACCCTTACTTGACTGTACTAATTTTTTACTCCTAGATCCATTTCAATTAACTCCTCCGTAATAAGCTCATTGCTGACCCCAGAGACCTTCATTCTGGGACATCACAGATAGAAAGGCTCATACTCCTCTGTAACTGGAAAGCTACCAAATGCGTCCTCCAAATGTCAGCATATCTCCTGAGAAGTCCTGGTTGCTTTTATCTAGTTTGGGAAATAACCATAGCTCTCCAAGCATTAGAGCTCTGTGTGAATGTTTGCTGACTATTTAGCAATCTATGAAACATAACTTAAAAAAATCTCGCTAGAACTTTCTAAAAGATATCAGATAGTTTCATGTATCCATACGTGAAATTGAGTAATGCTTTGGAAAGCAACTGCTTTCCAGTCCACGTGACTTCCATCTTACAAAGACATAAAAAAAACTCTCTTCATATATTTGGAGTCATCCAAATAGAGTTCTTTAAAAAGTACTTGTATTTCTTAAGATTATTCACCAGAGAATCTAATTTGTAAGTAGCTTTTTGTGCTGGCGTATTCAGAAAGCTGCTCTTGCTGTTATTAAGTCTTATGCCATTTGCACAACAGATAATGATGAAAAGTCTCTAAACGTTTATACCCTTTGAGGGAAAGACATGGAAGAGTCAGACTCCGTATTCCAATCTGTTTGACCCTCATTTGCTAACTTCACTTGACATTACTCTGTGTAAAGCACTATGTGACTGAAGAAGAAATGTTATGTGCTGAAATGTTTCCGAAGCTGGAACTGCTTGGAAAAAATAATAATAAAAAAAAAAATATTGTTAATTGAGTAGCATTAAGATTTGGTGTTATGATAGAATAGAGTATGCTTAAACTACTTTGAGTAACTTATATTAATGACAGTCTTACTGTCTAGGAAATAAAAGCAAAGCAATGTGTTTAAATGTCCAGACTAGTAAAACTCTTGCTCTTCTTACAGGCAAACGATTAGGTCTAGTATCTGTTTTGCCTTTCTTCCTAAATATGCATCCAGCAGAATGCATGACCATTCAAATGTGTATTCACAGGTTATATGGGCACAAAAATAAATTTAGGTATAATTGAAGACTATCATGCTCTATTCATTTTCCAAATTAAAGTAATAATTATTGTCAACCAGAAGAGGACAATATTAATCTAAATAGAACATAAGTAATGTAAAAAGCAGTAGTTGTAACATTCTTGAATAAAGCATAAATATCACATTAACTTAGTAAAAGAGTCAATAATAAGTAGGTACCTGAAAATAATGCCTCTTATTTATTTCCATGGAAACTACAACAGATACAAAGAGCAGAATAACACTATTTGATAGAGCAAATTCTCAGCTATGAAACCCTATTTTCAACGTTGTCACCGCTATTAGCTATACATTTTTTTTCCAAAGATGAATGAGAACTTGCATACTATACTTGTAAAATTCTGCACCAGTGGAAGTGACCCACTGTTTCACAGCTGCTATAACGGTGTTGTTGCTAGGACAGTATTGCCCATACAGTCCATCTTTCATTAGCCTGAACAGATGGAAATCTTAAGGCACTAAATCTGATGTTACAGTGAGTGTGAGAGGACAATCCAGCCAAAACTGGACACGTGCTCAATGATCTTCAAACTGGCCTGGGGCCTGGTCTTACTGTGTTGCAAGAGAAAGGTTGTCTTCCTTTGTGTCCTGACTTTGGAGCCACCAGCTTAGTTAGCATCATGATGTAGTGGTAAGAGTTGATGACTTGTCCAGGTTCTAGGAAATCCAGAAAGATCACCTGTTTCCTATCCCAAAAGACAGTGCACGTCACTTTACCCTCTGAGGACTATGTCTTAAACTTTTACTTTAGCTGGAAATTCATGTCTCCTCTCCACAGACTGCCCTTTGGAATCCTGCTCATAGTGGTGGTATCATGTTTTGCCATCAGTAATGGTGTGATCCAGGAAACTGTCACCTTCAGACTCATGTTTTTTTTGGTAGGTCTTGAAAACATAGCGGAATATTGGTGGGAAGGTGTGGCCTCTACTTGCATACCACCAACATCCACCTCTGATGTCATGGCCCATGTGATAAAATAGGAGGTGTTAGTTTCAAGCAATCTTGCTAATCTTTTTCCTCTTAGGTCTGGGTTATCGCTAAAAAACTGTCCCATCCCATTAAGAACTTCTGAAAAAGCAAGTTTGAGAATTTGTTGCATACATTTCACAATGATCTTAAGAGAAATTGTTTGAAATAAAGTGTTTTCATAGTTTTTGCAAAATATTTACAGATTGTCAAAAGTTTTGTCAAATACTCTGTTTAAGGATATAATTTTTCATAAAAATTCCTGAGGGTAGCCTTGAGGGGTTTTTTTTTTATTAATCATACTCTGTGCATGCTTTATTACATGCTGTGAGATGAAGGGACAATATCAAGAACACACCTGTCCTGTCAAATAACTAGGAGGTTTTCTATGAAATAAGGGTGTTTCCTGCTTCAGTATAGACTTAGCAACACAGGTGAAGGCTCCAGTGCCTCTTCCCAAAGTTTAGTTAATAAAGTCTCCAGTAATGGCCATTCTTTTCTTTTTTTAATGTATTGTCTGGATGGTTAAAACTGACTTCAAAAGAGTCACCTTGAACTTTTATTCACAAGGTACAAAAAACTCAGACGCATGATGATGCTTGTATAACATAATCTTAACACGTTCCTGAGTGCTATGTCAATAAATGTAAGCTGCTATTGCCATGAATGCTTTTGTTTTTCTTTGTATTTGGGTTGGTGTGCATTATGTTCTCTTACTCCCATTTGTGCATGCCAATCTCAGTCTTATATACTTTCCAAATTAAAGTAAATTCTCCCTTTACTAGAATTTCAGTTAACTGCTTTACATTAATCTCTTTCATATTGTACTGCTTTAAATAATCGAAAGCAAAAGATAAATCTGGTATTACTTTGAATTATACTAATGGCAATGAAAAGCTTGAATGCAACCAATGTGTATGCTCTGGAATATAAATTCCTATGGGCAGAATATTTCACAATTGGATTCAGCTATACTAGATGAAATCTTGATATATACAGCCTGGGTATGCTTTCGTTTTAAGCACAGCTCTTTCATTGCTGTCAACAAAGACTTGCACAGCTGAAATAAGAGTTTAAAAATTCCAGTCCCCTGATTTTCCAAAGATTTAAAATTATACCAGGACACTCTTTTAAAAGACATCTTTTCACAATAAACATTAACGAAAACCTCGACCTCTGGTAGTTGTAAATAGGACTTTTTTTTGCTGACATTAACATCAGTTTATAATGTGGATATCAGCATTTTGCTAATTTAGAATTTACTTTTAAACTGCTGAGAGGTTTATATTTGGAAAACAGCTGCTGATCATGGCCCTGTAGCTACCTTTAGCAATGTTTTATTATCTTGACTAAGCTCATAATGGTGATTCTCTGCTCTACCACTGACATCTTAATGGCTGCCTCACCAATACTGATGTTGTAGGAAGTATATGGGACTGACTTTTACATCTATAATGATATGGTAATGGGAGCCATTACAGTGTCAGTGGTGGTTTATTGGCATTATGGTTTAAGATTATGAGGGCATTACAATGCCACTGCAAACAAATACTGCTGTTTTTAAAATAAGAGGATGAAACACAGAAAGGTGACAAAATAGTTGCAATATTAAACTCACAATGGCAAGATATTGTTTGCTTAAGGCAACCTCTTCCCTAAAATTCATCTGTTATCTGCATAATTCAGCAATACACACTGTGCAGTCATCTGTTGGAGATTCCACAGCATCGAGCAGAAACAGCGAATGACCCAGGGTGAACACATTTGCCCATTTTGTGCTTTATAGAATTCAGCTTAATTTTATACTGTATTAGTTGGAGGATCAGAATTTGTAGATAGAAACTGTGTGACACAGGAGAGAGAATCTCTGAATTTCCAAAGCCAATGGAGTATAAAGCAAAACGGTCTCTTTTGTTGATCTTTTTTTTTTCCCCAAGAGGAGAATAGTTAGAAGCAGAAATAGGAAACAACAGAATGCAGACTATGTTGCCTGGTAAGAGCCTTACAGATCAAAACAGTAGATCTGTCATCATGAACGCAGGCTGGACTATAAACTGACCTGAAATTCACATATGACATTGAGGTTTCCAGAGGGGAGAATTTGAAAAGCATTTGAGAAAAGTCAGTTCCCATGGAGTTCCTGTTTACATACTGCATCAGACTTCCTAATCTAAATTCCTTCTAGGAAAGAAAAAGATCAATCTTCAGTTGGCTTTGTAGTAAGCACTTTGATTAGTACTTTGTTGAAAAGTCAGAGCAGGCACTGCAAAGAACTGCTGAGAAAAAGTTTTACATTGATTTCATGTTTTCTGAGGGTTGTGGTCAATTTTGTCTCCCAAGAATATTGTAGCTTCATCTACGTAAGCAAGTGCTGAGGCACAATAGGAATAGATCTAGAAAACAGATTAGTTGGTGCTGCAGATTCAGCTTCCACACTATTCACATTTTGTAGTTTTCCTGTAGAATATTTTGGGTTAGGTTCCTCTGAGAGGTCTGAACACTGATTAATAGCTGGAGAACATTAGGTGCTTTTCTGAACTGCATCCTCTGGTTTTGTTGCATCTGAATTAAATCCTGCCCATGCTTGTGTATGATAAATCTGCACAAAACTAAGCATGCTTTAGTAGGGGCAACTAGAAAGTTAACTTCAAAAATATGTTACTAATATGAGCTAAGTACTGATGAATGTCCACTTAGTGACTTCCACCCTCCTGATCCAGTCCCACAAAAGTGGCTTGTTTGTTTTTCTTTTTACAGTTCTGACTCGTCTCTCAATACCCTCATAATTTGAGTGACGTGGAGCTTGTATAAGAAACCAGAGCTGATGAAACTATCATAGGAAGTTCCATGCAAACATGCAGAAGAACTTTATGGTAAAGGTGATGGAGCACTGGAGCTCCAGAGACGTTGTTGAGTCTCCTTCTATGGAGATTTTCAAGACCAGTATGAATGCCTACCAGTGTGATCTATTGTAGAGCACCTGCTTTAGCAGGGGGTTGGACTCGATGATCTCTTGAGGTCCCTTCCAGCCCCTGTGATTCTCTGATTCTATCTCAACCTTGAATTTGAGGAAAGGATTTGTTCTACATAGTGCTTCAAGTACAACAGGAGTCAAAGCAGCAGGAGGCAGCAATCATAAATATGTGCTATGATGTATAGAACAAGGGGCAGAGGATTCAGATGAGCATCTGGCATTGAGCATAGTATCCTGTCATCATTGACCTTCCAAAGCTCTGACTAATCCAACTGTGGAGCTGAACATGGCATCTTAAAAATAGCTGAGATGTTTATTACTGCTGTTATTTTATTCAGGACTCATACCAGAAATGCTGTTATTTTATTCAGGACTCATACCAGAAATTCACTTCTCTAATAATCAGAAGTATTTTGATTTCTGTACTAAGTTTATTTTGGCCAGTAAATACCCTTTTTTTTTTTTTTTTTTTTTTTTTTCTTCCCCCCCTGAGTCAATCTCATGCCTATATAAAATAATTCCTGTTTCTTTCAGAAGGATTTACAGATACAATCTCTCAGCCTTTCAGTAGTGGATTGCCATGGCCAGACTTCTTCACAAGCTATCTGCAGATGGGCTTTGTGTTCACTGAGATTTCAATATTCCTTGATGGAAATATTGCTGTATCCTCAGATTTTTTTTTTTTTTTTTTTTTTTTGTCATCTTATAGCTATGATATATCAGCACCTCACAGTAACCATGCCCTTACCTAGTGTGTATTCAGGTCATACATTTTCTCTCTTATTTCTAATAGGGGTGCTCCCAGCTTTTAACGAAAACTTCCATAATAGAATATCTTTACAGCATGACCTTTCTTGTTTATTGTTAAATTCCCTTTAATATGTAAGCCTTCAAGGTTACACAGTCCCTGCAGTGTGGCACTGCACTCTGAATATCTTCTACAAAGGATACCTCAGCAAATTTTAGCAGTGTCCTTGCTTTTCTGTGCCTTGTTCATGAATGAGATTCCCTCCAACCCAGCAGTTCATCTTTCATTAAAAACTGCATCACCTCTCCTTCAGCTGTCTAGTTAGCTATGCAGTACAGAATTCTGATATTAATGCCTGTCTTTGCCTCTTTAATAAATAATTTCCCATTTGACATTTAGCTTTTTCTTTTCTGAAGATTTGTATTAGCTCTATTGTGTTTAATCTCTCTCATACAGTATCTAAGAGTTTACCTTAGTAAAACTTGCTTAGTAAGCTGCTAAGCAAGTGGGTGATATTAGCAAGTTTAACTATTTTTAGTATACGTGTTTTATTTCTAAATTGAAGTGCTGTATGGATGCATGAGGCAAATGTACAAATCACAAGTTCTATCCATGTATCTATTAGGAAAACATCTAATCTTCCAGTTAATCACAGACAGCAGTGTGAAATGAGTATCCAGACTTTGGGCATCCAGAAAACTTGAAGAATCTGGAAGCCCCCAAAACTAGAAGAACTTTGTTGTTAACCTTGTCTGAGGTTGAAGGAGATGGTGAAGAAACTTTTCACATCATTCCACTTTCCTGTCAAAGTCATTTCAAGTTCTTATTAGTAATATTATATATTCTTTCCTAACTTTTTGATTTTTGATACCAAAGATGTTTCTAAACAACTCTTTACCCTGAAAGTAACAACAACAAAAGGTGAGAACACATAACTTCTTCTTAAGTTCACCTTGGTTATATTAAAGGTGTTCTCCCAAGGTCCAAATATGCTTTATGGCAATAACTGCAGAATCTGGAGAGTTCTGAAAAACAGAATAGGTCAGCAGCTTTTTTTTGATTGCTAAACCACTTAACTGTTGACTGTTTGATGATAATAGCCTTCATGGATAGCTTACCACTGGTAGAAGAATTTTGTTAGTGATTTTGTTAGTAACTAAGAAAGTAGTATTTACTGCAGGCTTTGCCAAACAAAGAGCTAACTGTGTATTTAGTGAGTCATGGCAGAGATGGCTGACTCATGTTAAAGGACGTTTACCCGTAATGACTCTTAAAACTTATTGGATCCGAGAAGATGTCAGTGACACCTCAAGTGTTTTCTTTCACATTGCAAACAGAATGAATGGTAGATGAAGAACTTGTCCTGCAAGAGGAATGTGATTGTAAATGCAGGTGTTTGTCCACCCAAAATAGGAGATCTTTTCTTCATGGCTTGAGAAAGGTCTGAGGATAATGGCTGCTCCAGATGGCTCTGGAGATTTTCTTCTCATCTCCTTGCACTCTTATTTAAAAAGATATTAAATCCTAGATGGGAGTTTGTGAGATGGCACTGTGATTAATTTTCATTACTAAATCCTGGATGGACTATGATATGATTGAAAATTAATCCTCGACACCAGAAGTATTGAAAATCACCCCTCCCTTGCCTGTTGTGTTTTCCCCTTTGTATCTTGCAGTGGTTTTCAATTCTTCAGAGGTGCAGACTCAGTAGAGGTGTGGATCTCTGTAAATGTTTCACGTATGCAGCTTTTATTACAGCATATAAAAATCAGTTTTTCTTTGTCACCTCTTTAAAAGTCTTCAGAAGCTGTCCACAAACTCCTAGGGATCTTCAAGCCACTGAGTGAGCTAACTGTGATTAGTAATGTGGGTCATTTTTTGCTCAGGGATCTTGCGTAGATGGACACCAGTTGCATCATGGGCTGAATATTTCTGTAATACAAATAAAGAGGGTTGTGGTAGGAAGGGGAGAGAGTCCATTTGTTCTTCTCTAGAGGAAAGAAAAATTTGGACCTGTAAGGCCAGTGGAGCTGAACTGACACCTGGTTTTTGAGGACAGCACAAGCTTTTTTCAGACTGCTAATGGCAGAAGTACCACAACAATTGCCACGAATCCAAGGAAGAAAAGTTCAGAGCAACAACAAATTCTGAAAAGTGGCAATGGCAGTTACTGGGGGAGATTTACAAAAGGAGCCCTGTGGAGATGAGCCAGAGGAGAATGTGCGTGGTTGTTGAGCAGTGTGGGAATCCAGGGATCATCACCCTTGTGGACAAGAGAAAAATATTTCAGCAAAGCACCTGTTGAACCTTTGCAGTGTTGGACTGGCAATCGTTGCACTTTTAACAGCTCATTTGTAGAAACAGCCGCTCTGAAAAGAGGCATTTATGCAGCAAGCCTCTGGGAGTGCAAAAGGCAAGATGTATGGAAAAGACAGAGGTGGATGCCAGCAAAACTGAAAAGAGAGGCTCAGAGGCAAGAACAGGAAACCTACTGAGTAGCATAATGTGCTTGGTGTGGAGATGCATATGTATAACTCCCATCAGACCTGTCCTTTTTCCTCTGTCTCAGTGAGGGGCAGCTAGTTATCTCACCCACTGACCTGTGTCTGCCAGCAGGCTGCTCTGCACAGGCGGCCAGGAAGCTAATTCTCTGCTGCAATGGGAGAGATGGAAATGCTATGAGGGCCTGCGTGACACAATCAAATAAAATGCACAAGCAGAGGTAAGAGCCTGACTGCAATGCCTGGAAAAAGCTTCATTGGTTTCTTAAATGCTTGCATCCAGCTGAGAGCAAACAGCCCAAGCGCTGTCAGCTCAGCTGGAGGGTAGTGATAACAGAAACTGCCAAATGAAGGGCAAGGGACAGGCAGGGGTTCACTGGTGTCTCTGATGCGGTGTGCGCTTCTGGGATGCCAGTGGGAGCCCTGCCAGCCTACTTGTGCCTCATTGAAGCAACTTGGGAGCTTACAACCCCCTTTTAAAGCCGCAAGCCCCTTTGTTTGGCCACTAGCATGCAGCCAGGTTTTTACAAGCATCATTTAAATTTGGAAGTATTGTTACTGTTCTGCAAACCCACCTGCAGGACACAGCAGCTAGACTTTTCAAGATTAAATTTTCCTGTAAGAGACAGCCGGTAGGTCTCTTCTTCCAGACTGAGCTGGAAAAGGAGAAAATCAGTCATTGCAATCCTCTAGCTTTTTAGCAGGTCTGCTCAGATTGCCAATGGCAAAGATGTTGTCAGGGCTCCACGAGCCTCACCAGCAGGACCTAGCCCAGGAAGCCCTCAGCTTATTTCATGTACCAGCAGGCCACAGTAAAACCATTAAACACTAGCAGTTTTCAGTAGCTACCAGATTGGATTAAATTCCAGCTACTGACCTACAAGTGAAAGGCCTTAGCACTCCTCAAGAGGGCCTGTGGTTTTGATACTACAACAGAGGCTGTGTATGTAACATATTCTCACATGGGTAAGCATGCACAAATAAATCAAGATACGAAAATAAAAGTTCAGCATTCTGCTTCCTTCATGGGAGGGAGGATGACCCAAGTTAGCCCACCAGTCTGGCAGACAAAGCCAGGGGTAGGGCTTCAGAGCCTGTGGAGCTTAAATAGAATCTGCTATTGCTGCAGAAAAAAAGAAGTGTCTGCTGGGGTTTGGTAACTTCAAATAAAGGATTATTCCAGCAACAAAAATATTTTTGTTGTTTAGAAATATTCTATCAATGGAGACAAAAAGTCCAACAAATTCAGCAAGTTATGGAGAGCTTTAGAAAGAATATGAAATGTAATTTTCACATTTTTGTTTTCACTGTTTAGAAAATTGTGGTTTTGGCAAAGCAAAACTAAGGGTGTCATTTGCCAGTGTGCCTGAATGATTATGTTGGGGTGTTTCTGAAAAATCCCAATCAGAAGGCATAACATAGGATAGGAAAGAAACAAAGTTCTTGCAGCAATTCTATCTGCTGGTTCCGAGAGATGGGCTCAGACAGAAATGCAGAGAAACCACAACATTTCTGAAGCGAAACAGGAGCTAGAAACAAAACAGTACTCACACATCTGACTGCGGCATGTGAGGACAACCTTGGCAGTCAGCATGGAGCCTTAGGAGGAACTGGCTTTGCTGGCCAGGGCTGCCAGGCCCTCCTCGACCACAGGAGGGACATGGGTCGAGCTGTGATGTGCTCTGCTTAGGTGTAGCAACTACCTTTCTCCACTGATTAAAATTAGAGCTGTGGATTTTTACTGGGGACTTTCAAAACCTTCTGGAGGCTAGGTTGCCTAATTCCACGTGATTTTAAAATGAATTGACATTCCAAATCCCTCAAGGTTAGCAGTGTTACTAATCTTCAAAGGAAAAAATCCCCTTACATTTGACTCCTGAAAGTCTTTAAGTATTGCCAGGTGGAGTTGTCATTTAATTAATGGTATTCAGGAAAAAAAAAAAAAAAGATCAATTAGGCTGAGATAGCATTTTATCTTGCTTGGATTTTGCACGATCTACTCGTCAACCACAGTGTAATTCATGGGATGGTTAGGGATTTTCATTTGGGACTTTGGGTTTTTCTCGTATCTGTGATCTTTCATTTACCTGTAGCACATTCAGGCACCTTTGGTCCTTTAGTTTTTAGTTTGCTACAGAGTGTTGAGAAATACTCTGTTGTCAGTGGTGAGCAGGGGTGGGTGAGCCAGATGTTCCGGGATCAGCAGAACTGGAAGGACCCAAATTTTTTGTAGTCTTAGAATGTTTTTGGCAGTCCAAAGAGTTATTCCATTTTTCCTGCGATTGCTGGGGACTTGGTAATCCACGTGGTCTTTTGCAGAACTGTGTTCCCAGAAATACATAATGCTTTTAAACATCTGCTTCATGCTTAACATGGCAACTGCTTCCTGTCTATCTCATCTTAACTTATTAATTAAGAGTTTATCAAATATACCACTTCCGTAAGTCAAATGACTGAAAATCCAAGTTCTGTATTTCAGTAATAATATTAACTGTGAAGCTGGCAGTTGGTCTAGATAATGGCTGACTAGTGAGAGTGTTAAATAGCTGTAGCAAATCTTGTTAGCTATAAACACCCTGAGAAAAGATACAAGACGGCTGATAATGACTACTCTGTCGAGAGTTATTGATAAAAGGATTTTTAAGGAATAAGAAAATCACTCAAGTGAAGGAAGAGGGTTTTTTTTTTTTTTCTCCCCTCATCAGAGCTTTCAGGATCATTGGAGATGATACTGAAAACTTGTATGAAGTGAGAAGTTGACACTGGGAATCGTTCAGTATCGGGATTCTGGGTAGAGCAGCTGATGTGTGATCCGGCTGGGAGATGGTCTGTGCTGTGTCAGAACAGGAGAGATACAATCTGCATCTCTTCTTCCTACTGTATTTTAGGAGAAAAAGAAGTACAACAAATGCTTGGGACTAGAAGTTTAGATATTAACGGTGTTGAATTTCTTGGAGGGTTATGCTTCTCTTCATTGTGACTAGATACAAGGAGAGGCCATGTAACTGGAGAACAGCCATACTGGCACTTAGCTAAGCATGATCGCTGATGTACAGCAGTGGTTTTGTTCCCTGGCAGTTTATGGAAGAGCAATTAACACAGAAAGGCTCAGAGTATAAGGGCTCTTGACTGCAGTCTAAGTGTCTTGACTACAGATACTGCGAGCAGAACAGGCAGCAGACACATATATATGCCTTTCAGAAGTTTTCCAGCAATTTCCATGTATTTTGCTCTTATAAACAGCAGTGATTAGGTGACTTTACACAGAAACAAGTAAGAGGCTGTCACAAACCACCCTATGCCTTTGTGCCCTACTAGGTAGATGAATCCTTTATCTCTCAAGCTGGAAATGTTTTTGATAGATACTACACAAGAGAGGAGAGGACCAAAGCTACTGTTCGGAAGATACTTGCAGAACTTCATGGGCAGTTCTGTGTTCCAACACATGGAATAGGAAATGGAAGGATGGGACAGCATATGTTTTCCAAGAAGTCAAAGAAGAATGCTTCTTTTGTTTGAGCTCTGCAGTTATTCTCCTCTATTAAGTTTTTACAGTGGTTTGGATTGTATTATAGAAAAAACAGAATACATTACAAAAAACTGAGGCTGACTAAATCCGTAGTTAGGATTTATACTCAGGTGAAATCATTAAAGCTTGTTTAAATCTAGTGAAGGCTTGAGAAATGAAGTTCTCCAGCTTCTAGTCACCATAGCAAGTTCTTGCCATTTGGGATATGAAGTTTGCATTCCTAATTTTATTTCTGCTTTGATAAGACACTCTAACTGATTGGAGAGCAATACCAGTGGAGACGCTTCTGTCAAGTCGCTTGTTCCAGGCCTGGCAGCTGTAACAAACAAGTCCAGTGATTGAATGGAGCAGGGGAGCTGTGTTAAATGGTTAAATCTCTCCCAGGGCTGACTGACATTTGGCAAACACAGCCACGTTCTCTTATTGATACTCTTACTAACTTCTGGAATGTTATTGGAAAAGATACATGCTCATTGAGGAATAAAAGAAAGATAGCTCATTTAAAGCAGATCTCTCATTCTGGTTGCACATGTTCTAGCACATTTCTTCCTACAGCTGAGTGCCACAGGCTTGCTCATCTTCTGTACTCATCATCTGTGACTGAGTTTCTTGAGTAATGTGTTGCTTAAAATTCTATCTTAATGTTTTCCTTTGTTTTTTTTCTGTGCCATGTTTCACCATTATAACTTTCTTTCCAGGAAAAATGGTTTCAGTGCAATTTTTGTAAGGGAGAGCAGAGATTTCTGTGTAATATTCTTTTATAATATGTATGAGCTGGGGCTGGCTGTGTATCACAGAGGAATTGGAAGGGAACTGCAGAGGTTTTTTTTTTATTTTCAAAATTTTTAATTGTAACTGTATGCTTTTAGATTTACTTTGATTTAACAGTTAATGCACTGCTGAAGCAGCAGGCTACATTATAAAATGACAGTTGTTTAAATGCCACCAGTTTAATTGGGTATTCTTTTTCATATATCAAAAGAATTCAGTGATTCTTTGCGATATATTCTGGTAAGGAGCAGTGTTCTTGGAGACTAAAAAAACTCACAAATAACTACATGTTGCCAGTGATAGCTTTTCTGTTTCAATTCTATTTCCTTGGTGAGAGAAAGAATTTTGGAGTTCAAGGGTTGGAGGGTAGATATTCTGGCATTTATGGCAAAATAAATTTAATCTTGGAGAAGTAAAGTAAAACAGAAGAGAGAAGACTCTTCTAAAACAAAAGAGATACTCTTGTCCAACAAAACATCTCAGAAGAGTAAGGTTACCACAGGACTTAGGAGAGAAGAAGTCACCTGGGAAACATGTGACACTAGAGTGATAGGCATGCTAGGAAAGACTATAAATGGAGCTCTTGAAATGTAAGAATGTTCTTTCCTTGATTAAAGAAAACCTAGACTATCTACAGAAATGGCTGACCTACCAAGCCTAACACTCATTCACCTGAGGCCCATCCTTGCCTACCATCATACTTCTTGGGTAGAGACTGTCTGTGGTTGGTCTCCCACTCTCAGACATGATGAAGCAGCTATCGCCAAAGATACCTCAGTTTGTGGTTACTGAATTTATGAGTCCAGTAGGCCCATCCCAGGAGGATGTGAAATGAGCTTATTTCTGGCAGCTTTGGTGCCTGTGGTCTACTACAGGCAGGAGGACAGCAGCTTCCACTCCAGTCCTCTGTCCACATCTCCTGAGGCAATGGGGGATGTCAAGGCTGCCATTCTTTGCTGCTGGTACCATACAGACAAGGAGAGAGGTGGGGGGAAAAGTGGGGGAGCAAGCTGGTGCCAGACTAGAGATCACCATGTCCCCAGCAACCTCAGGCAGGGCAGCTCTGTGAACACAGACTTGCTCCAAGCTGTACAGAGATCTCAATTCATTGCTGGGAGGTCATGGGAAAGGTCCAAACTGCAGTCTCAAAATGCAGATTTTCAAGTTAGAAGCAGGATCAGATGACATTGTTAGAAATAGTCACAACATATGCACAGGTAAGTCATGGTGTGAGATCTTTGTTGAGAATCTGCACTCCCACAGAGTTAACTCTGATATCAAAGGTCCCAAATCCTTTCTGTATATTGACTTATTCATTAATAGTTTGTATGTATGAATAATTCACCATCTACATACTATATCTCTACTTTAAATGCATTACAAAGCATATATTAGACAGAGATTGACCTCCACTGTGGTTAACATCAAGATTTATTGTTCCAGGAAGCTCCAGATATATTGACTCGAATCAAAGCCTGGAGGTTCAATTAAAGTTGATACTGTATGAGCAAAAGGCCACAAGTCACGTTTCTTCTGTACTCTGCTTTGTGAAGGATTTCAGTTCTCTTTCTTCATTTTTTTTTCCCCACTGAGGCTGGAGTATAGTTGTAATCATAAGCAGTTTGCCTAGCTCAGCCAGGCCTTCTTGTTTTATTTAGCTGCCTCTGGGATCCTTGCTAAATCATTATTAATGGAATGCCTTGCTCTTGCCTGAAAATAACATTTGTGTTTTCATCTGCTCTAATACATGTATTTCTTTCTAAATCCATTATTTCAGTGTAATGTGGCAGATTCTTTGCCTTCTTGTGTTTAACCTAAGAACAGATCTCATTTGGAAAAAAAATAATGTTATATTAAAGTGTAATGGGATGCTAACGATAAGGCATGAGTAGGGACAAAGAACTTCGAATTTACGCACTCTTCTTTCCCACAGTGTTGAAATTAAGGAAGGAAAGATTTCACAGACAGGCTCGGGGGCTATGACCTCCTCTCCTGCTGCTCCATCTGATAACATTCCCCTTTCACTAGTGATCATTAGTGTGACCTTCTTTTTTCTTCTCTTTTTTCTTTAAAAAACTAAAGGCTGTGGTATCTTAACACTGTCACTATGTGCCGCACATTTCATTGCTAAGCAACAATCAGCAGTGCACAGCCTGAGCACCGCATACCCACTGCTCACTTCCAACCCTACAGCAGAACTTTTGCTTTATGTGGCTGGGGCTGATGCTCTAAGGACATGTGAGTGCTCTGGCTCCTGACTGTGCTCTTTAACAGCAGTCCTCCATCAGGCTCACTCACTGCCACCCACACACCAGGCTGGAAGGGCCAGAGGCGTGTCCAAAGAACCACAGTAATTCCGATCCAAAGATGGGAACTGATGTGGAAAGGGTAATTATGAAGCCAAGGAAGAGAGGAAAATAAAGGTTATTCCACTTCTTTCAGACCAAAGCCATTCTGAATATGCTCATCTGGAGTGCATAAGACCACCCTGTGCTTCCAGCAGCACGCAGCTAAAACAAGGGAAACCAAGGCATGTTCAGTGGGAAGTGCTCTGAGCCTTACATCTGAATCATGGCTAATATCAGAGAGTTTACCAGGATATTTATAGCTAAGGAAAGTAGCTATTTCTTTTTACACAAAAATAGATCTCTTCAGAAGAGGTTTTAGTCCTAACCACAGAATACACAAAACTAGTGGTAAGGAATGATATTTTTGTGGCAAATAGATATTTTTCTTGAAGAAACTACTGAAAAGTCCCAAAATGCAGGTCACTCAATGCTTTGAACCTTCCCTGATTTAGATGTAATAGGATAATATTTCTTCTGTTTTGGATTCTGAATCTCTACATTTATTACAACACAGAGAGATCATAGAGAAAATAAATCAAACTTCCTCTCCAGAGGAACTGCCACAACCTCGGGCTCTGCCACCTGACATCGACCAGAGGGGGTGAGTGCAATGTGGGAGACCCAGACCAAGGAAACACTGTACGAATCAAATATCTCTGCAGCCACTCTGGTGGCTTCTTACACTGGTTCATCAGCCCAAAGATACGCTGTTGACAATATTGCATAGGTAAAAGGAAACCAGAAGTTGGTACTCGCTAATACAAATGGTTGATTAGCTGTAAACTGTAGCTAATTATCCCCATGAGGTCACTCATGGTCACACTTAGCTGGAGTGCCTGAACCTATTAATAAATCTTACTCAAAGTTCAGATTCTGGTCTCTCAGCATATGTTTATGACTCTCAGCGGGAAGTGCTGTAAGATCCTTTGTATGGGACTACAGGGAAAAATTCAGTTTTCTGCCCAATATAAAGCAAGCAGGAGAAATTCCAGAACCTGCAGGACAGATTCCTGATAATGAAGAATGTCTGATAGATTGTTTGCTGTAATGGATGGCTCCAAGCAAAGTGTTCACAGGCTGCGTTTAAGGATCTGTTTTAATTGCTTCATCTTGCACTCAGCTTGTGGTATATGTGGCATTCCCTGGTTGTAAAGAACTAGTAGATAGCTACAAACCACAGGCCATTAGCTGTAGTATTTCTTCACGATCAGGCTCTGCTGGGCAGATTGGGACTTTCAAAGTCATTCCTCCTCTTCTGGCCATGAGGAGTCTACAGGGAGCATGTGCTTGCCCTGTCTCAGCTAGGGTTTATGGTATGCTATTGCTCCTACTAATGACAACCAACTAACATGTTCTTAAAACTGCTCCTGAGAAGGAAAGGTCCCTTAACATATGTGAAACTGGTGCACAGCTCTTGCTAATGGGAGAGGCTGCACAGCAACTGTCCCCATCCTCTCCTTCTCATGAAAAATATGAATGTTTGAGTATTCAGCTCACTCTTTAAAATATGATTCCAATAACTTAATGTACCAGTATTTTTAGATTTGATGACAAATATCTGAAAGCATGGATTTTGAGTGGCATGATGCTGTATCTACAAGAACAGCATATCTGGTTTTACTTCAAAGGCAGTGGAGTCTATTTTACAAATATTCTTCTTCTCAGTAGAACTAGGGTAACATTTCTATCCCTTGTAACAATGTGGGTTAATGTTTTAGGGGAAAGCAGGTAGGTAAGTGGTAAAATCCTGATTAGTTCCTTTAAACATGCCGGTGCATCAGCAACTTCAAGTCATCGTAGTTCTGAGCTACAGTGCAAGGCATTTCTTCGTCGCATTTTTAGCTGAAAATAACAAAATAACTCCCATTTAAATCAAGACACACGTACAGTCTCAGGCAGCTGTTTCATTTGGTGCAGGCAGCTTCTGACCGCAGTGCAGGGTCTGGTGTTCTGGGACAGCCCTGTGGCCGTGTTGGCTCACACGGGGCATGTTGATTTTGTTAGAGGCAGCCGAGGACATTAATATTCAATCATTCATGGCTGGACACGCTTGCCGTGGCATTGTGCAATTGCGGTTTAAAATGTGGTTGATAGGGAGGTAGCTTGCTGACCTGTGAAGGCAAAATAATGCTCATCTAGCAGGACGTGTCTAGCAGGTGTATTAACCTTTGGCAGTCCCTCTGCAGAAAGAGTGCACCATAACCTCCTGCTCCAAACCTGCTGCCGTGCTTTGTGATTCCTGCCTAAGAAAAGAACCCCAAGGGCAGAGACTACAGTGATTCCTCAGCTGTGCATGGGTCAAAACCACAGATAAAACACCACACACTACCTCCAGAACTGCTTGCAAACTGAACGCTTAGAAAAACAATATTGCAGGCTACTTTTTTTCCAAGCTCTGGAAAAATTGGGGTTGGAAGATCTCTGAAACAAAATTGCCTGGTAGCATTTATCATCATGTTTTCTATACATATATATATTTTTTGCAATTCTTTACTGAGACTTCTGAAACAGACGAGCTATTAGAGCCTTAACTTCTTTGTTTATAATGGAAATGCTCACTGACCCCTGACTATAGAGGTGCTCTTGCACTGTTGTAATAAATGCCAGGCGCATCTAACATATGTGTGATCCAGGAATGCACTGGCTCCTTGCCAATACACCGCTTTATACCTGGTACCTAATTCTGCTGTGGAGAAAACAGCTGGGGAATTAGATATATTGTGAGCAGCTTTTCTTTTAAGCACCTGTATAGGCATCTAAAACGATACATCTCTTTATATTTTAATTGTTCCAGAGAGCTGAGATTAACGTTTACTTATCTATTTTTTTTCTTCCTAAAGTATTTTTATTTTCTTCAGTTCTCTTCTAGAAACTAACAGAAAGTGTTCTGCAAGGTGTTGCAGAGAATGTCTGTGAATTGCTGTCTCCGTTGAAACTGGAGGGAATCTGGCTATTGTCTTTCATGGGGCCAGACATATCTGTGGAAATTCTCTGCTCTAATGAATAAGCTTTCCAAATAACTGTAGCTTAGTACTTCTTTCTGGCTGTGGGATATCAAGTATCAGTCAGGATGAACCAGTCTAAAAGCCTGGCGTCCCAATACCTATGTATGTCCTCCCACTGATACCCTCATGCAATAAAACCAAAACCAAAAGTAACCAAACCAAACAAAAACAAATCACAAATATAGAGACAAGAAGAGATACAATTCCCCATCCCTCCAGTTTTCTGCCAGGGTTCATCAAGTTGTCAGGGAGGGCAAAGCAATGGAGGCAGGAGATGGAGGAAAAGCAAGTGTGGGTGCTGGGGAAGTTCTCCAAGGTGCATCAGGCTCTTACAGAGCTCCACTGCCACACAAATCAGCACTTTCAGACACTTCCAGTAGATTAAGGCATTTTCACATCTCTTCAGTGAAAACTATCTAGATGTCCTAGTCTATGTGTCCTTTTTACAGCCCCGACATTCCTGTGGAGATGCTCCATGGCCTTTATATGAGCCTATATCCAACTCACCTTTCTTCCCCTGGCATCCCGGGGAGCAGACTGGTTTGATTCTGATTTCTAGAACTGCCTACTGACTGTCACAAAGTTAATTAGATCAATCTATACCCGTGACAGGGGGGCAGTAGGCCCCTGCTCTCTCCCCCCCTCCCCCCCAGCCCCACAAAATGGGAATGGAAAGGTAAAAGGGACAGGGAGATGGAAGCTGGGCTCAAGGAAGGACAAAAATAGCGGCAACGATCTATGGAGGAAAACTTATTTTACTATGATATCAGAATGCAAGATAACACAATGTAATACAGTCTAATTGAAATTGAGACTAATAAATCAAATAAGATAGGAGAGATAGAGAGTTCCTGAGACCGAGTCAAACCTGAAAAGCTTGGAATGGCCAGGAAAGCACTCTCCAGCACCCACTGCAAGGCAGTAAGAGAGCGCATCATCCGGAAGGGCCAGATCCCATGACTTCCATAATGTATAGGGGAATAGGTACCTGGAATTGGAGCATTAACACTTTAACTCTCAGTGCACTACATGATGTTATGATTTGGAATTCTGAAAACCAAAAAACATAAAACTATGACACTGGACTTAGTGATTTTTTCACAAATGCTAAAAATGTTTCCAGCTTGTCTGGGAATTCTCTAATATGTTGGTATTTGCAGTCCTCTGTGATGAAGAATGGTTGGAGGTTGTCACCAGTATCTAGATCTCTGTAGTCTCATGTCTTATCTGTAGCTATGATCTACAACAGTACTAATGAAAAAGTGTTAAATCAACGTATACAAATACACCTTCCCTCCAGAATTCATAACTGTCCTTATGACCTCAGCCTTAGACCTTTCCTGAAGTTTAATGGCCAGTGGGGGTTAATGGACCAAAGTTCCACTTCAGGCTATTAACACTCTCAGGCAGACATTAATTCACACAAAATGCTCAGGATCTTTATTGCTGTTGCTTAAGTGATGCTCAAATGCCTGTGAATATTTACACCTCTGCTGTGATTGCAGCACAGTGTTTCAGATGTCTTACTGTTCAAAAAGATTTCAGTACCTGATGATAATCACTTCCATACCTGAGGTTCAAGATACTACACCAAGTAGTTATCTAAAAATGCGATGAGTTGTATAGGTGTGCATTTTGTTTTTTACAGACATAAATGTAGAGGCAGATCCCATGCCCTGAGGAGCAAACAGCCTGAAGTCCTAACTGAATAAACCTTTAAAATATATGCTCAGGTTCATCCTTATTTAGAATAGTTGCAAGCAGCAACAGGCATGTATTTGTTTTGTAGATACTTCTAAACAGAAGTCGATGTTTATTCTTGTCCTTTCCTACAAAGACATCATAGCAGTGGCAGTGGTTACTGAAGCAGTCAGTTTTTGAAAAGACAATATTTGTTAATTACTAGGTATTTAAGAAGGAACATAGGACCAGGACTGGAGTGGTGGGGCACTGAATCCATCCTCTTGAACAGAAGAGATTTCACATCAGTGTTAGTTAATGAGCTGACTAGGCTCATCTTGGAGAGTCTGTTGGGTTTTCATTTCAATGATGCTCTCAATGGCTGTTTCTGAACCTCACTTCTCTGGGGATTATTAAAGTGTGAATGTGTTCACAGTCACTTTAGGCCTATTTGTACTTGTGTCAATATTGGCTTTTAGACTGAACGCCTTTCTCTGGCGTGCACTTACTGGATGTATTTATAGGGGGACATGATACCTTTCTCAGCTTTTATTTTCTCAGGTTTATCGGACAAGCTCTTGACTCTCCATTCCCTGATTGTCATCTGCACCTGTTCCTGTCTGAGAGCCATTAAAAGTCATACAAAGGGCTGGAGGCAGCTTTCCAGTGCTCTGGGCAGTGAAACACTATGTTTGTTCTACTAACATACTTGTTTTCTCCTATCTGGAATTGCAAATCCTTTTCCTTTCCTGACAATGTCAGTTCTCACTCATTCTCTAATAAACCTGGAGTTCTACATGGTTCCTGGATTGTATGTTCATATAATCATCATTACATTCTTTGAACCATCTTGACCTTCATGCTATGCAGCATTGTCCCATTTACATCGCCCTGTAATAATCAGTTCTTAGATGAAAACTGTGCACTGCTTACTACAGATGGAATGGGAGCAACTGACCATCCAACAGATGAAAATCTCCTCATCCATAGGAAAGGTGTTGTAACTGACACCTACCTAGGCCAGTGCCTTGCTCCTGGTATTATCTTGCATATCTCCTATGCTGACTTGGTTTGCCATTTTTCTTCCACAATATTGTATAGCACTATTGTAACCTATTGTATAGGTTATGCACTGTGTTTGGAGATTGCATCTGGGTGTGTTTTTATGTTCCCTAATTCTTTTCTTATTGTTCTGGAAGTCCTCTACATTTTATTATCCTTGTTTTGTTTTTTTTTCTTTTTTTTTCTTCCAAACTTGCTTTGTAGTCACAGATGACCACGTTGCAGTGGACAGGTAGATGATACTCCAGAGTGCTTTCCAATATTAAATTTGTACTCCTTAATACATTTTCTGTATTTAGTCATGTTTATTCTCCTGACTATGCCCTTAGATCATCCTGACTAAAAATACCTGTAATGTAAGTGAAAAAGACATTTAATATCTTACTGGAAACATGGAAACCAAGAAGCAAGGAGCACTCATAAAATGTACTCTATTTTTGTCTGAGACAAAAGCCATGTAAAAAAGTGTTTTGTGATGTTAATTTTTCTGATAAGGCATTCTGGTTGCCTACGTAGATCCAGATCCCAAGGTGATGAGCATAATATAAATACTTAAATAGAATGAAGAGAAAGGAAAATAGAAGTTTTAATGAACAATCAGATAAAGTTTTAAAGAAAACTAGCAAACGAAGAAAAACCCACCCCAATTAAAAATATAATGGTAACAATAGTAGAGGTAATTCATTGAGCTGAGGGGACCTTTCTGGGAGAAAGAGACTTTTCTAGAGAGTGGTTCCCTCTGAGTCTTTGGACTGTGACTTTCCTGAGACAACGTATGCTACAATCAAAAGGAAGGACTTTAAGCTGGAAGACTAAACTGGAATGCGATGCATAGGAAAAAAAAGGGAAATTGATGAGACAGCTCTACTACCATCACCACCTTCTGATACAAACTAAGCAAAATCAAGTCTGTGAGGATATGCCAAAGATAAAGAAATATCAGATAGAAGGAATCACACAAGAAAAAGCACACCCAAGCCCCAGTAACTGGGTACATAATGAAACAGTGCAAATACTGAACTTAACCTAGCTAGGAGACCAGGTGAAGTGAGGCAGCAAAAACATGCAAAAAAGCAACTTGCACATGAAGTAAAAGAGTTAGGTTTATTGGAGCATGACATGAAACAGAATATTCGAGAGATAGGAGAAACATGATAGAATACTAATTCCAACTGGTGTACTGGTACTGCAGGGTGCATACTGTTAAAAGAAAGCAGGAATTGTTAAGATGTGGTAGCATTATGTATAAAAAGTATGTCTGGCAGAAAAGAAATTTTAATTTGTAATATGAAGAGGATCAATCTGCATCAAAATGTGCTAGGAAAGAATTCTGAAAGAGAATGTAGAGGAAAAGGTATTGGGCTATACAGGAAACATCAGACCTGAGATTGCTTTAGTATCATGAGAGAGATAAGCTACTAGGGGATTGTATAATTATGGGAGACTTGAAATTTCACAGTCAGAGATTGATGAAGAGATGCTACAATCATGGTAATTTTTGAAAGTAGAAGTTGAACCCAAAAGAGATTATAGTATTTTAAGTTGGTGATGGACAAGTAGCAAAGATCTTATAGAAAAACTAGAAGAGAAAATAATATACTCTGAAGGGATGGCAGTACTAACCAAATTTCACTTTCAATATGCAGCAGTATATACAAAGACATGATGGTAGCTAAAGCTTTATTTTGTCTATAAAAGGGTAGGTTATAACATAGTGAAGCAATCTGAAGAGCGAAGGCACTGAAATGACGTGATGTGCTGGTTTGTGATTCATGTTCCCAGGCAAGAGGACATCAAATCTCTCCAAACAACTAAACCAGAATTCAGAGGATGGAATGTGAAAGGTCAGAATATGAATCACAGAATCACAGAATCACAGAATTGTAGGGGTTGGAAGGGACCTCCAGAGATCATCGAGTCCAACCCCCTTGCCAAAGCAGGTTCCCTACACCAGGTCGCACAGGTAGGCATCCAGGCAGGTCTTGAACAATATAGACCTTGAGAGATGAGAAGAAAGGGTGAAAGATTCTCTACCTATAGTAGATAAAGGATTAGGAAAAAAATAGGGATGCTATTCTAAGCGGTTTTTAGGGAAGCCCCGCAAAACAACTGATACTTTTGTCTGCCTCTGAAGGTGAATGTGTGGAACACAGATGCAGTAACAGGACTGGCATGGGAAATTTGATTGCAGAGAGTGGAAGTGGCCCCATCGAGTTTAGAGCAGAACTCATCAGGAAGATATGCCCACCTGAATGGACATGAGCAAGTGTAACAATTTCAGTTAAAAGAGTGTGCTAAGGGATAAGTCTTGAAAACAAAGATCAGCCTTCTGAAATGCAGGATTTTAGGGAAAATGAAAGACACTAGGAGAAATAAAGGATGTCTTAAAATGTAATGTTGATTTACTAAGGAGACTAAGTTTCAGGCTACTCCAATAACAGACCTATTTTGCCAAGGGAAGCACAGTAACACAATATCTGTACACTACCCATTCTTCAATAAAATTTTTCATGTAACTGCTAGGTGTTCTGTGAGATGAGAATTAGTGCAAGGAACTGTCCAAAGGTCAGACAGTGATGGATTATGCTGCACCAGCACTCTAGAGTGAGATTCCAAATGAAGTGCCTTAGATACTGTCATTAATGACCAGGAACTGTATGTGCACTAATTAAGTTTGTCAAAGGCACACAATTGGGAAGCACCCACCCATATCAACAGGGCAAATTCAGTAGGACTGATTATCTTCAGGCTTGCGGTAAAAGGGTGGGGTTGGCTGAACTAGGACAAAGTCCAAGGTGAAACACTTAAGAACCGATAACAAGAATGGTTACTACCCAAGGAAAATGGAAAATAAAAAGGAAAAGAAGATGGATTTGTATTTGTCAGACACAGGATGTCTTTGAGCCATTGGTGAGACATAATGTATCTTAGAAGAAAAGATTCTAGGGAATAACAAGAGAGGTAATTCTAGTACAGAGATGGAAGCACTGATGCTCTGCAATATGTCACCTGGAACCACAATGCATGTTTTTGGTTGCCTGCATTCAAGAAAAAAGAATTCAAACAAAGAGGTGCAGGAAAGTGCTACATAACAATAAGACAGGAAAAAATTATATAGGATTTAGGACTTATCATACAGGACTAAGGGTATTTTGTTGGATTTTGCTATTCAAACCAAAAACAGAGGGCATAGGATTCCTGCCTATGTGCATACCAAGGGGCAAAAACAAAGGAGGAGAAAGCAGTTTGTTTGAAAGGGACAAAATCAACACATACGCACAAAAGCTCAGGAATAAATTTGCTGTAGAAATTATAAAGAAGTTATTATTTACTGTGCACTTTGCTGTGGATGAAATCCCATCTACTTTTAAGATGCACCTTGATAAATGGTGAAGGAGATTTTGCAGGTTGCCAGAAGTATTGAAGGACAGGATATTTTGGAACCCAAAAAGTTCCTCCCAGCTTATCTGTGAGTTTTTACATTTCTAAAATGAGAAAAAGCTGCACTTGGAACATGCTTATTGTACCTGGAAGAGTTAGTAGCTAAGGATAACTGCTACTAGTTTAAGCAATAATATTTGCACACAAGAATGAGGCTTGCTTGTGCTGTTTTTGGAAGCCATACACTGAAATTTCTCTGTATGGGTTTAAAATCAGAAGAATTACTCCATTAGAAGCTGCACTTTCTGGCTGCACATCCCCTTGTGTGTGGATCAAGTGCAGAGCACTGTTTCCTAGCAACTACTAAGGACCACTGGCTTTATAAATCAATCTCTGCCAGCATATCACAGAAACCACTATAAATGGGAAACATTTAGTAGTCAGAAGGTTTTCTACTTCCTCCAATTTCTGATCTGCACAGAAAACTCTTTTCAAGGAGCAGATAATATCAACACTTCTTCATAAGTGAATTGAATTTAAAACCTGATTCAGGTAGCTTTTTTCTCTAGCTTCCCTGGGGTTTATGTCCAGATGTCCATGAGAATTCTCTTTTTATGATGTCAGTTACCAGGCATTCTCAAAGACAAAATTATCTGAAGCTTCATTTGAAAACAACAACAACAACAAAAGGCATAAAAATGAAATACAGATAAAGAAGGAATGAATAGCACTGGGTAAAACTCCAAAGAGCTTTGAGAAGAGTGATAACAATCACTCAAATCTATGGATGTGACTCTACTGTTCTTTGCAGTAAATTAGTTTTCAGTGTTGTGTTCATCTACATTTAAATAATATCTGATTGACAGGAACATTCAGTTCTTTTGATTTTTTCACTTTTAAGAATTTATACTCATTTCTCTGTTTATTTATCCTCCCTATTTTACAAGATTCCAGCATCTGCTGGTGCAGCTAATGGGCTGAACCTGGATCTTCCATGTTGCTCTGGAAAATCCCATTTTCTTTTTGTGTAAAGCACAGAAGAGCATTTTAGGTTTAGATTAGGGTTTTATTTCAGAAATACAATACATGTTTTGTCACTCTGCTTAACACAGATACGTAAGAGGAGAAAAAGGCTCTGCTATTGCATTTAACTACAAACGTTATTGAAAGTTTTACTGAATAAAAAAAACGATCACCATGTATTTCAACAGCCTGATGGGACAATGTAGCTTCCAACCTTGGAAATAGTATTAATTACTTAAATTCTCACACAGAATGATGACTGTTGTAAAATCAGAGCATCATTTGAAGAATGGTCTGTCCGTCATTTTTTCATCAACACTGTCAGGACAGGAGCAGTAGGTGAGTTAAGGGTGAGTTTCAAAAGGGGAGTACTCAGTAAACTCTGACTGATGGCAGTATTTGACATAGCTGACGCTTAGATTGTATGCTCTTTAAGGTGGGAAATTGCTTGTATATCACAGCAAAGAACCGTACAGATTTGTGGTACCATATAAATAGTAGGCAGTCATTCTGCATCAGAGCTGGAAGTAAAATTAGGAAGGACTGGCATTTTGCTTTTCAAAATTTTATTCTGTTTTTAGTAACAATTTAGGAGATAATTTTTCACCAAACCAATTCTATTTTGATATAATTAGTAATACATTGTAGTAAGCTCAGAAGTTATTTCCTCTTTTACTTGTACTGTTAATAACCAGCTGATTCATTCTATTCAGAGATGGGATTGTGTTACACTGACATCTCAAATTATTCTTTACCTTTTTTGTTGTCAAGCCCTTTGAAGAAGATGTGTTTATAGCCCCACTGTTCAATCAAGAAAGTGTGCAATTAGAAATCTTTGGTCTTCTGGTGTACTTAGCAGATCTTTTCAGTGCACAATTTACCACCTGTGGCTTTTCTTCATCTCTGAAAATTGCTATTATCTTAAATGGCCTATTTCTAATTGCAGTGGGTTTAATTACTTGGATACACAAGGGGCTGTGTTGGCTACAGTTGTTTTCTGGACATATTCAGAAAAAGTGGGTATCTGTGTATAGATGTCCCTAGAAGGGGCTGGAATTTTACTGCACATTTCTCCTTAATGGCAATGGCTGTCAGCAGGTTTACGATAACATTCGTGGAATTATACCTCTCCTGAGAAGAATTTCCATTCCAGACCATCTCTGTGGGAGATCCCCATAAAGATGCTACCCTGTCGTATCTCTCCTGCTTGGTATTCCATTTGAAATGTATAGTATCACTGGAAAACCCTATCTTGAGCCGAGTGTGCTTCTGCTGTTTTCAGAAAACTGTATGACAGTGGGATATGTGACAATATTTCCTTATTTTAAGAAGGAAGATTAAAAAAAATTCGAAGGGCAGGAGATCTTCAAAGAGCAGAAAGCACTTAGAAGCATGCTCTGCTGGACATTGTGTCTATACACTCTAACAAACATTTGGAAAACTGTCAAATATTTGTGTGAGTATTTGAGTCCTCAGAGTTTCACCATTTTTGCACTGGTGATCTTTTGACCAAAAAATTCCTGTAGGAAATGTACTGCTTGTAGTTCATCATCTGTCTTCCTATTGCTTAAAAAATTTGTCATACATTTCGGGAACAAAGTAGTTTGTGATGCAGGGCACAGAGAAACTCTTGCAGTGGACAAATGAAAAGAGTAGCTTCAAACAACTCCTTTGCAGAAAGCACTTTCTCTAAGCAACTGAACAAATATTTAACAACTGCAAGTCATCCAGGAACTTTTTTTCCCCCGTATGTATTCATCACTAGAATGGGATTGCAAACCTTGTAGGGGTCTTCTGGCATTATAATAAGTATGTAAGTATATAATAAGTATATAAGTATAATAAGAATGTACTGTAACAGTGAATAATGAAAGTTATCTCAGAAATCCTTATTGAACAGCAGACATATCAGAAATAGATATAATATTATTGTATCAGAAACAAATTTCATACAAGTAGATTTCCCTCAAAATAATGAATTACCAAATTCTTCTTGATTGACTCATGAGTACTCAAGCTAAAACAAGAGATTTTACTGGGACAGATTATAAGATATCACTCATAGACTAGGAATTTTATATTTTAACAAAACCAGAACTTAATCTACAGAACTGTGAGCTGTGTGAAATGAGATCCAGGAGGTGCTTTAATGATTATGGAAAAGAGAAAATATTTCAGAACATAGACTAACACCTTTGAAATGCACATATTTTTTAAAATATATATTTTAATTTGGTTTTAATTTTTGTCTGATCATTATGTTCAATGATAAAGTTACAGAGTAGTACACAGATATTTAGTAATATTTTTCATACCAAGGGGGAGCTGGAAAGCCTGCTGCATAATTTGAGTTTTCATTGTAATTACTCGCATACCATATATTGACCACTGGAGATTGTGTACATATGTGTATTACATCCTGCAGTTACAAATGTTAATAGCTAGCAATACCTAATGAATTAGGCTAATGAGTCATTATAGTTCTATTAGACTTATTCACAAGTCTTTACATCAAGGTAAAAATTAATCTTATTTTACTGTTTTCTTCTAAGCTTCTGAGCCCTTGTTACAATATGTTGATTTGAAACTGGGGAAAATATAATTAGAGATGTCAAGAATAATCAGGCTTGTACAAATCTTCCACAGAGCTAAAACTACCAAAAAAGACAGGTGAATATAATTTAAAAGATGATTAACTTCAAACTTTGCACTTACAACGCCCTACCTCTCCAAAGGAACCTGTGGTATGTTAGCCTTGTCCTAATTTTGTTCTTTGGAGCAAATGATCAGGGAACCTTTTTGCCCTCTATCAGATGCTTGACTGGAAGACAGACAGCACCTGTGGCAGGGTAAGGTCAAGATCCTGAGGTCTCCTGAGTCTGGAAGCAGACTGGTTTTCAGGCTTTCTCCGCTCTATCCAACTGTGAGGTGGAGTCCAATGGGATTTCATTGTGTCAGTTTTTGTAAATGTGCTGAGCTTGTGCTCTTTCTAGTGCTTACTAGTCTACAAAGATAACATTAGCTATGCAAGGGGCTTTTCTGGTGCCTGTTCAAGATCAATAGTGAATCAAACTCATATTCAGTTGCCTAATCACAGATACCTGTTTAAGATATCCTTGGGACATCTGCACAGAATGGCATTGATGATTATTGTTCCTGCTGGGATCCACACTTGTGGAGACTAGGTGAGTCATCTCAGAGTCCTGGTCACCACAAGAAACCCTAACCTTAGTCCTTGATCCTTTTTTTTTGGTTATTTTTTTTGTTGTTGGGTTAAGTTTCCTTTATATAAGACTTAGGTGGCTGCCTTGTGCAAACTGAATTGGTTTCTTGGCTCTGAGGCTCCCCAGGCTACACAGGTGGTAGGTGAGCTAAAGCTTACATACCCAGTGCACAATCAGACTGCTCTGACTCTCCCTGCACCTTTCCCCAAAACTTGCTTTTTCCTTTTTTCTTAGTTTCTAGGGCATTTTTTTTTTTGGAGACAATCAAGAAGAACACAGTGTTCTGTCTCCAGTATAACTTGGGAAAATTATTTCTAGATTCCACTTAGGTGCACAAATCAGGCCATCGATATCTAGCTTGGGTGTAAATGTCCTATAAGGTTATTTGTTCCATCTTGTGTCTTCAGTTCTTCCACATGTAGTCCAATGTGCCAGCAACATAAACCATTCTTATTAGCACATCAGCAGTAACCTTACTATTACCTTAATTGATGGATTGTGGTCTCATCCCTGTTCCAGGGCCCCAGAAGGGGAAATCTGTCTTAAAAATGAGGGCACTGCAACTGTGGAGGCTAAGGAGCACATTGGATACCAGGAGTACACACATGGAATATGCAGGTTCTTCTCACAATAATGCTATTTTTTTAACTAAGAGAAAAGACAGTGTCAGGGCTGGGGCCGGGCATCACATCGATGGATCCTTGGCAATGCTGATCTAGCTGCTCTTCATGCTGTCAAGAGGTGCACATCAGCTGTGAAAGATACTGCATTGCTCCTAGAATAGCTGCTGCTTCTCTACAGCCTAGAGGAAAATGTCACCTTTCTCACTAGCTTCCTCACACTTCAACATACAGAGCCAGCAGGAGTTATTTTTGTAGGAGCTTCTAAATTCTGCTTTGGTTTCACTCAGCCAGACTGAGAGTGGGACACATTCCCATCTTACACACTTCTCAACATCTTCAGTGACATCTTTTTAGTGCCACTTGTTTTTTGTTCAGAAGTGGTAAAATTCAGACTCCTTTGTCATGTTTTATGTTGCTGTGTTGTTGTTATTGTTGTTTTGTTTTGTTTTTTGAGGACAAGGACTAAAAAGATCAGTTTGGGGTGTACTTCACTTGAATGTTGCACTGGTGGTGAAAGGAAAAGATGTAGAATTTTTTTCTTTTTATCCCCAGTACAGTCCAGTCCTGGTGACTCCAATGGAAATCTGGTTGTTTTCAAGACCTGTTGAAAGTGGGCATACTAAAGAACAATTAAAACAATATATTTTTTACAGAAATGATCCTGATTTGGAGCCAAGAATACAAACTGAACACAGGCTAGTAAATTCTCTCCTGGATAATGACAGCTCTTTGCTTATCGGCCTTCTAGTATTTCTGTTTATCAGCACCAGGTTGCTGCTGAACTCTCTTGGTTCTGGCTGTTACTGTGTGATCAGGCACTGCCTTTGTCCAGTTTTAATTACCCATGAAATCTGAACAAGCAGAAATAATGGACACAGTTTCTTCTATTGTTTTAAAATGGGGTTATATAATTTTATGAGAGACCAAAAGAAATCACAATTGCTTCTTTACTATCAAATGTGAGAAATACAACCAGGTTTGGCCATAAAAATAGGTCTCTTTTCACCTTTCTTTTATGTTTATTTTTCTTGTTGCTGCGGGTTCTGTTTTTAACAGTCTCCTGGTGGGGCAGATAAGCTTCTAATTCTGTTAATGTTATCAAAATCTGTTAGGTTACTGAAGCTTCTAATTTTGTGCTTTATTATCCTCTGCAAGGGAGGCAGAGTATCTTTCATGTTCCATAATCAACGCTACAAGAGCACTGGACGTGTAAAGAAGAAACCTCCTGCTAACCATTTCTACATGCATAAAACTTTTGATAAAATAAATGAAGTCTTTTTCTTTGATTGAGATAACTTCTGAATAATGAAGATTGAGATAACTTTTGAATAATGAAGACTGCAAGCAAGAAATGTAAATAAGCATGGGCTCCACTGATATCTGCTTGCATTGGTACAGGAACCACTACATTTCAGAGAGATCAGAAGTGTGTTAGGTCCAGCAAATGCTGCTAACTCTCAAAAATGGATCACAAGACATCACTAGTTCTCAAGCTTCCTGAAGGGACAGTAGCTGAACCAAATCCAAACTTCCTTTGTATGTATTTTTCAATCCTGCCCCATCAAGCAGTTGGTAAATTTCACTGGTTTTACAAAGATACACCAGTATTGTGGTAGGAAATAAGGGAGCATATTTCACCAATAGCTCTTCTGGGAACAACGTGATGGCACTAACTCCAGGTGCTTTACTAATCTTCTTTTTAAATTTCAGTTACGTGGAGAAAAAGGTCTAAAGATTTAGTTATGCGTGGGTAGGCATGTGATCAGGTCAGAACAACTTCAGTACAGGCGTGTGGAGATTAGTCAGATACAACTGTTATTTGTAGAGGATATACAGTACCTGCCAGATTGCAGGAAACAAACACGGATGGCAATTGCTTAAGTCATAAATCGCGTGTTATCTATGCTTGGTATTTCCTGTGGGATTGGGGAAAAGTTCAGAAATATTTGTTGAGATCCTAGTGCAATTGCAAGTATAATCACTGTCATCTCCCCTAGATATTGATTAGCTGGAAAGTCCCCTTTTTGTGCTTTTCTTGTATGATAAAACTGAAGAACTTGTGCTGGTACGCTCAGCAAATGTTCCTACGTGTATTAGTTGACAATGGGGTTGCTTAAAATACAGATGGGATCACTAAATATTTGTTTGTCAGCAAGGAATAGATTAAAAAGTTGGATTTAGTAAGGTTAATTCTCTGGATAGAAGGATGCTATTGACTGATCTTATTTATGTCTAGAATTCATGCAAGAGAAGCTTCAAACAATATTCTGTACATACATAAATCCAATTTATAACAGCTGGAAGAGGTGTAAAATATGATCCCCACTGTTTGTAGTCACTGAAGAATTACTTTTTATAGATTTGCTGATGTTCATCGTTTGGTTTGCAAGTGGACTGTCTTGGCATTACCTTTCATAATCAAAATTTTCTAAATTAATATCCAACATTCTCCTTAGAAAAACTTCATGACAGTATTTTGCTAATATGCAATCACAGCTGTATTTTGATGGTGCTGAAATGATTCCCATATGCATACCACCTTGGGATGTGTCAGATGGAAGTTGCTCTGATAACAGAAGGCAGTATTTTTAGTACTGATACCGTCATTTAGGGGGTGGTATTTCCTTCTCAGAAAGTTCTGGTTTTTGGCATGTGGTACAACTACCTTCTGCTGGTATGCTGTATTAAGTAAAAAACGCTTCCAGGTCTACAGTACATACTCTTTTTAATGTGATCCTCGTCAATACAGGAAATGAACACTGTGAGGATTGAGAGAAGATAACAGTACAGGGGAAATTGTTCTCATAATTCTTAAGGCATTTTTTTCCGAGTCTCAGCAAGCTGAACGCAAGGATGAAATTATCTTTTACAATCAACATTACTTAGAATCCTGAGGTCTGTGCTGTATTTACCCCACTGTACCAGCAGTATACTATGATTTAGACGTTTGTTTTGGCTTTTAATCTTTGCTCATATATATACACTTCCAATAAAAAACAGGAGAGTATGTACATTCATAAATCTATGTGGACTTCCACCCTTCTGAAATATTTCAGAAAAGACTTGATGCTTGTAATCAGAACTAGGTGTGGATGCTGTCTTCAATTCATTCAGTAACTCCCCTCCCTCCCCCACACCGTTCTCTTTCTTTAGTTCATTTTTAAGCATGAAGATGGTGAGGAGAGAAGAACTTATTTGAAGCTGCTTGAGAAAGAAGAGTAGCAGTAATAGGAGCTTCACACTTAGTCTAAATTTCATTTATTTTTCTACGGAAGCTTGCACTTCTTTTTTGAATACAAAAATCATATAGGAATCTTTAAATTGTACATGTTTTAATGAAGAAGTACCCAACATTTTTTGGAAAAGAATAGCTGTGCTGTCAGAGACTAACGTGCTAACCTTTGATTCAATCAGTTTTTTGGCTCCTTTGGCTACGTATGAATTACTACAAAGTACATACTGTTGTATTGCCTGTTTAGTCACTGCATTTGTGACTAATGTTGAAGCACTTCAGATTATCATGAGTACAAAAAGTGCTCGTGGTAAATATAATATGCAAATCCTATTCTGTTCCAGAATACCAATTTAGTCAATAATATTCAATATAAATTAAGTACATTGATACTGCTAGCAGAGCTTCTGGGCACTAATATAATGCACATATTTTATGAGAAATAAAAATAAGAAAGAATAACGTTTCCATGTTGATATTTATTTCAGTATGGAGAAAAAGATAATCTTATGAAAGGGAAACTTGTTTTGGTGGAGATGCGTAGTGGAATATTCTATAAACATGTGCTATAGTGGCTCACTAACCAGTGTCTCATCTATGTGAAATATTTGTTTTTTCCATATAGTTTGAGATAAGAGCCTAGGGTGATGTTGTGTCATTAGAACAAATTATCCCCTACCTTTTCTGGACACACTGGTAAACTGCAGGTTTATATGTTTATTCTTTGAGAGGAAGTTGAATCTTCTGCAATGGTAAGAGGTGTAGAATTAAGAAAATTTTTATCATACAGTCATGAAATTAAAATTGAGGCCATAGACCAGTACATCCCTTTCCAGATCTGGCTAATGTGGGAAAGAGCTCCACACTCACATCTCCTCACTACCCACAAGAAAGGAGTCACTGCTTCCTCATATATATAGAGTAGATAGCCCATATCTGACCAGAAGCAACCAGAAAGACCAGCTGAAACCACCAGCGTACCATAGTAATGCAGCCACATTGGAATCAGATGAGGCAGCCTCAGCTGAGCTATCGAAGTTATTGAAACAGTCTGAAGAGTGGTTACAAGAGGGGAGGGATGCTGCTGTCTCTAACTGGCATAACAGTTTGCAAACATCCGTTGTCCTGAGATTTAACACAATGAATATGGAACTAAAGTTATCTCAGTGTGACTTCTTTTAGTACTGAGTTCGCCTGCAGAGAATGCTGGCTTATGAATTTGAAGTTCCAACATAGCGTATCATCATATGCTGGCCAGATTACACTTTGATCATAGTGGAGTAATGCTTTCCTCTACAGTGGAAGCTCCTGAAACATATGCTCTGCATAAATCTGCACTTGCTTTAGGAAAAGACTGGATTTAAAATGTCATTAGTGTTCAGTATCTGACTCTCATGCAGCATGTTTAGTCAGAAGTCATACAGGAATCCAGAGCTGGAGAGTGGATAGAGAATTTGGGGATTTTTTTTTTCCACTTTTCTGGATGCTATGCCCCATCACTCCAGCTTTCCAGAGGAAGCATTTAATTTACAAGTCTGAAACAGTTGTGGCTTGTTAATCTTGAGGATTGTTAATCTTGTCTTTTGAATACTCTCTGACACAAGTGTGTGTGGAGGAGTGACTGCGGCTTCAGAACTGGTGTCACCCTCTGAAGTTTAACCCCAAACATGCTCAGATTTAGGGGAGGAAAGAAGTGCATAATTTTAAGGCAGAGGGAGCTGAACACCTATGCCTGCTCCCTAGTCTTACCCCTTGGAAACACTTTACACCCTGTCTGGCCCAGCTCAGGAGGGGCAGGAGAAGAGCTGTTGTGATGAGGACATAGCATACAGGGTGGCTGCTACCAGCTCCCCATCACACAAACACTCAATCTGCAATGGGTGGTGCAGTGAAGGCTGCATTGCCAGAGGCAAAGAAATTGTCTGAGAGACAGACACTTTCTCACACGCACTTCTGTTTCTGTGTTCCTGCGTTGACACACATGAAAAAATCATTTGCAGTGACAGTACCCTGGTTTCATTAACCCTGATGGTAATAGCATTTGAGTATTTATTTCTCCAAAGAGAGTTTGGAGTAGCTCTGTATTTCTCATTCCTAAAAACTAGCAATGGGGTTGATTATCTGGCCTAGTGCTCATAACAATGGCCCTGTGAAAGAAAGCCTGCTCATCTCATTGCTCTTCTTCTGAGTAGGTTTAATAAATCCTTGCTTGCCTTTGGCTAATGTATCAGCCTGAGGAGCTCACTCCCTCCACAGAGAGGACGTGTGCTCTCAACCTCAGGGAACAGATATTGCACATGGCACGTGCCACTCAAAGTGAGGAGATAAATTGAAGCCCCTAAACCTTGCCTCTCCACAGTTCGCTCCGTGCTCCTAATAGATACAATCTGGAAGTTCACTTCACATCATTATCTGTAAAAAGAAAGAAATTTTCAAAACTTAACTTTGTGGGCTGTTCTTTACATTTTGAAATTGTAACTAAGTAGCCATACCAACCCCAGGTTGCCCATGCAATTTTTGGTATTGCATATGATTTTATAAATCCCGCATCTGTCTTCTGTAGAAAGCAGGGATATTTTTGCAAAGCAAACAGTCAGTTTGTGTTGCCTTAAATAATAAATATCCATGATGCCTCACATATATGGATCTAAACAAATGGGTAATTCTAAATTAGACTGTAAGAAGCCATCAGTCCTTGTGATAGAGAAAGGCAACTCAACCAGTGAACTGACACCTGAGGGAGAAGACAAGCAAAATGGGTACCCACTGCCAAAAGCTTCATTTGCATAGATGCCCAAGCCTAAACTGGACACATTACTAGGCAATTTGTTGTAATTTCAGTCACAGAGATAATCTATTATGAGAAAACTGGCCCTATAACAAAATCAGGAGGGAGTCATTCAACTCACCTCTGCTTTGACATGACAGCCAGGAAGATGGAATTAAATTGGAAGGCACTTAAATGAATTTGTGGCAATATCAGTGTGATAAACAGAACAAGAATCTGGTAGTGGTGCAGGGGAGGCAGGGATGGGAGAGGAAGTAAAGGAATTAATCTGTCTGCCATGAAAGGGAGCACATCTAATTAGTTCCACACTGGTGCCACGCTCAGAAAAGAGTTGAACCTTGGCTTATATCTTTTTTTCAGCTGTGGCAGAATTGTTTTCTTCAGGGTGCCTGGTATGATGCCATACTTTGGTTCTAAGAGAAAAACAGTGCTGATAACACATCAACATTTATAGTTGCAATTAAGCAGTGCTGTATAGAGCCAAGGCCATTCACAGTGAAGGGCCCAAGGAACTGGGAGGGAACAGAATCAGGGCAGCTGACATAACCTCAATAGCATAAGGCTATTGCATACCATACGACACAAAGTGGAAGGAGTTTTGAACGTGATGAGTGTTCATCCCTCCCTCTTCTGATGCCTGGGAAGCTAGCAGGGCATCAAAAGAGGGGTGGTGAGCAATTACTTGTATATCACTTGTTAAATATGTGTGTATATATATGTATATATATATACAGTATATATATATATATACAGTCATCACTATTTTCCTTTTCCTTTTCTCCATCTTAGTAAATAGCTTTATCTCAAACCATCAATTCTACTTTTTTTTTTTTTTTTAAATTATAATTTTTTCTGATTCTCTCCCCCATTCCGTTTCCCACTAGGAAATGGGGGAGTGAGTGCATGGTGCTAAGCCACCCACCAGGTTAAGCCACAACAGCTTAGAAAAGCCATAGTGCATGCAGGACCACCATCAGGGATGGAGAGAGTGGAGAATGGAAAGCAATCTGCTTCACAGGCTATCAAAAGCCTTGATCATTTGTTCTGTGCATTGGATGGCAAGTCTCTTTTTTTAATTTCTTCTTGCAGGCAAGGCTAATCTGATATAGATACAGATTATATGGATGATAAAAACATAGACACACCATCAACCAGGGTACCATTCTGAGAGCAATAAAGGAAAAATAAAGCAAAAACTGTTTAAGCACCATAAATACATTGGGGTTAAGCCTTTATCAGGAGGGAGGAGGATGAGACAGCAGAACAGAGAGAGATAGGAAAAGGCAGGAGCTGTGCCCTCAGCTTATCCCTCCCCTAGCTTTATTCCCAAGTTTTCCCTTCTCTTTTATTTTTCAGTTCTGTAATAGTGGGATTCTGCATTCTGCAGTAAAATGGCTGATCACAGAAATGCCTTGGAAGGCCACTCCTACTTTTCTCATAAACACACAAGTTTGTATGCAGACCTTTTTGTTATCAACCTTGTTATCTTTCTGCAGTGCCTTTATGTCTCTTTTTCTCTCCTGTACTTTTCGCTTCTCGGAAAAGATTTTCTTGCACTTAAACTTTTTGTTACAAATATATTTGAAAAATTAAATGATTATCAGTGTCAAAGGTTAGGAGCACTTCTTTTAATATTAAATGGATTTGCATGTGGCTGGAAATAGATAAAGAGATAACAGGACTCTTTAACATTGCATGCAAGTAGCACCATAGCTGATTCTTTCTGCTTTCTTTTATCATGCTCACTGTGATTCCCCTCCAAACACACACACACAGGAGCCAGAACAGATTGCAAAATCTGCTTTTGGGGAGAAAACAGCCTACTTAGAAGCCCAATGGCCTTCACTGGGATTTAGGGACTTACACTCGCACAGAAGCCCCTCAGTTCATTGCATCCAGTGACAGCAGCGTCACGATGGCTCTCCAGAGCCCTACTTGTGGCATTCCTTTAGGCCTGCTCATTCACAGCTGCCTCTGCCACCTCATGCTGCCAACAATACTTTCCCACCTCCCTTGCTGCAGTCAGGCTGCTCAGGGCTACCAGAACTAATTCAGAATCAGATTTTACCTCTCCCTTCCAACAGCAGGACTTAGTGTTTTTTCACTTGTAATTTTTGCTTCACTTCACTTTCACTGAACTTTTCATTTCAAATGTAGAAATATATTTACAGTTTCTAGTTCCTCATATGAATGGAGTCTCATGTTAGGGAGCCCTTTCTCTCCCCACTCCTTCACTGATGGTGGGAGACTTAAACTGAAAACTTGGGACAGATGGTATACAACTCCCTTGTAGGGATGGAGAGACATGTTCTCAATTTCTTCCTGGCAATTTCACCTAAAAGTGAGAAACACATCTTGGTAAATCTTAACTGGAAGAAGAGCAGAGATTGGCTCCAGTACCAGAGGAAAAGACTGTGCCCCTCTCCCAGATACACACTTGCCCTTTCTCATCTCCCCAGGATGAGAACATTTCATGTCCTGGCTGATGTGAAGACAGTGATTTGAAACCTTGACCGTCCAGAATCGCAGACAAAGGCTCTGAGCTCATATGTAGTCAAATTTCTACAGTTTATCCAGATTCTACATGTCCACTGATCAGTGACATATGACCAGATACATACTATTTGGCCACTTCAGTTGCAAAGTAAAATGCACTAGCTTAAAATCATGACAAAATAAAATGGGAAAGGCATACCTTTTCAGTTCAAAAATTGCCCATTAAAAAAAAAAAAAAAGAGAGAGGAAGTGCTCAAAATGGATGTGTTGTCACAGAGTGTTTGAGTGGAAATGAAACTGGTCTCTGACAGAAGACTGTTCATCAAAATGTTTTTGGTCAGTTCTGTCAAAACAGGCTTTGACAGAAAATGTTCTGTGTTTTCTTACCCAAAGGCAAATGAAAGAGATAAATCTATAGCTCTCTGACACTAGTGTCTGCTGGATAACTTCTAATGATTTGTTTGCTCCATCTGGCAAGAGCTTCAAAGGCTTATTGTGTGAGCACAAATAACATCTAGTGATATTCCTAAGTTGTCATTTAAAATTAGACCATTAGAGCTGTTCCTACTGCTGTATGACTGAATACAAAGAAAAATATCAGATAAAAAATAAGCAGCCTGAAAAAAAAAAAGAGGTGGCAAGAAAATCACAAAAGCACAAAACAGTCAGAGATCTCTGCCTTCATTGTTTAATGAGAGCTTTAAAACTTCCCAAATTAGAAAAGACAGCATCTGTGTTTACTTTTTACCTTTACATTTCCAAAAGTTCTGTCATTTCAGAAGAAGAAAATACTTCTCAAAGAACTCTAATTTTTATTTTTCAATATTGGAAATAGTAACAGTGTTTTTATTTTTCTAATGTACATAAACAATTGAAATTCCTCTGCTGTACAAAAAAAATAGTGTATCTGGGAAAAACCTAGAAGGACATAATAATAAAAAAATACCAGAATGATCTTGGAAAATCTAATAATCTGGCATCTTCTAGTGATAAATAACATCCAGCAAACACAAATTTAAAGGGAAAAAAAAGTCTTCAATCACAACAATAATACTTCTCCTGCTGCCCAATATACCAAATTTCCTTTTCCATTTCAAAGCAATATATTTGTCCAATCCCATTTCTACACTGTTCAGATACAGAGCAACTAAGATGAGAACATTCCTTTCAAGAGTGACACTTTCTCTGGGTTAAACAGGAATTATTGATCAATAGAGCTGCACAAATAGATTATATAGAGGTAATTTTTTGTGTTCCAAAGCATTAATGCTTTACACTGAATGCCCCCTATATAACACTGACTAACAGAACATTTACATAGCCAGATATAGTATGATACATTTTATAAGTTGCCTTTCTTTATTCACCAAGTGAGGATTTTTCCCTTTTCTTTGTTTTCAGTGTTACTTAAATATAGAAAAGAAAGTTGGGAAGGAAACGTCCCATGAAAAGAAAAACTCTGTGCAAAAGATCCAGACTTTCCCAAGCGGGTAGATATCTGCAACATTGCAAGAGGTACATTTGATTTAGTTTCACAGAGAGTAGACAATCAAAGAATCACAGAATCATAGAATCATAGAATCACCGTCATCATTAGGAAAAGACCTAAAAGATCACCCAGTCCAACCGTTCACCTATTCCCAATAGCTCCTACTAAACCATGTCCCTCAACACAACATCCAGCCTTTCCTTGAACACCCCCAGGCTCTGTGACTCCACCACCTCCCTGGGCAGTCCATCCCAGTGCCTGACCACCCTTTCTGAAAAGTAATACTTCCTCATGTCCAGCCTGAATCTCCCCTGCTGTAGCTTGAAGCCATTCCCTCTGGTCCTATCACTAATGACACTAGAGAAGAGGCCGACCCCCAGCTCACTACAACCTCCCTTCAGGAAGTTATAGAGAGCAATGAGGTCTCCCCTGAGCCTCCTCTTCTCCAGGCTGAACATTCCCAGCTCCTTCAGCCTCTCCTCATAAGCCCTGTGTTCCAGACCCCTCACCAGCTTTGTTGCCCTCCTTTGAACACATTCCTCAATGTCTTTCTTGCAGTGAGGGGCCCAAAACTGGACACAGTACTCGAGGTGCGGCCTCACCACGTGCTGAATACAGGGGAACAATCACCTCTCTGCTCCTGCTTGCAACGCTGTTTCTGATGCAAGCCAGGATGCCACTGGCCTTCTTGGCCACCTGGGCACACTGCTGGCTCATGTTCAGCCGAGCATCAATCAATACCCCCAGGTCCATTTCCTCTTTGCAGTCCTCCAGCAACACCGCCCCAAGCCTGTAGCGTCGCCTGGGGTTGTTGTAGCTGAAGTTCAGGACCCGCCATTTGGCCTTGTTGAAACTCATTCCATTGGCTTCAGCCCAGCTCTCCAGCCTACAACTACCACTCTCCTTTCTTTCTTGGAGGAGGCAGTCTTCACGGAATCACGAATCACGGAGGTTTGGAAAAGACTTACAAGATCATCCAATCCAACCATCCAACTAGTACCAATAGTTCTCATTAACTATGTCCCTCAGCACAATATCCAAATGTTCCTTGAGCAGAGAGGCCCCTGAATTGCTGGGTCAGGTGGCATCCCACAGCTTCTGCTGTGTGGAGTGGGACAGATGTCCTTCCTGGAAAACATGAGGGCACCCTTGCAAGCTTGGAGAAAATTAGTTATTTTTCTACAGGACTAAGTACTTCTGACTAGGCTGCAAAACCTACATTTCTCTAAAGTCTTATCCCATTTACATGACATCAGTAATTCCATATCTATTTTTTAGAAGGAAAATCACTTACATAAAAAGCAAATGAGTTGTGCATTTTTCTCCAGCATAATAGTTGATGCATCCATATGTTTTCTGTTATGCAGGTGCACATGGCAGAAAAACTGTTGCTCTTCAGGAAAATCTGGACCCTTTTGAGAACACCTTTTTTGACCCAAGCTGTCAATCACAGCTGTGATCATGTGTCTGTGTCTTAACGCCCATACTCTTAACATAAGAAGGGATCTCTTCATAAACATGATGTTTTCACAAAAATGTGTTGCATCAAGCAGTCCAGGGTTATGAAGTTTCTAAAAGTTGACAACAATTTATGCAGAAAGAGAGGCAGAGAAGGAAGAAGAGGGAAAGATGGGAAGGGAAGGGAAGGGAAGGGAAGGGAAGGGAAGGGAAGGGAAGGGAAGGGAAGGGAAGGGAAGGGAAGGGAAGGGAAGGGAAGGGAAGGGAAGGGAAGGGAAGGGAAGGGAAGGGAAGGGAAGGGAAGGGAAGGGAAGGGAAGGGAAGGGAAGGGAAGGGAAGGGAAGGGAAGGGAAGGGAAGGGAAGGGAAGGGAAGGGAAGGGAAGGGAAGGGAAGGGAAGGGAAGGGAAGGGAAGGGAAGGGAAGGGAAGGGAAGGGAAGGGAAGGGAAGGGAAGGGAAGGGAAGGGAAGGGAAGGGAGAAAGAAGCTTCTGAAAAGCCCAAGTTCCTCTGAAATCTTGTTTCCTGTTTCAAACAAAGCTGGATCAAAGCAGCCTTTTTTGGGGGGCAAAACCACAAGTTTTGTGTTTCCCTTGTGTCCAGAACCTGATAATACTTAAATATATAAAATGAGATGAATAGGAAAGAAACACAAATCCTCTTCTTTCTGCCTATTCATGGATTTATAACTAAAAGAGCAAACAAATAACGAAGTATGACATTACACTCTGACACACACTGGTCTGAGAAGCAGCGTGTTGCCTCATGAATCATTTGACTTATGCAAATATTAACCAACTTTATTCTATATATAAAAGAAGACTGATAACAAAGACTGTGCATTATGCAAACACTGCACTATACTTGATCACTTCTAAACCCCATTAAAACAAACTGTGTTTTTCCTGTATGTAGAATAACTCTCCCTGAAGACTCTATTTTATCCATTGCGTTTGGCAGTCACAGCCACATAGTAAATGATCGCATTATATGCAGCATCCTAATGTTGTGCAGAATGTAAATGCTGAGGAGGATAATGAATAGGGCAATTGGAGAACAAAATTACATTTCCTACTCACGGATCTGATCAGCCCTAGTTAGCACGTTCATAAGTAAAGAGTTAGTTATGGGAAGAAATCTGGTGATTACATGAGTGAAGAAACACATTTGTTTCAGCCATCAGAGGGCTGGTAAATAGATGGTTGTGTTAGCTGTCCCCCTGGGTGGGATGCACAGGTGAATGCTGTATAGAAAGTGAGCTGTTTTTTTTGTAGAGTATATTGAATAGGTGTAGTTCACGGAAAGGTCTCTTCTGTTGTCAGAGCAGTTTCTGCATGCCATTAAAGATCTTTTTCTCCCATACAGCTCCAACAGAATTTGAAACTTCAACTTGACCTCCAAGGAAATTTGCTGTAAGAGTCTTCCTTTGATAATATTTCTTTGACATATTTAATTTCAGATGTAATGTGGAGAATCAAGAAATGTCAGAGCTATTCAGGAGGAGAAAACTAAACCAAGTTCATACAATTTTTATATTTTTACCTCCAAAATGACTCTCCCATTTGTGAATAAGAACTGTCTAGTGACTTCCAACTGCAGTGCCTTTTCTGAACTTTTGCTATGTATTATTGTATATTATCTCATATTATACTTGAGTTCATAGTCTTTCCAAATTCTTCCACACTCTGAATTCTCTGCCTTCACATTCTTTAGCCAAGAGCCATCAGTGAATGGCTCAGCTACAAGATGAAGTGTGAAGAGACATAATTCATGAGCCATCTTCATGTCCTCATCCTCAGGTTGCACATTGTGGTAATTTAAAGGACTTTGGGTAGGGTAATGGGATGGGAATTGAAAAAAAAATGAACAGTAGATGGCACTGGCTTTTGTCTCAGATCCAGTAACCAGTTGTCTATGACACTGCAGTGGATGCGACAGCTTTTTAGCACATACTATGTCCTACAACAATTTGTTCCTTTCAAATACAAAAAGACTGCTTTGGAAGCCCATTGAAATATATGTCACAGAGATAAGTAACACTGGAAGGGAACACTGGAACTCTTAATGTGCACCATACACACAGAAAAATTTTGGCCTTAGCCACTCTCTGGAACTGCACTGATGACAGGGAGACTAAACCTCAGCTCGGTGACACTGAGTTTCCCAAGAGTTCTACTATGTGGGAAGAGCTAGACAAGTACATCTGAATAAACTGAAATATTGGTTGAGTTTGATAAATCACATTAACCCCCATTACAGACATTCTTACGGACATTAAAACAGACCCATTTCATTTAGCTGAATTTATTTTGGCAGTGAAGCAAAGAGAACTGAATTGCTCTGCTTGATTGACCAGCACCTGCTGGATTCAGGCGCTGTGCAGGTCTCTCGCACCATACTTGCACAGATCTCAATACTGTGGGCTGAATAGTCTTTAAATCTGCTCAGGCCTTTCCTGTATTTGTCATGTCTAAGGAGATTTTACCTGAGAATGCTCTTGATGAATGCCTTTTTTTACATCAGAGAAAACTAATTTTCCTAGACCCATAGATCACGAGCATCACATCTGGGTGGTAATACTGCTCTTCTGCACGTTTTTGTATAGGAAAACGATTTCCTTTGGCTGGAGTAGATAATCCCAGGAAATAAGGCATGATCCACTTTTGCTTGCTTTTCCCCAGTAACGGAGAACAGAATAAAATCTAAGTGGCAGAGTTCTTACTATCTGAAAGGCTTCTGGTGTAGATTAGAGACAAAGACAGCAAGACTAAGAGAAGTGAAGTGGGATAGGCTAACATACAGAAAATAATGCATAATGTAACAGAAAATTAATAGTTTTGATATTACAATGATGCTGATGTCTATTCTTTGGGATTATGGAGGCTTAGAACGCTGCTACCCTGGAAATGCTATGTAACTCTATGAATTAAAATTCCTTATTTCTGAAATAAATAGCTGACCACAGTAAATCCATCTCCAGTAAGCATGAAGAGGTGATGTATTTTCAATTGAAACTAACAGTTCTGACACAAGTTGCTTTTACTGATAAATTAGTAGCCATTGATATAAAAATTCTTACAATCACCAATCCTTTCTGTATTTTTTAACAATAATTGCACTGCAAATGGCAGCTAATGCTAAGATGTTAGCCACTTCTTCCTTCTTCTTCCGATTTGTGCATATTAAATTAGGGATAAGGACTTGGATTAATATATCTGCAGAATTATTTCCTCAGGCTAAAATGCTACACTCATTTTTATTGCTGACATCTGATAGCTGTCCCTTTCATGGTGGCTTTGGATTGATGTTTCATGGAGACATATATATTCTCCTCAACAAGTAGGGTGCTACTTTGAGATTGTCCATGTTAATAGAAAATACATTCACACTTCAACAATGAGTATTCTATATCATAATCTGTCAGTTAACAAATAGAAAACAGGATATAATCTAATGAATGCAAAAACAGTTACACATTTCATACAACATTCCTTAACAGAATGTAAGAAGCTTAAACATCAAGGTCCTGATCTTGCCTCCAAAGAAATTGATGTAGGGTTCTTGATGATTCTGAATGAAAACTGACTCAGATCCTACATTTTCACCTAATATTTCATTTCCCTCTGGACTACATGGAGATTTGAGAACTCACTTAACTATAGTTAAGCTACATCTAATTAATTAGAAAGAGACACTATCAGACATTGAAACCTTCTGAGTCTGCAACAACTCTTTTCACACTGAGTCCTGTCAGAACATCTAAAAAGCACTTACTGAAATTCCTCACAAGGCTTTCAATCATTAGAGTGACAAGGTCAAGAAAACTATTAATCTTATTCTTATATTTCTCTGTCTTTGCAAACATTGCGTTGTCCCATTTTCCAAGAAATTTTATGAGAATGTATGTGTTTTTTCTTTCAGTTCCTATACTACGCTGATGGAACAAATGATCCTGGGAACAATTTCCTTATGTATGAAAGATCTGAAGGTGAATGGAAGTAAGCAACACAGATTTAGGAGGAGGAAATAATGTCTGACCAACCTGATAGCCTTCTACAAAGCTACTAGCTCGGTGAATGAGGTGAGAATAGTAGTTGTTTCTTATCTTGACTTCAGTAAGGCTTTCAACACTGTCTCCCATAATATCTTCATAGATATTCACTAATAAAGTACAAACAAGTTAAGTGGACAATGAGGAGGACTTTAAACTAATGAGGAGCTGCATATGTCCACTTGGAGACCCATCACCAGCTGTGAACGCCCAGGACTGATAGCAAGGCCAGTATTGTTTTACATCTTCATTAATCATCTGGATGATGGAGCAAAGTGCATCTTCAGCATGGTTGCAGATAATTCAAAACTCAAAAGAGTGGTCGATAGAACAGACGGTTGAGCTGTCATTCAGTGGGAACTCCAGGCTGGAGAAGTGGGTTGGTAGATATCCCCTGAAGTTCAACAAGGAGAAGTGCAAAGTATTTCAACTGCGCAGGAATAACCCCAGGTATCGTTACAGTTTGGGGGCACACTAGCTAGAAAGCAGCTTGGAAAAAAATTTTCTGAGGTGTCAGTGGGCATCAGATTGAACACAGGACACCACTGTGTTTTTGCAGCAAAGGAATAATTTCCTGGGCTCTAATTGGAAGAACATTTTCAACGTATTGAGAAAAGTGATCCTTCCTATCTACTCAACAGTGGTGAGGCCACAGCTGGTCTACTGTGTCCAGTTCTGGGCCCCCTAGTAAAAGAGAAACGTGGATGCACTGTAAAGCCACATAAATTATTAAGGGACTGGATCATGCCTCTTGTGAGGAAAAACAGAGATAGAGGATTCTTCAGCCTAAAGAAGAGAAGGCTCAAAGAGTGTCATGTGTAGTAGATAATTTGCATGATGGGAGTTTCTATATCAATCTAGAGTCTTCTCAGTGGGATCCAGTTAATAAACAAGGGGCAATGGGCAAAAATTGAAATACAATAAATTCCTTTTAAACATAAGATAAATGTTTTTCTACATTGGGAGTGATTAAACATGGGAACAGGTTGCCCGGAGAGGTTATGGGGTGTTCATCTTAGATGATACACAATGCCTGCCTCAAGATGGCCTTGAGCAACCTGTTTTAGCTGACACTGCTTTGAGAAGAGAGTTTGGACTTGATGATCTCCAGAGATCTCTTCCAACCTCAGCTATTCTGTGATTATGTAATTCTGTAAAGACTGAAATTTCTGCATCTTTAGTGTATTTCACATTATGAAAAACCTTTTATAATACAAATTTCTATGCTGTCAAGGCCTGAAAATTCTAAATTGCCAGTGGTAATCATACAGAAATATGTATTTTTTTAAAGACAGCAGTGTAACCACCATTGTCTAGTAACTCGACATAAGGTAAATTATTTTGAATGAAACAGTGACTAAATGAACATCTGAATCATGGTATCGAATACTTAATTTACATCATGATAAACACCATAAACCTTCATTTGCCTGTACTGCATTAGCCTCTGATAGTATGCAGAAAATTATACAGAAATACGAGCTAAATATTAGGTATGTTTGTGATGACCTGACTATAAAAGGCAACAGAATAATTTGCCAGTGTTATCTCATTTTAAGCAAGTACTGCTTCATATCTGAAGTCATCCTTTGCTGCATCTCCTGTCATATCCTATGGTAGCTTGGAGGAAGGACTTTTTGCATCTCTTGCTTGACTTATCAAAAGTTGCTCTTCCTGATCAGAGAGGTCTGAAAACGGATGACAGTATCTTGCTCCACTGAGCCAAGTTACAGTACTATTAAGATCTGAATGATTATTTGTGGGGGACTCCCAAAGATGAATTGGAGAGAAGCTGCTGTGTTGGAGCTGACTAAGCTGATACCCGAGATGGAAGTAAGGTTGAATAAATAACTGTCAATAAAATTCCTTCTCACTACACTACCTGAATGAATTTCTTTTATCAATTTACTTGTCTGCTGGTTGCTGTTCTGATCCAATTAAACTCTTTTCATGAATTAAAAAGACAACATCACCTTATTGAATTGTGGGAAACGTTGTATTACCTGAGTTATTAATAATAGTTTGTAATATTAAGCCTGGAAGAAATTCTGTATGTTAATTCACTGTCACAACGGGTGTTGCAATTCATCATTTTTAACAGTAAATTAAACCAACTCATTTTTCCTGTGCCTGAATCTCTCTTGAACTGCCCTTTTGGGCCTAATGCATTTTAGATAGGTATCAGGGAAAAAAAAATCTATTGTTCTAAATGAAATTTGGGCCATGACTTCAGGATTGTTTGAGAGAATATGTAATTGCAGGATTAGGCCCTTTCTGATTTGCACCACAGTTTCTTCAGCAAATACTGAAGTATATCTTAATGCTTCTACTTGCTGGAAATTTATTTCTATTTCCAAGTAACTGAAAGCATGTTTCATAAAAAAAATAAATAAAAAATCAATACCCAAACTAAATTTCCAAAAATAATTTTCTCTGCTTAAGTCACTTTTGCTGTGTTTCTAACAACTCCTTTTTCCTTTTTTTCCAAGCTACTCTTTCGTTATCCTTCATCTCAGTTTGATTTTAAAGCACAACACAAGTAATTAAAAAATAAAATAAAATTGAAATGTACATGAGCTTGAGGTTATTTGAGGAAAATCTGAAATTAAAAAAAAAATTTAAAAAATGGAACTTTAAAGCTTATCCCCAATAATCCACGCATTACTTTAACAGTAAAAAACATTAGCAATCCTTCATTAAGAATTTAGTTCTTTTGTTTTTGAGCTAAACCACAGGTCTAGATGGCTGAAAGGTGAAGATATATGATGATTAATTGTAATATGCAAAGTCAGTCCCAGGCGTCCAGACCTCATAAAGCTAAAAATGACATGAGTGGGTTATTAGCTCCCATCATAACAGTAAAATGAGCCAAGTTGTGATCTAATTATCAAATATTTTATATATGTGATTACAATGTGTGTTCCATCAATATGTAAAGATGAAATTTAGGTATTCATATTTTTTCAGTATCTATTTATTTTGATTTGAACATATAATGCTTCATTTGCTAGCAAGTCTAGAAAATGTGGTTCCAGGCTCCGTATGATTTTTACTGTATTACATGCTGTGGCTGTCCCTGGGAAGGTATTTATTTCTCTCCTCCTTGTCAATAATGAATGACCCTACATAACAGAAAGCTTATTAGAGTCTATGCTTAATGATTGCCCTAGTGATATGAGTGGCCTGATAACAAATTGAAATGTCAGACACTCCATGACCCTCAAATAATATTGAAATCTGCCAGCCCCTATTAAAATACCTTCAAACTATATTATCCTTCAAAATCAGTTACTTACCTCGACTAATATGGTTATCACGAGAGACACTGGAGCATGATCCTTTTAACCAAAGGAGTCAAAAAAGCAGTGCAACAGTAGGTAAAAATGAGGTATTGTCATACCAAGTCATAATGAACCCTCTTCATTAAGGCAGAAACCTACATAGGAAGAAGGAAGTCTGTGATGGATATTCATTCTGGTGTGCCAGGTTGTAAAGAGAATGAAGCAACTTTCAGATGTGAATGAACAAGATTTTCTCTATCTCCCTCTTTCCTTGTCTCTCCCAGTTCTGAATGACTGTTTCACTTCATAAGCCATAAGCTACTTTCATAGGTCCAAGTGCCATCCAATGTGTGACTGGCGTTATAAGAAAGAAACACCAAGAAACGGAAAGTAATTTTATCATTATTTCCAAAAGTTCTCTTGGGGTACCCTCATCCCTTGGGGTAAAGCATTTGTGACGGATGTCAGGCAAAGTAAATAGTCCAGCATCTTTCCTAAAGGAGCTCTGACATCATGGAGAAAGTAAGAGTGATGTGTATGAGGTCTTCACCGAACCTGAGTCCAGTCTTGCAGATGAATATGATAATCTTCTGGGCTTCAGTATAGTAGGATCAGAATTTAAAGTTCCTGTGCTATAAATTACTAGATCGCTCAAGTTAGATAGTATTCTTTACCTACTAGGAATATGTACATGAAAATACATCACGTGTGGAGGGGAACATCAATCTGCTTCCTTCTTCCCTTCCTCACAAAAACTTTCTCCAGCAGGGCCTTCACCTATGAGCTCCCACCCTACATCTCGCTGTTTATGACCTCAAAGCAAAAGTTTTGGATGACCCTCCTCCAATCAGACTACTGAATCATAACCCCTAGTTATCTTTTCACAGCTAAGATACTTCAAATTACATTCCAGAGTAGAGAGTAGTGGGCTCTTTAAAGCTCACACAGACATTAATGACCCTGACTCATAGCTATGACTAAGTTGTGATCCAGCTTCATAAGGAACCCATGCAGCAGCTGAAAACCATTAGAAGATTTTGGAGGAGGTGGTGGGTTTTGTATGAGGTGCAGTTAAATTCAACTCTATTCTGAAAATCTTTGTAAAAATAGCTCCATGTTACTGTCTTTTTATCAGGTAGACCTAGCTTGCAAAAAAAAGGAAGGATATTGTAACTGCCATTCCCAGAAACTCACTGTGGGCTCTTGCTGTCAGCCTTATCATCCCTTCATTTCACCTACCAGCAGCAGCAATGAGGTCCCTTGAGATGACTGTAAGACATTGGTTCCAGTCCATGCCCTCAGTGACACCTCTGCAGCCTCCTTAACACTGCTGGTTTTCTTTAGGTAAAGGCAGCTGAGCTTAGAGAATATTCCACTGATGATGTTCAGGAGGTATCAGGCACTGTTATAGCCTCATCGTTATATGCTGTATACAAATTAGATGAATTCTGCAGAAATTCCTTCCACTGTTTAATGAACTGCAGTTGCTTTTGACTATCTGGAAAACAGATAACAGGTTGATTTTTTCCCCCCAGGGTGGGCTTTTGGTGGTGAGCTGCATTTGGAAGGGTTCTGTCCTACAGGGAAATTGCCTGAAGATGTATTGAGCCAGACCAACTTCACTGTCAGGCTGGAGGCTCCCTGTTCCTGCAGGGATTAATTTCTCAGTTTGTCTTCATGCACTGCTGATAGCTCTTGATAAGTTGCTTTTGGTACTGAAGGTGGTGGGATGACTTGTAGAGTATAAATTTAAGCAGAAGCATAATGCATAATCAGCCTTGGGGTTCTCATGTGTATACTGCTGAGTCCAGAAGTGCTAACAGTTTGGATTTTAAAATTAAATTGTCAAATCTATAAGCCAAGAATATTTGAGAAAAAAAATGTTTAAGGTAGAATTTTCCAGTTGAGATTTGCTTGCGGAATTTTTCATGTAATGCAGAAAGTCGGGAGAGGCATAAATAGCCTCAGACAAATCTAAACAGTATTCGTCCATATATGATTTTTTTCCTCACAATTTGTCCAGCTTCACTGCAGCTCTTGACATTAGTGAGCTTGAAAGTCCAGGAGAAATTTGTCTCCATATTTTATTTTCATGTACCTGATTAACTTGATTAGAGACCAAAGGATGTTCATAAACATTCTTGGCTACTTCTGCATTTAGCATTCTGTACTAACCCGCTTCCTTGACCTGAACATTTGTTAAGAATCTGTTAGATTTTTTCACACAGTTCTTCAGATAGGGTAAATTACACTTTTCAAATATCCTCCTATTTCAACAATTTTCTTTTCATCCCTGGTGGCCTTTTTCACTCTTGCTTTATCTATTGTGAGATGGCATGTATAACCTTTGGGTACATAGAATATGAATTTGTCTTGGATCATATTTCCTTATGTATCCTTCCCCTCAGCTTTCTGATTTTCTTTCAAAAAATCTGAAGCAATTCAATATATTCGTCATTCTTGTAATCAGTTCAATTTAGTTTTAGTTATCAACACCTGACCTATTAATTTTGTTGACATTGTTTTTGCACTTTATTGCTGTGTTTGGATGCTGATCCTTTAGAAATGCCCTCTTGCACTGCTTTTTGGCTTTATTTCCCTGAATTATCATCTGCTTCTGAGAAATAGATATCAGAGAACACATCTGTGAAAGAGGTCCTATGATGTTAGTACAAGAGTTATCAATGGAGGAAAAGGCTTTTTGCATCATCACATTCTTGTCATTGCAGTATTTCTCTTGAGTAATTTTGCTATCCGTCCTTATCAAAAAGATCCACAAGTAAGACCCTCCACCTCTTAAGGGGCTACAAATATTCCACTGTTGTAAATGACTATTTTTTTTTTCTCTTGTGCCTTAATCAGTATGACAGTGGGACTATCCATGATTCCCTTTGCAGGATATGGTTGCTACTTTTTCAGGCACATGTAGATCCTTCCCTCATTGTTACACACTGTTGGCTCATGTACTTGTGCTTTGTTTGTCACTCTCTACCACTTTTGAATTACTGTGGTTCTTTTCAAGCTCATTCCACCTTGCCAGTCTTCAGATCCTGCATTCTGCACACCAGAGACGATTTACACACCATAGGCTGTCCATAGAAATTTCATCTCATGAATACATCTGAGTGAATGTCACATGTATTTGTCTTGAAGCTAAATTGCTATCCTGAGTAAAACCCCACAGCCTGAATCTCTCTGTTCTTTTCCTTTCTGTTCCACGAGGCTCTGCCTATCCATCCCACAATTGTGTTACCCTTTTGCACCCATCCTTCAGGGAATGCTCATGTATAATTTGTTGCCCACTGTCGCCTTGAGGTTTTTCCCTTCTGTTGAATTTGTGGCTTCCCCCAGCCCAAGTTATTCTTCCCCTGTGGCATGCATTAGCTTGCATTTTTACAAGCTGAATCTCATTTGGCCATTCTCAGCCTGTATTTCTCTGAGCTGCTTTATATTACATTTCTTGGTCCCGACTTGTATAATATCTCCCAATTTAGGATCATCTGCAAATTTAATGAACGTGGTTTTATTCAGTTATCTTCATGATTATTAATAAGGGCAGTGAGTAAATATTGGTCCTACAATAGCACTCTGTGGATCTGCGCATCTCCCTTCAGTCGGTGCCCCCTTCCCCTGCACCCCAAGCCCTCTGTACTGCACTGTCTGCACTGTCAGGCAGTGCTCTTTCCTTTCAGGTGCTCTATTGCTCTACTTTTGCTTTTAGCTTACTTCTACACAAATCTAGTCTGAATGCTCACTCACTATGTTGTTGCGGATTTACAGGTTTTGCTAACATGGCAGAACATCTGGCTGAAAAGTCACCTCACTAAGCAGCACAGAATCCAATCATGCACAGATCTTTACTGACAGAAAAAACTTTTTTTTAAAATATTTTTTATTAATATAATTATGTTATTGAAGAACATTTTTTCCTTTCTTTTCTGCATAAGATGTATATTTTTCAAGAAGTCTTTATGTGAGGTTAATAGGTACTTAGCAACTTTTTTTTTTCTCTCTCAACAAACGTACCACCACATATTTAGACTACTAACTGACAGAAGGAAAAGGAAGTAATAAAAATGCAGGGCTTTGCTTCTGCTCTAATTACCGGCATCAGGATCAGACAATTTCAAAGTTGTGGAAACTGTATAACAAGGTGGGAAGGTGGGATAGAAGAAAAAAAGATGAGGAGATCTGGTAGGGTGGATCATTAGTTATGGAATGCATCCAGTTTTCTTTTAAGCCCCAGGCTGCTCAAATGTCCTCAGCAAACTGCATAATGTCTTTATAAAACGGGTTTATGCCATCATATGAGAGGAGTATTCTGAGTCGTGCAAAAGGTAGCATGGATAGACTGTCATTTTAACTGAAAGTTTTCTTCTAGCTCTTGTGAATTAGACACAGCTCATGTTTCTAACAAGTATTCTCTTCCCTTTTTAAGTAATGTCTTTACAAAGGCAATGTAGGTACAGATTACATTGAAATCATGTATGAACAGATGGGTCTCTAGGTACCATCTCTGAATTGTACTACCCCACATTCCAGCTATGGTGCTCTGTCATTCCATTGTAAAAAGATAGATTAAAAAACAAGAGTATATTTCAGTATCACAGGGATTTTTGTGCCTGGTTATTTTTAAAGTATCTATTTCTTGCTTGCATTCTTCCCTAATTTTTTTTCCTCGTTGATATATTTATAACTGTGCTTTTCTTTTCAGCTATACTTGCAGCTGGCATTTATTCTTACTTTTTCCTTGCCTAGCTGTGGTTGAATATTCTTGCTTCATTGCCTCCTTCTTTTTTCATTTCTAGTTGACAGCATCATTGTAAAGGTGAACTAAAAAGAAAATTGGAAATTCAGTTTAGTTGCCACTGTGCTCAGAAATCCCCACCCATGGAGTCTAACAGAGATACTCATAATGAGAATATGCTGCACCAACAGACATGTCTTTTCTCTGCAGATCTCAAGACATCTTGCAGGGACATTTAGCACTGCTGCTGTGGTGCTGCACAGAGGTGTCCTTGAAGAGATTGATATCACAGGACAAGATTTATTGGTGTTACTATATCATGTATACATTTTAAGTCTTATTTCTTATTTATACCTACTTACCACCCTTTTTATTCTTGAGTTAAATCCTGATCCTTTCTAGTCAAATATGTAATACTTTTTCTGACTAAACTTAATGTACATAGTGAGGTGAAAAAGACTTCCTGAGGCTAAGCTTAGAATGGGTTGCCAACGTCTGTTGTAAAATTATTTCCTGTTTCCAGGGATCTTTCATGGAAGGAAGTGAGCATGTGTGTGATGGAGTGCTGGTGTAAATCTCCATGAAAGCAACCACCTCTTTTAAGTCCTATGTGTTTTGGGGGTGTTTCTGGGAGATGTGTCCTGAACAAGGGTAAGAAATAGGGGGAATTCCCTCCTCTATAAGACCTGAGTCTTCCTGAGCAATGAGTTATTTTTAGTGAGTTTTACCATGGCAGCCACGGCAACTCAGATCCTCTTCTATCCAGTAAAAAGAGAATGAACAGAAGCTAGATTTCACTGCTACCCTTGTCTCTCCCTGTCCATTTCTGTTTCTCTATTCTGCCACCTCTAGGTATTGTACAGTCACTTTCTGATTGTTCCTTATATGTTACTACCATTAATTCAAAGGAATGAACTTCAGCAATGAGATTCTTTGATCCTGTTTTTGTGATGTTTGCTGAAATTGCCCACCTATATTTACTCTTTATGATCATGGGTCAGTAACACACGTGAGACTCGGGAGTGAAACCACGGCCAGTCCTCTGGGAAATGCAAAAACCCTGGGAGTAACACTGAGCCCATATCTCCTTCTCCGCAATTACGTTTCTTGGCCTGGAAACAAATTCTTTCTTTTAAAAAAAGGTTTCTCTTATAAAGCAGAAGAATGTATGCACAGGAATGGCATGAGTTTTGACATCTGCCCAGATAAGTTGTGGATGCTCCATCCCTGGAGGTATTCAAGGTCAGGCTTGATAGGTAACTGGAAAGTCTGATCTAGTGGCTGGATACCCTGACTATGGCAGGGGTCTTGGAACTAGATGATTTCTGAGGTCCTTTCCAACTCAAGCCATTCTATGATTCTATGATTTCCTAGTGGAAGAAGAAAGAATGAAGAAATTATTTTGTGCTTTCTCCCTCTTCTAAAAATGTGAAAGCCTATTATTGAATTTGCCCATCAGCACTTTAGTGCATGCCACCAGCTTGTCCAAAGAGGACAAGGAAATGCCCTTCAGTTGCTACTAACTTGGCAGAACTGTAACTAATAATCTAGATGTGAAATTTCTTGTCTAATTAGCAGTACCTTAAATGACCCATTTCCTCATTGTAATAATTACTGGATAGCTATATGATTGTTATCTGTTAATTTATAAATCTCTCATACATCATCTGTTATCTGTGAATTTGCTGATTTGCTTCTGTATGAAAACGTAGCTATTATCCTTGCAAAAGAAGAAAAAGAAGTTAATAAAGGGCAGTTGGAGCAGGAATCATGAAGAGACAGACAGTGTTGTAAAAAAGGAACAAATGGGGAGACAGCTGGGAACAGACCCCTCTCAAGTTCTGGGTGAGTACCTTATCTTTCGGAAGAAGTGAAGCACTGACGACTGGACACAGTGAATAAAGTTGTGAATTTGCTACTAGACATTGATATCACCTGGTCTTTTGAGGAAGTGTGTAAAGTGCCAGTAGATATGCATTTTTTCTGTTCAATCTGTCTTTTTTGTTTTAACAGATCTACTATACCAGATAATAGTTGGAAACCACATTCAAAATTGCACGCAGGCAGGGCTTAGAGGACAGATTATGCCAAATTTTTTGTATACAGTGTCTGTGAAAGAGACCACAGGTGTCCTGTCTGTCAGGGGGAAATAAAGAATGAGGAAGGTGACACTACATCCCATTTTTGTGTGAAATCATCCACTCTGAGCTGCTGAAGTGTCCAGGATTACTCAGCTGACTCCTCAGCAGCCTCACCCACTGTGCTGTTGGGTTGCATTTGGCAGCAATTCTGCCTTCAGAAATTGTCAGACAAAACACAAGAGACATCTTGTACTGAAATGTTGTGAGACAGGGCCTTAGTATTAAAGCTACCTACCAGAAGACTTAGTGAAACATTTAAAGTAATCATCATATCTGAACGGTGGCATTGTTGTATGTCTCCGGAAATGGAAGACTGTTACTAAGAGTTCTGTAAATACATGTATTTGGGAAAACAGTCATTTAAAGAGACAGAACATAATGAAGGAGGTGAGGAAAATATTAACAAATCTGGTGTAGTTTGCCTTGATGCTATCTGTCTTCTTCTGGTTTGACTTTCTGGACAACATTTGTCCCTGTCCCTCTTGCCTACTCATAAAAGTAATGAGGCCAGGATTTTGTCTGTTGCCTTTTTTTTTTTTTTTTTTTTTTTTTTAGTAAAATAAAGTATTGTGTGCTTTAAAAGATAGATTTCCAGTAGGAACTTAGAGATGGGGATCCTGGAGTGCCATAAAAGAGATATCACTTCTTTCCTGACCAGCCTGATAGGATCAAAGTTAGGAAATACAGTGTCTCCTGAGGGAAAGTGATCTCTGCTTTCCAGAGAGGTAAGATGCTCTTTATGTCTTATCTTTCTTATCTGTCTTTCCTATCTCTAGCTATATTCATGTGAATGTGATACAGACCTGGGACTATTCTCATGAAATATACATTTCTGTATCAACTTATTTCTCCTGAGTTGTATGATTTAACCTTGTTGGGGGAGATATCTATAAAATAAATTCCTGCATTTTAACAGATATAGAGAGAATGAGTCTAAATATTAGGCTTACTCTGTGTACAGGCACAAAAATAATATTGCCTGGCCTAAACTATATCTCTGCCCCTCAAAGACTCTTCTGAGACTAATTGTACCTACCTAGCTAAATCAAAACAGAGTGAGAGCTTGTTGCAAGAGATGCTGTTTGAGGCTACGACAGATGTGTCTCAGGTCCTCTTGATCAAGGCAAGCTATAGTGTAGTCATCAGAAAAGAAAGAAGGCAGATAAGAGCAGCCATGACTAAGAATCAATATCACAAATATAATAATACAGGCAGGGGAGACCTTTTGCCATACACTCTCTTGAACAAATTCCATCCAAGTTGTCTTGTGCACTTGCTGCAAATCTTCTATTTCTGTGTGAATAGAAACACTTCTTCATGTAGAGACATTTCAAGGAAACAAAACTAAAAACTGACCATGCTTTTCTGAAGGTAAAAAGTAATAGAAAATAGTTTACTCTAGAAATTATCCCCTTAAGATTTGTTATTATTGCTACTAATGACCTTCTAGTTAAAATAGTAAAGGCTCATAACCAAAATCCGCTCATAATGATAAGTTTCAAATGGTATTATTGCTTAATTAGTGACACTTCACCTATCTGCAGTCAGCTTTGTAGGTACCATTTTACCTTCTATTTCTGGATACTAAAATCAGTTGTTACATGTGAAGGAAACATAATGAGAAATAGAGGAGATTCTTATTTTATGGTTGTTTTACATTTTGTGGCCTGTCAACTAACTTGCATCTGAATTTACAAGTATTCTTTTAAAATATAGTTTCTTATTAGGAGTTATATGTGCAGTGAAATAGCATGCAGAAACTATATCTTGAAAAGTAATACATGCTGTTTGATGGAAATTTGAAATATATATTCTCAATCATTATATTATAGATCACTTCTTTTCCACCTCTTTGATCCGAATGAGAATTTCTTTCACAATATCCCATTTTCATGTGTTGTTGTCATGTGGAGTTTAGGAGCCTTTTTTGATGTGCTGATATCACAATCTCACTTGTTTGCAATTTACTCACGTTGATTATAAAGGGTATGTTGTATAAATACAACTCATGACATGAAGTAAGCTGTGTCACAGAATGGCTACAAGCTGTGAAGGTAATAATAACATTTTCACACACTTACTAAAAGTCTCAAACTTGATTTCCTATGGGTTGCTGAAGTGTCCACACTTCTCTCTGCCTATAGGCGTTATGCTCAGGAATAATCCAAATCCTTGGTAACAAGCACACCAGAAATCTAATTCCTGTTTGACTCTGCACTCTCTCATAACTTGAACAACAAAACCAAGACAAAACTTTCATGCAAAAACTACCAAGATGTAGAAAACCATCAGTCCAGCATGTAGAAATCCATCAATGTCTTATGGTTTTGACATCTTCAGTCCTAGAGCACTCCTATGAAGAAAGGCTGAGAGAGCAGAGCTTGTTCATCTTGGTGAAGAAAAGGCTCTGGAGAGATCTCACTGCAGACCTCCAATACTTAAAGGGAACTTATAAACAGGAGGGAGAGAAGCTTTTTACATGGTCTGATAGTGACAATGGGAAATGATTTTAAACTAAAAGAAGAAAGATTAGATAATAGAAGGAGATTTTTTACTCAGAACCTGGCGAGGTGTGGGCACAGGCTGCCCAGAGAAGCTGTGGATGCCCCATCCCTGCAGGTGTTCAAGGCCAGGTTGGATGGGTCTCTGGCCAGCCTGATCTGGCGGCTGACAACCTTGTCCATAACAAGGGAATTGGAACTAGATGAATTTTCTGGTCACTTCCAACCTAAGCCACTCTATAATATGATTCTATGACTATAGCTTCTCAGAAACTTGTCTTACAAACTCTCACAAGTATAATCTTATTCATTCAAATGTTTCCAATTTCTCTGCATTGAAGGGTTGGAAATATTGTTATTGATGATAAATCTGATTGTGTGAGTTTGAGATTTTAGGCAATATTTTCTGATAGGCTTTTTTTTTTTTTTTTTTTTTTTAAATTGTAACATCTCATGGAATTACTGAGTACCCTACTGTATTTATGGTATACATTATTCTTTAGTGAAATACTTCATAAAATGCAAAACTTGAGCTTATACAACTTCACTTTGAATAGTTTTATCCTTCCAGTTATTAAAATTTCTCTTTAAAATAAATTTTGCTTTGTTCTGCTGAACATCTCTCCAGCCTGTCTCATCTCTGGACCTCTCAGCTGAGAGACTAAGAGCTTCACAAAGCTTCACAAAGAGGGAGGAGTTCAGCACACACAGATGGTAAAAGCTCAGAGAAAATTAAAATTTTAAAAATATTTAAATTAAAGATAATCTTTCATTGTTTAAGAAAATAGGGAAGTTGTACAACAATGCAGTTGTTCTTTGCACTCCTGTGGGCATTATTGCTTTCATTTAAACAAATTTTGGGCTACCAAAAGATGATAATTTTAATTTGAGATGAAGGTCTACCATCTGTGTACATAGTGGACTCCTCTCCCTTATGTATTATCTGCGCAAATAACACCCATTTTGTTGTATGGGGAATGTGATGAAGATAATAAAAGTGAATAGAGCCAGGTGTTGATCAAACAGATGTTATTTGAGTTTGACTTCCTCTACTTGGCTGTAATGTACTTCAATACAGACATACATCACTCTCAATATTCTAAGCCTGAGCTAACCACAATGGCTTGCATTGTGATTTACTGAGTGAACACAAAGGAATAAACAGAAGTTATTAAACTCCAAGTTTTTTTTTGTTGCAGATATCTGTAAGTGAAAAATTATGCGCAGCTCCAATGGTCACTCACATCAGCCAGTCCTTCAAGAATCTCAGCCTTTACTTTTTTGTCTATACTGACATTTTCAAGTGAATGAGGTGTGGGCATACAGATGTTGTGGAACATATACACAAGCAACTTTGCTATGTAAAATCCAACTGTACTGCATATTCTATATCTGAACTTCTTCAGATACAGTGTAAATTATCTCAATATAACCCATGTGGAATGGAGGCTAAAGCTGATTTTAATGCCAAACTAAATGTATTTTGAATCCATTTCAGTGAGATGGTTTAATTAACTAGGCCACTTCTCCTAGCCCAGTGTACTCAATGCAAATTAATGGCACTCAGAATACACATTCTCTCAGAGTCTTCCTGCTGTTTGCTGCCTGTGAATCCTATCTCCCATCCCACACCTTGCACTTGCACAAATGATTAACTGCCTCCAGAACTCATTTCCTACTAAGTGGCTTCACAGCAAAGAAAAATATACTAGGTGAGCCAGCACAAAACCATTGTCAAAGGTTTCAATACCATTGTGCCAGTCATTGTTTCTGATGGTTTATGCTATAATATAGAATATAAAAGAAATGTTATATTACCTGTTTACCTTTTATTCTATCACCCAAGGGCAAAGAAGGGCATCTATTTCATATTAAAAATGTACTATCTTTGTTCCGAGTTTTAGGCAGACCCAGAAATGAATATAGCAGCTTTAGTATAGTAGCTGTGTAAAGGCAGTCTGAGACACAGTGCAGCATTCTTGCAGGGACAGGGAACAGTCCCTCTTCTAAGTGTGAACGAAGTGGAGGCCATGGTATGGACCACTCACTAAGACACTCGTGTGGCCTTTGTCACAAAAGGAAGCGCAGCATAATTTTCTGCTTCACGAGATTCCCACATGTAAACTGTTTCTTTTCTTGCCAGAAGGGAATAAGAAGCAAGACTGTTAAAAATGCTTTCAAGTCAAATTCTGACAAAATTCAACCTTCTCAGTTCTTACCCAAAGAGTACTGCCAAAACGTCAAGTTGAGATGAAACCCTGACAGGTCACTTAGGTGTGGGAAAGGGACCTTTGAAAAGCTGTCTTTGTTTCAATGCACGCATCAGACATGAAATCCTATTGAACTTGCTCTAAAGCTCCTAGCAGCTGATATTAGCACTTCAGCTGTAATCCTGGAGCCCTCTAGCAGACAGTACATCTCTGTCTGCTGGGTGCTGTAATAAATCTTTGTCACAGAGTTACTGCTTCGAAGGACCTCGCATTAAAAGGGCATCAGGACACAGCAGGTGATGTGGAAAATGCCACTGCTCCTACCAGGACTGAAAGCAAGAGCCATCCAGGTCCTTTCTTCCAGCACCAGCAACAAGCAGGGGCTCTGATATAATGATGTGAGGCCTCAACAGGTCCAAAAAAGCCAAGTCCAAAGCAGTTCATCTGCACATGGAAGCAAGCTGAAGGCACTGAAGTTTCCTGCAAGTGTGATGAAGACAGCTGTAGTGGTTCACAAAAGCCATCAGCCTGGATTAAAATTGCAAGAAATCAGGAAAGCCACAAGATCACTGCCTAGATCTGTAGGGTGGCATGTTTCTTCTGAATGAAACCTCAGCCTACCAGCCAAATCCATGTAAATGGGAAACTGCTGTTCACATTGCCCTGCAAATGACAACTGCAGGTTGCTGTACTACTCTTCACTTCTGCTGTGAGATCTGAAACACGAGAGGGGTCTGTGAGAAATGGAAAGTTGTTGTTTACACGAGGAATACGATGCGCAGGAAAGCATCTGTCGGCCACTTCAGCGCAATGAGCACCCATAAGGGACACCATTTTTTAGTACAATACAATCCTGGTTGGAGTTCACTACTGGAAACAATTATAACACTGATTGCATAACATCTGTGCTTCTCAGATGTTTATACTGCATTAAAAACGTTATGATACAACTGAAGAATTTCTCAGAAATGTTTGATTGAAAATATCAAAATGTTTGTTTTTTTTTTCTCTACTTTGCAACACTGTCCTGATGTCATCCTTGCAAAATTATTTGGCAATGGATCCACTGTTTTGCTTTTAATTTTGGAAATTTACTTCTCACGTGTCACAAGCGGTTACTCCTCTTTACATCTCTGAAGAGTTTATATGCAGTGTTATGTAAACTGTCTGTTACAAATAAACAAGAAGTTTCAAATGTGCAATGGATCAACCTCACCTTTCCAAGAATGAGATCCTACACCACTTGGCTTGTTCTAGGCCCAGGCTGTGGCTGTCCTTGCTCTTCCTCACTGTCCTGCCCACCTTGCCCCACAGGGCATCAGAGGGCTGATTTTGTTTCTTTAGGGAAGGTATTGTCTGTAAGGATGTGCTTTTCCCCTTCGTACTCTTGCTCAGCACTGAAATACGAGCATGGCTGTCTGGATCTCTGTGAACCCATTTGCCCCTTCTTGACACCACTCAATAAGCAGCTCCTGCAAAAAAGGATTAGCAATGTGTATCAACATCAGAGCAGATAAACAAGGAAAGAATGGGCTTTATTTGCTATACTGTTCTATCAGTTATATAACTGATGCACAGTCTACACAGCACCGCTATTTGCTGAACAACCCAGGGCTCCCTTCTGTCCAAGTACCTACTGTTGCATGGTTCCTTTAAGGCACTGCAAGCATACTTATTATTACTGCTTGTTATGGCAACAAATTCAACTGTGTTTTATGTATTGCCAATACAGCTGATTGGCATGAAATAAAAAAGCCAATAAAGACATATTAAACTAGCTGAACAAGGCAAAGTTTATTAATTTTTTTATGTTTTTTTTCTTGAATAGGAGGGTAGGTTAACTATCTGTTGGAAAGGCAGTGTAAATCAGCTCCCATCACACCTTGTAGAAGAAGAGAAAAGATGTGTCTCTAGAAGGAAAAGCAATCAACAGAAGGGGTGGAGAAAAAGTATAAATCAGGATGTTTTATGCTTTCTTCCACCTTGTTGTTGATTGCTTTTCCTTCTGTAACCTCCCTCCCACCTTCTCCCCCTTCCCTTGTCCTTCACTAGTAACTCAGCTTACATCCACACATCCCTTCCCACACGATCTAAATGCCTTAAAAAAGGAACGGCATAGTTTATAGGATGGGCTGAATGTTCTGTTACATCTATTTTCATTCTTGTCTTGACAGGACAATGTCACAGAAAGTTTTGAAACAATATTAACTCACATTGCATTTGCACTTTGCTGCTGAGCTATGCACTATAGCTTGCCAAACTTTGTTTCTAAATGTCTGAATTTCAGTGACTCTGCACGTGCAAGGCCATACTGATGATGTCTTCTGACAAATATTTGCAGTCCCTGATGTGGACATCATCTCAGCCCAAGCCATTACCAGCACGAGATCACGTTGTTGATGTAATTGGTTATCTGCCCAGGCACTGAGACAAAAAGAAGAGTCCTGTGCCAGGACATCTTCTGCTTTGCTTGACTGTATTTTTGTATCCATTAGATTTAAGTGCAAAATTCCTGTTATTCATTTTTTTAATCAAGTGTTGAAACACTTGTTTTGAAAATACCTACCTCAAGCAGACTTCCTTTCCTGCAAATCTTGCTTAGGTGGTGCACTTAAAGAGTGCCATCTACAAATTTTCTATGGTAACTTCTAAATTTGTGGTTGTCAGCCTAACAGATGCAATCCATTGGACATTTAGGTTTGAAAGGGAAATCCAAGTTTACATGAAATTATTTTGCTTCTTAATGTGTTAAGCAACTTTACTTCTCAGCTCTATTTATTGAGAGCATATTTCACAAAGCTGGTTAGGTGCTATCACAGTTTTATGTTGAAATGTGTACATAGCTGCCATAATATGGTCTGATTTACAGAATGTCCACACTGACAAGCAAAAGCAACATCACATTTCATGGACTTTTTTTCTTTTTTTTCCTGTGGGGAAACAAACACTTTAAAGAAAATGATATATAGTGAAGTCACACATGGGACTGCAGAGCTTGGTCCTTTGTTATAAATCCTGCAGTGGATCCTTTACTCCAAGGTGAAGAGGTCTATGCAGCTGATGATACTGCAACAGAATGATGTATTCATCCATGCTTTTAAGGTAGACTTGGGAGCTCCATCACTGGATGCAGTTAGTGGTAGTTGTGTGCATTTCCTCTGGAGCTCAGCTTTTGGGATTGTCATCCAAATCACGTGGGATTCATTTCTGAACTTATATCAATCAAAAATGTATCATTTGTGCAGTTATATCATCTTCCCTCCAAGTCCTTAAAATACTTCCAAGCAAGGCTGAATTTAACTACAAAGGAGGCAAATATTTCTATTCTTATTTTACAAGTGGACAAATTAAGGCATGGATGAATTTCCTGATCTGTGTAACGATTTGGAAAAAAAAAAAAGAAAGAATCTGGATGAACAGGAACAGAAAGTTTTCCTCTACAGATACCTGAAATATTCACTTTTTCACATTCTCTTGCAGAAAAATCCAAAAAAGATGTTTGAGAAAAAAGATGGGAAAATGTAATGCAATTTGTTTTTTTATCACGTGACATCCATAATACCTGCATCATTACATGCTTGTGTTATTTGTTAAAACTAATCTTGAAGAAAACCAATACATTATTATGATCTACTGGAAGGTAATCTTGCCCACAAGGTATTTTACTAGTAAAAAATAAAATGCTTAATGATGCATTATTTTTTAAAAGTATTTAACTCTTTCTATCACAAAAACTATGTCACTTAGTACAAAGAAAAGGACAACAGAGAGGAAAAGAATATTTCTTCTCTTTCTTTTCATAGGCTTTCAGAGATAAGACATAAATTACAGTGAAGTTAACAAACACGGAGACCCTTTGGCATTTGACACAAGAGCCTTTTCTCTTTAATTTGGCATCCTAATAATGCTCAGAGTCCCTTCGTTCAAGCAAGTCACTGGCAGATGCTTTATTGTGTCTGTTGTTTCTCCTCTGGGGCTGTACATTAGGTTAAAATATCACAAATAGCTGCTATTAAAGTGTGAGTCACAGTAGCTATAATTTTTCATGACAGCCAAAGAAAATGTGACATGTTTAGGAAACTCTGTCATTGATGCTAACACTCAGATCTTCAGGCAAATGTTTAATGACATACTCAGCATGCTGAGCAAACCCCACTATCTACCAAACAAAAGGTTACTACTAGAGAACTATAAATATTTGGAAATGTCACTAAACAATGGGGCTCTTTTCTTCCTGATCACTGAAGGCAAGATAGGAATCGGACTGATATGAACTGCAAAAAAAAAGAAGGCTTTTTACATACGCAGTTATTTTTGCTTGACTCCTGCAAATATTCTGGTTTAGCGTATCCATTGTCTGTGCCTAGTTCAGAACCACGGCTTTCCTCTTTTGTTTTGATTTAAGCTGTTGTCTGGCAGTAAGCATCCAGGCTTACTACTGTTCAACTGCTTTTATTCCACTGTATGGGGATGTTAGAAATAACTAACACACACACCCTCGGAGACTGCACAGCACAAAGCAAGAAATCTGTTCTGCAGGCAGGCCCTGTGCTATCTGCAGCACTGTACTAAGTTCTCATGATCTCAAGACTCACCGTCTTATCTTATCTTCTTAAATTGGACCCTGTGTATTTTTTCAGTCTTTGTGATTACTGCTAGAAGTGGTGCTATCTTAGCAATACCCATACGACACAAAAGGTATTGAGAACACCTGTGACATATGGATTTTAACATGAATAATTTGAAGTGGTGTAGCGTGATCAAAAATTCATACAGACCTGTGTAATATTGCAATGTAAGCTCATAATCATTTGAAAATCACTCCAAATTATCAGTAGGATGAAGGAAAAAACAGAAAAGGAGATTCTGCTTAATTCACATGAAGACTCGGAAAGTTGGAAACAGCAGAACTGAAGATATAGCATAAACATGGCAAGGGAGCTCCACTATAGTGCTGGAAACTGCCATGGAAACTGCCCACTTGGCTTCTCCCTGTTTCAATAGGGGGCAATTGATTTTGCCTTTTACTGTGCAAGAGGGAGCATCCAGTGGTGAAGCAGAGATGGGCTTTTGAACTGCTCAAATGTATGATGGGTCTTAATCACAGTATTATGACAGGTTAAGAGTTTAAGCTGACACAGTCTGGAGATGATGAAGCTGCCTGGGGATGGGAACTCACTGCAGCATATTAGCACCTAAATCAGAGTTTTGAAATCCTGCAGAGAACTGAACAGAAAGCAAAAGCAGAATGTACAGATATCCCTGTAGATTAAAGCAAAGGAAACAGTTTCACAGATTTCTGTTCTTGGAGGGCAAGAATTGTTCATTGATTTCTTCACCTCCAGAGATAGTGACAGGTTTCCATGTTTTAATTTAGATGGGACCAATATAATTGGAAATTAATTCTCTCTTGTAGGCTGCCTCTGCAGTTCCTGTGACGGGGAACCTGGGATCTATATGATTCATTGCAGTACTGTCACAAATCCAAGCTCACAGGAAAGCCAGGTATTTGCTGCAGTAAACATCAAGGCTGTCATGAAACATCATATTTCCACCAGGTCAAAATGGGCTCCTATAGCGCATGCTACTTGGAGTGTCCAGTGTCTGCCTTTCTGTGTATCTGAAGTTCATGGCTGGCTTATCAACTAATCCAAAAAGCACTGTGAGTTCAGAATGAGTGTGGATCTGGGCTGTCCATCATATCACAGTGTGAGGCGTGCTTCTCATGCTATGAGCATTTCTGCACGAAGTGAGAGCCCTCCCTGTCCTTAGTGCCAGCATTGTTTCACTGCAGTGGGTAATGCATATAGCAGACAACATTGGTGGTGTTTTTGGCAGAGTTGGCAAATCTGGTTCGGTGATGGCCACTTGAAGGTGGTAGTTACCCATCTCCAGATGAGTGCTTTGGGGAAAAGTTAGTCAGCTTTGTGTCATTCACTCAGATACATACAAAACACGGAGAGAACTGGGATTTAGGATTCATCTATATCCTCAGAATTTCCTGGAAGTGCATGTTTACAACATCTCTTCCTGACCATTTTGACATCACCAGACAGTATGCATACAATTTCACAAAAGCCAGGGAAACCATATCAGGCAATCCCATCAAAAGATGGGGCACCTGGTTTTAGATTCATCAGGATCTGCCTTCAAAATAAACTGAGCAGAAAGCAATGTCAGACTGAGGGCAGCTGCTTCAAGGATCTAATGAATAACTTTCTGCAGTGCTAGATAGAAGGCTGTGGAGAAAAAACAGGGGAACAAAATAGGTATTTCTTCTATTGAGGGATGAAGCCACAGACCAACTTCGGAGAAATGCAGAATGCAGTAAATCATTTTTTTTCACATCCATATGACGGGAAAGTTATAAATGAGAAATAAGCTGGACTATGGGATTTTACTAGTTGGCAAAAGGAGAAATTTGAGCCCTTAGACCCATGTTTGGGTGATCACCTTTAGAAAGCAGGGGAATGTGGAATGGAGGTACCTCTTTGTCAGTACTTCTATATCATCTGCATGGAGGAGAACTGTGAAGGTGCAGCCTTGAATGATGCATCCCAATCTGGACCAGAGAGGCTAAATTCATCCTATTACAGCTTGAAAGTTTCAGAGAACTAAAAGAAGAAAAAATGGATAGAAACAGCTGTACAGAACAGGAAGAATGTTTTTAAAAAGTCATAATTAAGCCAATTTTAATGATTTTCAGAGAAGTAGGACATCCCAAAGTCCCATCTAAAAATATGTGGTGATCCCCAGTGCCAGTGCACTTGTGCAAAGGTGCACTTCTGACATTAACAATAGTTTTGCAAGTGGCCAGAGAGAAGCACTGGGACCCCAGGAGGTCCCAGAGGCATAACGTTGTTCTGCAACAACAGAGTACAATAGAGGAAGATTGGCAGACATTAGAGAATTACTGTCTGAGCTAACATCAATGAAAGCTTTGATGCATGCCTCTTTCAGGGAATTGCAATAAAAGGTAGAGTGACTGAAGTTGAGGCAGGCTTAAACAAGCATTCAGATACAGTTACTGATACAGATAAGAGACTTCAGGAGCTTGAAAGCAAGATCCTGAAAAATAGATAATTTGGAGAATTGAGAAAAGAAATAACATTGGATTGAAAGAAATCCCAGACCAGACTGATATAAAGAATGAGGAACTCTTAAAAAAAAAGTTAAACTCCTACAAAAGAAACTCTTGAGAGAGGAACAGAGAATTTCCCGGATATATGTAAGTGAAGCACATCATATACATTGCAAATTATGTATTTTCACTTTTGTGTCATGGCTTTTCTGTCCTCCCACATGCCATGTTGTGCTAGTTAAAAGACAGTGAACACCTAAAGGATTTTTTAATGTGAAAAGTAGTGAAAAATAGTTTCTGTGTATCTCATATCTCATAGTTTCTACGATAAATGAGTTCAGCAGAATATGAGAGGAAGAACTGATCAGAGAGAAAAGGTGTCCAGAACTCAGAGGAGATGCTCAGCATTTGTGAACAGAGGTGCCCCAAAATGACAACCCCAAAATGGTAAGACACCGAGCCAGAAGCTTTCTGGAGTGAGGCACTGGTACTCACTGAAGGTAAAGGAGCTGAGTGCCATGCGGCCATAGTGGGGCCATTGTGCTGCCTTGGAGATATAATGACTTAAGTTGCCTTAAGTTGTTTAGGTTGGATATCAGGGAACACTTCTTTACAGAAAGGGTTGTTAAGCACTGGAACAGTCTCCGCAGGGAGGTGGTTGAGTCACCATCCCTGGATGTGTTTAAAAACCGTTTGGATGTGGTGCTCAGGGACATGATTCAGTGGAGGGTTGTTAAAGTTAGGGTAGTGTGGTTGGCTTGTGGTTGGACTTAATGATCTTTAAGGTCTTTTCCAACCTGAGTGCTTCTACGATTCTATAATTCTATAACACATTTTATTGAATAGCAGCAGGCAGACCTCTTTATTCCTTGTAAAAATACGACAGCTTAGTGTACAAGAAGAGGAGATGACCATGTGCAACCACATGCTCCAGCACTGGCCCACAAAATGCAAAAGCATGAGGATTTTCAGGCCCACTTTTCTGACCTTTGCTATTTCCAACACTGCTTTTCAATTTTCTATTCAAAAGTCAGGGTTTAAAACATAGAAATTGTTCCAGAAGCAATAATTAAAATGTTGGTCTTCTCCTTCATGAAGAAGTACTCATACAAATATGGAAAGAAGGTGCATTCCTTCTTTCTTTTTTTTCTGTAGCCCAATAAACCTTGATTTTTTTTTATCCCTGGGCACTGGCAAAACTAAAAAGGGAAAGCAGACAGGCCTTGGACTCCCTGGGAGACTTGCCCATCCCCAGATGACTGTCCATCTTATTTTATGAAATGTGCAGTTCCGTCAGTGTGTTAGGCATGGCCTGCGGACATCTACAGTGTCATGTGTCTGAGAAGCCCAGCAGGGGGTGACCAAGTCTATAGGCCAGCTACTTAGCCCAAATGCAATAAAGGGGAAAAAAATAGTTGGCCAAGGAATATCTACACAGAAATCATTAGGATAGCAGTTTTTTTTTTGTTGTTGTTGTTGTTTGTTTTTTGTTTTTTTTTTAAATCTCCCTTAGCTGTTTGAAATTTTTTTCTCTAATCACTCCATTACCACCATTAGTCTTCAGCAAAGCAGAAAGAATGGCCAGTTCCTACGGTTGGAGGGATATTGTGAGGGGTGTTAAACAGGGATACTTCAGAGGCATAATCACAAAATGTGCTTCGTTTGCGAGTGGTTATTGCCACTTAGGCAAAACTGATAGGATGGATAAAGAAGTTTTAAAAGATCAAACTCTATGGAGAGGTTAACAGCTGACAACACAGTAATTCAAATCCTGAGTGAAAAGCAGCTAGAAAAGCTTAGCAGAAATAAATGTGAAGGAATTTGTGAGGAAACGGTAGAAGACTAAAAAAAAAAAAGCCAGGAACAAAGTCTTACTGAGACACTACATACAATAAGGGTTTTGCTTGCAAACCTGTTAAGTTGGTTTCCTGGAATCTCAGCAAATTTCAAAATCAATAGAAGCCTATCTTTAATTGACTTGGAACTTAACAAAGACAAATTTGATTTTCCGTCTCACAGGTATGTCTGCTTGTTCAATATTGATGTAAAAACACTCACCAATGTTCTATCTAATGGGTTGGACTCCGCTGCCTGATCAGTTAGTGGAGACCAGAGAAATTGTTTTCAAGGGTGTTAATTAGCAGATAGTGTATGAAGAGGTATAAAAATATAGAATATATACCACTATCATGTGATGCAGAGGAAGTCTTAAAAGGAGCTGAATTAAGTGATTTAAAGAGGAATCCTGGATTTTGTGGATAATGGGATGATGTTATGTGCTAGATCAATAGATATGGTTCCATTTCAAAATCTTTTTGGCTGGAGTCAAAGTTAATCACAGCTCTTGTATCTTCAGCATATGCTTCCTTTTTGCAGTAGTCTTCCAACTTGCAGAAATTACAAAAAAAAAAAATAAAATAAAATAAAAATCACATCTTGCAGGTATAAATTGTAGGAAGCCTGGAGAATAATGTCATACAGAACATGAATGACATTTTAATGATGATTGCTGATCTTCTTCTTACACAGATCATTGTAATGAAAGAAATTAAGAAAGAATTTGTGAAGTTTATGAAAGATCCAGGGCTGAGTCAATTATATCAAATTTCTAGCATTAGTATTTCAAACAAGTTAAGCTACTCACAAATCATTACATGACAAATGTGAACTCAGTGAGAGAAATCTTAATCAAATCCTAAGGGGTCTCCAGTATCTCTCTTTTGGGAAAAAGATAAGATGCAAATCATATTTCTATTGCAAAAAAAAAAAAAAAAAAAAAAAAAAGGGAGTTGGGAGGAAACTTCACATAAAGGAACAAGCTAATAACACTTAGAACTGCTGAATGGCAAAAGTGAATCTTCTCATTGTGATTATTACTTCAGACACTTTTACCATCTCTTCTTACATCCCTGAAGAGGACTTGTAGTCCTCCATTTTAGATATCATTTAGGCAGAAAAGTAAGTCATCCTCAGTTTGAATAATTAATGTTGGGCAGAACTGAGGAGAACAAAAGGCATTTGGAGTCTTAATCCTCATCTACTCTGAGTAGTGCCAAAACATAATGCATCCCTTTGAAAAAGCCCCCAGTATTCAGCCCAGGTGATTTATACATCTGCTCCTCAATCAGCTAATCCTTCAACAGCGAAAGAGCACTGAAAGAAAATTTGAAACAAAACAATCCTTTTTTTCATCAGTGTACTTGAAGCCAGAAGAGTTTGATTAAGCTACAGATGTAGTTGGGCTCTAGACAATCCCCACTGGGTCCTGAAGGGCTGGTCAGGCACAGAACTGAAATGGTTAGAATATTTTACATATAATCATGGAAAAAAAAATAATAAAAAGACAAATATTTAACAGCCTTTGTAGAAGCAAAAAATCTACAATGCTTTTATTTTGGAAACAGAGAAATGTTTTTTTAAGCGGAGATATTGCAGAATCTCCAAAACACAACGTGCTCCTTTGTAATCTGCCAGGCAGATGGACACAGAGCCAAGTGGTGCACACAGGCAGCTTCCTGCTATGACAGGGGCCAGCAAGGAACCAGCTGGCTGGGACACAGGGTGACAGCCAGCCAGAAGCAGCCTATTGTAATGTATCAGCCATGTGATTCCCAAGAATTCTCATTGTGCATCAGACTTTTTGCTGAGAAATACAGCACTGCAGGAATTCCACATGAACAGTGGAATCGAGTGCACCCTCAGCAAGTTTGCGGATGACATCAAGCTGAATGGTGCAGCTGACATGCTAGAGGGAAAGGATGCAATCCAGAGGGACCTGGACAGATATGAGAGGTGGGCCCATACCAATCTCATGAAATTCAGCAAAGCCAAGTGCAAGATTCTGCACCTGAGTGTGGGGGAAACCCAAGCACAAATACAGATTTTGTGGAGAATGGATTGAGAGCAACCCTGAGGAGAAGGGCTTGAGAGTGTTGGCTGATGAAAGACTCAATACAAGCTGGGAATGTGCACTTGTGAGGTTGCATCAAGAGAAGTGTGACCAGCAGGTCAAGGGAGGTGATTCTGCCCCTCTGCTCTCATGAAACCCTAATTGGAGCACTGCATCCTGTTCTAGGGCCCCCAGCACAAGAACGACATGGAGTTGTTTGAGTGGGTCCAAAGGAGGGCCAAGAAGATGATCAGAGGGATAGAGCACCTCCATTATGAGGACACATGAGAGAGCTGGGGCTCTTCAGCCTAGAGAAGAAAAAGCTCTGGGGGGAACTTGCAGCAGCCTTCCAGTACTTGAAGGGGGCCTGAAGGAAAGTTGGGGAGGGACTTTTTATAAGGGCAGGTAGCGACAGGACAAGGGAAAATGGCTTTAAACTGGAAGAGGGTAGATTTAGACTAGATATTAGGAAGGAATTCTTTGCTAAGAGGGTGGTGAGACATTGGAACAGGTTGCCCAGCACGGCTGTGCATGCTCCCTCCCTGAAAGCATTCAAGGCCAGGCTGGATGGGCTCTGAGCAACCTGGTCTAGTGAGAGGAGTCATTGTCAGTAGCAGGGTGATTGGAACTAGGTGATCTTAAGGGTTCCTTCCAACACAAGCCATTTCATGTCTCTCTGATTCTATAATCTTGGAGTCCACCAGAGTACTGCGTCAGCCCCAGAGACCTCAGAGTCTGAGGCCAACTTTAAGAGCTTCCTGACAAAACTCTTGTTGAGAGGCAGTGGGTGGAAATACCATTGTTCTCCCATACTGCTTATTGGAACTGTTTGACTTTTAAGGCGATTGCTGAGAAGCTGGGGAAGTCACAGATCAGGGTGAAATTTGGGTGATGGTTCCAACATGGGGAAAAACAAAACTTGAGAGTGTCTAACCTGCTTTAAATTGCAAATATATAAATGTGTTTAGAGAGCATGGATCATCTTCACATCTGGAAGTTGTGAAATGCTCTTCTCAGCTATGGATAATTTGTCTGACACATTATTTGAGGGGTGCTTGACAGGCAGTTTTAGCGATAGATCTGTAAAACTCCCATTTTCAAGTGAGAACTTTGTCGTTGCTCTGGATCTTTGTAGTCCTACCTAAAGACTCTGCTCACCTGTCCTTAGTCAGAGCATGGACTGCATATTCCAGTCCAGCACAGAGCTCCTGGACCAAAGGACAAACCGAGCGGCTCACTTGCAACACCACTCCCAGAAGCAACATCAAAGCTACAGTTCTGGTGTCAAAAGGTCTTACCAGCTGCACCAGAACAAACTGCACTTCAGAGAATGAATCGTTTAATGCCCATAGCCTTTGCAGTTTGCACTGCAGAATCAAATTCCAGCAGATGAATTTGTTTTCATTCAAGAAACAAATGAATGCACTCCCCAGTTACAAGTGGATTCCTCTCGATAGGTTCACACCTTACCAGCAACTATTCTGTACAGGCTCTGCAGAGCCGCAGGTCAGGATTAGATTAAAGGTCTAAGTTATTAACTCATAGAGAGATGCCCTGAAGGCTTTTCAAGTTTCAGCCTTCAGAAATCCCCTGGTATATGTGACCTTGTGGAAACTGTCACCAGTGGGGCAGCTAGCTGCCAGCCACCCAGGGGCTCATCTCATAGCTCTTTGCCCACTTGAATCCACCAAATGAGCACATTTGGTAGATTTGGTAGAGGAAGAACAGTGTGTGTCCTGCCTGCAATCTGACCCAGTGGCTTACCAAAATAGGCAAGAAATGAAGCAGCATTGCCTCAAATCACATACTCTTCCATCCTGAAACTTCAGCAATGCAACATTAAAAGTCCTTGTATGGATATAGCCATAAAGCTGTTGCTTTCTGGCCATAGACATTCTGCCAAATGTCCTTTAGAACAGCTACATGCGGCTCAGCACTCTTTTCCCACATGTAGGCAAACTGAAATAGCACTTCTCTCAATGCCACTTAAATGTTAACCAGAGAGGATTTTTGCAAGCTTGTCTGCTAAGCTGGAACATGTGTGCTGAGTTCTGAATCCTGAGTCTCAAATCATTTCTCAAGGTTTTCTTAGTGCCCCAACTCCCAAATTGTCTTGTGGCTATTGAAGCTGCTGTCAATTGCTCTGATAAGTTCTTGCCGTTCAGTTCCTTATTTCATGTACACTTCAGAAGTAGAGGGAAATGCGTGTGTAGGGTAAAACAAGCTTAATTTACTGTGACAAATAAAACAAGGAAATTCTTTCATGGATTATTCATTTTATATTTAATGCAATAATAATCTCGATTTCTAAAATTTACCTGAAGCTGCAGTATTACCAATTTACTGCATTAGAAAACCAGAGAATACAGGGGCACTTACTGCATAATTTAGGTCTCGTTTGTCACAGATTGCACAGGGTCTTATCCATTGGACTTATGGGGAAACAGATAATTAGCAAGATCTATGGTAACTTCAAGGTGGTTACTGGATGGGAGCTGCCTTCTAGCAGACACTAAAGACAGGGGCAGTGAAAACCTAATTAACATTCAAAAATATTTTAAACAACGGATGTCACCAACAGGCTGGGCAAGAGGGGGGGGGGGGGGGGGGAGTCTTACACTTCCATCTAACTGCATAGCTACATAAAATAGCCATATAAATGATAATGGGCTATATTCTACATAAAAGAAGACGGTAGTTGAATAAAGAAGGCACTTAATTGTACGTGCATCTTTCAGCATTAACAAATATATTTCAAACTAATCTGCATCCCACAAGCCTGGATTGGGGACTGAAATTCTGATGAATTAATGGGTCAGTTTTATTTAGTGCTGGCTATTTCCAGAAGCCAACAGGCGATTGCATTTTATCCATACGTGGATATAGGAGAAGGCTCTTAGTTAAGGTGGTAATTAATGCAATAAGCAGGGATTACAAAACTGAATGGTACTGATACAGATGAAAGGACTTTTGAGGTTAAAATGTGAAGAAAGAGCAGAAAAAAATCCAGCAAGAATCATCATTACAGCCCTCCATCACCCCTCTCTTTGCTCATGGCTACTACAAAATATCATCTTTTATTTGCTTTGGTATAATATCATCATGTGAGATAGATTTAGCTGGGGTAACAATTATAGACTGTTGCTCAGTTTAAGACAATAATGTTCTGACATTTTGCCACAGGTAGAAAAGGAATGAAAAGTTTGACTCAAACAGTTTGACCATACGATTGATCTAAAGCTATTGAGATTTACAGGGATATTTTCATTAATTCTGCAATATCTGGATCAGCAACTAGTTCAATGCATAGAAAAAGCATGCCTGCCCTCAGCTTGCTGTTACAGAGGACCACTATCCATGAAGACCTGCTAACACAATGAAGACTGAGTGCTTTTTCTTACTGCTCCTGCAGGAGTGGGATCCTGATCTGTAAGCTTCCGATTGAAATTAAGGTATTTGTAACAACAAGCAGCACTTAGAAAATACAGGCCAGTGTTAAATATTAGAGCTGGTATTATAGCCTGCTGAATCTCTGTGTACGATATATTTTTTAAGCAACTAGAACTACAGAGAAAAATGGCTGGGCTGTGTTCCCATCATTCTGCAAATACTGTCACATGCTGATGCTAACTTAATGCTGTAATTTGTTTACTTACCATTATCCCAATTCTGATTTTGATGACAGCAATGTAATTTTGGACTTCAAGATCACCTTCCCCTTCTTCAGGACTAAGACAAAGTAGAACGTTTGGTTCCAAATAACTAGTAACTTTTGTTCAAAGGTCTGGTATAAAACAAGTAAATATGCTGGGATAGCATTTATGTCTTGATTATATGCAGTAAATAAACTCTCACTCAGATATAATAAAACTTGATATTATATTGACATTAGAAAGCCCTCTAAAGTATTCACATGAGGTTACATGGTGTGACCTCAGCTAACGGTGGATCAACCATGGATAATTGAGTCCCCAGGTCTTGCAATAGATAAGACCTCTTAATTTTTGAATGATTTTATGCTAATTGCATTACTTACTAATTAAGAGAGCCTGATATTTACAGAGATCATCACGCAATCACAAGGGAAATAATGAAGCTCCCCTTCTTTCTCTCTCCCCTCCCTCCCCCCTGCAGATGACTCCACACCCTATTGCCCTCCAAGGAGCACAGCTAGGCAGGGAGAGGGAACAGAGAAAATGGCACTATATTGCTGCCACACTAAAGTGGCACTGGATGGAGCATTGTTCATTCTTCCATCCACACCTCATTACACACAGTTTACCATTGCTGTCTGAGACTAAGGTAGCAATCTGAAGCTTGCACCTGATTTTTTATTTTTTTTATTTTTTTCATAAATACTACCAGGAGCAGCCAGGAAAGAATTAACCTAAGGCAGAATGATAAGGAAGATTGGTAAGTGAAAGAGACTTCTACTGTGGGGGCATATGCTCTAAGGGCTTCCTTCCACAGTAGTACAAGACTGTTAAGTTTTGTGTTTTTTTTTTAAATTAAAAATTAAAATATTCTAATTCAGAAGACTTTGCAAAATGATTTTTTTTTTCTTAATTGTAGGTGAAGGTGAATTAATCACTGTACTGGAAGATTCTTGTTGTATGGAGATTAAAGTTACGACATGATTACTTTATTGTGTCAAAAAAGTAGGGCAAGACCCAACATGGGACAAGAACAGTTGGTGTTTTTGATGGAGTCAAATTTTCAAGGAGATTAGAACTAACTGTAAGAGAAAACCTTTGCTTGTAAACATCAATTTAGAAAGCTTCCAGGTTTGCAATGTCACAAGGAAGACGTGATTCCATAACCCAAAAAGGGGGTAACTGGCTCTGCAGGAATGAAGAGAAAGAAGCCTTCACAAATGGGGCAAATCCAACTTAGGGTAACAGAAGAGAAAAGAAAGAAATGGACAACAATCAATAAAGTTTATGAAGGTTAATGACATCATTGATTTGTCTCTGGGCTACGTAAAATAAGGCGCTTTTAGAAAGTATATTACAAATAAATGAAATCCAAGAAATAATACAAGGTAATTACTAGATATAGAAGATTGAGTCATTAGAATTCAGAGGAAATGCAGGAGCATAGAGTAAATAATTCCCTGTTCTATTTTGAAAACAAAGCAACAGGAATACTTCTTTCACAGTTAGGAGTTGAGAAAGTAATTTTAAAAACGATGTTGTACATTGTTTAAATCGTTTAAAATCAGCAGGCTCAAATAACACACCTAAAAATGCCACATAATTACTTTGAAGAGATTTTTGCCTGGGAGAATAAGATAATCTTAAGGAGTCATGAGGTTACACAGGCCTCCATAGTACAGTCTCTGGAAAAATCAGTTCCAGACAAAATAATACAACATGAGGTTCAGCTAATTACAACAATAAATATAGCTCCATAATAACCTCAATTATATGTGTGGGAATTACCAGTTTGGTTGATATGTCCATTCTGGTGAAACAGCCCTTTGTCAGGCATCTGACATTTTATTGCCGGGCTTTCTGATTAAAGACAGCACAATGCAATACCGGTGAAGCATGCACTAAACGGATTAAGGCCTGGTTAATAGATATCTGTGAAAGTCAGTGCTAGCAAACATCTCTGAAAACACTGCAGAATCATGTGGTAGTCAATAGGACAGCAGCAGACAGAATATCACCTCTAATAAAATGCTCACTAGAAGAATGATTTCCAAAATGACATGCAAGTTGGTGGAAGAGTAGTTGTACGGACAAATGTACATCACTCACCAAGCTGAACTCCCCTGATACAAATTGAAGTGTAATAAAAAAAAGTATGAGGTTCTGAACAAAATATGCATCATAGATTTAAAGAGAGTTAGAGGTATTTCAACACTGTGACTCAGTTTTCTTGATTTAAAGGTGGTATTACTTTTGGAGCAACCTACATAGTGCAAATGTCAGATTTCATCTGCATTGGTCTCAGAATTTTCCTGCTGTTTGGATCAAGACAGCTGTGTGGACAAAGCTAACACTTCTCAGTGTTAACCCTAACTCCACTCCACCACCTCTAGACCTAAACGAGGGGATGCTGCTATGGATCTATTGGAAGAAGCCCAATATTTATTTAGGATCATCTGCTAAACTCAAAGAACAAGCTCTTAAGTTAGTATGATTCAATCTAATCTTCAGATCATACAAATTCCAGGAAAGAGATAAAGTAACAGAAAAGCAAAATTGTAGTAAAGATAGCCTTCCTGTTTTACTTTTGTTAGCATCATATTCTTTGGGGGAAATGAAGTACCATTTTATCGTTCTCAATGTATTCTTATAATCTCATTATTTTATCTCACTGTTTGTCCTGCATTGTTCAGAACATTTTTTGTGGCTGTAGTTGTGATTCCAATGAGGTCGTTGACTACCCTGTATGAAACACGTGCATCTATAAAATTAGAAGAGAGGTATAATGAATACAATACTCTTTCAAGACTCTTTAACATTAAAAGCATATTAAAGACATCAGAAAATGAGAAAAGTATATAGATGGTAGAGAAGCACATCAACAAGCTTGCTTGTAATAAAGTATACGTACAGTGCAATAATAACTCTAAATCAATTGCACTCCGCTAACTTTCTCCGCTAATATTTAGGACTCATCATATGAACTAAGGTTTGGAAACTGGCCAGCATGAATAAATACTTTGTATGCTGTTAAATGTATTAGAGATTTGAACAACTTGAGCTGTCACCATGAAACTCCAATTAAAAATAAAATCAAGAAATGAGTAACTCCTTTCCTAAATGTCTTCAGTGCAGATTAACACATTGTCTTGAATCAACAGGTCTCACTAACAAATGTTAATGAAATAACTGGTAGAATGATTAATGCCAGTGAGACAGATGACAAAGTATCATTGTCCAAATTTTGAAATAGAAGAAAATAAAATTGAAGGAAGCCTAAAGATCCAATCCAGGAAAGTTTTGGTTTTCTCCAAGTTTACAGCCCTTAAGGAAATTGAAGATGCTCATTTCTTTGCTGAAATTAATTGCCACAAAACATTGTCAGTGCCAAAATATTAACGGGTTCACAAAGCAATTGAAAACATTAAGGAAAGAAAGACTATTAATTAACCATAGAGATGTGGCTCACGTTCAGGAAATTTAAGATGAGAAAGCATCACTGTATTTCTTCCTCTGCTCTTATATTTCCTTGCTTATCCAGGATATTGGGGATTAAGAAAACTTCTGTCTGACCCAGCTTAAATTGTTATTATGCTCCTTACCTCCTCAGAGAATCTATGCAACATTTCAATGAAAAAAGAAATATATATATATATATAAAGATGCAGATCAAGTATCTTCTGAGTTACCTTGAGCTGTTTTCTGCCTGCAAAGGGCCAGGGCTTCCTCTATAAATAACTGCACACCAAGCATGTATCAAAATAAGCTTCTAGGGAAACAAATGATCCAAGAACACTTTAACTATATCAGGATTACATACTCCAGGGATTTAGCTAAAGCAAAAGGATTTGCATGGCATGAAGATCCTGAGAAACCTCTCAGCAGAACCACAGCCTTCTTTCTTTCACATGGTGTGTGGTCCAGCAGCTGCTGCTTAGTGATTGTATTTTTTCAACAACCCAAACTATTTAAAGGCACTAAGTAGTTGTAAGACCAGCTATATTTTAAATGAAATCTACATCTTTTTTTAAGTATGACCTTGGAGGAAATGGTTATTCAGAAGTTAAGCAGTGTTTCAATTCTGTTGTTGAAAAGCCTGGATTTGTAGTGTACAGATCAGGATGACACTTCTAGATACAAGAAGTAATGCTAGTATTCACATTTGCTGCAAATCATGATGTAGAATAACATAATGAAGCTTTGTAAACATACCCTTGTTTCCATTTTGTTACCTGTTCTGGAGACCATAGGCAAAGCAAAGTTGGCCAACATTACTTGATGTATTGGGAATTCTTTGTCAGGTCTGGAAAATCAGTATAATGTGGGCATCATTCACCTCCATTTGCTTTAGGTCATGCATTATTCTCCAGTTCATGGCTTCATAAAGCTGTGGAATAGCCTTTCTCTAGGAGAACTCGTGAAAAAAGAACATAGTAAAAAGGGGTAGATGTAGCCATAAATATGATAAATGACTTGCTAGAAACTACATTAAATAGCAGCAATATCAGTCCAGAGATGAGTTCTGCAACATTCTTATTGCAAGCCTATGTGGATGGATGATTCACTATGTGCTTGCTTTTCATGGACATCATTTAATGGAACGTCTTATGTCACTAGTCATTTGCACTCCAACTACATAAGACTTGTGTGTTGCTGTTTAATATTTCATCATACTTTCCTCATTCTCCACACCTCTATTAAATGATGGGAAATGAAATCAGATATGGTACAAATTCTGCCTCCCACTCTGATAATTTTTTATCCAGACTCTTTTGACTGTTTTGTTTTGTTGGTATTATTATTATTATTATTATCTAATGGTGAGGTATTTTTCCAGCGTGCTTCCTTGCAAATCTGGCTGCTAAGCTTAGCGCTGAGTCCTGCAGCCAGATGCTGAATACTAAGACCCAAGCTTTGGGCCCAAGTTTTTTTACAATGGCTCCATTTCTAAACCCCCCCAGGGAGCTACACTGACAGCCTGCCTCGCAGGGAGGCTCATGGAGCAACTGCTCCCTGTCTGCCTTGAGTTAACCTGTACAGAGTTACTGCTTGTCAGAACTCTACAATCATGGCCCACCACTGGGCCACATGGGCTTAAAATTAGTAGGAAATCTACATTTAAAAACATGTGAAAAGAAGTCAAGTTCCCATCAGGAATACCTTCTGCTGTATTTTTCCTGAGAATGTGCCCTCTAAACACAAATTTCCACTACAGTTATACCTTGGACAAAACAAGCAAACAAACAAAAAAAAACTCAAAAATCCTGTTAAAGAACATCTACTTGATAGCAAAAAAATTACGGAGAGGAAAGAATAGGATGGGAGAGCCAGCCTCACTGATGGAAGTAAACTGAAGTATTCATCTTGAGGCAAAAGTTATAACAAAGAAGGAAATAGCATTTCCTTTGACAGCAATAGAAAATATTTGAAAAGGGTAACAGAGTGTTACTCTTGGGATGACTTTATTACCATAACTGATAAGTCTGTTCTATGAGATCATAGCTATTTGGGGATTTTTGCCCAAGAGCTGCTTGCAGCAATGCATCTCATTCAGACCCTCTGTCTGGTTGATACACCAAACCTGACCCTGTGTTTCGGAAAGGTATTCACTATCAGTCAGGCTTGTTCATATTAATGCAGATCAGTTTTGTCTATCATAGTGATATCTTTCATTTGTACTTATTGCATGCTGCCTCTTTTAGTTAAGCTTTGACCTCAGATTGACCCAGATATATACTGTATGCCGAGGTACCGTTACCTTTGTGGATAGCACTGATTGAAGAGCAGGCCCAAAAAGACACTTAGGGCCAGGATACAAGAAAAAGACCCAACAGAACAGACATTTCAAATTGCAGTTAAATCCAGCTGCATTATTTACAACATCTCAAACAATATTTTTACGCCTCAGGGCATTTATAGCAATTATTCAATACAGAGTGTATATTATTTTAACCCCTCATTATAACAGCTTTGACAGCTTGTATTACAGCCCAGTAATCATCACTGAAGCTATCCTGAGACCTCAGTGGTTAGAGGTGATATGAGAAAGCTTCAGCCAGTAATCCCAATTTGTGAAACCAGCAGGCTTTGCTTGGCTCCAATAACTTACCTGACATACCCTCAGCAATGTATGAATAAATAAGACAGACATGCCTCAGTGGTCGCTGTGTAAAGCTAGGTGAGAACAAGCCTCTTGCATAAGTGTCTGCTGTCCCCTTTTGCTCGGGGTGTGATTCAAAGTCCTAACTGAGTGCTGTACTGGGAGGATTTGCCAGAGTACAAGGGAGTATTTCTTTCTCTGTGCTCTCTTTTCAGTAAATTTTTATAGCATTAGGTCTATGTATAGTCCATTTCTGGCTTCTTTCAAGCTATGGATACAACGGGACTAATGGTAGCAACCAAGCTACTGAGGGACAACCATTTACCTCGGCTGATAGACAGCTGTTAACTAATTATATGAATGTTCCCTGTCTGTTACAAGTGAAAAAGAAAATGCGTCATTTTATTTCACTGAGCCTCATCTCAATAAAATAGCAAATGTGACCTTTGTAGTGATTTAAGCTAATGATTTTTTGTCCTACCTGTGTTTTAAGTGACATATCCACGTACAACCAGAAACTGCAGCTCAGTGACAAATGGCAGTCTACTAAGCTATAGAAGCTCAATTGTTTGTGATTATCTGCCCATAGCTGATATTTGCTTTAGCATGTCAAAACCACAAAAAAAACAGGTAGGCTTCAAATGAGAACTGAAACCTTTGGTGAGTTTGAAGAGGGATGCCTATATCCATAATCTGAATTGCATATGTATGAAAGAATATGGATAATGTAGATGAGGCTGGAGAACCCACACACAGCATTGCTTATTCTGCTCAATCCATTTAGTATATGGTTTATATAATATCAAGCATCAATTATTATTTTTTTTTCCTTTTATTGAGCTGTTATTTTGGCCATAGGAAAAGGTTTGCTGCTGTAGACCAGGAGAAAGCTATTAGGAAAACTAATGTGGCTTTTCTATTTTACTTCCTATTCCTGCATGTTTAAAATTTCAGTTTATTGATTAGCAAAATATTTGAAGAAACTGTTTCTAAGCTCTCTGGAAATGTCTTCATCTACTCAGACTCAAACTGTTTGTCTCTGTGCACAATAGCCAGTGCTGTGTATGACTACAGCTCCTGCAAGAGTTTTAGACATCACAAATGGACAGGGTATATAAAAAATAAAAAGGAGAAAGTAAAAATACAGAGACATTGAACTTTTAGAGCACATTTCTTAAACGTAATCTTAGGGTTCAGATTCTACATCACTTTGCATTGTATTCACTTGGTTGCACCAGTGGAAATTGTAAAGGGGGACAATTTTTTTCCTGCTCAGTGCAACAGCACTTTACAATAGCAGACATTGCTATAAGGGGCAATTGAAGAATTGTTCAATGGGGTTTTATTTTCTTGTAAAGGAGAAATGGTTTCCTGAAAGAAACAGTACAGATGTCATTGCCTCAACTTTCTCTCTTTAAATGAGCACTGGGAAGGTCTTGAAAATGTGTAGTAGTCTGGTGACCACGGAGTCTTCTTCAAGCTCTAATTTCTGTGATCAAGAAGATGAGGGATATAGATGGTATTGAATTATGCCTGAGGCATAAGGGTTCCTGGAGCTGATCACCTCTCCCAGGAACACATCAGTCTAAAATGTTTCCTGATACTTCTTGCTAACAAGTCTGACAAGTAAAATTCAGGAGTTTCTTTGAAGTCTCGCTGATGTTGTTGATAATGTTTAGTAGCACAAATCTCAGGCTACTGTCCCAGACACTCTATTATTGTACTTCTCTGATGTGATCTTCTGCCAGATTACTAGTCTGAGATGGTCTGCCATACTTCAGAGGGTTCAGCATGATCTTCCAGTGGTGACAGGTCAGTAAATGATTATAAATCCTCTATCTCTTCAAGACATATGGTGGGCAGTACAAGGATCCCTAATATGACTTCTTTTTAGATTTTCTTTCACTCTTGTTTTCCTCCTTAATCTTCGATCTGAGCAGCTCAGACTGAATTTTTGGGATACCTTCGTGATAGATTTTTGAGAGTTTTATTCAAGCCCATGGTATCTGGGGAACTCGGGTGCCAAAAGTTGTAAACCTGCTTTTGGAGACATTGAGTGTATTCAGATACTCCTGAATACACGAGAAATAGGTTTTCTTTCATTGTCCACTGGAGTCTGGGAAATGCTGCCAATTTACTGGCTGATTCTACTTTTCAAGGATTCATATTGCATATTAAACCTCTTGAACATTTCTTTGAAAATTCCAAGTAAACACCAGGAAGGAGGAGAATCTTTCTTTAATAATCATGTCTTAAAACATTATTTGACATGCTGGTGAAGAACTTGAGAATCTGCTTCTCCTCTGCTTGTCTCTGAGATGTCCATGCTCATATATACAAAGTGGGAGCTGAACCCACTGTCCACCTTGGTAGCATCTTAAAGTTGGTTTGCTTTGCAAGGGTTTCCATAATAGAGCAAAGCAGAGGCCTTGGAACATAAGTATATGTGTGATTTTGAAAAACAGTTAGTAATTGGGGTTTTACTTTAATTAGATTTGCTTTCCTCATTTCCCAGCAATAGCACAGCCTGCTCTCCTGCTATCCCAGATGATTTCACTGGTCTTCCATGGGGTCTTCTCTGAATCGACAAATTGGAATCAGGAAAAGCACAAGAAATATTTATAATTTTATGGTTCTTCCTTAATCTGAACTATTACAAAAGCTCCTGTAACTGCCTCTATCTTTCTGACAAGCTAATACAATCAACCACATTCTTTCAGCTCACCTACTTTCAATATGGGAATATCATGTTCTGATGAAATTGTTAACCATTAATATTCACGATGTTGAATTATTTACCCATTTTGTCTCTCCAGGGTATTATAATCATCAGATCGAGAAGGACTTAAAATGTACACGTGGAGATTGCTACAATATGTGGCACACGAACCTTTGACTTAAGCTCTAAAGAGACTCATTCTTTTAATATATAATAAGTAGCTGGAATGAGAATTAGATATAGAGTGTTTAGTGATCTTTCACAGTGACACAGAAAAGAGCTACTGCTCCACCATCAATTGTTTTATTCTGTTATCCCAAAAGAGACATAAGTTATAAAAGAAATATTGTAATGAACTTCTCACACAGATGAGCTATATTGGAAAAGAACTCCCACCAAAATGCATTATGCTAATCTCCTTCTCCATATCACTCTTATGCTTCTTCACAAATACCAATCTTCTTGCCCTCAACTGTCTCACCATTTGCTTCCTTGGTCCGAAAATAAATTCTAGGGTGAAGGATGAATCTTCAGTGAATTTTTGCATTTCCCCAAATCATTACATCGACAGCTATATGTATATTGACAACAAAATACACCAAAAGAGTTTGCTGACAACCAAAAGATTCTAGTTGTATATCCAGTGTTGTCAGTCTGTAAGAGGAAAATGCTATATGCCACTAAATTTCTATATGGAAGACTAAGCTACAAGCCAAAATCAGAATTCTTGAGGTGTTAGCAGCTTTGCTTTGTTAGGTTTTGTTATTTGTTTTGTTTTAGAGGATGAAGGTTGTTATTACTTAGCTTTAGCAATCTACGTGTCCCTCTAGGCTACTTCTTGTCTGATTCCTTGCAAGAAGTAGATGAGGTGAGTGTCACAGAGATAATAAACCAGAGATGCAAGAAGTCTCTATCTTCCTTGCAAGCTTCCATCTCTATGAGATACTGTGGTGTCAGATAATCCTACAAAAAAAAAAAAGAGATAAATCATAAAGAAGATCACAGTTTGAATGTTTTTTGTCTTTCATTTATCTGACAGTGCTTAAGATGTGTCCAGATACCATTATTTCTGGAATGTCCATGACACACAGCTCTGATAATTAAAAGAGATATCTTGCCCTTAACCTCTAATTTTCACAGTGACTGTGTTAACATGAAGCATTACCCAATTGTTGAGTCTAGGTATTGATTATTTCAAGCTGTACATGGACTAATATCGTTTCCCTTGTGGATAAACTAATGTTTTTGTCCACAACAAAGGACAAATGTACATCTTTTCTTCAGAGCTCAGAGATTAATTTTCAGATGGAAGCTGGAAAAAAAAAAAAACAACCCTCATTATTATTAGGCAGTTTCTGTTCCTTTTCTTTCTTCTCCTACTGAAGAAACCAGTTATAACGCAATCCTTCTATTCTTAATATACGGAAGGTTAGGAGCAGCTGCTTCCAGGGAGGAGGAAGCACATGCTTTGCAGAATAAAGAAAGCTTCTGCACTTTTTATTAAAAAATAAAAAACAAAAAAACCCACACATTTTACAACTGAAACATAATCTGCAGATGGAACAGCTGATATGGCTATTTTGCTGGTTGTTAAAAGAGTTTATCCTACATTAAATTGACTCCCATGGGTTTAATTTTTCAGTGCTGTTACAACCACCAACCTTTCTTATTGAGAAGGTCAATAGGCACAATATGAAGTCTTGTAAATCATTGCCTTACTATTTTTGTAATATATAATGTGACCCTATTCACACATCTTAAAAATTATAAACCAGAGCACATACTGTATATCAAACAAATAAATCAGCTGCTATAAATACAGTCTTCCTTTTGGCTCTGGACAGATTAATTCTACTGCATTTCATATGTTTTAAATTGTTTTTGGCTTCACAGGCAAGATGTGCTTTTGTATTCAGAAAGCAGAGACCCTGGATTTAATCTATTTTAAAAGCTTAATAGAGCCAAAGTGACCCCGAAAGCATATTTTAAAATGATCCCACTAAAAGCTTTAATGACTATAAACATTAAATAAATTAAGTGATAATATTGAAAAATTGAAAAAATATATACAGTCAGCTGATAGAAACTTTAAAAATAAAACTCTGAGAGGATGACGAAAAAAATAAGAATTAAGCACAGTGGTGACCTGATAGGCTATTTGGTCCTCCAGGGATGTTTCTTCAGGTGTATTTGCTGCTCATGTTTCTCATGAAATCTGAAAGCCTGGATATAGCATAGGGGGAAATTGAGTCACGGAGTAATTCCTAATGGAAAATTGCAGTGTTTTAAGAAGAAATTTGTTTTTATCTGGAAACTTTTTCTTCAGTTATGCTGCAAAGTGCAGCATATGCAGCAGTGTTCTTGGGTAGTCTCCTTCATGTCTATTACCATCAATATCAAGGTGTATCTTGGTCTCATGACTACAATCTTCAAGCATCAGCCTTCCAGTAAAGTCAACAGTGAGTAATATATGTCCTCAGCCATTTAGTATCTAAGTAATTTTCTCAGTCCTGAGGAGTTCTGCCCCCACTGTTGTAAAAAAAAAAAAAAAAAAGACACTGATCAATGACATTTGAAAGGGAACATTAATAAGAAAAGAAAAAGATCAGAATTAAGACAATACAGCATTTTAAAAAGAAGGGCTGCAACACCTGTAAGACCAGAGAGATTTTGTATTTCTGCTGTGCCAGTTCTGCTCCACAGAAAAGATTTCTCAAACACCTCTTGATCATTGTCACAGTCACCATCCCTGGATGTGTTTAAGAGCCGTTTGGATGTGGTGCTCAGAGATGTGATTTAGCAGAGGGTTGTCAGAGTTAGGGTACTATGGTTAGGCTGCAGTTGGACGTGATGATCCTTGAGGTCCCTTTCAACCTGAGTAATTCTGTGATTGTAAGAGAAGCAACTTGGAAACTGGTGATTTAGGTACAGGAAAGGAGGGTGTGTGTTTGCGAGCATGTGCATGAGTGTGTATGGATAGTATTCACCTTAGAGCTGCCAATGAAATCCACCTTGTTGAGCTGTCCCAGAGATGGGTTGCCTCTTGAATTTCAGCTGGGTGAGCGCCCTGTGAAGGCTTCATAACTTACTGAGGTGAGATCATTCTACTACTGATAATGTTGAAAAGGTTTAGGGTGAGAATTTGTCTGTTACAGATCTCTTTGTTTTGTATTCATTTTATCACATCTTCATCAGCTTACTGTTCTGATGATCCGTTTGTCCTTTCCCCTCCCTCCCCTGTCCAAGGGCTTTTTTTTTTTGTTAAAACAAACATTTCTGATTCGTGCTCAATGCGCTTTCCAAGGACTCTGAGAGACACTGGACCAAAGCAACAATGAGGCTGTAAGATCAACAGTGGTCCTGTAGGGGCCAAGCCACTCTGAAATCACTGTTTATTGGGGAACTAGTCCTTGCCATAGCTCAGTGAAACAAATGAGACTGTATACAGCTTTCTGCACTGTACTTCCATCCTTGTACAAGGCCAGTTAAAATGTGACGTGATTTAAAATGCTTTCCCATGAGATGCATTAAATATATCTATAGGTTCTGTCTAGGCTGGCAGCCAAATTCTGATTTGTACAATTTACTCATACAGACTTGCACTATTTCTTCAGAAAAATGTTTTCTGTTAAGTTATGTGTGGTACTAGCCTACAAAAATTAGTGATCAAATAGTAGCTACAACTATCTTCTGTTTTAGGGAAAAGAGACCGTTTCCTCTCTGTGGTTCACTCAATGCTAAGAGAGTCCAAAGACTGTGAGAGACGAATTAGTCTGAATTTGATGCTCTCATCAAGTGAGGTCTGTTTGCACTGAATGTTCTAATCATTTTAAATCATGAAAATAATCTACATGTTCGGGTTTATTTATTTTTTTTTTCCAGGCTGCAAAATCCCTTTGATTTAAACATCTAAGACTTCTGGATTTCCTTTTCCTCTGCTTCTTCAGGAAGCTATCCCAAAAGAGTTGTCAGATCAGCCAAATATGTAAAGTAGACTTGGATCACAACCTGATTTATGTCCTATATTTCATTTCAGAACATGTTTAGAGGGTGAAGGTATAGCACAGAATGATGGGAGTCCTTGAGTTACACTGTGCAATGTAGATCTAGAAAATATTTGTCTTTTTTTGGTAACACTTTAAAATATACATTAAAAAAAAAAAAGATAAAACTCACTATTGAATGAACACAGCTGAAGAGCACCAAACAAGCTTGTTTGTGAATATCATCTGAAATATTCCCGATGTTTAAATGCAGATATCATGATTTTGGGGTAAAGCATCTGTTTGTTAACCTTTGGCGTTCTCATTAGCTATCAGCACACCATTTGCTGTCTGACTCCAAAGCAACAGATACTTAAGAATAAATACCTGGGTGTTTTTCACCTGACAGTCCAGTTAATTTTGGTTGCATTCACTGCAGTTCAGGGAAGGTTTTTTTATAAGAGATGGGAATTCTAATGCATGCTTGAAAGAAATAATGAGCTGTTAACAGTCTTGGCCTTTTCCTAGGCTAGTTTCGGTACTGCCTTGTGATGAACTGATGGGTCCTCCCTGCTGCACAGGAACAACCATGAGGCAGGTGGTTACGACCTGGTGGAAAGGGATGGAGAGGAAATTGTAAGACGATAGAACCCATTGTGATCCTCTGTCTTTACCCATGGTATCTGCAAAACTGAGATCAACTTCACTGTTTTCTCTGTTTCCCTTTATAAAGAGCAACACTCCCCAAAAGAAACCCAATTCCATAACCCCAAGACCTTTCAACTTTTTATTTCAAACAAATCTAGTCCTCACAGTTTCAGTTTTGTACAGAAATAGCATCTCAACATTATCTACTAGTTTTGAAGATAAGATTAGTTTGGGGGATTTGTAATGAAACGCATTTGTGATTATGACTACAGTAGGCTACAATATAAAACATATTTCACTTATTGGAGTTTTGCATGAGACTTTCTGTGGAAATTTTGACAGTGTTCTAACAAAATAAGATATAAAATGCCCTATTAAGCCATGATATTTTAATTTTCACATGAGGAATAAAAATATTAACTATGTAAACAGTAGAATAATAAAATCCTAGGTAAGCACTTTTGATAAGATAAAAAAGGAAAATCAAGACTGGATCATGTATTTATTGGCAGAACAAGAAGAATAATTACTTTAATGAGATTTCTTTTAGAAATATGTTCTGTATAATGAAATATATGCATTGTATAATAGAAAAATATATTGCTACTTCCTATTCACGTTTTTCCTGATAATGAAATACCCATAATCCAGCAATAAGTATTTATGAAAGTAGTTATGCTTTTGACTATCTTAACTTCAAGATTTTTAGATGTCAGCAGTAATTGTATAGCATAGTCATTTATTTTTCTGTGTTAAAGAATACACAGTGGACTCTGAATGACACTAATAATATGAAAGCTAGTTCAAGCTTTCAAAATATTTCAAAATATTAAAAAACTGAGTACTTACAGCTTTTAAAAATAGAAAATCAGGAACACTGGGGTTTCTTATTGAAAGTAGATGTTCTAATACATACAGCGATGTTCCTAGATAATTATGTAATTTAAAATGTAGTTCAGAATCTGAACTAACTTGCCCTCTCTAATCCATGATTCAAAGGATGTTGGATGTTAAAAGAATTTTGTTAGCTGAAGCAGTGTCATACTGATTGAGCATAACAGTCCTGGGGGAAATTTCTCAGATGTTTAATGGAAACAGGAGCTCCCAAGGGCACAGGAAGTTCCCATTCTGCCCCACTGGTAGTGGAGATCTCAGTGAGGTCTTTTTGAACATCCAGGCAAAAATTCACCACGCATTTTCTGCAGGTCTCTGAAAAGGGAGAGGACTAACTGAAAAAATCCTGATTGCTCATACTTTGATTTCCACTCAGGGATTTACAAGTAGCAACAGTGCAGAACTGCTATGCCACGGTGTGGAGTGAAGGATTTGGCAGAGATCCACCCCTGCCTCTTCTCACCAAGCCCCTATGCAAATTCAGGCCTAACCACATGGGGAAGCCCCAGTGAACATCTTGGGCAGTGAGCATGGCTCGTATTTCCCATATTTCCTTATTTGTCTCTCTGTTGCTTGCTCTCCTAAAGATATGATTTCCGTGCTGAAATGATGCTTCAAAAGTTCAGTCACATTGTGCTTTCCTGAGGACATCTGCCTTCGTCTGCAGCTGGTGCTGGAGCTTTCCCTTCCAGCATATCATGGACAGTACCCAGTTCTTTGGTGGCTCGTGGCTCTGTCAGCCTTCCTCCTTCCTTTTGCCATATTGAACTCTGTGCTTTGTAATAATTACTTTGCCACTTCATGAGGAAAAGCTGAGGTACTATAGTAGCAGAGCCTCCAGCAGTCTTCACTCAGGAGAGCAGGGGTGATGGGGAGAGCCCAGCAGACTGGCACATTTCTGCAGAATGAGGGAGGTGTGCTGACAGACACTTCCTCTCCTACCTCTGAGGGGATTCAGATCAGTGCTGCACAGCATCATGCAGAATATTAGGACTGATAAGCACATGGCTGGAGTTCTATTAGCCTTGGCAAAAGCAATTTTTGTTTTATTTATTTTTAGCTTCATAAAAGGTGCTCTATTGACTTATCTCAGTGCAATTTAATAAAATGCACAGAGATCTCTCTCTTCTCAAATGCACAAAACAGAGATGATTGGAACAGAGATCCTCAGCAAGTCCCTTGCCATGCCTTACTGGTGACATCCCAGAAGTGGCTGAGGCCTGACTGCCACCTCATGCTCTGAGGCCTCTTGCTGCAGAGAGCTCTGCTGCCATTAAAATTCAAGGGTGGTGAGCACCAGCACTTCACCTGACCCCAGTTGCCATGGAAAATCATGGGCTAAGAGGTGGGATCCCAGGCATCCAGGCCCTAAGCGATATTTGCCTTTGTCATGAGCAAGGACAGCACTGCATCCTAGAGAAAAGAGGAAGCCAATGTGTTTGGTGAAAAATTGACTTCATATGTGCAGCTGGATGGTAGCAGTTACCAGCAGGGCAGTGCCATTACCACTGAGGTCACTGGAAGACAAAGGCAGCCCTTGGGAAATTGCATACTGAGGGGGGCTCGGGATGTAAGCTGCTGTGTCTGTCTGGTGACAATTTAAGCAGTGGGCCTCCTGCTCCCAGCTCCTTCAGCCAGTAAAATCTAAGAGCCTCATTTAAAGCAAGAGACTTGATGCTCATTGCCTAAAGGGTGATTCACAGAATGCTGATTTTCAGGGATGCTGGGCAGCCACAGCCACCACTGGCTTGCACAGGGCAGTAGCTGCTGAAGAGCAGCAGGAGCGCATCAGCCTTGAAACCCAGCCGCCTCCTTACCGCACCAGGCTTGGGTGTTGATGCTTCATTTAGGGAACAGGAGTTAAATCAATATGGCCTTTAACCTTGAACTCTGTGTTTCAGTTTTGCCTTCCGTGAAGCAGTAATAACACTCGCCTACAGTATTTCAAAGATAATGGGAAGAGCTCTGAAACGCACCGTGAGCTGCATCATTACATACCTGCACATTCCTATTGTGTTTGTACAACCGACAATACAACATGCCATCCCTGGATGCTGTACATTCCTATCCTACTGATTTCTTTCTTTTTTTCTTGGACAAGTGATGCATTAACAATATGTACTTATATTAAAACGCCCTTGAGAAATAAAATTGCATGTGAAACTCATTTTTTATTTTCCAGTAAACTTCATAATGCTTTTTCAGGTTCCACCATTTGGGTGGATTTCTAGTTTATCTCACGTGTGAGAAATGACCTTATAACCTACATGTGACAGTTGTTTGGGTTTTATTAAGTGCCCTGCTCACAGGTAGTGTTGGGGCATTACTCACAGATATTTGTGTGCTGCACCAGAAAGCCAAAGAAAATTATTATTATTCTATATTTAACTATGGTGCCTTCCTGGTACCTTGCACCAGGATAGATTTGCTTTTAAATTGGAAAAAGAAAATTGCTGTCTTTTATTCTGTAGTAGGCTCCAGTGCTCTGTGCTTTGGAATGGGCACCTTTCATTTCTGAAAACAGCTTTCTAGCCCTGTAAGTGGCCTCTGTTCAAAAATGTATTGCTATGTAGATACTGCCACCAGTATGAGGAACAGGAAGGTAAACTGACTTCCACACAGGTTTCAAGGAAATCTGTCAGGAGAGGAGGAAACAGGCAGATGATGTCAGCCCTCTGAAGGATTCCTCTGCTGGGAATCACTGAGAGAACTAAACCTAGATGAGTTTACAAATAAGGTTAATTTTAAAATTATTCTGAAGGATTGCCATTACTGTTATTATAAGAGAGATTTTAACATAGCTTTTCTACTTTTTCAAATGCCAACAATAATGACACCATCCAGAATACTCATTATAGTGCCCTGGGGCTGTGCACCCACCTCACCTGCTTTATCGCTGACTCTCTCTGCTGGTTTTAATTCAGTGCTAGGTACAGCATGAGTGTCCTTGCACAGGACACAAGCCATTACACACACAGTGCTTCTCTGGAAGAAACTGGGAGCCTGTACATGAAAATGCCCCTTTGGTCAAATAGCATCCACAGAAATGAAACTGCCAGGCGTCTCATAAGCACCGCTGATATAAGACTATTGGAAAGGATAATGCTCTCAGTCACAAAAGGGAGCTTTGGCTGAAGACAAAATGAAGCAAACAATTAGTATTCCTGGCATAAAGGAGTAAAACAACAAACAGTGCAATAGATGCTCCGTATTATTAAAAGGTATTGTGATAAGGTTTCTTCTGCAAACACAAATAAGAGTATTATGCAGAGTGAGGTTCCCATCCAATTTATTTTTCATGCTTCTTATTGACAAATAGCTAATGAGAATTGTTCACATTTCCTCTGTATCTTATCAAGCATTGCTAATAAAAATCCCCACTGTTCTCCATGTGGGTTGCATAATTTCATAAAATTTTCAGTAGCCTATGACTTACTAAATAAAGTCGTCATTCAAGCCTCATTTCCCACCTGACTGCAAATAATCAAAATGGACACTGAATTAATGCTGAATACTGTCTGTGTTTGATGAAGTGTCTGCAAGATCTCTGTTCTGTCACCTTCAATGCACTCTGCTTGAGGGACTTACCCGACTTCTTATTGCTTATGAGAAAAAGAGGAGATATCACAAAGCTGTCCCTGGCCTCATCTAATTTATTCTTTTGAAATTTTTTTTAGGAGTGAGGAGAAATTAAAAAAAAAAAAATAATAGGATATTCATTACTAAATTACAGGAATTCAAGTCAGAGTTACCTGCAAAAACAGAAGAATAACTATTTTGTTTTATTTGTTCTGTGTTTGAAATAGCATAACTGAAGCATTAATCAATAACATAAGTAGGTGTTACAGACTCAGAAAAAAAAACAAAAAAAAAACCTGATCCTAAAACACCAGGGTCTTTTCATGAGATCTAGGAGTCCAGAAAGAAGTAGTAACAGCAATACAGTATTTACAAATTCATCAGTTTGTAGCTACATTTCCATTTTGCATTTGTTAGAGATCTGCATGAAACAGTGAGAGAACTGTAAACTTGTATTCCATTCCTTAAACTTTTCTTTGTAAATGATACGTGCAGTCATATAAGGTCCTCTTTTCCATGAAATAGAGGAACTTGGCTGCATCTCCTACAGCAAGGTAAAAGCATACGGCTGGGTAGATGGGAAAATTTGTGCAGCAGAGTAATAATTTAAATCAGACTTCACATTTTCTCTGTGTGGGTCCAAGAACTGGAATGTTATGTAAGGAAAGTATAACACTTCTTTTACTTGGATTTAGTAGGACAAGGCTGGCACAGGTACCTGTGTGCAGAGAAGGCGCAGAAGAGCCCAGAGGCATTTCCCTGATGCCCACCTGCACCTCAAAGAAGGTCAGGGTAATACTCACTATTTCCTCTTCATGCCTCGTTATCCAAGTCTCCACACAGAGCTTTAGAACACGGGTAAGACTCACCTGCACGTTCCTGCACCTCCAAACATCAAATGCCATGTGTCATTTCTAGGCTATTTTTAGACCATTTTTGCACTATTTAATCACATGCACATATTTTCTTACAGTCTTTTCCTTTCAGCCTTGCAGCTTTCCTGAATAGCATCTGCCTTGTCTGTACAAGTGAATTCTTTGTCTCTTGTCTACTTCCTAGTTACTTAATAGTCAGCTCCAGTAAGCTGACTGTTACTAAGTCTCAAAACCAACCCAAACACAAAAAGAGACTATTAACATTCAAGAACAAATTAAATGCAGGAAGGCAGGATGCTCCGCAGTTTTTCAGTAAAATGAGCTGTCATCAGGGGGATGGCTATAAAGCATAGCACTATTTTTAAGCCGTTGCATCCTGAAATGTCTATGCACTATTGATGATATTTATTTATTTGATGGTTAGCAATGCATGAACATCTAATGAAAACCCTTCTAGCTTATAGCGCCTGGATCTTGAGCTTGGAGGAGTTATAACTTGAGCTATCAGGTTGCATTCTAGAGTGTAGGCAATCTTAGCTAATAATGCAAATATTTGATGACACAGGACTTCTTGATGGATAATGCACACAAGGGAGTTTGTTAACCATACAAGTTTTGTCTCAAGCTGTGTAAGTGCCTTGCAGAAGGTATTAGTTTTATGTGTTGACACACTGGGACTTTCCTAGTTTGCACACTATGCTCAGAAGCATAGTTTCTACACACGTTCGTTGCATTAAACGTACAACTTCCTACTTACATTTGTGAAACCATCTTCATAAGAGACGTTTGGTCATGTTTATTCAGACTAAGTTCAGAACTACACACTGCTTGCTTCTTTTTTTTTTCCTTTGCAGAATTTATCTGTGTTCAACATACTACAACACTGATCAATCCTGTGGCACGAGTGGAAGTAAATTATTAGCTTGCTCACCGTACAGAGGGTGAGGAACTGAATTTCATGACTGGTGAGGAAGATCTGCCAAGCTGTGGGTTTGCATGTGTGCTTGTAGTTTGAAATGGTGCCAGCTAAGTGCATCTTATGCACATCTTCTAAAAGAAGCTTTTTGCTAAATCTAAAGAAGCATTGGATAACATGGGTCTATTGAGCTTGGTCTTTACGAAGCAATATGGTTAACTGAACTGGAAAAAATAATTAAGTACTCCACCTAACCTCTTAATAAAATAAGCCAGGGAGAACTTGAATTTCTCCTGATCCATATCATGCTATTGCTTTAAACTGGTGAAGTAGTGCTTGTTGATTCCTTCTATTCCAACTACCCATATAAGAATCATCAACATGTAACAAGGTTCCTTACTGTGATTTGTACTTCCTTCTGGAGATGACTGATCTCAGAATACAGACAATATCTACGAGTGATTTTTCATGCAGTCTCTGGGGTGAAACTTGATCTGCCTTTGATGTGGTTCTCACAAAAGAGAGAATTAGTATGCAGCAAAGCGCAGGCACACAGAGAGCTGGACACTGTTCAGATTCAGTGTTTCTCTGTTTCTAATTTATTAATCCAGTACAGATGCACCTGTTTATTTTCAGCAAAGTTCTATCTTCTCCACAGTATTCCACTTGGGCTGCCAGAGGAAAAAAGAGAATAGCTGGGTTACTGAAGTGTACATAGAACCTGTTTTCTGGGGAAAGTTTAGGATCTAAGGCAATCATAACCTTGCTGAAATGGACATGTATCTCTGCACTCCATAGCAGTGAAGATATAAGAACATTGCATTTTATGCTAATGATAATGTTTAGACAGAAAAATCTAAACTTTTGTATTGAGGCAATGAACAAGGAGTCACAACTGCTCTTAAAAGAGCACTCTCAGTGGTATTTGAAAAGTCATAACAGTCAAGTGAAGCCCCTGGAGGCTGGATAAAAAGCAATGCCACATCCATTTTATAAAAGGGTAGAAAGGACAACGTAGGGAAGTTCCAAACTGTTAGCCTCACTTCTGTGACAGGGAAGATCATGGAACATATCTTCCTGGATGCTATGCTAAGGCACACAGAGAGAAAGGTGATATAGGATAACCAGTACAGCTTCACCAAGGGCAGGTCCTGCCTGACCAACCTTGATGCTTTTAACAATAGTGTAAATGCATCAGCAGACAAGGGAAGATATCACCTGTCTGAATTTCAGTAAGGTCTTTGACACAGTCCCCCATAACATCCTTCTCTCCAAATTGGAAAGAAATGGATTTGATGGGTGGACTGATTGATGGATGAGGAAGTGGTTGCAAGATCATACTCAGAGTGGTGGTCAATGGCTCAACGTCTGAAAGGAGATTCAGCGACAAATAGTGTCTCTCAGGCATTTCTACTGGGACTAATACTCCAATATTTTCACCACAGATACTGACAGTGGGATTGAGTGTACCCTCAGCAGGTATGCAGGTAATACCAAGCTGTGGAGCATGGACAACATGCCTAAGAAACAAGATGCCATTCAGAGATCCTAATAGGCTCAAGCAGTAGGCCTAGGAGAACCTCATGAGATTTAACAAACCCAAGTGCAAGGTCTTGAATCAGAGACACAGCAACACCCACAATCAATACAACACAGAAGTTGTAAGGATGGAGCACAGCTTTGGAAATCAGAGGGTACTGGTTGATGGCAAGCTTGACATGAGCCTGCAACATATCCTCACAGCCCAGAAAGCCAACGGCATCCCGGGCTGCATCAAGAGAAGCATTGTCAGCAGGTTGAGGGAGGTGATCCTGCCCCTCTGCTCTGTGCTGGTGAGACCTCTCCTGGAGTACTGCATCTAGATGGGGAGTCTTCTGTACAGGAAAGACATGGACTTGTTGGAGCACATTCAGAGGAGGGTCACAAAAATGATGCAAGGGATGAAAGAACTCCTCTATAAGGACAGGATGAGAGAGCTGGGGCTATTCCACATGGAAAACAGAAGGCTTCAAGGTGACCTGATGGCAGCCTTTCAGAATCTAACAGGAGACTATAAGAAAGGACAGAATCTTCAGCAGGGTCTGTTATAATAGACCAAGGGGAAATGGTATCAAACTAAGAGAGAGAAGATTTAGATTAGAGAGTAGATTTAGGTTTTTTTTTACAATAAGGATGGTAAGGCACTGGAACAAGGTTGCCCAGAGAGGTGGCGGATGCCTCATCCCTGGAGGCTCTGAGCAACCTGATCTAGCTGTAGGTGTCTGTTAATTTCAAGGGAACTGGAGTGGATGAGCCTTAGAAAGGTTCCTTACAACTTAAATGTTTCTATGACAAGACATTAGTTCTTTGTGCCTCTTCCCTGGTTTCCCTGGGTAACCTCAGACAAGTTGTAGAGACCATGGTATTCAACTCTGGGCTCACAAAAGATCTCCACAAACCACCACCAGCTCCACTTTCTACCTACTTTACACTGGTTCTTTAGCATCCTACATACACAGCCAAGTACTCTCCAGCCTTGCTGATTTTGTACAGATAGGCTAGCACATGCTCCCTAACCCATCACCCATACACATCCTACTGGGGAAAAAGAATTAAAAGACCGCTTCTGTCAAGAATCAGTATGACAGCTTACTACAATTGTAGATTTTTTTTTTTCTTCTTTTTGTGCAGTTACTAATCATCAGATCAGAGAGCTCTCCTTTATATCTATCACTGTGAGCTCACTGGAAAGCAACAAGCCAAAACCAAACTCTTTGGAGATTATGTTTTAATGACCTTCCTTCCCTGCAGCGTGACTGAAATTCAGCTGAAATTGCCAGCTTCCCTAGTTTCAAATATGAATAACAAGGTTTGGCACTGCTTATCCTCCCTACACAATCAGAAAATATTTTTTTGCCTTTAAGTGTTACTTGGCTTTTGTGAGGAGGCTTTCAATATCTGTCTGGGGATGGGCTGCATCCCCAGATGCTGTGTCTGGGGAACATGTGAGGAAAGCAAATCAGAGATGTTAAGTCTTTCAAGAGATTTCATTCAGTAACATTTCTTCCAGTGTTTCCTATAGCAGCAAGAGCTCCTCTGTGCCGGCCAAAGCTGTGAGCAGCAGAGGCAATCCCACAGCCACCTTCCCTGGAAGGAAGAACAGGTGCTGGGCCCATAGCCACCACCACAAGTTAACTCCTTTCACCTTCTCAAGGATAGTGAGCAGCATCCACCTTCTGTACCAAGAAACCTTCTTGGGGGCGTCTCAAGCAGTGAACAAAGCAAGACAACAGTGCAGAATACATTCTTTATGCCTTGCCATTTGTCAAACATTGCTCACGCTAATGAAATCGCAATTCACTCTGAGTAGGGATAGGATCAGTAAGTAAACTTACTGTAAAAATCAGTTTAAATATTTAGTTACTTTGGTTGTTGAAATAAGAACTCTGAACAATTAGGGAGCCTACGTCATAATCTTGTGGGGGAAAATACTTAGTCTCCAGCATACATGGGTGTTCTGGGCTGCTGTGAAATAAATACAACTTTGCTCTAACATTGTAACTAAGCAGTTTCTGAAAAATAACAGAATAAAACATATTAAAAACTCCTTACCCCAGGCTATTATAATGAAGAAAAAGTGTTCAAAACGTGGACTAATGAAGTACAAAGTAATGAATATTTAATTTGTATAATTTACCGAAATGCAGTTAGGAATCTGAGAGATACTCTTCATAAGCACAGTGTTCATTAGGCCTTTACTGTAGCTTGCATGCAATCGTTACTTTTTCTTTCCTCCCCATATTACTATATTACTGTGGTATTACAGAAAGGTGAATGAACATCTCATGAGAGTGTCTGGAAGGTTCAAGGAAAGAAAGGAAACGAGGAAGGCAGTGGTGTCTATTAAATTTAAATAAGCTACCTGTTTACAGTGAGAAAAGATAAAAGACTAAGCGCAGCAGAAGAGCAACTGAGAAAAGGAATAGAAAAGGTAATTGAGTTTTACCTTATGGGCTTCTTCACTTGGCAGAGTGAATATTATTGAATTAGTCCTATTACTATAAAGATTACACAAAAGCAGAACAGTGTGAAGGCTTGGTATGAAACTTTAACAATATCAATGGAGGTGAGATAAGCACTACCAAAACTGAGCACAGGAATGTATCAGATAAAGAATATCATTCTTTTTTTCCAGTAGAACTGTACTACAGTGTGATGTGAATTTTAATAGAAGCACACAGAAAAATGAAAATGCAAACACCAAAAAAGTCCATGCACAAAGAAAAGGATTTCATAGCCACAGTAAATATCAAGAGGTGAAATATTTGTATCAAAGGGAATATCTTCCATACCATACCTTTATTTAACAGGCATCCCTTGCCACATCCTCTCAGTCTCCGGCTTACTTACTTGAATCTGGTTTAAGATCACATTTACCTGAAATACGGATTTCACGTTGTTTCATAGGTTCAAAGTGAGAGTTAAGTGTCAGCAGATTTAAATTACTAAATGTGGATCTAAAATGGTGCTTTTGTTTGTCCACAGAAAATAGAACCAAAGTCTTGCGTTGTTTTACTCTTGCCCCACTCTTCTTCACACTCTCACCCAAATTTATAACTCCTTCTTATATACATTATGTACTCATTTACTGAAAGACATCCCCATAAAATGTCTAAATAATTTCTATAATCATAGCACAACACACACACACTACTTTACCGGAAGATAGCGAGGGTATCCTATAAAAATGATTAACTTAATATCAGGCTGCTTTTTCCACTCTGCATTTAAGCAGCAGCATGGGGCTGCTGGACAGCAGAAGCCAGCCCTGCACCAGGCATCCTAATTACCGTAAGAAGTACTGGTGCCTCAGGCTGGCAAGGAAGCCTAATCAGGTATTAAAAAGAACATGCTTTTGACAAATTATGCATTCTAGCAGTGTAAATATGCAGCATGCTGTGTTCCGCGTTTTGTCTCCCTCCTCCCTGAAAAGAAGAGCAGATTGCCCTTGCAACCAATCTCCCCAAGCAGCCTTAGCAGTTTCAGGTGTAGGAAGATGGGGACCATGCCCTTCTGTTTGTCCAGCTATTTGCAGGGAGAGAGCATGCAAATGGGAAGCCCAGAGAAAATAATAACAGAGGTTACAAAAAAAAAAAAAAAAAAAAAAAAAGAAATTAGAGGAGAGGTGCAAAATATTATCTAAAAATAATCAGTGATAACATGATAACATACAAATGTGCAATGCTCAGGTTGCAGCATAACTATGTTTCTTGTTATCTTCAAGTAATTAAAAAGAAAAAAAAAAAAAAAAGAGTAATTTGCATCCCTTTGTTGCTTGAAGAGACCAACAGCTATGCAGAGCTAAGGAAACTGAAGTCAGGCACATTACACCTATGCACCCTAAGACACAAAGGGACACTTGCTGTGATACCAAAAGCTGAAACAAGGTGAGTGCATCAGAGCTGAGTACAGGGATGAGTCAGTGACCATACTGCTCAGGAATGTATTTGCCAGATGCTGAAAGACCAGTTTAACATATTGCCTCCATTTATAACAGCCTCAGATTTCACACACCTGGATCAGGCACTATCCCCCTGTGAGACAGCACAGTTTTGCCCAGGTAGCAAGCTGCAATGAGCTGCCCGACAGAATTGACCATGTAATCGTTTAAGTTAGAAGGGGCACTTAAAGGCCCTTAATCTAACTCTCCTGCACTGAACAGGGACACCTACAGCACAACCAGGGTGCTCAGATCCCGCTACAGCCTGACCTTGAATGTTTCCAAGGTGCGCTTATTTTTCTAAGTGCCAAACAACACTCTCTATTTATAAATGACAGCATAATCCCACCAAATATTACCTTCCAGGGCATTTCATATGCCTCTTTGAAGAATTTTTGCAGAGACAAAGTCTGGAAGGTGACTTCCACCTGACTCTATGGACCAGGTTTCTCTGAGGTCGAGGTGTTCTGCCACTACCTGCAAAGTAGTAGTGCAATAGGAGGAGTCTCCTAGCTGCTCTTACAAGCTGCACCAAGCCCACCTCTAGCCCTCTGCTGGAATTGCTTTTTATAGTTCTTTTCTATCTTCTTTTCCTCCTTGTCCCTTCCTATCTCCCATTCTTCCCTCTACCTTCTTTCCTCTTGCAGTAACACCTGCTCACCTTTACACATTTGTCTCCAGTCTATCCCTTATAGTGAACTGGGAAGGGAATAACTCATATTGTCAGGTTAACAGCCCATGGCTGAAGTGGAGACCTATGATGATAATTCCTTCGTGCCCTTGGCAGCATCAACAATACAACATGCATAATTAATACAAAGTGGGAAAATAGGGATTAGAAGGTCCCCAAGCTTGCTTGAGGACCACATAAAATCAGTTCTCGCATGTGCTTAGGCTGTTAGAAGGGAAAAGATACAGCAAAAGAAGCCTATAAGGAGAAAGAGATTGCACGGGCAATTGCTCTGAATAGTTTTGAGCTGGACAAAGTAAGAAGAGGAGAATCATGGCCAGGTGTTCTGTTTATGAAGAAGCAAAATAGCTTCTGACAGGTTCTCGGCAATACCAGGTACAATGTTCACAAGTAAACCAACAGTCACATACAGAAAGAAGAATGGAACTTACCCAACTAATGAAGGAGCTCTCTATACAGCACTTCTTCTCAGGAAGCAGCCTCAGTCCAAGAAAAACTCTCCTTTCTGTTGCTGTCCCCAGGCTCCACCCTGGGTCCATCCCTTCTAGTGAGCACAGGTGCAAACAACTTGCCTGTGCTCCCTTGGCAGACACATCCTTTTACCAGGTGCTCAATCACCAGTTCAAGCCCTAATCTAACAGCTCCCCTACACCAGGCCAGCTAGTACTGGGGCAGGAACTGGCTTAGGTGTGCTTGACTTCAGTCAGCACTGAAATGCTTGTTAATAAAAATCAAATACCAACATTTGAGCTGAAGTTTGGTCAAGTGCCAATAGGCACTTCTATGTACCCTTCTAGGGTATCATTCTATGATTCCTCTACAGAAATAATAGTTGAGTGCTGGTAGTCAAAACAGTAGAGGAACAATTTGGAGGAAAACATGGTGAAAAATGATAATTTTTATGCCTGCTACAGAGGGGGTAGCTATTATTCAACCATCAACCCTTATGGCTCTTCGAGGATTGCCATAGTCTTCTGATCCTCACACTCAGTGGGGCTGGCAACATGTAGCTCTCCAGTAAAGCAGGATTCTTATGAGAAATACTTCCCTACAGTAGCTCCAAATACACACTCAGTGAGACTGGAGAATAGATTGTTTGTATTGACTCCTTAGCAACCACTAAGGTAGAAAAGCCCTTGATTTCCTTGCCTTCCCCCTCCTGTGGAAAGTGGGTAGTAGCCCCATAAGAAAAGTAGAATGAGAGTTCAGCCTTGAGGTGAGCCTGATTCAGATGGGAAGAGTAAAGGTAATTTGTTATTCTCATCAATATGACTCTGGAGAAACCTTCTATAAATATTAGAAATTTCATCAGTTTATTTTTTATATGTAAGCATATTCCTTCTCCTTTCTGAACATAAATGAACTGGTTTAATCCTACCCTTTTTCATTTAGTAGAATTATTATTCCTATTGCATATCCCCTGCTGTTTCATATCACTACTGAGTATTTATTGAGAACTGGTAAAATTCACAGATTTTGCTTGCTTGCCAGGTACAGAAAAATACAGGCACATAACAAACTTTTGTGCTTACTCAACAGGGAATGCTATGGCTGTAGGAGACTATCACATTATACAAAAAATGTAGTAAAATTGTTGAAATTAAGCACAAATTTTCATATCTTATGACCCAATCTTGTAAACAGCTGATGCTGTAATTTTCAAAAAGAAAGTGGAGTGATAAGCATGGAGATGATGACGGTTTCTCTTGCAGAATATCACATAATAGGAAAGACCCAAGACCAGAAAGCACCACTATTCAGGCTTCTCTGAGAAAATTCTAATAAGCTTCATGTGGAAATGCAGACTTTGCATAGCAAATTTAAATACCTATTCAATAGAAGTCTCTAACCTGTCTCCTCATGCCACTTCTCTCCCTTTTTTCTTTTTATTTTCTCATGATTCCTCCAAAATATTTCCATTGCCCCTGGAGCCTATTTGCTAAAAATCTCCAAAAAAGATTAAAAAAGATATATATATCTCCAAAAGAAAAGATGGAGATACCAGGTTCTCAAAGGTCCCTGTACATTTAATTCTCTTTGAAAGATTTTGGCTCATGCTAGCTCATTTCAAAAGTGTAATTTCAAAATATATGTTGTAAAACTGCTCAGAAAAGAAACAATATTCATCGTGCATGGAGATTTCTCAACTTATACTACTGCTAAATACTTCTTACAAACTAGGAAATTCTTTCAAAAATTTTGTTTCAATTCTATGACAACATCTCAATTATAATAAAGAACTATCTATATAACGATTTTAATTTATCAGGATGGCTCCAAAAATAATACCTCCTATTTTATTGTTGATCCATGATATTAGAGTAAGATGGCAGTGGTTTGGAAGTAGAGGTTGGTCCTCAATACCAATATTCCATAATGTTTTCTTGCCATGTGACAGACAGCAGCAGAGGGGCAGTCTGACCAATTGGCATAATATGGGAGTGCAGATGGAACAAAGATGTGTCATTGAATTCCTCTATGTGGAAATGAAGAGCGGCTTGATCAGTTTATCAGTGCGAATCGGCTAATTGACCATGTTGAAAAATAATGAGAACATAAATGAGAATTTGCTCTACCAAATAGTATTACTATGCCCCTTCTATCTTTTGTAGTTTCCAAGGAAATAAATAGAAGGCATTAGTTTTGGAGTAACCTACAGATAAAGAAATCCTATTTTGCTTTTCTGAAATATTTGACGACGTGTACAAGTTATCGAAGCTGTGAAAAATGTGCATAGATATCTTCCATTCTAGAAGTAATTAGGCATGTTTTATTCAAATGTTAGTAACAGACGTCAGCCAAAAGTTGTAAATTACTCGTTCAGCTCTGCTTGGTGCTGAGACTGCACTTTCAGGCCTAGTCTCTCGCTCCAGAAAGACTGTCTTTGTTTCCCAGAAAAAGTTAAACTTTCACGCCAGGAAAGATATTGCCCGCATAGATTGCTTGAAGGATTTCTCATTGCTTCCAAAAATGCTGAGCTATGCTGTGTGCACTGCGAGCATTTTCTGACGATAAACATACCAGGTTTCTTATTCTACCTGTTTCCTGTTGCAAAAGTGAACACAATGTATTTCATGATGTTCCATCATTAAACAATATTCTTCTAGCTCAGAAAAAGCCTCGAATATCACAGAAATAAAAAGGCAGAGCAAAACTCTCGAATAATATTTATGTCTGCATGCTTTATTCCTGAACATATGCACAGGAATTTTGTGCCTCAAAGAGCCATTTTGCATCCATAATAGAGGATTATTTAAAGACTCTTGCATAAACTCTTGGCTTGTTTGTTTGTGTGTGTGTCTGTGTATGGGCATACATTTAAATATGCGTATGTTTATACATATATATATATATATATGTAAATACATATTTTTCTCCCCAGCCCCACTATTCTCTTTTTTTTTTTTTCTTTTTTTTTTTTTTTCTGATGCCATAAGGAGCTAGAAGGCTATGCTTAAATCCAGCCATCACAAACAACATGATATGAAAAAGCCAATCAGTCACAAAAAAGGAGGAGACTTTATGCACACACAAAGGGGATCTAGCAAATTGCAGCCTTCATTATCTCAATCAGTGATATACAGAAGGCAGTGGTACCCGTGGGCTGACATTTGTGGAGATAGATTCAGGATGTTTAATAACATGGGACCACTGTGAAAAAATCTCTTGATCAGCCGTAAGGAGAAATGTTAAATAGCTGCACGCTAACAGCTTGGGAAGACTATGGAGATCTGCAGCACTCACAGAATGTGGGAAGATTCACAAGGTGGGAGAGGGACGATGTCCACTAAAAATTATTGAGTTTAATGCAGCTTGTAGTACAGCAGCTTAAATGCATCCTAAGTTAAAGCATTGTGCATACCTTCAGTATTTATTGCTTTGGATATAAGTTTTAGATACACTGTAAGTAGGATAAATGTGAAGGCCTAAGAAAGCAATTCTGCAAAGATCACACAACAACGAATCTTGTGGAGGAAAATATAGAGGGAGATATGACTCACCACCTGCACAGATTATAAGCAAATCTATAATAGACATACAGACATCAGTCCATTATTTTCTGGAAAGGGAGAGCCTGAACATGCATGGACTTCTCTATTACAGACCAAATTTATGTTTCTGGCTTAACCTGATCACAGCATGGATGATCTGAGTTGGAGCTGTGGATGAAATACTAGTTTGTGAGGCTCTGGAAGTCATGTGAGGAGCTGTGCCCATCTTACTCTTCACCTCATTGAATAGTCATGGTCATAGGTGAGCGTAAGCAAAGAAGATCAGTCATAGAAAATACATCTGGGTGGGATACCTAATTCATGCATGGATTTTTCTTCTAAGCGGAATGAATCTTAGAAGGAGGAACAGTGAGAGGTGTTTCTGTGCAACTATGGAAGTGGAAACTTCTATATGTAGGAACTTGAAAGGAAGGATTTTGGATTCAATATATTCTTGGGATCCGAGGAAGAGACCCAGAGGAGACACAACAGGAAGTCTTGACATTAACATTTTGACTGCCCTGGAAGAAGAGACATCAGTGAGACTAACAACTTCTCCCAGAGGAGAGAGAAAGGGATGTCACTGATGATGATGGAGGTAAGAGAAACAGAGCTTGCAGTACAGCCTTGGAAACTCAGTTCTGGAGATACTGAGGCTTGATTTGGGCATTATGATTGCAGCCAATCCAAGGTGAAACATCAAAGACAAGAAGATATGAGCCCAAGGCAGCGTCAGTGGCAGCAGAGCTAGAAGCAAATTTGAGAATTGTTAACAATCATTAACATCCATTCAAATGGATGAAGCCACTTTGCAGTAAGAAACAGACTAAAGAGACAGTGACCAGAAACATTTTAATTAATCTCTGAATGTCTTCACTTTCCTTATATCAACATCTCACTTACAAATGTACATTTATTAAAATGAATGCGATCATGGATAGTATAAAACAATTTAGTGACTGCAAGTCTTTACATAGGAGATACAGACTGATTGCTGGAATTACATTCATTCTAGGCCATCCTCAGTACACAATTGTAGACAGCTGACTGCAAACTTTCATAGAGGCATCTGTCTAAAAACCATGTGGAAACACATTTGGTCCTATCCAAATCTTGTCACTAGAATAACTGATGTGCTGATTTTCTCAGGACTAACTCTCAAAGCACTGACATCTTACTATGCTTATTATTTCAGCCAGGCATTTAATAGTAAACAATTCACTATATGATCTCTGGTGAATATCAAAGTCACATTTGTAACTAAATGAAACTAACTAAATAAAACTGCCAAAAGTTAAAAAAAAGGCAATGTGTAAAACAAACCTTTGCCTTTGAACCTAACAAGTTTCAAAACACCTCCTGTCCCAAGAAGAGCAAAGCAGGAAAGCAAAGCAAACAAGGAACCTGGAGAGACATGAGAAAATGGAAGCAGAGCAAACGAGAGATCACAAACCTGGGGAAACAAGTAATATGCAAATAGCAGTAATCAACAAGGATAACAGGGAAAACATGATCAAAGCTAGAATCTTCTGATATGAGTGACTCCTATGGCATGCTAGAAGTGCATTAGCACCCTGTAACCACAATAAAGAGCCCAACAAAGTAATTCGTATCAAAGAGTAGCACACAGAAAGAAAGAATACATAATAAAGTAACACATGGAAAGCAGGTTCCACCTCCTGCCTACAGTTAACTCAAGAAAGTGAAAAACATTCTCACTGAGATGCATGGCATTAAAGTAAAAATTATAGAGGTGAAAAAAAAAACCACAAAAAAACCCCCAGAAAACAAAACAGCAGCCAAGATTTTGCATAAAAGAGCTGAAAACATCTGAAGAACTGGAAATATGATGAAGCATAGCAAGCCTCCCATGAGCTGTTGAACTAATCAAGCCAGGTTTCCTAGGGATTCTTTATATTCCTTATCTTTCCCAGTAATAAATCTAGTCCCTCAGATTATTACAAATCCAAGTGCCAACATCTGTTACATTCACTTTGCTGTATTTCAAGTCCCACCCACACTGCAGTTGCTTGGTATTTTTATTGTCCTTCCTCTTCTCTTACACAGTACAGTAACAACACCCTGATAATGAGCTCCCACATTTACCCAGCTAACTTCCATGTCACTTGCACCCTTCAGTGATGCCCCCCAGTAAGTACCACATTCCTGGCATCCCCACTCAAAAAAGTCCTCCTTAGTTTCGCATCCCCTCTGCTTCACAGAGTCACAGAATAGCTGAGACCAGAAGGACTTCTGGATGTCTCAGGTTCAATTCCCCTGCTCATGCAGGTTGCTCAGGGCCACATCAAAACCTCATATGAATTTTGAAAATCTCCAGGGTTGGAGACCTCACAGCCACTCTGGAAGACACATGCCAGTGTTTGACTGCTGTCATAGTGAAAAATTTTCTTGTTTTTAAGCGGAATTAGCCATTCAGTATCTAGCTTCATCTGTGACTGTATTATGTCCCTGAGTGCTGAACATAGTGCGGCTTCAGTTCAGAATACTTCTAACCTCAAATCTATGTCTTGCACTTGCAGGCAGACTCTAAGATCTCCCATGTCTTCTACTAAATGTGATTTCCTGATAGCTAGACAGAGACTGGAAAGCACCATGCCCTGGTCTAAACTGTGGCTGGCCTTGTGCACGGATAGCTTGCAGCTTTTTGTCTCCTAGTAGACCAACTAAAACCATGTAAGGGTGAAATTTTACTGGCTCCCCTCAGTGGTTGGCTCAATGAGGTCCTTTCCTTTCACAGCCATCAACTTGAACCCCCCAGATACATAATTGTCCCTTGATTTGGCTTAAAACTAGCAGTGGGTTCAAAAGATTTCGGCAGGAGTTCTCAAAGAAGGCTGAAGCAAGGAGGATTTATCCATTCGTACTGACAATATTTTTAAATAAGACTCTAAAACTTCTTTTTAAAGTCAGGTGGGAGGAATTAGTCTAACATGTAATGTGTCTGAATATAGGCTGCGCTGAGAGTAAAGAGAATAAAGAGAAGAGGTTGGAGCTGGTCTGGTGACACAAATGGACATTTCATGCATTTACTAAAGATACTATCAGCATCTCTCTTGATACAGAAAATATTTCAGAACCAACAATAAGATAATCTAAAAAAAAAAAAAAAAAAAAAAAAAAGCTGCATCCTTCAAAAATCTTCAACTTTGCAATGTATTCCATACAGAATACAGGTGCTACAATCCCTATGAGTTGTACTTTCAGGGAGCAACATAAAATTTGAACAAGAAAAACAAAGGTGTGATGCCAGATCAGGAATACTTAATAAATCAGTGAATAGCGCAGAGCACCTCCAGAGCTCATAGACCACTTTATTTTTCCAAAGAATATTCAGAACAAGATACATATAAAAATAGTTCATAACCAACCAAAGAGAAACAAAACAAAACAAAACAGATTATCTGGAGAAAAGAGTAAAACTGTTCTAAAATAACATTGGAATCTATGAATGCAATTAACTAATTTAATAGTTCTGAAAAATATTGCAGAAACCAGCTTCCAGCTGAGACAAGCTTAGTAAAGCTCCTACTGGCTGAGTACTTTGGCTCACCTGGTTGAAATGCCACGATGGTCTCAGCTGGAGGCTCAGCTGTGCTAATGTGCAGAACGCGCATTGGAAGTCCAGATTCCAGTCCAGGGACTTTGCTAACTACCCACATCAGCTCTTGTGGCTGACCACCAGTTGGCAAGCACACCAGAAATTCTGGGTTTGTGTTATGCTAAGAAGCATGTTAACAATGGAAGAAAATGAAATGCCTGAAAATAAAGGTAACTATTTATTTCCAAGCAAGTATAGGGGTTTCTGCATGTCTTGTAATATGCATCAAATGCTGATGTGCAGTGACTTGTTTTAAGGAAAAAGTAAATTAAATCATACGTTATACATACTACATATACACGTATATATACAAAGTCTTTAACTAAAATACTCAAATGCAGGAAAAGCTATTGATATATACATGTTTTGGAATCCTACCTCTGAGAAAGCTATACACTGAAGATACAGCTTGTTTGAGCATTCTGAAGCTATTTTCAAAGCCATGTTTCATTACCCTGTGAGCCGGATATCTATCTTTGAGAAACATGTTTTGTATTTTGTTGTTGTTGTTGTTTATTTGTTTTTCAGTTTGTGGTTTCTGCAGGACTGAACACACGCTTTGCTGTATGGCCAGATGAAAATAGTTGCACAGCCGAGCCTCCCTCTACTCCAACATTTGTTGTTTCAAGTACAATCATTTTGTCAAAACATCTCCCAGACCAGAGCTGGAAACCTGAACAACTTAGAGAGCAAGGAGGGTCCCTCTGTGACATTATGTGCTTAACTGCCTTTTCACTTGGCTGGTAACGTGATGCTTTAGGCTTTTAAGTCAAACCTCAGTGGCTGGAAGTACAGCAATCTCCACTGCACTTGACACAGCATGGCAGAAGGGCCTCCAGTTCTGCCGCAGTCTTCAGAAAGGCTTTTGTTGTTGTGAAGGTTTCTGAATCTCCCTTTGAGAACCCCTTGAACACTTCTGGTCATGTCATGTACATAAAATAAAATAAATCCAATAACTCCAAATATTTTACGTACTTCTGTAGCCAGACAATACATATTAACTATAAAAATATAGAAAATGTAATAATAAACTAGAAAAAGACATTTTACAGGGAAAGTATAAAAAATGAAAACTATTTCCACTTCCAGCTTTACTGTTGTCACTATATCTTGGTATCTTAATCTTTTACTTGCTTTTATCAGCTTCTTATTTCACTATCACTTTATAACTATGCTTTCCATCTCATCTCCCCCAAATATTTCAAAGACACATCAGGAGAATTTGGATTAAGATCCTGTACAGCTGACTCTCTTCTCCCCTTGCGCTCATTAGAACTAGAATGATGAATGCCAGTGCCCCAGGCTGTAGTGGCATTTGGATTGCAGCTGATTTCAAACCTGAATATCAAGTTGAAGATTTTTAGGACTGTCTGGGGGCATCTATCTCAGTTCCAGCTTTCAGATTTTAGCTAAACACAGACCTTATGTATTCTTAGCACCAAGGTACCTCAGTAACTTCCTTGGAAAAAGGAAGAGCATTTTAAAGGACTTTTAAATTTCTTTCTTGGAGTGGTGGGGGGTGGAAGTGATAAGCCTTTGATATGGATGAAGCTTTTAGTCTGCAGTAATCAGTACTTAAACTGGATAAATATAATGCTTAAATCAGCCATCAGAAGCTCTATAGATTACAGAAGAAAGTTAATCAAGACCAGTCTCTCAGCATGAAAACTCAGATGGAATCTCTTTGAGAGAAATTAGTAACTTTTGCTGATAAACAGTTTTGATTTGTGTGCCAAAAGGAAATCATCATGTAGAGAAGAGGCAAAAAATCCTCAAGCAAAACAATTAAATACTGATCAATTGTGACATAATGACAGAACAATCTTCCAAAGCTTTGGAGATGCCTAACCTTTCTCTTCATGCAGTAAAGATAATGTGCAATTGCAGCGCTTAATTATTTTAAAAAATATTTTGTATTATTTATTGATGTAAAAAATGCTGTTCTAAATTGGTTTGCTGATAGTATTTTTTTATTTTCAAACCTCAAAGTAAATAACTTATGTATTCCCATTGTTGTGTGGTATTCACTTCAGGTAACATTTCAGTTACCTTACCCCACATCTTACACCTTTGGGCATGATTATCTAGCCTGGGTTAGAATGATATCACAGCCATAATTCAGTGTCCTTATTTCTGGGTAGACACCTAAGTTTTTCTTTCTACTCAGTAAGTCACTGTGCAAAGGATAAATGCTACCACCACTGCATTTTACCTTGCAATGGGATCCCTCTCTCCTGTGTAGGCACCAGTGTGAGTAGCTCACAGCTCCTTGTCCCAAGGATTCTCTGGTGCTCAACAGGAACATGCTTTGCAACTGCAAAAGGTGCTGGTAGACGGGTCTGGAGCTATAAAGGGTCTTAGAAATCATTATGCTGATTTCTATGAACTCCATCCCACCACCAAAGCATCCACCAAGCTTTGTGGTGCACCCCACAACTCACACAGCCTCTCTGGGAGCATGGTGCAGTTCTCTTCCTCCCTGGAAGCCAAGATTTCCTCCAGGGGAAGGCATGCCATAGGAGAGGCTGCACTCCTCTGTCCAGGCCTCCTCCCAGCTGCCAGTGGGGAGCTGCCCCAGCTGTGCAGGCAAGGAGCCAGCATCCTGGCACAGACCTTGCAGCTGATGAATAGAACCTGATCCACTCCTGGGGAAAAGCTTGTTTCTTTTCACTGATGGTTCAGTGATCTTTGGTTCCTATTCTAAAACCTGGAAGTCAGGTGGGATGAATTCAGACAACCTTTATCTGCACGCTGCCCTCCAGTGGGGCTGGTACAGAATAAAACCAGGTTTAACTCAGCCTGTGGGGTTAACAAAGCCTGATAAAAACCAACCAACCAAACATTTAAGAAACACAGAGAGATTTTACTTGAAATCAGGTGTTTTGCAGCCTTTTGACAGCTCAAGAACAGACCTTGTACTTAGCAAAACTTTACAGTGAACACTGCCTTCTTACTTAATAACACATAGTGTTATTTTGCACACATTGTTTTCCTTTGTTAATGTACACAGTTCCCCATATTTTAGTACAAATGTTTTTATTTGCTGCTACAAGATAAAAGTCAGCCATATCGTTAATAAAAATATTCTCTGTATGATGCAGATGTTTCCAAGAGTGCCCCAAAATGAATTTTAATGCACAGAACATTTGCATTTCTTCCCCCGCTAAAGAGGAACAGGAGTATAATCTCAGCCTTACTTTGATTTATGCTTTATGGATATGCACATAAAAGAACATAAATACTATTACTGCAATTTTGTATCAGATTTTATGCATATTTTTCTGTGGGCTTTTCCTCGTGCTTACCAGTTTCACATGCCTACTGCTTTCCTCGTGAAAAAAAAGAGCTTATTGATGTAGAATGTAACATCAAATACACCTGTGAACATGCACTCCTCTTTCCTGGATTTTAGGAAACAAAGAGAGATTCCCAAGCTTTTGCTATGCAACAAAGAAAAGGGATGAACACCTTTGGTTAATATATTTAAAGGTGCTGATAGATATGACAATGTGAGCTGTGTTCCTACTTCATTCATACATCAGAAAGAGGCTGAGGGGTGCTCAGAAACAGAAGGAAATGGAATTAGAGCTGCTTGGCAGGATATAACCAGAAAAGTCCTGAGCTTTGGGGTTGGTAATAACATTAGAGTTAATGTAACTAAACATATTGCTACTGTCTGCAATTGTGGAAAGGGTTCTGGGAAAAAAAGGAAGGGTTGTAGATGTTTTTTACATATGATGGTAGTTTATTTCCTAAGATTGCTGTTGGAGCAGAAACCATATTTCACATTAATATTGCTTAATATGTTATTCATTGCCCTGGGCTCCAGAAATGAGCAGTGAATTAGGTCATGGTGAATAAATACGTATCAGTGTCCATCAAGTGACATTTCTCATCTCTTTTCCCTCTTTCTTCTTTCCATGCAGTATCAAAACCCCATTCCTCCGTTTACCAGGCAGTACATGACAGAGCGAACCATTTCGGTGGCTGTAAATACAGAGTTCCCATTACAGACGTAGTTAACCTTAATACCATCACAAGGCTGATGTAAATCCCCCTCGTTTTGGTGAGGTATGCACTGCACTTGGACAAACGAGCACATTTCCACTGACCCTGATGAGGACACCTCCCAGTGCCATGGCTGAGGGGTGGCACTAGGTGCTGCACCCAGGTCCAGTGCCTTCCCCCACCTCCCACCGCACACCCCTCAACCAGGGCTGATAGTGAATGCTGGCTCACAAACAGCCTCTCAAGCTGCTCATCAGCAACCTGATAGCCACCTTATTTTTGTAAAAAATGATCCCATTTTCTTTTTTATCTCATGTCCTTCGCCTCAGACAGTTGTTGATATATTGCTATTTTGATGTACGTTGACATATGGCTCCTGAAGTACTAAATAAGTGATTCAGGCTGCTGCAAACGTTAATTTATGCCCTGCAGACACAACGTTAGCTCCTGCTGACTCCCAGGCTGTGTGCAGGTGACACTGCCTTGTGTGAGAGGCAGTTTCACAGCCCTCAGCACTGCTGGGTAATGGAGGCTGAGCAATCTACCTAATCAAATCCTGATCAGAGCATTAGAATTAATGCAATAGTGGAGTGCTGTAATGATAATTAGGGACCGGTAGCATTGTCCAATTTTTTATATCGCATTTACAGCCATTCGTCTAATAATTAACTGTTACAGTTACTGGGACAAGATTAGTGGTCTGCACTTAGCCATGCCAGAGTGTTATATTGCTTTATTGACTGCTGATGTCGGTCCCTGTTGCTGCTGTGCTGAGCTCAGGGGAAGTATGGTATGTGCCTGTGCTGAGCATCAGAGATAAAAAGCAACAGGAACTATGAAGGAAAGAAGTGAACAGAGGCATGTGGAAAGTTTCCTGAGAAAATGGGGATTTATGCTTGCAACCTGGTTTCAAAGCACAAAAATTGGGATACTTTCATTCAGCTGGTGAGGTGATATTGCCCTTTTGTCTCCTGGCTGGAATGAGAACCAGTTTTGCTGATATGTTTTCCCAATAGGGAAAAAATCCCTTTAAATACCTCGTTAGAGACCTGTTACTGTTTTAGGGGAATGCCCTGAAGGCCTCTACCTTGTCCCTTCTATTTATGCATTTATACTGCTTTAGTTAAGACTATAACTGCACTTCTGTCATACCTACTGCATTTTTCAGAGGCCCTGGGATCCTTTTTAACACTGTAATGTGGCCATAAAAATGTGCTTTGGGCTGCTACCTGTATTACAAGATTTGAGCCAAGAAGCAGACTCATTTGACCAAATTAAGCCTCTATATTCCAAATAGTTGTTGGGCTGTTTATGTTATTTAATTCTACACATGCAAAATACAACCGTGTTCTTCTGACTGAGAACAATTTTGCTGCACTAGCTCTGATCAAAAGCTCACAACAATGCAGGGAGCTTGCATGCATTCACTGAAGAAAGATGTCTGCCATTCTTTACAGCCAGGAAAACAGGTAAAAACACACCTTTCAATAACAACAAGCTTGTTGAGAAGAGAGAAAAGACAAACACATGAAGCTAAAATCCCTATTCCAGGTCTGAAATAAAATCTATACTGAGGGAGGATCTCAGTGTGAAGCAGTGCAATCCATATGAAACAGTGCTTTGCTTTGCATCCGCTGGCTTCCCAACAGCTGGGACCATGTGGGTGACACTGTGCACTAGAATAAAAGCTGAGCCAATTTGCCCTGGTCCAAAGAATTTGTGGTGGTAATGTTTAAATAGACAGGATGGTGGCCTTTTGTAGGTTTTGTGAGCCATCAGAGAAGTGGTCTATGCCCATCACACCTGACTTGCCTTCACTTCATTCCTTCACACAAACAGCTTCTAGTACTTTGCAGGGTGCACCTAGATGAATTGCCTTGCATGAATTGTGTAGTAAATCTTGGTGTTTGTCAGGCAGGCTTTCTACTTTTGCTATGGCAAGAGTTGTAGAGAAGAAAGCCAAAATCCTCTTCTGGCTCATCCACAAAGGCCCTATTTTTCAAGGAAATGCAGGCAAGCTGACAAGAGACAGTCAGGAAAGTGGAAGTGAATCACAGGAAGGTGTGAAGTCAACATAGGTAAGTAAGCTGCTGCACATTAAACCACCACGTGGCTGCTTTCACTCAGCCTTTAACTTGCTGTAGATTAATTCCAGAAGTGATTCAGCATGTAAGTGCTGACTTAACAAATTTAGTTCATGCACATATCCTTTTCTGGGTGTCCCTGTGCAGACAAGCCCTGGTGAAGACAGCTAGTGTCTCTTCTCTTATAAATTAGTCTGGATCCCTGAAGGTATTTTTAACACAAACTAATACGTTTTTCAACTATACTGGAGTAAAGACTCAGACTTTATACCCAGGCAAAATTTCCTCTGAATTTTAAGGGATGACTGATCTAGGCTTCAGATTCTTGTCTCCAGAATGAGGCGGTTTTTGGGCAAGGATTCCTGGAATCTCTTGATCAGTGGCTATAGGAATGATCAGAAGTAGGAAATCAGATGGCAGATATAAATAATACTATCTAATGTGACACACTGCATGACCATAGGGAGCTTTTTTCTTGTGGGAGGAATGCTGGAGACAACTACATTTACAAATACAGCAATATATGCTACTGCGTGGTATCCCAGCAGCCTCTTCTACACAGCATCTGAGGGTTTTAATACTTTCTTACTGTCCCTGAAAATTATCTAGGATGTGTAAAAACTACAAGGTGATTGTGATGAAAGCCGAGGGAGCGCTAGCTGACAAATTTGTCACAGATAAATTGGGATAACTACCCATTGTTTAAAGCCACTGGACATGAGGCTTGGCAGACTGATTTGACTGTGTTATTTTGTCTTTTCCCATGGATAATTTTTATCTCCTCTTGCTTAGAAGGCTATGTCACTCCTTTTGAAGGGCAGTAAGCTTGAAAAGCTAAGCTTCTTAAACTTAAATCCAGCAGGGCTATCCTCTGACTGAATCAGCTTTAACTTGAATTGTGTCCCTCTAATATTTCACACAGTTTCAATTACACTCCACAGCAGCTGAGGACTATGTGAATTCTAGTGCTAAATTTAATCAAGTACTCCTCCAAGATGGAAGAGAATGTATCTTCAGAACTAATGGAAAGAGACAAATGAAATCAGTCCCCAAGATCTTGGTTCTGTCCACTCTGTACTGTAGGACATCTCAGAGAAAAGACCTTCAGTAGCAACTGAAGTCTGAAGTCTGATAATGTGAAAGCTTAAAACTGCAAGGTATGAAACCCATGAAAAATGGTATGCTTCACCTGGACTGTAGAATCAACAAGAATTTAATAAGTTAATCAGATCATCATCATTCCAGTGATCATAAATTTGAATTGTTTCCCCATTATGAAGTGCTTGTCTGTAAATTATTGCAGAGAAAGCCATTTTCAAATTAATGTTTGAGCTATTAGAAAATACAAAGGGCATTTTCATTAATTGGAGGCAGCTTTTCTTCCTCTCTCTTTATCATTGTTTTTGCTACCCAGAATCAGGTTAGTGCTCAGATTTATTGACGTGTATGATTCAGTGGCATTAGCTGTTTAGAATTTGTCCTATACCTGGTGGAATAAACTCATTAAGTGTAAATGAACAGTTATGTAGTCATCATCTGAAATGAGTCAGTGCAGTTCTCAGAAGTCGTTACAATGTCTTTGAACACAGCTGGAAAGAAAGCCTCTGCGAAGGTTACGGCTTCTTCCTCAATTTAACCATTATTTGTTTCCATTCCTTTCTTGGAATGGGCTCTTGTTTATGGACAGTGAGACTCATTCTTCATCAGGAGACCAGGACTTCCTTTTTTTTACCCAGGAATGTATCAAGACCGTGTACAAAATCTTCCATGTTGCATTTATTTTTGCAGGATGTAGAAGCTGGGATTCAGAATGAATTCTTTGGGAAAAGAACTTCTTTAAAATCACCATTTTTGGAGATAAATAAGAGCTCCTACAGCAGACAAATTTCCTGCCACAGAAGGTCAAAAGAAGGGAAGGGCCTGCTGTGTAGGATTTCTATTTCAGTAAAACTGCTCACAAGGACAGGAGCTCCCCATTATGGTTAGAATTCCTGCAAGTGAATGTGTGTATGAAATTAAAGCTAACTTGAGCATGGCCCTCTCTTTCTGGAGAAATATATGTCTCCATAAGCTTTCCTTCTCTCTTTGGACACTTCTTAATACTGAGAACCTGATTTACATTTTATTAATAAACATATCATCTCAGGCACTGTTTTGATATCCAACATCAGAGGCACTTACAAGGTACAGCACAAATGTAATATGCCACCAGAGAACAGATAAAGAACTCCTCCTCACTTCTGCTGGCAACTGGAGCACCTCAGTGCACCAAATGCAAATCTGTATGAACTAATACAACTTGTTCCAAAGTCAAAACACATTATGCTGCATTCAGCAGAAGCCTTCTAAAAGTCCTGCTGCTTAAAAGCAGCTTCACTCTGAATGCTGTATGTTAGAAAATGGTGAGAAAAAATTCCTGCTAAAACTGACAGTATCTAATCATCTTGCTCACAGCTATGAACAGCTCAGTTACTTGAGTTTTTCATCTAAAAAGGTTTAATATATTTTGCAAGCATACTGTCTATATTTTTTCTCCCTGCTTGCTCAAAGGCTGAGTTCATTTGTCATGAAGCCAGGGACATCCATGAAGGGAATATTAGATGTTTGTGGCATTTGTAATATTGCCTTCAGGCCAGTGCATTCCAAAATAGGTTGGATTCCCTCCACCTGTTTTTACAATGCTTGTTGAGTGCAGGTATGGTTGTAACTGTGTTTACACGAGATCTGAGCCAATGCCCACTGAACTCAGCAGGAGTTTTTCTTTCAAGTTCCAGGGATTTCAGATCTTGCCTACAGTCACGGTTATTTCACTTTAGACAACTTAATAGGAATTAGTTCTAATTTCTTTTTCTTTTATACTGGCACAGGAATATAATTAAAGACTCAGGGAGACATTTGAAATGCAACTAGAGAGACATTTGAGAAAGCGCCAGTAAAGTTTGCTTCAATTAGGAAAGGAGAATTGTGTTATACAGCACATTAAATGGCACATTAGCAGATGTAAATTCTTTCATCAAATTAAAAATGGCTATTTTGCTTGTTAGATTACTTTTTGTTACAGTAATTCTGCAGTTTTCTGGTTTTCAACAGAACAGAGAAAAAGAACTTATCCCACTTTTCTTCTCTACGTATGGGTTGACAAATGAAGATTTTTTTCTGGGAAATAGTGGACCACTGCATGCAATGCAAGAAGGCAGCAGACATAGGAAAGGCTTTTTTAAATGGAGCAGGGCATTCCCAGAAAAAAATATTTAAACATCTACAATTCTAATTCATTTTATAGCTATTTTACAGACTGCTTCAAATATTACTTCCACAGATAGCATCCATATTTTAAGATTCACTATCTCTTGGAAGGAAGAAAATGAAAAGCAGAGCAGTTGAAAAGGTATTTATGGTAGAAAGGCAGCAAAGCAAAATGGGTAACCTCAATGTGGTTGAAATATGCTGAGTTATTTCCCAGAAGGGTTTCCTGAAGAGATAGTCAGCCATCCCACGCAGAAAGACAAAGCAGGAGTCATGAAAAAAGCATGGCAAGTAGAGCTGAAGCAGGAGGGGTTTGTTGCTCTGCCTCCAACTGGAGCACATTACTGCACTGTGAAGGCGAGGAGTCTTGTTTGTAGCAAAGCTCTACTTCAGGCAAAATGACCTCCCAAAGCTTTTTGGTCCTGAAAGCCTCCACCACTCTAACTGGGAGAGCATGGGAAAACAAAACACTGAAAAGACAGTGAGATATACAGGTGTCTTCTCTTCACCATAGTGGCATTTGGAACAGCCTTCTTAAATGTCTATCCTAGCCTTTCCATTAAACACAAATCAGAGTATATTGACCTAACATTCTGTGGAGTAGAAGCTCAAAACCTGCAAAAACCTCAATTGATACCACTGTACCATGAGCAACCAGAGTTAATTACCTAGTCTGCTTTGACTTCTGCAGGATCTTCTAAACGCATCCTGGAAAAGCTTCACTTGTACTTGGAGGTGAAATTAATTATTGCAATTATTCAGAGATCCCACAGAGATGACACAGTATCTCTGGCATGCTCATGGGCCTCAGGAAGGTTCTAGGACTGGTGTCGATAGTGTGTCTCTCCTACAGCACTGAAAGTCCTTGCTCCCAGACTAGGCTTACTCGGGGAAAATGTCTCAAGTATCTCAGCAGTAGAATGTGCAGAACACAAAAGCTGATGCTCAGCTGTCTGAAACTGCAGAGATAGGTCACACACCCAAACCCCTGTCTCCCCTGAACAGGCTAAGTTACATGGTTACGTAGTTGGCGTAGAGGCCAGGTTCCTCTCCTAGACATGGTATGCTGTAATATTTTCTTCACTTAGCTAGCTTTGATTGAACTCACTGCACAGTAACATTCCCCCATTTTCAAGCAACTTTTATGTTCATCTGCCTTGTAGCTAAGTCACTCAGAAATGAGGAGTGAAGAGTAAATGCAGCCTTTCAGAAGGATCATAAGGCAGTTTCCATTTCCTGATTTGAAGACTTCTGATCCTAAACAGAGGAAAAAGCCCAGCAAAACCATACATTTGCTCATACATCTCCTTCATCTCAGTGTGCAAAATTAGATCATTACAAGCTGCAGCAGCCTAATCTGGCAGTCTTTGAAACACAAAGGCCTCTGACTCAAATAGAGTTAACAGAATATTTTTTTTCCACCGCTCCCATAATGTTTAAAGTAATGCACGTTTCAACAGAGTGCTCAGTGATGATTATGAGCAATGCAGCTTTGGATTCAGTTATACCTGTGCTTCCATCTGTTGTTGCAGAAACCAATTCTATCATAGTTACTTTCTTGTTAATGATCTACTTCTTGAACTCATTAAAGATACCTGTTCATCTCACACTCTTCTTCAGCGGCGGTGTCAGTGAAATAGCTGCCTCTGTGTTCAAACCTCCCAAGCACAAAAATTGCCAGTTGAATTATGTCTGTGCTCGGTGTTGAGATGGAGAGGAAAAAACACCTTCATTTTCTACAGCTTGTAATGAACTGATTCTCTGGTTGTTGAGGCACATCGTCTGACAGCACCTCTTGGTTTGGAAGTATCTTTTTATATTCACTGGCATGTCATTAATGACACACTTATCTTCAAATTTCTGGGGAAGGATTTCATGTTCAGCCAGTTCTTGCTTCACTTGCATCTTCTCAGTAAATTGCAATTTGTTCTGGCAATACAACACCTACCAGGATACTATTCACTGGTATCTTCTGCCTTTTTCAAAGGTTTTACAAATTATGGTCAAGGACTATTTAGACTAAATTTCCATTTGAAGGCTATTTATAGGTTACTGTGTGTATATATGTGTACTTTCTGTGTGTGCTTCAAGGATACTTCACATTACTCCATTACTCAGTTTCTCTCTGTGTGACATTTGAAACTCAAAACTTGTTTTTAACCATCATCAGCAAAACTCGCGGCCCCATCCTCTCCTGAAGTGCAATTCTTTCTCTTCCCCCTTTGCCTCAGTGCTTTGGCCAAATTACTCATTTCTCTGTCTATTCAACCTCTTTTACTCAGCCCCAGGTTTCATACCCCTGCAACTTTTCTCCTCTCCACAGCAGCTGAGCTTTTTCTACCTTCTGCTTTCAGCACTGAATAGCCAGAAGACAGAACCCTGTTACACACCCTTGCTTCTCTGCCTGGGCTGCGTTTCCAAAAGGGGAAGAGCAGAGCCCAGAGCCAGGTGCAGAAACCATAGCAGATCAGAATTTGCTCTGGTGAAGGTGACTGGATGGTGCTCCTAGTTCATCCAAAGAGACAATATGTTTATTAATTAACACGTCCCTTTTTGACATGAACATGGCACAGAGCAGTGCAGATCATCAGTCCATCAGAACTCCACTGAGTTCTGCCCAGTGCTGATCACTGCAGCTCCTGGGTCACTGCTCCTCACCAAGTTATGTCACATGATCAAAACTGGAGAAAGTGGGCAGATGTGGGGAAAGACATCATCAGTGTTCACCAGCCCCTTCAAACTTGAATGCAGTCTGTTACTGTTACTTCCCCCAGCATGCCTTTCTTTATTTCCTATTTATTCTGAAGCAGAAGGGTAATTATATTATATTCCAGGTTATTTTTTAGATGTGTTGTTTTGCAACGCATAATTAGATGAGAGCTGTCAATACTTCAGCACCTGATGGTGAAACTGGAGGACTGCAACTGGGAAGTGAAGGCATTTCTCTTCTCCAGGCAGCAATGACAGCAGCATTTTGTGATCTCGATTCCCTTTACTTCCTTCAAAGCAAAGAAGATGGTGGAAAGAAATACACGTGTGCAACAGACTACAGTAATGTGACAAAGGAAGTGGTGGTAGTGAGGAATTCTTTTCTGGATATTTGGTAAAAAGTTTTGAAATGAAATATCTAATAATGGCATTTATTGAATGCTTTTGTAGCACAAGAAATCATAACCGTTACTTTGGTGTTTTTATTTTTGCATTTGAAAGAGATTTTCAGTAACAAAGCTGGAATCAGTCCAAGTCAGATCACACATACAATTAAAAAGCTATGTAATAGAAGGTAGAGATGAGACCTTTCATCACAGACATGAGATAGAAAGTCCTAAGGAAAAATGAAAAAATAATTTGATGTCTCATCCACCACCTTAATCTCCTTGTGGAGACTGTGCTTGTTTGACCTAACCTAACGAGGTTCAGCTCACTTTGTTGTTCCTAGAGCATATTGCTGAAAATGCTAAAAGTGAACAGTACATTCACTGTACTGATACAACCTGCACCACAGCAGCAAGAATACCCACATCTCTCATACTGTGGATCATTTTTCTATTCCTTATCCTTCTAAGTAGGCTTCTTATTTTCTGCCACATGATTATACATTTGGAGTTCACAAATACAACCACAAAAGCAATAAAAAAGTGCTCTGACGTTTCCACGTTACCCAATAAACACTGAATACGTGATGACTGTTTCCTTATGTACAACAGTGCTATTATTTCAAAGACGTAGTAGTGAACACAAATGAAACATTTCTTTTTCTCAGCAAGGCCTGTACTTTTAAGAAAGAAAAAAAATACTAAACAAGCACTGTGCACTTTGTAATTGTTTCTTATTCTCAAGAAGAGTGGGACATGATTTTTCTGCATTTCTCAGGGCCAGAACAATCCAGGAATAGCCAAATAGCCAAGGTTCTCACTCTCTGGCTTGGAGCTGCAGCTGCAAAGCCCTTCTGCAGAAGGTAAGTAGCACTGCTGGGATTTTTGTTTGTTTGTTTTTCCAGAGGCCACCTTTTCCAAACATGGTTTGAGCAATCTACTCCTGTGGTGAGTATGAATTACTTAGAAAAAACTTCTGAGATGGTCTTGCCTTCCCGAAGTCCATCCCTTGCCTTAAGTGGACACTACTTACCAGAAAATTCACCCTTTCTTAAGAACAGGGTTCACCTGATCTTTCCCCTGCTGCTGGATAAGTAGAAGTGGTCTATAATTTGCTCCAGAAAGACATGGCTGGGAGGTAAGTCTGACCCTCTGATGCTTCTTCAGCATATCGGGTTAATGAGACAAGCTAGCTGGTCCACATGAAGTGGTTCAGAGTACCCCAGCCTAGCTCCAAACTGCCTAGTACAGCAAAGGAAGAAAAGAAAGATAACCCAGGTTAGAATGGAGTTTGATCAGACAGTTTGTGCATGTTATTCCCAAGGAGTTTCATTGCTTCTTTCAACTGAGTGAAAATCTTCAGATTTCAGAGCAGGTAAGCATGGTCATTTGGCTCAATGAGCAATTAGAACCAATAGAGATAGATAAAAATACCCTGCTTTCATTTTTACCACTTTTCCTTTGAGAAATGTAATCTATGCAATGACTCTATAACCACAGAGAGCTAAAGAATACATGGCAAAACAGCAAAGGTCAACTCTGGACTTATCTTTTTGATTACAGAAATGACACAGTGTGTAGCAGAACTTCCACTGCACCAAATGATTGATGTTACCAAAAGCAGAAATAACTTCTGGGAGCGTTTTTTGCAGTGAAGATGGAGGCATCTAATAAACTTGCCTTAAATATCTTCCTCTTACTGGTCTACAGCAAGACTTTACTCAAGCTATTGACCATCTTCATAATCCTAGTGTCTATTAAAAGAACCAAACAGCTGCATTTATTGCATTTGGTCAGGCTATAAATATGTACATCCAAGAAGGATGACAGGCAATTTAGTAAATTAATGATGATTGGGTTTAATTTTGCAGGGTTTACATTTTCTTCAGTTCATCATAGTGCTGTACAGCATAATTCCCTGTGGAAGGTACCAATCTCTTAGTGCTCCATTTCTTTACCCATTTGTAGTCAAGACATTTAGTGAAAATAATAATAATAAAAACACAGCAATATACTTCACCACCCCAGTGAACACAAAATTAATAATCTCAGAAAGTCTGTATTCAACCTGACACAGTGAGTGATGCAAACACAGTACAAAGTCTATCTTTACATTTATTTTCAAATGCGTATAGATATGCTTCATATAAATTAATCCTCTATTTCATTATAAGGAAGGAATTATGTCTATGGTCAAAAGGGTGGGGTACACTTAATCTGATTTAGCACAGCATGTGAAAAATTAATTGAAAGTCAGAACTCCATAGTGTTTATTATAAAGTAATTTCACACCAGCTCAGGATTAGCATGGTAACAGGTGACAATAGGTCATTACTATGTTAATTGAAAGACAGCATGCTTTGGTTAAAAAAAAAAAGAAAAAAAAGAAAAAAAAGAAAAAGAAAAAAAGGGATAGAGGCAAAATGAATTGAAAAGGAATATAACACTGAAATGCAGTATTTCATCTAGGATTGGGCTCTAGTTCTGTGGGACACGACATGGGGAGAAGATATCTTCAGAAAAGAACTCTTTGGCTTTTTGGTGATAACCTGGCATTGTTCACTGTGCCACGAAGCATGGAGAGCGTCTGAGCGTTCCCTTCTCTGCTCCCCACACATCCAGCTGGCTGCCTCTCTCCCCACAAGAGCAGGCTGCATCTCCTATAGCATGGGCTGACATTTTTGGCTCTCTCGAGCTGCTCACTGGCCCAGACCCACATATTTCACTTTCTTACTCTGAGGCACTGTGCAGCCCAACAAAGCCACTTGGAGCCATGGGATTTTGCAGCAGTGCTTAACAGCAGAGAAAACTCTATTTGTGTTCCTTGACAAGAGGATTAATAAAATAAAAAGACTTTCAAACCACAAATGGAAAATAAACTGTCACATTGATAGCACGCTGAAGCAAGAAGCCGGGGCAAACTCATCCTTCTCCTTGAGCTGGAATGCCATTATCCTGGCTTGGAATGGAAGTGGGTGCTGTGTGCTCAGCTCTCACTCTGCTGTGCAGTGCATGGCATTCCGCATTAAGGGCTGTGCTCTCAGTAAGCAGTCCTGAGTCTCTGGCTTCAGCCCACTGAAATAAATGGGGAGACTATTTTCTTATTTTATCTGCATAACAGCAAAAGGCATTAAATGAGTTGTGAGGGCAGAAACCATTCCATAGGTCCTCCTGTCGGCAGGATACAAAGGGCACAGTGTGCACCTGTGAGTAGGTGTGCGAGACTTTGTCCTTTCTGCAGCCACCACAAAAGGACCTTTGCTAATGGCAGTTATGATTTAAACAAGGATCATTTCTGAAACCAAAACACTATGACTATGCAATGAAGCCAGCTGCCTTGTGCAAAGTAAAGGGAAATTCAGCAGCACAGCTGGGACCTGAATAAGGGAAACTGTGATTTTATTTCCTGGAAGAAGAATTTAACTTCTTCGGAGATCTGCGTGCAGTCTGATACATGAGCTGATGAGAAATGTGACCTTTCAGCTCACTCTGCTTCAGAAAAGTTTGCAATCCAGCCTGACACACTGTTGTAATATGTTAATCTTGAGGCAGCTCTGCCACAAATACTAATCATGATCTCTGAGACCTTTACGTCGTGCAGCAGAATCCTTCCAAAATTCGCTCTCATCTCAAAGCACTCCGATTAAGGTGCCCGTTTTTCTAATAAAGGTCAAAAGGAAGGAAAGTGTCAATGTTCTTTGATTACTTACTACAAAGGAAGATGCTCAGACAGAGGACGGTACTTTTGCATTCAGTGCACTGTGCTGTGTGATGTTTTCTGCTGATATAGAGAGCAAAAGGGAAATGCCGATCCTGAACTGATCACTGATCATCACCTGCAACCCTGGACCTCTACAGAGCTATAGCAGTAAACCAGTATTAATCTCCATGGGATAGGAACCTGCCAGGCAATTGTTGGAAATAGCAATAAAGGAACAGTATTTGCATATCCCCAGCAGGAAAACCTCTCAGGACAGCTAGGACAAAATATGACCTCAGGTCTGCCTATGGCCTGAAGGTATGTTTTTCCTGATTGGACAGAGTAGTGAAGCAGAAGAGGAGAGGAACAGATTCCCCACTCCACATATGACACTGGAAAAGTATATTAGGGCTGGTGGTTTATTTAGTGACCGTGGTTTAATTGCTGCTCAACAGCAGTAGCCAGGCTCACTTTTAATAGGTTTGCCATGTATTTGCAGCTCAACAGCAGCAAGCCAAAGTCTTCAGTTGCCCATTCAGACTTTCGCAATGTGCATCTCTGTTCTGAATCTGTTCCTCCAATGCAATCAAATTGGTCTGCAAGGAGCCCAACTCCAGGTAGCACTGCTATCCTGCCCTGCTCACTCCACACGCCACAGGCCTGGGGACACGTCCAATTCACCCAGCCACTGCACTTCTCTTCTCTAGAGAACTGCAGAGGAAATTCTCCCACCTCCTGTGAGCACAGGGAAACTTCTGGAGCAGTCCCAGCACAACTTGCTCAGTCTGAGAGCAGGGCCTTCTGAGTTCTCATTTCTATCCAGCAGGGCCATCCCACAGCTTTCAGTGGTGCTTAGGGATGTTGGGTGCCTCTGGAGAGATTAATGGGCCTCACACATGGTGCTGGGAACACAGCCAGCACATCACCTCCTCTTGGGTTTGCTCTGATGTGGGCTGCTTTCTGGCCAGTACAGAAATCATTGCTACCGGCATGAGCAGAGCTGAGGGACTTTGAGATGACACTGATACCACTGCTATTTCCCTTCCTGTTGTGTTCTCTCAGGCAAGAAAGAGTGCCAAGAAGAGGATATTTTAAATGTATTAGCAAAACTGATGAGATAAACCTGAGAGAACCTGCATGGGAAGCTGCAGCAAACACAATCTTCCCTATTCATTTGCTCTGCTGCCTCCAGTGTACTCTGCTAGTCTGTGATCTTTAGCAATAACAGTTCAATTTAAACACTGTTCAGGGACGACTCTGCCTTCTCACCTTTCTGCACACCTCAAGGATGGGTTACACAGCCTGTGTTATGCCTTTGACCTTTCTAGATGAGGGATGTGTTGATTTGGTTTCAGCTCATTAGTTCTCTAAGGAATATTTTTGAGCCTAGTAGTCTGCAGGACTGGAATCACCCACACACCAGGATCAAGGTTTTTTTTTCTCTTTGGAGGCCTGGAAGGGTCTCCGCAAAGGTGCATACACTACAAGGAGCCCCAAAGAACTACAGGGTATATACTTCATGGAAAATGAGCATCCTCTTTTAGGATAATGAAATCTTATGTGTAGTGTTTGGTGTTGTGGGACTCATAAAGGTTATCAGGCAGACATTTATAATAAAAGTTCTTCCTGCTTTTCCTGGCATGCATTGGGAAGATGGGAGTGTTATCAGGCTGACATTTCTGTCAGAACTGGTATTTGAACCACTGGATGATTCTGACAAATGCCACCGCTGTCATCTGCTGCTCATTTTTAATTACGTCTGACTGGAGCTTTCAATGGCAGCAAGCAGAAAACTTAATTAGTTGGTTTAAGGGCTGATCTTCAGAGTTTAAGGAATCCAAACAGCTCTGCAGCATTTCTTACAGAAGCTGCCATTTTCACTCTGATGGTGCAAATCACAAGAAATAATGGCCCCCCTCAGGAAGGAAAACAGAGGGACACTAACAGTTACATACGTTAACAAAACACACCATTTCTGGACGAGATGCATCAGTGAGGCAACTTGGTGCCTCAGAAAATGCTGTGCTGGCTCACAGGTGGGTCTCAGACAAATGGTAACAGAATGTGGGCAAAAGATCTGGTGCTCATGGGAGCATGCAGTGAATGAGCATCTGTTACCTTAGACAGAAAGTATACATTTATTCTGCAGTGGACTGCAAGCACTGCACTATTTGGAAAGACTGAAAGGCTGGCATTTTCTCACACACCAATGAACAGTTCAAACAAGCTGCTTAAAAGAAGATTGCATTAACAATTTATACCACTTCTCTGTTTGCTTTCTGAATGTTAATATGATTATATTTCTACAGCATATCCTGGAAAAACAAGCATTAGTAAGATACAATGTCAAACTGCTAATATGATGCAATTAGAAGTCAACATTACAAACTCATATGCTGGCTGTAGGTTTTCTGTGGGGAAAAAAGAACAGCTGAAAATAGATCATTTTGTTCCAGAAATGCCAGGGTTGTGAGTTTGGACACTTAATCTGACTGCCTCATGGAGATGTGGATTGGTGGATGATGGACTTGGCCTGTCAGCGTGCATGGTCTGGAATGGCACTGCTGGTAGAGTAGCTGTGATCATATACGTTAGGATACAGCTAAATGTCATTGTTTGAATAGGATGGACTTCCTACATAAAATGTGCCAAGAACTCTGTGCTTGTGAACTGCAATTAGGCGCCAAAGCACTGTATGACATACTCCATCTGATGGAGCTGATCTGCTCTCGTTGGTTTCCTCAAAGCCTGGCTGGATGTGGCTCTGGGCAACCTGGTCTGGTGGTTGGAAAACCTGCAGATAGCACAGGGGTTGAAACCAGATGATCATTGTGGTCCTTTTCAACCCAGGCCATTCTATGATTCATGATTCTATGATTCATGATTAATGATCACACAAAACCTTTGTGCTTTTAAGTTAGCACTGATCATAGAACTACAGAGGCTGGAAGGCACCTCTGGAGGTTGCCTAGCCCAACACTCTGTTTGTGGCAAGGACACCTATAGCAGTTTGCTCAGGCATGTGCCCAGTAAGGTTCAGAGAATCCCCAAGGATGGAGACTCCACAACCTCTTTGGGCAACATGTGCCAGTGTTTGATTTTTCCTTATTTTGGTCTTGAGCCCACTGCCTCTCATGTTTCTGAGCACCTGGCTCTGTCCTCTTTACCCCCCCATCAGGTATTTATACACATTGAGCAGATCCTCCTGAGCCATCTCATCTCCAGGATAAATTGTCTCAGATCTCTCAGCTTCTCCTTTTATGAAAGATCATAGAATCAGAGGATCATACAATCACCAAGGTCGGAAAAGACCTCCAAGATCATCCAGTCCAACCATCCACCACTACCAATAATTCCCACTAGACCATGTCCCTTCTTGTTCAAGAAATCTAAACATTTCTTGAACACCTCCAGGTTTGGTGACTCCGCCACCTCCCTGGGCAGCCCATTCTAGCACCTGACCACTCTCTCAGAGAAGAATCATTCCCTAATGTCCAACCTGAATGTCCCTTGGCGCAACTTGAGACCATTCCCTCTAGTCCTATGCCACTTTTTTCCTTTTTCCAAATGGCTCACCCATCAATGTGAATGTAAATAAATGCAATAACACCCCTACCCATATTGTACAGGGTCTCAGGTTAAAGAAATTCAGTCTCCCTCACTGAAACTTGCATCATACATTGTGCCTTGAATAATATTTTAGCCAATGGTCATAACAGGAGCGTGCTTACATGGTTGGGGCTGTGTGGCAGGAAACAGTTTTGTCAGAAACAAGGAGTTTGAACAGCTCAAGGGAATGACAGCTGACACCCCAAAGCCATCAGGTGTCAGACTGCAAGGTTTGAACATAATCAAATTCATCAGTCTGTTACTATGTCTAACCAACTCTAAGACATTTAGCAGACACAGAATACCCTCTTTGAATTAACAGCCTCCTGAGTGCAAGTGTCACGGGAATTTCAACAAGCTGTTGTGTTTTGCAATCACAAAATGGAGTTTTCTTGCCAGCAGTAACTGTACTGCAGTTACAGCAGATCTCAACATGAGATAGGCTTTTAAAAGGCTCAGTCTTCTCTTACCATCACCAAATAGTTGCCTTATTCTTTTAAGGAGGGATGCAGAGCAATCAAGTTCCTCATAACGACAGCAGTTCTGCTTCTGTACGTGTATGACCTCCTGTAACCACAACATTTTGATATCAGAGTATGGAGGCCAAGTTCCTGGCAAAGAACATGATATACTACCTTCTTGGTACCTAAGTGCTGGAACTACTGTTTCCATCCTCTGGCTGCAGGATACTGCACCATACTAATGCTTCAGCAATACTGCAGAGGAGCGGAGCAATCACAAAATTCACTACCCATCCTCCTGAACTGTGCTGTGGCACCCTGTTGAAGGCAGGAGGGTTTACTTCTGTCTTTCAGCTCTCAAATGCTTGTGTCCCACCATAGGCCAGCTTCCTCCTTTAGTTTCGAGAAAAGGAAGCTCAGGGAGGCCTTACCAATCTCTACAACTCTCTGAAAGGAGGGTGTAGTAAAGTGAGGGTTGGTCTCTTCTCCCACATAACAGCGATAGGATGGGAGGGAATGACCTCAAGTCATGTCAGGGGATGTTCGGATTGGGTATTAGGAAAAATTTCTTCTCATGAAGAAAGGTAAGGCATTGGAACAGGCTGCTCAGGGAGGTGGTGGTGGAGTTGCCATCCCTGGAGGTGTGTGGATGCATTGACGGACATGGCTTAGTGGGCATGGTGGTGATGAGTTGATGGTTGGACTGGATGATAGTAGTGGTCTTTTACAAGCTTAATGATTCTCTGATTCTGTGTTTCCATGTGTACTAACAAGTGGAGAGATATCCCCCAAAATGATAGATGCACACATGCATATTTTTATCTACACCAAACATTCAGGACCACCTATGCTAAACAACTAAACAACATGGGAAACAGATTTGAGGCAGATAAGCAGTACAAGTACAAAAATTGTTGTCTGCATCAGAGCTCACTCTTGCATGTCTGTTATAATATCTGAACACATGCTTTTGTGTTGAAAGCAGTCTTCATGAAAACAGGGCCCTGCAGCACAGCCACCAGAAACACTAATGATTTCAAAGATATACCCTGGTTTGAACATACCTGCTTCCAGGCCTTCAGTTGCACAGCTGTTCTCTGTAATGCAATGAAGTCTTCAGGGGCATGTAGTGAGTGTCAGCAGCCAGACATCCAGACACACTTAGCAAAGGAGTTTATAGTTTTATGGCTCTTTCCATGAAAAAGTGTATATGTGTAACATGGTGCCCTAAGCTTCAGTGCATCTTTGGCCTGGTTTGTAGTGAGCCAAACACAGACACACACCTTTTCAGGAGAGTAAACCCAGACCTTTTGTAAACCCAGTTCCCTTTGTGATAAAATTTCTGGAAAAGCCTCAAGGGGAGATAGCAGTCAGCTATCAGACGATTTTGTAAGAGCCACATTTGCTTATTAACTAGAGCATCTATATTTCACTGGAGAAGCATTTAATTCAACAAATAATTTGAGTTCTCCTGCTCGCTTTCATGCTGCTAAACCTTACAGTTCTTTCGGAGTTGTGAAGAACAGAAAATTCAAGTAAGATGTATATTCAAGCCAGGTTTGTTGGTTTTTAATGACAAGTGAGGGGAACTCCTCATGCTGAATTTATAGACTGCCCTTAGACAAGATCTCCATGGGGCCATAGAAGCTTTGATATTTTTTCTCACAAAACTCCCACAAGTCGAACAGTGTCAAGGAAGCAAAGCTTCTCAAGGAAGCAAAACTGGAGTTCACAACCATGTCAAATTCACTGCCTAAAGTAAATCAGAGCTTCTGGAGGAGCTGGGGACTGAAATGGCACTGTGGCCTAAACATCTCACTCTGGCACCCAGGACCCAGTGATTTCCCTTTCCTCTTAAATAATGCACATGGAAATGGCAGTGTCCATTTTTGGCAAAAGCCTTTCATAATTCTGTCCCTTTGTTTGATGATGGCTGCAGTGTCTGCCAGTACAGACTCAGCCTTTTGGCTCAGTTGTCATTGTCCATCATCCAGCAAGCACAATTATTTCTATATTATAGGCCCATTGTTTTACACTGAAGGTAGCAAGCTAATATATTAGCTAAAGAATAGTTTGCTGCCTTTAGCAGGGAGACTTTTCTTTTAAAAATCCCACTCATCTTTCCTTTGCAAATGGCTGTAAATTGCATACTGGAACAAAAAAGCCACTTTCTGTCCAATTCTTTCTTGATTTTACACAAGAGGTACATAGAAAAGGTTGATTGAATTGTTTGGTATTGCTCTGCCTAAAGGAGATACATGGCTCTCTCATCATATGCATTCAGGAGTCCATAAAAGAGGAAAAGGGCACTCATGTTTTTTAAGACTAAAGCTATGTGAAACTTAGAGAATCATAGAATCATAAAATCATAGAACCACAAGGTTGGAAAGGACCTACAAGAGTTCAGTTGGAGCTAGCTGGACAATTGCGCTCCATGGCAGCGCCATCCTACAAAGGAAGATGTCTGTTAGAGGTGCCTCTTCTCTATTTCTTTGAGGACAAGTAAAGTTAGGTGAGGTGATGCCCACTGAAGTCTGCAAGATATTTACATATTTTTTTCCCCGTTTAGGCAAAACCTTCTTTTAATTCTGGAGGACAGAGAAATCCTGAGGATTCTCTTCTTGGTGCTGGAGAATCCAGAGATGAGGATAGCTTTTTAGCAATATAAAAGAAAACAACAATAACTGTTTTTTTCCTTCAATTTTATCTCCTCCCAAATCATCTGGGAACTTCTACACATTTGGGAATGGATGTCATTTCAGATCACTTCCATTTCTCAGTTAGCATGAGCACAAAAACTAAAGGGAACTTTATTCCTTTTCATGTCAGCAAAAATGGCAAGGCATTCAACCTTGCACTGAAAACTGAGATGAGGTAAAATATGAGGTATTCTTTATATATAAACCCTTTAAAATAAGATGATACAGATGACATAAGCATAAAAATTGTTACTAACATGAATAATTCACTAACTATTGCATGGTATAAGTCACCAACTAATGTGTATTACGTGCCATTTAATAGTGGATGTATTTGAAGAAATATGGAAATTGGAATACTTTAATAACTTTCTATATGAAAGATGATGAGACTGCCTAAATGATTAAGAGGAAGATATGTTATAATGAACTAAAGCCACTCGAGTGTAAGGTAATTTTAATTCAAATCTCCATCTGCTTATGTATAATTAAGACTCATTTAACAAGTTAATGCCTAACAGAGAGAACTGATAAGTTCGGTATTAAAGAGCTTAAGAGAAGTAAATTAAACTGTCGAGTTTGAGGAGCTTTCATTTGAATTCCCTGTACCTGAACCAAAACACAATCTTCCAGGGGCATTTCTTTACCATGACCCTGCAGCCAGGTGCCAAAGTTGGGGAGAAAAAGGAGGCAACAAAACAGAATATCCTTTTCATATTTTAATTTTTCATATCATTCAACTCAAGAGTTTGACAGCATCTTTGCTAACATGAATATTTATACCGTTCAACTTGCTCACTATACAGTATCTATACACCATTAAGAGACACTTTGCATGCCATCAAAAATATTTATGCATTGCAGAGATTGCCAGTGGGGTTAAATAACCTATGAAAATATGAGGGTTGCCTTTGAAGTGCAAAAAAGTAATATTTTGATCTGTGGTAAATTTTATGTGATATTCTCCTGCTTAACTTTCTATTTCATTCATTCTTCAGATATCTTTCCTGCAAGGTCCAGTAGTCAAAACAGTGACTTCAACCTTTTCATCTTCCATCATGCAATTTTAATTCTCCTTTTTTGGCTTCTTATCCACTGTCAAGATGAGAATTTCCTATATTCACTTCATACTTAAAATTCTCTGTGCTTTCATTTTTTTCTTTGTCGTTGGAGCCAGGGGTTGGCTTTGATTTGCTCCTAGCACTCAGCAATAAGTTATACACTTACAGGAATGTACTAGAAGAGTAAATGCCACAGTGTGTGGTCAGTGTCAGTGGATTAAGGAAGAGCAACTGATGTCATCTACCCGGACTTGTGCAAAGTTTGACATTGTACCACATGACATCCTGGTCATCAAATTGGAGAAAAATGGATTTAATGGATGGACCACTCACTGGATAAGGAATGGCTGGATGGCTGCATTCAGAGAGTAGCAGTCAATGGCTCAGTGTCCAAGTGGAGACCAGTGGCGAGTGGTGTTTCTCAGGGATTGGCGCTGGCCCCAGTGTTAACATCTTTGTAGGCAGCAAGTTTGCAGATGACACCAAGCTGAGTGGTGCAACTGACACACTAGAGAAAAGGAATGCTATCCAGAGGAACCTGGGCAGGCTTAAGAGGTGGGTCCATGTCAACCTCATGAAGTTCAAGGCCAAATGCAAGATCCTGCATCTGGGACAATCTTAAGACAGATACAGGCTGGGGTAGAGAATGGCTTGAGAGCAGCTCTGAGAAGAAGGATTTAGGGGTGTTGGTTGATGAAAGATTCAACATGAGCAGGCAGTGTGTACACACACCCCAGAAGGCCAACTGTATCCTGGGTTGCATCGAGAGAAGTATGACCAGCAGGTTGAGGGAGGTGATTCTGCCCCTCTGCTCTGTTCTTGTGAGACCCCACCTGGAGCATTCCAACCAGTTCTGGAGCCCCCAACACAAGAAGGAAACGGAGCTCTTGGAGCAGGTCCAGAGGAGGACCACAGAGATGATCAGAGGGCTGGAGCACCTCCCCTGTGAGGACAGGCTGAGAAAGTTGGGGCTACTCAACCTGGAGAAGGCTCTGAGGGGATCTTATAGAGGACTTCCAAACCTGAAGGGAACCTACAAGGAAAGCTGAGGAGGGACTTTATCAAAGCATTTGAGTTAATAAGCATTGTGTATGTTATTGTTTGTCTCACAAGCAAGGGAGCATATGTTTTAAAAGGTCTTCCTTTCCTCCAGGGCATAAAAATGCACTCTGTACAGAGATGTCACTGAAGACATTTGCAGCTCTTTAGCAGGTTGATCTGCAAATGGCATAGGAAAGGTTTGGGACCAAATAATCTAAAACTGACTAAAGATGGAAAGATACAGTTAAACACTGACATGCAGTTTCATTTGTGCTGGTAAGTTGATCTATAAGGAAAAAAACAAATAATTCCCTGAAAGCTCCCCCTCCAGTATTTATTATCTTTCAATTTCAATAAAGTCCTGCTATTAAGAGGAAAGAAGAAGCAATAGAGAGGGGAAAGGAAGAAGGGAGAAAGGGAGGCAAGGAGACTTAAAAATGCAACATGAGATTACAGTGCCAAGAAATTAAAATTCTAGACAAATTTTAAATCCAAACGTATACACACCAAGTTAGAAGTTCACAACTGCGCCATGAAATAGTCTACATTGGTAGGAGGTATGCATTATTTTTGAATGATAATTTCACACTGTACATCTTTTCTCTGAGAAATGCTGCTGATGTCTCTTTCCTGGTCCCTGAGTATATCTCAGATCATGTTGTGCTGGAACAACACTAATATTCTGGATGGCAGTGTCACTTCTGGCTTTTGGGATGAAGATATTGTTTTCATGGGACACCTTTGTATCTTTGCTGGAGAAAGAAGCTTTCAGCAGGGAACATCAGCGTGAGACTAATCAGTGAAGACTCGGTCCTGAGGCTTTATTAATGACATCGATGAGGGAATTGAGTGCACCCTCAGCAAGTTTGCTGACGACACCAAGCTGAGTGGTGCGGTTGATACGGCGGAAGGAAGGGATGCCATTCAGAGGGACCTCGACAGGCTGGAGGGCTGGGCTCGGGTGAACCTAATGAGGTTCAACACAGCAAAGTGCAAGGTTTTGCTTTTGGGCCGGAAGAACCCCAGGCACCCGTATAGGCTGGGAGGAGTGGTCCTTGAGAGCAGCTCGGCAGAGAAGGACCTGGGGGTCCTGATGGACGAGAGACTTAACATGAGCCAGCAGTGTGCTCTGGCAGCTCGAAAGGCAAATAGGATCCTGGGCTCCATCAGGAGAGGGGTGGTCAACAGGGAGAGGGAGGTGATTGTCCCTCTCTACTTGGCTCTTGTGAGGCCCCATCTGGAGTACTGTGTCCAGGTGTGGAGCCCTCAGTACAAGAAAGACATAGAGATCTTGGAAAGGGTCCAGAGGAGGGCGACTAAGATGATCAGGGGGCTGGAGCACCTCTCCTATGAGGACAGGCTGAGGGAGTTGGGCTTGTTCAGCCTGGAGAAGAGAAGGCTGCGGGGTGACCTCATTGCAGCCTATCAATACCTGAAGGGAACCTACACCCAGGAGGGGAGTAAACTCTTCAAAAGGACTGACAACAGCAGGACTAGGGGAAATGGATCCAAGTTGAAGGAGGGAAGATTTAGGTTGGATGTTAGGGGGAAGTTCTTTACAAGGAGAGTAGTTAGGCCCTGGAACGGGCTGCCCAGGGAGGTTGTGGATGCCCCGTCCTTGGACGTGTTCAAGGCCAGGTTGGACGGGGTCCTGGGCAACCTGATCTGAATGTGTACGTTTGGTGGCCCTGCTAGGCAGGGGGGTTGGAACTACATGATCCTTGAGGTCCCTTCCAACCCGGGTGATTCTGTGATTCTGTGAGCTCTGCCCATCCTTATGGACTAGCGAGTGTGAAATACAGCACAACAATCTGGATGTAACTTAGCTGTCAATTTTACTTCACAGTTCATATTGGAAATTAACATTGTTTACTGTTTACATCTACCACACAGAGGATGGCACATGAGACAATCTCCTGGAGGCTGCCTCCTGGTAGCAGGAGCCAGAGCCTTTCCTCAGGAGGGCAAGAATCCACTGGCTCCCAGGGAGGGCCCAGGGACTGCACTTGATCTGTCTGCTCTGCCACCCACACCCCACATTCCCAGGTTGTGCCAGTCTCAGAATTGACATCCAGAGACTATCACCTGCCTGTGCAGCTGTGACTCATATTGAACTGAGAATAGTGATGTCTGAACATCTAGACAAAACCTATACATGATGAAGCTATCTGTAACAAAATGTGGAGTGCTTAGCCTCGAAAATGCACCAATTGTCATCCAAGAGGAATGCTCCTCTTTAAACAAAGAAATGTGTTTCAGAGCAAAGGCATTTGAAGAAAAAGCCTGCTCATTATCCCTCTGCAATGAATGTTCTCCAGCAGTTATCCGACCTGCCTCTCACAGAGCACACCACCCCTGGTTTACAACAGCTGATCTGTTTTGCTTTAGCCAAACACTACTCCACATCGTGTTCATTCTATTCTGACTCCTTGAGAGCATTTAGTGTCCTGAATAAAGCAGTAAGACCATAAAAATGGATATTAATAGATCACTCAGCACATACAAATTTGCAATTAGCAGTTAAGAACCCAAGTAAAACAAACACAATTCCAGTCCTGAGCCAGGAGGTATTTTAGCAAAGTAGCCATGTCATACAGCAAGGATGCTGCTGTGTAATTTGTAGAAATGGAGTTTGGACATAAAACATTTATTTAAAAAAAAGTGAAAAAGGAAAGTCAGCCATCATGGTATTAATGAATAATTCAGTCCCCACTATTTAGAATGTAATGCTAATGTTGCTGTATCATCTCTTCTGAGCCCTATTGTGGCAAGGCAATGCATCAAGCAAAGAGTACTTTCCATCTCTGCTCCCATTCAATTCAAATGTGTTAGCAGTTCCTTTCTTTCAAAAAACACAATAGCCTGACTCAGAAGGTTTAGCTTATTGACACGAACACACTAAAAATATAATTTTCTCTTTAAGGATACTTACACCAAAGAAGAAGATCCAGCAATCCTAGGAATTCCAACCTTACCTATGGTGGCAGTATAGCTTTCAAGGGGCACAAGAGAACTCTTTTTACAAGGCCATCTTGCTGGCTTCTTGGGAAGAATTATCTCCCATTGGTCTCAGCTGGGAATCAGCTCTGGGAGAGGGATGAGTGGGATATTAACTCCTTCCCCAGCTGTGACAACACACCTATGCAGCTCCTCAACGCCTTTTGCTCTGTCCTAGAGCTGCAAACAAAACCTCTTTGACAAGAGCTGGTCTTGTTCCAGTTGGAAAGCATTTCTATTTTTATGTCCTGTCATGCAAAAATAGGTAAATAAATAAATTCATTTTCACAACCAGTAAGACACTATTACTTAAAGATTTATGGCGGCACAATATATATTTGTTTCTTCTCTTATAATGTGCCTCAGTGCTAAAATGTTATTTTCCTCATTGAAAGGTACTGAATTTCACTGATAGAGAGCTGCTGGGATGAAGGAGCACAATGCCAAATCCTGCCAGCTGTGAGCAGCAAAACCCTTGGCTGCCTCTCTGCCCCTCTCATCACCACAGGCAGCATCACAACCCAGCGCAGCGGCCGCATGGTTATTTCCTCAGCTTCCAGAACTGATCAAGACACTTCATCAAGGCATCAATCTTTTTCTCCCAAACACTGCTTAGAGAAGAAAGGAAATGTTACTTAAACACTGCTAAGGCCTACCAGAGAAGAAAGAGGAGGATAAGTGCCAGATGAAGGACTGGAGAAGGAGGGAGAGGATGGGTAGTTCTGTCAGGCAGTGTCCACATGCCACCAGGAGGGCTTAGCAGGACCTCAGCTTCACAGTGGGCTTCACAGTGGGCTCTACAGCTCTGACAATGGCCTGGAAGTGGTGTTTTGGGGGAGGAAAAATGGGAGGGGAATGTGTTGGTCATATTATTATTTTCTTGATGCATTAGTTAATATTGATCCATATCCTTTCACTTTTGCTGCCCTCCTATACAGTTATCTAAACTGACAGCTTAATCGCTATGATTTTATTGTTTTTTTTTTTTTTTTTCTCCCAGAATAAAATATCATCGTATCACCGCTCAGTCAAGGATTTTCCTAAATTTATTTCTCAATGAAATAAATTAATGATTTTACATTTTCTGAAGATTCCCATTTTTCTCTGAATTTGGGCAAAGTAATATTTTGTTTCAGAGCAGTTCTGAATTAGTAAAGGAGAGAAAACAGTCCTGTTCTTAAGAGAGAGGTATAGCAATAGCTATTATCTGGAACTGATGGTAGTCAAATTCTGATTAGGAGCAAGATCTGCTTTTAAAAGTGTGATTATTGAAATGCAACAAAGGAAATGGTGACTTTGATGTCTTCAAAGGAAGAATGCATATCTTTCTAGATGACTCAGGCTGGTCAAAGACAGTTCATTCGATCAGTTGGAGGGGTAGTCTAGTAACAGACCCTTGAAACAGCTCTGTTATCACCCTGCAATTCCTTTTACTCTTGGATTCCAAAATTTTTCCACTTTAATAAGAAAAAATGGAAGTGTTCCTCATTATGTATATTTTAGCAGAGGATTTAGAATGGTATTTTCCTGAGACTGATATGGAGAGTATTCTGATTATCAAACTGTGAACTGTGAGTGGCATATTTTTCCTGAGCACTCAGGGAGTAGTGTTCTTACAGTATTTATGTGCCTAAAGATGCAGATAGCACTGCCAATGCCTTCTAGTGCCAGAAGTGGTTAGAAAACAAATGACTGATTTCCAGAATTAAAGGCTTTGGAATAATATGTCCTTTTGCATCTTTATCTTTCAAAGCTTGATGCCAAGAGAATTCAGCACCTAATCCTGTTACTGAAAACATATCAGATAAGAACTGCATTGGCTGGGAGAACAAAGTGGGGGTATTCACCAAAAGCTTCCAAGCCCAACAAACTGCCCAAGACTTGCCACTTCAGTTTGCTGTGACTCACTGGGCTGCCTGAAGCAGCAGCTCAGAAAATGCCCCATTGGCAGCTGAGATGCCTTTGCCACAGGGAAAGACAAAGACTATACTGGGCAGCAGACAGCTGTCCTTGCTCCCCATCACCAGTCAGCCTCTAGGGCACTTCCAAACTACCTACATCTTCCTCAGCAACAAAATCAATGTCTTAACTCCTTGATTAATTCATTAATTCTCTATTTTTTCTTAACTCATCTTCTATGAAAATGTCAGTGATGACCACTGTTACTTCCCATGCATGAGATTTGGCTGAAAGTTAGCCATGTGCTCTGTTTATATTTTCTATGTGTAGAACACATAGAACATGTAGAACGCGTGTAGAACAAATACCAAGCTCAGCCAGGAAAATGACCCAAAATAGCTACCCAACAGCATAAAGCACAACAATATATTAAAAATCATTCAATCGACTAATAATAGCAGGTAAGAAAAAGCCAGCGAGCCAGACAAAGCATCTCACTCCTATGTGTTCTAAAAAGGGCAAAGCTAATTCCTAAGAACTAGTCTATGGTATCTTTTGTGTCTTGTGTTCTTGAAAGATATGCTGCAGAAATCAGACGAGGTGAAAATAAATCATCCTTTAAAGGCTAACAGTCAATTGAAATCAAACAACTTTTCACTTTTTTTTCTTAAAGATAAGCAATAATTTATTTCTCTTTCATCTTCACAATTACCACAGACTGCCTAGCTACATGACCAATGCTACTACAGAACACAGGAGAATTGTCCATCTACACTTTACTTGGACAAATACAATTGCAATTTATAGAATAAATGTACTGTACAATGTGTTGTTGGAAAAAGGACGTTCTTATCTATAAGACGGGATGTGGCACATGATTTATAAACAGATGCAATCTACAATGTGAAACTTCAACAACTTGTTAAGCCAAGGATACAGTATAAAGCATTTTGTTTTGGTATTGTTACTAAAGTAGAAAAAAGAAAACTAGAGAAATAAATCCAGATATCAATTCAGGATACTTATGAGGTTAAGAAATTAATTGCCTTCTCTGCTTTTTTTGTTTGTTTGTTTTGCTTTTCTTTTCTTTTCTTTTTTTTTTTCCTACAAATGAGTAATATGAATATATTGCAGGATATAGAAAGACTGACAGATAAAGCAGGTACCATTATATGAAAAACAAATGAAAAATTACCAGGTAATTTTGCTTACAAAAAAGATCAAACTATAAACAGTCACAAAATATATAAAAATGCCACATTGAACGAGGCAATCGTACTCTACCTAAATGGTAGTATACTCTCTGAAAGAAGTTGTGTTCATACAGTAGTAACTGATAAAAAGGCATTGTGCACTCTTGTGCCATCTGGAGACTTAGCACCATGTGTCATCAGTTCTTGGATTGTCATCCAGTTGTCCAAGATTTTCTTGTTTCTCTTTTTCATCATCTTTTTGTGACTTAGTTCAATAATGTTAATTTCCTTTTTGCCCTCGCTGCCACTCTGCGGACTTTCCTTCAGACACTCCAGCCTGCTACGCATCATGAACTCCCGTCGCCTCCTCTGCTCCTTGGCTCTCACCAAGTGCTGCTTCCGCTCCTCTTTGCTCCAGTAGCGACCCATCTTCATCTCGCTCATTGTATCATCATCTGTCGTCATTCCACTGCGCTCTTCTTTAATTTTTAAGGCACGTTCCTTTAGGATTCTGTCTCGAACTGGTCTCTTTGTGATATACCTTGTCCCATCACTCCTTATTTTCACTTTCCATTCCATCTTGGGCTCCGCACACTTCTGTGAGTCTTTACACATGCTCACCAGGCTGAGCTGGCTCTGGGCATACTCCACAGCCGACTTCTGCTGGATCAGCTGCATGTAGCTTTGATAATGCTTGGCATGAGCAGGTATATTCCCATACCTGTAAGAAGAGCTGTGATATGGGGACAAGTAGGGAATGTGTTCGGTGCTCTGCTTTTCCTGGTCTGTGAATTTGCTGTTTTCTGATGCCAGCATCGTGTCTTCAGCAGTGCTGTTTTGCTCAGTGGGTTTGGTTTTGACTGAGATTGTTTCCTTGTTGCTTTGTCCTGAGGATGACTGATTAGCCACAATTGTGCTCCTCAGGTTTTTCCTGTTGGTGATGTTGATCATCCGCTGGAGCGAGTTGTCCGGGGATCGCTCCACAGTCAGAGGGGTGCTTCTGCAACTTTCAGCCGTATTGTAAGCACTGGAGCTGTCCTTGTCAGACTTCTCAGGGTGCTCCAAGATGTCATCGAGTTTGCCTCTTTGTACGTCTATGCTGGTGTTGTAATTCCTGAATCCTTCATCATGCAAAGCCCAAATGTCTCCATACTGATCCCTCACTTTTTGGAGCCGGTGAGCTTGCATGATATTCTGACATTCGAGTTCAATGTTCCTCAGCTCTTCATTGAGTAGCTGCAGCTCATGTTCCACTCCATCTTGCTCTCTTCTGTTGCATTCTATTGTGCTGCTTGAGTAATACAGGTCATACTCCCCGTGGTTTCGAATCTTGCACTTCAGCTCCAGCAGCTGTCGAAATCTTTCACACTCCTCCTCTGGGTTCCCTATGAAATCAGATTCAATGTATTCCCCTGACACAAAGCTTTCATTGCATTGGAGCTCAACACTTCCTAATGTGTCTTGGCTATGACCCAGCTCTCGTTTGTTCTGCAGAGTTGCACCGTTCTGCTCTTCAGGTGCATTTTCTTGCTCTGAACTTTCATCGTTACGAAGACTCTCATCTGTAGGTCCCACCCCACTGTCCTTCTCATGATTGTTGGATGATGAGGTTGCAGTGTCTGTAGTTCCATCCTCCTCCTCATGCTTCTTTGGCTAAAAGAATAAGCAAATCAAAGTGACTATCATCACTAAATAAAGATCACATTATAGGAGAATATTTTCCAGCTCTGTTTTGCTTAAATTGCTGGAGTCTGATTTAAACTGAATTAAAAGAGATCACTAAACAGCAGTCCTAGTGCTCCTGGCTTTGAAACATTTCTGAGATTCATGCTGTGGTGGCCATACTGAGAGAAGCAGATGAATTACAGTACTAGTGACATATTTTCTGAAGTCCGGAAAGAAACATTTTCCTCTCTAGCTAAGCCACCTCTTTGCAATGCTTGAAGATAATGATTACCAGATGGTGCACTGTTTTTGATTCTGGATAATGGCCAGAGACTGGTGGAGCTGAGACCTTCTCAAACTTGGAAAAAAGCTTCAGTGCTGATATCACTTCAAAAATAACTAAATAAATACATACATACATACAAATAGAGCAAGCAGCCAATATAAGAATGACTAGAGCAACCTAAGAGGGTATGAAAAGACTGCTTTCATCAGTGGAGCATTTTTTTTTATCTGAGGACTCCTTATATGCTTCACGAAGATGGGCAGCGTGGAAGACTGCAGGCCAGCCTGTTCTACTACACCCCCAGTATTCCTGTCTCCTACTTTGTGTATTCAGTAGTCTTTTTCTGAAAGACTGTTCATTTTGAATTCCTAGATTTTGCTCAAGTAGACTTCTCTCTCGTACATCTCTGGAGATAATTTCTATTCCCTAGTTGGAGTTTATTTTCCTTAGAAATAAAAACAGCCTTTTACCATTAAGTGTACAACGACACTGAGTGCTTGCCATGGGCATGATGTCAAGTTCTTAAACTGTTGTTTTTTAATTAACACCCAATCGCTGTACCTAACCTATTTATATTCTTTTAATTCAAAGAATGTGAAATAATGTCTCTCTGAAGAGACACGTGCTTTTTATTTTTCAAACTGGATGTGAAAAGAATTTCCCTCTACTCCTCTCAGAGAGTAATCAGCCAGAGTGCAATTTATATGGCCTATTCACCAAATAGAAGTGCATATAGTATCAACCAAATGCTTCTTTTCGTTTGGAGGTATAATTGCATAATTATGTATAATGGTAGGAATAATTATGGGAGAAAAATGTACAGCGTACCCAATGAAAGGAAACAAATTCAAAGAGGACACTGACATAATGCCCTTTTTCTCTTCTATGACAGACAGTAAAACAGGATGAAAACAAGTCTCCCATCTCCTCCTTTCTCTTGTCTTCTTGTGTACCCCACGATCACACCACACACCTTTCAGCTGGTTTCTTTTCTTCAGTCACAAGGAAAAAATAATGGCCTAGTCTGAGGAAAACAAAGATAACCTTCACCCCCAAATACACAGTAACAGTAGAATAAGATAAATACTGAAAGAAGCAAACAAGATAATCTAGTGTCTGTGATGGACCAGTTACAAATCTCTAAAAGAGTGTTTTAGCAATGTGTTCTCAGACAAGACTTGAAAAAAAAATATTTATCCTTATAATAGTAGCAAGGAGTTCATACTCATCATTTTGTACATATAACATACAACTAATAACAAGGCACACAAGTGCTTAATTCCCATACATATTTGGGTGTCATATCTGCCAAAATTTTCAAAATTTACTGGCACATATGTAGACTCCCCAAAAGTACTGCCTCTGACTAATTTCCAGAGATACTACAACAGATACTGAGAACACAATAATACTATTTGATAGAGAATTTTTTCAGCTACAGAACAATATTTTTCAACATAGTCACCACCATTAGCTGTGCATTTATACCAGCAATGAATAAGAGCCCTCATGACTCAGTCATAAAAATCTGTACCAGTGGAAGTGATCTGCTTTTTCACAGACGCTATGATGGCATCACTGCTAGGAAAATATTGCCCACACAACTCCATCTTTCATCAACTTGAACAGATGGGAGTCAGAAGGCACCAAATCTGGACTATATGGTAGGTGTAGTAGGACACTCCAACCAAGATTTCAATGTGCTTCACGGTCTTGGGGCTTGGCATATTGTGTTGCAGGAGAACAATTGTCTTCTTCTCTGGCCTTACTCCAGAAGTTCAAACCTTCCGCTTAGTCAGCATTATGATGTCATGGTCACAGCTGATGGTTTGTTTGCATTCCAGGAAATCCATAAGTATCACTCCTCGCTTATCCCAAAAGACACTGCCCATCATCTACCCTCCAAGGGCTGCATCACAAAGTGTTTCTTTGATGGGGAATTCACATGCTGACACTCAATAGTAGTTTTGACTTTGAAACATTAAAATGCTGCCATCATTCCAATGCCCTGAAGCTGATATTCACAGTTTCCTGGCTGTAATCCTCTGATTTGCATGGATGAGCTGATCGAGACACTCTTCATTTTGTGGTATGACAGTTATGCATGGCTGTCTGGAACATGGCTTGTCTTTCACATTGCTGTCACCACTGCAAAAATGCATCATCCACTGCCTCACTATGCTCATATGCACTGTTTGGTCTCCAGAAATATTCGGCAAGAGTCAATGAATGTCAATGGGTGCAATTTTTTCTGCATGTATGAATTCAATTATACACTCTTGCCTCATAAGCACCATGGTGTCAGACCCCATATTGTCAGACTTCCCCTCTGCTGCCATCTGTTGCAAAGCAACAAACTGTTATCGAATATCAGTGGTAAGATTCAACCTCTACTGACAAACCATCAACATCTGCCTCTGATGTCAGGGGCCAACATAATAAAATAGAAAACATTACTTTTGGAGCAGCCATCGTATTTCCCCTGTCTGAGATGCTGTCAGATCGTTCTACTTAGCCACTTAAATGTAAGGACATCTTGTTGGAGGAAGAAGGAATATGAAGAATAGAACTAGTAACACTCTAAATAACTAAGTACTGCAGAATTATTCAGCAATAATTAATTATAATAATTTATCTAATCTTTCTTTCCTCAACTTATGCATTGTTGCGAGAGAGCAGCAGTTTATTTTAGGTTGTTGTTAAGGCTCATTAAATATTTCCAAAGTGGTCGCAACAATTTAGTTCTCTCTTCATGAGTATGTGGAGAAGTGATGGGACCTCAACTCTTCAGACATCAGCTATTTTTAAGTTACAAAATTACAGATTTTACACAGAGAAAAATTTGCTGCCTACGAAATTCTTCATGAAATTCCAGAGTAATCAGAAAGAAGGGCGATCCAACCAAGGAAGTGTCTAGGGCGTTCATCAGAAGTGCTGGAGATTTGTGTTTAATTTCATTTTTGTTCCCTATTTATGTCTTCCAAGCAAGTGCTGCTATATCAACTATTCTGGTCCCCTCTTTCACCTGCTTTGAAGCTGCTTCAGCTTGTATTTGTGTCTTCTGTTTTCAATTTTTTCAGCAGAGTTTGAGTGTGCACTCTGGCCACAACACAGTGTCACCTATGGCTCTTACTGCTCTGGAGAATATTCAACAACAGATGCAAGGTCAGTCCACTGGACCCTGGGATGGCCTTGCTGCAGAATAACCAGAAATTTGGGTGCCTGTCTGAATGTCACATTCTACATCACTAGTAGATCGAGTGAAGGAGGATGGCCAAAATCCATTTGCTGACACCAATGGGGAATGACACAACACAGTTTGTGTCTATGTGACTGAACTCAGCTTACACTTCAGAGTGGCTTATACACATTGTGCTAGAACAGTTATACAGCTTCCAGGTGCTGAGCCACATCATATTATTATAGACCTTCCTCTGGTATCTCAGCATGGTGCCACACCACCAGATGTTTGGGTATATCTGAAAAATCCTTTAATGTATCTGTTTGCACAGGCTTTTAAAGAAACTTCACAGTATGGGCTCATGCAATCAACACTTTCAGAATTTGGGGCTCATTTTCTATACCACTTTAATCAATGATTTAAATTTTGCTCCTTCAACTTCCATATGATCTAGATGGAGTGAGCATAATAAATTGCCTCTACTTTGCATAATCAACACACACACACACACAAAAGATGTAATTAAAGTAAAATCCATCTTTTGAGTCTATTGGAAATCAAATAGGTGGGAATCACCTGATCAAAAATGTCTATTGTACAGACACCTGAATGGAAGGTAGTCACCCCTGGATTCCTCTTCCTGTCAAGAAGAAACAATTGTCTGTTTAGGTCCTTCTCTGTCGAAAGCAGACGCTGAAAATAAGTTAACTTCTTTCCCAGGAAACAGATAGATGCAGCAAGCTCAAATAATAAAACTGAAAGTTTCTGTGTGCTTTTGAGAAACTTTTACAAAAATCCTCTGTGCTTTGTGCAAGATAGTCCCTGGCTTTTCTGTCCTGGACTTGTCATCTTTGACAGAGACCTTGAACGTGTGCAGGCTGAGCAGTCTTTTACAGTATGAGATTATTTTCATTTTGTTTTGAAGCTTAATTTCAGGTTAGGTCCCTTTTGCAAACCAGAAGATGGTCTTCAAATACCAATGTGCTGCTTTTGTCTATGTTATCTATTCCAAACAAAGTGTTTGTTTTCAAACATACATTGTCAATCTTGGGTACAATTATTTCTGTTTGAAATATCAAAGGAATCCTTAGGCCTCATCTTTGCAGCGAGCACTCAGATAATGAGAATGCAAACCTGGCAGTGTGTACAATCAAACAATAAATGAACCACAAAAGATGCTCCAGCAAGCATTCATGCCTATAAAATGGCTAATCTTGCAGGAATTTGGGCACTGTTCAATTCTAATTTTACAACTTAGGATGCATATTGTGATTCATAGCCCACCCTGCTACTGAAGTTTGAAAGCAGTGAGATTCAGTGAAGGCTTTTAATCAGCCTGGGCTCCCTGGTCAGTCTGAGAGTAAAAGGGAGGCTGACCACAATGAGAGGAATCTCCAGTGGCAGGCTAATCATGAGATACACTCATCACAGGGGAAGACTGGAACTGATTTCAGTTGTGCTTTAGAAGGTAAAATGCTCTTCTGCAAACAGTGCTGCTCTTTTGAAACAGACCTCTCTCTCTCTGTCTCAAAAAAAAAAATAAAAAAATTCCCCAGATATTTTCACTGCACTTCAGCTTTGAATGAACTGGAATGAATAGTTTTATCCAATTCTTTCTTTTCTTAATAGGTTTCGATATATTCCATGGTACTGATAAGAATTTCTGCATGGCAAATGTATGGTATTCATATCAAAGTTATCACTGCTACACAATGGGCTGCGATGTTCTAATGGGGAAGGAATAAAATGAATTATAAAAAATGAAGAATTAAATATTTCCTTTAGGTTTTTTGGAGAAGATACAATTCTTGATTAAATTCTATAGAGTGGCTAAAAAACACAAAAAGGACAGGACTATCCGATTAATTCTATACCATTCTTCTTTTACAAACTGTACCAATCCTTCCTCTGACAGCTCATACCAAATGTTCAAATGCTGTTGATAAAAAAGATTCATATTTGGAAGGATAGCCTGCTACTGTATGCATTCATTCCTGCAGATCATATGATTCATGATGGTCAGATATTATGAAACCAGAAAACTGTTCAAAAATTAAGGCTAATGTTGCAGCAAAATCTCTGTGGCCAACCTGGGAGCTTAAGGCTACTCAGCTTGTCCACTTGCAGCTGCAGTGAGAGAGTTTCATTATTCCAATGTATTATATGATTATATGATTCACCTCAGAAGACTGCTTGATTTCCTGGCCTAACAAGGCTAGGAAAGGAGTAAAGAACTAGTTTTCTGAGTTGCCGAGTCACTACAATAGAGTATGGAGAGACAGCAGCTGTCACAAATTACTAACGGCCCATTACACATCTAGCTGCATTTGGTTGATTCAATTACTCATCAGAAGGGCAAAGAACTGTCTGGCTGTTCTAGAATTACTTCAAGCAATGCAATGTCAGACACATACTTACAGACCATAATCTTTTCAAGTGTAGCTCTCTTCTGCCATGATATAAAATCTCAATAGGGGAAAAATATTCCTAGTCTAAGACTTCAATAGGAAAAAAAAATCTCACAGCATTTGATGAAATTGCCACATAGAACATCATCATTCAGTAATGAACACTATCCATAAATGAAATTCAGTGAAAAAAACAACAGTTTCTGGTTAAAAAAATAAAAAAAAAGATGCCATGTCTGACTGGTTAGCAGTGCAGTATTTAGCACATTGAACCTGGGAAAGCAAGACTTGGATCACTGCCTGGAAAAGAGAATCATTACTAAAAGGCCAATGCACATTCCATTGTAAGGCTCCCTTCACCTCTGACACTGGAGTTATTCCACTTTGTGTGAATAATTAAATGCTTGTAAGATCAAGGATTTGTAATCTGGTCTATCATATTCCAGATAATAGACTTAATTGCTTAGCTATTCTATCAGTGTCTCTGTCCCAATGAATATTTAATTTGTGTAAAGTGAATAGATTTAATGGGAGTTATCAACAGCATCAAAGTAGAAGGAGAAGGGGGGATGGAATGGGCTAAAAACAAGTTCAAGTCCCCAGCATGGAGCAGGCAGTGCAGGATTTGAAGCCAGGTCTCCCATCAGACAAATACTGTGAGCAGTTTTGGATTCCACAATATGAAGATGCCATAATACTGCTAGCAAATACCCAAAGTAAGGCTATGAAGGTGGTGAAGATTCGAGAGGGCAAGATGTATGAGGAGCAGCTGAGGTCCCTGGGTTTGCTCAGCCCAGAGCAGAGGAAGCTGAGGGGGGCCTGATGGCGGCTGCAGCTCCTCAGAGGGGCAGTGCTGAGCTCTGCTCTGTGTGACAGCGACAGCGCCCGAGGGAACGGCATTGAGCTGTGCCAGGGGAGGGCAGCTGGGGTTGGGGACAGGGTCTGCACCAGAGGGTGGTGGGCATGGAACGGGCTGCCCAGGGCTGTGGCACAGAGCTGTAGGAGTTCAAAATGTGTCTGGACAATGCTCTCAGACGTAACGGTGTTTGAATGCTGAGTGGTCCTATGTGGAGGCAGGAGTTGGACTCAATGATCCTCGTGGGTCCCTTCCAACTTGGGATATCCTGTGATCCTGTGAAATCATTTCCCTGGTTTCCAGAGGAAGGAAGGCTCTCAGAGTCTCTCCCTCTTCACTTCAAAGGAAAATGCCTCAGGCTTTGCTTTCAAACAATTCAAAACAGGGAAAAAATTCAAGTTGGAAATTTCTGTGGTTAGAAAAAGAGTTTCTCCCCAGCTGCACACATGCAGAAGCTAGGAGATGTGGTGGGATATTATGTCCTTGGCTCCACATGGGTATGCATGCTGACACATCATCTGCTTCAGGAACGGATAAGGTCTCTTACACCTTTCACAATGAAGTACAATTTTATTGAAGATCCTTTGATTAAACTGTACGGCTGAGGGCTGCACGTGTAACTCTGCCAGAGCTGCACCACTAACAGTGCATATGGGCAGATAAAAGGCTAGCAGCAATCTGAGACTATGTTAACAGTATGTGCCTTTGTTTCCATTAACAAAACAAATGATAAGCAGTGCACTGCTGGTGTAAGAAAAATACACTTGTGTTACCAAAACACCTGTTGTTTCTTTTAAACACCTCTTTTATCTCATTTATAAGTTAGCTTACATGCTCCCTGGTACGTGAGCTGGCTCATACCTTGCATGTGTACAAAAAGAGTGGCACCTATTCCAGCTCAGAGCTCTACATGCCACACTGATCCAATCCAGTAATTAATCAACATAAAGCCCAAACACTTCAGTGTTAAAGAAAGCAATAAATATTAAAAATATTATTTGGAGAGCCCAGAAAAAAAGAAAAAAAAAAAAAAAAAGAAAGAAAGAGAGAGAGAGAGAAATCTGCACTTATCCAAGCTTCCTAAATCATTTGCTAACTTATCATACTTGGCCTCAATATCTATTGTTCCCCTCTGCTTTACCTAGTTCAGAGCATTTTAGAGATAAAATTCTGCCAAAGCTTTTGACTCCATTTAACAGTGTACTACTTCATTCTCTATTAGTATGAAGTATACCCAGCAAAATTTCAAATGACACATTTAGTAGCAGTCCTACCTGCTCCACCTCATTGGCTGTGTACTGCATCGCTTCATTATGTTGCTCTTCCAACATTTCCAAGTTCAACTCCTCCAAGAATTCATTCCTTTCATCATCCAGCCACCCTTCCTCCAGCTGCAAACAATACATTAGTACATTATATTATGTCAGCAAGGACACATGCTAAAATAGGGTAAACCCAAATGGCAATGCTTGACTAGTTCTTTTTATCATAATGATTCACTTCAGAAAGCCAGGCGGTAGGAGTCCGCTTCTCAGAAAAGGAAGAAGAAAGATAAAAAATGGGACTCTCATGCCTTTTATCCTTTCTTGAAACAGTATGACTGATTTTCTTTCATAATGAAGGAGACTGCTCAACACAGACATTTTTTCTTTTCAAAAGGTATGAAAGGCACAGTGCATAATCCTGAGGCTGTCATGTTCATTACCGCCGAGAGCCCCAGTGCTGAAAGAGCGACATCATTACTAATAGGACCATGAGACAGTCAGGTTCTTTCTCTCAACAGCCTCCACCTCAGTGCTGTACCTTAGTGCTGCAACCTCAATAACAGCCTTGCATTGTATTTCTACTGCAATTTCCCCATTGATCTTCAAGGCTAACATACATATAGAAGATGGGAATAGGCAGATGCGGTGCCTAGAAGAGTCGTTATATTTATTCTTACAGTGAGCCTGGAAACAAGTCTTATCTGTTTGTGTTTTCCCTAAGTGTAATACTTGGACATTTGGTGAAGACAGTCTTGTGAAAGGACAGGAGGGAGTGTTGCATTTTTCATCTAGTGAGTATACCCACTTTTCACATCCCATTTGCCCCCTTCACAGCTTTCAACACTAACAAAACTAGCACCCCTGTCCTAAAATGCTCCTCTTCTCATTTTGCTTATTGTGCTCATGTGTATGTGCCCATTTGTATCTGTAATCCTTTGGCAGATGGTGCACTGCACTGACAGGGAAAATACCAGTCAGTGACACTCCTGTAAAGACTGTACTGGTGGGAAAAGAGCAGAAGGCAATATTTATTGTTATGTCACTGGTGAAAGGAGGAGGAAGGTGACAAAAGGATGGCACGTTCCTAAGCACTAGACAGTGACAACAGTACCAACTATTCATGTCTCGAGGCAGCCAGATCAGTGCAACACAGGCCACCACCTGCAGCAGAAGTGCCACCAGAACATCAAAGCACACTTAAGCAAATCAGCAAGTGGTAGTTCAAAACTAGGCAGAGAGTGATTAGTGTTGTGTGGTACTTACACCTGAACGCTGGTAGGATATCACTGTTTCCTTCAAAAAGTCTAATGTGCTTTTGTCGAACATAAACCTTCCATAGTTTTTCTTGGCAAGTCAGCCCAAGATTAGAAGGAAGGATGCTTTTTTTCTTTAGGACATGTAATTTTTGTTTGTCCTTAATGGGACTTAAAAAATATTCACTGAAACGTGTGGTACTGACCAATAGTTTTGTTAACTGTTCTCATTTTCTTTTTCTCCCAAGGAAAGCAGGAACTCAGTCCTTCTCTACTGTGAAGAATGCAGTTTAATTTACCACATTTGAGGAAATTGCAAAGATAACAAAATCTGGAGGATGAAAGATGGATCTCACTTGGGTAAATCTGCTGCTTTGATTATGGCAGACGGTGAATTTAACTTAATCCTTAAGATAAACTTTTAGAATACGGATAATATATACTGTAGCATACATGTGCATTACTTTCACTCTTACCTACACATGTGTGAATTCACCTGCTTGTGCTACTTCTTTCCATATACAACAGGTTAGGCGCCCCTTTAGTGACATGCTTCAAAACTTAACTTAATTATCCATCAGTATTCACCACAGAAATAAATGGCCAAAGAAGGTTTTCTTCTCTGTTGCCCAATGAATGTACTCAGCAGTCAGTCTTCAAGATTGCAATACTGACAATAGGTTTTTGTATCTGAAAATAAAAGCCTGCTTAATCCTGCTATTTTTTACCAGATTCAAAGCAAAACAGCTAGCTGAAATAGGTTTGCAGCAGTCTGACTTCTGATATACTATAGCTGTTTATTCAGTTTTACATAAATATGTACTCAAACGTAAAAATTAAACTAAACAAAAACAAACAACAAAAAAAACCCAGCAAACCAAAGTACACAGCATCCTGTGATATGGAAGGAACATCAGTATAGGAAGCAATAATGGTATGAGAAAGTAATTTCTTATGTCATATCAATATAATTTTTCTAATGTTCACCAATCTAAACAAATACAGAGAACAGATTTTCCCTGAGTATGCATTTTATTGGTTGGTGGGTTTCTGTTCCCTACAGAACAACAAAATCCAAGTGAAAAATAAAAAAAAATGATGTTGAAAAAACTCTTTAAAACTTCTGCAACTTCCGATGTGAGCTACAATAGCACCAGAGATAAATGGCAACATAACCAACTTCACTTGAACTGCTGACAGATGGAGAGAACAATGACAATATAACGTCTTTTTTGCTTTGCAATGGCTTAAAAATAGCATATAAAGGAAAGTACAAACAGTACTCTTTTTTCACTCTACCTCTCCTTTAGTTTGATGATCAACTTAACACCCCCCCTGCAATGATACGAAATATTCTTGGCATGACATAATTTTATTTTTAGCACTATTGAAATATTTCTAAAAGTGTTTGAAAAAGCACCTCCTGAGATATGATTTGTAATGTACCAGCATTTTTTTTTCGTGACCAGGGTACTTTGAAAACAATTCGATCCAGAGCTGCTGACTGGTACTGTAGTGAAATTTCCATAACTGGTACATAAGTGAACAATTGCTTACAAGTACATAGAATAAAAATCACCATCACCAGTGAAAAACTACAGCTTTGAGTAAGCTCGTATAAATGACTGAGGTAAGCATGGGAAGTTTATCCCCAGAACAACTAAGAATCATCACACAAGCAATATACAGTTTTCAAGTTCTACTTCATATTTTACTACAAAGCTTTACTTTGCTTATTTTGTCTGCCAAAAAAAATTGCTTATCTTTGGGTAAAGAAGTCCTGGCAATATCACATTATTTCCTCTGTTGGCTATAAGTTGCAAAGCTGTGCAACTATCTTTTTCCTCCTTTTGTTAGGAACTTTGGCATTCCTCCTTCTCAGCAGTTCGTTACTTACGGTGACAGTGAATGTACAGTATAACCCAGGTCCTGGCTCAGTGCATCTATTTACTCTAACCTGCAGTTCTGGCCTTGCAACCAGCAACACAATTTTCTTGCATTCATCACTGGAGAGCAATGCCACTGCCTCTTCTCGATTCTGGACATCTTGCCCATTAATCTAGAAAACAAATGAAAGTGGCACATTAGTTTCTATTTCTACAAAGCAACACACAATAAAGGGCAAATATCAGCTCATTTGTGGTGAATGTATGGACAATGAAACTCGCACAACGGGCTCATCTTTAGCCCCTCAGTGGTAAGTGCCTTCACTCAATTATGCGCTTACTGTAAGAGCTGTATCGATCGCTGAAGGATGGCGGACATCAGAGGAAGCAGTTATGTTCATAAATGTCCAACCTGCGCCCTGGTAACATACATCTAGCAACACAATTAACCAGCCCCTGACAGGTGACGTTCATCTTTCTTCGTTCAGAGTAATGGAAGTGTCACTCTGAGATAATAGTGCTGGTGGAAGCAAGACTGGTAATACCGCAGCTGAAATCAGTCACACCGTGTGCGTGTAGAGGGCCAATTAGGGAGCTGCAGCATTATCTCTTGCCAGGCAATACTTACAGGCCACTGCTTATTGCTGCTCCATTTAATCACTTTACATTTGTGTGGATAGATTAGTATCCAGAACCACACACAAAACATATGTATCCCCCTTGCCAGGGGATAATCAAAATAGAAATAGTTCTCCAATAAGAATGTGCTGTTCTTGTTACCCTTCTGCTGTTCTGTCACCTCATCGAAACAGACATGGCTGTGACTATGTGCAAATTGTATTTTCCGTATGTACTTAGTTTTGTCTGAATCTTAAGAAGTGGATTATTCCAATTGTGGTAGTGAAAAAGTAATTAGTCTGTTTGAAAATGGGTGCAAACAAAATGGGAAGGTGGAAAGACATGAACATTCGGGACAAATAATACAGTGCCCAATACTTCATCTCTTGTAAGTAGCAGGAATTTTCTTTCTGAAAAGAGAACGTCATACTTCTCTATGTGTGTGTAGGCCTGAAAATTAAGACACAAAACACAGCTTTAACTCAGATTAAAGAAAAACCTGTTCTACCCTGAGCATCCAACTGGTAATGAGTAAATGTTTGAGACACTACACAGGTTATGCAAAGGGGTAATGATGAGCTGCTCATGGCTTTCCACTTCTTCCGTCTTTGGCGACACAGAACTGCCCTAACCCAAAATGCCACAACATAGATTGTGAGAGCCAGGAGCATATCTCCAGCTTATCCAAACACCTCAAGCCACAGCAGCTGCTCCAGCAAGTCCTATCAGCTGGGCAACCACCCAGAGACCACAGCCCTGCTGACTGCACACCAGTGGAGCCATCACTGGGGAACAAGCAGGTATTCAGTCATGGAGATCACATCTCCAAGGACAGCATTTGTTAGACTGGAGTTTCACAGCTAAAACCAGCAAAAGTTTAGAGAGTTTCACTGGGACTGTCCTAATAATTTTTTTTCCCTTGGCTTCATAAAATTTGACATGAAATATCCAGACTTAATATCTTTAAGAAGACTGAGAAGGTGACTGGAGAGGTTGTGTGATGTTTGTGAGAATGGGAAGGGGACAGTTCCAGCCTCGTGAGGAAATCCACTGTAGTTTTGTGAGAAATGCACAAAATACTATCCCCCTTTAGCTGTAAGCAATGCCATCTTCTGCCCCCATCAAATGCCCCCATGCTCACAGCTCTGCCTTGCTCCCAGCCTCGGTATAATCCCCAATAATGGCACTGTCACCTTCTATTCCTCTGAGTTATCTCATCAATAAGAGTAGATAGAGGGTCAATGTGTTTTCAGATATGAAAGTAAACCCCACATAACTCTCTGGGTATTAACTTTAATGATCAAACTCATAGCTATATATCAGCACTGACATTAAAGTAATGCTCCAGCCTACAAGAACATGGCAGAATTACCTATGCTTTCTCTCACCTCTGGAGTCTTTACTCACAATTGAAATAAATTTCTTAAGGAATTTGTGAATGTTTGCCTGAGCTGCTCATAGCTTTCCACTTCATCCAGAAATTTCAGAAATAAAGGAGAATAGCAGGAAATGAATCTACCTTCAATTTACTTAAAGTTCATAGAGGAGGAATGAACAATGAACATGGTTTCTACTTGGCTGAATAAACAGGATTTTTCTCTGATTTTTTAAAGTTAAAAGCACCACTATATTTTGTTTACTTCCTTCAGTGGATATTTTATAAGAAGACATGGAAAACAGTACACTGACTTTTCCACTCTCACTCCCAGTCTTCAGTGTGGTCCCACAGCCACATCTTACTGTGCTCAGGAGATTAGCTACAATTCTGAAGCTGATACGAGGGTGAGAAATACAACTAGAGATTTCAACAAAGATGCTAGCTGCAAAAATGAGAAGACTGGAGAGAAGGAACTTGTGACAACCAGAAACCTAATGTTAAAGAAGGGCAATTCCAAAACTGTTTACAGAAAAGCAACCTGTCATTACCAGCAGCTATTTCTGGAAAAATAAAAATACAAGGGAAATAGACTGGAAACTAGACCTAAGATGCAGTAGTAGAGAAGTTTCCAATTGACTGATTTTTGGTAGCTATTTTGTGATTTTGTCATCAGTTTAAAATTGTCACTGACCATTCAGAACACAAACCCACTGCCATTCCAGCTATTCCCCTCTCCATACAGTACCTGCGTTCATTCCTCCAGACCTGGGCTACGGGTGCTGTGACTTATTGCACAAACCTATGTGCAGGACAGCTGCAAAGGCAGCTCTCTGAATGAGAAGATCCATAGAAACCAAAGAGAAGAAAAAAGCCAAGATGGTAGATCAGCAAAGAACCCCACAACAGTGTTGTTTTATTGGCAGAGAAAATAAAATATTAACAAAAGCCAAGTGAACGCCCTGCTCAAGTACATTCAAGATCATCCATTATGGACAACACATCTTTTGTGTGAAAATTCTTACCATCAATGCTCAGCTCAAGTGAGTTTTACCCAAATTTATGCAATCAGTGAATGATCAGCAAATTTCTGATACCTGTATTTATGTTTTCTGGATTCCTATTTCGAATTTGACACTGAGATGCACATAGGGAAAATGAGATTTGCTAATAAATACAGCAATGAGATACATGGGATGTAAGGGCATGAGCCAGAACAAGTTTGTCATTCTCATTTTTCAGTACACGCACTTTAGCTCCCAGCTATTGTGTTAAAAAACAGACAGACATGGATTTTCTCATCGATCACAGTAACAAAGAGAACTACCTTCCCTCATTAACAGTCCACGGAGAAGACAGCTCTGTATGTTTGAAGAAAGAGTTTAGGAAAGAGGCTATTGTCACATACTTGCAAAATGCGGTCTCCTTCACGGATCCGTCCATCTCTGGCAGCAATGCTGTTTGGATCAACCTGCATAGGACAACATTCAGTAACTGAACATTAAAATATTTTTACTGGAAACCAATTACAGCTGCTGAATTTGAAAACATGCCTTTTTTGCTCTGTACAGAGGCAATTTAAATCTTTTTTTACAACCCCATGAACTCAACAGTTCGTTAAATAATTGTATAAGCTTGTTTGAGACAAAAACCTAAAGACTGAAGGGGTCAGGAGCATATCACTGCCAGATTAATACTGTTCTATGCCACTGTAGGCATTAACCTTCAGCTGTCTGAGCACGAAGAATTAACTACAGAGACCCTCTGCTCTGGAAGTTCACTATGGGCTGTGGTGATTCTGTAGCCATTGATGCCACCATACAGATGGGCCTGTCTTTAGGAAAAAGCAGGATTATTTCTCTTGCATGAAAATATTTACTACTAAATGATTGCTTCAGTTATCAAGCTGTTATTTCCTCTGGAATTTTGCAGTTCTCAAGGAAACAGCGAAAAATCCCAAAGGATCTATTCTGTACAGATCACTCACAAGTTCTGTATAATGTTTCTGGTCTGAGCCAGTTAATTTTAAGTTAGTTTAACCTAAATAGAAGTTTAGAGCTCCATTAACAGTTTATCAAAGTCACTATAGCTCATCCCTGAGCAATGACCTACTGTTCACTGCAGGGCAGTTCGATCTATCACCTTTCATTCGATGGATATCTTGAATCATTTATTTTGCTTCAATGTGCCATAAGCTATTTTTTTCAAACAAAACATTTGAGTTTAGCATTTGTTTGCAGGTTACATCCTCTCCAGCTGTTAGATATCATTTTCTTCTCATGCACTATCATAGAAAAATATATTTCTTAAATGTTTAATCAAGTATGAAAGACAATAGAATTGCAGTCACTTTAAAAAAGGTCTGAGAAATATCTACCATGTAGGAAAACTAGCACATTTCACATACAGTTCTGGAGTGTATTAGAAGGTTCCTGCATTTTATTTCTCTTCACAGGTCAGACTTTAACAGCAGCACCCATACACCTGTTGGAAGACTTATACTAGTTCTATACTTTGTTCTATACTTATACTTACTAGTTCTTACTCTATACTTATACTAGTTCTAGGGCTGTGCTTTTCAGCTTCTTTGACACTGCTTCTGGCCTGTGAAAGATGAACTTTCTCTCCATTCTTCTTTATTAAGCAGGAGAAAACTCTCTACCAATTAATTCTGTCAATGAGCTTCATCCAGAATATGGTACAACAAGTCATAAAAATGTCAATCTGGGAAACTAGAACAATCATTAGTGAGCTTGGACTCACAAGAGTTCTGCTTTATCCAGGAAAACAACCATCTTGGATGTGAGTGGATACCCAAAGGGAATTAATGTGCCTGGAAGTCTTCTGGATTGACACTGCGGAACACCTCAGGATATGTGTAGGATGCCATGTTTTCCTTGTAAGTTACTGGAAAACTCAGGGTTCTGCTTATCTCAATACCCAGATACTCTATTTCCTGACTGATAAAAATACAAAAATTATTAGGAGAGATCAGTCATTTCTGACATGTTCATCTCCAGGCTATTCTTTTCATCCAACTGTGATATGCCTGTGATGTCATCACTGTACGAAACCCACAAATAATAAAATAAGGATTACTGAGGTTGTGAAAGGATGAAGTGCAAGCAGGGTATGGAGTATGCTTTCAAAATTCTGCCTGCTTTGCTATATAAGGGCAGGTTTCTTTCAAAATTCAGACCATGCTCAGGCTGCTTTGTATTTCCCTAACTATGATGCTTTAGTTAAAAGCATTTGGATTAAAGAAGCGTGCTAGTAATAATTACACTACTTGAGAAACACAATTTAAATTGATAATCTAAATGAATTGGAAGTGACACATGCTGGCTGATGGCCGACATTTCTGCAGCCTGGTCTCAGAACACTTGCTCTCATGTTCCCTGATGTGTTCCCCCTCCCCAGCCCATGTCTTTACCTCACTGACATAGATCCCTGTGTCTTCCTCATCATCAGTTCTGTAGCAGACAGTCAGTCCCAGCTTCTCCTGGCTGCTAATGCGACACAGCTCCACCTCCTACAAAGAAGCACACAGGCTCATGCAATGGCTTTTGCCAGAAGTGGAAAAAATTACTTGGCACAAAGGAGCACTGATTCCATTCTGTCCAGCCTGTACAGAAGGGACAGTTCTTCCTCAGTATGTCAAATCTCACACCTATACATCAAGATGCAGCTGACAAATGGCAGAATTTTGTTGTAACTGCTCAGTCTCAAGATACATTATTTTGTGTGCAACTTCAGGAGAGAAATTAAGAAGGAAATTCCAATATATGGTAGGTTCAAGTTATACAGAAACTATTTCCAAAGACTTTCCTGAGAAATATAGATGTGAATTGATTTTGCAGTTTTTTAGCCTTTGGATAATAGGAGCTGACTTACAGTATATTATACAGTCATTTTAGTCCTATCATGCCAACTATTGACTTATAGGATATAGGACAGGCTGGCTACACATCAATCAATCCATCACACTAGCACCACTCCCTTTCAGCAACACTCTAAACCATAAAGCAAAACCACAGCCTTCCACTAATAGCATTATTCATTCCCTGGCCAGCTTAGTGTCATACTTTCCTTGCAGAAGTTGTTAGATAACAGAGGGATGCTTCAAGGAATCTCCTGTGAAGCTGAACAACCATTGCATCCTCCTCAATTGCGAGATGATGCAGAAAACATATTTTTAGTGCCAGATATCCCAGCAGTGGCATCTCATGAAAAGTACAAGTTTTAGGGCAGATGGCACAGTGATAACTAGTACATCCATCCATCTGAGTTAAGCATCTTTAGTTTCATAGGGGAACCATTCATAAAAATGCAGAACTGTGCTTGGTTTCAACACACCGTGAAGCAATTAATTGCAATAAAGCATGATGAATCTAGTAACAGAGAGTATTAGCTTGGTTGCAAACAAAAAACTTTGGTTTATAAAGGTACTTTAAAGGGAGTCTGCAAGTGACACTTGTAACCACACAAAAGAAAAAGACAGAAGAATCCTTCACAATCTCACAATCCATCCACTTTTCATACTCGAAACAGTACAGTCTCATGTTCAGCAAGTGTCAGGAGAACCTCCCTAGCACAAGCCCTGTCAGGGCAAACGTGGGACCTCTTTGTCTGTTCTCTACAGTTCTCCTTCAGCAGCAGAGCCCAGTGCTGGGCCATGGGGAGAGAAGCTACACTCCTTTCTGCCTGAAATAGCTATGTATCCCAACCACAGACTTCTCCCTCTGGCTGGTGGAGAAGAGCAGAAAGACCTCAGGTATTGAGTTTGCTGCACAGTGACAGTGACTTGGCTATGCCACAGATCCAGTCCTCTCCTCAAATCCAGAGTTTGGTTCTCAGTCTGTGATATAGTTTATCCCTCCCTATCCTCAGTATGTCACAGAGATCAAGATACAAACAGGCGTAAAGCAGGGAGTCCAATGGAGAGGTAGGGATCAGACATCAACACACCACTTACTGAAAACCTCTGGTTCACACACAAGGGTTAGCCAACAAACCCCATGCAATTTGCTTTTCAGTAAGTGTGCTGCTGGGACTTGATGCCCTGCTCTCTCACCAGTGCCCAAATCTACATGGGTTCAGTATCTGCATAAACTTTATAAATGTCTCCCTGGACTTTGAACATTCAATGCTTTAATAAAAAACTTTAAAAGCATAGAAAATACTATGATAACCTGTAGTCATTCTTTAGTCTTTTTTCTGAAGTGTGATGATCACTTTAAATAGCTTATTGTGAGGTAAGATGTGAAATTAGTTGTGACTACATGTGTTATACATCAGGTTTGATAGGAAAAAAGAAGGGACAGTGTTTTACTATGAAAGAGAATTACAGTGACCTGATTCTGGCATTGGGAGTGAAAATACGTATACGGAAGGGAGGCCTGTTCAAAACCCATAACAATTGATGCCTCCAGAGGGAAAGAACACTTCACTAGAACTGTAATATTAGGGAGGAATTACAGTAACAAAATGGCTTCAATTATGGCAACAAGGTATACTTTTAAGGAATAAAGAAGCTTGCAGGCCCTTGGAGGCCTATAAGGAAACCTAAATACACCATAAAGGGCTGAGACTGGGACCTTTAAATCAAAGCAAATGAGGAGCTGTGCACAAGCTGAAATCCATTGACTTTCATTGTCCTGCTGGCACCAGCTCCCATCTCCCTGCATTGAGGCTGGACAGGGACCCCAAGGACTGCTCTGAACATAATTTCTTTGGTCAGGAATAACCCTAATGTTCCTGTGGATGATTTGTCTCAAAATGTTTGTTACTACAAAGCCACATGACGTTTCAGGCTGCAAATGAACTGAAACCTTTCAGCACGTGCTGGTTCAACAAGCAAAGTAATTTAACCATTTATGGCATTAAAGTGAAGAAAATGAGGGCAACTCCAGAGCTCCATCCTGGGAATCCAAGAGGTTTGCTACTTACTCTCTGGGAACAGGCTGCTGACAAATACCAGTGACAAACATCCCCCAACTGGGATACAGCATGTCTGGCTGTGCACAGTGTTTGTATTGACACAGCTTTCATTCCTTTTCCCTGTAAGAGAGCTCAGAGCTGAGATCTGTTTTCTGTAGTCTTGGGATTACACCTTTCCTACACAATTGTGTGAGATGTACTTTGATGATAGCGTTTGTGGCTGTGTGTGGCCTTAGAAACGGCAGATAGCCACTGTAGTACTCAGCATCAAAAGATAATTGCCCAACAAACATTTCACGTTGTTCAGTCTAGACTCAAGTATAGACTCAAGTAATATGTCATTCTGATGGGATGAAATTGGATGGTCTCTTCCTCTGTATGGAAATCACTCCAAATAACAATCCGTTTCCCACCACACAACTACAGTACTAATTTCAAAGCATCTTCTTTTTTAAAGCAAACAGAACATACTCTAGTCAAACAAATCGGGGCTAACAACATATTTGGGATATATAAAACACTTTGTATAAAATACTAAGTCATCTCTCAGACCTAAAGTCCACAAGCTCAATCTTTAGCTGATGGCTAACACTAACATCTGAAACAAAGAGAAGAGCAGCTACTGAGGCACCAGAAAACCAAGACCATGATGGTCGGAAGCATTTCACATTGCATTTCATGACAGATGCTTTTTAATGTGTGTTGGCGTTGTTGTTGTTGTTGTTTTCCCTACTGTTCTTAAACAAAAGAAACAATAAGTTTGGCAGCAGTAATGAATTTTTAAGGATATGTTCTCCTTCCTTTAAGTCCCTTCAGATATACACACATGCACACACACACAAGCAGATAGTTGCTTTCTCTTAATTCTAGTTTGGGGTTTTGTGTGTATGCATGCAGGGACTGAACTGTCTTCAAAATTCAGCATTTCAGAAAGCTGTGAGAAACAATATTTGGGGATTCATGAAGTGTGCTGACAGACAGATGGTGGAAGGAGAGGGACTGAGCAGAGCGCTCAGGAGATGACAGCCTCCCCCTCTTTTGGGCACTCTGGGGGCAACCGCTTCTCAACATGAATAGTATTCTGCTGCCAAGTGACAGAAATCAATGCCAAATTGCTAAATCTTTGACTTGGTGCTTCTTTTCTCTGTGTGGGCAGTACAATAATTCTGCACAATTCCATAGTGAAGACAATACTTCAGAGGGTTTTGCCATAAATTACTTTCTTAAAAGACAGAGATTAAAATTAGAATAAGAACTCTCCTGCCCTGAAAGACCAGGGTGCCAATGTACAAGATAGCCCATTTCTGCAAAGAGTTGGAGGTCATGCTGTTGAAGGACTGAAAACTGGTTATATTGGTCATTCTCTAAAGTGATGGAGTGGTGGTTATAGCTTCTGGCTCCCAGTTAAAGACCATCATTTGCTTTGGTGACAGAAAACCAGTTTACTGGCTGTCAGCCTCAGGAGACATAAGACCAAGCAAGGAGCTGTCACATCTTTGGGGTGGGAAGACCAGGTTAATACTGTCATTTCTCTCAGGTGGCAGAAAAGTGGGTTAGAAGTGTAATCAGCTGAGCTGCCTGCTTCCTACGATTGGTGAAAAAAGGTTAAGGAACATCAAAAGAGTGCTTGTAAATGTTTGAATCAGTTTGCAGTTACAGTAGGTCTTTCTGTTAAAAGCTTGATTACAGTGAGTAAAGCTGATTGTCTGTTAGAAAACAGATTGTGAACCCTTCCGTGACTTTCCTTGAATAGTCTTCTATGGACAAAAAGAGCTCTGAACTCTTCACGTTTTGCTGCCATATGGAGGAAAACAGATTACAGCCGAAGCTGGTAGTTTCCTCTTGCTGCACCCAGATGATGCTGATGAGAGTCATCCATTTGATGACGTTATGTTGGAATAACTGCATAGATCAAAAGCTTTCTTTGTCCCATTTTTCCTAGCTCTTCACTCTGCCAGTGGTCTCCACTAGGCCATAAGCACCTTAGAATCCTTCCCCCACTTTCTGTCAGGATTAGTTATACCTCTTTAAACCCATGTACAGTGTGGCTGAGCTCTGCATCATCACTGCCTGTCAGCCTTTCTCATTTATCCCATTCCATTCCATGCTAGCACTCTTTCTAGAAACAATTCTCTGTCTCCACCCTCAAAGTCCCTCTCAGCTTATGCTTCCCCAAAGTGATCTCTCACCCATATTTGTACAGACAGCAGCTTCGCTCACTCTTTTCCCCCATTTCATCCCAAGCATTTCCATTCTCAATAAATGCCCATACTCACATAGCCCTGGCATCACCTTTTTTTTTACCACCACTTTATAAACTATCCTGTTATCATGTCTCTAAAAATCTGCAAACTAATTACTGCCTGGCAAGCCAGAAGTCCCATATACTAAAATGTTTCCTTCGTTATGTATAAAACAGAGAGAGCTTGGCACTACTGAAATCATGAGGAAGTCTCAATGATCCTTGTGGATTCCCTCCAATTCAGGGTATTCCATAATTCTATGAAATAACGTTTTATTGGTGCCATGTTCTCTTTCCTCTCTTAATGTCCAATCTTTTGTTGTCTTACACTCTTGTGTGCTGTGAAGAAATCTTTGTAAAGATGGGAAGTAAATCAAACAGGAAATTAGAGCTCAATAGAAATCAGTTGTGATCAATAGCAAACTATACATTTTTCCATGGTGAGAGCTTCTCAAAGCCCATATAAGTACTTTGGAAGCAAGGAAGTGGTTCTGAAGCTCAGAATCTGGTGTGCCCCCCTCCTAGAACTATAGGAGAATGAGCAAATTCTGGAAATTTCTGACACTTTCTGTGATAACAGTATTTTTGTTAAATCTGACCTACTGCATTCACAGAATGATTAAAGACATTGATTATTTCCATAGAGCTATAGCTCTAGTGCAATTGAGTGCAATTAAGGAGAATAACACTGTTCCAACTCTAAAGAGCTTAGGTCCAATTGCTGGACCTCATAATATTGTCTTGTCTCAATTTTTGTCCATTTTTCACTTCCATCCTTTTATGCCTTAACTGAAACAGCTTCAGTATATTTTACTGTATTTACTGTAGACCATTTTAAGTAACAAGAGTTAAGTATTTAACATCACTCTACAGTGTGACAGATATAAACTGTACATGTAGCTGCCTCATAACAAAAAAAGGTGTCCTAGAGTGGAACATGAGACTACATTAAAAAAAAAATAAATCAGATCCTCTTTACAATCTCTTTGTATGGAGAGACTCACTGATCCACTTCTGAACTGGGCACATGTTTGACATTCATCCCTGGAAGATGCTATACACTGAGGAAGGGAATTTGCACCACTTCCTTAAATTCACAATCATTTTGAAAAATACTGAGTGAAGTTTTTCCTTGTGAGACAATTTTTTTCAAGGGTTTCCAGAATTTTTCTGTCTCTAAGTCTTAAAGTAAATTCTCACAAGATGAGAATTTCCTAATACAAATTTAAAAATAACTAAAGTTTGGAGCATGGCATTAAACTTGAATAAAATTCAACAACTCCAACACAAATCAGAGAAACAAATTTGGGATCTATTCTGTATTCAGCTGTAACTGTTTCAGTGTTTATGTTGTAGATGTTGGTGCACATGCAACTGCTTTTGGTCACTTCAGGTAACTTTTTGTGACTTGTTTCCCTCATCTACGAAAAGCAGACGACAATGCAAACAGCACAAGAGTAGCACAACAGAAAGGAATGAATGACTACAGAGTGTTTGAAAAGCACTGTGAAAAAATATTATAAACACTGCATGTCCTTCCATTATTCCCTGGCTGCCCTTATAGCAGTTGTTGTACACCACTAAAAGGACCAAGAGACTATCAGGGTTGTATTAGCTATTGTGTTCCATTCACCAGTACAGTATATCAGAGTAATGTGTCCCACGAACTCTGCAAACACCACGGGGTGGGGGGGAGCAGGGAATCAAAATATAACAGGTTTTTTCCTAAATGAAATGTGTGTGTTATCATTTGAGTTAATATTTAAGTCCTAATGACAATGAGGAAATTACCTCGCTGGTGAGAAAGCCAAAAGCCAAATTAATTTTAATCAATGTTCATTTTAGTGTAATGGGAATATGTTATTTTAAAACCTGATTCATATTTCAGCATTTGCTTTTTTGAGACATGCTAAGATAAAAGATCCTGAACGCATTCTGCTTATGATACAGCTGAATATTTAATCCCTTAGCATTAACCAGCATCAGCTTTGTCCCATTGAATTGAAAGGAAGTTTTGGTATTTACAAGAATGAAATCTCCAGGTTTTAAATTAGGAGTCAACAGTATATATACTGCTTTTAGGAAAGTAAGTCAATACATCCTATAGGAAGATTCTTATTTCACCAAAGGAAAGAGAAAAAGCTGCCAGTATGGAAAAAATCATTGTGTGGTGAAACATACAATAGAATTGAGATATATTTTTATTTTCATCCTAAAATGTATGAAAAGGCTATGTCCTAGCTCAAATTACAAAGCCCACAACAACATAACATGTACTAAGGCAGCAGAATTCAGAGATGGGCAGTACATGGAGGTCTCTTGGTTCAGCAATAACTCTGTAACATAGGACGATTAACAGCATCTCTTGGATCAAAATAAGATTATGAACTGTTACTAATTGTTATTATTGCAATATCAGGGGAAAAGAAAAAAAGAGAAAAAAAAAAACCCTAAAACCAGAAATTATCTTCACAGCCACCCAGAATAATACAGGTATCACAAACTAGTAAGTTAACATTCATCTCTATCTTGCAGTAAGTGGACACATGCATATTCTGCAACAATTCCAGGTGTGAGCAGAAACACCTTTATGTTCCAGACTCATTGAATGCAATGAATACATGCAACACCTGATGATCCACAGTAAAGGAACACAGCATTTCCCAAAAATTTAAAAGAAAACAAAAATAGTAGAGCAAAGTAAGAAAATACTTATTTTTATCTCTGTTTTTCCTCTTCACATGTAGTAATAGCTGAGAAGTTGTTCTAATGTTCATTTTGCTAATGTCATGATTACCAGAAAGATTACCTGACTGAATAAAGCAGAGAAGGCCAAGAACACGGAACTTACAGAATAGCTCAAAGAGGAATTAACTGAGAAAGTACATTAAGGACTGAATTATTAAAAAAAAGCTGCTTATGCTTAAAACAGTGTTCTTCTGAACCCTCAGACAGAAGTGCAAAGGGACTACAGACACCTTGGAATTAAAACTCATTCTTCAGTATCATTCTGTGTCAGTGTGTTTATGGGTAAGATCAACTTCTAGTCTATATGCGTAGTTGAACTGAGGACGCTGTTAGAAGGTTGTTCTAGCAAAGTCACATCAATTTTATCAGCTTCTTACTAGTAATTTCTGTAAACTAGGGAAACCAAGCAAATCTTTCTCTCAGCCTCATAATTTTGTTCAGTGATGCCATTTTTGCAATTTCTTATCCCCTTGCAGGGAATGACATGAGCAACCACTTTATAATCAGGCAAAGCATCTTGGTGGTGTATCCCTGACCACATTCACTTTCTCGGTCTCTATTTGGCTTGTCCAGTCTTGCAAATCAGCAGTCATTTATGTTGCTACCTTCTATGATATTTAATCTTCATAATGCTTCACACCTGTTGTCACTGGCAAGTAATCCTGCTCATGAAATAAAAATAAATAACACAAACAGAACCAGAGCTATCCCCTCACAGGAGCAGGCTGACAGTTCAATCTAATGAAGTCCTAGGAGGGTGAACAGATAACAGTGAAGATTCTGGAAACTAAAATCCATCTCTAATTCAGAAGTGACGAGAATGTAACACATATTACATGTTAGATAAAAACATATGTTACAAGTGAGTGTGGGTATAAAAAAGAGGAAGCAAGTCTGGGTTTGCATTAAAAAAAGGCATGAGTGGTTGAATAAATGATGATGATGTTCTTTAGACGATGTTCTTTTATAACATCATTTATTACACCTCTGAATTTGTTCAATGCTGCAGATGTGGCTGTCATGTACAAACAATCAGGGTGTGCACAATAAGTAAGGTTGCACACTTCAAGAGAATCTTGGTGTTTCAAACAAGCATTGATTACTTTACTCAAATCATAGTTCCCATTCTCTGACTTATTTAGGGCCTTTGTTTAGCACCAGTCTTTAACTGTGACCAGAAATAATTTGACGAAATTCACAAAAAAATGTGCAACTCCTAGCATCAGTAGGAACCGTCACAACAATCTATTTTAAATATTACTTGTTTCATTTTATTTTCTCTAGGGGTTACTAATCTCTGTTCAGATGAAAAGAGAGTCTGTGGTGCTTCCAATGTTCCTTTAACAAAGTAATTTCACTTTAAGTCTTTAAGTTAGTTATTTCATATTCGGGTTTGAGGGGCATTAAATATTTGTTTACTTGTGTGTGCATGTGTCTGAGTGGAGGGGTGGGAGTGGATGTAAGTTTATGTATGTGTGTGTACATAGGGAGATACAGTACAGTGTACACTGGGCAACCCTGGTCTAATGGTTGGCAACCCTGCACACAGCAGGGGGGTTGAAACTAGATTATCATTGTGGTCCTTTTCAACCCACGCCATTCTATGATTCAATGTGATTTTATGATTCTATGATATGCCTTTGTGTTTTGTAGCTATGCACTAAGAGGAGCCTCTTCTATCAATCATCAGTTCATTCTTTTAACAGAATGACTGCAACTCTTAAAATCAGAGATCTATTTCTCATCCATAGTGAGAAATCAGAAGTATCCAATGATTCCACAATACACACTATCAGAGCTGTGACATTAACAGCCATCTCTGGACTCTCTTTTTTAATGTTAAACCTTATGGAAGCCTAATTATCTATTAACAACAGTAATTAGAGATATAGCAAAAGGGAACAAGAATTTTCAGTTTGCTGGAAGAGCTCAGCTAGACCAGTAAAACAAAACAATCCCTAACTTCACCCCCATCATGCCTATGTGCATGGCGTAGGGCACACAAGGAAACAGCTCACAGGATAGATTATATAAAGGAAGTGGCTATGACTGCAGCTTTCTTAGGCGCACCAACAAAAAGATCAAACGATGCCTAGGACTGCCAGATTGAAGGAAGCTATACAGCAGGCAAACAAAGGCGTCACAGACCTGAGAACCACCACAAGTCCACCAAGGGTTATACTCCCTCCTCAGAAGGATTTTACAGGAAATATGTTAATGTCTATGAAACACAGGCTAATTGCAAGATATGTAGCAGAAGTATTCAGCGTGAAGCAGGGTGTAATTAAACTGCCCTCTGCTTCACAGGTCACTGCAGGTCCTATTGCATTTTTTCCACAAAGAAACTATATCTGAATGTTTGTAGCGCATTTAATTTACAAACACCAGCCACTTTCACTTCAGAAAGCATGTTTTCATCAAAAAAACAAAGCCCTTAACTCCTCAGGCACCATCACCAAGACAGGCAATCAGCATCACAGGATTTTAGCAGATTACATTTCATTTTTAGAACCTATTTTGTAAATGAAAATAGAGATCTGGTTGAGTTCAAGATTTCTCTTTTAAGGCTGCAGACATTCTTGACTTGTGAAAATAACCTTCTCTAACACTCCCAGTGTGTTCTGTTATGCAGATTTTACATAGACAGACACATCCACAATGTACTTCTGGGCTATTTGGATGGAAATAGAAAAGCTGTGGAGCAAGACAGAGCCAGCCTGGATGTAAACAAGCAGGAATTGCTGGCAGCTGTGCTGTTACAAATAAAATTGCATTCCCCACTGTCTTCTCACTTATCAATTCTGACAGAAGACTGTCCTGACTTCTCATAAACAGCATCGAAAAGGACAAATCACATTGGGTGCCAGATTTGCCAGAATGGATTTGGTTGGTAGCCACAAAGAAAGAGAGGGTTATCTCCATTCCACATGGTGGGGAAAAACAATGATCTATCCAAGGGGTGGGGGCTGTACCTGATAGGATAAAGTCTCATTTAATCCTCATTTTTTAAACACTGGTTGAGATTTGAGAATCTTTGATACAAGATTTATTTACATCAAAGCAGAAAGAAAAAGTACCAGCAAGCATTTCTCAAATGCATAATCCAAAAGCAAATACAACACAGAATGGGAAATATTTTAAAATTAAATCACTTTCCTGCTGATCCATATTTTATAGCAACACTTAGAGCCATGTGCTGCTTTGTATCTAGACAAAGAATGCTCTGGGACAGCAGGATGCTGTAGACAATGATACTGGTGTTAAAAAAAGGAAAGTTAAAAAAAAAAAAAAGAACAAAAATAGTAGTAGCAGAAAGAAAAAAAAAGCCACAAAATAAGCACGATGACATATAGGCATCTATTAATAAAATATTATTTTGCAATTGTGGGAGCAGAATTTGGCCCTGTAGCTGACAAATCCTTTAATGGTGAATCTGGACACTGGAATTCAGTATTTCCATGCAGGTCTGGAGGGAAAATTTTTGTTGTGTGCTGCACTCCTATCTAGAAAATTGAATAGTGGAGAAACTTAAGGCATGACAAGCCTGCCAGGGTGTATTCAGCACTTCTGATGTGTGATGATCGGTAGCAGTTTGATGTCCATGAGTGGGAGGGGAAGGCACCCAAGTGTCAGCTGAGACTCCCAGCAGGTGAGGAATGGAGGGAGGATAGCAGCCGCAAGAGCAGATGGGGGAATGGGTTGGGCTGGGTGAATGATGGAGCTGGACCATGAATGTGAGAAACCTCTGATCACTGCACCACGAACAAATTTAGCACTGCCGTGGGAGGAAGGATATAAGCATATGGGGATGAGATAAACACAACTTTTAGTTCTGAGGGCCTCCCAGTCTTGGTAGGGCCTTTCTGACTTCTTTCTAAAGGATATTTTAAGCCATGAGCTTAAAGACACATTGTGGACTTCACAGTGACTGTATCTCATAAGGAAGTCAAAGAGAAATAAAAACCCACCACCACCAAGCCCTTTAAAGATTACAGACTTCCTGGCTGTAAAAAGCTCAACAGCTGTCAGTATATCCTTCAGTAAGTCACAAACATCCACTTGAGCTTCAGTTTTCCCCCTCAGCTAGCATGCATAATAGTGACTCTTCAAATCCTTGTCAAAAGATAAATCCAAAAATGAACTCTTATGGGAAGCATATAAACATGAAGTATACTAAGCAGTAACAACATCAAAAACCCACATTTGTTTCCTACTATCTGAATGATCACACTTACTGGAAGGTCTTCAGCATATTTTGTTATTTCAAATAACATATGATCTTAATTCTCTCTCTAATTCTTCAACTTCCCCATATATTCTCTTTGTTTCTGTTCTTTCCCTATGGTGTGGTACCAATGCTAACTTACTAGGAACACTTAATGATACACACATATTTTCTTATGTTATATTTCTATATAAGTTCTCACCTGCTTGAGACCCAACACCCCTTCTGATATTTTCTGCACTTGAGAAAGCCATGAATCCTTGCTTCCTGAGCAAAGAGATCTGTGATAAAATGCCTAGATACAGCATTTCTCAGCAGTTGGCTTTGGTCCTCACTTTCAGTCTTTCCCTCAATAAATGTGTGAAGCTGCAGGGATATGAGAAGAGTTTAAAGTACAATTGACTAACTGATGATATGTGGCTAAGAGTTTCCTTTTCACTGATCTTAGATTCTACATTCTCACTTGCTTCTCATTGAACAAAGTAAGTGGGAATAACACAGACAAGACTGAAACAGGATCTTATGGTAAAATGAGATAAGCAGACTGGAGCAGTAACTATTTCACAGTGCAGTGTGTGAACGTATTAAAATGTCACACTGGCTTGCAGCCTCCGTATTCCAAAGAAAACCTTTACTTTTGGAGAATTTTGACAAAAGTAAATGAAAGAGATTTATTATTACATATATTTGAAGAAAAAAAAAAATCTCATTTTTCATTAGTGTTCCTATCCTGACTCTCCCTGTTGAAACTTTCTGGCTTTCAATACTAAAAAATAACAGAGAGCACTATGAAATGACTGGTCTGAGCCATTTAAGCTGAAAAAAAAACCCACCCAAAAAACACCCAACAAAACAACCAACTAAACAAAGAAAAAAAAAAACCCACAAACAAATAAACTAATAAACAGATTAAAATTTTATCCACTTTTTGTGTTCTGGTGTTTTGGATTTACTTTCCAGTGTAAATGACTTCAACATGAAGTATTAGAAAAGACATTCTCCTGGTTATCAGGGAGGAATACAGCACTCCGCATCTGGTTAGAAATCCATTAACTAATTACATGGATGGACTACATCTCTGATGAGAGGAGGATGCTGGTAAAACTATATTCAGTTAGGCTTTTAAAAAGGAAGTTCTCCATAAGAGTGAGATCTTATTGCTTCCTTCAAGTACCAAGTACTCAGGAAATTTCAGTCAGATATCAGAAAAGTGCTTCTTATCATGAAAGTAGCCAAGAGTTGAAAAGAGATGTAGAATCTCTACTTACAAAAGTCTGGCATTTGTCTCAGCCAGGGTTTGGACTACACTGTCTCCCTCATTTAAGTCCTCCATTATTTTGTCTTCTCTGGAGTGGAAACTATAAACTATAGATCGAACTATATCAGCTATATAATCAACATCCATATCTTTACCGCTTTAGGTTAGGTTCTCTACGCCATTTCTGGACTTGCCTGACATAGGGGTATTTGAAAGCAACTCAAAAAACTTGATGCTGCTGCTTCCTGAGGGGAATGAGCACAAGGCATCAATGCTGAAGTCTTTGCAATGATTTCTCTTACCATTTTCCATTCATTGTCATGAAAATTTAAGTATGGAAGGGAATCAATAAATAGAGCAAAAGCTCTGTGTAGTTGGAAGACAATCTCTGCACTTGAGATGGTCAGATATATCCTTCTCTGTCCATGAATACCCTCTTTGACAGAAAGATGGATCTTCTCAAGAGAAGACCCCAACGTCTGGAATTTTCCTGACTCTACTGGTATAAAAGCATTCAAGGGATAGAGGAAGAGAAGGCAGCTGTTGGAGAGGGTCCAGAGGAGGGCCAGCGATGATCAGGGGACTGGAGCACCTCCCCTATGAAGACAGGCTGAGGGAGCTGGGCTTGTTCAGCCTGGAGAAAAGAAGGCTGCGGGGTGACAGTGCAGACTTTCAGTACCTAAAGGGAGCCTACAAACAAGAGGGGAATCAACTCTTTGAAAGGGTTGATAACTGCAGGACAAGGGGAAATGGTTTTAAGTTGAGAGAAGGGAGATTTAGGTTGGATGTCAGGGGGAAATTCTTTACAGAGTGTGGTGAGGTGATGGAACAGGCTGCCCAGAGAGGCTGTGGATGCCCTGTCCCTGCAGGTGTTCAAGGCCAGACTGGATGGGGCCCTGGGCAGCCTGGTCTAGTATTGAATGTGGAGGTTGGTGGCCCTGCCTGTGGCAGGGGCGGCTGAAGATTCATGATCTTTGAGGTCCCTTCCAACCCTGGCCATTCTGTGATTCTGACATTCCGTGAAAACCTTTTGTAAGTTAGGATCATGATAAGATAAGGAACTTCAAGTCTCTAGTCGGCAGCTCTTCCCCTTCCAAAAAAGCAGATATGATATACTCCCTGATCAACAGATAGAAGATTCCTAAATCTTATTCCCCGCTCTCTTAAGTTTATTACAGAGGTACTTAATAGCTCAGAGCTCTTTCTAAACTTCATCTGGTGCCTTTTTTCTAGCTAACAAACATTATTTATACAAAGTCCAGAGACTTATGGGTTGTCACAACTCTGGTTCAAATCACCTAGGACTACTTGGTAAAATTAGCGCTAGCTTTTTACAATAATTTTCACTTTTTCAGGTAGAGTCATACTTTATTTTTGTCGTATTTCAAATGTTACTGCCCAGCGCTTGTCTCTGTAAACATCATCATTACTGCTGCCTGCTTGTTTTGGGCCTGAAACGTGTCAGAAGATTTATCTGTCTCATCAGCACTTTCTAAACACCCAGGCAGCCAATCGAAATGGGGAGGCATAACAGATGTGCCAACATCTGCTGCTGTGAACATTTATCTAGACTGTAGAACACATAGCTGTAGATTCAAACTCCTAACTAGTTACAACTCCACACATTTGGGCAGCCCCGATCTACAACTGTATGAAGGCTATTAGGGAATATTAATTAAAAACAAGTTGAAAATGTTATCTCTCAGTTTTAGACAGCTGTGAGAAATACACTTTTTTCTGTAATTCAGTTTATGCCTTTCCAACCCAATAAATGCAAAACACTGTGAAAAAAGATAAATTCAATGTTGAACTTATAAAATGAGAAATTCTCAGAAAGCACTAAGATAAAATTCCAACTACATATATATTAAAATATGGATAGTTAAAATATGCAAATGTTAATCACATACATGTACCTATAAATCAAGCACGCAAAGTGGTATGTACTGATTTTTAAAACACATTTTCATTTTCCTGGCACCAAAATTAGGTCTATGGGCACCATATCCATGCTGAGTTACAGCTGTTCAAACTTCTGTTACCCATGGAAATGTCCTCCTTCCCCAAACACATACTTGCATAGATTGACCATATCAGGAGATGAAATACAAAGCAAAACCATCATCTGCTTTTTTGATGCACAATACAGTCTCACCTGGATTTCTAACTTACAGTCCATGCCCTCCAGGAATGACTATCACATTCTCTTTGAAGAGCTGCCTCATTAAATAAAAAAGCAAATTTCCAGAAAAAGACTGCTTCTGTTTTTTGGTTTTTTTTTTTTTATTTCTCCTCTGAAGGCCCAGCATGCATAATACTGAAGCCTTGTTTAAAGTCTATTTTCTTGTAAAAGGTTCCTGTCTTGCTAGAGGGATTTGGTCCTTGCTTCCTGTGCTCATGAATTTCCTAATATACTAAGATTAAAAAATGTGACTTTATAAGGAATATACAAAAGAAAGTATTTTCTTGTGTCCTTTGTCTAGATAGCCAGATTCCATGACTCTGAAACACACTGAACACACTTTCAAGCAGGAGGCATATGAAAAACAGCATTAATAAAAACCTTAGAAACATTTTCACTGTAAAACAGATACAGGGGTATGTAGTATAATGCTATAAAAACTGTATAAACAAAGCACGTATCCAAAACATAAGATTTATAATCCACAGATTTCCATAAATATGAAAATAATGCCAGCACCTTCCTCTTCCTTCACTCAGTGAAAAACACATGCCATATGTTGCAATGTTGCCCAACAATAAAGTGTTGCTGAACTAAGCTCACTTTTCTTAATTTTCTAGGGAAAACATAAGCTCTGACAACAAAGAAGAATTTTTATTTGCTTCCAGGTAAAGTAAGATGTAAAACTGTGTTTGTTTTATGAAATCATGAAACAAAATGAATATCACTGACTTGATATATTTTCCTCCTGTTTTAAAACACAATAAATGGTAATAACTTTGATAAATTTGCCCATGTCAGTTTTGTGTCTTTTCCTCCCCATTCTCTCATGATGTCCTATAGCTGGGGACACAATTCAAGCCACTAAACTGGGATGTTCATTACTTATGGGAGGTAAGATGACAGCAACTTCATCTGCTTTGAATGTCAGATTTTTGTGATGAGATACAATAACATACTAAAAATTAACAAATAGCTATGGCAAAAATTACCCCTATGTTCTCTTCCATCTAGCTGATGGAACAGGAAGAAGAGTGATTTTATGGCAAAAAAAGCCACAAAAACAAAAACAAAACAAAGCAGCATTATAAATAAAGGCTGTGGTATTTTTACTGCCAGTTCTGTCACTGACTGTCTTGGCAGTAGAACTGACTCAGACTGTCCTCAGTTCACCTGCTTGTGAATTCCTGTGGCAATGCAGGATATAGCAGTACTGAAGTACCCCAGAGGAACAGTGTTAAGTTTAATTAATTTATACTTGAAAACTGACAGAATCACAGAATCACAGAATGGCCAGGGTTGGAAGGGACCTCAAGGATCATGAATCTTCAACCCCCCTGCCACATGCAGTGCCACCAACCTCCACATTCAATACTAGACCAGGCTGCCCAGGGCCCCATCCAACCTGGCCTTGAACACCTGCAGGGATGGGGCATCCACAGCCTCTCTGGGCAGCCTGTTCCATCACCTCACCACATTCTCTGTAAAGAATTTTCCCCTGACATCCAACCTAAATCTTCCCTCCCTCAACTTAAAACCATTTCCCCTTGTCCTGCAGTTATCTACCCTTCCAAAGAGTTGATTCCCCTCCTGTCTGTAGGCTCCCTTTAGGTACTGAAAGGCTGCAATGAGGTCACCCTGCAGCCTTCTTTTCTCCAGGCTGAACAAGCCCAGCTCCCTCAGCCTATCTTCATAGGGGAGGTGCTCCAGTCCCCTGATCATCTTCGTGCTCTCCTCTGGGACCTCTCCAACAACTCCCTGTCTTTCTTGTACTGGGGCTCCAGACCTGGACACAGTACACCAGATGGGGCCTCATAAGAGCAGAGAAGAGGGGGACAGCCAACTCCCTGTCCCTGCTGCCACTCCTCTTTTGATGGAGCCCAGGATACCATTTGCTTTTCGAGCTGCAAGAGCACACTGCTGGCTCATGTTAAGCTTTTCATCCATCATGACCCCTAGGTCCTTCTCTGCAGAGCTGCTCTCTAGGACTGCTCATTCAGTCTGTATGGATGTCTGGGATTCCTCCGGCCCAAATGCAAAACCTTGCACTTTGACTGCAAAATCAGAAGTAAAGAAGTGTTCCCTTTTTTTTTTTTTTACTAATATTTAGCTCATTTACAGTGTACAATTGGTCACAGTTAGGGAGAAATTACATATTTATTATTGTTTATAAGTAGATTATGGTGACTTAAATCTCCAGGGGTCTTGAACATAAAAATATCAGTGAAATGCATGATCTTTTGCTGTAGTATGCCAAATGCATACTAAAAGAGTTTTATTTTATTTATTACACAGTGCTATTCAAAGATTTACAGGGAAAAAATGTACCAATGTCACTTCTCCATTTTAGCTGTCACTTTTCCAATGTAATAGTCCACAATGACAGTCAGATGAATCACACACTGGCTATTAGTAGCTCAGAATTACTTTTGAGTTCAAATGAGAAAATTTTGAGGAATGCTTTTAAAAGTTCTATTGCAATTTTTTTCAACAGGCCCAGCTGAAACAATATTCTATTTACTAGTCAAAGAAAGAGAGTTCCTTGCAGGTTTCCCAATTAGTGTATTAAAGATATAGCTTGTAGTTTTCTCTGTATTTCTGTGATTCTCTGTATCACAAGCACATACATATGTGTTTACATCCTTCCTGAAGCTCCTTAACAGGTGCTAATTAATAATAAAAATTACTTTGAAATTCCTGAGCAGCAACTGTGGTATAATGTCTTTATACTATGGAACACCTACTATTCAGCAGTACCTTTAAGGCAATTATGAAATGCTAGACAGAAAATAGATGTAGGATGGTAATTTGCAATTTATCTGAGCCCACTCTGACTTGTCAGATCAGTCCTTCCAGCACTACTGCAACAGCAGCAGGCATCTGGTGAATAGTGCCTGTTTACCCTTTAAAATCTACACCATATTTACCAGCAAGCCTTTTTCCCCATTACACCAATGAGATTTGACCTCAGTGGTAAGGTATGGCCTTGTACACAACTTTGGCTCTTCAGCATTACAACAGCTACATGTCTATTAGAATTCTGCCTGTATAACATCATATTTCTTGAAGTCTTCTATTTTCAATTATATCTGGTGTTTGCTGAATTTGAAATCTGCCTTTCATTCACTGAAGGCTCTTTCTGATTCCTCCCAAGTTTTACGAGGCTCAGGAGAAAAGGAATTGAATCCCAGCAGGAAGTAGAAAAGAAAAAAGCTCAATGTGATAGCAAGTCACAAAGGTATTAGAGTGGTTCTGCTCATTCACTTCACTGCCATCCTACCTGCATTTGGCTAGAACTTGTCTCGTGTGATCCCTGCTGAAGCAGGATTTCGCTCACTCTGTCTTTTTCTCTCACCCCTTTATATTATTAAAAAACACAACTTAATAGATGTAAGGAAAAATGCCATGCTACATGTAAGGGATTTCTGGAAAGCTCTTATCTCAGGAACGTCTTCCATTTAGCTGGTTATGCTTCCATCTTTTGAGTTAGCTCTTATGTACAGAAATACTCATCAGGTAACAAAACAAAAGAGCATGACTAGCTTTCAGAAGCTCTGGCAGCGTGCGCACGGGCACTGCTTCCACAAAAACTGTTTATTCAGGTGCTAGCAATTGAAACAGGAGCTCCAATTGCACCGCCACAAGTGCCCATAATGTTCGCTAAAGGGTGTTTGCAGGCTATCACAGCTCTGAAGGGAGCTGTTACACACTATCAACTCAGTAATCCTCATGTTAAGAAGGCCCTAAATATGTATTTACAAGATAGATAGATCCCTTTGGTTTATTGGTTAAATAATCCCTGTGCTGGAAAGGCCTTAAATACTAATTCACAAGGCAGGCTGGTCTCTCTTGGCCTCCTACAGCAGTGATGGGCCTTCCAGAAAGGCTCTGGCATCCATATTTAACAGCATGGCCCTATAGCTAGAGTGCTGGGGGCCTCCACCCACAACTCTTTCTGCATTCACGTGACTTATATGGTTCAACAACCTCACTTGGATTACTATCTGAACAAAATTACTCCTTTTGGTTCTGAAGAGAAAGCATATCAGTGACAAAATGTTCTGCCACAGAAATGGAAAATTCAAATTTGCACCTGACAGAGCAATCTTCCCTACGTAACACTCAGGAGTGTTACTTGGAACAGCAAACCCAAGCTTTACCTCTCCATCGCGTCAGTTACAGTAAGAGAAATGAAGACAACAGAACAAAATTTTCCCTGCTACGAGAGTTTTAAGGAGTTTGGCTCTACGCAAAAACTTTTTTGAGGCCAGTTCCTTTAATTTTCAAACCTCTCTCTCTTTCTTGTTTAGTTATTTGTGAAAACAGGCAATAGCATGTGATCCAAAAATGCTCAGGTCAAAAGAAAACCTCAGCAATTTCAGTGCAGTTGGATCGGGCCAGTGATAGAACTGAAAGGGCTAATCCACATTTACAGTTAGCAGATTTATGAGTGCAAATACTTATCAACACGTTTAAGAGAACGGCTGTGCAGAACCATAAATTAGCACTTATATTCAGTGTGCATACACATACACATTTCCTTATCCTGACTAAAAATCTGTCTCTTGCAACTACCAAGTACCAAAAGAACTTACAGCTACTCAATTTTGAGACAGAGGTATTAACCCATGGGTTGTTCTTCTCATGAAGAGACACTAATAATGGAATTAAGAATCTTTCATATGAATTTTCTCATTTTCAGAAGCTCTGTTTTTTTCAGACCACGGAAGGAATCAAAATGGCAGGTTTTTTCTCAATGTAATATTACTATGCTTTTTTTCTCAATATAATATTATTATGCTCTTCTGTGGTTGCCATTTCTGGTGGGATGTCTGACTCTTTATTTATTCATAAAAAGCTTCTGAAAATCTTGCCATAGAAAAATCTTACTTGTGCATCTAGCATACTGGTCTGTTGATTTGGTGACATGCACTAAATTCTTGAGCAATACTTATCAATTCTTCCTAGCAAAGCAGAGAAGCTCAAAGATTTCTAACATATGAAGTGAAAAGCATCAAGAGCATCCTCATAATTTCATATACGGTCAACTCAACCTTTGGCAAATTCTTCCAGGTAATATGATTAATACTGCCTCAACCTGTCAGCACGTGTATTTGCATACATTAAAACAGGAGTCATTGGACACAGACAGGCTGAGATAATGGTTGCCATTCTGCATTTTTCATTCTGAAAATGATAATCCTGGCATCCAGTGGAAAAAAAAAGAATCTTTCTTATCTCAGATGCACAAGATTTTAGGAGCTGTAATTTCCATAACATCACCTCTCATGGCAAAATCCAGTCACTTCACACTTTCACTTTGTTTAAGGGTACTTTTTAGTACACAGACGTTATTAAGGTTTCTGCCACAGGATAAAGAACTGTTGACTAAACAATAATATCTGCTTGTGACTGCCTGTAACATTTTATTTTCTGTCGTCTTTCTTTTTGAAAGGCAATCATCTCAGACTGAGTATGTAGGACCAGACACTAGTGATGCACTCTTTCATCCAGCTTTGTCTTTACAACGTTTTTTTTTTTTGGTTCAATTCATTTCATTGTTCCAGTATGTAACTGATTTTGTACCTCTAATCTCTGCATTACAACAAATGTTCCTAACCAAGTATATGGTGCTTCTCTCTCTTTGATAGCAGGTTCAGAAGTGTTATTAGCAAAGCTTGTTTACTCCTCTCTAGAACCAGTATCTTCTGCACTTCTAACAAGCACAAATCTTTAGTGCAAATTTTGGAGCTATATGTAACACAAAATTACTGGAGGCTACAATGGTTTTAGTCCTTTTGCCTCATTGGTAGTAGGCAGTGTGATGCATACTCTAGTATCACATGAGGTAATTCCAGCAGCACAACTCATAGCCAGAGAGAAGCTGGGTTTGTCCTTGAAAATATTTGGCTCTCTTTCAGTCATCTTGACTTCAAGTCCAACTGAGCATTTACAAATTGGTCAGTTCCTACTTTATCTTAAAAGTCCTCCTGGGTATCTGGGTATGCCAGAAGCACAGATCTTTTGATCTCTTTCTGTCAACACAGACTGTTGCTGGCTCTAACCTGTCTCAATATAAATCAACAATTCAAATTCCTTTTAGGACAAGCTTTGCAGGAGACACATTAGGACACTTGAGCTGGCTCCCAGCAATCCCCCAGCTTTGTCATCTTCCCAGCTATTTGTTTAAAGTGTGGTGCTGAATGGAGCCTAATGAGCCTCCCAGGGAGTTCACCCTTCCAAGACAATTGGCTTGTACTTGAGTTTATTGAGCTGTGGCAAACTGTACTCAAACCATTATTTTTTTTTCTAGTGTACAAATGGAATCTTGCAAGTGTCTAATCCTACAAAATCCACCAGCAAGTGCAAGTCCATATCCCCAGTGCTGGGTATCAGATATGATCGTCTTGTTTTCTTTTTATGGTGGTAATTCAGGTAAACTCCTGCACTTATCTGTAAGCCAGTTCCAAGCTGATCAAAGCTTTGCAGGACATTGCCTTTCTTGGAAGACATTCTTGTTTACGGCATCTCAGTTGTTAATAATCTCACTTCTTCATTTCCTGATTTGGTTACATACTTTCTATTTGTCACATCAAAATAGAGGGACTTTGCACCATTCTAGAAAATAATCAGTCATTAGTACTCTTTCTGCATACTACCTTGTTTCAAAACCTTTCTGAAATCTCCACATTTGGCTTCAAAATTCATTTTTAAGTTCTTTGGTTTGACATGGAGACTTGTGAGCTGCTTACCTATCACAGAATCACAGAATCATAGGGGTTGGAAGGGACCTCCAGAGATCATCGAGTCCAACCCCCCTGCCAAAGCAGGTTCCCTACAGCAGGTCGCACAGGTAGGCATCCAGGCAGGTCTTGAACATCTCCAGAGAAGGAGACTCCACCACCTCCCTGGGCAGCCTGTTCCAGTGCTCCGTCACCTCACTGTAAAGAAGTTCTTGCGCACATTCGTGCAGAACTTCCTATGCTGCAGTTTCTGGCCATGAGAAGTTTCAGCCTGGAGAAGAGGAGGCTCAGGGGAGACCTCATTGCTCTCTATAACTTCCTGAAGGGAGGCTGTAGTGAGCTGGGGGTCGGCCTCTTCTCTCGTGTCATTAGTGATAGGACCAGGGGGAATGGTTTCAAGCTACGGCAGGGGAGATTCAGGCTAGACATGAGGAAGTATTACTTTTCAGAAAGGGTGGTCAGGCACTGGAATGGACTGCCCAGGGAGGTGGTGGAGTCACCGAACCTGGGGGTGTTCAAGGAAAGACTGGATGTTGTGTTGAGGGACATGGTTTAGTGGGAGCTATTGGGAATAGGTGAACGGTTGGACTGGGTGATCTTTTAGGTCTTTTCCAACCTTGGTGATTCTATGATTCTATGATTCATTTCCCCTTGTCCTGTCTCCACACACTGCTGAAAACAGTCTGGCCTTGACACTCTGCCCCTCACACCTTAGATATTTATAGACTTGGATCAAGTCCCTCTCAGCCTTCTTTTCTCAAGGCTAAACAGACCCCATTCACTTAGCCTGTCTTCATAGGGGAGATGCTCCAGGCCCTTCACCATCTCTGTGGCCCTCCGCTGGACTCTTTCCAAGAGATCCCTGTCTTTGTACTGGGGAGCCCAGAACTGGACGCAGTACTCCAGATGAGGCCTTACCAGGGCAGAGTAGAGAGGGAGGATCACCTCCCTCGACCTGCTGGCCACGCTCTTTTTAATGCACCCCAGTAAGCCATTGGCCTTTTTGGCCATGAGGGCACACTGCTGGCTCATGGCCAACCTGTCGTCCACCAGGACACCCAGGTCCCTCTCCGCAGAGCTCCTCTCCAGCAGCTCATCCCCCACCTGTAGTGGTGCTTGCAATTATTCCTCCCTAGATGCAAGACTCTACACTTGCTTCTGTTAAAGCTATCCAGCTATCCTTTTAATGCATGGAAATGCTAACCAGGTAGTTTGTTTTGTTCTGTGTAATTAGCTGGGGCTCACACCAGAAAGTCCTTACAAAGAAGGAAAATTAATGCCCTGCTGCTTTTCCCCTGGACAGCTAGAAAATCCATTTTGACTCGGTCCTTCACGAGATCTATTTTTGAAGATGTGTATCTCTGGGCTCTCTACTTACACTAAAGGAGCTTAATAACTTCTCATAAGGATATTAAATAACTTCTTATGAGGATATTAAACAACAGGTAATACAACCAATGAGCGATCATAATAAATCATAGTGCTACCACCACACAGGTTCAAATTTTAGGAAAGGGTTTCACATTTGGAGCTCTAGTAAAAGGTTCCAAGATGCTTCTCCTTCAAACCTTTCCTATTTAGAATGGATTCTTCTCCTGAAGGGAGAGCAGACAGTTCATTTCCTATTTGAATTTCACATGAAACACTATTTCAATCACTCAGTGCATTTGCCTTGGGCCACTGAATCACAGCTGACAGCAAATTAATGTCTGTGATGGTATGATTAGCAGTGATTACAGGCAACTGAGAATCTGCTGAAGTATTTGCCACTATGATAATACTTGTGCCAACTATTATTAGGGATTAATAATGGCCATAAAGAGGACTTGATTACACTAGGTAGACCCTATGCAGATTTGAAATCCATTACTATTTTAATGTGTAGCTGATAATCTAGTGAAAGAATATTTTCACCTAAAAATGTATCTTTTTAAAATTTATTTCTTCTAGATGTTTCCATTACTAATTTATTTAAATATTACTTGAAAAATAGCTCCTACTAGTTTAAGGAAAAAGCAATATAAACAAATACACTTGTCACAGAAACTTAATATTGTATTACACCCAGGGAGCTGAAGCAGTATGTAAGCTCTGAGATTCTTATGCTGTGAGATATCACACCAAAACCCAACTGGGAAGAAATAATGATTTCACTAATCCCTAGCAATGATTTTTTGAGAAGTTCAAATAAAAGTTTGCTTGTTTTGATTGAGATTCACTAAGCAGATGTTATTTGATTTTTCTACTTCCTGGGGAAGAACTTGGGTTCCCCAAGCTGCTAGGAGAAAAGAACAATGAGATGAACGTGCAGTAAAGCATCTTAGCTGCTAAAGGTAAGATAAAAGTGAAGACATAGCATATTTGCCAAAGCTTTTGCCATTCATTTCATTTCCAAATGTCAAATAGTTATGTGAAACCTTTAAAAACATTTCTTAGGATACTGCAAACAGAAGGATAGGATATTTTAATTCTTGTATTAAAGGTATTAAAGGTAAACCTTGTATTAAAGGTATTTAATTATTTATAATCACTCCTGTTTAAAATACAGCAATGTGAACTTATACAAAGACTTAGCACCGTTTAATAATAAAAAGAACCATCTGCTTCTTATGCCTGCTTCTACAAATATATTCTTCCTGAAATATAGCAGAAAACACAAAAACTCAATGATTGACAGGCAAGAATACTATTCAGGTATTGAAATGAAAATCTAATGAAGAACAACAACAATCATGCTATCATTTGGGGAAGCCCCAAAAAAGATTTTCCAGTGATTCAGAAAGACATCCACCCTTGTCACTAGAGAATACAATACATTAAAAGCAAAGGGAGACCTGTGGTACACAGCACAATTTCTTGTAATTGCAATACTTATAATGTCAAATTCAAAGAGCAAATAACAGAAATTATATTTATTATATTATATTATATAATTTTATATATTTTATATTTTATATTTTATATAATTTTTAATATTATATAATTTTCAAAGTTATAACCTGATCTTTCAAATGCTCAAGCACACGCCTAAGTATCTGCGAGACTAATCCCTAAGGCATGAGTAAAGGCCAATTAATTCTTAAAATTAAAGAGAAGAAAAAGAAGAATTAAGTTTTCAGCTACCATTTCTGATTTTTTTTTTGCTTTAGAGAGGTAAATGCACAAAGAAGGAGCATACTTAAAAGGCATCTCAAACTTGTTTGGTGACACCCAGTGCAGAATTTCACTTCCGTGTTTCACATGCATAAACTAACTACAGTAAAGCTTGTGAAATTATACAGGTAAAAAAGAACACTTTCTGATATTAATTATTTTCAATTTTTCCCCAGAGGAGCTTGCTATTACCTGTGCAAATACCATATCTATAATAGCAGAAAGAGAGGTTGCAGTGTGCCATTGATCTTACCTCATACTCAAAGTCCTCTGCTCTATCTGCATCAGCAGGCAGGCTGGAAAGATACTCATTACCTTCATAAAATTCATGCTCCACTGGCTGAAGAGAATGGCAGCTACGTAGAACAAAGCAATACAAAAAACAGTAGATGAAATAATTTGTTTTTTAAATTAAAAATGATTTTTAAAAATCACACAAAACCCCTGATCTGTAGTTTTCTTATCTCTGAAATATTACTCTCAATTGCCTGAGAGCCTGAATGAAATAGGACCTGAAGTAGAAAGGGCTGTTTTCTTTTCAAAAGCTCAGATTGTAGATTAGCTCATTTTGCTGGGTTCATCTTTTGTTAGATTTGCAGAGTGTGATCTCTTAACAGGGTCTGTTTCAGGCCAAACTACTTAATTATGAACATTTGGAATTCCTTTTGCTCATTAATGTACCTAACTACACACTCATATGCTGCATCATGATCAGTGCCAACTTATCAATCATCTCGTTATAAAAACATGAACATCTTCAATCTACAACCCACATCAGGCTTAAAGTTGTTCAAGTGCTTGCATTAAATGCTTTGCATTATATGGTTTTGTTAAAGTGATAACAGGGTGATGAAGGGCACTTGAATAACCGCACATTTTAGAATGTCGGTAAACTGAATGGTTACATGAGTTTGAGACACAAATGAGGTCTTCACAACATGCACTTAGGTACAGCTTTGGATCGCAGGTGTGGATCTACCTCAAACCCTTTTTTTTTAAATGATGTTTGCATCCAATTACATTTCAGAAGATGTTCATTCAACGAAGGCATAATTCACATTATATACCATATGAAAGGTGAAATTATACTTTCCTTCTCCACATTTTTGAAGTGCCTTAGCTAAGGGGGACTTTTAATAAAATAAAATAAATTACTTTCCCTCTTTCTTTAAGAAGTTTGAAATAATAGAAAGTAACAAGACATCTCTTTATGTGTTTTATAAGCCTTTTCAATACTCTGGAACACAGAACTGTTTTTCTTCTTGATCAAAGCTTAATGTTTAGATGAACATTGTGCACGAGCACAAAGTAAGTGAGAACAACATTCCTTGCAATTCTCTTGCAACATGCAAGAGTTGAGGAAAATCATCAGTAAAGTCTAAATGGGGCAACAATTACCAACATCTACAATTTATTTAAACTGTTCCTCTGACTTTTGTAAAAGAAAGCTAAAGGCAATTGCAATGCCTTAATATCACCTGAAAACTACAGAAGATAAGCCATACCTGTCTGAAAGCAGAAAAGGACAGATATCAGGAACAGGAGGTGTGGAAGGCCTTAGTTTGGCCAGAGCCATAATGTGCTCAAAAGTGATGTCGGTTTGAGTGCAGGCATCCACAAGCCGTACATCCTGAGAGCTACCATGAGCTTTGCTAATTGGGGCTCTTCGTAAAACCTGAACTACAATTGGCTCCTTAGCATTGCGAAAAGCTTCCACTGCCTCTTCATGAGTGGCCTTGGAGAGGTCCTTCCCATTGACCTGGACAAAAACAGTAAAATATACAGATATACCAAAGATCACACACAAGAGAAAAGGCAGAACAAAAATGAGAGTGTAAAATACAGGCAGAATAACTACTTGAGCAATACATCAAGTCATTTGCTGACATCAACTGAACTTTCTTTTGGTAGTCATGCAAGAGAGCAGATAAGGCTAGAGAATAAATAAATTCTTTATCATAGAAAATAGAAATGTTTTGAACTGTCACAATGGAATCTCAAAACAGCAAAGAAACATTTAAAATTAGTTCTCTCATTTTATTTTATTTCCCTCATAAAGTACAAATGAAAAAGGAGGGGTGTCTTTAATTTTCAATTTCAACATTTTCTGTGGCTTGCAACCATAATAAGGGATTTCTGGCATGGTATTGTTATTAATGCAGAAGTCAATAAACACATCTTGGATATCTGAAAAGAAACAAGGCCAACTTTCAGTGTTTTGCCACTTATCAGCTATTGCATTCATACGATAATTAAGGCCAAAAAAGGGAAGATTTGACTGACAGTCAGCTGCTGCTATTTCAAGGAAAGAGAAATCTAAAGCAAACAAACTGAAGAATTTATTTGCTACAAACAGACAACTAATAAAACAGAAAATTGTGCTGCAAATGCAGCACAGCTTGGGGAAAATAAAAGACTGTGTAGAAAGGTTTCTTTCTGCTGCTAAGTGAAGTAGCAAATTCCTACAAGTCCAAGTGGGGTCTTTTCATATTGAAAAAAGGTAACTGTAAGACTTAGTGCTGAATTCACATGAACTCAAGAATTAAGGGAAAACTTGACGAGAACCATCCCACTACAAAATGCAATGACTAATTTGCCAACAGCAGCCGGTATCCAAGTCCTAAAAGACAGTGCAACAATACAGAAAGTTACACAGAAACTACAATTCTGCATTGTTTTCAGAGCCATGGGCTTCTGTTCTGTTGCACAGCATCAAACTGTTGTGAGCTGCTGTGGAGGTGAGATGATCCTGTACTGTGGTAGAATGGCATTATTTTCTAGAAAGAACTGTGAATATCTGAATAGTGCCAAAGATAGATTTAAATTTATATCCCTGTGAAAATCTCCTCGCTGACAGCAAATCAGAAATAAGATTCTACTGCAACATAATGCCCAAATTTACTTTGTTATATAGACTATCAAGTCCTAAAACTTCTCCTTAATGAACTAACTCTAAGCCCTTCCCAGACACTGGACAAAGTCCACCAGAGACTTTTGCTGAAAGCAACATTTCTTTGCCACATGACTCTTTCATTAAAGAAATACCTGGAACTTTCTTGTCAAAAAACAAACAAACAAAAAAAAAAAACAACAACCAACAAACCAAAAAATCCAAGGACAACACCAGCAAACTCAAAAGACCCACTCAGCACAGTCAGCAAGTAACAGTTTTAAGCCTGCCAGGAAAAGCATTTGCAATTAAACATGTCATATTTGAGGCAACAGGTGTAACCATACCTACTCAGCTGGATGTTTATAACAGAGTTGACCATTAATTACTTACATATACCAACTTGATACATTTCCAGAGTGCATGCTTGAGTACAGTATATAACCAGCACTGCTTTCATGACCATGTCACCCATGAGGACAAGGGAAATGAGGACATACTGTAGTGTGGTCATCAGTGCAAGGATTTGATACCGTATAGTCACGAGCAGATTAGAAATGTCCTGAATAGATTTCTTTACCTAAAACTCCTCAAAACTCATGTGCTGAATATCTGGGAGCCTCAGAAGTGCTACACAATGTAACCTAGACTATCATCAAATAATACGAACGGCAGCTAGCTTAATCACCTGATTTCAACACATTTGTATGAAGGCTGCTCTGAAAGAAAAAGCCTCCTACTTTATCATGTCAGCCCACAATGCCATAGGCAAATGGTGGTGGTATGGCAGTAGAGTTGGATATCCCACCAATATTCCATTACATTTTGTTGCTGCGTGACAGATGGCAGCAGACGGGCAGTCTGACAGAATGGCATCTCACACTGAAGTGTATAAAGCAAAGGTGTGTCACTGAATTCCTGCATGTGGAAAAATTGCACCCAGTGACATGCTTTGAGGCTTGTTGAATGTTTATGGAAACAAAGCAGCATATCTATTTGCTCTATTAAATAGTGTTGTTGTGCCTGTTGTAGCTGTTGTACTTTCCATGGAAATAAATAGGAGGTATTACTTTCTGAGTGACTGCATGCTATTTCTCTGACGACTGAAGCCAGAAAATGTTAAGATTTTATCTTTCAAATTATAATTCATCCAATTACAACCTTTGGTTATGTTAAACTAAGTTACATGCAGAAATATCAGTGATGTACAAGAGGCAGTGGCAGCATGCTTGAAAAATAAGCTATGTTATGAGAAAATGAAAGAAATTTCCCCAAGGACTCAGCTTCTGCAAACCCTCTCTGATAGCACAAGTTACACTGCCAGGGCGTTCAGATTCAGCCATGTCTAATAGAGGCAATTAGAGATAAAGCTTTAAGTCTGGGTCTTCCAGCCACTCTTCAGCTCCAGCCTCTCCTCTGCTTCATTCCTGCTTCTAACTCAGATCCTATCAAAGAAACAATTTTCCACAGTTTTCACAGTTTTGGCAGCTTTTGTGAAAAGGCTGTCCTACAGGCTTTCTGAATAACTCTCATTCCCAAGGCTTTAGGAACATAAAAATTACTTTCCTGTCTTCCCAAACCTTTTTAATTCTTTTAAAAACTTTCTGATAACAGATGTGGTGTTTCTCCTAATAGCAAGTGTATAGGAAAAAATACAACATATTGTTGTATCATTTTCTTTTCCTATTCAAGTAATAAGGACACAATTCTGCCATATCCCACCTGAATTATGTGGTGATTTTTGGCAGAAGCTGACCATTTTACCACAGATCTGTATAAGCAAAGTGAAAAGATATCTGGATAGCATACAAAATATATGCTAGATTATTTTGAAATATCAGAAGCTGTGTAATTGATATCAGCCAACACCTAGCCCTTAGTCTGAGGAAACAGACATAAATACATGCTAATGCCATTTACATGCAAATTTTATTTCCAAAGAATATTAATATTTTAAAATCACATAAATGTGAAAAATCACAAAAGATGCACATTTTCATTTATCCTGGCAACATATGGCTGACCTCTATTTTCATTTAAATGCCTGTTTAATTTAAAGACTTTGAAAGCATTCCATCCTTTATGCTGGTTTCTTATGCACTCTGGACACCTAATACTTGTTTAAATTGTCACTTGAAGTTCATCAACACACTCTGTCGATCTGCATAAAGGTCACCTAATTTATGAACGCTGCCTTTCTCAGAAGGAAATCTATAGCTGAATTACTCTACTCTGGCAGCTGTCCTGCCCACTTGGGGCTGGAAAGAGTGAATTTATTTTAAAACCCAAAGCCAATACTACAGATGGGGCTGTAAGCTCTCTTCACTCAGTTTCTTTAAGGTTCGTCTGCCTCCTGCATCATCCCCTAACTTAACACTCACATATAGTTATCCTGGGAGGTGTAGACTGCTGAGCACTTATTTACAGCAAGCCACTTACAGATTCTTAGTGGACGATTAAACAAATTCCTTGCATCAGAAAGGTTACTTTCAGTGGAATCTAGGGTACTATTTTGAATGGATAGAGAAATCAGTCACTTTTAACAGTCAACACAAAGACATGGGAATACATTTGTTGCAGCAGATGGGCTAATTAATCCACAAGCAAGTTGTGAATGTTAAGTAAAGAATATATCTTTTCTCATGTAAACCATCCTCCTGCCCTGTTTGATTAAGCTTCTGTTTAATGAACACTCTCCCCCCTTTTGGACACATTGCAAAGTCTGGGCCACTTGTCAGCATCTTCCCCAGAGCGACTGGTGGCCGCTGCCTGGATGCTGGCCATCCCTTTGCTCTAAATCCAGCCACATGCAAAATTTCAACAGCATCAGAAAATAAACAAGCAATCAGGCTTTGTTTTTCATGCACAAATCAGCTGACATTGGCCAACCTCCATTTCTAACACCAGCACCACAGCACATAGGTTTATTCCCACACATGCAGAGGTGGACAGCAGAGAAGGACAGAGGGGACTGGAGTACATTACAAAACACTGAATATAAAAAAACATCAGCAGATGGTTGTTATGTTATTCTTGCACTTCGTAATCTAAAAAAAAAAATAGTGATGTAAGAGTGCTTCAACTAAGACTGCTTCCAAGATTTAAATGCTTGTGGTTGAAATACCCTCATCTTTAAATGTTTTTCTGATGTTGGTGATTTCTATCAATGCTAGCCAGAATTTTTTAATGAAGAGCCAGAAATCCTGATGTTTCTTGTAGTCTATCCTTCATACTATGTATGAAAAGAGAAAAAGGAAAAGAAGAAAAGAAAAAAAAATATATGTGTAATCACATGAATGCAACCATCACAAAAGTTATCACAGTAGCAGTTTAAGAGATAACCTTCTCTCTTCAGCAAGAAGCTTGCATATGCAACTTAAAATTTAAGATTGGCTCTTCTGAAGTAAAAACCTCGGAGACCTCTTGTTAATCAGTAAGGGCAAAGGAAGAATAACTTGAGCATTTTGCTAGACCACAGACGTCCAGCTACAAGAGTTTCCTGGAGAAATGACAGAGATAGTGTCTGACGTGATGATGGAGTTCACAAGGCTTACTGTCCGGAGAGATTTCAACATTCATGCAAAGGATGCCTCTGACCTGACAGGTGTTAAATCTGCTCTCATCACGACAGTCTCTTCACCTCCAGTCTCTTGCCCCTAAAATACACCCAGGTAACAAAATCCCAGAGTGCATCTTTGGATAGAAAACTGATTGAGCACTGTGTCATAGTTTGATCAGTCTTTTTTTAGGACAAGAATTTGAGCTCTCCCTAACTACAAGAATAAAAACAAAGAAAAAGAAGGAAAATATACCATCTTTCTCTCAGACATAAAGCTTTTGTTACATACAGACATTTTAGAAAACTTCCAATGCTAAAAGCTGCCAGAGATGAGGCTCTCCAGACAGAACAGGGGGCACAGGACATGTGGGCTACCAGAGATACGTGGGCTGCGGAGAGAACACTGCAACTTTTCTGCTAACACAAACGTGATAGTTCATCTACAGAAATGGCATTCAGCACACTGACCTTTTAGGTTATAGTTCAGTACTAAACTGCATTTCTTGAGCAAGTAAATCTCTAAGGTAGCAAATACAGTCATTATCCAATACCACTATCTCCATCAGGGTTCATGGAAGTTCAGTGAAGGGACAACTTTTATTATTCTGGTTAATGACATTTCTTCTTCCTCAGCCACATGAGTTAAATGATGTTTGTTCCCATTTGATCCTTTGTTGCCCTAATCGCCCAATCATGTCAGCCCTTCTGAAAGCAACAGAATCACATAATCTTAGAATGGTTTGAGTTGGCTGAATACACAGGCTCTGGCTGTTTTTCCTCAGGCTGTTTTTCCAAAGGCTAAGTTCTTCTTGTAATAAGAACTAATTTCCTATTTCCTGAACAGCTTAAGCTTGTCCTATTTGCTACTCTGTGTAACTGGTTCAACATCACTGAACAGACTCAGGCAATGGTCAATACTGCAGCCTCCTGTGCGGTTTCCTACGTGTAACCAGCATCAGTTCAGTTACCCAATATTTAGCAATTACCTACTGTGTCTGAAAAGCCTGTGCCTAAGATTTAAACTAAGCAAGAAAATATAAGTGTTAAAAAATTTATGAACAACAGAAATATCCCTGTTTCCACTTTGTAGAGCATCTTTCTAGAGAGAAACTTCCCAGGGACTTCCTAGTGATTTTGATTATCTAAACAGCAGCTGTCATAAGAAAGCATTCTTCTTTCAATTGACCTCAAGATTGTGCTTTGCTTTGTTCAGATATCCTCTGTGATCTGTGGGTAGGTCTGAGTGCTGCAGCTTCTCTCTGTGAAGGGCTGGATTCATCCCCAAAAGACCCTGGCAAAGAGCTGGACACTGCTTGAAAGTACTGCGTTAACAAGCTACCTTAGGAAACTCGAAAGAATTTTACACTGGATTGGAAATAATGCCTCAGGTAGATGTTCTGAGAATGGAGAAATAATTCCCATCACAAGTGCAGTACAATACAGCAAACTAGTGAGCAAGGTAAATAACACAAAAATGCTTGAGCAATTTTGCCTCTCCATCGGATACAAAATTGAGCTTAATATCTAATTCTCCTCAGTGTTACCTTCTTTACCCAGTCATCTCTACCTAAAACAAAACTCACTGCAACAAGTGCTTCCCAAAACTTTGGGTACAGAACCCCATTCATCTGCGAATGGAAAATCAAATCCACTAAAAGCAAAGAAATCACAAAGCCCTTCCCCCTCCTTAATGAGGAAGTTTGATGTTCTGAATAACAAACTTATTCTTCCTTGCAGTTAAGGTATCAAGCATAGTAAGACGATGGTATTTTAGATGCATGGCTATACCCTGCTTCCAGCTGGCTGGGTTAAGAATAACTGTAACCACAACTGTATATGAACACCTAATTCTTCTCTGGCAGTGTGTAGAAAATCAGGCAAAATATCCACCCTAAGAAAAGACAGCAAAAAAGAGACACTCAGCATTTCCATGTCTGAACTTTCTTTGTGGCTCTGGACCTTCATCTTGAAGTATTTTTCAGAAGAACACTTGGATGCTACAATGCTGCGTTAGCACCACCAGGAAAACTATGCCTGCTAGAAGTTTGAAATCACTTCTGAGTTAGCAGTGCTAAACTGTGCCCAAAATGTGATCTCAGTTCCTGTAGTTCATAGCATGGCACTTGACAGACAGTGTAAATGGAAAATAGAATATTCCATCTACTCACTACATGTTAGAGCAATGCAGTTCTTTCAGCTCCTTTAGTCTTGAACACAGGGATAGATCAGAAGTTCACCTGAGTTACGAAACAGCAAGCATACTCATCTGCAGTTTTGCTGGTTTGTGAGAGAACTGAAAATGCCAAATTAAGTGTAAGAATCAGTGAAGCAGTTTCCCAGTGAGCTGCTCAGAGCCAAGTGCTGGAAGACATGAATTTGTGAGCAGCCATTATTCTTCTTTTCTGTCTCCCTCCATACATCCAGCAGAGGTGTTACTGGACACTACGGACATCCTTCTTATCTCTTCCAGATGGTACTCTCAGTCTTGTTCTCCTCCTCTCTCTCCCCTCTTTGGCTTTCAGCTCTTTTCACTCTGCCCCCTCTCTTTCACTGCAGACCTCGTTTTTGTTCCCAGGACTTCCTTTCTTTCCTGCCTTAATTCCATCTTTCCTCTCCTAAATGCTTTTCCTGCTGTCTGTCTCTAAGCTTGGCTCCTTCTAGCAGGCTGGGAGCACCAGCTTTTGTCATCAACCCACCGTGACATCTGGACAGTCGCAGCACTTGTGAGGTTTACCTTCACCAGCACTGCCCAATACAACTCCAAAATCTCAGCTAACCTAGATGGTGATGTAACAAGGCTGGAGTGTATTTACTACGTAAATTGCATTTAATATTGACAAACAGTTTTTCTGATGATATTCAGATTATGCCTGAGGGCAATAAAGACTAAACTAGCTGTGGCATGCATAAAATATGTTATGTTACTCCTTGATATAATTAGACCATCACTTATTACATTAATTATTGCAACCTTTTTCTTTTTGTGGGTAGGACCTTAGACAAATTTCTCACCAGATCTACCACATGCACCAGCCCTTTGATGGTAGTGAAGAATACAGTCAAAGTCCAGTGTGTGTGCTCAGAGTAAATCATTTTTATCACTAAGCCCCTGCACTGAATGCTATATACTCCTGTGAACTTTATGGTGTTTTCTCTAGCACAAGCTCACTGTCCAATTTCTCTTCCAGAGTATGTATTTTCCTCAGAAAACAGGATTTGAAAAGGCAGTTGCTATTGAAATTTTAGGAGATCAAATTAATCACATTCTTTAATTGTCTGCAACTTCCAAAGAATAGTGGACAAGGCTGAACGGCAGATTTCAGGCATCTGTAAACAACGTGCTACTTTTCTCCTGTGAGGGGAACCATATCCTACATTTCATTAAAAGAAGAGTCTCTATTTCACCTTTAGAAAAAACCCCCGACCTTCCATGAACTCAGCGAGGGCTGGCACCACTGCATGAGTGTTACACTTATCACTGTCATAACAAGTCGCCCACATTCACAGGCCTGAAACTCCTGCTCTCCTCTGAACCAAGTAGTTTAAAAAGATAGATGGCTACCTTCTGGCTAATTGTGGGGGTTCTCTCATTACTACGAAAAGACTTTTTATATCTCAAGTGACTTTATAAGCAGTGAATAATTAGACTTAAAGTCTTTGGAAAGGAGTCCACTGATCAAATGCTAGGATAACTTATGGGCATAGTGACCTTTTCCTCAGCAAGATACTCCAAACTGCTGCTGTTGGCACATTATTAAAATTCCCCATTTAATGCATGCAGTTAAGCATAAGGCAGATTTTATCCTCTACTTTTAAATTCAATTTAAGGTAGTCCAGTGAAAGCTAGAGGACTAACTGCTACCTGCTCCAGCTGTGTGGGACCAGGACACACAGCAGCAACCTGCTCAGCTGGCCAGCTCTTGGCGCTGCTCTGACTGCTGCACTCCTGATCTCCAGCAATTCCTGTCGCAGCCAGGCAGCACTTTTCCTGCCCACAAATCCACCAAAAACCACCAGAACTCTGGGCTTTTTGTTACAAGCAGCAGCAGCAGCAATGAGCAGTTGACAGCATGCTGCCTGCAGCCCATCCAGCTGGTAAGTAGGACAGTGCCTTGGCCAAGAGGGTACTCCAAGAGCCAGTGTTTCATACTGTAAAAAAGCAGTGAGGTTAAACCCAGCAACAGAGCACCAGGCCCAGTCCCCTCTCTGACTGAGACATGGGATACTGTCCCAGCTGATTGAATCCCTCAACCTGCTGGGCCTCCAACCACATGCAGTGCTGATCCCTCAGCATTTACGTTTGATTTTCTTTAATGGACATACAACAGACTTGCTCTACTTCAGCATTCATTCCTTACTGTATATCTGTTTTTAAATTTTGAAGGAACAGAAAAGGCTCCTCTTCCCTTGGAATAAAACACCGCAGGTCCTTTTCAGTCATTTTCCATTCTTCTCTCACACTGCCTTGACACTAATTTGACACTGCTGTTCTCCATTTGTTTACATGGCTTTACTCCAGAAGCAGCATATTGGCAAAAAATCCTTCAACCTTTTACAAGACTAGATGTTTTAAAAATACTTTTCACAGGCTCACACATTAACAGTGTTTTAGCATTAGGGTCCAACACAGCAAGAGTTCACAATAAATTTTAATTTCATCCTGCTTCTGGAACAGGGCATATGGCACAACTTCCTTGATCTCTTTTTCAATAAAGTAGAAAATCCAAACTCAGAAGGACTCGTCATCTGACAAAATAAAGCCGGTGATGGGACTTTACCTGCTATCCAAAACACCATTTCATCTCTTTCTGCCAAATAGCTCCCATCAGCTCTTACGAACAGCCTTAGCAACCGCTTCTATTTGAGTATCAAGAAAGCAGGTAATGCTGACAAGAGCATCCTTGTACATGTTCAGCTACACACAATGAACACAAACAAAACTGCATACAGAAGCATATTTAGAGAGATAAGTTATGAGAGAGATACCACAATGATCTGTAAGATCCCTTCCAACGTAAGCCACTCTGTAACTCTTATAAAAAATGCTTGTGTCTGTTTCTTCCTTTTTGCTTCTCTCTCTTCTACCTTGATACTCCTTTAAAGACTATTTAGCCATGTAGGATTTCTTTACTTTTCTAATGAGTGATGGGTTACTGTGCTATCATGAATATAGCTTTTAATTTCTGAAGTTCAATTTCCACATTCCATGTTTGCAGGAAAAATTAAGTGATGTTAATGTGAGGAGCAGTCTAATTCTATCTATCTTATTTATACAGCACTGTGGCTGTGTACATGGAGTCAGCAATAAGAGCTCCAGCTCCTTCCTGGCTTAAAACCAATTACAGCTGCTATTGCTGTCCCAGTGTTTCTATGTTTATTCTTCCTTCTGGAGTGTCTCTTTCTATATCTGTCTTCTCTCACAATTTTTCCCTCTCTGTTTTATTCCACCTTCCACTTTGGCTTTCCTCTCCTATCCTTCTCTCACTCCTTTTATTTCCTTTATCACCTTGTGTTTGGTCTCTGCAGTGCCAGCAGCAGCAGCTGCTCCTGTAAAACTTCAGCACTTAACACCTGCAAAGGGAACTTTCCCCTTATGGATAAGACATTTCCACATAGGATTCAGGAGACAGCAAAGCTGTCTGCAAAGAGCTGCCCAAACACCTGCAAAAGGCACTTACTGAGGAAATTCCCACAGGACCCCATCAGTCTCCTTTTCCCAGGAAGCTCTGGGTGCACAGTAGAACTGTGCTGCAGTTGCTGCTCCAGCAGCAGACCACTTTTCAGGGCACGTCAAGGCAGTTTTGGACCAAGTAGCTGAAAGCTAGAACAGAGAGCTTACGGATGGCCGGTGGCCAAGGCTGTGATGTTGGCTGACCACTGAATGTGCTGCGCGGATCAGATTTATATCAGCATTGTGCAATGCTATGAATATCACTGAAATCCAAGGAGATTTTGAAGAATATCCCTGTTAGCTATTCAGAGGCCACTGGATGCATATGGCCATTCTTTCTGCTTTGTTGCTGTGAGTGACATCAGATGGGGAGCACTGTGCAGAAAAGGCTTCTTAACATCATGAACAGAGCAATGCTTTCTGTTCTTAGCAAGAGTCATCCTTTAATATTGAATAGGCTTTTGATTACTTAACGGAAAAGCAGCAAGAACAATTCAAAACACTGAAAAAATACTGCATCCACACTTTATACCTTTTGTACTTGTCTATTTAGATAAAATTGCCTAGGTGCAAGGACTGTGTCTTTTTGGCAACACAGCATCAAGCACTACAGGGTCTCAGACTAAATAGGGTACTCTAGGCATTGCTGCAGTAACAATCATGATTATACACCTGTGCTGAGAATTTAGATAACAAATTATGAGGGGACATGAATCAAAACAGACATGCTTTAAAACAAAGTTTATGGCCTAGACAATGAAAACACTTTAATGTGGTGTGGTATCAAGACAAGGGTGATTTCATCTTTGCTTTATCTCAGTAATACAATTCTTTTTAAAGGAGCTTTTTTCTTTTTAGCTTATATGGCATATGATAAAATAATAATAATTTTTAAAAAACCAGATACCAGTGAAAGAAGGATGTAAAGCTCTTTGTGTTTTAAGTTATATGTTAGATCACTCAGGTGCTCTTAAATGCTGGATGGCAAAATACAAATTATATACGTAGGATGATTTTATAAAGGCAGATATAAGTTCTACCTGTGCCTATAAATGAATGATCAAATAATAACTGACAATTCATACATGCTTTCAAAACATTTTAAACACAGTGTTGTGTTTGTAAACCCAGATGATGCCATTTAACCAGTGACCTTAACTGATGAAGCTGTTATGCCCAAATCAACAGCACTGAGAAGCAACATTTCTCAGCCTCCCAGTCAAATTTTAGGACAGCATAGTTAGCATCTTACCATGACTTCTACCTTTTAGTGTTTATCCACACAGTAACTTCTGTAACCTTCTTCAATGGAGGGCAAGAAACATGCCAAAATATAGCATTTCTGCTCACAGAAACTAAAACATGATGTTGCAATATTACTGCTCGTAGCAGTTGTACACTGAAGAATAGAACACTGGCAAGAAGGAACTGTAGGCCCTCAGTTCCATGGACACACAGCATCCATGTGCAAATTTTGACCAAGTTCTCATTCTGGGTGCTGTAACAGGTCAGATATAGAATCTACATCCAGATCGAGATTCAAGGGTTTGCTCTCAGCATATTTGCAGAAGAGGTTATGATTCAGAAAGGTTCCATTGTAGTAAAGCATGTTTTCCCCTTAAATTCAAAATCAAACAGGCTCCTACTTCAAAACCCACCTCATGCAGGACCCAAGAGCAGCTCTCATGTTACTGCTGATAGATACATTCTTTAAGAAAGCCAGATTCCTTTAAACTTTCATTGGAAGCTGGCTTTACAAGATAACAAAGCAAAATGTCAGGGTACAAAGTTATTGGTGAAAAGAACCGCAGGTGAAAATCTGCAATAAATTGAGAAACGTACGAAGTCAGTTCAAAATGGCAGGACAAAATTTAAACGAACCTTCCCCATCCCAGAAGAGGCAGACGGGCATAAATCATTCCCAGCAATCAATTCTGCTATTTGAATTCACACTGACACTTGTTGGGCTCAGTTGCTGACATGCAACCACGGCAGAAAGGCCAGGCCACCAGGGAAATTTGGCCAGCTTCCACCTCTGAGAGCGGAGCACCTGACTGCAGGTCTCCAGCCCTCTTAGCACCGCTCTTTGTTCCTAGCAGAAAATGCTCTGCCCTCTATTTCATGTCTGCCTCCAAGATCTGACAATCAAAAAAAAATCTTGAATTACTGTTCATCCAAAGGACAAGAAATACTAGGTGAGAAGTAGCCAGAGGTACTGCAGATGATTTTTCAGGCAGACTATTTAAAAATAAAACAATAAAGTTAATATTAATAGTATTGTTTCTCACTGTGACTACATTGCAATTAATTATTGACATATATTAGACAACAATAAAACATCAGAGAAAAGGGACTGCAGACTTCAAATTCTGTCAAAATTCAATATTTGCATGCAAAGGAGACGAACCTGCCCTTGATAGAGATTCTCAGACAAGAAGACTTTTGTGAGAAAGAATTTGCATACTGGCCTCGAGTGCTTCTTTAATAAATACCAAATGGAATTACCATCACACTCTCCTATGTTTGCCGTTGGTACAGAAGTTGCACTGAAGAAGAGTTAAAGTAGCCGGTGCTATCTTACATAAATTCATAACACTCATATTTCTTTCCCCAAAACTCAGCCTTAGGAAAACTGGTAAATGAGGAGGTCAGGTGCCCAGTCATGCAATCTGCACCTCCAGCTTCTTCCTGAAGCTGCTGCAGTCGGTAGAAATTAGCTGCAGGCAAGCCATCATATCCAGTATGTTGCATAAGAGGAATTACTTGGAGCAGTTTGTGCTACTGAGATCTCAGAGAGGGAGATGCTGTCCCATCTGACATCCTCATGCATGATCATTAGATGATGTGCCAGAGTACCAAAAGGGACTCGGAGTCTTCATTCCCTCCCTGTGTTGTTTGGTTTGGACGAACCACAGAGCTCCTCAGCTGTCAGGCAGGAAACGCACAAGGTCTGTGGGGTAAGCAAGGAGGCATTGTGCACACCAGGCTGGAAGCAAACTTGAAAAGCACTTTTGGTGCTTCCATGAAGCCTTGCGCTTAAGCAGCCACTTCTCTGCAGCAAGTCATCCCTGTTATTTCAGGTCTAGACTGTCAGTCAGATTTCTTTAAAAATAAGGAGCCCAAAGGAACACTGGACTTTCTCCTTTCTTTTAAAAACAGCAGAGAGAAAGGGCAGCAGCAGCAGCTGCATATTGAGAGTAGTCTAACAAAGCCATTTGCCTAGAAATTGTGAAACCTGAGCTCAGCATAAGGGTGTATGAAATCATGTTTTTCACTCTGCAAAAATCTGTTCATCAGGTTAGCAGATATTTTGGAACAGAACAAATCTGCAACATTTTCTGAAGCTATATTTTTCAGTCATTAAATATTATCTAAGCAGATATCAAGTAGAGTCAAAGTTAAGGAGTTAGTGTGGGTAGGCAAAGACTGCTCTTCCACAATGCTCCTTCCTTCTCAAGCTCTGTTCCAGTCAAATGAGTACAACAGCCATGTTTGGAAGTCTCCAGATAGCAGCAAGTGAGAGAAATAACAGATCTAGCCTCACTCTCCTGCTCTCCTCTCTTTATTTATTCTGCTTACTGTACTTCACTAAATCATGATTCATTACATTGTTGCTCTTTTTTTTTTAATCCCCTTTCTTTCCTCAGTATTCAGCTTTCCCCCCATCTCTTGCCCTCCTTACCCTGTTTTCCCCTCAAGGCACCCAGGTAAACCTCACAGTCCTGCTGAAGCCATCCGTATTTTAGATGGCATTAGATGCTTGAACTGCCAGGTGAAGACTACTGATATTTCTGCAAAGGTCACTAACAAAAGTGTTAAACAAGATCAGTACAAAGACAAACCCTTATGGAGCTCCAGCAGTAACCTCCCTCCATCCTTTCACTTTCCTTTTTAACATTACACACATAGATATTCTGGTGGATTTGACTCCATATCCTCCTTGTGACTGCTTATCTAACCATTTCTGTTTCAGTTTTCTCTAATAATTCCACCTCAGATATTTTTGTTTTTCTGAAGTCCAGATAAACCAAACCTACTACGTATTCTTTGTCAAGATAAAGTATCTGCTAATGAAAAAAAAGAAAAACACAATCCAAAACTATCAGTGAAGCCTGGCTTTGTAATCATCTACCTCCATCTGTGATTCAATATATCCTACTTACCCTTTACCTCCTTTATCCCTAATCATCCTTTCCTTCAGATTGTACTCCTTCTACACCGCGAACTTGAAGGCTTGCAAATCCCAGTCTGATCCTAAGCACAGGTACACTATTTAATTTTATTCTATCATCGTCAGCATGCTAAACTATCTTAACAAATGGCTTATTCATCCTGGCTACAACACTCTCTACACTGACACCCTTTGCCTCACAGTTATGCCTGTAGTGCTTATTCTGGGGGCTGTTTTACAAATCGAATCAATGAGAAAAAAAAAAAAAAAAAAAAAAAAAAGACTTCAAAAATCTTCTTATTAAGCTGTTAGTTTTTGATGTATAGATACCAGCCTCCCGCCTCTGCATCGCCTGTGCCCCACTCCTACCCTAACTCTGCAGGCATTTTTCCCCTCCATTCAAGACACGTACATTTGAAAATCCTTCCGAGAAGCTTTTAAAATTGCTGCTTGACTCTGATTGTACATCCCCCAAAAGAAAGTCATCTTCAAAAGGGGCAGACTGTAATAACATGACTACTCTCCATAGGCTGGATTTCATGTAGCTGGTCAGATACAGTTAGTGTGCAGTACAGCCAACCAGCTTTTCAGGTTGAAAAGAAGACAGCAATTTTTCCTGCCTGCTTAACATCCCGTATTTGCAGTTCATATTTTAAGCATGTTCATGCAGTTTTCAATCTTGCTATCAAGTAGTAATTGTATAATACGCAAGATGAATCATCATGTGATTAAATCATACAAAACACAATGAAAACAGAACTTTGATTCCTAAACCTACAAATAAACGTAATACAACCTTTCAGTTTTAAGAAAACTTACCCTTACGGGGGAATAAAGCTGCAAAAACTCAAGTGACCTGGAACGCTACACAAACATTCAACTTTAAAAACAGAGAGCTGTGTTTCACCGTAACAAAATCAATAAGGACCACACTTTGGGCACCCTTTGGTATCACAAAGCACTGGCAGTGCAAGAAGAAGCAGACCTCCAGCACTCAGCTCCGCCTTAAACCTGCCTGTGGCACGTGGGTTGGAACCTGATGATCCTTGAGTTCCCTTCCAATCCAAGACATCCTATGATTCAATGATCTCTGTTTCATCTCTAATTCTGCCAGTAATGTACTTCAGCAGCTTATCAGCTTCTACATCCAACTCTGACACAAGCAGAAGAAAGATCTACATTCACCCAAATAACATCTAACTTTCACACAAGACCTGCAGCTGCCTTTCCTACCATTATTTTTCTGCATGTCCATCTGAAGAGATTATTTCCTCCAGTTACAAGTCAGTGGGTGAAAGGTACCAGCTCCACCTAATGAACTGCAATTGGTCTAAGTTTTAGGGAGTACTAACTAACCTTCAGGTAACTTAAGGAGGTTACCTTCGGTAACTTAGGAGATACTGCCTACCCCAAAGTGGAGAGCAACCAGATAAACTACTGAGGAATTAAGAGATAAAAGATCAGGCATTAAAGTAAAATGATGAAGATAGAAAGAGAACAGATTTTAAAATGCTGAAAAAATACAGATATGTTTTATTATGGCTTTTGGTAACCGAGGGATAACATCTCTATTAATAGATAGCACCATTCAAGGATGTTGTAAACATATTTCCCAGGATGAAATCTGATTTATATAGTCCTGGACAGAAATTATTCTTCTCATGACTTATAAAAGCAGAAAAAAGCATTTGCTCAGCGTGGGCTTGAGTTACACAAGTATAACACAGCGGAGTCTCCACTGTTCCTCGATCCCTTCTGTGTTGCCATAAGTTAGCTCAAACATAGTTTAATTTTTTTTTTTAGAGTAATATTTTACAGGCTGTTAATCCACAAAGTGGATTATTGCCTTTGGGTATTTTGTGAAAAAAACAAAATTGAAAACAACTGAGGTATTTCATTTAGGATTGCTGCTGCTGTGCATGGGCAATCATTTATTTTTCTTCCACAATATAATAGGCTTCTCAGCACTTGGACTTCCTACACTTCACTAACATAGTTGACTGTCAGCCCCTCAGAGCCTGTCCTGTCAATTATCTATGAATTTAGAAGGATTTACACAAAAGATTGTAAAGAGCTGGGTTTGAAAGATGCCATAAAGGTATGAGGCATTTATTGTAAAGCTTCGAACAGCTATTCTGGAAATGCATACTGTATCAGCTCTTGCACTCAGACAATGAGGTTTCTTTTTCCTTTTTCCTTTTTCTTTTTTTCCTCTTTTTTATTTTTTTGCTTTTTAAATTTTCATTCATTTAAAAAGTTATGTTGAAACAGGCAATTGAACAAAGCAGGGCTGAGGATGCTCAAAGTCTGTCTTTATCACTGCTTGACCTGGTGACTTTTGCACAGACACTTACCGTGACTCAATTTTGACTCAGTTTTTCACACCTGTTGTTATGCTGAAGGTAAAATGTACATAGGCTGAAAAAAAAATCTAAAAAGGCAACGGGTGGGTAATAGCTGATGACTCCCAGGTCAGATTCACACAATCCCAAAATGGCTGAGGCTGGGATGGCCCTCTGGTCCATGTGTCTCAATCACTGCTCAGCAGGGACACCCTGAGCAGGGTGCCCAGGCCCACATCAAGCCAGATGCTGAAGATCTCCAGTGAGGAGATTCCATGGCCTCTGGGCAGCCTGTGTCAGTGCTCCATCACTCATAAAGCGCTTCTGGTGCTCAGAGGGACCCTCCTGTGCTCCAATTTGCATCCACTGCCTCTTCCTCTACCACCAGAACAGAAGAATGCTCCAAGTTTCTGTCCTCCAGCAAACTCACACCTTCCTCTCTCTGACTGCAGAGGTTACCCAGCAGAGCAGCAACTCACCTTTCTTCTGCCTACCCCAAAGCCATCATCCCTCACCATGCTTCCAAGCAGCATTGCATGTAGGCAGGAGAGGGACATCTCCCTGGCTTCTGTTGGCCAAGAAAGCAAGTGCTGTGCCATTTTCCAGGCACTACAGCACTGTGGGCCACCCTGGGCAGAGATGACAAAACCCATAGGCAGCCTCGGCCTCTGAACAGCAGCTGGAAGCTGAAAGGCAGTTGAAATGGCACTGAGTGAACAGGTTCATCAAACTGAATCTGCTGTCGCACACGTTAGGTTCTCAGCGGCTTGGAACAGACCTGGGGTCTGACTGTAAAAAGACACTGAAGAAAAAGGTGAACATTTTTTGTATTTTTTAGAGTTTCCAGTTTGTCTGCTTCATGCAGTATGACAGGTAAGGGAGGCTTCCACGTCACAGTCTAGCCCATAAGGTAAAAATCAGTTTTAGAAACAAGGTATAAAGTACAGGAGAATCCTCCCTGACTACAAAGGGGAGAGTATCAGAGTCAAATAGCCAATCCACTGAGAATTTAAAGCCTTGCAGATCATTTTGCTTGTCTCACATTGATCCACTGCAGTTTGGTGGATGAGAGCACACTGATGGTAAACAGCCTGCTTAGCTAACAGATGTTCAGGAATTTCCTTTTTCTAAGGAGAACTAACCAGTTCTCCTTAACATAAACAACAGCCTATTTTTTATATATATGCATATATACATGTGTAGATGAAACATATTTGCTGAATATGCGAAGCATCGTCTCCAAGTACGACACATACCTGTCATCTGTCAGAATCTCTGCATGGCTGAGTTAATGTTTGCAAAGCAATTCTGAAATCTCAGAAAAGAGCACACAGTTGCAAAGCAAATTACAATAAAGACAGATGTTCAAGTTTGATAAAGGCAGCAGCAACAGCACAAAGCAATAACATCCAAAGTTATGACTGACATTTGACCCTCAATTTGTTCATGTATTTCCAAATGTCACCAATGTTTAAAATTGGTACAGGATATGTTATAAGGAAGGGAAACACAGAGCCTGTTAGTATAAATAGGGCAAATTGTCAAGCCAGAATATCTGCATTTTCAATCTGTCTGACATCTGAAGGACTTTATTTAAGGTTTGAACACTAGTTGGCACACAGCTGGTGTCACAGATGTAAATAGCTTGAAGGTACAGGTCCTGGAAACATGAAGGCTGCAAAGAACCACTTCCAGTGGAGAGCACTTAGACAGCTCTGTCCAGCCCTGCCACAGGCTGAAACAGCTCTGTCCTGAGATTTCTCACTTCTGCTTCAGTAACACAGTGGATACAGGCAGAATTAGCCACAAAACGTGGGCTCTGCATGTTTATCTTGCATGTTGTAACACGGATGCAGCTGGGTCAGGACACTATGACAATTTGCTCTTTTGCCTGTTAGAAGAGTCTGGGACTCTCAGGTTGGCAGATTTGAAACCAGCACTCTCCTTTGGTGGCACACTGCATGAGGAGATGTTCAAACATCACCATAACAGGACCTTTGACTCCTTCAGGAACTCCATCCTGTGTCAAAAATAAAAAATAAAAAAAAGGACTGGAAAAGTCCTGAGGACAAAGGGAGAAAAAAAAAAACAAACAACTAGGATATATGTTGTTAAATACATTAACTAGCCTACAGGAACATTTACATAAAACAAGGCTTGTGACATGTAAAATTAAAAAAAAAAAGAAACAAAACAAAAACCCACAACAGAAAACAAAGAAAAAAAACACAACAAAAAACAAAACAAACGAAACAACTCTGTGAAAAAGGTTAGAGGCATATTTGATGAAAGGCCAGAATATCGTTGCCTGAAGTAGAAAGATATTTATAGACCAAGATGTGCAAAACTGGAGTGTAATTTTTGCCAAGTACAAATTAAACTAATGTACCATTAAAAGCTGTCAGCTCATATGCATTAAAGATTGAGATTAGGACACAGACCATGCCATGACAAACTGTCTGTGCAGGGACATGATAGAAGTGATCTAGCATCCAACTAGGAACTTGAACATCATCTTGCTACTTCTCCTATGGCATATTAAGGATGAGCTTTCTGAACACTAATACTAGTACAAAGATGTGCTTTCTTCCTTGTAAAGGACATGAGCAATGGACAGAAAAGAGCAAAAACAAAAAGACTTATCAGAGGTAAGGCAGCACTTCTGGAGACAGAATATATGGTTTTATTATGATGCACTGCTATTCTATGTTGCTTGAGGCTCATGGCTGCGATAAAGTTATGACCTCATGGCTGGAAGGCTCACCAAGATCTGAATCCAAGGTACTCTGAAGTATAGAGACATTGAGACATTCTTATTATGCGACAGTGCTCTAACCATGGTGCCATAAGTTGGTGTGTACTGAGTAACTCCATTGCTACTAAAGGAAAAGGATAAATGCAGGAAGCATCTTCCTGAGCACAGTGCACTTGAATGTGTTGCTCCAGTCCCCTCTTTACTCATCACCAGGACCCATACTGCTGCCTTTCCAGAAGGAAAACAAAACCTGTAGAATTCTGGTCAAAGCTGTTCGTTCTCCTAGATCCCTATGGAAAATGCAGCCCTAAATTTATTCATAAATCAGTGAGGAAAACATAGATCTGAATTATCTCCTAGCCGTGTGACATCAAACAAGCCGGACATCAGCAGGTTCATCAAACAGGAGTGGGATGCAGACACACCAGAAGAGGAGTTTAGGGGAGAGGCTGCACCTCCAGAAAGATGACAAGTTGCACACAAAAAGCAAACATCTCCATCTCTGTCAGTCAGACTCCAGTGCCTGCATTTGTTACTGTCTGGTTGGTAAGCTGTTTTCCACACTTTCTTCATCAAAAACAATTATCATATGTGGCCTTTAGAAATTATTTTCCAAAGATAAAACAATCATGCCAAGGACTAGTAAAAGCACTCCACTGTTCCATATCTTCACAAATTACCTTGTGTTTCAGATGATTTTATGTACATTTAACCACTACAGATTAATTAGATGGCATAAAGAAACCAGCAAAACACTGAAGAGCTAACTTCAGCTTAAGTGTGTATGCAGCTAACTTGTGGCTTTTTAGAACAATTTTAATTAAAATTACTAGAAAAATCATCCAACTGAAAATATTGGGAGCTTTGGGATGGGCTTAGCATAGTTAACTAATTGTATATTTAATCAAAGCAGCCTTCGGCTGTAATTAATAATCTATTTTCCTCTGGTAATAAATACGGGTAATTCTGTGAAATAGAATATATAATTCATAGAATGCCATATGTATGGAAAATTCATCCTGAAGAGAGATCATTGCAATTCCATCCTTTGGAGAGGAGGTTGTTTTTCTTTTAAATATGTAAGACTATTTTGAAATCAGCTTCAAATGTCACATCATAACAACAGTTTATGAAAAAGATGCCCCAGAGTGCTTCGGATTTCTCTGATAAAGGAAAAATAATCTGAAGTGACAGGTTTGAATAAACCTGACTTTTCCAGTGTGCCACAGAAAGAACACAAGAAATGTCCTCTGGCTCAGACCAATGCTCCGTGGAGGTAGCCGGCTGCCAGGACATGCTATGAACAGTGAGCTTATGAGACCAGCCACTCCTGGTAATCTATTGCCACATGCACTCCCAGGAGCTAAAATAATTTTACAGATCATCTTTTAAAAATGTCAGTTGAACAGAGAACCCGAGAACCTTTTGTCATTTTGTTTCCAAGCAGTACAGTATGGTAGCTGGCAGATTTCCGACTCCAGCCATCCAGACCAAATGCTGAATGTGATCCACACAACCAGATGAAAACACTTCCATTAACACAGCATAAACCTTCCAGCTTCAGGAGCCACAGAAACACCCATCCATCTACTCACATAACGAAAGCCAAGAGCTGCTTCAGCATTTTTTCTACTAGAGACTTCCTTACACTTATATGACACAAATTCCCAACTGTGCTGCCATAACGTTTTTTTTCATGCAGTCCTGCACTGAATTACCTCCACTTCTTTAACTGGGTAGATGCAAATTTAAATAAAATGGCTATATTAATCTAACATGATGCATCTTTCACTCCTGAAATATCTAATGCTCTAATATAAATAACAGCTTCAATTCACTGCTTGCTTTGTTAGTTCAGAATGCAAAGCATTTTATCTGCACTGCAATACTGCATTCAGTTTTAAAAATAAAAATATGTTCTTACCTTTTCTCTCAGTTAACACAAGAGACTGAGTAGAAAATTATCAGTATGGTGCACTCTCCTGATACAATTAAATTGGCAAACAGATTAGATATTGATCTGCTAGCAAACATCTATTAATGAGTTCCAGCTCATTGGGAATTAGAGTTGAAATGGAAATGGACGCTTCGTTTATACTATATATTATACATATATATTATATATATATATACATACATTGCAACCTCTGGTCATTACAGTCACACCATAGTAAATTCATAGATCATTGCTTTTATCCAAACACGCACACATGACGTGCATAGATTGTGTGAAATTACAGGCTCTTTCCCTGTAGGAAGACCGAACATTCACTCCGATTCTCTTTAATCGCCTCCTCTTCTTCTACTTTCTGGTCACCTATTACTTGAATATCCTCTTCTTCTAATATCCAGGAAACACGACCTGCTCTTTCTGATATTCATCAGAATATCCTCAGTGTGTTGCACAAATCTAAAGGTGCAAACTGGCAGTGCACAGATTTCTGGAAGCCTTTCTGGAGAACCTCAATTTCATGGTCTGCATTTTCAAAAGGACGCCACAAAAGGGATGAAGCTCTAGTCAAGGAATTGAAACCTGGCTACAAAACCATTTTTTTGTCATCTATTTTATTTCTATATAACACCTATTTTGTCTGGCAAAGGTATAGCATTTGGAGCACGTGGGAACTGCATTTACCAACAAACTCTCTCACTGCCTTCCAAAAGTTACAGCTGGGCCTTTCTCCATAGCAAACATGTCCTAATCACACTCACCTGGTTCATCAACCTTTTATCCCCATGCAAAAACATCCCCAGGAAAGGATTCTGCAAACTTATCTAATTAGAAGTGAAGCAATAAAGGGGCTTACTCTGCATGTTTACTCTGTAACTAACATTCCATGATAGCAAATCACTCATGTTTTTTAGCTACATTCCCCTTTATTCTGTTGGTTCTCATTGTTGCTAGCTGAGCCTCTTCTGGCACATTGCCTAAAATATCATCACTATTTTTCAAGACATCCTTTAATTATGTTATACCAGATACCTTTGGAAGAAAGCTATAAATATGTTGTTAATATACACTAAGAATGTGAAGAAAAAATAAAAAATAAAAAATTGTATTTGTATTCCATATTGACAACAGGTGTTTCTAGTGTTTTCTGTCCTGCCCTCTTTTTAGAAGGTATCAGCATATGGATGTGTTAAGCCTTACTCAGGTAGTTTGTTCTATAAGCACTCAAGAGAGGAAACTGGTCTATAGTAAACACAGATGTTGGACGGAAATCAATCAAAATGTAAGCATGGAATTTGAGGTATAAAACCATTCATTTCCACCTATGAATCTTCCACATGCTGCCAACTATAGTACCTCACACAGCGTGGATCAGGAGATAAAGATGGTATTTTAAAGAAGTTGGCACTAGCTGGATTGAACAACAATTGCACGTATAACAAAAGTAAAAAAAAACCAGATCGTTCATATACATATAATGTGTTATCTATAATTCTTATTCCGTAAGTCCTCAAGCTTTGCTGTCTGTTCTTTTGCACAGTTGCCTCCCACTGCATACTTCATGGAGAAGGAGGCTGGAAAGAGTTGTGCTTAGTAAATGGAATGTTTAAAAAGCTCTGATTGAACTTGTTTTCACAGACATTATCGCAGCAGAAATCATTTATCTATTCCGCTCTGAGTAGATTATCACTTCATAATTAGTGAAAATAAAAGTGTATCAAAATCAATAAGAATGAAAATCCGATAGAAGAAAAAAGGATCAAAATGTTGCTTTATAGGTCCAACTGCTGATATAAACATTCAGAATTTGCTGTAGAGAAGGTACCAGAGCAGCTGTACATTAAAAAATATATATCAAAACAAAACAAAGCAAGTGCCTTCGAAAATATGAGAATATGCAATACGTCTTATCTCTGCTGTAAGAGATAGAATTAGACTTAATTTCATTCTCATTGTTTTCAATAAATGATCTAATAAAAAAGCATTTCTCTGTTTCAATGACACACAGTACGCAGTCAGTCATGGCATTATTGCTACTATTATCTAAAGACATCAGAATAAAATACGTACAACAAGCTAATGTATCTTGCAGAAGAAAAGGTCATGCAGTGGTTCCACAGTTTGCTGATCCTAGATATATGCACAGTTGTATACTCTGCATTATAATCACATTTCTGATGTATTGCCAGAGATCATGATAGGAAGTTCATGGTACAATGCCAATTACATGACAACTGTGAGAGAACAGACAATTGTTGATCCAGCACAAAGTTAGAATGGTGCAGACAGATGAGATCTGGTTTGGTATTAAGCTTAAGCCTGCCTGTAGGAAATTAACCAATCAACTTTTTCAACAAAACTGAACTGGAAGATGAATTTTAACTCAACGATAAGTGCAATGTGGTTACAGAATTTGCTGCCTTCTATTTATAAACTCCAGAGTTGCATTTACTGCCTCAGTGAATGACAACCCAAGAGAGATGGCAAATATACATGGAATTTAGCCAGGCAAGCCTTTCTTCTCAATCAAAACAGACACAGCAATTTTAAAGGAGATGAGGACTGCAAAAACTGCTCTAAATAAAACCCAGCTATATTAATGGCACAAAGTGTAACAAAAAGGTAGTTAACACACAAAGAACAAGAAATGGTACAAATGAGGAGCAAGAACTCAGAAATAAAGCAGAAGAACTAATCAGCAGGTGGGAACAATGAAGGATTAGCTTATTCAGGCACAGGCTGTGATAGTAATTTATATACCAAAATGTCTCTATGTAGCTCATGATTTTGGGTTTGCATTGAAACATCTGTAAGCAACATTTGTCTCTGAGGAACTGTTTTGCAGGACCGCTTACATAACAGATTTTATGACTTTCGCAGAAGAAGTTATCATATTAAATGTTTCTTATTGATTGATGATGATAGGATCCATCATTAAAATAAATCAAAAATTAGATACTTTTTATGTAAGTCTATAAAGCGGAGTTTCTGTGAATATGAAATCAAAAAAGATTCAATTTCTCATCATTACAAAACAATATAAAGTAAAGCTGGGTTTAACTAAATATTCTAAATTATTATTGACAAGGTAATAGCAAACCACATCAACATTTAAGAATAGTGAAAATACCTGAAAGACTTGAATGAAGTATATGGAGATAACTAATTCTCTAACTAGGATGCTAAAATAAGCTCAGGTGCAAGTTTTCACTTGCACCAACCTATGGAAAAACTTTCCTTCTACTTTTTTAGAAATGATTAATCTTTTCCATTTGGGGATATTCGTTTTTTTTTTTTTTTTTCCATTGTGGTGTATCTAGGACTGTAAATCATGTAAGAAAGCCTGTTTCTGAGAAATTTCCTGTCTTAGTTTAGAAATGTACTCACTCAGACTGGACAAGTAGACACATCATAAAAATGATTTGGATGCTTCAGACTTAGTACGAACCAAGCTTCCTGAGCTCCTGAGGAATTTAAAGTTTTTCAGGATTTGGGAGATTTCTGAGGCTTCCTATTCAAGTAATGTTAGCTTTTTAACATCAGATATTGTGCAAAAATCTTATGTATGGAAGCTTATGTCCCACTCCCAAATGTTCTCTGCTTAAGACAGAAGCTCACTATTAAAACTACTGAACATAATTTTTTTCTCTTTAAAAAAATTTGAAATCAGGCCCTAAAGTCTCCACAGTGAATCACCAGTAGATCCAGTTATGCGCATTGAGGCTAGAAATATTCTGGGAAGGAAGTACAATCATGTCACTGGAAAAGGATGAAGGTAAGGAGAAATCAAAAAGGAAGGGCATTAAAACAAGAAGGTTATCTACTTTGATTTCTGTCAAATTTCCATTTAAAAAGAATACAGGCTGGAAAGAGTTAATACAAAGTGAAGGGGCCAATAGAACAAGCAGAAATACTGCCATACTCTGGTCTAAACATTGTGTTTGTTCAACAACACAGCAGTAGCTATACCAACTCTAATCCCCCACCAAACCACCACTTCCGACCAACTGCCTTAGATACTCCTCTAATTAGATTTCAGTACATCCGAGCTGCCACTTCGGAGCTAAAGCAAGCCTTGTCTCGTGGCTGTGCATCAGAGAAAGAGGTTTCAGCTACATTTTAACTGCCTTCTTGTAGGACCACAGTCAACTCATTTTTCAGTCAAGCAGAAGAGAAAAAAGATACGCTGCATCTTGTTTAGGATGAATCAACTTGGGAAAGGCACTCTAAATATCCCAAAATTCAAACGTATCTTCTATCAAGACCTAGAATGCAGAATCATAGAATCACAGAATCTCCTGGGCTGAAAAGAACCTTAAAGATCATCTAGTTTCAACCCCCTTGCCATGGGCAGGGTCACCAACCACTAGACCAAGCTACCCGGAGCCACATCCTGACTGGACAAAGGATTACAGTGTGATGTGGCCTTGATGGCAGCACTAACAAGGAAAATGTCAGGATCACAAGCTAAATGGATGGAGAAAAAAGTGACAAGCTATTTGTGAGGCAAGAGAGATGGAGAACATGTAGAAAACTAAGTGCTAGTTTTACTTCTTCAGACCAAAATCAGGATCAAATCTAGGAATAAATGCATCTCAACTCTTACAAGTTTTAAGCACATCTATAGTTTTTGTCTAAATTAGACAAGGCGCAATCATCAGTCACAGTGTATTAAAAAAACCTGTAAAAGAAACCCTTTAGACAAAGGCAAAGCTTGTTCGTTCTTATTACAGACCATTTGTAAGCTCTTCTTGCTACTCACATCATTGTTAGTTATTGCACTTTTTTTTTCACGGCTCTTATTGGTGAGTAAAATAAGAACAGCAGGATCTAACTCCTATCTCTGTAAGTCTTTCATCTGCTTAGCTACCCATATTAGTCACTTTCCCTGAACGGGGAAAAGGGGAAAAAGTTCAACAGCAGACTGACACAGCAACAAGAACACAAAATATAGATGAAAAGAATGTATGTCTAAATGTCTGATGAACTGTTATTACCATGTAAATGCACCGTATGTACAACAGCAGCCTTTGAATTAAAACACAAAGAACACTTTATGCTTGATTAGTTGTTTGTTTTTTTTCTTTTAAGGGGACACATCAGAGCCACAGACTGATGCCTTAATAAGGAACCCAGAAACCCTTAGTGGAGATTAAAAGGGCTAATGGTTAGATGTCATAATTTATGGATACTGATCGTGCAGGACTTTGACAAGAACCATTAATTGTCACTGTGTAGCTAGCTTCTGAAGTCACATAGTCAATTTAGTTCTAGTTCTTACAAGATGCGGCAGGATCATTAAAGGAAGCTTGAGGCTAAGCACAAATAATGGGAGCATTTTAATATTCTTGGTACTTTTACAAAGGAACAGCATGTCATACATCAGTTCTACGTATTGCACCTAAACTCTCAAAAGCAAAGAAAACAGCTTTTTGTTGCCTCCACTGTTATCTAAGAAAGTGAGGTATTATGCTTTCCGCTCTCTCTTGCAAGCCTGAGGCACAGGAGGAAGCAGGAAAAAAAAAGGCAGAGGGCTTTCATATTGCTTTTGTTTGAGGTCTGCCTCACCTTTCGGACTGCTCTTACAGATTGCCTGCTGTTTCACTGTACAACTTGCTGTTCCTTTAAAGTAAAACAATTAAAAGCAAAGGCTGCCTTCTTTCTTACTCAGAAGGCTTCAGCAGTCCTAAGAGGTAGGATCTTTTTTTTTGTTCCAATTACAATCAGGATGGATAAACAGCCAGATAAATGGAAAATACAGTAGAAACTTTTCCCAATCCTCTTTCTGCCTCCTCGGCATTTGCTTCAAAGGAGCAAAACAGAAACACAGTAGGATTAACAGAGGCCAAATGTGCCCATGCAGGCACAAATGCAGAAGAACATTTAGACATGAGGCCATGTCTCAGTGCTCATAATTAGGGTAATAGCAGGATTCATGTCACAGAAAGTACAGAAGAGGCTTGCAGGGGGAGACGGCTCCCTCAGAGCTCTGCATCTGCCTTCACTGGAAGGATTGGTACTTTTATTCTTCCATATGCTTTTCCTATCAGACAAACACCTCACCTACCTCACCCCTTTTTTAAGATATCTGAGCATACTTGCCTAGAGGCTGCAGGCTTGCTTTGAAGTCAAAGGGAGAAATGGGAGCCAATTCATCTGATCCTTTTTATCTCTGCTAAGGAAGAGGTCGCTGCCTTCTGATAGTATCTGTTTCTTACTACATCCAGGCACATGCCTGAATTAGGGCAGATAAATCCCAATCAAGCCTCATTCATTTCTTGGCAGCTTGGCTACTGACCACAGTGAGTCAGTACTTCATCTAGCGGCTAACTGGGCACCAGCCCCAATGGAAAGAAAACACAAATTACAAATTGCAATTTAAAAATTCACCAAGGGTATACTAACATACAAACAGCTTCACAAACAAGTCACCAGAAGTTTTCATTCAGGTAGTCTTATTTTTGCATACATTTTGCTAACTGGATGAAGCTATTTGCTAATTAAGATCACATTCTAGTGTTTTAATAGATTGAATACCATCATTGTTCATTCAGGACCACTTCCAATCTCAGTTCAGATGGATACTGAGCTCAGAATCTGGCTCTATGCCTGTAGCAGCCACAGGGTTTTTGTTCCTTCCTTGAGAGCAAGTGAGCTATTTCTCAAAGTGAGACAGCAAAACTGGTAATATTTCAGGAAGCTTCAAAACAAACTAATTCACTGTTCATAAAAAGGGAAACAAAGCCCAAGAAAAAGGTTTCAGCACTACAATTTCCCCCGAGGTTGGCCAATTAATTTTGGTTGTGGTACATTTGGAAGATTCAGAACCTGCTTTGTTTACTACTCACTCTATATTATTTAGCACATTATCATTGTTGACATCACATTAATTAAGGAAGCACAAAGACAGATTGTTCCAGCTCTTGAAAGCAGAGAGAATAAAAGACCCAAAAGAACAGATTTCTCTCCTTCACCATTCCTAAACTGGATCAGAGCCGGAAGTTTCCCCTGACACAATTACCAATTGTACCAACAAATACCAATCTCTCGGCATCTCTGTTTCTGTTTTGATTACACACCACACAAGAGGAATTAAAAACTGCCAGAAGCCTCAAAAAAGCATTCACTGAATAGGTAACTTGCTTTCCTGTTCTCTGTGATCACATATATAAGGTGAATTTAATGGACCAAGAGGTCATGGGAAACTTCTGTATGAAAAGCAGGGTGAGCTGTGACAAAAGAGGCAGCCCACATCGGCTGGCTGGAATGTCCTGGCAGCACTATTACAGCTCAGCACTGCTTCCTCCCCCTCACAACACAAGACCACTGTGGGGCACAGTTTTTGTAGGAATACAGATCACAAGTGAAGTGGTGCCATCAGAAAAGGTCCGGGAGTTCACAGCTCCTGCCTCCAGCACAAGAGATGGCCACAAATGGTCTGTGGCAACCAGGAGAGTAGAAGAATCAGTAGAAGAATCCACCCCATGGCACAAAATGCAAAGGAAGCTAAGTTGCATGACCCAGCTGTAAACTTCTGTCATTGATGCTAAAGAGTGAATTTGCACTCAACAGCCCCCTGAGCAGCAATGATTCCAGACTGGAGTCATGTGCTGCTTCCTCTGTCTTAAGGAATTGATTTAGAGCAGTAAGGGAGACATACATCTGCGAGAAAACCACTGCTAAAGCACTTTCTCTATAGCAAACCATTCCATTTAAATGTCTATATGTAGATAGCCTGACAGGGTCTCCTAGGACAGCTAATCTTTTAGCTACTCTTATCCATGCCATGACTCTTTGCTCATCAATATATCTGCAATGTCACCAGTGGAAAGGTAAGTATTTCCTTCAGTTTGCACAGACCTTGAAAGCTGCTGCTAGGAAAATAGTTGGCTTGTAAAGATTTGATCAAAAGCCAAAGGGAACATGTTGGTAGCCCATGCTGTTCTCTCTCTCTTTCGCTCGGCACAATCCACCCAGAGCGGAACTGCTAATGTTGTATCTCCTGCTACAAAAAGACAGTTTCTCTACTCAATCCTCTGAATGGAGATTTTTGGCACACAAAATTCAAGAATCAGAATAGTTGCAAAGGTTTCTGTTTCACTCCTTTCTCATATTTCCTTTTCCGCATTTTTGTGTCCTATCTGTTTCCTTCTTTCATATAAAATGCTGCTTCTTGCCCATGGAACTCCCTTCCTGACTTCTCTATCTACAGATCACATGGATGTACTGTGGAGAGTCTGCTCATTCATTTCATGTGTAGCCTATGGGAGCACGGTGGAATGACTACACATCTTTCAGATCTGCTATTAATATAAAATAAACTATTTTAACACATCCTTAATCTTTCTTTAATAATCCATCCTAAGTGAATTATCTTGAAGCTATGCTGGACTGTGATTGATGGCACCCCCTATAAAACCTCGCTGTTGGCTCAGTACAAAGAAATATTGTACTAATAATAGAAGGCTCACCCTGGATACTCAAACCAGCTTCTTGAGAAATGTGGTGAAAGAGAATACCAGTACTGCTGGAACTGGCTCAGTGAGTCTGTTCTGTATGAAACAAGACAGATGCATTCTACTGCCTGTTCTCATAGCTAACATCTCACCCTGTGTATGCGTCACTGGACTTATCACTAACTGCAGTAAGGCTGCACATGAAGTACTAGCACTTCCATGCAAACAGTGCTTATCAGAGCTGTATTTGCACATCTATACAAGGTAATCGTTGTAAAGGCATGGACACTTACTGGAATGGTCTGTGCTTTGTGCTGCTTGAATTATTGATCAATTACAAACAGATTACCAGCAACTATGAATCATTAAATCCTTACAATAAATCACACAGACAAATAAAACATGCCTAGGGTAAAAAATCTTATCTTCCTCCTTCTGAATTCACTACCAGAAGGGTGGCACAGGTTTATTTATAGCAGGGCTACCTTCTAAACCCAAAAGAGCAATATATTCAAAGAGCTGGTGGTCATTTGAAGCAAAAAGAGTCCCTACTCATGCATTACCTTAGCCGCCAAAACAGATATTAACAAGTTTATCCTCTAAAGTAGTTACATCTTTGAAGAAGTTAGTCATAAACAATTGACAACGACAGTAACAGAATGCCTTTTTATTCCTTTAAAAGCCCTTTTCTGCAGCAACTTGGGCAAACAATTCTTGAAAAATTGAGATGTTATCTAATAATACACATTACAGTGCCCTAACTCAAAAATAAGTGAACAACAATAAGAAATAATTTTCACTGATCAAGTGCAGTAGATCATACAGCACCTGGGAAACAATAAGTCTGTTATATTTAAACACTAATCTGATACTGATTTCCCAGGGACTTTCTATGTTTCACTGCGGTTTATTTAGCAAACAGACTCTTTACTCAAACAACTGCATTCAGATTTCAAAGTAGTCTACAAGGGCTCTTCCAAAAGCAATGCCTCCTATTTCATTATACTGGCCCGATGTTGGTGGTGTGGCAGGAGAGGCTGAACCTCCCCACTCATATTAGGTGTTTGCTGTGTGACAGATGGCAGCAGAGGGGCACTCTGAGGAATAGTGTCTGACATGGAAGTGTGGATGATAAAGCAAAGCTGCAGCACTGAATTCCTCCATGTGGAAAAAATGGCACTCACTGACATTCATTGATAATGCTGAACATTTATGGAAATGAAACAGTGGAAGTGAGCACCGTGAAGCAGTGGGTGATGCACCTCTACAGTAGGGTCGCCTCCTCTGGTGCAGACTTTTATGAGTGTGGCACACAGGCTTTTGTTCATTGCCAGTGAAAATGTATAGCTAATGGTGGTGACTGTGTTGAAAAATAGTGTTTTGTAGCTGAGAATTTCCTCTACCAAATCGTGTTATTGTGTACTTTGTATCTGTTGTACTTTCCATGGAAACAAATGGGAGGCATTACTTTTGGAGCAACCTAATTTCCAATTATAAAGACAAATCTCTAATGTGATGGATTGGGATGCAGGGATCCCAGTTTGTGAACTGTACTCCAGGTTCTTTCACTCACACACCAGTCCCTGCACTGCAAGTCACCCTACACTTTATTATACGTAACCTCTGAGCCTTCAGGTGTCAGTGTGGATCTTACTACAGAGATGAAGTCCCTCTTCTTCCATGCACTGTTGTGGATGTTTCTACAGTTTAAAGCAGAACAGTCCCTACTTTTGTCACAGAAATTGCTCTAATTTCATGGTCTTTCAGGTCCTTCTGTCCTTACAGAAGTAACAACATTCCTCTTGGACTTTCAAGTATTTTAAAACTCCCAATAAATATGCATGGTGTATTCCCAGCAAACAAATGGTGTGTTTCACTATTTATGCACTAGCAAGAGCCAGACTCACTGGTGTCAGGCTTGGAGCTGTCAATTTTAGGACTATCAGTGCAAAGAAACCACCACACCACGACTGCTGAGAATACTGAAAAACAAGATGACAGGAAGCCAAATCTTCACCAAAACAAATAAAATCACAACAGCAGCTTTCCTCAGTACTGAGGCAGATATCCTCTCTCTGGTAATATCTTCCTTGTTTGATCTTAGAAGGGTTTTGAGGAAAGATGGGTTGAAAGTTTCCATTTGTCTTGCCTTATCCTAGTCATGATCATCACCTCTGCATCCAGGCTGATCTGTACGTGCTCAGTGAGAAGATACAGCTTGAGCAAAGTGGCCCTTCTAGCTCCCAGAAGGGAAGGATTTGTACAGCACAGCATTCTGCAGGCAGGAACAGACCAGCCTGCTAAGAGCAGGATGAGAGGGTCTGCTAACAAGGCATGTGGCTGGTTAGGCAGGGGCTCAACAAAGAGGTCCTTACCAACAACTGTGAAACAGATTAAAGGAGGAATGAAGAAAGCGAGGGGCTAGAGAGCTTTGCTCTTAATGCTGCAGATAGTAAGATAACAGTGGGTGGGCCATGACTCCCTTGGTTTTTATGCTGTTCACAGGGAATGCAGTAAAACACGAGTGCTCAAGGGTCAGGATACTGTTGCCATACCTTTATGTGGAGGCACAACCAACAGTCCGTGCCTGGAAGACTTTACAGTTCAGCACATGAAAAAGAAATCTGCACAGAAACGCTAAGACTGAAATCATCGTATTATTTATATAAACTCATTCTATAATGTACTGCTGATATTAAATGATATCTCTGTTTTTGAAAGCATAATTAGTGTCCCTTTCACTAGTTACAGAAATGTCAAGAGCACATCAAAAAGAAAAACAAACAAAAAAACACCTGGTAACACTGCAGCAAACTGGACCTTATTTTTAACTGAAACCTCATTTTTAACTGAAACCTCCTGACTCTTCAACTAATAGAAAATAAACAAAACCTAAAAAACAGAGTGTCTTTAAAGATGTCACCACTTTTATTCTAATTACACCAAAAATCTGGCAAGCTAAGTTATACACATCTCAGTAATTCCCACATGAATTCTTCTAGTTACATTTCAACAAACCCCAGGTGGATTCCTTTACTTGCTGGAAAATAAAGGAAAAAAATTATCAAAACACATTAATTTCTCAGAAAAAGAATAGCTGTAATTTCAGGATTCCTACTCAGCCTCAAAACAGCTTCAATTACACCAAAAATTCCATGCAAGACATGAGGGAGTCCCCAAAAAGCTGTTTTAATCAAATTGAGCTAAAATTATTTTAAGCTTCAGTACTTTGTTCTGCCACTCTCTTACACCGCTGTAAGTTGTTCCCCAGCCAACGAATGAATTCTGGACCAATTCTGAACTAATGTGGGGAAAACCAGGTCCTTATAAAGATATAGGTTTGGTGAATGTAACACAGGGATGTGTAAAATGCATCCTTAGTCTATCAAACTTCTAGGCCACAATAAGAAAACCAGCACTATCTTCCCCCTTTTCCTGCTCTATTATGGGGATAACACAAGAGCTCAAAAAGACTAAAGATCTTACCAAATTTCCAGTGGGCACAGGTAGTCTGAGCCGCTGAAAGGAGAAATGGAGTAAACAGTTGTGGTTGCTCCATCTACTGTAGCAACATTTGGTGAGCACTGCTGGCTTCTGGATTACTGCTTTCTCTCTTCCTGAGCTCATGATGTTCAGGAGCCATAACAGAAACTAGACCACAGACAGCTTCACCCTGCCTTACACCAATAATAAAAAAAACCCTTGTCCTATATCCAGAACACCTCAATTCAATCCAATCTTACCAGACACATTACAGTACCATGAGTGGGCTAAGAGGAACTTCACTGATATTTTCAACAACCTAATGGAACAGCAATACACATCAACAAGACGTGCATGCTGATGGGGAAAGGGGAATTCCAGTCATACGCTACAAAAAAATACTTGGTGGACAAACACTGGAACAGGTTCCTCGTGAAGTCTGTGCAATATCCACCCTTGATGAGGTCGTGAGCTACCTTCACAAAACCAAACCTGCTCTGAGAGGGGACTGGACTCCTTGTCCTCCAGCCCTTCCCCCTCGTTATAGATGGACTCTGGTTCTGGGATTCTAGATCACCATATGTCATACAAGTGAAGAGAAATGAAGATAAATAACTTACCAGCCAGCTGAGTGCTTTAAAGAAAATAAAAGCGCCCTTACCTGAAAAACATAACAGAAAGCAAAACCTTAATAATTCATCAAAAGCACCAGCATAGCGAATCAGAGCAATTCGTGGTACATAAACTACACACACAAGTATGCATTCATAACATTGTAAGCATTTCCTGAATATGATTGTTCTCTGAGCATAAGATGTAGCAGTGCTAGAATGCAACCTATGGTCTTCCGTGTATCTGCACCTCCTGCATCTTACACCCATGGCACAGAGAAAGTAAGTTTACCATCTGCAGGTTCTGTGACCTGAACATTTTTATACTCTCTTCCTTAACTATTTCAATTTCACAAGACAAGTGCTAACATTTCTTGTAGACAATTTCACCTTCAGTCCCTACTGAGGATCTGTCCACTAATGACCATAATGAAACATGCTTTGTGTGAGAGCCTGTTCATTTATTTTCATTCCCATGAGTGCCTTCAGAGACCAGTGTTGCAATCACGGCTACTTACTATTTAATTCCCAGCCAAATTTATGGCCAAATTGAAAAATGGATGCAGCCTGCCTGATGCAGGATGCTTTTGTCTGAAGTGTCCTCGTGGAATCATTATACTTGCATTAATCTTTAATCTGCAATTAAACAATCAGTTTTATGTAAAAGATAGCTGCAAACAGATCTCCTGAATGTGGACGAGACAATATATCTTAATGGGCACACACATGCCACCGAGGATCTGGGGGAAGAAAAGTCGGCAATTAGGGCAGAATCCATCACTGGGCTCCAGGTCAGCCAGAGGTTACAGGAGAGCAAAATCTCCCAGATATGCTGAGCATCCTCTACCTGCTGCTGCTCTACGGCTTCTCCCGTACCCCTGGGGATCCACGTGGTGAAATGAAGAGAGAAGCCAGGTGGGGGTGGGAAAGGAAGCACGATGGATTAAGGCATGGTGGTGCTGATAAATCTGTCTTGGCAGAAAATGCAACCTGCTTTGAATCTGTTTCTTTCCAATTAAGAGCCCTGCTTCCAGCTCCGGCAGATGCTTAATTGGAGACTGAGACTGCCAGGCAGGCACTGGCGCCATGATCATTAACAGGTAGTTTGAAGCCATTAAGGTGTTCTTGCTTGTCAATTTCCCTCTCATACACTACTGACATAAACAAATGTATCTTCTTCCTCATGGCAGCAAGCTCGCCTCATAGATAGAGAAGCACATGTGGTTGCTGAAAACTCGCCTTTGGGCCCTAGGACTGTGAAGTTACTAAATTAGCACCCAAGGCATTTGATTCACTGGGGAATAGAAACAGCTTTCCTATCTCGTGTCAGTGTAATATTAGAGTTGCACCAACTGGCTTCAACAATAGGTAAGCAGAAGGGTGTCTGTTTCAGATTAGATGAAAACTGCATAATTAGATCTTGGTAAAAGATACCTCTGATCACGCGAGGTTTTACCAAGTGCTCTTGACTGGTCCAAATAATGCTAGAAATCAGTTGAGAAATTCTAGAAATCATTTTGAAAGCAAATGTGAGTGCTACCTTAAGAAACTCCACACCTGTGCAGAGCCCTTTCTATGAATAGATACAATACACTTGGTTTCTAATTACAAACACAAGGAAACAGATCTACCATAATACCTGTGAACTGTGCCTTATTATATTTCTCCCTTGCAAGTCCTAATCTTAATAAACCACACGCTCCTTTAGCAGAACAATGTCAATGAGTTTAGGTCAAGCAGTGAGACTGTTTTCTCTTACAAGGGTATCCCAACCAAAACTTACAACCGTCCCATTTGACAGTGTAGAGAAAACACTAACATGCACCGTTCGTGGCTTACAAATGAGCAGATCTAGACAAATATACACTAATTAGGGTAAGGAAGTAAAAGACATTTATTGATTGTAAGGTCTGAAGCACTAGAAAACTGATTAAATATATGTTGTTTAGGAGTTAATAAATGATTTAACTCCGCTATGCCACGCTCTATGTACACCCAGGGCTATGGCAGCTAAATGGCAATTCAGTGCTATAGTCTTCCATTAATTCCAGTGGGCTAATAAGACAAGCAATTAGATTGTTGTCTTCCTTTCAAACCACAGCATTAAGATACTCACTTGTGCAACAGAATGAAGGATACACAGCAGGTAGGAACAAAATTACCATAAATGAAATATTTTGCAGAAAGAAGATCCATTTGTTTAAAAAATGTTGCAAGAAAGTCTCATCCAGCTGCCATATGAAAACAGTATTTTACAGTTGCAAAGTGATCAAAGAGATTTCATATCCATGGTCCAGGAACAGAGAGAAGCATCTTGCTCAAATGTGTGACCTTTTTAATGGACTTGTTCCTAAGGTAACACAAGCCGCCAGAAAACTGAAATGACTGTAAAATGATTAACTGTGATACTTCCTTTCTGACAAATGGACTGCTGTTCAAAGCTCAATGAGTAGGCTCATCCTGAAACAGAAAACCTAGGGCCATATGCCCTAAGCCAAGTTTCAGACAGGAAAATGAGAGTTTTCTTGAAGACTATGTAGATGCTAACATGCTATAAACATTGTTCTCTACCCTATGGTGGCAGGTGCTCCTGGTTGAAAAGGGAGAAGGGCAATTAAAGCACCCTGTACCTACACACCCAAGGCAGGGCAGCCATCCCTAACTAAGGAGCCAGCTGCAGCTTGACAAGATTGCAGATCATCCCATAAGCCATGAGATGGGACAGCCTGGGGCTTCATCATCCCTTGTCTATCACTGGCCTTAGGCCATAGGCAGTTTGATTGGACAAATGCCACAGTCTTCAAGTTCTGCTCTAACAGAAGAATCTGCTGCTCAGGCAAAATAAGCATAATCATATAAACAAAGCCATATATTTCACTTTCTGATTCTCTTCCTAGCTCCATACTGCACTCTTTCTCATTACATTCCTACACTGCTTTGCAGAATGTCAAATGAAGACAAAGCTTTTACTAAAAACTGAGAATGTTTCTTTTTTTTCCTTTGCTCCTATAGCATATGCAATTACAAATGGGGATCAGAGAATAGAAGGATGCTTTGTAAGTTTCCTGTGAAATAAAGATCATCATCTCTGCTCTTCCTTTTCTTCTTCCTCACACATACACATGAACTCACTACACACACAGAACAAAACCATAGAAAAAACAGGCACAGTCTCACCTCAGGCAATCTGGAAAATCCACCCCACTATATCAAGGATTTATCTTAGAACTTTATTTACTCTGTTCTCAAAACCTACTGGTAATGGATGCCTACCAGCAACTCCCAGCAATTGTTCTTCTTGGACTTTAACCCAAACCTATACTGCTCTACTGTTCCAGTGCAGCCACAGAATATCCCGAGTTGGAAGAGACCCACAAGGATCATGGCACCCAACTGGCTCCACACACAACCGCACAAAACTGAAAGCCTGTTGTGTCTGGGAGCACGGTCCAAACGCTTCTTGAACTCCAACAGCTCTGTTCCATGCTCACCACCTCTGGCGCAGACCCTGTCCCTAACCTCCAGCTGGCCTGAAGTTGCTTTCCACACACATGCACATTTGCACGGGCATCTGGATTTGGACTGTTCAGCTTGGAGAAGACTGAAGGGAGATCTTATAAATGCTTATAAATATTCAGTGGTAGGTGTCAAGTGGATGGAGCCAGGCTCATTTTGGTGGTGGCCAGCAAGAGAACAAGGGGCAATGGGCACTAACTGGAACAGAGGAGGTTCCATACCAACACAAGGAAAAAATTCTTTACTTTAGAAGTGACAGAGTACTGGAACAGGGTGCCCAGAGAGGTTGTAGAATCTCTTTCTCTGATTCTCTGAGATGTTCAAAACCTGCCTGGATGCTTTCCTGTGCAATCTACTTTAGGGAACTTTATTTAGCAGGGAGGTTGGACTACCTGATCTCCAGAGGTCCCTTCCAACACCTATGACTCTGTGAATCAGTGATTTTAGCACATACTTTTAGAGAACAGATCCTTCAAAATGAATTGCAAGAAACTTCAGTGACAAAAAACAAGCTCAGTGGTTTGGTGCTAGATGCTTTCAAACAGGTGGGCTGTACACTCCCATCACCAATTTGTGAAGCTGGAAAAGGCTGAGTGAATGTTACTTACTGCCTCACTGATCACAGGCATGGGCAAAAAAACAGTTCTATAATGTATCTCTAAAAACAGACTTCTCCTCTATCAGAGGATAACACACCACTCGAGCTTCATTTCCTTGCCAACCCACAGGTGTGACTTCAGCCCTCTCCCTCTCTGCTGTTTTTTCTCTCACATAAATTATGAAGCTTTACACACTGAGCCATGCTGCATATCCTTAGCAATAATGTGATTTCTCTAAGAGTGCTTCGCTATTCTGAGAATGCCAAATATAAACCAAAGCTTTTGGTGCTTTGCATCTGTCAATCACACAGCATGCTCTTTCAAAAGTCATCAGTAAGAAAGAAGTGATGGATGGTCATCAGAGCAGTGCCTTGTGCTTCCATACTCAGCACAGAGGGCTATACATTTTTAACCAGGAAGCTGCAAGGGTAAGGAGAAAAAGGATTTACCAATCAGGATAAAACGTTTCAAGTGGCACATTTTCACTTTCTGTACACTTCTGAAAGATGACTGGAAGTCAGTATGAGAGATTAAAGTCTGTTGGCGGTGCAGGCTATTCATAATATATTAATAAGTGAATATGCCTCAATTTTGGTTTGACATCAGCAATAGACTAAACTACAAAAGGACATTCATACAGAGGTGAGAATGAAAGCTGAAGGTAGTGACAAGTGATTAGCCTCAAGTTGTGGAAAACAGTAAGAATGATGTTCTGTTTGCAAAAATACTGTAATCCAGGTATCGCTCAACAATCTTCCAAAATGAAAAACTGCCTCTGTGCATTTTGCATTTTAAACTCCAGGAGAGCCCCAGTAAAGCCAGCAAGTTACAGGAATAGAAAGAAATAAGTGACGTGCTGTTCAGATATAATCTCACAGCTTTGCTATGCTCTTGCAGTTATTACTCACATTTCGGTGACAGCAAGAGGCCCTGTTAGGAGCCACAGCCCTGATGCACTAAACCCATCCTACAGCTGGAATTTCCTCCCAGTCTGTTTACCAGCAAGTTAAGCCTCTTTAGATAAATGAGTTGATCCTTTCTAGCCATTAATGATTTAAATAAATATTCTTCTCTCTTTGAGGGCAAATCTTCTACCTTTGAATGTGCTTTCAGCAATGATGCATGGCTGTATTTATTTAATTGGAAACAAATCTACCCACACTCCAGGCTTTTAAAGGCACAAAGCATACTACATGTCACAGCTCATGTGAATAATGGCAACTGGAAGTCAGGCTCCTTGGACTGCAGCCAATAGTCCTCTGACACTGCTATGGATTAGAAAGTCAGCATCTCAGTGGGGAAAATGTTTTGTCAATTAAGAAGCCCCTTTTACTGCTTCTGGAAACAGAAATTCAGGTTTCTACCTGAGACGTTTCCCACTAATGAACAAACTTTTTGCTGAGCCATGTAAAAGCCAAAAGGTTTCTTATTGGATTGGGGTAGTTTTTCTGCTTGTATTGCTGTTACTTCCATCTTAGCTCCCAGTCTGAACTGGGAGACTCACCAAAATGGAAGTATATGCAAGATGCACTTGCAAAAATCAGACCAAGAGATCAAAGCCCCCTTACACGAATTACACAGGGGTGTATGTACCACTTTTTCACCTTCTTGCAGATATATTTTCAGTGTTTCCAGTCGCTAGTATTAGTGGAAATGTTATTAGCTAATGGAAATACAGAGAAAATAGACAGGTTTGAATCAGAGACACACAGGAAGTGCAATGCCTATGAGTTCAGGCCACTCAATGTCCAAGGAAAATTAAATGGTGAAATAAACACTTACAAGGAAAAAGAACATTAAGAAAGGCAAAGGTTACTAAATAAAAGGTGTTCTTTGCTTTCATATCCAGCTGAGGATCAAGACTGGGCACTGTAAATGGATGCAAACTCTGCAACTAACATTCAGATATACTGCACAAGTCCTACATGTCCTGTGCTATTTTGCATTGCAAAAGCAGATGATACAGGTCAGAGATCTGGTCGTAGATCACAACTTGAACTGAAGCCGAAGCCTGCAGTTTTCTCTGGGTCATGTATTTTTATATTCTTTCCTTGTGCTAGGCTAAAGATTGAAATATGCTTTACCTATGTAATCTCTCTTATTAAAAGTAATGGATTTTTTTTTTTTTTTCCAGGAGAATGAAGTGTGAAGAACAAAACATAGCACACAATGCATGCATTTATATTCCATTGAAAATGTTGTGAATGAGAGTGAAAATGAAAAAAAAATTGTATGGAGATGAGAATATCTTTAATCTGATGGTAGCATTTTATACTGCACCTTCAAGAATGTCACAAAGAGTAATTTGCAGGTGCATGGATGTTGCATTTACAGGCATTAGCTCTACACTGAGGCTAACACTGATTCTCATGGCATTTTGAACAATTTAATCTCAGACTGTGAACAAGAAGGCCCAATACATAACTGAGATGTTGGCTCTGTCATACTTCTTCACACTCAAAAAATCAAAGTCATCTATGTTAGCCTACTATAACTTCCTTAAACCAAACAGCGGAGAGAAATACTCGGTTCCTCTATATTTCTTTTTCTTTTTGCAAAATTTGAAACTTCCTAACAACCTTCCCTCCACACTGCCTCCTGTCACCCGTCCACATCATTGAAAATAATATTTGTAGCCGGCTGTCACAGCCACCGGCAGCAAAGCTGCTTGGTGCTGCCGTGCCAATGACTGCATTCATCACGCGAGCTTTGTTAGCCGCCCATTGTGCTCCCTATCGTCCTCTGCCCGGCCCCGGCGGCCCCGCAGCGCGCAGGGAGCACGGAGCGCAGTGGGAGCGGCTCCCCGCGCTCCCTCTGCTCGCAGCCCGAGACCCTTTCCCACTTCTGGAGGAATTACTTGAAATGGAAAGGGCTCTCAGAGGGCTGCAGTTGCCTCCTCCTTCTCCCTCGTCTCCTCATTTTCCTCTGAAATTGACTGCCCCGGCCAACCTTCTGCAGGGACGTGCTTTTAAGAACAGCTGCTGAAACAAAACAGTCTGAGCCATCACGCGTATCTCAGCAGCCCAGCAGGCTTGCAAAGACAGAAAACGATATTGACAAGTTTGGAAAGGGACGGACGCCGACTCTGATGCAGGCAGGCACTTGGGGCTTTTTTTTCATTAAATCTTTCACTGCTTAACGCAGTCCAACATATCATTCTGTACCTCCAGAGAAAAGCTTTTGGGGGCTGGAGCCAGAGATTAATCCCTCTGTAATTTCCACTGCTGCTGGCGGTACTAACTGCCAGGGGATTTTGGGGAGAGATAATGGTGCTGTTAACTTGTAACCTAGGTGTAAAAATGGTCCTAATAAAACCAGGAGAGCTGAGGCCCCATCAATATCCACCACGCACCCATTTTACTGGATGTAACAGATACAATCTATTTGATGTAAGGCAGGAGGTTCATCCTAATACAGCTGTTATTGTTGGGGAGATACTCAAACAACTGTCTTCCAGAACAACTCAGTTCAACCTCTAAGCAAACGTAAAGATGAGAAAACAGACTTAGGAAGAGAACTGGTCTGGATCTTCCTTTGGTGTAAAATGCAATTAAACTGTGTATAAAATCTGTGTATAATTAAACCGTTTTGGAATGATTCTGTCAGATATTTCATAATTAATGTTTATAGAAGAACAGATTTTCTGTTTTGCAAGAATCAGCAGATAATCAAAGTTGATTGTTAACCTGCAAATATGCTGATCCAAGCGTAATTATTTTTACACATACACCTAGCCTTCCATTAAAATGTAAGCAAGAGATATTTTTTCTACCTGTGGAACTGCAGTAGCATTATGAGGCCCAATTTCTAAGCAATTCCAATTGTATTTTCTCTGTTTATCTTCTGCAGTTGTTATTATTTTTTTTAAGGGTGGAATTCCTAATTTCAAATTCTTTGTACCCTGTGTGCCTTTGGGCAAAGATTTTTCTATGCCCTATACTTTCTCGTCCGAAATCAAGATTAATCTTGATATAAGATTAATAGGTGCTTTGACACTACAGTTAGGGTAAGCATCCTATGACCTAGAATAATACTGCTGTCCACTCTGTGCGATGTAACTATAGATACATTATGAACTAAGTGCAAAGTTACTGTAAACCCTTTTTGGACAAAGAAGAATAAGTAAAGATCTGTAGAAGTCAAAGGCCAAGAGAACAGAATACTAGGAATCCATCAGTGTGACAAAGAAAATAAGAGAAATTTAATACCACAAGACAGATAGTTTTCATTGGAAACTTCCACACTGCTGGTCTTCTGTTCTTTCCAATTTCATGTGGTGCCTCACCTCCCTGAATCTTCAGTTTTTTTGCCCTAGAGGAGCACACTGATGGCTCACATTGGTTTCTATTAAACACAACTGTGAATTTTCTGTATTTCAAGTGAAGTTTTGTAAATACAACTGAGCTTGACTGGGGATTTGTTTAACCATTTCTAACCATTACTATCATTTCAAGAGGCCCTGAAATGCTAATAGTCAAAATAAATTTCTCCTTTTACAAGAAATTCCATCCAACTCCACCACTTACTTCCTAAGCCTTATGGTTCATCTCATCCTCTGAAAGAGATCAGATTTAAGAGCTAGCCACAGAACACATATGGCATGGATAATGATGAATCCTACTACATCAAAAGAAACATTCAGATGCAACACTTCACCTTTTTTATTCTTCATGAGGTTGAGTAGTCAATACTAGGGAGTAAGTCACCAGTTTTCCAAAAGCTGCTCCTAGACTTTGATAATATCTGCTGTTATTATCAAGTCTTTTCTCATTTATGATCTTATTTTGATTAGGAGAGCAGTCCTAATGTGGCTGAGATTCCAGGTGTACAATGGTAATAAAAGCAGACAGCCCTTAAAGGCATGCCCGTGATAGCTGTGCTATGCATTTTTAGTAACAGTCATTAGCAAAGTTTCTTCCCTGTCCCTCCCTCATCTTATTCCAACCATGCAAAATTTATCACTGAGCAGAAGGCCATCCAAATCTTAGACAGTTTTTTCATGCGTTTCCTTGAGGATTGATAGGCCATTATCAGAAGAAAATGCCAAATGACTGCTGGCACCTCCAGTCAGCTGCCAGGAGCTGGGAATGTTACCTGTTTCACCCCCACAGCTGGCTGCAGCACAACACTGAGGAAAAGCTTGCTCGGGCTACCTCAACGACACAGCCTTGTTTGTCTCCTTCTAAACAGAGCTGAAATCTGAAGGGTCCACAGAACATGAAGAAAACTGAAAACCAAAACTTCTCGAAATTCAGTTGCAACAAATACCTGACTATTGGTAGGGCCTTTGAAAATTCTAGGCAAAAAACTGAACAACGCTAGAGGTAGAGGACCATATAGAACTTACTCTGCCTGTAACCAACAGAATAATTTGCATCTGTACAAAAAAGCATGAGTAGAACAAACTACTCGTCTATCTATACAATATTCATAATGTCTGTAACATATACAGTGGTTTACCAGCTGGTACATGCTATGTCACCTCTGGTGAAATGCTTGGGAAAATGGAACTGTTGTTTATATCCTCTGTATGCTGAATTACCTAGAGACAGAAAAAAACATAACTGCATACTTCTTACCTTTCTAAGTAGTTGTCTGTGTACCACACTACAGAAAGCTTCAAAGTGTACATACTTTGAGAAATGGGAAGCAAAGAGCTGAAGCACTGGATATTCTATTAGCAGCAGGAAAAATCTTTCAATTGGCCACAAACTCCACGGCACAGAAGATTAAATTTTAGTAGAAAATTATCAAATCAGCAGAAAATAAAATTGATTGTTCCCATGCACACTGAAAAAGCAATATTTTACTGAGAAGACCGGAGCCCTCAAAAAAAACATAAAAGCTTGCCATAATGACAGATAGTTCTATTACAAAAGGTACTGAGTGCATAATTAACTATTGCTAATACCTATCTGAATATTTAAAAAGAAGAAAAATTTACTCAATCGGGATATAAACTATTCACCAGAGCTGTGAAAAATATATAAATGAAACAGCTACAGTGAAAACATGCAGTAATCAGGCTATGTTTATGATCCTCTGACAGGAGATGTATAAATAGGAAAAATTTACCACTCATTCACTCGGGGCTAATGAAGTAGAACTAAGATCACACGTTCACCATCACTCAAGAGTAGGACATTTGCAACTTCTCAATTTTATAAGGAACTGCCTGTTCAAGTCACATATTTTGTAACAAAGGTCATTTTTTTTGTTCCAGTCTAAACAGTAAACTGTAATTGGCTCAGAAGTTTCATTTTTCTTATGCTAATGTTAATTTAATGAGTATTCTCTACACATTTATGGAAATAAGTGATGAAGAACTTTGCTTTCTCTGTTCCCTACTATCAGGCAGTTACATATAGCAAGGAACAAAAAGTGCCTCCAGTAGAAGCTTCCTCCTCTGTAAAATGGTTTACACTCTAGTATATACAACCACAACTCTATGATTTATTTTTAAATTCACAAAAATGAAGAAAATGTGACCCTGTTCTTTCCATACTATCCAAATGACTGCGAACATTTAGTTGCAAATGTGCAAACAGTTTAGTATGCATAATTTAAGAAAATGTTTTATACAGCTAAACATTTGTAATGGATAATCAAAAGTTTACACTCTGTAGACAGGTGCAAATAAGGTCTAAATTCTCAAACAACGGCAAGTTTCCAATCTCTGAATGTTCATTTAGAGTAATGCAAGCTGCATTACTGTGCCAGCCAATAGAGGCATATGGACAATATTCCTGAATATACTCTCAGTTCTGAAAGCTGTAACATTTGCCACTTGCAAGTGTAAACATATTTATGCATTCTTAGCATCATCTTATTCTGCTGACTTTATTCATCTGTAGCGCATAGCATTTTCTAGAACCTGTGAATGATATGTAACTTAGCTCTCACTGACTGGTTTGAAATATTTCTCATGAATTTCCTTTTATACAGATCCTACAAAAAATGTGGCCCTGTACTTTCAGTCAGTGGATTAGCCCTAATATATTAGTTTCTTTCTAATTTATTTACACAGCCTACAACACACTTAACAAAGATCTGAGTGTGCCGGGTGCTCTGTGAATACTAAAAAGATTAAATGGAAAAACAACAGTGCCATATGTTTCCAGCAGTGTACTAGAAAAATACTTTCCTAAAACAAACTCTACCCTTCTCAATGTAATGCCAAAATATATAGGAAGCATGCCTTCCTTCTGCTGCAAATACAAATCTCCATTACACTTATAGTATAAAAGTGTCCTTCCTACAATACTGACAAATTTAATTCTGCATGTTGAGTTTTAGAAGCACACTTTACAGATATCTAAAATGGCAAAGGGAAAAAATTGTTACAGTCCTAAAATATATGAGTATAAACAGGGTGGGGAATGACTGCATACAATTGGTTGACAGTGATAGGACAAGGGTGAATGGTTTTAAATTAAGACAGGGGAGATTCAGGTCAGATATTAGGAGGAAGTTTTTCACACAGGGTGGTGATACGCTGGAACAGGTTGCCCAAGGAGGTTGTGGATGCCCCATCCCTGGAGGCATTCAAGGCCAGGCTGGATGTGGCTCTGGGCAGCCTCGTTTGGTGCACATAGCAGAGGGGTTGAAACAAGATAATCATCGTGGTCCTTTTCAACCCAGGCGATTCTATGATTCTATGGAACCACAAGCAAGGAGAGTGTTAGCATTGCCACAGAGAGGACCACCCTTCACTTTTCAGCTACCCTGGTTAACAAATCTGCAGATCTAAGAGAAAGAGAAACAAAGTCCTTCTTCTTCGAGATAAAAGGAAAGGCTCTAGAACTCTGCAATTTTCTGTCAGTGACTCACTGAAGCTCAGACCATGCGTCTTTAACTTCACTCTCTCCATAGGAACCTGCCTGGAAAGGGATGACAGATACAGTTATCATCTACAGACTTGACCAAAGACCACCTTGCTTACACTTCAAATTGCCTAAGAAAAACTGTTGACTGAGCAAAGCGTTGCTACCAGGACTGGGGCAGGTCCTACTCAGCAAAGGCTGAAGCTGATCCTCTTTTTCCTTATAGACTGACTGAGAACAAACATTCATCATGACAAGGAAGTATAATTTCCTCAGTGCAATACCTTATGCACTTCTTAAATTGCTAGGTATAAGATGTAACTATCCACTACATGAGAAAGGCTATCAGTATTTCACAATATTTGAACTATAGAGAGTAATGTTTACTCCACACCGTTGCTCATATTAGCAATGCCAGTCTGAGTTGCATTATTCAAATGACTATTCGTGTGTGTTGTGAAGGTGAATAATTGAATAACTTAATCAGAGTTCAGTATGTGATAGTATTGAACACATCCATACACTTTATACAAAACCTCCCACAAAAGGAAGAGAAAAGAAACGAAAAGAGACAATTTGGTTGATGGCTTGAGAAGACATCCCATAACACTTTATTTTTATACACCCAAAGTATTTCATTGCTGATGAATTTGCAAATAAATTTTTTAAAACAGTTCAAATCCTTCAACTTTTTAGCTGTTGCTGAGGTACAAGTAGCAACATCTATAGTACTTAATCATTTTGTTTCACCGGTGAACAAAGATTGATATGGTAGTCAGAAAATCAAATTAGAAGAAAGAGACAGGAATAAATATTCTACAGTGTTCCTGTACAATAAAACAAAATCTGATTTTCTCAGCCCTCCTCTTGCACTCCGCTCTTCCTCACTGCAATAAAAAAATCTAGGCATTTCTCAGTATATTTCAATTAAAAAAAAAAAAAAGAGGACACAATTTTTTTCTGAAAACCTGTAACCCAAGGCATGGAGTAGCTCCCAGCTTAAATCTGCTGAGGCATGGGGAAGTGGGAGGCTGAGACTGAACCCTTCTCAAGTCACATTAGAAATGAACAGTGCTATTAACAGCACATGATGACCTTTCTGCACAGTGCTAAGAGGGGGTTTTCTTTGGCAACAGAATTTATTCAACAGGTCCTATTCTCGCACTGCAGCTGCTGATCTTTCATTTCAAGAGCAAGATCAATTCAGTCACCCTCAGTGGTGTCTGCAGTGTATTTGTGGGGGCTGAAGAAGTCCAAGAAGGGAAGGATTATTTTACAGCTCCAAGCTCGTGAGGACCCAAGAGGTGAGTGATAATAGCTATTGCCTAAGGAAAGCAAGATCCAGAGCTGAGAATTCAGCCAAGTTTGACCAGAAACAGCCAGGAAACCTCACCACTCTCAGAGCATTTCTCCAGTGGAGACCTGACTTCTGTGGCAACTGCAACCCAGCACCACATCTCTCAAAGGAGTCTTTGGCCAGCTTTCAAAGCAATAAAGCAGTGGTGTAAGTATGTCACCACATACTGCATTTATTTGAATGCTGCAGCACCCAGTTCACCTCCTTCTCATGCTCAGTGCTCTCATTTGGTACAAAGAGGGAAAATGAGACCTAGATATGCAATATTAGAAGAAGCTGAAGATCAGTGGAAGCCTCTGCTCACCCACTTCCCTATTCCTTTGTCCTGTAGAAAGCAAAGTTTTCTCCATTAGTACTGAGTTTCTTAAGGTTTCCAGGTGCAGAATCCCCAGAATTACAAAACTATACCCATTTACTTTTGGGAAAGTCAATAAAACTACTCAGAAGATGAACTTGATTCCATATCTGACACGTTGTCATTGGAATAATTCTCTTCAGCCTTTCACTTTGCTCAATTCTTTTGTCTTTGATATTGTTTTCTGTACAAAACTTGTTTCTTCAACAGACGCCACTTCAGTGACCCAAAATAGGAATGGAGGTTGTGAAAGAAACAAAGACAAAACTCAGAAGACAAATGTAATCTCAATTCAGGAGGGTAAATCAAGCTTTCTGTCCCACTTCTCACCTTTTTCATATCCCATAGAAGGTACAGGCACGGGAAAGAACTGCCATTATGGAGGTGGAAATTGCAAAGCATCAGATGTCTGTTGCATACTCCTATAAAAGGAAAGGTGAATTCTTCTTCCAGTTCTGTTTCCACATATCATTTTAATGAGGTGAAAAAAAATGTGCAAGGGTGCAAAGAGCATATTTGTGCATGCAGTTCATGTCCTTGTTTACCCTAGAGTAACTTGTTCAAGTGTCCTTAACGTTAAGGGTGACAATGTGCTTCAGCAGTACAAAGCTGCCCTGCATAAGCAGAAACTGACTGAAGTTTCACTGTATTTTTGCCTGTCTTCTACTCATTTCAGGAGTTAATTATCTGTAAGAATGTTCTCTTAAAATAATGAATCCATTCGCAGCTGGAGGTCAAGTAAGCAACTGAATAGAGCAAGGGAGCTTATAGAGAAATGACTAAATTAAGGTTTTAAAGTCTGATTTGCCTATTTAAATTTTAGCCAAGCTCCTCTTCACAAATTATAGACAATTGTCTTTAAAATATGGATAAATAATAACCCAAGTGAACCCATGTCAATGTGAAAATATTATCCACTTTGTAATACAACATCTGCACCCTGAAAAAACGTTGAACAAAGCAACAGGCCTTGATGTGTATCAGCAATCTCAAATAACTATAGATAATGGCGTGGAAAACAATCTTTTGTTTCCTACAGAGCTCTCTATCTCAGAGCTCTTCACAGACATTTACCAAAGACGTTTTGGAATCTTCAGCTACATCACCACCTCAGCCACAACTGCCGGGAAAAAGCACCTATTTCAAGGTAAAGAAGCCCAGATTGCTGCAACATATGAACCTGAAATGTACACAGAAATAAAACTCTAATGCACACAAGTGTTACTGTGGAAGTGCAGAACTGCATTCAACACTTGCTGAAGTCACTACAAGAATAACAGGGAGTCTAACGGGGCACACTGTGTTGCATATCTTAGGTTTACAAGTGAGATCACGGTCAAAGCCCAAATTTTTTCTTAAATGACAGCCTTTTTACCATGTACAAGTGAGAAAGAAAGGTTGGCTTCTACACTGAGAAGACTGTCACATAAGCTATAAGTAATGGATGTACCAGTCACACAGGAAACCTCACTTTTGCTTTCCCTCTGTGTTTTCTCTTGGACTGTCGATAAATATGACATCTATCCTCTCCATTCAGCTAGCTAATGGCTCTCATCTAACTCTGAAACACTGGACTAGCACTTTGGGAAGCCGTCTGCATCCATGAAATAAAGATAAAGCCAGTGTTGCAAAGGCTTCTGTATTTCCAATCTCCCATTAATTGCCCTGCAGATCTTAGTGCAAGGTGAACAAGCACTTATCTCCTAGCAGAACCTCATGAAATCCTACACAGGTGTCACCCCAGAGCATATGGGCTGTGTCTAAGAAAAGACCTGTGGGTCCTTCCTCAGTGGAAAGACTTGGACTCATCAAACATCTTTCCATCCTTACCTGAGAAGGTATTTAGGCACACAAGCCATATCTCCTCAGCACGGTTACCAGAGACAGCTGATACAAAGAGTCTGTATGTCCACATACCGTCACAAAATTAAAGGAGCAAGTTATTGACATAAATTTACCACTCTCAGTACAGTACCAAAAGAACAAAATGAGAGATCTAATATTAATAAGGATTAAGAAAAGTTAATTCATATTGCTTAAAACAGATCTACGTATTCAATTCACTCTAGATAGCAATAGAGTCTCATTTGCTCTTTGAAAGGCATAATCAGTTGAAGGGCACATTTTTCTTCTCTTTGTTCTTTCCCATCAATTTTAATGGGTGCAGAACATCAGTCACATGAAATGTAATGGGACAAGAAGATGGATGAGTACATTTGAAGCTACTAGTCACAGGACAGAAAACATCCTGACAAAGTGACACTGGCAGCATAGGGTTCAACAATAGAGCCTGGACAATATTTAGTAAGTGAAACTATAGTGCTACATGATTTGGTATTCTCACTGGGCAAAATCCTTTCCCTGTCACTATTCATCACGTTCCCAGAGGTCAGACTTTCAAAGACATTCTCTTACTGAACATGACCAAGTGACATTTTTAATTCAAGGAAATACGTAAATCTGGGGACAAAGAGGTCATTTGGAGATAAATGGGAACAACCTCCTGTATTAAGAACTTAAAACTACTTCATCAAGAATGTTTTAAATGGTTTAATAAGATTCACACATCAGATTTAAAATATATTATTCCCAGAGGAGTAATGAGACTTTATATCTAAGCTGAACTTACCAACAGCGATAGGACTCAATTGCTAATGAACAAGTGGCATAACGCCTATTTTTGCAAGTACTTGAAGAATACATTACCAATAATAATATTTATAATTCTGACAACACTAAAAAGCCTCTGAATAATTGTCACAGAAAAATAAAATACACAAATGAAAAAACAGCATCCCCTTTTCTGAGAAGAGGTTCATGGAAAATTGCAAATAAAATTCCAATCACAGTTGACATTTAGCACACAGTGAGGGAAAAACAGTCTTCCAACAAATTGAACTCAACCCCGTCTGAACTGTAAGGAAGCGTGGGATTCAAGAGCAAAGCTAGCACTAATATTGAAAAATGCTGCCAGATCTAAATTCTACTGCAAAGACCTACCTGTGTAATAGCCTTACTGATAATCACTGAGTGGATCGATCTAGCATTTTGCAATGCTTATTGTGATCACCATAATTATTATCACTCAATACTACCCTGCTTTCTTCATTAGCCATTAACCGAGATCTCTACAGTTAATCTTTAAAGCTTTAAATAAAACAAAACTTTATACCAGAAGGGGAAAAGTGAAACCAGATATTCAAATATATCTACAAGGAAAGGAACTGAAGCCAGACTTTGAAGTCCCACTGCTGTGCTAAATAAGCCCTATTCCTCAACATGTCACAGACATCCAGCCAGTAGCATGCAAAAGCCAGAAGGCAAAAAGCCAGCTTTTGGCACACACTCTTAAACAGGGCAATGTCTTTCTCTGGCATCACAACACACATGTGAATGTGATTGTGTATTCTTTTATAACAAATACTGTGTTGGAAACCATTTACATAAGCACTCCTTGATATGTATACTCTCCTCTTCCACTAGATGCAAGACTGCTCTCTAACAGCACCTGTACAAGAAGCATACATTGGTAAAAATGGGAGGATTTTTCTGCCCTACCAGAACACCAAGTCACATATCTCACAATGGAAATCCACCAACGAACAAAATTCCACATCAGGAGAAGGTTTGAGATTTCACAGAGAGTACAAAGAACTCTAGAAAGAGCAAAACATTTTCAGGCAGAAGAGAACTTTACTCACTTGGCTTCCATATTTCATTTTATGTACAGTAACACTCTATTTAAACAGTCATGAACATAAGATGGTTCAGAAGTTAAGTAACCCAAATGTTTCTCTAAGAAAATACTCAGACATTTTTGGAAATTTCTTTCTATGTTTCTTCTTAACAAGAACGTTTTGGTGATGGAGATACTTACTATCTCTTTATTAAGCATTTTGAACAAATTATACACACCAGGGAAAGGAATCTAGACAGCACACACATTTTCTGGAATTCCTGTTTATACGCTTAAGGATCTCTGTCTTTCCTGACTGTAACAGCAGAACACACAACAAATAGAAAGGGAAAAAAAAAAAGAAAGACTAAAAACACATTATAGTAAGCGATGATGCCACCTGCACATTTAGTAACCTTGACTTATGAGAAAGCATTCCAAATACTGAACTTTAACTAATAATTGAACCTCCTTCTCCCATCTTTTCCTGCCATTAAAAAATGTTTTTAACTGACAATTCATATGCCCATGGATATCATAAGGAAACTGAATACATCACATTCCAGCATTGAGAAAGTCTGAATAATGATTATTCCCCAAGCAGTTTCCCTGCAAGTCCATCACTATAATATGCAAAAGCACATTATAAGTATGACCCAGCATTTGAAATAGGTCAGCCCATTGTTCCGTTAGACTGCAGGTAACTGAAGATAATATTTTTTTTTCCTGATTATTTCAATTGTTCAGTCCTGCAAGAGGATTTTCCACACAGTTCACCCCTTTCCACGTTGTTTTGTCCTCAGGGCACAAATACTGGTACTGCAGTCAGAGTTGGCACCACAGTTATTTCCTTCTTTGACATTAGAGAGCAGCCAAACACTTCATGACTTTGTGCACCTTTCCCAGCAGCCTCTCCAGCTTGCCACACTCAGACATAAAAGCTGCGTAGATATTTGCAAGCGAAATGGTCCCTAAAGGCATATCCAAGGGTGCAGTGGCCGAACCTGAGTGCATTACATGATGTTATGATGTGGAATACTGATAACCAAAAATCGTAGAACTATGACAACTGGTCAGGGTCTCATGCCATGCAGCCAGAGCTGGCTCCTGCTGGTACACTGAGGACAAACATCTCCTTTCTCCTAAGGGCCACGCATGACTTCTAACCCCACAGCCTCACCACTCCAGCAGTGATGGCTACCACTCTGAACAGCCTACATAGGAGGGTTTGCTGTTTCTTAAATCTTTCAAGGTCACTCCAATTCCTTTCCATTTTCTTAAGCAGTAAATTAAGCCTGACTGGTATTAGTGAACTTTTTTCAGTGATCATGAGGCTGCTCTTTTAATAAAAAGCATCTTCTCAAGACAGTAGAATCCCAAGAGCCAGAAAAAAAAGTAATAACGATGTGGAATAAAACAACAACAGCAATCCTCCACCTAGTTGGAGAACACAAGGCTGAGCTGCATCTATCAAATTAAAGGTGCTTGTAGACTTTTGCAGATGGAGTTCTCTCAGGTTCAACTGTGGCACTAATGCATATGAAGCATATGAATTCTACACATGACTTGGTAGGAAGATTACTCATTCTACTCGGCTTATGTTGTTTCAGAGGTCAAACTTCATGGCCAAAACCTCCAAGGAATAAACCATACACAGTCAGACCACAAAGGAAATGAAAACGAATGTTTGCTTTGCTTCATTTCACTGATTATTAGGGTTTGCCTCTGTTTATTTAAAAAAAAAAAAAAAGAAAGAAAGAAAAAGGTAACCTTACTCCTGGAGGAAAAAAATGAACAACATTTTTCCACCTGAGAGAAGAAGGATAGGTAGTTTCCTAACTTCTTCAAAGTGAAACAATTAAAAAAAAAAAAAAAAAAAAAACCACAACAATGAAGTTCATGCAAGTTCACATCATCACATTATGAAGAAATGACCAAAGATGCCCTTTGCCTGTCCACACCAACGCTTTAACCTTAAATACAAAAGGCAAACAACTATAAGAGACAATTTCCAATGGGTTATATGAAGAAATCGCAATTCTATTTCAAGGCTCAGTCCATTGCATAAAAAAGGAGTATTGGAAAAATTCTCTTTATGAACCATTGCTTCTTATAAAAAAATATTAGTAACCTGTTAACAGTCATTGATTTCATAGGAGAACAGAATGATTTTTGTTTTGATAATAATAACACAAAAGAAAACAAATATTAAGCTTATAACACACAAAACAGCTAGTAACTGTCTTCACTGCAACCACAAAGCAAGTCTGTAAACAATTATCTCCATCTAAGTTTTTAAACTATTTCATTTATTGATGTTGAGGTGATATTTACAGGCTGGTAATTCCCCTTGCTTTTGAAAAAATGATTTGCCTAACTATCATCAAACTAACTTTCATAAAGCCCACGTATGTCTGCACTATCACAAAAACAATTGTACTTGAAATTAGACAGTGGGTTTAAAGTTATAGGGTGAACAGAAAAGCAAATACTATTAGAAAATCTCATTTTCTCTACACAAAGATGTCAAGCACTCTGAAGTTAAACTTCCCTAAAGCCAAAGGCGCAGGCATTTTTCAACTTCCAGACATGGGACTTCATGAAATCCCCGGAAGTAGAAGAACTGCTGGTTGTGACCAGGCCTTGTTGTGCAGGACACCACAAAGGTCTTACCTTAAGAGGACTTTTGGGTGAAATGGCTCAGTGAAATGTCAGTTAACACAAAATTGGCACAGCTTTCAGCTGACATTGTAACCCCTTTAATACTTCCCCTCCAAAACAACAACTGAACCCCTACCATATGCTTCTTTGGCAGCTATAATTCCTGCTACTGCTGAAGGTAGCAAAATTGGTTTCCTGACATCACCGATGGGTAAGACTCACGTGAAGCTGTTTTGCCTTAGGCCTGAGGATTATATCCATAGCAAAACACATCAGGAAGCCAGCCTCCAGAAAAGCTAGCTCTCTGAAAAATGTACAAAAATCTGATCATTAGAAGAATCCTTAATCCCCACTGTTAAATTCAAGATGTAAAGAATAGAAAAAACTGGAGAAAATCGTGTTATTCAATACCTCAACTGTTTCTTTTTTTTTTTCATGGCATTGCATGTCCCTGTAGGTTACTGATATAATCTCGGTATGGCTTTTATAGCTGCCACTGTTGTACCCATCCCCTGAATTGTTATCTCAGAGACTATTGTCTGCTTTCTTATCTCATGACTTTTCCTTTATCCTTCCTCCTGAGGTATGCGCAGGAGCTGTATGCCTTTTACAAGACTGTAAACAAGCACAGAAAATGAAAGCCTGGCTACAGTGAATTCAGTGGCAACATTTCAGGGTTTCCTGGATTTTATCAGGGAAAAAAAGAAGTGTTTTATCAACGGCAGTTGGGGTGACAATGAAAATAAGACTTAGGCTCTTAATGTCACATACAGTGATCCCCCCAAAATCCTGCTCTAGCCCTTTAGGAAAATAGATGACAACTTCCTTCCATGCCTGGTTGCATGCATGGCCACCAGCTGTCTGGGCAGCCAGGGCTGTTTATCTTAGAGCAGCACAGATCCCCATGGCACCATCCTCCAGGACTCCCCAGGGAGACTTCACAGTTCCGTGTCGCTCTGTGGTGGGAGCCTAAGCTTAGGTCAGGGGCTCTGGGGGTCTGTCTCTGTTGGCAACCGATGCTGCTGAGGTCCAGCTCCTCTTCAAGGACCAAATACTTGGTCATTAGCAATGCCCCAACACAGGAACCTCCTCTGCATTACAGTTCACAGAAACCTAGTTACTTAAATGAACACTGCTCACTTACCAGTTTAAAGAAAAGAAACAAGCAAACAGAAGAGCCAGAGAAGCTGAGACTGCTAACCACAACCATCTCCTATTCATCAGGGAAAGCCAGCTTTTATGAAGTTAGTTTTAAAGTTCTTTTTACTTCAGCAGAGAAGTTCTAAGCAAGTTTCTAGGACATGGCTAGAAATGCCTGACAAAGTCTACTTGATCATCTTTTTACTATAAATGCCTTGCTCTACTAATATGAGACAGTGCAGCAGTTAGGGAAACTCTACAAAGCTGGGCTCTAAACTTCTGCAGCTTAACGGAGAGAAAATGGTACACCTACAGTTTTGCTAAATACTTGAACACAATTTTTTTTTTTCCTCAAATTTCAAACAGATAAATCAGTATTCAGAACAGCTGCATGGAAGGATTCAGAATTGAGAGTCTCTATTTTGTTTAGAAATTTATCTAGGAACTAGAAGGGAATACTAGGGATTACAGTGACATTAAATTGGATCTGCTTTTGCTACTTATTTAATTTGATTAGGACAGTTCAACTAACTTCCACAGAATTATATCTAGATTCTTTTCTGTTCACATTTTCAGAGCTAAAAGTATCCTGCCACAAAATTTCTATTAAAAATAAAGATTATGTATAAATGAACCCCAAAATACATTTGAGGTGATACAGTACAAGATGGACTTTCCCATTTCTCGTGAGATTCATGGGAAGAGTTTAGAACAGATAATGGTACACAGCAAACAAAGGTGATGCAAAATCTTTTGTCAGACACCTCTAGAAAAGAAGGAGAGCTAGTGACAACCTTCACATTGAGGAGTAGTCACATAATGTCTCTCATGGCATAAGAACCAAAAATGAGTATTAGTGGCTGGAGGCTGGTTCAGAAAGAAAATAAAGATCACATTATCTAGTGTATTTAATTCTCTGAATAAATCCAGACTTCACTGAGATTAGAGAAGGCAGGTCCCAATGACAAAAAAAAACACTCTTGGCCTCCAGTCTTCTTTCATTACTGCAATGCCAGCTATTAGGATCATGCTCTGAAAAATACAGAAGTGCCTCTGCTTTCTCAGCAGGCAGGCCTGATGTCTCTCCTGTGAACACTTTTCAGTGTGAAGAGATGAACCACTACTACTCACTACTTCAAGTAGCCCAAGGGATGTCAAAATGAACATAAAATCAGAACTCTAAAGTGGTAAAAATTTGAGCTTTATGCTAATTATGGAAACCAACACAAGAAGCAAACTGCATAATCAGTCTTCAGAGGATTTAAAAACGCTGCAAGCAGGCTCTACTATCATCTAAGGTCAAATGTAAAATGAAAATGTGCAACCTTTTAGCTTTAATCCCAGCTCTTCTATCACTTACTTTTTCGAGCCATCCCAGACTGCCTCTGTTTTCCCTTCCAGCTTCCTTCTCTTCTCCCTTTCAATTTTTACTTCACCTGACCTGAGACAGTTTCTTGTTATGTAACTCCAGAAAGTTTACAGTGGTCTTCAATTGACCTCTAAAAGTTCTGGTGTTCTCTCTCTCCCTTTTCTCTTTTTCTCTGTGTCAAATTGCCCATTTTGAAAACAAAGCTTAAAAATTCTAGCAAACAGAAACATTTCCATATGATATCCATAAAACTGAGAGGAAAATTAGCATTTCCTTGAGTTTCACCTAAAGCTAGTAAAGATCACTGGTGACAACTGATCAGATGCTACTCCAGTTCCACTCACAGAATCACAGAATCACAGAATTGCTCAGGTTGGAAAAGACCTTAAAGATCATCAAGTCCAACCACAGCCTAACCATACTACCCTAACTCTAACAACCCTCCACTAAATCATGCCCATTCCCTTCAGTCTTTGGCATATTACCTCTTACTTTCCTCTAAGCAGGAAGATTCCTCACCCTTTAGCTAAGAAATGACTTAAACTCTCTTCTTTCAAGCTCCATTCCTAATAGACACCAGCACCCAACAGGTCCCACATAGCCTAAGGGACTCAAAGTAGACTTCCTGACTGCACGTTCATTAGCTCAATACTGCTTATGCAGCATGCAGGAAATAACAATGAAGTGCCCCACAGAGTGGTATGTAGGGCCATCAATTTCAAATTGAGACAACTTTCATTTGTCCACCGGCAGGAGTATGGAAACAAGGACTTTGGTGGCTGCTCAGCGGCACTAGATGCTGCCTGGTGCCTTCTCAGGAGGAAGTCGAGAGCAAAGCTGAGGCATCGTCGTGCCCTGAGGACAGGTGAAGAGGCACTCAGGAGCACAAGGGTGCTTCACCAATGCATAGTGGTACCTGAAAAGCCTTTATTCTTAAAATGTGAGGGTTTGACTTTTTGTTTTAATACCAATTGACATGTGCGAGACACAGCCATCAAAATAAAGGTCTTCAGCATTCAAACAAATGCTGTTTTCTGAGTGGGCCCCCATGGTCCCTGCTCTGCTACCCCAGTGACCGCATTGAGCCTAGAGGAGGGGGTGGGGAAGAGCAAGGAGTACATATTCTAAGGATGTCTTCATTTCCCAGCAGCTCTACAACAAAAAGCTCTCCAGTGCTGAATTGAACTCAGTACAAACAGCAGCAGAAAACAAGTCTTGCTATAAGCATTTGCATGGCTTTCCTCTGCAGACATGCTTTGCTTTCCTTTGTTTATTGCATTTTCAGTACGCAAGCACACTGACTGCCCACAGAATCAGGTAGCCTAGCACTGCAAAGGTGAGAGATGAGGCGAGGATCATTGCCTTATATGAATATAAATTACTCTATCTGATCCACATATGCCAGTGAGCCACAGCTCATCCTCAGTCAGTTCATGTCCCTGACAGGCTAACTTGTCCCAGGCTCTCCAGAAATCATGCAGATGAAAGAGCCAAGGCTGAGGAATAGGAATTACAGGACTGGAGAGTTAAAAAGGGATTTGCGTATCAAGTAGTAATGCCTGTCTTGGCTTAATTTAATTTATCATATTCTGTTGCTGCTTCCACCTCCCACCCCCAGCAGCAAACCAGGACTGTACACAGAGATAGCTGTGCTGTGAGCCGCTGCCTGATCCCTGCTGTAACACCTGGTTACTAACATGCTTAGTATCCTTTGGGCTCTGACCTGCATACACTGAAACAAAGATAGCAAGGGGTTTACAGATGAACACAGGATCTGGCAGCAAGCATACTAAGTCATTTCTCAGCTCTCCTTCTGCACCTTATCAGTGACATTTCCCTAACAGCACAAGATGCAGCACCAGGCTTGCTGCATTTAACTCCCTAAGGAACCTCACTCAGGTTCTCCTCAGGGGTTACCCTTTATCTGGAAGCACCAGAGTAGAAAGTAAAAGCATTAGTTCATTCTGCACCTTGGTTGTTTGTATCCACAAACACTCCAACTCAACAGCACAGAGGATAAATAAGGGGAAGAATGTCCTAGCATCTTGCCCTCACCCTTTTAGTTTGCTAATCATTACAGTAGCATTTATTGCTGTGCAACATTAATGCAAGGAATGTTTCGCAAATGCATTCTGTGAACCAGAAACAGCTTCTTTTCTCCCTAAACACATGCAGCCATTCTAAGATTGTCTAATCCCCTTCAGAGTGCAACCCAAATGTCTTATTCTCTGGCACAGAAAAGCAGGCACCGACCTACTCCACTCTCTCCATTTTGCACTTTCAGACCAGTTTGGCAGTTCAGAGCTGGGAGGGGGAAAGGGAGGAGATGGAAACGTGCTGCTGTGCTTTTCCCTCTGCTACTGCTATAAGAAAAAATGATGGTTGGATTATGAGCAACTATTTAACTAAAGGGAAGTGTTCCACCTAGAGACTGTCTTCATGTGCCAGAATAGCGGGCAGTTACCTGCAAGCAGACATTCTTTTAGGATTGAATATGCTTGACAGTTCATTGGTAAAAAATGATGCAGAGGTATTGCCCCCAGTAGTAATTAACAATGTTAATCTTTTTCTTCCTCTCTATGGTGATAAAAAGAGTCATTTTTGTATTTAATTAATGCAGAGGATCATTTTGGAAACTGGCTAATGAGGCTCTGATCACATTACCATGAAAATGTGCATTAACACTGCAACTGAGGAGGCTGCTTCATGTGTAGAGAATCCACTTTGTAATTAGCCCACTGCGAAATGAATCACGTCAGGAGGAACTCGCAGGGAACCAGTCGGCAATGGGCACTTAGCCGCTGCTGTGCCAATAGACCACCAACGCTGCGAGCTGTTTTCTCCTCCGTGCTGCCTGTCAGCAGCAGCGCAGCCCCAAACTGCAGCGCTCAGCCTCCGTCAACGGCAGTGTGTCAAAGCGAGGACAAATTACGGAGGGGGAGCGAGCAGATGCTGAAAGGCACTAAACTTCATTCTGTGAGGTTCCGCTATGCCGAGGGGAAAACAAACAAAAAGCCGCAAATCAAATGCTGATTCAATGGGATCCGAGCAAAATTGTGGGCTATTATGGTAAGTGCTTCTTTCGTCTTTTCTCGTCTTATTCCGTAGGAGCTGGGAACACGTTAGCAGCACAACGATACGCTGCTGCTCATGCTGCTACCATACTATTCTCCTGCTGCTGAATGAGACGCCGAAATAATGGGATGGGATTAGGATCTTTGTCTAGTAGTAAGCAGGAATAACACACGCAAGAGACGAACAAGAAGCACACCTCACCCATGGAGACCCTGTTGTGCTTTGCACCTGGTTAAAAGTAACAAGCATATTCTGGAATAATTTCCACTCTAATTAATTTGCAAATTTAATACACATCTCAGCCAGCACAGACACACCATAAAAACTTTGTTCCTTAACTTAGAAATACCTGACACCACAGACCCAACGTTATCAGAGACAGCAGTGCAACTTTACTGAAATGAGTCTTATTAGCAAAGCCAAGGGCTCTGTCAAAACACCACCGACATGGTTCAGTGAGACTGCTGCTATATGACTGATATCTTGGCAGAAGATGCACAAAAATGTTAAAAGAATCCCACAGGAAGTCATCTGAAGGGGGAGTGGCAAACGAACAGAAAACAACAGACACCCAAAATACCAATAATTACCACTCGCTCCCCTCCTTCCTCCCCCCCCCCCCCCCAGTATAACTTAGCAAATTTGCAAAAGGAAAAAATAAAAGCAGAAGAAAACAAAAGCATCTCTACTTACTGTCTGCAAAGCACACACATTTTTAGTCTGTAGATGCTGGAAATATCCTCTGCAACTCACCTGTGAAACTTCATAAAGCAGTTTGTAGTGTTCCTCTCTCTTCTGAAAAGTGCACAGATTGCAGCCCATTCTAATACAAAACACAGGAGCAAAGCCTCTAATTTCCCCAGCACTGGAAGCCAAATGCACTGACAGGGAATCACCCTCCAGACTTGACTACTGTTTTTCATCAGTCACTCCAGCCCAGAAACACAGACACACCAGTGTGCGCGGGAAGCACCAGGCAGGGCACTGTGTAGCAGCATGCTCTTCTTCCCTTTCCCTAACTATCTTACACTCACGTATACACACAGAGTTTCGACTCAGTTCATGGCAACACTCCCCCTGTCTCTGCATCAGTGCACATGACTACACAGATTCTCACTCATGAATATTAATAGCCTCTCATTGATTATTTATGACAGAACGTGTTAGCGGGGAGGGGTGTCATAGCTGCTGCTGATGACAGATGAATATTCACTAATTAAGAAGCAAATGTACTGTGGTTAAACAAAATTCACTTGTGTCAATACCATCTCTGTTTATTAAGGTTAGAGGGACCGGGGCTCATGCATTTCACCCACGTTTGCCTTAATTTTTATAGTGATTGTGAGACTAATTCATGAATGGGGACAGGAAAGGCACAAACCAAGTCTTATGTTAGGTCTCCACCTTGTGCAACAGGGATCATCTAATACATTTACGAGATTTGTAAGCATTTTAAGGGAGTGCTTATAAAACCTGGGCTGATGTTGCTAAAAAATTAAAAGAAAAAAAGGAGAGAAAATTAACCCAGATGCTTTCACTGCTAGCATCAACTATGACACAGGCAAATTTAGCCAAAATTCCAGTGTACTCATAAAAAGCACAAGTCTGCAACAACTTGTCATAAAAACTCAGTATATGTGGAATTGCAGGCATTTTACATATATGCACACGCTGTACTGCTTATTAAATAATCTCGCTTACAAGTCACTTTTGGCATGTAAAACAGATTAGTAGTAATTATAGCCTCAGTTCAACAGTTATACCCTCTTGGACTCTTGGATATCAAAGCTTCTATTACAACATGCCATTATATCTAATTTTAACATTTGTAAATTAGATTTTAATGCCTCCACGGTTCTCAGTGTGTGTAAAAGGCGAGGATGCATTTAAAATTAAACCTACATGTTAAATGCTAGGATCGATGGAAATCACCACTTAATTCCAAGTTGACATTAATTCCTATGCTGTATATTGTGTAATCCGTTAGAACAGTTCCACAAGGTAATAAGAACCACAAACAGAGATGGAACATGAAAACTTTCTTTTGTTTCTTCTCTCCTTTATCAGCAACTCTGCTAATCGAGAACTATGCCCTCGTTACAAAGCATCTTTAATCTGGAGGCGATAGCAGGTGGGATCCAAAGCAAAAATAATTACTTGGAAACCAATGAGACCGGTTAGTTGAGATTGACACTGGGCCCTAAAGAGTTGTAATTACTAAGCACTGATGTGCAGCTATGGTGTGGGTTTTTTTTGGTGCAGTTTCCTAAAAGTGCTTTGTCAAACATTTAAAATCGATAACAGGAAATGATTCTAATGAGCACTAATTGTTAACAAATTGGCTTTGCATCCAGGAGCACCTCAAACACCACCACCACTGAGTAGCAAGAAGATCAACAATCATGCACTGCTTATCAGTCCTGCCCCTTGGGATGCAATAATCCTATTTTCTGGGCCTTCATTTTACCTAACAGGCAGGATGAAAGCCAGAGAAACCTACAGGAAAGACTGGACCATTGCTGTCAACTCTATACGTAAGTAACGCTTGATAGAACCTCTATGTAAATTACAGATAGCTTGGAACTAAATTTTAATTAATTAAATTTAGTCTCCTTTAATAAATGGGCAGAGTCAGGAGGAATCAAATAGTGATGATTAACAGAGCAAGTTCTTCTTACATCAGCTTGTATATCAGAAATACAACATTAAGATTTATTGTATTTGGTGATAAAACACAAGTAGACAAGTTCAATTCAGATCTCTCTTTAAGTCCAAGGGATGCCAAGCCAAAACATGGGGGCAGGTTCATCATTGTTTGAAAGAATCAGCCTGTGTTCTCCTCCACGCCACAGTGAAATGCTGCTTATGCTGAGAGGTTTAAACCCATGAAGCAAACATTAACACAATCTTTGAAGGTTTATATATTGCGAGGTGCAGAAGGATTCTCAGATGTGCAAATTTTGAACCTAAGAAAGTCAGATCAAGGAACCAGACAACAGTCATGCAAGGACAGCCATGCCATCTTTCGATGAAAGTGTTCTCTCCTTCCACTGACACAACTTCCTATGACACATTCACAGTCTGAAAGCTAAACTAGACTCATAAAAGGAGCCATGATTCACCCCGGTATATTTTTGCTAGCCCTTTACAATTAATTCTTAAAAAAAAAAAGAAAAAAGAAAAAAGAAGATATATTACTACAGGAATCTGGTTTTACGTGCACAAAGTAACAAGAAACAAACAAAAGAAACAACAAACATGAAATAAGCAGTGGAAAACTACAGTTAATCTTTCATCAGTTTCCCTTGACAGTTTCTTTTTTCATTGCTCTTCCTCTGCTTCTTTGTTTCCTTCTCTGAAGCCGACATAGGCTCTTCTGCATTCATTTATCAAGTGCCTGCCCTTTGCCCATACGTAGAATAAAAAGGGTTCTGTCTCCTGCTTCTACTGCCACTTATGGGCACAGTCTGCAGGGCTGAACAGATTTACTTGAGGAAATATATATTTCCAGGTTCTTCAGCTCCATCTAAAATATGCTGCTTTGATTTTACATGTGGTCAAAATACCAAACTTCATGCATCACAAAATGAAATTCAAGGCAAAACTCAATTAACTAATGACTAAATTGAAATGTATTATGTGATTTTGTCCAGCTGAATTTTACGTAGGGAAAGAAATCAATCTCCTTCCTTCCTCTCTTCCTTCCTTTTCCACCTCCTCTTAATTCCCCTCCCACATCAAATTTGTAGCTAAATGGACCAAGGAGGTACTAAGCCTTAATCAAGTAATTCTTATTCTACATGTAATTCAAAGATATTTGAATAATTCAATACTTTTCTTGATTGTGGAGTTCTCCATGTTCATCACCTACAATTTAATGTTACCTTAAAGACTAAAATCATAATTTACAGTCAAACCAGGAATGCAGTAATGCAAAGTGATGGAGCTCAATTTCAGAAGAGTTACAGCAAAATTTCTGTTAACATTTTTAAACAAGGTGCCCTTGTTTAGGTCCCCTAATTCATTTTAAGTATCAAGAAGATGACTTATACACTTGGTATGTAGTTTCCTCATTGGAATACAGAAGCATCTAACTATAAGCAGTCATGCTTGAAAGTTTATCATTCCAAGTGAGAAAAATTTAAGGCAACGACACCACAAATTAAAGGTCACTCGCTCTTTCATCTTCTTTATCACACAGCTAAAAGACATTACATGAATGATAATATTCAATTTGAGAGGAGATCATGAAATTGTTGATCCAAACTCAGTGGTGAAGCCCAGTGAGCCAAATGTAGAATTCCAAGTTTTGTTTACCCTTCTCTAAACACATGCTCTCCCCCTGAATTTACCAAGCCCTATGCATACTCCATAAATTTTGAAGAATCCCTGGGAATTCAGCTAACAGAATAGACAACAATGCAATTTATAGTATTAGGGCTGCAAAGCTGTAGAAGAAAAATAATAAAGAAAAAAGGGACTTCCTTGGAGAATGGAATGTAGGACATGGAATCCCCATGTTCTGTTCTTTCCAGGAGAATTATATATCTGAAAATTATGCAGGTCATTCTGTCTGCACATCAAATGTGGTCCATAAGTGATCCTACGATCAGGCTTAGATGCCTCTTGGAAGATAGGGACCACCAATCATATGGCAGAAGTCCTGTTTATTGGGACTTTTTCCATCCATGGTTTAATTGACATTTATGAACTCTACTATGAAGCAGTGGGATTACCAGTTCATACTGTAAATATGTGTTTAAAAAAAAAAAAAGAAAAAAGGAAAGCAAGCACATGAAGAACCTTCTCTGCCAGGATACCTTTCAACATCAGAGTTACTCATCCTTTTTGCCCTCCACAGAAAAAATAAAGCAAATAATGAACAAACTAAAACCCCTCAACACTTTATTTACCATCCTTGTTTAAACAGGCTTGTAAGCTTTCTTTGGGGAAAAGTACCATGTTATTACCAGGCCTACTAACCAAAATTCTGACAGCTCAGATGCCTTATTTCTCTTCTTAAAGTTTTGTCTATGATACTGTTCTCTGAGGCTTTCACTCAGATCGGCTTCCCTGTCTTTTCTTAAACCACTCCCATAATCAAATATAGAGGTGTTACATGATGTTGCTTTTGTACCAAACAAGCAGTGTCAGTTAAATGGTCAGTTAAACTCTAGGAGTCTTCTAGAAACTAGGGATTTTCTTAACAAATTCTGTAAGAAACTGGACTTTATCTTCCTCATCAACTACTTAGAATGAAACCATATGGCCCACTTTTACTTTCCCTCCTTCCCTTTGCCTGCCCTCCCTCCCCATCATGATATCACATGAAACTGGACTGGTTGTAGCTTTCACTGTATTCATGAGCTTCAGTGCTCTGAAGTTACTCAATAGAATTACTCATAAATAAGCTTCAAATGATTTAAAGGAAATGACAATGTTTTTTTCAAGATATCCAAAACTAAAACAACTGAACAGAGTTGTATAAAAACTTTTGATTACAGAAGAAAACATAGAATCATACAATCATCGAATGGCCTGGGTTGAAAAGGACCACAATGATCACCTAGTTTCAAAATCCCTGCTATTTGCAAGGATGCAAACCACTCAATCAGGCTGCCAGAGCCACATCCAGCCTGGATGGAATATAAAATCCCATGTCAATTAAATAAAGCACGTAGGGAACACTGTTAAAACATCCAGAGCTGTGGCTTCTAAAGTCATTAATTATACTCAGAAAATAGACCTGGAGTTGTGGATACTTTCCTTGAAATACAAGTTCAGTATTCAACCACAGGAAGAGGTCAAGCAGAATGTGAGGATTTTTAGGAAACAAATGACAACAGAGCAAAAACTGTCATTGGGAAACTGCACAAAAGCAAGCAATGCCTACACCTGAACACAGCCATCAGTTTTCCATCTGTAAATCATTCCATGGAAATGGAAATGCTATGGAGAATAGATGAGAAACACAGATGGAAAACAATTCACTTTCTCCACCTTTCCTGTCTTAATCTTTATTTTTCCCTCTAGTTCTGATATAGAAGCCATTCCTTCGCACATTACACAGAGAAATAATCAGATTTAAAGCAGTAGAAGGAAGTTTGCATTTTTTTTCCAAGTTACTGTGGAACTCATTACAAAATCCATTGGAAGAAAAAAGCTGAAAAAGGTTCAGAAAGGTATGAGACAACTTTATGACAAAGAACTGTCAGCAGTCATCTGCCTGCTTAAGAAGTCTGTAATTCACTGACTCCTGGGAGCTATGAGACAGCAGTGAGAGAGCTCTCCATGCTTCCTCCTGTCTGAGTGTTTATTGTTGGCCTCTGAAATCTAATACTGGCGATATCTTTACTAATTCAATTCTAAAACTGAAAATATACCAGTTCTTGCACAACAAACTAGAATATGTACTAAACCCAAAGTTCCTTAGCCAATGCTAGCTGGTAAAACTTCATATAATCTAACTGCATTACAAGTCCTTACTAATGGTTGCAGAATGACTTTGAACTTTAGAAACGCATATAAAACTATGTTTCATCACTACCCCTGCTGGTTTCAAGGCTTTTCAAGTCACATATTAAAAAAAAACCCAACACAAAAACAAAAAAAGAAACCAACAAACAAACCACAGAATTTGTTATTAATTTTTTTCCTCACATCTTAAGATTAAACCTGAGCTCTTTTGCATCTGTAAGAAAGTCTGTCTATAGATCTGAGACACTACAAGCCAATTTCAGGCACAGAGCCTGAAACGCATCGATAGAAAACTGAGCCCACAACACAAAACACTAAATCAAATACTGAAGCAGCAGGAACTGGTTCACAGGATGGGAGCAGCAACACAGAATCCCTGCCTGTTCTCTGTCCTCTGCTACCTGCATCATTAGAAGTGCTTTTTATTTTTATATTCTTACTTACTAAAAAAGTAACACCTGTCTTGTAGGAGTATTAACTCAATGAACCTTCTTAAGACTTTTCAGAGCTTTTCAAAGAATGGACTATATAGTGATGTTACACCTATCTTAAGTTCTTCTTCTGAGGCCACCCCTGCAGTCTCCAGCAGTCAAATGTAATTATGATGTCTTGTGTGGTTAACTAATTAAAAGTTTTAAGTAGTATGCATGGTGTGCAAATCAGTATGAAAGTACGAAAGAAAAAAATGACTTCTGATCTGAGAAAGTCTCCTGCTAAAATGACGATGAGCAATGTGAGGGATGAAAAAAGATAAACAACAGATAGACCAGAATGATGTTTTCAATTCAGGGTGGCTAAAATACATGACATAGAGGTAGATAGGACTGCTTGCTTTTCTGGTTGCCTTCTGGCTTAAGTGCCTTTAGTTGGATAAATCTAAACAGTAGTTTTGTTGCATCCAAGTATTTCCAAAGTGAGGTCAAGATTCTGAGAAAAGTATCCTGTCATATAAGGCAGTATCATTATAAGGATATATTTACCAATATAGACACTTCACTGTTTACTGGCAAAGCTCATTCAAGTAAAAATCTGGAAGGCTGATCAAGTGATAAATTCAATATAATAGATCATTTGTTCTTGCCCAGTATAAACCACCATCTGCCTTAAAAAGCAAGATTGGGCAAGTTCTTCATTACTTTTTTTTCATGGTATTAAAGTGCAAAAAGAGAGCTGTACTGAATCAGGCCATAAAATCAACTTCTTTCCACTCTGCCAAAACATAAAGGTGTTGTAATATTATTGTCAGAAGTTCATGTTACTATTGGAAAAAAATGTGTACAGTTGTAAAATAAATAAATAAATAAATAAATCAACATAGAAATAAGTAATCTCTTAAGTAAAGTCTCCAAAGGAATATTAGGGCAGAGGGGAGATGGTTGTTTTTTGTGATCTCATTACACTATAATTAGTATCAGGTCATATATGTGCCTCTCAAATCTGGCACACCTGATAGAATGATGGATGGAGGAGCTGCACTGTGCAGTGCTACAGGAGGAATCATTCATACTGCTCCAGTGTCTGACAGCTGGCTAGTTTGATTTTAAATTACAATTTGAACAAAAATCAGCTCTGTTTGTTGACAGCCATTAACTGACTGCCATAAAGCGACATTAATTCTGTTGTAGCCAGAGAAGGTTTTCTAATGATCTAAAAGCAGCACTCCCTCCTATGAAGGTTTACTTTATACCCTGTTTGGGCTTTCTAATGCGTAAAATCTCTGCCAATGCACCTGCTTTCTAGAACATCATTAGGTAAAAATCCCAACGAAGTCCAATCAACCTGGCTTTAGTTACCTTGCCGTCTGCTCTATAAGAAAACTAATGTTATTAGCTGTGTTTTCCTCTGAAAATTGCTGGTGTTGTGTTACTGCGCCAGCTGTCTGGGAGGTGCACGGGGCTGCTGGACGCTGCCCTGGGCCTGGCAAGCTCCCGGACCTCATGCTGGCACCATGGGCTCCCCATGGCAGCTGCTCCAGCAGTGTGGGGGCAGCAGGACCTCCCAGCACAGCGAGCCCCGCCGTGCCAGGCAGCCCCTACAGCCTGCTGTGCTCACCCAGGCCTTCATAAAGCAGAAATGCTCAGGTGTGGGATGTGAGAAGGGTGAAGCAACTCTTGAAGGCCACATGGATAGAAACAAATGAAATCTGATTAACAAAGCCTCTTTTTTTTTTTTCTTTTTCCTGCTGTGCTTTCTTGCAGAACGAAAATTAGCATAGCAAATCCTGCTTTATCTCAGAAGAGAATTTCAGATGCTTAATCTGAAATCTGCTGTTTCCTCACAGAACAAAGAGGCAAACCAAGGAGCTTTTCAGCTTCAGAGGGACATCTGTCACAGGTTGGTAGTTTTAGGGGACAGGCACTTTCCTTGGTGCCCAGCAGTGGTGACACCCACATCTCTGCTGCCGCTCTCTTTCTGCCTTACCGCAGCACTCTGGTGCTGCTGGTTGGTCCCAACCCTCTGGACAGGTGAATCTTTCTGAATACAGTTTCCTAAAGACTAAATCTGCTGGAGAAAAGTAGCCCAAGTTCTGTTTGCAGTACAGGAAAAGCGTTCAGTCATACTACAGTCGAATGGTGCAATTAAAGTGAACAGTTTAACTGATACTTGGTATGACAGCTATCAGAAACACAACAACGGAAGTGACAAAATCGCTTAAAAGAAAACTTGAGATGGGTGGCAGAAACTTTAGGGTCTCATTCACTTTACCAAGACTGAAGTAGTTAAAAAATTTCAATGTATGCTGAAGATGGACTCCTCAGTGTCTTTCTTCACCATCAATTATTAGTGGATGTAAAAGTAGCAACACAAGTGCAATTCATCGGGGATGAAAACCCTTTCCAATTAAGTTTTCACACTGTGAAAACTATCTCCCTGAAGTTTTTACATTTTAGATTTCAAAATATGCTCCTGTTGAAATGCACTCTCAAACCGTGAGTGTATTTTCATTGTCAGTATCAGCCACAAATAAAGATAAAGCATGGAATAGAGAATTATGGTGAGAAATTACACAAAAATCTGCTCAAAAATATTCTGCTCTGTTAGTTCTCCATTTGTATTCTCTCCAGTCCTAGAGTTGGGAAAAAGGAAGCATCTCTATATTTAATTGAATTTTTTGCTTATTAGAAATGTCAACATGCTTTGTCCAATACAACAGCATGTGCCTTTGTTATCCTTGTACACTACCAAAGGAGGTTGAATGTTTTTGGAGACATTCTTTGGAGATCTCCATCTCAAAAAGCTCTAGGCCACTTGCACAACATTTATCAACTGCTCTAGCAAGGCAGATGTTGTAATTACATTTGCAAGAGTTTAAAAATGCTGTCACACTGACACCTTCCCTGTGCCCCTGAAACTACCCATCGACTTTGCCCAGTCCAACAAAGCACTCGCTGTAATATTAGAACAGATAGACCTAATCTTACGTACTTCAAAGACAATTTTAGTAGTACCAAATCATTTACGTTCAAAAGGAATACAGTGTGCTTCAGGACAGGTTGGCATCTCCTGTGACTAAATCTGATCATATTCCTACTGGTCTGTGAGAACTCAGCCCCCACATTTTCAACTCTTCGTTTTTAAAAGGGACAGATTCTCTCATTTACCACAGGAAAGAAAATGACATCTGTGAAAAATGAATTTGCTTATCAGGCTTCAGACTACAGGAAGCATGCATGAGAGTATGTACTGGAGGGAAAAGCTGCACATTTCCAAAACTCCCTTATATTTCATTTTTACAGAAATACAACTCAAGAAACAGACAAAAAAAAAAAGTAACCCTCCTCCTCTCACCCATCCCCCCCCCCCCCAAAAAAAAATAAAATCAGAAAGACGTTGGAATAGAAGGGGAACTATTTAAGCTCTCAAAGTCAAGACTTGTTTCTGTCATTGGTCCTGTAGAGATATAATGCAAATCATAGATAAATAAATAAATAAATAATAACATAAAAATCAAGCAGAATAATGGACTGATTTTTCTGCAAGACCTTCAGTTCTAGGCTGAATCTTTTTCATTTCTGTTGAGTTCTTGTGTAGGACACTAGGATTATATGCGTCAACCTAATTCAGTGATAAGAAAATCCTTACTATAAATCCTACCGTGTGGGACAAATCTGTCAAGATCTTGATTATCAAAACAAATGAACAGACAGTAAAATGTGACATGCACAGCATATACTTTACATGATAAATTAGCCCTTGAACAACTGACAGGCATACTGTATCGGGATGGTAAGGTTGCTATGGAAAACAATGCTTTTCCTTCCCCTGCTACTGAACTACAAGTTTCTAAGGGAGTGATTGACTACTAGCAAAAGATAACAAATTTTCTGTGGTTAAACACTACCTGCATATAACAGACATATTTCTGTAGTGTTCTTCAGAAGCTAGTATCTCAATGACCTCAAAGTGTCACTGGAGTGACTATAGCCAGAAGCTGTAAAGTTGTTCTCTCTCCCTTCAGTATATGCTTTTAGTGATTTACACTAATGCTTTAGGGATTCAAATAGTGATGGTCAAATAAATTAGAAAATGTAATTTATCATGTGCTGAGCAACAACATTGTCGGCTCAGGGAAAGCAAGAAACTCCTGTCTCAAGTTAGAAATGTGAAATACAACTTCAGTTACTTTATCTATCCGAAAGTTTGGATGCTATTCATTCCTCAAAACTAAGTTAACATGTAAGAACAGAGTTTCTTCTTCATATATATATATATATTTCTGTTTGAATAAAAATTGTGAGAAAGCTCAATTTTCAGCATACTTCACATCCAAGATGGTGTTTGAAACAGCTGAAGCAGGAAACATAATGATGCATTCAAAGCAAAGAGCAAACATTAATAAGAATTTAGTAAATCGTCTTTAAGAGTTATTTTCCTCAACAAGTCATAAGCATGCAGTCAAGAGCTCTCCTGCACAAAAACTAAAGCTCCAGAGAGACTCAAAGGTGATTGTATGTTCCTGATGTAAGACGTTCAGAACCCAAATCACAATGGACTCACGTCTGCTATGAAAGAATAACACAAGCCTCATACAGTAATCCTGACAACTTTGTGGATTACGTCTCCTGGAGCCCTGTCAGAAATTCAAATTAAATTAGTTTCTCCTGGCTTTCTTAGCAAAATCCAAACATAACTATGTTCTAGTTGAGCCCAAAGGAAAAGTGGATGCCAGCTGATCACAAACTCTCATTTAGTTGTTAATTTCTCTGGTTATAGGGCATCTTCTTCCTTTTAAGTTATGAAACATATGTGTTTGTCACTATCCAGTAAGGCTCAGACCCAGCTATGCCCACATCATATCCACCATGCAAACTGATCAGGTGTCTGTCTACAAGATGTTTTGCCATCTTTCTACTTGCTGTTGCAGTTAATCAAAAGGTCACAAGTCAACTGATAAACTTAATCATTTAGGTGCTTTTTCAAACACATGCTATCATAATGGAAAGTTAAGTGATAAAACAAGGGTGACAAGAGAAGGTCCTAAAAATCCTCAGCAATTTCATCAAAGCTCTGTCTATCCTATTGATAGAGGAGAATAATTTGAATAAAGACTTATTTCTATTTGAGATATTTTTAATTATCTTAGGCACAAGCAGAAGAGAGAACAAGTAAAACAAATTGGTTTTAACTATTAAATCTTAGCTTCTGTCAAAAAAATCTTCTACATGTCAGTAAAATATTTACATAACAACAGAAGTCAAGTTTCATACAGAACTTCTCATACAGAGGTATCAAATTATTTTATAAAGTCAGGTAACTTTATCACCAATGTACAAATATATGAATAATACAAAAAACGAGCACAATACTTAAATACTACAAGTAATTGCCAAAATGTAGTTCAGTTGTGCAAATCAGCAAGAAACTTAAAGCTGAGGGAGCTACCCAGCACCAAACAGGGTGACTGCAGAGCAATAGCACAGGAGAGAATAGAATCTAGGGGATTTCAGAAATTGTTTGGAATAACAACAATAACAAAATCAAGATCTTTTTCTATGCTTTGAAAAGAAACAAAATCAGTGTGACATTAAACCCAATTTTAAACAAAAAAGGAAGTCTCTTTGCAGGTGATGCTTGCAATAAGCCATGTAGAACACAAAATAAAATTGGCAGTAACTTCCCACTGGCAAGACAAATCTATGCAGTTTATCTCATTTTCTCATCTCCTTCCTTTACTGTACACTGAAATTTCACTTTTGCACATGTTGCTCCTTATTGTACTGTTTCCTATGCCCAAATTAAATTCTGTGCCCCACCATAACTCAGTATTTGTTTTCCCACTCATCCATTCATTACTCTAAACTTGACTGCTTTTGCACAAAATGTTCTTCTCCTTCCCAAGTCTCCTCTGCCTGATTTCCCTTCACCATTGGTTTCAAAATTTCTTTATCTTATGCATCTTAGTAGGAGCTGAACTCTAAAATACCCCCTTGCTAGGCAGAAGGCCACAGAGGAGACTTGCTAGAGTACTCCTGTGGATGGTCCCAGCTTGGGAGCTATTGTAAGCAACAGCTGTGTGCCTTCTCTCCTGTGCACAGCAAAACAAACTGGGATGCGTGGGTTGCTGGTTTAATTGATTTTTTTTTTTTTTTTTGGTCTTTCACCCTGCTTCAGATGTCAGCGTGATCAATGCTATTTCACACTCTCCAGCACAAGCTCTGCTGATCCAACCCCCAACTAAAAATACATTGTTCAAAGCAGCACCAGGGGAGGCAACATTTATCCCCCACAACGCACAGGGAATGTCACGTTACAACTTCCTCTTTGCTTTCCTCTTTTATTAAGAGAGGCGTGGAAGGAGGAGAGGGAAAAGGGACTCACAGGACAGAAAGGAGAGCCAGTATTGGAAACTGATGTTGTGTGTTTACCCACTCACATTAAGTATGGAAGAGGCAGTCACAGTTCATGCTCCCTGAGCGCTCTTGCAAATTCTCATCCTTTCCATCTTCCAGTGGGTGACAGAAAATAGCAGTTACTGACAAATTCTAGGGGAAAGCACAAGACCTAACAAATAAATAAAAGATGCATTCATATCTATAGAATGCCGTCCTTCAAGTCCACACAAAGTACCTATGAGAATTCTCTTAGGAAGCAGTGGAAGCTGCCAGTTCCATTCATAAAGTTAAATAAATGGATTTTCCTACTTCTTCCCTGCATTTCTTTAATAATCTGAATAAAAGTTATGAACTAGTAACACAGCAGAATGTATTAATTCACCCATACAAGGCATCCTTTCCCTTGGCAAGCACTCCAGTAATGAGTGAGGTAACTGGAAAGGCCATCTCTGGGAAAGGGAAACATCTCTGCAGGAGGTACCTAAACACCACGAACACAAAGAAGTAAGACTGGTTTTGTCAGTTAGTTCCATGGGAAAACATTACATTCTATAAAACTGACAACCTGCTACATGGACATGGTGTGAAAAGCCACTTGGACCACTCCAAGAATCTTTTTGTTTCCTCTCCATTCATCCATTCCTATTTCTTTCTCTTAGCTTGTTGTCTTGGTGTGCTTTTCATGGAGAATAGTCTCTCAGTCCTCTTCAATGGTGGGTCTACTGTTAACTCCTTTTGTGCCTTCTCCACATTGTCCCCACTGTTTTTCTATGTGGAATAAAAAAATCTCCCTGAAAGGTTGAGCCACGTTATAGCTTGATTATCATCAATCATATCTGCTGATCATTTAAATACTTTCTGTTTTGAGTTTTGCTGAGATCACTTCTTTTTTTAATCACTTCTCATTGAAGGTGGGCATCTTCACTAGAGACTCTGACACACAAATTACATCTGATACTCTCTCATATCATTGCTCCTCTTCCCAGAGTCCCTTCTTTCCAAGCCCAGCTTAAGTCTTCCACTGGTACCCCTGCTGCTATTGATGGAACTCTACAGTGCGAAGATAATACATTCTGTACCAAACTTCTGGCATCTCATTCATAAATCCCTGTTTCTTCTAGGGAGTCTTTCTACATCAGATTCCTCACAATGAAATCTCTATTCCTCTGCCTAAGCTGAGTTCTGGGCTGCTCCATAGATGGGCTGTGACACTTTCAGATGCACTTCCTGAACCTCTGTCATCTGGTTCTGAACTTGCTATGTTCTGAAACTCCCAAAGAAATCATTTCTTCACCCACTTTCACTCAGAATTATTCCAGAAACAGATTTTCTAGACCAGAAATATGAATCCAAAGCTTTCAGTGCAAATGGAAGAATGAAATACACTCTGCTTCTGAGATAACACTAACACAGCTCCAACCCAGGAATTGTGCCTTGCAAAGTGTTTCTGCCAATTTGAACAACTGAAAACAATTTATGCAGAAATCACAGGCTCAGAGTAATCAGATGTGCCATATTCAAACAAGTTTTCAAAACTGCTAAATGCTTACTTTGGGAAACCACAGCAGAGCATTATATGATGAAGAGCTTGACGTCACTTCCCTAGAAGCTCTCAGTTTGACCTGTGGGTACTAAATGAGAAGAATCATGCTGCCTTCTCATTTCATGTTGCATGAAGTATCCTCTCACCTGAACACTGACTACTACTCTTTCAGAGTTTCTTATCATGAGGTGTTTGCAGAAAATCATAAAAACCACTTCAAAACATTCCCCAGGATAAAGCAGAACTAAAACCATTATTTGACACCTCAGCCTATAGCCCTGCAAGTGTCTGCTCTGGACCATCAGCTAACTGGACCTCAGATGTGATGAAATAGCCAACTGGAAAAGAGCCAACGTATCTTTGTGCCCCAAAATTATTTTTAAAATAAAAAATAAACTCTTGTTACAAATTAGGAGTTTTCTTTCAAGTACTGTCTATAGAGTGATAAGAATTACTCTTCCCAAGCCTCAATTTCAAATGCTTTTTATTTACAATATAACTTTCTTCAGATATTAGTGCTTCTTTTTTTTTTTTTCCCTCTCTCAAAACAGATAAACACTGCCAAAGTAATTACTAAATACGTCTCTCTCCACATAGCCAACCAGGGCTCAATTTTGAAAACTTGCGCTATTAATAAATGACACACCGTAGTAAACTAATTGTATGTAAAGTCAACGGGTGCACGTTTAAGAATTTTAATTACTGCTCCATGATTGCTTTATATTCAACACATAACATCCAGGTAACACAGCCTTTATGATGATAAGCAGTTTAATTAGAAAGCCAAGATAAGAAAAAATGCCTTTAAGTTACTGAATTTGCTTATGCTGGCCATGCGATAACTTGAGTACATAGTTTCCCTCGGTATTTTAAAATGTGAAATGTTAATTCTACCCAAACCTTTGTTTCCTCACACTGTTCCAACTGCTTTGTGTGCCATTTGCTTCTCTCTGTCACGTCTGTCCACAGCACAGGTTCACTGGAAGGCAAAGCCCAACCTGCCCCTACGCTCTGGCCAGCCCACCCTCTGGGTGGCACACAGTGTTCCCTGTCAGCCCCACAGGCTGAGACAACCATGGGCTGCCCACAGCACACATACTCTCTCGGCAAACTGTCTCAGAGGATGGCCATTGATTTCCTAGTTATTATGAACACGAAATTATTGAATGACAGATGATAGAGTGTTAGGTCCTACAAGTATTTTCCCAAATGGTTATCTAGCCAGGGTTGCCGTGGCAACGATGCTGTTTGACAGCGCTTATGACAAAGAAGCCTTTGCTCAGAATTCAGCTACAAAATCACTCCTTGCTTCCTACCTTGGACCCACAGAAAGCGGAACAAGCTGCAAGGTGAAGGGCTGAGCACTCCCCATCCCTCCCCAGTGTCTACAGACATAGGCACAGGGCTGCCAGAAGCCCCAGGAGAGACCTCTGCCCTGGGTGGACACAGTGCTTCTGCCCAAGATCACATTGATCCCTGTAACATAAATTAATAGGTCTGACAGTGCTAAATCCATGGGGAACACAAGTTCTGCATAAGGACACACTGCTGATTATGCCTAGGAGAAGCCATGCTCGCAAATCAGCCATCGCTTTGCACAGCAAAAGGCTGGATCACTTCTTGCCAACAGGCTCCTTCTGTTGCAGGGACATGGTGAACTTCTCATTTCTCTTTCTCTTTTTCTTAATCATAATAAATTAAGTTTTCGTACATAATGGTTTATTTATTCACAGGCAGTTTCACAGTTCCAAGCATGGTCACAGCTCCTTCCCCTTAACCCACTGCAGAACACCTGCCCCTTTCCCCCAGCATCCCCTGGCTGTGGGCCCCAAGGGAGTTCCTGGGTAGTGCTCCCTGTAGAGTGTCTCTCTGTTTGGGTGCAGAGCCACAGCTCAACATCAAAGCAGCACAGCAAGGAAGCTGCAAAGGCTTAGATCAAACAAGAAAAGCAAAGCACAGGAAAAGTTACACTTCTGGAATATCTGCTCAAGTTCTCTTTCAATTATAGCCCTTCTACCTTCAAGTCATGATTATGGATTTTTTGTAAACCCTATTTCTACTGGTAGGACACAGCCCAAATATCCTTAAATGAATTTCTGCTACAAACTTTTTCCAATGGCCATCACCTTAGTCCAACTTTTCTGATGATTCTAGAACACATCTCCCTCATGAGTTTCTGACTCACAAAGAAAGTTGCTTCACGCAAAAACAGAATTACAGACGAACACAAATTTTCAATTACAGGTTGCTTTTCTTAAGCCAACTCACCCACAGTTTAATTCACTGGTTAGTTTTTCAGAAACTGAATTACGAGGGAGGAATTTACTGAAGAACTGAGAAGCTCCGCCTCCTTGCAGTGAGCTATCACAACCCTGTAGATTTTGGTGCCCAAGGGGGTCCTGGGTCTCTGCTCTTCACCCCCCTATCTGTGCCACTTCACAAGCCAGTACATGGGTGGGAAGAGGATTATTGAAATGTGACTGTTTTCAACAAGTGCCAAGTTATCAGAACAGAAGGCAGAAAAGTACACCCTGGAAAGCTGAAGAATGCCCTGCTATGAAAAAAATAAGTTAAAAATGTGACAAATAATCCCTGACGTCTTTAATGAATGTGAGATCTTCCTCCTCCCTCCCCCCCTCCCCCCCCCCAAAAAAAAAGTAAAAAAAAAAAAGTCTAAAAGATAGAAAAAAAAAGTCACCAAATATAGGTTTTTAAAGCAAGTGGTATTAATGAGGGCAAGTGATGACCAGGAGACACTGAGAACTAGGAATGGAGGGAGAAAACAGACAAGTTTCTGGGATGAAGCTCAAATGCTCATCCTGTGCCAAGAATTCTGTTTCTGGCAAAAAAATATTTTATGTCTTAAAATATTTTTAAGTTCATTAAAAAAAATATATTCCTGGTGCAGCCACATCTGCTCATAACAGCACTTTTATAGAACCGCTTCAATTAGAGCTGGCTCTCAATGAGCCTCATCTAGGCTGTGCTGCATGAAGCAATAAACAAGGCACTGAAAGCACATGGAGAGCTGCAGCTTCACGCTGCCACCAGCCCCCACTGTCATATTTCCTCTCCTCTCATCTCCTCTTTCTAACATAAGCAAAGCTGTAAATGTTTTAGGGCTGTGTGATAGTCCCTGAGAAAAACAGAGAGCATATGTAGTGTATTTTCACGTGGAAAAAAAAAGAGGAGATCCTAATTTCTAAATTGTGCCTTCTGTCCAAAGTATACCCTTGACGCTAACTCGGCTGTGATGCAAATCACTTTACACAGATTACTCAGCCATAGATGATACTAAGGTACCATCAGAAGGGTATTAGTCAACAGTTTCTCATGAAGCCCAATTACATGTTTTCTATATAATTCCCTGACTACCCACTAAAATTTTGCTGATATTAGCCCATCCAAAAGGCATTTCAGGGACCGAGAGCGCAGATAATATCCATTACAAAACCATTCTATGGTTTCTGTCAAATCTAAGTTAAATGCACAGTAGAGACTACTGTGGCTACAAAACTGCAGATTCAGGATATATATGAAACAAAGACACTGTGTCAATGCACTATTCTTTTCACACTGAGAGAAATTCAAACATGCGAAGACCAAACAGAAAAGAATGCATACATTGGCATAACACCACCCCAACCCCAAATGCTACTGGGACAGAACTGTAAGCACCCGTCTGTCCCACAGACACCACTGGTATTACCTGGCTTTTCTCAAATTGCTCATGCAAATACAAAATATCACATCTACTGAATTTTTAATTGAGAGAATAGGTGAGAAGTTTGGGAAGCAAATCCTATCCCTTTCTCTCTTCCCAGCCAGATTTTTGGGATGTTCCCCTTCTGAAGGCATTTAAACGGCTTGATGATTGAAAGCATAAGTAATGGCTACAAAGCCCTTCACCTGTAGGTCATAGGTTTGAATTCAACCCCAGCTGATCATGATGGAAAATTATTATGATGAGACAGCTGTTCAATGGCCTATCTGAAACATGCTGGTAGTCTCAGTCCAGTTCCTACTGGGCAGGTGTTTGTATTAATAAAACCACACCACTTAATTCAATGGCCTTGGTGGTAGTGTCAGAAAGGGGGCCAAGGACAGACAGACAGACTCATAGACTAGGTTCATTTTCCTGACAGAGAACCAAAAGACCTTTGCCTGCATGAGGTTGATGCAAAATGATGAGTAGCAGTGGGAAACATAAGCTGTCACTGGCTTTACTAAACATACTTTAGAGACAAAAAAAAAGAGTTTTCCATATTGCCATAAAAACTTCAACCAACTATTCCTTCAAGATTTGATTATTTTTAAGAATTTCTTATTTCATTTGAGTTTGCATACCATGACAAAACATATAGAAGACTTCAAAGTGGAAGCAAGCCTCACAAAGAATTCCAAGACCAAAAATTGCTGAGGTGTGGGGGGTAAAGATGTATGTTTTGTTTCTTTGTATTATCCTCATACACTCTTTCTCAAAAGAAAGGACTGAAACATTTGGAGAAGAGCAAACCCTGTGATTCAGGTTATCAGCATAAGCATATTTCTTTGTGGGGTCTCTGGGAAACATTCATTAATTCATTGATTTATGTTACAAAAGCTGTCTAACAGAGTACAACAAAAACTTAATGAAACAAAACAACTTAAGCACTAGCCTTAACCATAATCAGCGCTGGCACCTCTCAGTCAGTGCTGGAGAGAAGGGGATCAACTCCCATAGTTTAAGCTATGAGTAAAAAGAAAAGCAGTAAGCTACTCATTCAGGAGTTGACTGGCAGCAGAAAAACTCCTCGAAATATTTACAGATTCTGTGATATTTGCCCTTTGGGTTCATACGGCAGGGTTCATACTGTTCCACTTTTTTGATGATGGGTCCAGCCATTCATGGGCCAAAGCAAACTAGGAAGTCATTACTGAAGCAAGCTTGGAGAGAGAAACACTAACTATCCTGGTTTGAAAACTTTTTAAGAGTTTTGAAAGAAAATAGCAATTTGATTATGCTTTTTCAATTAAGAAGACAAAAATGTATCTATAGAACAACTTTCAAAAGGGAGATTGTGTTCCAGAAGCTGTAAGAGGGAAAAAAAAAAAAGCTTCATTGAGGAGACAAGTGCTAAGGAATATCCCTTTTTCACTTGACTGAAAGTGATTGCATTTGATTATGACACTGCAAATTGAATGAAAAAAGTGAAGGGCTATTTCACTCAAATGCTTCTATTTTAAAATCCTGATTAAAGTCTTAGTACAGTGCAATACTGTACAAACACACTTGTTTAAAGATAACAGTACTCAAACTTATTTTGCTATGGGCAGTAAGCTAAGAAAACAAAAAGAATACATTTACTCGCTGGGCAGATTTCTCTTATAAGACAAATAGCAAATTCAATCTGCTGTTAAAAAAAATTACTCCATTCTAAAAGCAATTAACAAGGGCATTTTCCCCCTAGCTTGACTTGTCAATCCTATTAGACCAAATTCTAATTAAGGGTAGCTATTTTATATGCCAAATGAAAATAATTTAGTGCCAGTTAATGAATACTGGCTTATAACTGATTAGTCACTTTGATTCGGGCTTGTTACAGTGGTAGAAATTACCTTTAAAAGACACAGTAGGATCAGCAGTCATTTTCACACATTTGTTAAACAAACAATTTTCCTTTGTGACCAAGTTAAGCTATGGAAATACCTGAAAACATGAAAAAGACAGGTGTAACAGTTTGTAAGTAGCTTGGAAAATATTAACTACTCCAAATAATAATAATAATATCTAATAATAATAATAATATCTAACTATTGAGAATGGGTATATTTTCCCCACATCACATCTGCAACAAGTAGACTGACTAATGAAGTCCAAGCCCCTCTGGACCCTTTCCAAAAGCTCCACATTGTTCCTGTATTGGAGGGCCCAGACCTGCATGCAGTACTGCAGATGGGGCCTCATAAGGGCAGAGTAGGGGACAATCACTTCCTGTCCCTGTTTGCCACCTCTTTTCTGATGGAGCCCAGGATACCATTTGCTTTCCAAGCTGCAAGAGCACACTGCTGGCTCATGTTCAGTTTGCCATCCACCAAGACTCCCAGGTCCTTCTCCACAGAGCTATTCTCAAGGAGTTCTTCTCCCAGTCTATATACATATCTGGAGTTACTTCCACCCAACTTCAAAACCTTGTGCTTTGCTATGTCGAACCTCATTAGGTTCACACAGGTCCACCTTTCAAGTTTCTTGAGGTCCCTCTGAATGGCATCCCTTCCTTCTAACATGTCAGCTGCACTCCTCACTTGGTGTTATCAGAAGACTTGCTGAGGGTGCACTCCAGCCTGTCATCAATGTCACTGATGAAGATGCTGAAGAGTACCGGTCCCAAGACAGACCTGTGGGGGACACCACTCATCACCATCACCACCACATGGACATAATGCCTTTCAACACAACTTTCTGTCTATGGCCTTCCAACCAAATAGTCCTCCCCTCAAATCTGTATCTCTCTAACTTAGATAGAAGGATGTGGTGGGGTACCATGTTAAAAGCCTTGCACAAATCCAGGTAGATGACACCGGTCACCTTCCCTTTGTCTACCAATGTGGTCACTCCATTACAGAAGGCCATGAGATCGGTCAGACACAACCTACCCTTGGTAAAGCCATGCTGGCTGGCTCAGACTATCTGCTCACCCCTCATGTGCCTTAACATGTCTTCTAGGAGGATCTGTTCCATGATCTTCCCAGGCACAAATGTGAGGCTCACCGGAGAAGGAGCCACTTGAACTGTTCAGAAGGCACCCCAGGACAGTTTGCGTTTGGTATGCCAGGACACTGCAGTACGTGAAGCAGAAATTTTATTTACAACCTTTTGAATGACTGTATGGTTGTATAGGTTTTAGCATTTCTCTACAATGATTTAAAAATATTTAATGCTTTCCCATCAAAATATCTAGAGTACTTTCTAACAACTGAGTTCTGTTTTTGTGGCACCTTACCTTGTCTTCTCATGTGGACATAGGTACCCAAACCTATTAATTATTATCAGCTTCAGAAAAAGTAAATTGAAAAACAAAGAATTCAAGATTGAACTGAACATCTCATCACCAGAAGAAGCCAGATTTATGACCAGTTTCACTCACACGAAGCAGATGTGCCTCTTCATATATTTGCCACCACAGCACCAAAATCACACAAAGTAGCTCTTCTCAGACTAGAAAAGCCCAAGAGACTTGTGTAGATGATAATAATCCAGAGTAAAAGCAGTAATAAGAATGCAACAAAAGCAAACAAAAGAAGTGGAGAATTCAAGCATGACAAAAGAATCACTTTTTGGATACCAGAAAGCTAATTTTTTGTCAAAAATCTAAGATACGTATTCAGAAATACACTTTAATTTTCTTAAGCATTTGACCAGTTCCTCCTGAACTTCTCACATAAAGTGCCTAACTGATTTTCAATCTAGATTAAAATATTAGTTGCTTAAAAAAATACAGTGGTAAATCAGTGGACAACATTCCAATATTTCTTTAAGCAGCAAATTTATATTCTACCTAAAACAAATCAGCGTTCACTCCTGTCCCCTCTCTGCAATGATTTAAAGCAGCTGCAGTATTGATATTTTATAATATTTAGACTTGACATTGAAAAAACACATACTCTACACTTATTGACAGACTGTGGCTCAGGATACCTAATTTAAAGCAAGTCACATTGATGAAAGGATTTTGCTGGCCTCTGTATTGCACTTTTTTATATTCACCTACACTTTTAGTTTATACAGGAGTCGTGGTCATCAGTGAAAATTAATGAAGGGGTAACAGAATTAAAAAAAAAACACACCTGGATATCCTCTGTATTTGATTTATGTGCAAGTTTCACCTTGACTTCAAATAGCAAATAAAAATCCAGATCCTTAAAAAGGATCCTTCTAGAATTCAGAACCGTATTCATGTAAAGTGTGGTAAATAGCTTCTGTTATTGAATCTATATCTACAACTATCACCATAAAATGATTCACATTTCAGTTGTACCTAGTTCCCTGAGATCCAAGTGTGCCACTGTAGCTCACAACTGTGTCCCCAGTGCAGGAGTGTGCCCCTTGTCCTCATACCTGTTAGAAACTGCCATCTCATGTGCTACATACAGCCCGTTCACATGCAGAAAGCAAAGAAGTTTGCTGTCTTCATCAGGATATTTCCTAAGCAGCAGCATTCAATTTCAGTTGCAGAAACAGACACAGATATTTCTGGTTTAAAACTGTGCAGCAACTCCATTGCTCTTTAATTTTGCATAGTCCCCCTGAAGCACTTTGCTGCTGAATAGCCTTTAATATGATTTGAAGCAAATACCACTCCAGGGCTTTCTCATCTTCATCACTTGTTTGTTTTGACCTTGACATTTATTCAATTAGAACTGATTTGCCAATCATGCACAACCCTTCTTAAAGTCCATTTCCATACACCAGTGAATGGCCCATTCAGTTAGCAATGATCTTTCAGCATGCCCAAAATAAAAACGTACAAACCCAGAAGCATACAAAATAGCCAAGGTTCCCATCACAAGGAATCCGCTACTTCTTTTCCTATCATTGCTCTCAGTAAACGGAAATGAAGTGGATCTATAAAACATCTTTTGGCAAATAATCAGCTCCAACATGGTCTCTCTGTCAGATTAATCAGTTCCTTGAAATCTGCGTCAGCGGAGGCATGCCTCAAGTTGGCTGAGGCAGGATCCGTCCCTGATTATCATGTCAGCTCCTTCACAGCTGGAGAACAGAGGAGAGCACGCCGTCCCTATCACATGTCTGTCACACGCTCAGTTTGGGGAGAGAAGGACTTGTTAAGATTGTCAAGTACCATTCACGAATTTATGCCTGTGGAGTTGTTCCTCCTGGAAGAGAACCAAATAATTCATACTTTTTGAAAATTGCTTATGACAGCTTTTCAGTCTGCTTCAGGCTGGCTCTCAGTGATGATTTGTATTTTCATATACTCCTCATAGATTAAGAAATTTACACCTGTCAGGTCCTGACAGAGTGTCTCCATCTTCAACCTTTTCAGGGAAAATTCTTTGCTTGCAGACATTATCCAAATAAGTTTCTATCAGAAGTCTGGGTGACATAACAGGTGGAGGTGCAAGAAATATGTGGCAGACAAGCAGTGAATTTTAATGAGAGACAGGGGCTTCTGTGCCAGCATGAAAGGGATGGAAATTACAGTACTGATCCCAGGCACTTTAAACTGCATATGAAGCCCATGGGTAATTGTTAGGAGAAGACATAAATGCTGGGTTGTGAAACTTTCTTTACTGCCCAGGTTGACATCAGACTTATTTCTGTTTAGAAATCATGCTTGGTGTCAAAGCAGCTCAGCTGACAAAGTCCTCATAAATAAAGAGAAAGTGGTTCTTCCCACTGGTATGTTTGTTTATAACATTGCAAAAGTTTTTCCTCCAGCCAAAGCAGAGGGATGCAGAGCAGGCAGTGGGTGCAGAGGGACTCCTGGGCATGGAATTCTAGGCATTCAGTCAATCCAGACCTGAAGCTCCTTGAAAGGCTGACACCCAGGAAGATGCTCACTGCTTATCATGTGGGCTGGGGCACTCTGTTCTGGCTAGACCTGCTGAAGCAGTGGGTGGACCCAGAGGTCCCTGCCAACCTCATCCAGTCTGTGATTCTGTGACTCTCTGAAGTAACATGATGATAAAACTAGGTATTCTGGTGAGGAAAAGAAATATTGGTAGCTTTGCCAGATCAGACAGTGGGCAGGCCATGGGATGCAACAACACATTCATCATGCTCATGTGGCTGCACGTCCTTCCCTTTGCCTCCTCCTCCCTCCAGTCCCAGCAGATTTCACCGTGCCTGATATACTTTGTTTTTATAAGGCAGACTGAATTTGCCTGCAATGTGGAACATCATGAGTGAGAAGCCAGGGAGACACCCTTGAAAAGCAGCACAGGGAGGAGGTTGCATCACCTCCTGCATCAGAAAAGTAGCATGTGAGGCCTTGGTGCAGCCATGTCTCCATGTCTGGGGCTACAACTAAAAGAATCTGGGGCAGTAGCATGGGGAAAGACATTGAGTATCCCACAGAGGTTTGTTTTGCATCACTGCTGTGAATGATACCTGAATGAAGGGCTACAGAAAAAGATGACCAGGGAGGCCCCACTTCTTCCCTTGCCCTTTGGCATCAGAAGGAAGCAGCAAGCAATAACCGTATTTTTACGCTCCATTCAGCAGCAGGCAAAAGACTGAGTGTCCCTAACACATTCTTCCTTCCCTGCAAAAGGATCTACTTGGCAAAGGAAAAAGCAATGTGGGGCAGCACCATGCATCTCCAGGCCTACTCCCTAAAAGAGCAAGTGTTTGAATTCTAGTGTTTTGAGGCAAGTTATTTCACATGCTTCCCTGCTGTAACTAACCATATAGCACCGCTGGGCAGTAATGCTTAATTACCATTGCTGTTACAATTTAAGAAATGGATGGATTACTAACGCTAAAAAAACACAATTTGGTAACTATAAATTAATGTTATTCAAATTAACTTTTGTTCATAAAGAGGGCTTTTAATGTCACTTATCCATTCAATGTTTACTGCCCCTATTTTGTGACTGATGTGAGAACTGCTGAATTATTGGATTTCTTTGATGTTTTAAAATTCTTTATTACTTGATACCTTCTCCCTTTAACAATCATGCCAAGTTCTTCCAAATAAAGAGCTCTGTTAAAAGAAAAGACCCAGTTAACCACTCAACAGATTAATTTTCCTTCTTATGTAATTCTCACTGTGAGCCTCTCTTCTCCCTTTGATTGCAGGAGGAATAAAACCTCTGATATGTATATTAGCTCTTGAACCTCTTTCTTTTGCTCAGGCAAGATGTGTAAGTTTGCTTATTTCCATCAAGTTTTAAAGGTAAAGGTAGCTGTGACATACATGTACACAGTGTTGGAGCTTGAGGAGGCACTCACTTGCTAGGAAGTTCCTGAAAAGGTCACTTCAGTCCTAGAGGCAGTGAAGTCAACCCCATTAATGGCATAGTCAGGCGCTTTTGGCATTATCTTTCCCAAAAGGCCATTTTAAGGTTCAGGCTACTAAATAAAGACTTCAGCTTTATTCCATTCAGAAATCCTTAACAAATTTACCACATTTAGATAGTCTTCCTATAAAAATGCTGTTTTACCTGATTGGGACAGTTAAACTATTTCACAAGATAAAAAAGGAAGTATTTCTTTCAGGTTTACTTTTTCAATGAGAAAGTTCTTATAATAGCAATCTTCTCCTTAAGAGATGGCACCTGCCAAGCACTGATACGGAGGATTATATGTATATGAAAATATACACAAGCATGAAATGATGTCATCCTGTATCAAGTGACTGTAATTAATTTCATTAAAAAATCAAAAAATATTTGTAAGTGGAGACAGACTTACTATTCAAATAGACAGCAGTCTGTTAGCAACGGCACAGCTGATGAACACCTGCTCTAATTCTATACACGACATGATGCCCAATTGTTTTGTCATTCTTTCTTATCTAGAGGAGCTTTATTACAGGATTGGAGGAAGTGCAGACATAAAGACTGGGAAGAAGAGGAGGAAATCATCTGCCTGACCCTCTTAAGCTGAGGCAAAAGAAGCTGGAACCTTCTCTGCTTTTGACATTGGTATGAAACAACTCTGAAAAATGTCTTAGAACTGGCCTGAACATGATCAAATCTCAGCAATGAAAAAAAGCTTGGTGAAGACAAAAAGGCTGTTTTATATGATATTATATTATTACTACTATTTGAAGTGACATTTTTTACTTGTATCAAGAAAACGAACGAAACTCCTTGTTAATAAGTATACAGTACTACATCAGGGAAAGTTCCAAACAACACTGAAGAAAAAAAACATGAAAGAAAATTGAGTGAAATTAAAAATATGGGTAAAATAAAGAAAGAGAATAGATGCAGCTACATCAAGTCTATCTGAGAGAATCAAAGGAAAGAGCCAAGTGAATGGAAATGTGTGAGACTTCTGACAGTTGAAGTGAATGATGCAGATGAAGTGATGGTGACTTCGAGCAGCAAATTGAGTATACTTGTAATATGATATAGATGCAAAAATTAATGTTTGTCGCTGTTAGTGAATGACAGGTGTGCATTCACATAATAGCAAGTTCCACTCCTTTTAATAAACTGATCTAATATCCTCCAGTTTCAGACACTGAAAATTTTGATAGCAAATCTTGATTTCTGAATAGAGGAGGTGAGCTTCTTGTCTCCTCCCATAATACTAAAGCCAAACTCTAACACACAGCTTTTTCAGCACTGCTGGTCTGGCACAGCTGTAGTCCAGCTTTCTGCGACTTACACAGTTCACTTACAGAGATTGCAAGGCAGTTGGTGATCCGTCAAAAAGAGATAAATATAATATGTATTTTATCACTCAATCTACACAGATTCATATCAATTAAGAGATTTAAAGTAGCTTTTAGCTTGTTTAAGACTAAATTCTCACATCTTCCATTCAGACATCCCCACTACTTCATTACTCATGTGCTCACCCTACTTCATCACATCATGTCAGGAACTACAATGTGTAAATTCTACAAGCATTAGTTTTTTTTTTCTTAATTTTTCTTTTTTCAATTTATATTTCATGGCTCTTCTTTAACTTTTGGTAGCTTAAAAAAACAAGCAGTTTAGCAGTCAATGATCATCTCAAATTATTGCTCCTTGTTCTATTCAATTGATTCCATCAACAAATACACAGAAGCTGAAAATTATATCTACACAAGAAATGAGAAATAATTTATTTGAACAAAGTTTACAATAATTAATTGTACTATTTCATTTTTTAAACATGCCTGCCATGTGGCTGAAGAAACTTTGAACAGAAAATTTTCCCAGTGCTGAAAACCATGACAAACTCCTTTTGTTAAGAAGCGCATCTGGAGAATTACTGGATAAGAAGATCAAACCAGTAGTGAAAGTATGCTGAATCAAATCCAGTTCCCTCAGTCGTAGAAAGACTCTTCAAGCCACTACAGATCACGTTCAAGAAAGCATCATGATACAGCTCCTTCCTTAGTGGCAGAGGCAGCCACATGCCCTAGTGACTGCTCAGTCTCTCGTGCAACCCTTGGAAAAGCACCTTTCTCTCATACTTTGCTCTCTCTCCATGTCCTTGCCAAATGGCCTTTGACAAAAGGCCATAGTAAAACTTAGAACTAGATGCCTGAAATCAAAAGATGCTGGCCTATTAAGTAAGCTTTACAGTGCCTGCAAGGGACAAACCACAAGCACCAGACACCTTCCTTGGTAAAAACCTCACTAAAGGAACAATCTCCAGGGAGACCAGCAGCCACCTCTCCTGCTGGCATCACAGCCAAGCCACAAGCTCCTCTGCATGTAGGCATTTGATGGAAGGCTTCCCCTGTAGCCACCATTGCACCTTCAGCATACACTGGGCCTGGATCTGGGCCTGCCAGGCACTGCACTGCTTTGTTCTGGCTTTCTTGCCAAGAAATGCCTCAATTCCAGCAGTAGAAGGAAAAGCTTTCCCGTGCTGTGCTCTGATAAATCATGAAGCAACAGTTTTCCAGCAGATTGGAGTACACTCATTAGTAATTCATCAGCATGCTTTTCTTTCCTACATACATGCTGCTTCTCATTAATGCACCACTGTGGTCTTACCCAAAGAAAGCAAGGAAGGAGCTGACAGTCCAGGTGCAGCATGCATGGGATACATGTACTCACAATGGATAGATATCCCTAAAATAATAGGGATATTTGTATAATGAATTCATGCATTGACAGAGAGAGGTCTGATTCACTGCCTTGCAGTTCCAGTGTTGTGCCAGGAAGACTTACTGGGAAGATCTCCTAGACCACATTGCCAGTACTCCACTGCCTGATACAAATCAAGCCAAAGCTGAGTTAAATGTACAAAAGCCCAGGAAAGAGATGAGAGTAAATAACATAATATTCAGGGGAGTTCAGCATAGGACTATCAATACTACTTCAGAATTAAGTTTTCAAAGGCCAAGTTCTTATAACCACATAAACGCACAACTCTGGACATTCTACTTTTATCCATGTCTAGTATTTTCAGTGTTCATTGTCCTTCACAGGCCCAAAATGTCCAGAGGATTCCTATTCTTTTTTTCCTGTAGGATGTTGCTTGCTTGTTCTTCATGATTTCTTCAAACAGATTTATAGCAGAGCTTGTGCTCTGATAGACATAAAAGCCTTTTCATTGAAGATGACACAAAGTTTTACCAGGAAAAAGTAACTGAAAGTAACTGTCTCTGCATTGTCATACCTAGACATTCATTTTGAGTTGTACACAGCACATTTTTCTTGTCGGTGCCAGGAAGCTCAAAAAAGGAAAAATAATTACATGCCCTCAAAAAAAGAAAAAAAAGGAAAAAAAAAAAAAAAGAAAAAAAAGAAAAAAAAAGAAAAAAAAGAAAAAAAAGAACAATTCCTGAGGAGATCTTTTCTTTCTGTCCCTAATACTGAACAGGGCTACTAACATGGATCAGCCTTTATTTCCTTTCTTGAATGTCATGTCATTGACACTGAACTGCCACACAGTTTTAACAAATGCAGGAGCAGAAGGATATATAGCAAAGCCTCTTAAATCCCCAGAGTACTTGAACTATCCATTTATGAGAAGAGAATAGGAAGCTCTTCCTGCTGAGAGCCCAGCCATCAATTTCTGAAGAATATACGTCCTCAGTGAAAGCAAGTCCTACTCTCATGGCTGGGTAGATAACCTTCCAAGTATGAGCTCCTATTCATGACTGGATCTGCAGTCAGGCAAGCGTGATGCCTCTGCTCCTGCTCATAACATCTCAGAGAAGCAACAGAGAGAAGTTAACAAACCAGGGAATGACAGAAGAGTTGCTTTAATTCAGGGATATTGGTGTTGCTCAATAAAACAGCACTCAGTTACTGGGGAAGGACAAATGATCTGTACTTTAATATCAAGACTGTTTCCCAGAGCAGCCAAGTATTTGGAAGGCAAAACAAAGATCTGCATGGTTGGAAAAAAAAAAAAAAGAAAGAAAGAAAATGAAGAAAACAACACTTTACCTCTTTCTCAGGAATCAGGTTGAGGTTAACTGTTACAAGTTTGCTAAACTACACACCATATTGAGTTACGCGGAGGTGTCTACAAATGAAAACCTAATAGAACCCTCTGCACCCATCTTATTCTTTGAAATTGAACTGTTCAGATTTTGTCTTCCTTCCTTAGCAGGTTTTTGTCTGCTCCAGTCATCAGCAAATTCCTCTACCTAGCACATGCCTATTAATTTCTTCAAGCCACAAAACAGTACAAATGCCTCTAGGTGAAAATCATCATGAAGTGAGTTATACACCCTATCTTTGAAGGAGATAGGCAGAGACTCTCTTCCTCATGCACAGCACTTACTATGGTTTTGCAGTTAGACACATTCAGGAGAAAATACAGCATGTTAAATAAAAATAAGTGATAGTTTTCCCCTTGGAGCTTTAAGTATAGAGTAAAAAAAAACACCACCACAAATAGCACACATATTTTAGGGTAAGAAAACAAAATAATGATCAGAAAGTTTGCATTTTTATCCCAATCTTTCGGTTATTTTTAGACATAACCAAAGTGATAATCTTATTTTTTAGGCTGATTCATGTCACATAAGGCATTAATCAATCTTCTATTCTTTCCATCTACAATGGTCTTGGTAACTGTTAATAGGACATTCAAAGCAAAAAGCAAGCTGTCATTTCTTTTTTCAGCAACAAATAAATAACTGGGGAAAAAAAAAAAGATTATACAGAATACTGGCACTGACTTCATTTGCAGTTTTTGCATTGACACAACAGTTGTTTTCATACTATAGAATCATGGTCTGCATTAACTCATATTTGAAATTCTTCCCCCGAAGCTACTTGCCACTTCTCTTTCTAATGTATGTTGAACTAAGAAACGAGGTTTCTAATACAGTTTTAAAATAATAAATGAAACCTCTTTTACTAAGAAAGTTTGGAAGGAAATGCCTAACAATTATCAATGAACATTCCTATCATGGCAAAAATAAGCCATACTGTCTAAATGAAGCAAAATATTGACAGCAGACTTTTTCGTTACGTTTTCAGTTAGATTTTTTTTCCATGTGGCAAGTTTCTATGGTCAGAATCTTCCTTTTACCACACCAATATTTAAGCATCATTCTTTGTCTGCTATTTCTGCTCTGTCAAATCTGGCAATACCCGTTTTACTGCTAAAGTCTTGTAAAAAGAAACAGGTTATCCAAAAAGGAAACATTATGGTCTATCCCATTAAACACCGTAAAACTTTAAGTCTCACATAAAAATAGGTCACCCAATTACATGGTAAAAGCGACATTTTTTCATTGTCCAGTACACAATATATTTACAGGAAAATTACCAGAAACCTCTCAGCTGTGTCAGATCTGAACCTTATATTTAGATGCAGTCATATATTACTGCTGATAATGTGATGCCAGTGAATAGATTGAAATTTTTCACTGTCCTTTATCAAGATAAATTGTTCTGTCAATAGCAAATGGCTGGTAAGTATTAACACTCTGCACACTGTATGACTTTTCATTCCAAGCAAAAATTGTATTTAATGCTTTTGCACAAAATCTATGGCCGTGACTATTCCTATTACGTATTTAACTACCTTTTAAAAGGAGGATTTATTTCTGAAAATTAGGATCCAGGTAACAAGATGGTACCATGCATCATAAACTTTAAGTCAATACAAGGCAGGACACTTGCAGTTCAAATGGGGAAATACCTTTCTCTCATCACTTAGTCATCCAGTAGCATTATCAAGCTGTGGTGGGAGCAGCTGCTCAGAGCAGAACTTTATCTTGGCTTCCTTCCACCTACACCGCCACAGAGTCCCACAGTAGCAATTTGCTCATTGGCCTATTACTTTCAATAGGTATTCCAGTAATTGGCTATTTCACACTTGTAAGGCTTGATCTGGCAGAGTGCAAAGGGCAGGCAACCAGCCTGTCAGGGTCCTGCAAACTAGTCGTCCATCAATTATCATCAGCTTTTACAAGAATGAGCAAACTCTGAAACCTTGTTGGCTTGGATCAGTTTTACTATGAGTGCAGTTTATCTCCAAATCATGTTAAGATCCCATGTAAAGATCAAAGAGGTTGCTATGGAGGAGCACATTCATGGCCTGGCACATACTGAGGTGGGAGGTGGCAGCTGAGGGACAGTGCTGATTATCTGGAGGACCGCAGCTTGTCCTAGGTTCTGTGGCCACCTGCTGTCCCACATACATTCCTTTTGGCAAGAAATACTCAGACAGATATATTTTGTTTTGTAAATGATGATTTAAAAGAAGAAACGATACTATCTCCAGCAGCCTGATATGGCTGGACACATCTAAGTATTTGAGGCAAAATGTTCCATACCTGCATTTATGGCAAATATGTCCAATGAAAACAAAATCAACAACCAGGGTTAAAGCACTAAGGTGTGTTAAAAAGTTACAGAGATCCTAACACAATTGCTTTCCTACCTCTTTCCATATCAGACTTTTCATTACAACTACCTAAAAAGCGAAAAGGGATACAAGTTATTGCTAATCTTATTTTCTATTTGTTAGATGTCCAGAATCTATATAATACCATTTTGTATAAGGTGTCTGGAGTTTATTAGCTACCAGCTTCCTGCATAACAAATCTGGATGATGCATTCCAAAAGGCCATTTGGATTTCTGTTGATCGGCTAAATAAAAACGTGGCCTTTCATCTAGCAACTAACTGCCTTGAGCAGAGTAAGCAAAACACAATTAAAAACAAGCAAACAAACAAAAAATTCATCCGTTACTGGTGTTAATAACACTTCAAATGTTTAAAAAAGAAAAAAAAAATCACATACATATTAAGAGCAAAGTGATTTAGAAAGCTGCTAAGGATGTTCAAAAATCAATTCCAAACTTTGAGAGGACATGACTAAGGCTCTTCATAAATCCACCTCCAAATGGATCTAAGAGTTATGCAGCCTTACTAGTTGAATAAATGAAGTGACACTGAAGCATATCTAATTGTAATACATCACAAGATAATCTGTCAAGCCCCAAGTGTTCGGGTCCTGTCACCCTTCTTCATCCATTATTTATATGCAACCTTCATTGCCAGAGAAATCCCTATGAAGTATAGCATGGCATCCAAATGCAGCCGTTTTAGTTGCTCAGCAGATAAAGACAGGGATCAAACCCACACAAGCTCTCCAAAATAGCTGTTACTCTGCTGCAGAGAGAGATCAGGAAGGAACAAATACAAAAAGAAGCTAGAAAGGCCACAATCATTTTCTGCCTTGCTTAATGGACTGAAGAGCTACCTACCCCTGTGCCTTTGCCAATTGCAGTGGATACTATGGTGTACCCTGCTGCCAAAGCTTGCTTTATATCCACTTCAAAATGCTGTCGGGGTCCCCTGTAGCCTTTATTCCTTTATCCTATTTTAGACAGGAAGGCATCTGCTGCTGTAATAGTCAAGCAAACTAATGGAGCAGCACAATATTTTTTACTCCAAACTTGCCAGAGATGTGTGAAGGGCAAGCAGTTGGACATATTTACATACATTCATGATCCAGAAAGTCTCAGATCAGCAGCTGCTGCCGCAAAGGCAATCCTTTCCTGTTAGCCCACTCAGCAAGCACAGCTCTGCTCTGCATCCTGTAGGGAGTGATGGGCAGCTTGCAGGGGAAGCCTCCAGTGCGACTGCTGGGCTGGAGGGGGGCTCTATGCATTTTTCTTTGTAATACACAAAGTCACAATTTCTTAAATACCACATTATTGCAGAGGAACAGGCATTCCTCCTCTTGTTCCTCTTCTTCCCCGAAGATGCACATTTCACGGTACTTTAGTGGTTCAGCCAGGACCTCTGCGTAACTCATGAGATTGCGATAACAACCCAAAGCTGCTTCAGGCATGCAGCACTAGAAAATTAAAGGACCTGTAAATTACATGGCTATATTCCCCCCACAGCCCAATAACTGGCTTTATAATTTGTCAGTAAAGTACCAAATAAAAAGGGTATTCTCCAGATAAGGCTGCTGTTGCTGTTTGGCTCTGGCAAGTCTTTAATGGCGTTCCATTAAGCCTGTGGTGTGACAGTCACTGATAGGCCACGTGTTATCAGCAGGAGCCCCACGGACACTGTTGGTGTCCCCGGGGCCCAGCCTCCAGCAGGCAGGAGGCCGCTCACACACAGCTCCATCTTGCCTTATCGCTTCCTGCTGTGGGAGCTCTGATGCTGCCTCCCAGTTAACAAAGCCACCACCAGCAGACATGTAGCCCTGTCCTGAGCTGCTGCCTGCCCCTCAGCATGGCAGCTGTTACAACCCCAGTAGCCGGAGGTAGCCATGAGATTTCTCCTTGCATACTCAGAAGGAAACAGGAGCAGGCCTCGGAGCAACACTTTCACCCTGTTGAAAGTTACTGTCCCTCATTCTTAGGCTAAAAGCTTGCCTGTTGCTATCCCTGATGCTCCCACCCCTTCCCACCTGCCCAGCAGGAGTAATTGGACAGGAAATCTCTCTCTTCCTCCATCCCTCATTCATTTGCACAGACTTAATTATATACAACTTTTTTTTTTTTCAGTGCAAAGAACAATGGCTCTCAAGCTGTTACTATGCCCGTGCGTTTTCATCGCTAAGAAATGGCAGCAGCCCTCAGGTTGCCAGCCCTTGGGAAGCAAGGCATTAAGACATCAGCACAGCACTCCCATGGCTTAATGCGAGTGATTCTTTCCCCTTCCCCAGCTTTTTTAATTTCAGGTACTTTCTACTTCCTATTTGGGCTTCTGAGTGATACAAGTGTGTAATTAGCCAAAAAGACGTTAGCACCTATAAGGCACTCTTCACCATCAAAAGAATCAAGCTATGCAATTCTGCATGCTGATTCTTGTAATTAAAACATTAATTTCTTACTTTTGGGGAAAAATAAAATTCCTGTATTTCACAGATGATGGCAGAGCTAAAAATTAATTTAAGATGATAATGCCACATGAAAATAAAAACCTCTTCTGATTGAATTTCAAGGACTCTTCTGTTTAACTAGCTTCAAGAGTCCTTTTTTTGATCATAATAAAATTATTTGCCATATGGTTCAGATGCTTGTGATCCTCTCTCAATGAGAGGATTATGCATGAGATATAATGCCTACTGTAGCTGCAGCCAAGCACACAGCTGGCTCTGATAATGCCAACAAATGGCTTCATCTATCTCAATGTCACGTAGGAGCTGGTGCGATAAGAATCAGCCCAGAGCACAATTAAAATCTACATCATCTGTGAGAAAGGTGATGGAGGTTCTGACATCAGAGCTGTGCCAGATTCATCCTCTTTCCATTGTAACAGAAGAAACATGTTGCCCCCTTCACCCTGTCACACTAATGATGCGCTTTGCACTTCCCTTCCTCGGCACATTAAAGGTAGTAAATCATGGAGACTCCTATTTAAAAGCTTCACCTTTATCTGACATTCAGTAACGAGAACAATTTCTAAATTTAAGTTAAGTGTATTTCTTGCTCCCCTCTCCGTGATGAGATAATGCCATTTGAAGTCTGCAAGTGAAATACGCATGGAGGAGTTTATGATCCACATTGCCCCAAATTGTGACAGCATGCAAGAATTTCCTTGTTTTAGTTCCACAATATTTAGTCACACCAATAAAATCAGGCCTGTGCATCCATTTCTTCTCCACCAAAGCAAATTTTATTGCAAAAATTTCCATAATTCACAACAAACAAGCTTGATATCAAGTCACTGATGAACCTCTTCTTTACGGTTTTTAAAACTAGTGGAGGACTTATGCAATTATTTTGCTTTATTGCTACATTCATTAAAGGGGAAATCCACAAAGATGTTTTATTAGCGTTTTCAGTGTCTTAATGTAAATATAAGACATAATTACCTATGCCTAACTCTCAAATTTTATTAGAAGACTGGGCTCTATTAAAATATTTAAAGCTTTCTATGTCAGATATGTAAAAGCTTGTCTAGTGGAACATAGGAAAACACTAGCTAATGCTGTTTTCTCCTTTCTGTCAATTTATCTGCATCAGTTGTGGCACACTGCAAGTGGTATTGCTAATCAATGCAGTGTAGGCACTGAAAAATAAAGATATGCAGGTTTACACTTGCTTGTGATCTGTAATGAGTTTTGAGATGTAATTGAAGTCTATTTGAAAATCTTTAATCACACGATACACATGCACACCATTTTCAGCTATCTTCTGGTTAGGTCTTAAGTTAAAGCCCCAGTGCAGGCTCCCTAATTACACTGATAAATGTATTTTTAAATGCTCATGTTTTGTACTCAATCAGACAAAATACATTACATTTGACTTTCTGGAGTTACTTTAGCTTGATGTCATTTGTCATAATGGTGCTACACCATGATAAAGCTGATAATATGCAAGTATTAAAGTATTATGTTATGCAACAACAGCAGAAGTCTAAATCCAGGAACAGAATGCTGAGCCTCTCTCCATATGAAAATTATCACCTCACTGCTTTCTATTAAGTAGTCAGTGATAATAGAAGGCTTTCCTTATGAGCCAGGCTGTGCATCTTGAACAACACTCTATTAACTTGATTTGGAAAAAAATGGCAAAATATTCTCTTCCTCAAAAGGTACAAGGTTTGGGGAAATGTCCAAGTGAAATTAAAAAAAAAAATAAATCAACAGCTTAGCGTGGCGAAACTTTTAGCATGGCAAAGAATTGCCATCCTCAAATGTTAAAGAACTGTATCAATGCAGTTTCTAAAAAATACCTCAAAAAATTGATGACTCTCAACTCAGCCATGCAATCTTTGTAGTTCATGTAAAATATCCTTACCATGGATTCCTGGGTTAAAAAAAGAAAGAAGGATATCCAGGCCAAATTTTTACTGCACTTGTTATGCCTGTTCATATCTAAACTCACTGAGCTAAAGACAAATTAAACAAAAAGCTAGGTGCCAAGGCTTCATCCCTCATTGAATAAATATTTGTTCCCTCAGCCTTTACTCCTCTATCTTTTTCCTTCCCAAATAATAACAGCTCGTAAAACAGCATAACAGTGCACACATTTATAATTCAGGCATGGGCTCTTTAAAACTCATACTAAAGATACCCTGCTTTTGAAGATAAGACACCTCCAATTATATCCAAGTTCAACTTTGTTCTTTTACCTGAGCAAATAAACAGCGTAGTCTACATCCAAGTTTCAAAATGTACTGCAAAAGCTCATAAAAGTAGCTACTCTAAATGACAAATTGCCATTTTCCACGCATCTTTCAATATCACTGAAATAAAGAACTCTGTCCTGGTTTGCACTGGGATAGAGATAATTTTCTTCCTAGTAGCTGGTATGGTACTGTGCTTTGGATTTAAAATGAGAATAATGTTGATAACATACCCATGTTTTAGTTGTTGCTGAGCTGTTCTTGGACAGAACCAAGGATGTTTCGGCTTCTTGTACTATCCAAACAGCAAGGGGGTTGAGGATGCACACAGAGCTGGGAGATGACAGAAACAGGACAGCTGACCCAAACTGGCCAAAGGGATATCACAGACCATCTGGTGTTATGGTTGGCTATAAATCCAGGGGAGTTGTCTGGCAGAGTAGCCACTGCTCAGGGAGTGGCTGAACATTGGTCAGTGGTTGGTGTGCAACTGTGCTGTGTAATTTTTTTATTTATTCTTTTATCATTATTTTTATTTTCCCTTCCTTGTCTGTCATACTGAACTCTCTACATCTCAACACACAACTTTTACCCAATCTACTGGAGGGGATTGAGGGAATGGCTGCATGATGCTCAGCTGCCTGATGGGTTGAACCACATCAAAGTCAAACCGCAGAAAAGGGGAAAAATATAAAGCAAGAATTCATAATATTATTTAAGGGTGACAGTTGTACAGGTAGTCTATAAATTTCGAACACAATCCACATCATCCCATCAGGTGAAAACACCATTAAAACCTAATCACACACGTCTACACTGTATTGCTGTTAGCACAGCTCAGCTTGGGAGAGTGATCAACACACTTTCTGTGGAACTCCCACAAATACAAGAGTTGCACAAATTTTAAATCCTGATACACAATGTAGGAATAAATAAATAAATGAAAGTGGATGTATTCTTAAGATGCATCTCTCAACAAAATAACTTGAAAACCAAATCTGTGAGCTTTCTATTAACAGCAGATAATGGCGTCAGATATATGCGGCTCTTTAAAGAAACACCAATGTTATAAGGGAAACAAAAACTCAACAGACATGCAGAAAGACAGACTGCCATCCTTAGCAATTAAGAATTTGAAAATCAATTCAGAAGATTTAATGAATCAATTCCTTTACAAAACTGTGAAACAAATATATAAGATATTAATCTGAAAGCAGACTTTTACTGTATGTAAAAGTATCTGAAATCAGACTTTTACTACATAATTACAGTATGTAATTACACTTAATGGCACAATAATACTTGAATGAAAATTAAGACAGAACTCTACAGGAAAAGACAGCTACAGGAAAAGAGAGAGATGGAGAAAAAGGATGATGTGACTGACTGAGATAAGAAATGTTATGGTAATCCCATCCTTAAGGACTTGTGTGTGCTTTCACTTTGTCAGTGTGCACAGTAAAACTCAATTCTGAGAGCAACCCGACAGTAAACTGCCAGACCCTTGAACTTCCACTATTTCAAGTTACATGGCTCAAGAGAAGACACAGAAGAAATTTGCTTCTGTACAGAAAAACAACCAACCAACCAAACAAAAAACTTTGAAGAACTCCAAAGAAAGAACTCAATGACTTTACTATCCCCTTGATTTCTTGCAAACAAACAAACAAAAAAACCCTGAAGTCTAGCTCTACTTATTAAATTATTTGGTCCAAACAGCTGGTATTGGTATAAAAAAAGTATAAAGACACATAGACAAACCAATACCAGATGTGAAATAGTACAAAGCCTCTCCTTTGGAAAACAAAAGAAAATTACTGACTCCTGAATCAGTGATGATCTCATAGAGACCAAATTCAGAATGCCAGAAAGTACCTTCAAGTAACAGATAAACTAGTTCAGTAGTGAAGTACTGAGGTTGGAAAGGAGGAAGAAGATGAATCACAAAAACAAATCTATCACATACAATGTTCTGTTTTTCTCATTCTCAGCAAATCTCTCCACCCAGGATGTTCTGAGCCCATCATTTGGAAGCAACAAATTTTTCGGAGAGCGCTTCTTGTCTTAACATGCTGAGCTGTCCAATTCAGTTTCTGGTCAGGTCACTTACGAACATCCAAAATATTCTGTTACAAGCTTTTAACAGTGCTTGTTATTCCACCTTTAGTATGTGAAACATCTCTTATTAAAACCAAAGTATCTACAGGGCCAGGTCCTTAACAAGTGTAAGACACTCTGATAGAGGAATATATACATGTGCTTAAGTTAATGCCGCTACCCAAACAGTCCTGCCCTGTTTTAAAGATCATATCAGAAACTCAAAGAGCACAGGGAAAAAAGAAAGAAGATGGGGAAGAAAGGTTTATTTTTGAGCTGGCACCAGTGCAACCTGGAGATCTGATATTTTCTGTTCACCTTCTATTTCCATTTTTCATTTTCCTAGACCCAGCTGTCTCTTCATAAAGGCAGAAAGATATTGCTTACTATGGTATCAGTATTCTTGGTATAGCACTGACAGATTAGAAAAGGTTGTTGAAAAGCAAATGCATATATGCAAATGTTTTTCTTATTAAATGGAAACATTCCAAAAACTCAAATGATCCATGTGAAATTTTAATTATAACTTAACAGCTGTTTGAGCTAATTGAAGGATATCAGAAAGGTGATTTCCTTCTCATTGTAATTAAAGAGTTAAGCCTAATTTACTGTTGTCAGAACAAGACTAAATACCAATCTGGTCTGCTTAATTACATAAAAAGGTAAACAGTAGAACTCCAAGAAAGGCACTAAGATGCTTTTTTCCACCTCAAAAAGCAATCAAAAAACAACACAGCAAAAGGAAAGTAAAACAGAGTTTCTCAAGAATTCCTTCTGCTGAACATCCTTCTTGGCCTGGAGATGGGCAATGACCTTTATAGCAAGTGAAGAGCTCACTCTAATTCTGCTCTGCCATGCTTTTATTAATCTTCCCTGGAAGCTATTTTCATTTTCATTTCCTTGGCTCTACAGCCTCATTGTTTAATACTGTGGCTGTGCATAAAGGTAAACATATGCTTCACATTCACACATGCTGCGTTATCTAGTTTTCACCAGCAAAATAATGGCAGTACAAAAATAATGCTGAAACAGCTGTTGATCTAATAGAGTATAACATTTTTTCCCCCTGAAACTTTGAAAATAAAAAATGAGAATCAAAATATATATGCACGTTGAAGAGTTCAAAATGAGGTATTAAATACAGTGATTTTTGAAACAGATACAATTCTTCATTTGAACAAAAATTTCTGCAAGTATTGCTTTAATATAAAAAGCTCAAGAATTTTGTTTTGTAAGCACTCGATAGATAAACTGTGAAGATACTGAGAACTTAACTACTGCACCTTTTGCCACCTCCCTTGCAACAGAGCTAAGATCTACTAGAGACAAAAAACCTGTCTCCAGGTATCAACAATATTCAGTGCAAAGGTGATTACTAAAGCATGAATTTTGTCAACATTTTTATATAATCGCATTTACTAAATCACATTTGCTGAAGTGTCATCTTCAATACATTATGGTGATCACCAAAGAATTTCAAAGTGATATATTCACACACACATAAGGGCAGAATTAGTGAGAAATGAGTGAAGCGGTGACTGATACTCCCCTAGAGAAAGGTCTATCTGCATATTCAGTTCACATTTACACCACACCTGAAGCTTTAAGTGGTTCATGTGCCATCAGCATCAGATCCTGGGGAAAATAAGCAGCAGGATTCTAGGAATATAACAAATAGCTCCACTAAACAGCATGTCAGTGATACATCAGGAAGCCAACTGAAAAATGTGAACATATTCAGAACTGTTTAGACCACATGAATCAGGAAGTGCCAATGCAATACGTCAGACATATAGGATGCCTAACAAAGGCCACTGCTGGTGGGAATGAAGTGAGGCTGGACAGACTCAGACTAACAGTAGGGCATCCTGTGCTGAGCATCATCTCTGGCCAGACAGCTGTAGTTTTCAACAGAGTTCACTGAGGCTGCTTTAAACAGGCATAAATAAAATACAGGGGAACAGTTATATAGTGACAACATAAGAGGCAATTTTGCATTAAGCATGCTTAGTGCATTTCACTGCATAGGAATCCTCACATCAATGCCAATCGCACTCTAAGCACTAAACACTCTGCTTTTACGCTCAATTAATGTGACTTAATCCAGTCATAAGCAGAATATTTCAGGCAGCTAGATTCTACTAAGATTCCCCTGCCTCCTTGTGCTCCAGTGGTTCTCCTGACCTTGACAAATCTCCTGGTTATCATCCACACAATACAATTTTCTACATCTTCCCATAGAGTCATAAGGAGACAATGTACAGCAAAAACTTAATGAGGAGTTATAACAGCGTACTTGAAAACCATCTCTGAGTAATTAACTTCAACACACATTAAAAAAAATTGCAATTTTATTTTCTATAGAATATTGCAAGCATAAATGGTACACACTCCATTTCAGCTGCCATGTCATTTGTACAGAGCAGGCCCCCACTCCCAGGTCAGTAGGAACAGCTATAGATGCTTCCCTGCCTTCCTTCAGCTGCTGTCTCTCATTCATTTGTGCCCAGATATTAAGAAAAATTCAGGGACACTGAATTGTTCAGGGACGCTCATCAAAATATTCACCTTTACAGGTTTACTTTTGCAGATAAGGAGCTAGTCGAATAATATTATTTTACTACTTGTCTTTTTCTGCCCAGTCAGAAGTACATTTAACATGATCTATATGATAAATGTGGCCTCATGAAAAGTGGGAGGGAAAATTAATTTGAGGGCCTGGCAATGAAAAGATCATTTGTCACTGCTGTGCTGAGACTTGCCAGAAAATGAGTACAGCCCAGCAATGTATTGTTAGAAGCCACTGTCTGCTGCCTGTTTTCTGCCCCTTTCTTTAGCAAACTCCTCCTCCCTAATGCTTCAGTTCACTCTGAATGAAGGTTATTAGCGATACTAACCAGCCACAGTGGCTAGCTTAGATGCAGTAGTGGGTGGGACATGAATCTGTAAGAACTGATTTGTCTAATGTTCAGTAACAAAGGCAAAGCGTCTGCACTGTGAATTAATATCATATCAATCACCGACTAACTGCTTGAGCATGTGTAATGAGAATATTCTAAGGCCAAATCTATGGTCTGCACAGATAGCTGGGGAGATAATAACCCACGTGAAATTGTATTTTAATACAAATTCCATATTCATAATAAAAACAAACAAACAAACAAACAAAAATGCCTGGAGGGGCTACCTTTGGTGTATTTGTATGCATACATATTTATATCCACACAGACGCATGAGCCTTTAAGGAAAGACCTTAGAATCATACAGTATAGTATATATTTCAAAAAATTAATGCCTAGTACTTAGAAAAATGTTCAGTTGGCTATAAGGTTCCTGGTTGAATAGCTCTTTTCTTTTAATTCCCTAAATTTTTTTACAGTCTCTGCAGCAGTTTTTAATGATGTTGCGAGCTCATCTTACTGTAATTTCAATTTGTATAAAAATAAAGAATGCTTGAGAACAGTTTAACATCCAGGAGTTTTTTTTCCTCTTCATTTACTGATCACATTAAAGGCAAATAGAAAAACATATATTTTATACTTATACATTAAACATAGCCACAATTTCAAAACCACATCCATTTGCATTTTTTTAACAAGGGCATTTACTGTTCTCATAGAAACAATTCCCCATTGTTTTCAAAACATGAATTTCTGTTTGTTTGTTGTAAAAAAAATAAAATCATATCACAGATTAAAAATGCAGACAGGCTGGGGTCACATGGAATAATTAATGGGTGCAACAGGCTGACTGCACTACTACCACTAGAAACAACAAACTCTCTGTGCACAAAGATTTCTCAGGGAGACTTTAGGAGTGCTAAGGAAGCCCAAAGAAGGACTTAAAAAAGTAACAAAGAATTAAGAAGGAGAAAGACATTTATCATGAAGATGAAAATGAATGTAGCTTTTAGAACAAAAAGGTTCACTGAACTCAGCATACCACGTGTGTTCTCCAGCGCAGCATACACATCCTACTCGCTACTCTCTCAACATGAGAAAGCTGCAGTGAAGCAATGAGGATATTACAACCAGTATTTATAAAGAGGAGGAACACAGCTCTTCTCAAGTCAGACATGACAAAGAATGAGGAGAAATTGCATGTGACTACCAAAGCACTCTCACCACCCCCCACTGCCACCAATTTATGTTACTACTTTGCTAATCATCTTGCTACTTCCAGCAGCATATGATAGCCTTAGACTAGAGATATCTAATATTGGTCTGCTAGGATGCCTCCTAGGTCAAATCATAGGTTTCATAAGGTAGACGTTATGCTGCCATCCAATCTGAGTGGTTTGGGATTTCAACCATCGTATACAGAATGTTGTTAGCCGCTGCTCTCAAATTTAAAAACAAACAACAACAAAAAATTGCATTCAATTCAAGACCTCACTATCATCTTTTAAGCACAAGCCATGCAGTATCACAACCCCGTCTCTAGACTAATATGGTCCTCAGAAAACAATGGGAGAGAGCAAACCACAGTCTAATGTCTTTGATTGGGAGTTTTGTGGAAGCATTATGATGTGACACTCTGGAAAGAATCTGCTATAACATAATATTTGGAGATAATACTTACAGTGGGCCAAAAAATCAAACAGAATTCATTTACCTTTTCCAAAATAACAAATGAGCAGAGGGAAAGCCATAGCTGCAGAAAATGACATACAACAAAAACATTCCTTTGTTGTTTTTGTTGTTTGTTTTAAGCAAAGGATGAACTGCAGCTACCTTACCCAGACAGGATTCAGTTAACCCCTCGGAAAGGCTATGTTTTATGTGCCTATTGGCAAGGGGTGCTGGAACTAATAACAAGAACCATTTAACTGAAATTCTTGTAGATGTGTGTTTATCAGAACAAAATATACATGTACAGAAATAGCCACACATCACCATATTGGTTACAGTAAACATTGGTTAAAGTGACATCGAAAAATATATATTACTGTTATTTATCTGTGGAACAATTACTTATTTGACAAGATCAGTGTGCATGTATTAAAGTTGTATCTGAAATGCTTTTTTGATTGTTTTATAAAAATTAAGTATTAAGCCTTCAGTTAGTTAAAGTACATATGCTATTTTTACTGCAGGTAGATGTAGATCCAATAGTTCAAACTTGACTCAGTGAAGAGCATAAGAATAAGCACAAGCATTATTACTTATCTCAGGATATGTAATACACAGTGCATTTCACCAGTCTAGGACAAGTCCTAGGAATGAACTGTGGTACAGAATTTCTTTCCATTACTATGACAGAGAAGAGAAGTAATTTACTGCAGCTGAATAGAGATTGCAGTATTTTCCTTTTCTTCTAGTAACTGGTAGATTGCAGCAGGTGGAGGAAATAAAGGCACGTATCACAAAAGCCCCTCTTCTTCTGCCCAGCTGGAAGGAGTTACACAGTCTCTGAGCCAGACTTCAATTCCCATACAGGAAAACACAAACGACTCAAAGGAGAAGCTCTGAATCACACACTGAAGGACTTCCTCTCCTTATATGACCTATAATATCTTCAATTCTTTTATAGACAATAAATAATTTTGAAAAGGAAAATGACTTATTATTTATTTAGAAGTGAAAACAAGAAAAAGAGTCTGGTTCTCACTTTAAGTGAACATTTCACCTATTAAGCAACAATTCAAAAAATTACATTGGTGATCAAATGGCAGCCATTATTTTAAGTATTATTTTCCCTGCCAGTGTCCTATAAAGCATGTTGATAGTGGAACAGTTGAAATCACCTTCAAACTATTTCTACAAGCCTACTCATAGAAAATCATGAACTACTAATCATTCACAACTGGCAGTGAATACATGTGTGCATTTTGTTAATTTCTATGAGGGCTGCTCTGAAAGCAACATCTCCTGTTTTATGATGTTGGCCCACAATAGCAGAGGTGGATGTTGATGGTATGACAGCAGAGGTTGAACTTTCCCACCAATATTCTGTCACATTTTCTTGCCATGCAACAGATGGCAGCAGAGGGAGAAAACGGCACCTGACATGAAAGAGCGTACGAAGCAAAGGTGTGTTACTGAATTTTTCCATGCACAAAAAATTACACCCACTAACATTTGTCAATGCTTACTAAACGTTTATGGAAACCAATCAGTGCATGTAAGCAGAGTGTCAGAGGGTGATGCACTTAGTGGTGAAAATGGATCACATCCGCTGGTGCAGATTTTTATGAGTGCAGCATGCAGGTGCTTGTTCATTACTGGCAAAAATGCCAAGCTAATGGTGACTATATTGAAAAATAGTGTTTTTTAGCTGAGAATTTGCTCCATCACTGTTATTGTACTCTTTATATCTGTTGTAGTTCCTATGGAAATAAAAAGGAGGAATTACTTTCTGAACGATCTATGTACGAATGGAATAAAATCAGGACTCATTATTTCATATTAATAAAAATAGTAATTTCAAATGCACATCAATTATGGTTTTCCACTGCTTACTTGTAGGAAAATTATATACATTTTTGCTCAAAAAATAATATTTGACATTTGTAATAATCAAAAGTGAGAATTCTAAAATTCCCAGTGACAATAGATGTAAAAGAAGCCTTTCATACACATTCATACATATTATCAACTGTGGCTTATCTTCTGTTGCATTTTTGTTTTGTTGGTGAGAGGTTGGATGGTTTGGGGAATCAGCTGAGTGTGTGGAATTAAAACCAACTCCCACTCTGGTGAGTTATCTATGGTGTGCAAGGCTGACACCATCCATTATGTAGCATCAGTGAGTGACAGTATGAATGACAGTCTTTGCCAGTTAAAGCCACGATAAGACCTGGATTCTGAGAGAAGCTCCTGCTCCATAGTGATCTCTATTGTTCCAGCCATCAATGTTGGCAGTAAGATTGATTGAAAGATAAGACAATAATGATGCTAGAGTTTTACACAGAAAAATCTCAGCAAATAATCAGTTCTTCTGCATTTATAAATACAACAGTGAAATTCATTTTTATTATGAAGAGCTCCATTGACATATTTTATAATTGAATAATTTTAGTACACAGATTTTCTCAGAAACAAAATCTGACTGAAGGCATAGTTACACAGTATTCGTTATTTGGATATCTAGGAGCAACTATCCAGTAACAGCCCTCACAACCTCACCTCTCCTTCCTTCTTTGTCTACAACTTCATTGCTAGCGATGGGCACATGTGCTGAACTTCAAGTAGCACACTTCTACTACTATAACCTTCTGCTCATCTAAACACGAAGTGTTCATATTCCCCTCTTCAGTAAGGGGACAGGGAATGAGGGTCTGGCAAGACTGCAGCATACAAAGAAGTTGAGAGAAAATGAAGGCAGGTACTTCAGTGGAACCTTTCAGCACCACGGACAGCGAACCAGGACCGGCTTTCCGAGCCTCTTTTTGAATGAGTTGATGAAATAGCAGTTTAATTGACCCAGTGTAATTAATTCACGTGATTTTTCAATGAGATTTTGATACGTTACCTCCATGAGAGACTTTTAATGAAAATAAATAACTATGGGGCAAGGGAGAGAGTCCTGGAATTGATTCAAAAATTGTTAAGTGGAAGGAAACAATGAGTAATGGCGAATGTCTGCTCCTCAGAAAATGCAACAGTGAATACTCTTGGGGCTGCTATTGAGATGAGGACTATTTATTAACGACTGGGAAATGGAACTGCACAGCAAGTTAATAACTGTTGTGATACTACTTTACTGGGCTTTGTAAGTGAATACTGGGTGGTATTTACAATGATTATCTTTTAAAAATAATCCTGAAGATCACAGTGTACAATGGCGGACTGTGACTTTTTTTTTTTTCAAAATGAAAGCTATCAGCTGAGCCAATACAAAGCAAATTATCTGCATGTAGGCTACAACAAACAGTCCTTCCATTTGCCTCTGACAATACCAAGTATATCAGTTAGTCCATTTCCTTTTGTAGTAAATATGAAAGAGAAAGCATTTGTCAAAATCACTAAATCACTGACTAAATTTAGCTTAAATAGACAAACGGTGTTCCAAATTAGAAAAAAAAAAAAAAAAAAAAAAGATCTGCTAACATTACAGATAATTCTCAAAGTGTATCGCAGAGATAACTGGGCTCAAAGGTCTGGTGAGGAATGAAAAATATCAGTTTCAGCAATTTTAAATTTGCAATTATTTTAGAGTCATTAGCTTAAAAATGAAATCTGCAGAAGAAAGACTACATTTTCTTTCTCTTTTACTACACTCCTTGTGGCATGAGAAAATATTGAAGAAAAAAAACAAAACAAAACAAACAAACAAACAAAAAAAACACCAAGAAATACATGCCTCAGACCATACAATGTGTCATTTTAAATGTGTGTTCACTTTAAAAAACAACAAGCAGACAAAAAGACACAAATAACTCCCACAGAAAAAAAAATAGTTCTAAGATGAACCAATAAATAAAAGGGAATTAAAGAAACAGCAAAGTTCGAAACTATAGCATCCAAAATGACATGCAGCTTAAAAAGAATTTCACAGAGATACTCACAATTAGTAGGATATATTAAAATCTGATCAGGTTCCTCTTTTTTTCACATAAAAAAAAAGGGAGCTTTAAATCACAGAATGGTAAATGTAGAAACCATAAAAAACACTTATTTTATATTGTCAATGGAATTGGCTAAAAGATCAGGTCATTGAGATTAAAAAGTTACATTTTAAAAAGAACAGGATAATTTTATGACTTCTAGTAACATCTGTAGCTACACAAACTAGGATAATAAAGGTAATCAAATCTCATGCTTCGGGGTGTAAGACAATTAACTGCAAGGTTTAGAGAGAAATGTGCAGTGCCACATAAATGGGTAAGACGCATTAGCAATTTGGGAAGAGATTTAACTCCTTTTAAAAAATCAAGAAACAGTCAATGCCAGAGGAATGGCACTAGACTATAGGGACCTAAGGTCTGATCTGCTGTGACAAATCCTTTGTTATTATGAATTTGGCTTTGATAGACAATAGATTCTCTTGAGTTTTACGGAGCTGAATTCAAATTAAAAGCACATGCTCTATGAAAGCATAGCTTAGAGGAAGGATCTGAAGGACAGAACTGTTAGCCAGTAATTAAGAGTTCTGTACTGTGCTTTCTGGCAGTAATTATTTTAACATAATTCTTAACAGAGTCTATTAAAGAGGAAATGCCAATTAGGAATAGCTTATTGCACAACAAAACAATGTCTACAGATATAATTTACTACCATAAGCTACACAGAGAATTGACTGCTGAAAATAGGTTTGGATGTTTAATTAAAAATGGGGGAGAGAGGGGAATCTGCATGCACTTAACATACAGAAGTCTGATGAAACTTCAGTTCGTACATAAAAAGCTCAATTCAACATCATGTTGCCCTATCCAGGCTATGTAAATTATTCAAGGATGCCTTTCAAATCAGAGTGAAATGATTAGGTTTGGCATGAGGTTCTTCATATTAACTTGTCATATCTGTCAACCAGACAGTTACAAATTTAGAGGGAGAGCAACTTTTGGGGACACTCATACTTTACATCAACATGAAGGAGGCCAAAAGTAGCCAGAATGAGCTGTTAGTGGAACAAAGGTCATGCCTTAGTGGAAAAAAGAGCAACTGATCTGGATCCACATACAAGAGCATTTGCTTTTCTAGGGTTTTCTAGCAACGCTTCAAGTGACTTCTCAAATTGCAGTCTTTGCCTTTCCAGTCCAGTCTGAGACCTGTTTTCTCTCTCATGAAGTTTCTACTTAGCAAAGACCTCTTTTGAAAGATTTACTGTCTGCATCCATGAGATTGCAGGTGTGAGCTGTACGTGGCAGCAGTTAGCATCAATGCTTCCAGGAGTTGTTTGTGTACAGTTCGAATACCATCAGAACCACAGACGTTCTACATTACTGCTTTTGAGGCCCAAGAAAATAAAAGCAGAAATTGAAGTTTGGGATAGAGTACTTTTATTCCATGAAAATGGAATATGGAAAACAAAGAGAAGATGCAGCAGGTGCTGTGTAAAGAAAATCTACAGAGAGATCTTCTTTTGCTACAAATAGGCTCTAAAAAAAGAAGTACGCAGCATACTTTTTTAATCTTCCAGAAGTTACCTCCAAGATCAGCACAGATCTGCCAGTCACCTCTTTGCTTCTTAGCTATAGCAAACAAGAAATAACCTCTCTGTATTCTGACCTAGAGAAAAGGATGACAGCAAGAGAAAGAGAATTACCTTTAGGCTGGAGATTTAGAGGACCTGCACTGTAATCTACCTCATTAAACTGATAAGGCATACCATCACATAAAACTGGCATGCAATGGCACTGATGCACTTAAAAAGATAAGACGATGAAAAGAGAACTGAAAGATTTTGTTCTGCAATTCAGAGTTTCTGCTGGAAAATCAGTTTGGAAATATAATCAACTAAAAAAATCACAGTTCTCCATAAGAAGAGTGGAAGACTAAAAGAAGAAAAGAAAAATGATGCTCTTGATTTCCCCATAGACAATGGAATAAAATCTGAATAATAGGGTTGGGGGCTTTTTTATTAGGGTTGTTTTTTTTTTTTCTTTTTCTTTTTTCATTTGGTAACATGAGAATTAGAAGCCATTTACAGACAGATTACTCCATGAACTCTTGAGTGCAAATCAGATAATCCTCAGAATTCACTTTAATTTTGCTATACACTTTGTTGCTTTCTCATGTTTAGGTTTTGTGCATCGCTTGTAGATGGAAACATGCAATCTAATTCTTTGGCTCCCAGTTCTGAATTTTAGAATTAATTATCTCTTAAATCAATAAATTAGCAGACAATCCTTGCTTTTAAAAGAGAATATAACTCACTCAACTGTGCTCTGCCTGTCTACCTCAGAGTGAGCTCATGCTTCCCAAAGCCTCAGGTCACATGTAGCACTGCAGAAGATGGTATATTTTTATTGATGAAGCACCCCATTGATCTGTTTTCAATTTTAGGTGGCACTTAGTCTCCCTCTGGAGAAAAATAGGCCTTTCATTGGTAGTTTAATTTGTTTTTGCTTCTTTTTTCCCCTCTCCCATCTAGAAATACTGAATTCCTCTTCAGTATAATTCTCTTAACTGCCATAAATAGAAGAAAAAAGCCAAACCTGAAGTGGGAACTGAAAAATGGTAACAAATTATCTTTTAATGTACTTGTACATACAAGCTGTACATACAGCTTCTCAGATGATGTATTAATTCTTTTCTCATAAATTACAATAGTACTTAGTAACTTATCTGACATATTTGAAGAAGCATAACTGAAAGATTTCTTAGTTTTTTTTTTGTTTTGTTTTGTTTTGTTTTTTTTCACTTCAAAATAGCCCTTCAATTCTTTCTTTTATTTTAAAGTAATTGTTGGGATTAAGGTCTGGGAAAATGGATTATAAATAAATGAAAGGACTGAAAGTTTCTTCTAAATTTAAGGTGGTCTGACTATTTCTTACTACAGTTTCCAGATACTTAGCAAAAATAAAAAGAGTCATTTTTGAACCAGAAATTGAACCAGCACTGCTTTTGAAAATGTTGCTAAAAACAAACAAGCAAACAACAATAACAACAACAAAGTTTCACATAATCCTAAGATGTCTTTCTGAGGGAGCATAGCACAAATCAACATAATTAGTATTCAGGAAATTTGCTCAGAGCTACTTTCTCTGCAGTAAAAATGTATATATATACAGTGAGACTGTACCCAGAGAGCAGTGCTCAGTGCTGGATCAGTGACAAGAGGTGTCCCTCAAAGGGTCAGTACTGGGACCAGTGCTCTTTAGTATCTTCACCAATAACATCAGCAATGGGATTGAGTGTGCCCTCTGCAAGTTTGCAGATGACACCAAGCTGTGTGGTGCAGTCAACACATCCAGAGGATGGGATGCCATTCAGAGAGACAGGCTTGAGCAGTGTTTTAACAAACCAAAGTGCAAGGTCTTGCACCTGGGTCACGGCAACCTCCACTATCAGTATAAGATGGAGAATGTTAGGATGGAGCTAAAAAGGTCATGGGAGTACTGGTGGATGAGAAGCTGGACATAAGCCAACAATGTGCCCTCACAGCCCAGAAAGCCAACTGTATCCTGGGCTCCATCGAAAGAACTGTGGCCAGCAGGATGAGGGAGGTGATCTTGCCCTCTACTCTGCGCTGGTAAGATCTCACCTGGAGTACTGTGTCCAGATGTGGAGTCCTCAGTAAAAGAGAGATGTGGACCTGCTGAGTTTGAGCATGTCACAAAAACGAGGGCCACAAAAATGATACAAGGGATGGAACACCTCCCCTGTAAGGACATACTGAGAAAACTGGGGCTGTTCAGACTAAAAAGAGAAGGTTTTGAGGAGACCTGCAGGCAGCCTTTCAGTATCTAAAAAGGGGATGTAATGAAGAAAGGGACAGACTCTTTAGCAGGGTCTATTGTAACAGGACAAGGGAAAATGGTTTCAAACCAAAAGAGAGGAGATTTAGACTGGATATAAGGAAGAAGTTTTTTGAAATAAGGGTGATGAGGCACTGGAACAGGTTGCCCAGAGAGCTGGTGATGGCCTGTCTCTGGAGACATCTAATGTCAGGCTGGGTGGGGCTCACTCTGAGCACCTTGATCTAGCTGTAGGTGCCCCTGCTCATTGCAGGGGGGTTGGAGTAGATGACCTTTAAAATCATCTCAATTCAAAATATTCTGTGATGCTGTGTGTGTGCGTGCATGTATATATATATATATATATATATATATGTATGTATATAGCTCTTAACAGCAACAATTTCAGCAGCAACTATTAAGATGTTATTAACTACAGATATCCACTGAACACCATAGAGCACAGACACCCTACACACTGGTGTGAACACGGCAGATACTTAAGAACAGAGGTACAGACTTACTCTCTTTGTTTTAAGTTGAAGGCTCGCTCCTAATGAGCCCTGAATTTTACTGAAATACAGACTATCACATAAACGACTGAACAGCAGCAAGCTTTCTCCCATAAAGAGCAGGAGCTCTAAGCCAGGATTATTCAAATTATTTTACTTATAAAAGTGCTTATTTGCATTTTCTTGTATGCCTGTCTAGAAAAATGTTTTCGCATTTGAATCAGCAAATCCCAACCTGGAAAATCCAATTCTCCACAATACAAAGACTGAAGGAAAGGTTTAGATTTCTTTTTTTTTTCTCAGTCCGAGTGCTGAAGGGATGCATCTGACCAACAGATTGAAATAGCTCTGGGCTCCTCAGAAAAAGGGCATCTCTGACCTTATAGATAGATACTACAACTCAAAAATAAGCTTCTCAAAACAGACATTCTCACAGATTTAAGCACTGTATTTAAGGAAATGCTTCTGCAGAGATTTGGCTAACATCAAATATATTACTCTCATGCACCAACCCTTTCACTCCTCCTGCATAAAAAGCATCAGAAGAAAGTGTTTATTCAGAAAGCATTTTTCATCTCCCAAAACCCCTGTGTGTTGTCTTCTAAAAGCACGTTGCTCCTTCAATGTTTTGGTTTAAAATACATAGCTACACTTTTTTTTTGTCTACAAAATGATGTCTTGACTATTCTAGCTGTAGGAACAGGCTGACAAAGATGTTTCTTTTTCTGATGCCTCCACTTTCTATCTTCTAATTACACATCACAGTATTTACTTGATAGCTGTATAGGAGATGAAAACACAGAGATTATTTATTGAACTTTTTCTGTGTCATTAAACTTGAACAACAAACTGCTTTTTGTAAATAATCTTCCACTCACATCATGTTGCAGAGGAACTCACTTATCTCTCCCTTCCATCCATCCTGTCAAGGAGCTTGGAGATCTGCAGTACATACTTCTCATTCTATAAACCTGATATAAATGATTCCAATAACGTTGTGATATCACAAGGTATTCAATAGTTACAGCTCACTCATTCCAGAGCATTTCCATAGTAAATAGATGGCGGTTTCTGTTTCAGCTGAAATTTCCTGTAGTTAGAATACCCTATATAAGCATTAATGCCCATTAATTATGTTTTTGTCATTGGTAAGCCAACATGTGCTACTAGTTCTGAGTGATCACAGAAAGCTAATGAATAAATGACCAGTTTCACTCAGGCACTGGACATTTAAAGACATGAAGACTTCAAGAATTAGAAATCTCTTAGATGTGGGAGAGAGGGGCAGCTTTCAGTAGGCAGTCTTTATCAGTTTGCTTACTCTATCCAGAAGCTGGCAGAGAAATAAGTTTGGAAACAAATATAGAAATGAGGTCTTTTGTGATACTCTCAATGAAAACAAATCACTAGATTTGAGATCAGGAAGTTCAGGTCACTTACTCTAGCATTCATGGAACCTTAAAAGATATATGCCCTCATTTTAACTCAGGAAAATAGCATGTCAGTCTTGCAAAGCAAATTTCCACATTGTTGTTGTTTTGGGGGTTTTTTTTGCTTGTTTTTTAATACATAATCAAATGTGGATATTATCACTGCCATATCTAGGATTAAGCATTTCTTTACCTTGACAAGGAAGTTAATGTCAAGGGTTGAGAGAATGTTACACCAAAGCCTGACACTTCTGCTTCCACAACAGCAACAAGACAGCACTGAGGCTCACAGATTTAAGAGCCAAGTTCTGTTAAAGCTCTAGCTCTGTCTCTTTGTATATTATGACATCATAATGGCTACATCAGCTGTAATAAAAAATGAATTCCCTTGACATATATTACCCGTAAGTGCAGCCTAGTAAATAAATGATTCATGCAAGTTCAATTACAAGGGTATGATGTCTATAAATGCTGAATACCTGCAAGACAGCAACGGTAAAGGAAATGAACCTATGCAGTGCTAAAAATGCCTTCCAGCTAAAAATCTCTGACCGCATCTTTTACCTCTTTTTACCTGTGTTTTACATCTGTTTTTACAAAATACGCTCATGATAACAATCAACTGAAAGGTTACATACATACAGCAATTGTTTCTATTCTTATTATAGACAAATTTAAAAAACAGAAATAGGCCACTTTTGTCACAGTAGTGACAAGGAAATCTTTTTAAGAACTGGAATCCCCATTGAATTTAAGACTCTACCTGTGTCCTACAGTGAGTTAAATTATTAGATTTAAAAAAAACAATTGCATCTACGCATGATGACACATACACTCTAAAACCAATATATTTTGATGTATTTAGTTTTTTGAGTATATGTAAGATTACAAAACAACAACAACAACAAAGAACACTGAAAACCAGTTCCTTATATTTTTACATGTCTTTATAGGAATCTTAATGGCTCAGAGAAGTAGAACAGCCTCTAAATAGGTAATCATAATCAACAATAAACCATGTGTAGCTGACAAACTTAAGCAAACTCTCTAAGTCAACATCCACTGTAAGAGAGAACCTTTTGTGGTAGCAATTTTACTGACATCATTAGTTTCTAGATGGATTTGCAGTAACACTCATCATCTTATGCTGTAGGTAGTTACAGTAGTACAAGATATACTATGTGAAGACTGCTGTACTATTAGTTCAGAAGCTAACTTCAATAATCAGGATAAGCTCAGTGCACATTAGATAAAGAACACAAATAATACTGTGATAGCTTTGCAGTTGCTCATTCACCCACAGATTAAATAAGGATGGCCATGTGGATCAGTCACCTCATCCAAACAAATCTGCTTTGTGTTTCTACTAGTGAAGACCATAAGATGTTTAAAGGCAGTCTACAAAGAGCATCAGAATACAGTTGATGAGTCACTGCCATCTCAGGTCTTATCCCAGTATCTCCTGTAAGGTGGAATAAAGATCATAACACATATAACTGCTACAAGTGTATGTTGTGGTGGTGGCAACTTCAGACATTTTGGACAGACTGAACAAATAAAGCGCGACTTCGTTAAACTCTTGATTTTCAGTTTATGAAAAAGATTCAAGAACTAAAACACATTCATCAAAGAACTACATATCTTCACCTCACACTTCTTGCCTTCTGATATTTTTTATATCATGAGAAAAGGAAACAACATTTCCCTGCTCTGTGTTCTCAGCTCGCTCATTATTCCTCATTTGCCCAGGTTTTTACTTCTCACAAAATTGAACAAAACACATCCAGTACTGGCAATGCAGCCACAACATTTGTGCCATGGATGAAAGTGAATCAACAACTTTGTGTTTTTAGTATTTGACTTTGTAATAAACAGCATATTTTTTATGTGTTATGTGCTATTGCATATAATTGTATTTTCACTAAGACTGGAAAATTGACAGTAAATTTTAAAATTCCTTATCATGCAGACAAGGCATTTAAACCTCTATGCTTCATTGTAAGAGTTTTTATGGAAGTTTATTGAAATATCTTTAGTTCAACCAAAAGGACAGATGCTTTTGGGATGAATCAAAGCTTTATAATGCAGCAAATGAGAAATGCAAATGTCAGTTTGCTTATTTTTCTGCTACTGCCATGGAAGTAGAAAGAGTAAACCAAATTTTTATTTTTATTTATTCTTCAGTTCTCTAGCAGAAGGTTCTCACAACTTGATGAAATAAACATTTGTGAGAACAAGGACAGAGAGAGTTCAAAATGTCACTCCACAAGGAAATACATGCATATTTACATTCAGACTATCTAAGTCCAAATGGGTGAGGATTGACATTTAAAGACTATTTTTACTATAAGCAATAATGAAGGAAAATTCTTCTAGGTTTGAGATATATTTGATATTAAAAACACTACAAGACAGCTGCTGAAGATGAAAAGAAAGCTGCAGTACATTTTGTTCACTTCTTTACCATATGGCTGTAAACTATTCGAACTGAAAGCATCTGCTACAGAACATCTTAGAACAACAAATCTTTAAGCCACTTTAAGTGGAACTGCTAATTCTCTTGTGGAAAAGTAACGCACATGATTACACATTTTCCTTCCACTGCACCAAAAATTTACTGGGAATGATTATTCATAAAATACCACTGCATCATTATTTATTAATCTATTTAAAAGTGACATCATTCCCCTCAAACCATCTTTTCACACATGCCTTACTTGATTCTAACCAGACACACAAATAAAATACCGAGGGTGCAAATGATTTGAACTCCTTAGTTTACAAGCTTCTTAGTATACAACAGCCAAAGGATCTGAACTGCACGATATTTAACTGTTTTTATCATGAAATACATTTCCTGATCTCTGCCAAATTTTATGTAGTAAAAATAAAAATGTCATTCGATATGTATATCTCTGTCCAACTCTTTATATTCACTTTCCCTGAAAACTGTACCATATTGCAACATTCACCTTTACAGATTCCAGCTGTGATTTCTAATTTCACTTTTTCTTTCATTTTTCAAGGAGACAATACTGTACAGACAATATACAAGTAGATATAAGTAATCAACTTAGACCCTGTGTGTAAACAAAAACTACCATGATTAATACTACAAACCCACGTACAAAAAGGACAAAAATAAGTAGTAAATTCTGTATTTTTTTTTTAGCTTAGAACTAAACTTTGTCTAAACATCCTTGCAGGGATAATTGGAGGAATCATACAAATGGCTTTTACAGCATTCTCCACACAAGCTCATAAATGTGCTGTCATATTCACTCCAAAACTCACATTTACTACAGACACGCTTCTACCTAACTCCACATTTGGAGGACAGGAAGCTGCTCATGACTCATATGGATCCTCTAGGAACTTCTTTGCACATAATATGTGCATTGTGCTACACTGTACCTTCAACTTCTCAGCATGCCACAGCCATACCTCCTGTCATTTTCCTTACAGGATACACAAACAGGATTACAAGAGGCTATGGGTAATCAGAAAAGGGAAGATAATGTTGCTCATTCATCTCTGTCTTTATGAAGATGCACCAAGAATTCTCAAAATTGTGTTCTTAGCATTTGTTGTAGCAATATTAGAGCTCTGGGTCCAAAATCAGAGTTGGATTTAAACAGTGCTATCCAAGAGCACACACCTAAATGTTACAGAAATGTAGAAAAACAAATCCATCCCCAAATAGCCTACTCCCACGACCCATTCAAGGAATAACCAGCCTTTCTGACATGGCAAAGAATATGACTTCATGTTCACTTGAACCCAAATGATGCCAAACGCTGCTCCAGCAGAGAAGGAATGCGCCTCAATGATTTCTCTATTAGAGGATGTGTCTCCTGTCACTCCTAAAAAAGTCAATGGAAGAGAGTAAAACTTAGCTGCTCTGATACACTGTCTACGAGAGTTACTACAGAAGCTTATTCACTGTAAAGAGAAAGTAGCATGATCAATACTTCGTGGTTTATATTCAATGCAAATATCTTCTAATTATGAACAGGTGTTACCATAGCCTGGACAGACTTGGGAATGAACAGGCTCCAGAGCAGAGCAAGGCCACAAATCTTCATCCCTTTGTCTTTTATTCTGTCAGCACTGTCTGCTAGCTAGCGTATCTTCAGTTCTCCCAGGAGACTCAATCTAACCAAATGATAAATTAACATCATTTTAAAGATGTTCTCCCAGTCAGAATATCCAATATTCTAATTAATAACCCTCTAAGATTTTTCTTTGTCAATTATTTCATTCTCTAATCCTTCTTTTTTCTTTTTTCTGATACAAGGCAAGGTTTTTCAGTCTACACTGTAATTCTGCAGATATTTAAGGTAGAATTAAAGTAGCAAGAGTAGGCTTAATAGATTTGCCATGTAATTCTGCTGCTTTAAATGGTCAAGTTCTTCACAAAACAAAGGTTTAGAATTTCTATTAAAAACTTCTCCAAATAAGATCTACCAGACAGATCTGAAATGCAAGTTTCCAAACAGCAAACATCAGGAAACATTAATGCCACAAATACTAAGTGCCTGAACATAGTAGTAAGGGAATTCAAAAGGCTCTAGACAGTATTTTTCACATGCTGGCATCAGTGTTCAGATTGCCCAATGATCCAGTAGTCTTTTTTAACGCCACTTTGCAACAGGCAATTGTAAAGATGATCTGGCTGTTGCCATAATAGGCAATCTGACTCCTGTCTGATATGGCAGCTATTTTCTGAACCATCATTATATTTGTGAGGGTATCAGTTTTGAAACTAGCAGTTTATTCCTCCAGATGACCTGCTTCAAATGTGATACCTATCACTTTCTTATGCCCATCAGATTTGCATCTCTATTTTCTTCTTATCCGTTTTTCTCTCGCATGTCAAAGTGACCTTGTATATTAGTGCTATTTGGTATGGCAGGGCTTCACATTAGAACATCAGTATTATAAGGGTGGATTTGCTGTGCAGTTCTGTCTCTGAATAAAACATGTCAGTATTTTACTAAAATAAGTAAGTTTCACCAATGGAAACACACACAGAAGCAATACTTTTCCATACAGCATTCTTCTTATTTTCAGAACTCTGCTCATTAACAAAGATCAGCAATTGACTGATTACTTAGCAACCTTACTGAGCCTGATAGAGTCACACTGTGATAATGGAGCTATCAATGCTGTTATAATGTACTTATACGCAGTAAATAGTTGTTTCAAATGGAGCACCATTCCCTTTCAGTCCAGTACTTCACTGCAAGGACAGAAAGCCTAGTAATGACAGCACACATACCTTTAGAAAGTATTACAGAGAAGATTCACTGAGGATTCACTGTCTTTTTGTGCCGCATTAAATATTGACTATGCCACTTTTTCCATGACAGAGTGCCAACCCACTGTCCCTACCACCACTGATGAAATGTACCATCCAGCACCTCACTGTGCTCCGATCCACTGGTTGGTCCCCATAAACATCAACAAATGTCAGTGGGTGACATTTTTCCACATAAAGGAATTTGGTGACACACCTTTGTTTCATATGCACTTCCATGTCAGACACCATTCTGTCAGATACCCTCTGCTGCCATATGTCACACAGCAACAAAATGAAATGGAATATTGGTGGGAAAGTTCAGCCTCTACTGTTGTACCACCAACACCCACCTCTGATGTCATGGACCAACATAATAACATAAGAAGCATTATTTTTCACAGAATCACAGAATTGTAGGGGCTGGAAGGGACCTTTAGAGATCATCGAGTCCAATCCCTCTGCCAAAGCAGGCTCCGTAGACCAGGTTGCGCAGGTAAGTGTCCAGACAGATCTTGAATGCCTCCAGAGAAGGAGACTCCACAACCTTCCTGGGCAGCCTGTTGCAGTGCTCCATCATTTATGAAGAACTTCTTTCAGTTTCTGGTCACCTCCCTTTGTTCTGCCGCCACACACCGCTGAAAACAGTCTGACTCCTTTTGGAGCATCTCTTGTAATTTATAGCACTGAAGTGCTTATCTAGGTGTAAGAAGTTATGACAAAGTGTTGCCTTTATATAAGTTAATCAACAGAAGAATGCTTAAAAACAAGAAGATAGAGGCCCCAGTCTCACCGGTTGTATACAGAACAGAGAAAGAAAACCATATTTTTTTTCTGGTCCTGAGCTCAAGAGGCATGGCTCAGCCAAGTTTCCAACAACTGGACTCTCTTAATACCCAAAACAGTGGCTTCATTTACTGTGCCTACTTCACTCCTCCAATCTAACCTTTATCATTTAGTTGCCTATGTTAACCACGTACTCATCACAACTAGACTGTAGAGAGAAACTGGCATCTCTGAAGAGCAGTCATCATTTACTTCAAGTACACTGCTCTAGCACTGATGCCAGCTCTCTTAGAGGTTTTAAAGGGATCTTACTTCAAGCACATCTCAATATAAAAATGCCTTAATTCAGTTTGTAAAGGAAAAAGAAACTCTAGTTCAACAGAACTTACACTTGTTTGAAAGTTTGATTTGACGTTGCTTTTATTTTTTATCTCACTAGCATTTTCCAACGCATCCAAACAAAGCATCTTGAACATAACACTGCTAAAAGACCAAAGCAATAGGATTTTGTTTGTTTTTCAGCAAAATAGAGTTTAAAAAATGTTAGTGCACTACCAGTTCTCAAGTGATGGTGATGGTGATGGTCACTTAATAGCATTTAATGTATTAACTGAAATTAATTGAGAATTTACGAAGAGCAATGAAATGTGAGACAGGAGGGCAGACACAGAACCTATGCTTACAACTGAAAAAAGCAATAGGAAGGAGTGAAAAGCAGTCAGTCTATTTTCAATAACTAGAAAGATACAGAAACAAATTATTAAACAATCAATTTTTAAAGACCTTAAGGATAATAACGTGATAAGGAAGAGACAGCATGGATTTTCCAAGAAGAAATCAGTCAGACCAATCTAATTTCCTTCCAACTGGCCTGGTGGATAAGGGACAGACAGTAGTGAAGTCAGGCTACATTACCTCTATTGCTCCTCATGCTGTCAGACATGACATTCTCAGAAGCAGAAGAGTGAAATGTAGTTGAGATTACAGTACTATAAGTTGTGTTCACAATTTAAAGAATAGTTACCAATTGTTCTCTTTCAAGCTCAGAAAATGTATCAAGGAGATTTCCAGGGATTTGCCTGTCTCAAGTCCTGCAAAATTTGCTATTTTCATAAAGGTTCTAAATGACAGGTTATATTGTATGTGTATAATATGTGCAGATGTAAGTTGACAAATGTTATGCAATTTTAAAGCTAGCTTTAAAAATCAGAACTGAGGAGGTTGCTCCCATGTCCATGACATTAGAGGCGGATGTTAGTGATATGGCATTAGAGGTTGGACCTTCCCATCAGTATTCCATTGTTTTGCTGTCATGTGATAGATGACAGCAGAGTGGCAGTCTGACAGAATGGCATCTGACATGGAAATATGGATGAAGCAAAGTTGTGTCACTGAATTCTTCTGCATGGAAAAATGGCACCCATATGGCGACCAACCAGTGGATGTGAGCACAGTGAGGTGGTGCATTTCAGCAGTGGTGACAGCGACAGTTGGTCACCTTCGCTGATACAGGTTTCCATGAGCACTGCAAGCAGGTTCTTGCTCACCTATGGCAAAAGCTGCAAATTTGCTCTAATATTGTGCATTATAGTGCATTGACTGCACAATGTCAATGCATTATTGTGCTCTTTGAGTCTTTTGTAGTTCTCATGGAAATAAATAGGAGGCATTACCTTCAGATCGACCTATATACGTTGAAGAAGTGAATAAACAATTCATGCAGATATATGGTAAACAACTGACTAGACACCAACAGTACAAAAGTACGGGGTGACAGCAGTTACTAGAAGCAGGTGTCAACAGCACAATACTGTTCGGGCGGGTGATAGCAGTTTTCTTTTTCACCAACCATTGGACAAGCTGCAATCAGCTTACCCTGCAAACTGTGTCAGGAGGAAAATAAATAAATATACAAAATGAACTACACCATGGTTAACATGTCTTTCCAATGCCTTTTTTTATCTAGTGAGACTGGACAAATGTCCAGTCATGGACCTCATGGCCAGTCATGGAAAACCTCATGGAGGGAGGTTTTCCAGATTATTTAACATCTGTCAGGGATGGTGATACACCTATCTACCCTACGTTGGAGAAGAGACATAAACAAAAGGAACTATCAAGGCCTCTTACAGTTCACCATACTCTGATTCACAAATAGTAATATTATCACACATCTTGTATTTAAGGTTGTACTTAGCCTAGGCTCTCCTTTGATGTGTGTCACCACCATTTAATTTTCCCCCCTGAATACCAGTAAAAGCCTCAAACAAACAAGGTAATGTAGGCTATATTTGTATGTGCATCTTTGAATTACTGCTAATTCACTGTTTTAGTTGCAAAGGGTCACAGCCTAGGTACAAGAGCATACCAGAAAGCACAGTGGCAACTTGTTATCTAGCCAGAAGATAATACAGACCAAGCCTACAACTCACTTTAAGAATTAATGAACAGATATGACTGCAAGATCAAAGAAAATTCCTTCAAGAGTGAGTAAGAATGAAGTTAGCAACAAAATTAAATTAAGCTTGTAGCATTTCTCTATTCACCTTACAGTTGAGAAAAAAGCTTTCATTTCATGGGTATCAGATTTGAGCTCCTAGAAGGAACTCTTCCATAAAATTTATGTGAAAGCTTGTGGCTGAATGTTCATGCACTGCATTGTTTATTTTTCTGAGAAAAAAATGTATATGTTAAATTCTTGCACTAAAACAATTAATATGTTGATAATTAAACAGTAAGGTGTTTAAAATTTTTGTAGGTCAGAAGACTGACCGAGTTCTAGCCACAGAAGAGCAGCTCAGATGACAGAGAAATATTTTTCCTTACAGGGAAGGAGAGGGAATTTTCCCCATCATGATGATTTTAAATTGGGATATTGATACATGTTGAAGAACGAGAAAGTGAGGGAAAGGACTTCTTGCATTTATGACAGCTGCCACAATATCCCACTATTTTGTGACTTAGTTGAAAGTGGACAATAAGTCAACATACCTCTAGCTGATTGTTACTCTAGTGAAATATGATGAAGCATAATTTAAAAAGTGACTTTTAGGGGGTAATTGTTTGGAGCTTTTATGTCACACATTCGAGGTTTATTTTCTTTTCCCCATGAAAAATGTGTCAAACCTGTGCGTAAGATTGGGGAAGTTTTCATCCAAACAACCTGCCTTTCTCCCTGTCTTCAGCACCTTCTCTTTTAAAACCATATCATTATTTTTGAGCTATGTTTTCAGATTTTAAGTTATACTGATTTTCTCATGAGAGATTATTGTGCAGAAAGTAGCGCAAGGCCCTTCCATCAATACATTTTTGTTTTCACAAATGAGCAGATCCAGTACCATTAGCAGATCCAGTGCTTCATCAGTCAGACTTTGTATTCTGAAGTTTACATCATACTAAAAACCCCTGACCTCCCTTCCTAAAGAAGGAAAAATATAGTTTAAGAGAGCACCTCATCCTCTTTCAATGTTTGAAAGTGGTTTTGTCATGCAATTTCAAGAGCTAGCTGCTGGGGAACTAATCAGGATGACATTCTGAATATGACTACTCAAAGCAAAACTATGGAGTTCTACTACTGTCCCACTGCTCACATTAGTAATATAAGTAGACAGACGATTTTAGATACTTTAAATATGCTACGTAATATTCCAAAATTACAGTCTAGGGTCAATGTCAAGTAACATTATCATCATGAAAAGTTAAATACAGTTTACAGATGAGCAGTTCTGCAGATGGACAGTTCATGTGCTTAAAGTCCTGGCACTCGAGTTTTCTGCCATACACACACATACTCTTTGCTGAATTGACAGTGTAAATGATGTCTTTGCTTTAACTTTCATTTGCTAAACCCAAAATATGAATTGGCCTGATCAAGCATCAAAGTATAGCTTATAATTCCCCAAGAAGATAACCTAGATCTAGTAAAGGCTCATGATTTTGCTTTGTGTACCATAATAACCAACAAGAGATGAACTTCCAGTACTACATATTCTCAAGAATACAATTTGACTTATCAAGCAATCTTCAGATTGACTTGGTTAAGTACTTGGCAGAGTATTAGTAAAATTTGTATTCAATTCAAGCTTCAGTTGCTTTAATCAATACAGAGTTTGAAAGCTTTCATTCCAGGGGATAATAAGAGGAGATCAGAACTAGAGACCTGACAAAAACTAGCAATCAGTCGCCTTAGTAGAGAATATTAAAAAATAGTGAAAGAATGGCAAACAACATTAATGATATAGAAAACAAATTGATTAAGAAATTAAGGCTTTCCTGTAAGTGTGCTGGCAGATGTGATGCAGGTAATTCATTAATTCAAATGTGAAAGAATAATTACACAGATGAATTTGATCATTCTCTGCAGTGTACTATGGCTTTATAATATTTAAAATTCCTAGATGTACATCTCTAAAAATTAATCCTAGCCTTAAGAGGGAGTGTATTTTCTATAAAGCAACAAATCTAAATTTACAGTAAACCACAGTTTCATTCCAGATAAAGGGACACCAACCTTTGCATGGACATGAGTAAGTTCTAAATTTCAGATTGCTCTGCAATCACAAGTGGAGAAATGCAGACAGCATACACAAGCGAAGTGACACACAAAACAGTGTCAATCAAACTGATGTTTAAGTGACATGCCTTTCACTCTGCCTTCAGAAGGATGCTTGATCCTGAGACAATTTCCTTCAAACGCTCAATGCTCACTGGCTTTCTTTTTTTCTAGGATATCAGATAGAAATTGCAGAGTGAAAACATAGGTTAACCCACAAGGTCAGATTTACATTGTGAAAAAATTCACAGAAGAGGTTAATTGCATTTTTCTTTTGCATTCTCTTCCCACTTATTATCCTGATTACTTCCATGTTTTATAAAGAAATTACTGCAGAGTATTAATATTCTTCTGTATGTAAAGCTACACTGATTTAACCAAAAGGCATGACTTAATTGTGCAGTTTTAAAACTGTTAAGTTTAACAAGGGCAACATTTGGAGGATGTCCATACTTTGGTTAGATCTGGGCTAATATACAGTATTCTAACATTATAATGGTTTTAATGCCAATACTGTTCTAATACCAATAAGCAATGACTTTAAGCTGAAAAATAAAACGAAATAACAGAATAAAGAAATGAAAGAACAGAAGCTGTCCTGTTTTTTCACTTTACGACAATAAGTTTGGCCCCACGGGACAACTAAGTTGCAAACAGATCCCACTTGTCAGGAAAACATGAGCAACTTCACAAATGTGAAAACGTATGTCTACCTAAGCAGCAGCCAATAAAGAGAAAATGAAAAAAGTCTGTTTTGTCTACTTAGTGTCAATATCAGTGAAATTGGAAGTATAAAACTAAGTCACATTATCACATAATGATTTCTCAGTGCATCCAGGGACCAATTTTAGAGTAAAACAAGAACAGACAGAAAGGCAAATTCCTCCAAACATGAAGTAAAATGTTCAGTTTTAGGAAGGCTTCATCTACCTGCAATTTTTACTTGGTTCAGATAAACTACTGTAATCTCATGTTCAGCATCTCCTGGTGCCAGCATTTTAATACTGTGCACTGGATTGCCTCTTTCTTGGGGGAAAAGGGAGCATTATCCAGACAATTGTTTTGACAGTCAGCTGGACAGATTTCACCACCCTGCACACCAAGTTCAGGTTTCTTGGCATGGCCAAGAACCCCATGAACACAAATTGACCACAATCATCTGGCTATCAAAGAACAGGAAGAGTTAAAAACAGAATTGCTTACATTTTGTCACAAACAGTGATGATACACTTAACGTGTATTTGAGCATGTAGGACCGTATCCAGATGTTGCAATCAAGGGAAGAATGATCTAATCCCAAAGAAATATGAATAGTAACAATATTACCTTTAAGAACTTTTTTTTTTTTTTTAATTGTTGGTTGTTGTTGCTTTGGCTTTTTTTTTTTTTTTTTTTTGGTGTGCGTGTGACTTGACTCATCACTGTTTGCCTTATCTGCAGAATTATAACGCTGAAGCAGCAGGACATGAATGTGCAAGACAAGTCTTCATTCAAATGGGATGCTAACACAAATGGAAGAGCTTTTCTTTCCCAGCTTTGACAGGAAGCTTCAGAACAAGGAATGTCACAACTGCTGTCTTCCTCTGAATTCCCTCTTTCAATCAGAAATAGGAGGAGAAGAAACATGTTTTCAAAATCTATCTACTGCATAGGTAAGTCTGTATCACTCAGTTCTCATCATTTTGGATGTTTAATCTGGAAAAGGTACTTTCATTTTTCTTTAAGGCTTTCTAGGAATAGTCATGGAAGTTTAGAAAGAAACAACAGTTCAAAATAGCATCCATTTGGACAAAATCAAGTCAATTAAATTACTAATATGTATGTCACAAACTTGGCAAAATATCTGATGTAGTCAGCATAGTAATTTTAATACCTAATAGCTATGAAATTACAGATATTTCAGAAAACATCTTCTGAAATTAAGTTTGTTTCTTAAAAAAAAAGAAGGTCCTATTCCATTTTAATTGAAGACCATCACTAGAAACTGATTGCTATTTTTTACTTTAGTGAGGCAGATCATGTCATGAGGCCTTAATTGATCTGCCTGGCATGGACACTGACTATATATAGCATAATTACTTCAGAATGATATTAGAATACATATAACTAACTGCATGTATATAAAACAGAAGTTTTTCTTAAAGAGGTCATCTGCAGGTCATAATAAACAGCTCAATGATTAAAGAAAGATACACATCCAGTCATTACTTGTTAACATAGTATCAACCCCATCATTCCGCACAGCTTCCCCATTCAGTACATCATTCGAAATCAATATTATCTATTACACTGTGTTATAATATCCTCATAGGTAAGTTCAGGAAATCAGTACAGGTTAGAGTCTAACCTGCTGGAAAGGAGATCAGCAGAAAAGGACCTGCATTGTTCTGGTGGACTGCAGGTTGGCCATGAGCTAGCAGCATGCCCTTGGGGCCAAGAATACCAATGGTATCCTGGGGTGCATTAAAAACAGCGTGGTCAGCAGGTCAAGGGAAGCAATCCTCCCACTCTGCTCTAACTAGGTGAGGCCACATTTGGAGTACTGTGTCATGTTCTGAGCTCCCCAGTTCAAGGAAGACAGGGGATCACCTGAAAGAGTTCAGCAGAGTGCCAGAAAGATGACTGGGACCTGAAGCATCTTCCTTATGAGAACAGACCGAGAGACCTTGGACTGTTCAGCTTGGAGAAGACTGAGCGGGGACCTTAACAACTCAAGCAGATGGGGCTAGGCTCTTTCCAGCAGCGTCCAGCAACCAAACAAGGGGCAATGCCTAACATTTCCATAAAACTACTCCGAAATCAATTTAAATAGTAAATATGCATAATACGTTAGTCAGAAAATCATAGTATCATTTAAACTGTGTATTTTGAATTGCTCTTAGTCTCTGAAAAAATCACAATTATCCATTGGTATTGCACAATAACCGGTAACATTGAGTCGTTTTTTCCTTTGCTTTGAAACCTCAGGGCCTATGGACCCTGTGACTGAAGCTGCCTGTGCCTCACTTTCACCCCACTCAGTTTGACTGAGCTACTTGTCTCCAGTCCCCTTTGGCTGATGGTTATTCCTTTCCATCTCATGTAGAAATGACAGACAGACACCTTCAGACATTCCTTCAGTTTACAGCAGACCATATATTCATGAGAGCCTAATCTGTATTTGGATTGCTTGCTTTGAACCCCTCTCCTCAACTTTCCACCAGGCAGCACTTATATCCTGAGATTATGACATTCTTAAGTTGCAGAAGACGTTATTTCTTTTGCAAGCTAATGCAACAGTGCAGTTCCTGGAAATAGAAGTCTCATCAGTAACAGCAAATATACTTGATGTCTTAAACAGGCACAGAGAAAGACCTTGTTTTCATTTATGCTTATTCCTTCCTCTTGCACTGCATTTTATTTATTTACGTGTGAAGACACAGCCTAGCAAGTGGATTTGACAAAGGCAAGATGAAATGGCATAAAGAAAGAGGGAAAACCAAAATGCGTGTCTGCTGAATTCTTCAAACTCTCACTTGAAAATTCCAAGTGTTTTATTCTACATAAAACAGCTTTACAGAACACCTGCAAGAATAGATTTGTCTGTGATAAAGATGTTCATATGTGATAATGCTCTGCAGTTTCATTTTTCAGCATTAAAACTTGTTTTACTGGCTTCATTTTGCAGCACTGCATTGCTCTGCACGACTCACAGAATGAACAGGCAGACATGAAACACTCTAGAAATTAGTTTTAAGAAGAGGACAAATGAGATCAAAGAACAGAGTCTACATCACATCTTGTTGAAAGAATATTCAGCCATTAGATCAAATATTCTGTGTCACATTCTCCTATAATTTCCAAAGCAACTTCTTACTGGCATAGATGAAACATTACTGACACTTTGTGATGTGTTGTGATGAAGCCAGACTGATTTAAGATATTAATTCCTCTTTTACCAAAAGCCACAATCATAACTAAAGACTTCAAGATCTGTTAGCTGTATAGAACACAAAAAAAGGTATTCCAAAAAGGAAAATCAGAAACTGTCAAGTAAAATGTTGTGGGAACAGTTTTTAAGGAAGGAAATGAATGCTTTAAAACCAACCCAGTGGTACTACGATTGTTCAGTGAAGCAGTAGATGAAGCTACGACCCCACTATTGCCATCAGACTCTCTGGCTCTGCCACAGCCTTTGCACACTGAGCAGACCTGGTAGTTTCACAGAACAAAGAGAGGCTTGGCCTCAGCAGATCTTACAACTGGCTCAACTACAGCTTTTCATTTATTTTTTTAAATCAATTCCAATTTCCAGTGACAAGGAAATTGGCACAGTCTTGGACTGAGGATAAATGAAAATAAAAGACAGCTCAGTGTCTCTGTGATATTTTTCCATGTAGACCAGAAACAATTACTAAAATACTCACAAAGATTTGCAGAGCCTCTTGATTTTTCCTTCTCACCAGCTTGCCTTTACTTTCAGAGGAAGGTCCACATGCCGGGAACTAATGAAGCTTATTCAGCAAATTGCTCATTCCCCTTTACCAGGCAAGACTGACTACATTTCATTGACTTCATCAGATACTCTGAAAATCACAGTGAATATGTAGGACTACAAACTTCATTTTAGAAACGCAGCTCCTGAAAACTAAATACAATTGCAATTTAGGACACCAGTGAAGAGCCAGTTACTATCTTGTAAACTGAGGGAACACACGAATAAGACACTGCCAAAACTGAAGAGGATGAAAGGCAAAGAAACAGTTACAGCACTGAACTGCTTTTAAAAATAAATAAATAAGTTGCTTGTCTATAAGACAAAGTGCACTGCTGTTTGTTAAATGCACTAATGGAACTGCTTATTATTATTTAACTTCTAAACAAGAAAAAGACCATTAGTCACAATATAGAGTAATCACATTAAAACTTCAATTTGCAAAAGAATCTTTTTAAAATATATAGCTGTTCTTTAAAATACACAATACTTTCTATGACCAATTCCAGAATAAAATGCACTAAATTACTAGAAGCTAGAAGATTTAAAGACCAGCTTACATAAATATGAGACTAATTACACTATCCAGAGCCCTGGAAGAGCAGAGCAATTGTTCTGAACAAATAACTCAAGGGCCACAAAATCTTCTGAGGGAAACTACAGCTGAGAACTAGGTGACATTCAGTACATTCAGACATTCATACATTCAGTAAAGAGCTGTGTATTCAATTTCCTGAACCCACAAAAATAAACAGATGTTGTTTTCCATGGAACACAGATCCAGACTACACCTACACACCCTGGCACGCAGGTCATATTATGGAGGAGTACATCAAGTATGCAGACGAGGATGAGAGAAATATGTAGGATGCAGTGGGCAAAGCAGAAGGAGTCACAGCCTCCATGTAAACAAAGGGGTTCCCTCTCTTCTCCATTTCTATAGAAGCTGCCTTCTGTCTCCATTGACAACTGCTCAGAGATAGTGCCCATAAAGCACCAGATGCAGGGATGAACAGTCAGACGGGTGTCCCTGAGGTGGCACCAACCACCATTCAGGTAACCAGGTGCCACTGCCATCCCAGCAGCGCCCAAGCAGCAACAAGTCACCTGAAAACAGCAGCAGCGACAGATGAAAGTGGAAGCTCCTGAGACCAAAGGGAAATACAGGTGCTGTCCAGGGACATGACAGGTAGGGATTTCTGTGGGAAGGTGATACAGGAACTGTTCCTGGCTCCAGAAGGCTCTCAGTGAGATGGCTTCAGGCTGTACACATCTTCCTCTGTTCCTCCAGCCCTGCATCAGATCATATCTGTAACTTACAATGACTGTGAAAATTGGTAGTGAGGAACATTCTCATGCACTATTTTTCCTTGGTCTCCAGTGAATCCAAAGACAACAGAGAATTAAAGTTTGGGATAATGCTGAGAGATTTCAGTGATCACAACTAACAAGCAGACAATAAACAGGGCAGTTTGTACAGCAGTCCTGACTTCACTTTAGGAAACTTCAGGACCTTCTGGAGTTGAGGTCCTTAAGTTCTAGAGACCATCTGACAGCCCAATGAAGAATTTGAAGGTGCCTGCTGCTGTTAGGCAAATGCAAGGAAGACCAGTGGGGCATGGATCTAAAAACAGACCTCCAAATGAGCTCTAGAGGCTTTTAAGGAGCATAATTTGCTGACCTTTGACATAGGGTGCTGGGAATCCCTGTTGCAGCTACTCCTGGTCAGGGAAGGAGCCAGACATGCCTACTGTGAATGGATCTAGTACACTCAGACCACACAAGGCAGCCCAGAATCAGCAGCATGTCACTGTAATTGGTGACTGCCTGCTGCAGGGGGACAGAGGCATCCATCTATTGACTCAATTTATTAACAAGGGAGGTTTGCTACCTGTGGGGGCACAGACCAAGGAGGCTGCAGAAGCAGAACTAAAGCTGGTTCATTACCCCCAGCTCTTATTCCATGTGAATACAAATGATACTGCTAGAGGAAACATGGACAGCATCAAAAGAGACTACAGAGCTCTGCAAGCAGTAGTCAAGGGCATAGGGTCTCAGGTTTGGTCACTCCAATCCTACCGATGACAAGGGCCCTGACAGGACAGGTCAGTAACAGGCCGTGGAAGTGATGCTGGTGAAAGGGCTTGAATTCTACGACCATGGGATCTTGTTTGAGACCGAGTGTCTGCTTAGAAGACACAGGATCCAAGTCTAAGCAGAGCTACAACATTTTTGCCAGTGGAATGGCTGGCCTTATAAACAGGGCTTTAAATTAGGAAGGAAGGAGAGGATTACCAGCACCGTGTGGAGAAGTGATGCAGAAGGCTGCTGAACAAGGAGCATCAAGTGATGTGATAGGGAGGGATCGCAAGCAATAGTATGGGACTCGAGCAGAACCAGCTCCAGCATTTGCAGGCTAGCAAGGATAACATGGCCACCAGGCAGCACTACGGAAAATTCCTCAAATTAAATATGTCTATGTTGTGCAGTACTTTTGTTCTCATTTATTGCATGTGAAAGCCTGAGTGACAAACAAGACTTGACTGAGCAGAGAACGTGCACTAAATCAAAAAATAGGCCGTAGAGCCTGAGGTTTCAACAGTTTGCATAAGAAACAAGGCTGTATCAGTCAGTATGATGGGCAGCACAGTGCACCACATCAGCAGCCCACATCCTATCTTTAAAAGAATGTATACAAATCACAGATCTCCATTTCTATATTGGAGACGTGCCTAACCAAAGCTAATGGGCACTTCACCAAGTAGCCAAGAAGGCCAGTGGCATCCTGGCTTGTATCAGAAATTGTGTGGTAAGCAGGACTAGGGAAGTAATCCTGCCCTTGTACTCGGCATTGGTGAGGCCTCACCTCCAGTACTGTGCTCAGTTTTGGGCACCTCAGTACAGAAAGGACATTGAGGTGCTGGAGCAGGTCCAAAGAAGGGCAGCAAGGCTTGTGAAGGGCTTGGAGAATATGCCCTATGAGGAGAGACTGAAGGAACTGGACTATTTAGTCTTGGGAAAAGGACACTGAGGGGAGACCTTATTGCTCTCTTTCAATATCTGAAAGGTGCTTACAATGAGAGGGGGATTGGTCTCTTCTCACTGGTGACAGAACAAGGGGAAATGGCCTTAAGTTGCACCAGGTTAAGTTTAGGTTGGATATCAGGAAGAACTTCTTTACAGAAAGGGTTGTTAAGCACTTCCCCAGGGAAGTGGTTGAGTCACCGTCCCTGGATGTGTTTAAAAACCATTTGGATGTGGTGCTCAGGGCCATGATTTAGCAGAGCGTTGTTATGGTAGTATGGTTGGCTTGTGGTTGGACTTGATGATCTTCAAGGTTTTTTCCAACTGAGTGATTCTATGATTCTATGATTCAGCCAGAACAGAATTTTGGCTGTGCACTTCACAAGCATGTCTGTACAAAAAAAATAAATAAATAACAGTGAAAACAGGGCTCTGAAAGCTCTGGTTTACTGACTTGTCAGCTCTCCTAAGAGATGACATGCAAGCTGACTGTAAAAGCACCTAACAAGAAATAAATAGAATAAAGAGGATGCTTAACAATGGATTTGTCTTGAATACCTGCTTTTCATTTTTTGTGATTACTGTTACTGCTATCAGGGAAGCATCCCATGGACTTGGTACCAATGTCTCGCCTACAAACTACTATATGGAGAACTATGTCAAAAAAAAAGGACACTTTCAACAACAATGCAGAAGAGAACATACAGTTCTGGAAGCACTGCCCTGCACTGCCAAAATACAGCATAGTTTGCAGATAGAAGAGTTCATTCCATCCCATCATATGTGAGAAAAGAGAAAGGAGCATGTGGTCAGAGAGCACCAAAAGGAGAAATGAGCATCTGCAACAGCTGCTGGCCTGCTCCTTCACAGTGTGAACTTTATTCAGGGTGCTCCAGTTTCCTCCCATCTATCAAACCCTACAAAGACACTAAGCTACAGCCAGATATATAGGACTGTGTTCTTATCACTTAGGTTATTAAAATCCATTAAAATTTCATAAATACAAAAAAAAAAATAAGTCAGTAACTAATAAAGGTTTCTTCAAGCAGAAAGTACACAAAATGAAAGTGAGGCTGCAATAACATACCATATGATATTACTGAGTTATTTAGATAAATGAGATAAATGTGCTTTATTTTTTTTTCTGATAATAGCTCGTAGCATGCTGCACATACACTATAAAATATTCTGTACATATGATGAAAACTTACTGACTTATCTCTACACCTTCTGCTTCTGAATCTTGGCTCAGAAGTGGGAAGAATCCATCTTCTTTAATCTAAATAATGAATTGTGCAAATTAGGAAAGCATGGATTAGATAGACTCTCTATATTTCCTGAGAACACCACAACACAACTCTCTGAAAATTAAACTGAAATTGATGAACGTGAGATAACTCATAGATTTTAGTGAGGTTTACACAAGTAGTTTCATCTCCAGTCTTGTATAATCAGCCCAGTTCTTTTTCTACCAACTCTGTGTTGCCATCATCTGGACTGTCCGCAGCAGTGATGGGCTGATACAAGGAAGCATAGGGAAAGACAGCTTTCATAAAGACTGCCTCAAACAGCACTTAGGTGTGTAAAATGAAAACAAAGTGTAATTAATATCCAAAAGATACCCAAGCAGCAGAGCTGGCTGCCGCTCTCAGCATTCCTGCACAGCTCTTCAGAGAGACACGAAGCCATATTGCAGATAGAGACACAAAGCATCACAGTGGAGCTACGGTTCCAATTAGGATGAAATCAGCCACTCTAGGCAATAAAACAACAGGAGGCATCACAACATCGATACCTGAGAAATACTGCCACTTGTTATCTAACCATATCGCTCACTCAAAACATTACCCAAGAGATTCAGAGCCAGCGTAACACTTCAGAAACCATCCAGAGCCGTATGGCACAGCATCCTTTCATACCTCAGGAGTAAAAGTTAGCCAGAGCCTTCTGACAAACTAAAATGATTTATTATCACAAAGCAGAACTAATGCATTCTGCTTTACAACTCTCCCGGTAGTCTAGGAGAGACGTTGCATTTATTACCTACAGTACATAATGCCCACTGCAGAGCTCTGTATTATTCATAAGACTGGCTTTTTTGTGCCATCATAATGCTGATAAATTATGAAAAAATGCATATTTTATTTCAATTTCTAACATTTTGGTATACATATCAATCCATCATGTTGCTGCAGGAGGAACAAGCATTACCGCTGACAGTTGTTGACATGTTCACCTATATGGAGAGGAAGCAAAAGGGTTGCTGACATCGTCCTTACTCATAGCTATCATTCCACTTTCATCACTTAATTCTTTCAGGTTTAATATTCTGAGGCAACTACAAAAAAAAACAACATCAGAATCAAGGAGCATTGAGAAATGAAATAAAAAAAAAAAAAAACAGACATCAAGAGATGGAAGTTTTATTCAATGGCACAGGTAGCTCCACCACAGAGTGGCTCCCCAGGATAAACTGCTTCCTAGATGAAAGTGAGGTTAATTTCTAAAGAAGCTAATACAGGTGCTGCTGAGTAACTACAAATGCAGGCAGGGCATAAGGGAAGGAAGGGTTATTTCTGCTTATTTCGCTGGCAGTGGTCCACTTCTTCCTCTCTCAGCTGGAGATAACTATAGCATGCACTACAGAGGGCCCCTCCTCCACTGCTCATCAATTCCAATTAAAACCACCACGCTAAAAATATTACAGAACCTGGAAATACAATGCCCATCCTGCAACCCTGCTCAATTGTTCTCAAAAGCATCATCCATATTGATAGATAACTGTGAGCTGAACTACTTGACTCCATCTGTATTATTTTCTGTTTTTTTCTGAACCATGACCTGATGATAACACTTCCAGTGTCTTTCACTGCAGATAATTTAACTGCAACAGCCCTCTATCCTTACTGCAGCATTAAAACACTTACAGTGTCTTTCTACCACTTTCATTCAATGCCATAACACAAAACAGATCATCTGAATTACTGCTGTAAAAAAATACCTGCACCCACAAACCTTGAATTTCTGCCACTCCCATATCATTAACTTTTGGAAGGCTTAGATCTTCTTATTTGCCATGCTGTGTACTATTCTGTGTTTTGCTTTTAACTTGAAACAACTGCTCTGAGTACAAAGAGCAACTCAGTTCCCTGCCCTTTCACTTTTATTTATTAAATTATTTACAGAATCACCAAGATTGGATCATCCATTCCAACCATCCACTGATCACCAATACTTCTCACTAAACCATGTCCCTCAACACAACGTCCAAACGTTCCTTGAACACCTCCAGGGTCAGTGACTCCACCACCTCCCTGGGCAGCCCATTCCAGTGCCTGACCACTCTTTCAGAGAAGCAGCATTTCCTAACGTCCAGCCTGAATCTCCCCTGGCGCTCCTTGGAGCCATTTCCTCCTAGTCCTATCACTAGTTACGTGAGAGAAGAGGCCAATCCCCAGCTCACTACAACCTTCCTTCAAGTAGTTATAGAGAAAAAAACTACTAATACTTACTGGAAGACCACAATACAAGGCCAACAAAAGTGCTCTGCTTTCATCTACAGCGCCCGCGTCACGTACATAAGGTGAGCCCTTTAATCTGCACACACGTTCTGAGGTAAAGGCCTCTGCCTGACATGTGGCCACTGATTGCTGAGGCCATTAACATAATTGGCTCTGGAAAAGATGAAAGGTTGTTTGCCTTAAAATCCTAGCAGCAGGCTGAAATATATATAACTCATATCAATGGTCAATGTCAATGGTCTTGCTAAAAATAATGTGCTCTCTCCCTGTATAAAGAAGAATTTGGACATGGCACTCAATGAGCTGCTTAAATCACTGAAGTGGAAATTGATTTCCTTTAATGAGTGCACCTGCCCAGCAAAGCCTGGATGTAGGCCTGCCAAGTGACGTCCGGTACTATGACCCAAGCTACAAGATGGCCTTTGCCTCCACGAAGGTCTCAGTGGTGTTCCTGGCAGCAGAACCTCTCATCCCAAACAATCCTGTGCAATTTGGATCCTGTGCAATCCTGTGCAATTTACACAGACCGGCCTCAAAAGCCTATGGTCACCTCGTGCACCAACACGTCCCAAAAGGAGCTGTGCCAAAAGGACATGGCTGCCCACGGTCACCAGGGCTCCCCAGCAGAGCGAGGGAGGTTTCGCACAAAGGTTTTCTGACTCGGAGTACTTTAAAGTAAGATCAAATATGCATAAAGTTCCACGAGTGCAACACACAAGAGGAATCCGCAGCCCCAAAGGCATAGACAAACCCAGAAAGTACGCTGCATTAATCGGATGTCGTCCCAAAAGGCGCAGGGAAGCCGGAGCTGCAGCTAGCAGTAGCGCGGTACATAGACGAGGGTCTCCTGCCATCTGCTGGGAAACGCGGGCTGCTGGAAACGCAGCAGCAGGGGCTCGGCCCTGGGATGTGTCCCCTGGTAAGGAGAGCTACAGAGTTGTGCCTGCACAGCCGGGGGGTTACAGTCAAAGATAATTTATCCAAAACAGATTCTTTTTGACATGTTTATCACCACAAACACAACTGTATGCTTTTAAAATTCACAGCCAAATGAAGGCTATGAAAATAGGTACAAATCTTTATGTCTACAGCGCAGGACACTTGTGAAATCCACAGTATTCTACATATGTCAAAGGCTTTTTTTTTTTTTTTTTTCAATTTGCAAATATCTCCTCTCATGTTTGCATTATTTTAAACAATATAATGAAAGATTTATAACATTGACATGATTAAAAGAAATCTTCAGTCTCATTAATTCTTGAATGACCTGATTTGTTCATTAATAGAATCATAAAATCATAGAATCATAGAAGCAGAATAGCTTGGGTTGGAGGGGACCTTAAAGACCATCTCATTCCAGCTCCCTGTGTGGGCAGGGTTACAGCCCATCAGACCAGGTGCCATTTAAAGAATGAGATGACCCTGACTCCTCAGTTGACTAACTGAGCATAATTGGGTATTTTATAAATTACTACAGGCCACCAAATGGCACATAAATCTTTCTACTTATGTCAGTAAAGACATGATATCACAACAGTCCTGTTATTTAAAATATTTTATTCTATTCACAAAATGCACTGTTAAATATTTTGGGGCATCCCTGTAAATACACATACTCTTTATAACTCTACAAGATGAAGCAATATGAATAAATACATATAATATACTACAAACAAGATTAACACAAGTGCAGTTAAAGCAGACTCAGATATTGGAGCCCCTGGAAGTGGTAAGTGCATTTACTTGAGTTGGCACCTGCTCAGGACACAGGGGATGATGCCACTGGTCCATGGAAAGCTGCTGATCTAAGTGTACCAGAGTCCCAAGTTAAGTTTTACATTTAGTCTGAGAAGCACCACATCTCTCCATGGAGTGCTCCTCTCTCACTTGTCAGCGGAAAGGAAACAGACTGGTTAAACACTAAGCTTAAATATTACACAGAACACTACATGTAAGGCAGCAGTTTAGATGTGTTTGTGTAGATGTTTCAAAAAGAAGATGCTGACACTGCACAAGTCAAAGCTCATGCATTTGTGCCAACATTAATGCTAACTGAACTTCAAAGCACTGCCAGCACAGAGGCAACAACAAAAACCTACACCTACAAAAACCAGCACCTACACAGAAACACACTGCTGGGGAAAGAGAACAACTTTCCTGAAAAAGCTCAAAGTGACAAAGAAATGCAGCCTGAAAATACATTCGGTATAAAAACAGACCACTAACCAGGGAAATAAATGCAACTTCACTCACTTGGGTGGCCTACACTTCTTCCTGCCACTCAAGATAAACTGATTGTATTCACTCTTAAAACTAAAAAGAGAACTGCGTTTCCACTAAGTGATTGAAGTTAAATTACTGAATTTCCTGCCCTTTGAACTGCAAGCAAGTCCCTTTATAACAAGTCAGAAGTAATCAAAATAAGAACCACTATGCACAACACATTTCCCACAGAGACTTTTTAATATACAGGGAACATCCTGCACATGGATGATGTGGGAGGAATGACTCCCAGGTGCTGCCTGCTCAGCTCAGAGAATGGCCTCCTTTCTTCCCCAGCCTCCACCCACCTCCCAGGTCCCTCTGCAGCCCCTCTGCAGGCCATCAGTCCCTGCCTGTCCTGTGAGCTGCCACCTCTGCTCCAGCTATTTCAGAATACTTAGAACGAATTAACCCTCACATCAACAGAAGGATTTAGAGTGAAGAAACCACAGGTCATAATCGCAAATAATAACAACAAAATAAAGTCAGTTTTTGACAGACCACCCACATTATAGGTAAAAGCTGCAGCACAGCCTCCTTTATCTGAATTTCCCCACTCTTTCAACACAATTCCACATACAGATGTGATTACTGGTAGCTAAAATGGGTGAAAAAACAAAACAACAGGTGAATATATAAAATGAATTACCTGTATAAATATTATTTCAAAGCAAAGCAATTTATTGCAAGACTTCATTTGAAAACAATAGTATTTGAAAACAACAGCCTTTCAGTACTTAAAGGGAACCTACAAACAGGAGGAGAATCAACTCTTGGAAAGGGTACATAATAGCAGGACAAATAGAAATGATTTTAAGCTGAAGGAGAGAAGATTTAGGTTGGATGTCAGGGGGAAGTTCATTAAAGAGAGAGTGGTGAGGTGCTGGAACAGGCTGCCCAGAGAGGCTGTGGATGCCCCATCTCTGTAGGTGTTCCAGGCCACGTCGGTTGTGCGCCCTGGGCAACCTGGTTTAGCATTAAATATAGAAGTTCATAGCCCTGCCTGTGGCAGGGGGGTTGGAGATTCCCTTCCAACCTGGGCCATTCTGTGATTCTATGACAACGTGAAGTGGACAATTCTTTTTTTTTTTTTTTGTAGAAAATTACTTTTGGACATGGCAAGTGCTGAAATAGGTACTTTCAAGAGGATGGCCCCAGAACTCAATGATAATTTCCTGTTTTTACGATGGATATAAGCTTCCTTCCACACTCGCTTTCATTCTCTGTATTGTAACCATTCCTTTATATGTTTACAGATACGCGTAAGAGCAGTACAGGGCCACAAAGATTTCTGTAAGTGATCTGCATTGAGAGGCACTTAAAGCAGTGACCCCTTAAAGCAATTTAAAATAGTTGCAGAGATTTAACACTTATTTTGCTAGACAAATAGCCTTTTATTGGCAAGTTGGTTATTGTTCTAGTACGTCAATCAGGTCAGGCTTAAAATCAATACGCAGCATTTATCAATTGTGTTTCATGCATCTTCAGCCCTGATTATATTCACTAGAAAAGATCAGACTCTGCTAATAGAGTTCATTGTAAATGAAGGCACAGTTTCAGGAAGCAAACAATCTTACTGCAAAATAATGAGCTTACATTCTCTCTAAAAGAGCCACACAAGCAAAGCTCAGCTATAGTAGCAGAAAAGCGTGCAGTCTTTACTCTAAGAGGACCTTCATCTAAAAAATCCTGGAACAATGTTGCCTTAGGTATTCATTCCATCAATGCATGTTAATACTGGTCACAAGAGGAAAAGTAAACCCAGCCAAGTCCTTCTCAGAAAGAAATCAGATTATATCCCAGATGCCATACCTTTGTCCAACCATTATATACTGATGTTTGAACGATGAGAGGGAGTCATTTTGCTCTCAACCTTCTGCAGTCCCCAAAGACAGAAAAAACTACAGATCATGTTCCTAAAATAACCTTTCAAGCATATTCACTTTTTTTTTTTTTTGGTGATACCATCTGATGAAAATCAGTGCTTCATGTACACCCATCTTACACAGTATGCTGCAACAATGGGTGTTTCATTCCCATATTTCTGACATTTTCAAAATGAAACCTGAAAGTTTCACTGGACAACAGAAACATTTGTTTCTGTTGTGCAACCATAAACGAGACAATGGAGCCCAATCTTCCCTACCTCTCTGCAATTTTAGTGACAATCCACATTCCAGCTGCAACTGTGAGTTGTCACCCCTGATTTATGTTCATTAATCACAACAGCAAATGCAAGTGAGCACAGATTAGGAATTCCAGGCTGTAGTCAGTAAATGTGATCAATCATAGCTGATTGGCATTCTGGGTCAAACTATATGGGAATGTGAAAAAACAGATGTTGGTTTGGAATGAGAAAAGGGAAGCATAGGGCCAAAGGGGTAGGGCTCTAATTGGCACAATGTAAATACTAAAGAAAAAAAAAAAGGGTGAAAAGCCTTGTCAAAGCCTTTGAGTATCGACAAAGGAGAAACGAGCTGTATTAAAAACACCAGAAAGTTATTTACAGTGCTCCCACTATTTCAGAGGCAGCAATACCTAAAAGCCAATTAAGTAAATGCTACTGAAGGATTGCCAAAGTTCCCATTTTTTGAATTGAATTATTGAATTGTAACCAGTCGCTGAAGTAAGTGCTTAGAAGACTCAGCATAGTTATTATTTGTTACCATGGAAGCAGAGAAGAATGACATTCAACATATTTCAGAAAAGAGGTTTTAAAGCTATTCATTAATGGTAATTATCAACTTTTACAGACCTATAGAAATCACAAACATTTTCCTTGCTTCTATAAGATTCCAAATACGTGATCAAACAGGACAATGGAAGTATATTTGAAAAAAAGAAAAAGAAAAACGCTGAGCACTCAAATTTATTCAACTGATAAGACTAAAACATAAGCCACAGTGTGATCTGCTTAGTAGCTTAGCAATTTTCCCATATCACTGAGTAAAGACCGATTATATATTACCATCCTTTTCATGTACTCGACACCCCATTGCCTTGATCTGTCTAAATGTTGTACACTTCACAGCACCTAGCAGATAGGGCAACCTGAAATTTCACTGGAAGCAGGAAAGTAAATGTTAGGTAACCTCCCTCAATATTGCTGCATTGCCCTTTAATAACGCAGCTAATAACTTGTGTCAACACAGACTGTAATATATGTTTGGAATCCTTCATTTTAATCAGCATCTTTCCATCCTTTGAAAATGTGGATGCAAATGATATAGAAATTAACATATTGCTGTATACAACTGAATGTTAACATGAATGAATTATTTATAGGATAAACTAATGACTAGATGGTATTGACTTGAGAAACAGTAAAAATTCAGGCTCAGCTAAGTCTTTTTATATCATTCCATCTTAACAAGCAGACTTGAAACACTCCTGCTATGCAAAATCTGGCATTCTTACTTTCTTCCTACATTATCAATTATTAAAAAGCAAAATTATCCAGAAAAATGAATATAAGAAGCTCCAAATAGTAAACAAATGGAAGCATTTTAAGCCACTAAAAAGGAAAACAAACAAAATCTTGGAGAGAAGCTTGGTATTTACTTCTCATATATTTATATTCATTTACATATTTATTTTTCTGCCCTTCTTACTTTTCACCTGGAGTACATTAAAAAGCCAGTTGTTCACTGATTGCAAAAAAATGACTGGAAAAGAGATATTTGTAAGCCAAATGATGAACTGCATTCGTTTCACTCACATTTATATGCCCCAATGTAAGAAAGTAGGATCAATGCAGTCCCATAGAAATTAAGTCCGATTTAAGCAGGTTTCAAAACAACAAGACAAACATCCATGTCATTATTTTTTTCCCTTCAGTTGGCAAAGGTACACATAATTTTTGAACCAAAGGTTTTAGTAGGTGAATTACACAGCTCTGAAAGTTTGCCTTTGAATCACATGGGAAAGACTAGTGCACCTAGCTTGAATGAGAGACCACGCAGTTACTCTGGGCAACATAGATGTTATTAACTTCTGTTGAGCTTCAACTGCACAATTTTCAGACTGTTTCTAAGACATGAAGCCCTTGATCTTGCAACTATGATCTGTCCTGAAGGCTGCGTGTGAAACAACAAAACTTGGTAGCAATAGCCTTCCTTACCCTGTCATAGATAATGAGCATGTAGCAGCTCAGTTTCAAATGCTAATTAATTGGTTTTAGCCGTCCTGAAACTTGGATTAAGTATCCACATTTACAATGTGATGAAAGAGGCAAGTTTTCCCATCAACACATTTTCCAAGGCAAGCTAGTCATTACCCAGTTGGTAGACTAAAAGTTTTATGTCAAACCATTTTAACGACCCTTAACAACCAAAAAGAAACTAGTATCTCTGTCATCAGAAAACTATCATTTCTTCTGCCTGTTACAACACCTAGAAAATCTCAACATTTAATAGTCCAAATTAAACTGTCTTTTAATTGAATCATTACAATTTGTTGCAGTTTTATCTTACTGCAAACCAAGGACCTAAAAAAAATAATATCAGAAAACCTGCTCTTTCCCCAGTGCTTTTTCAGATTTTGAGATCAGTGCAGACCTCCAAGCAAAGCGATGATGTAAGCAGGGAGCTCTTTATAAAAGCTATTCAGATATCAAATGTACATTTTCCCACTCCTTAATTCCCAGGAGAGGGGGGAGTCAGGCTTGCTAAACTCAGCAAGCATGAGCACATCCCATGAAAATCTTTTTCTTTTTCTTCCACCCTTAGATGTTTCGAGGAAAAAGGGTGGGAGGGTGAGGAAGAACGGAATAATTGAAGGAAAAAAAAAGTCTGCTGTACACACTGTATGTTTTTCTTACTTAAAATAATAAGCTGGAGGTATTCCCCTATGAGAACTCTGTTTCCTGCATGATGTGCCTTTGATTCAATATTTTCTTCCCCCAAGATTTATAAGCAACAATTACTACCGCTGCTATCTACAACAATTAAACATGATTAACATCTATACTGTACAATCAACTCAATCAGAGCCCAGCCAGTCATTCACCCACAGATTTCCCCTCCCCACCCCACCCATCCCTCTTCATCTGGGAAAGACACTTTTTCAGGAAGCCACGCACAAGGGTGGCCCCAGGAGCATGCCAAGGAGACCACCCACCCTCAGCTATCTCAGACCAGAACATATGGCACAGGTAACACCATGCACAATGAATATACAGCTACTTCTTGATAGCTCATGATATCATCACTTTCACAGAGTAATCGTTAACTGCTGAGTGACTGTGAAACAGTTGAGCTAACTGGTTTCTGAGTTACTCATCCCATTTTGCGCCTCTCCAATTCGAATCAGAAAAGAGTTCTGGAGCCTTGAGCAAGTTTGGCATGATTAGTGGCATCAGCATGGTGGTCCTCCCGATTCAACACCAACATAAGCTTTTAGAAACTTTGCTCACAAGTCCACACTACCCAGGCCTATGAAAATGAAAAAGGAGGCAGAAAAGTGGCTGACACATCTTACAAAGTGGATTTTCACTTCTGAGTACTTAAATGCAACTCTTTAATCATGCTATAAAGCCATGACAGCTAACCAATATCACCCTCCAATGTAAAAGCTGAGCTTCTTATTAATGTCACTTTTCTAATACGAGATTCTGTGTACTGAGAAGGAAAAATAAAAACAAAGACACAAGAACTTGTCACTTGCTGTAAAGTCTCTAGGTATCCCCATGATATCTATCACTTTCTCCCCCCTGCAAAAATGCCAAGCTTTGTGGGGTTGCATTTCTTTAACCCATTTTTGTTGTGCATCTTCTGAGGTGTGACTAACTGCCTGACTAAGCCCGTCTTCATTTCAGCTGTATGAGATATTTAACTGTAGCAAGGTGAAAAGTTTCAGTGTTACTGTCATCGTCAGAAAATTCTACAGCAATTACAGATCTGATTTTTGAAGTGCTCTTCCCCAGCCTCTCTTCAGGGGCTTTTCCACTGTGGGGAGAATGCAATTCAGTTCAGCACTTTGCAGCTATTTGTCCGTGAATGAAATAAATTACCACTGATTTGCCGGCAGATTGTAAGTGCTGGGTGGAAGCTCAGTCGTGTTATCAACTCTCTGAAGGAGATCAGGAAGCACGAAAGAAAATGAAACAATCACAGAAGAAAATTGTGTGTGGCAAATTCGTGCAAGCTGACAAAAGCTGAGAATGTTAAAAAACACACACACACACAAAAAAAAAAAAAAAAAAAAAAAAAAAAAAAAAAAACAACACCAAAAAACACACACACACAAAAACACAAAAAAAACCCCTATCAACCTGGTCAGGAAAAGTGCTCCATACACACTGCTGTTGAAAACCATCTTATTACCCACAAAAATCAAAGGCAAAATCCTGTGTCACATGTGTCTTCATAACAATTCATCCCACTTTCTCCCTGTGTTCCAAGCATTTAAACAGCTGCTGAATGAGAAGTGTCCTCCTCACAGGAACCCCCCTGCCCTGAGAATTGCACCTCAGGCCTCCCGCTTGCACACTGTGCTCTGATGGATGAGTGCCTCACACAAACCTCTGGGAAGCAGAAGATGTCATTTGAACACTGGGACACAGCACACAGCCCTGCAGTGCAGAGCACCTTGGGAGGCTCTGCAGACCCCTGGCAAGCTAATGAAAAACCTCCATGAGAGAGCACTGCTGCAGCAGTCCTTCAAAGTGCAAGAGCGAGGCAATAAGGGAAAATAAGGCAATAAGCACTCCTGTGCTGGGGCACTGACAAGCCTTTCCTCTCACATGCAAGGGCTGTTTCTTCAGCAGCTTTTCTATCAATTAAAATTTTTAGATAGCTAAGAAAAAAAGATGCCAGCTTTTACAGGTGGCCCAGAGGGGTTGTGGATGCCCCATCACTGGAGGTGTTCAAGGCCAAGTTGGATGGGGCCCTGGGAAGCCTGCCCAGGCTTAGTAGTAGATATGGAGGTTGGTTGCCCTGCCTGCGGCAGGAGAGTTGGAGCTTGATGATCCTTCAGGTCCCTTCCAACCCAAGCCATTCTATGATTCTATGATTTATTAAGCGTGTTGTTGAGCTCACAAAGAGCGTTTTGTACCTTCAGGTGTGAACTTCAGCCATATTTCCAAAGCACTGCACTACGGAACTATGTGTTCCTCTTCAAAGCACACACTGGGCTAGGCATTCTAGGAAACACACATAAACATTTTCACAACGGAACCTGCACTAACCAGAGACTACTGATAAAAATAAATAGCACTAATGAGAAAGTGAAAAGCTTTGCCAAGATTTAGATAATTTAGATATGCTGGCTTTGTGAAAGAATTCTTTATTTGCTGTAGCATATTTAAGAAATGGGATATTACGAGATATGATTATCATTGACTGGTATCCCTAGAAGTGCTATACTTTCTCCATGCCCTGTTCCTTCATAATGTGTGCTTTGCAAATCACTTTAAATGTTCAACATTCACACTTAGGAAATTCATCAACTTTAAACTTCTCCAGAACTGTCTTTGAAGTCTGGAGTTCCGATAATCACATCTGTACTTCTAACCCTTCACAGGAACTTTTCCAATGCACTGATTTTAATCAAATTTAATTGCTTTCCTATCTGTCGAGGAACAAAAGTGAAGGTCCCTAATAAAATAAGAAATATAAGGTTGGTTTGCTTATCTCTGCTCGAGAGTCAGCAGCAGCATGTCAGACCGAAAGTGGATCCAAGTCATCGTGCTCTTTTCAGCACTATTTGCTAACACACATGCTTAAGAAAAGGAGAAAATATAAAGCAATATTTTGCTGGCATACCTTCTCATGCTTCCAGCAGTTGTCAGGAGATTGCAGAAAGATCAAAACATACAAAGTTTAGCAAACATTTCCTGCCACAGTGTAGGCAGTGACAGTATATTTACAGCAGCATGCTTATGGTATAATGTTTTGTTCAAATGTTAACACTGAAAACCTCAGAATGACAATTCATGATTTACTGCCTTCCTAAAGCCTGAGACAAAAAAAAAAAAAAAAAAAAAAAAAAAAGATCCTAAGTGTCTGAGATCTTGAAAACATACAGTAAGTGATTTGATTCCAATGGAATTTTTGCCTTAATCTACTTATTTAAAGAGAGTTTACAAGCTTAGCTTTTCAAAAAGGTTACAAAACTTTTGCATGAGCAACCTGGCCATAAACAGATGGTAAATCAACTCCAGATGGGATTTACTTTTCCAAACCCTGTTGTTACCTCTCCAAACTAGAAAATTTTAAGGACATACAAATCCATTATTTTTACTCAATTTTTGTTGTTGTTTTGACAATTTTTTTATTTATTGCACTACGAATCTTATATACACTCTTCAAACATCTTAGAAACAGAAGGTCATGTTGTACATTAGTATCAAAATTGTTGCTCCTGTTGCTTATACATTGCTCTGCTTCCTATTCCCTCATTGATTACTTCTTTCCAAACAGCAGAGCAATATTATATTGCCCTCTAATGGATTACCTGGACAACTGCACAATAAAGTGTTTGCTGTTAAAAGCTCTGGTTAAGAAGTAAGCAAGGTAACACCAGAAATGGAAAAACTAATGCTGTTTTGTTTCTAGTAAGTATAGATTTGAATGGAAGTCAACTTTTAAAACCTTCTAATTTTCAGTCTACTCGTTGCACTGTATTGTAGCAGCATGTCCTGCACATTCCATTTATAAAATTGTCTCAGGCTGCAAACCAAATTAGAAACCCTATAAATAACCAGAAATACCAAAGTAGAAACTGAACCAATAAAGGATTTCTCTCTTACATCAAGAGACTTCAGCTCAACTTGTGTATCCAGTCACCTACTCAGAACTCAAGCTAAACTTGACAGCTGCTCCTCACCACTGCTCCTCCTTGTCAGCTAGACGACTGCCAGCTCATCTGCTTTCCTTTCTGCCTTCTCTTTTTTCTTCCCTGAAAAAGAGTTGTCCAACTCTTCCAGGTGGGAAATGAATGTTTTCTAAAAAAGATTTTAAACATGATATCCTGAGGGAACACAAAGCACATATGGATTCACACTACATAGTGTGAAAAGAATCTCTTTATATAGTTAAGATTTATAAAGTGATTGAAAGGAAGATCTCACTGCTTCCGGCCTAAATATGCAAACTAAAATCACATGGCTCAAAGAAAAAGAAAAAAAAAATCTTCGAACTTTTTAATGAAGAAATGCAAACGTTCTCCTACACCCCAGTGCACTTTCTTGCTTAGAAGTGTGGATGAACTGATCACCTTGGAGGCATCCCATCCAACAGACAGAGTACTAAGAGCTTAAGTAGCACAGATAAACCAATCCCCCTTCACTACACTTTTTTCCTCATTCTGTACTACCCACAGACCGTGTGGCAAATATGGATGGGGTAAGAGTACAAGCACAGAAGAGCTGGCAAGGAGCTTCCAGCTGGACTGGCAAATGAAGACTGAGCTCAGCAGGCCCTGCTATGTACCAAGGCACTGCCAGAGGTACAGCCCACAGCTGCAGCAGTACTCCCAATAAGCTAAATTTGCACAGCCTCCAAAGTAATATCTGCACCGGCAACTCTTGCCATACATTGCTAGGACTTCTCTGCCAATTCCTACTAAACTTTAACAAAGATACAAGCACAAATGCTCCAAGACTGCTCAGCTGTAGAATACATACACATCTGTAAGCAAAAAGCAATTAAAAAAACAAAACAAACATTTTAATACAGTTCATTTTCAACATGCGAAACACCCAGTGTGTATGTTTCCTTAAAAACAGTTGACAGTGAACAAATTTCACTTAATACAATATTTAATATGCCAAAAGAGCATCAGTACACAAGTTTAATCATAGTATCTATCTTCCTGTAGTTATGTATCCATATCCTAAAAACCATCATGTCCAACATTTGTAAATAAAAAATATTTTATCTTTCAAGTCTGAAGAACTAGATCTGCAAATACAAAATGGAGACTTGAACCTCTGAGTACAGGCATTACTATATAATCATAGTTCTTCCTGGGAACAGAATGATGGTGTTCCAAGGGAAAAGAGACAACAGGAGTTTCCAGATTGCTAAATTCATTAAATATGAGCAAAATACAGAGAAGCGCCATCATCCAACAGTGGAAGAACCAGAGTCTGGCCTAGATTAATACCATGAAGCTAAAATAAACTGTAGCAAAAACTACAAATTAAAGATGTTTGAGTAATCACATTTAATTTGCTGCACAAGTAATATACTTTTGATGATATTTAAGAAAATTACATTCTATTCTTTTGTTCATGTAATGAGATGCAAGCTGGTTAAGTCTGAAAATTCATGTACAAACAAACAACATAAATAATCTGTCTGATAATATCCAAACAGTGCACCATAGAACAGTTTTCTAGCTGAAGCCATAATGACTCACTTTGGAATTTTTTCTCTGAAGCTTATAAAGGTTAAACATCTCCAGAGAAGCTGTGTACTTTCAAGTAGCAATTCTCATCCTGCTGTGGTTGAACTGAAATTTCAGCTAGAATATTTAAAACAAACTAAAATGAAAGAGAAAAACCTGAACTGGCTATGACATTTTCACCCATGGAACTAGGTGCAGTCCTCAGTCTTGGATATAATGAATCCTGGCACTCATACACAGAAATGGAAGCGATTTTTACACTCAGACCACCCAGAATCTTACTGTCTGATTTAGGGTAGAAACAATGAGTACTAAAGATTATATATAATTCCATATTCAAGTGCTCAAATATATGTGTATATATATATATGTATAGTATCCCAAGAAAAGTGCATCTCAGGAATGCTGTTTTTTCCTTTGTTCTTATCCTGAACTTAGACTAAAACTAATGCAGTAGTTTCAAAATTACTCAGGTATAACTAAACAAATGAGCTCAGTCAAATACAAAGCAGATTATTGCGGAAAGTATGAAAGTAAAATTTAAAAAGAGAAAAAATTGAGAATCTGTTACAAAGATTGTAGAAATGGTGACTTGCCTAACGGAAAACTTAAGTTTCAAGACAGAGAAGGAAAATATATAATTCTGATTTATTTATGACAAAAGCTTCAGACATGTTATCATTGTTTTAAAGGATTAGCAATCAGGAAGGATTCCTCAGAGGCTTTGGTGTTGAGTGGCTGCAGATGATGCTTCTGTCTCTTAGCTTTCTTGTTATTAAAAAAGTGATTATATAGCTCTTTCACAGATCAATCAAAACCAGAAATGTTTATTCTGTAAACAGTAAAGGAAACTGTCTGACTCCAGGGAAAATCTTGAAACAGATGACAAGACAAATACTGACAAATAAAACAAATCAAGAGAGCTTTCCTCTATGCTCTTTTGGTTAAGCAGCTTTTGTCTTTATTTCTAACAAGCAGAATGCTTGTGATGATACTTCAAGTTTCTTTCAAAAAAGAAAAGAACTTCCAAAATCGTTATGGATTAGTGTCAAACCTGGTTCAGACTTAGAACGGCAAATTATATTTCCATCTTATCCCTGTAAATGTTGAATTAAGCCTTGGACAATTGTTCTCCTTCAAAATAAGGATCTGGAGTTAAATGATCAGTAGGTAAATTATTAGAATTTCCAAACAAATTCTAGTTAGTCCCATAATGTGCTCATCCAGTGAAAAACAAAGATGAAGACTCAAGCTAAGACCTGCGTTGATGGAGTAGGAGACAAAGCCAGAGTGTGAGATGGTTTATCTGAACATTTGAGCATTTCAAGGAAAGGCTGGATGTGGCTCTAAACAGCCTGGTCTAGATGGTTGGCAACCCTGCCCACAGTGGGGGTTGAAACTAGATGATCTTTAAGGTCCTTTTCAACCCAGGCCATTCTATGATTCTATGCCCTTAACAAAACTGAGAAGTCCCAAAGAGGTCCTTAATTCTCATAGAAGATGAGGAGTAGAACTACTTCACCTCCACATCCATGAAGGCAAACAACACATTTGAATGACCTGTACCCTTAAAACAGCAGTAGACACTTTTGGTCAGAACCTACTACATGATCACTTACATGTTTCATAGTTACCACATCTATCTGCTACTCCTCAAACAAGCCAACTGTGATTTTCCCCCATTTATCTAAAGGGATTAAAGCCACTGAAAGATTTTGTTGCACAGCAGGTAGCCATTTAAAGTTATTGCATGTTTAATGTTTGCTGATGCTGGTAACAACAAAACAAAAAACACACTCTATATGGTTGATTTCCTCTTTAAAGCGAGTCAAACAGACTTTTCAACTACTAACAAGAAGAACAGGAAATGACTGGATATTTTAATCACACGAACTCTAATGTCTTAAGGATGGAAACTAACTCAGTAAAAAAATTTGCTGAAGGCTAATTAGATCACATGACTAGCAATTCACACTTCTCATCAAACTCTACAAAAAAATCAATTACTCTGCAGAGTAACTAGGTGCTCCAATAGACTACTAATTGTGTCATATGTAGGTGGAAGATATCATCTCCAAGACTTTGCTCAAGCTGCATTCATTTTCTCCTGTTAAAAATGCATTCCTCCACTTCTTTCACCTCACTTCTAGATCCATATCTAATGGTGGCGCTAAGAAGGAAAAAAAAAAAAAAGAAGAAAAAGACTATCAGCCTGACCTCATGGATTGCTTCAGCATCCCTGTGCATAAACCCAGTGATGGTGTAAGAGATTGCTTTAGAAGAAATTCTTGCTTTTTTGGGAACAGGCCTCGGATATAGATTAATCTCAGCAACTGCCTTCTGACTGGTGAAAAGGACAGAATACCTCATCAATCAGCTGATGTGTTCGGAGAGTCCTTATGAGGCAGGTGAATACTTAATGTAAATTATACTCCAGTCACATGACTCCAAGGAGCTAAAGGGGAATAATTTAAATGGATCAGAACAGAACGAACCACTGATACTTGCAATGATTATTTCAAGTTTCAGTCAGATATGCAAAGTTACATCATTAGGTGATAAAAGATAAATGATAGGAAAAGAGAAAAGAGCCAAGAGAAATTATATACCTGTAAAGAGTTGCCAGATAATAAAAAATAATAATAATAAAATCTGCGTATTTGTGAGGTGAGAGGGAAGAGAAAATGCAGAATCTTTTCCTGGTAGACCTGCCTTTAAATGGAAAGTCTCAGTTCTGAAGTCACAAAATTTCAAAGATTAATTAGACCTTTTAGACTTCAATATTTAGGAGTATAATCAAAACGAGTTTGACTCAACCAAAGCAGTTTGCAAAACCATAAGCTCTTACAACACTAGAAGCACCAACAAGCATTTGTCAGTGCAAGCACACACTCTGCTTCCATACCTATGGAATCTGTGGCCTCACTCTCTTTTTTCAGAGGAAATTTGAGGTACTCACTCTCAGCACATGTACACTAAACACCTCGCCTCTTTCTCTGCTTTTCACTTGCAACTTTCCCCTTTTTGATTAAAATTCCTACATTCTTCTCTTTTTATTTTTCCTGTTTTCCTCCATTCCCTCTTCTATGCCTGTCCACTCCCAAAATTTTCACTCCATCAACACAAATGCAAAGGATACTCAAGTCTTACAGATTCATTTTGCATGAAATCTCCAGCATAAAGCTGTACTATTTCAGCCAAAACCTACATCCAGCATCCTGCCAATGGGGGCAGAAGAAAAACAGAAACTGCAGTAATTGCAACCTTTCCCTGTTCACATCCTCTCAAAATGTGGCTGAACACGACTTCCAGGCTTGTTCCCTCAGCTTTGTGAAGCAACTTTTTGCAGAGACTTGTTTTTGCATCAAACAAGATGTTTCTATAACTAATCATGGCATCAGCCTCATTTCCCTGCCTGCCGTATTTCCAGATAGGTGACATGCTTTCTCCTTTTCTTCTTCGCCCATCCCTTCATTCTTCAACTCCACTGAAGATGTTTTTGCTTTAAATCTTGCTTTAAATAGCAGCAATTTAAAAAAATTAAAAAATCAAATAATCAACAAAGAAACCTAACAAGAACAACAGAATTCAGACTAAGCTATCTAGTCTATCATGATGTATTTCATTACACTCTAAACTTCTTTCCCTCTAATTTGATTTACACCTAAATTGTAAGCTAAGTTGATAACATCTTTTTGCTCTGCACTTGAACATCATCAAGCCCAAAAGGACAATATGACTTGAGTTCTAATAATTTGATAAAAGTAGTAAGAATTTTCTTCTTGTTCCCTAGTATTAAGGATATATTTTTACCTTCAATTCAGTGTCAGATAAGGAAAAAAAAAAAGAAAAACCAGAGACAATAACCTTAACAATTAAAGACAAATATTTCTCATTTCCCAAACTATTTCAGCTTCTTGTTACCAAAAGGCACAGGCAGTTGGTAATTCAGAAACTGCTGTAAAGAACACACTAAAACACAAATTCAATTCCACCAAAATTATGATGAAGTCTGCATTCAAACAGTTCTTGGGCATTCCAGTAAGCAAGCCAGAGATGCACAGATCTATGCGGGAAATCTTGTTTCAATGGATTCAGTCACATGAAGTGGGTTTGACAATGGTGAAGAGGCTTTTAAAGCTCACATTCCATTCTGAGTAAAGACAAGGATATATACATTCTGTAATCTTAAAGCTTCCTGAAGACTGCTTTTTTGTGGGTTGTTGTTTTGTTTTGTTTTTTTCTTCTTTTTCATCTTTATCCCAACAAAATATGAAGGAAGCAAAAGGAAAGCAGACACGTGTGATGGAAAAATCGTGACTAGCAATATAAGTCTCTCCGCACCCAATATACCTCATCGTCCCAGGAAAGGCGCTCTGGGGCTCACAAGCTGTGATGTGCCCAAGCAGGTATGTTTTATCATCAACAATGAAGAAGTGTTAATGTATTTATTATCCCTGAAAGTTCCAACATTATTCAAGTACTGTACGCTCTGGTATTTCCTACAGTAACATCAGCTTTCTATTAATGTTTTCTTCTGGTAGTAGTTAAAGTTCACATGATAGATTTAGGGTCTGTCATCTTTGAGAAGAGAAGGTGAGGCAAAGAAGCACAGGTTTGATGACTGCTTGGTCAGCTACAAGCAAAGAGATTACTATTATTATTATTGTCATTTTTGTTTTGTATGTTCTGAAGTGTTGTCCTACGCATTGCAAAGAGGAAAAAAAAAAAAAGTCTGCCAGCAGATTTTGACAGTGAATGGAAGAGTTGATCAGCTACAGGTTTGGGGAAAACTTGTAATATCCCTAGTCAAAATTCGTACAACTTCACTACAAATAAAAGGCTTTGCTCTGATAAAACTGATGTTTTTCAACTTCTAATTTTTTTTTAAAATATACATAAACATATTGTTTTCAGAAAGTATTATTCACAACAGAGATAGAACTGGTTTGCTCAAAGTATGATAGAGAAAACACAAGCTTGAATTTTCAGCAACTTCAACCTTCGGAGAGCTAAAAAAAGCAGCAAAGGATGCATTCCTTTCTTTTACTTTGAGAAACACACCATAGCCTCCTCCAAAAGACCTGCCTCCCACCATTTTTTCAGCAAGGATCAATGGACATATGCCAATTGCGTTCACTCAGATATTTTCACAGGTGAAGGTGCTCCTGGATGCACCAAAATTATTGCAATTATTAATAAAATATATTAATGCACTGAAATGATACTTTAGAAAAATTGCCAGCTAATACATGCTAATTAAGAGTGACCTTACACCAGGAAGGCTCTCACCACAGAAGAGAACTGGTGTCCTGTTGCTGGGTTCCAACAGCATCACTACTCACTGCAGCTTCTTAATAAAGATTATTCTCTTGTTGGCTGTAATGACTGCAGATAACTTGGCTGTGAATTCCTATCATTAGCTTTTCCATGATGAAATCAGTTAGTGTAACACCAGTAATTGGTCCCATCTTCAGACACTCCTAGAAATAACTCTTTCTAGACACACCCACTGAGCACAAATTCTGAGACACAGGAGTCAATTCATCACATTGTTTTTGTCAGCACTTTTGGTACACCTTCAAATTACATATGAAAAGACTTGACTGTCTAGAGCACATTCATTCAACAACTTTGTTTTCCTTAGCAGCTTGCCTTCAGGTTACAAATTCCCATTAATGTGTCAGTTCATGAAGATAATGCAGTACAATGCAGCAAACAGTCATTTATCATCTGTATCATCATGCTGCAAAATATTTCTTTCAAGTGCAATATTGACAAACAGAAAATTACAGCTGCTTATCCTTGTTTGTGTTGATTCTTCTTCATGAACCCTGGCAGGTTCAATTTCTGCGTAAGAATATCAGCCCTTGTTCTGGCAACGTATGCAAAAAAAGAACAAGTGAGTTCAGATGGCAGATAAGTCAACTGGTAAAATGACTTATAGGCACGAAACTGAAGAGACAGCAAGTTTGTTTATGCGGGCCATGGCTTAACCCTCCAACCACTCCAGGAATTTCAGACGTGCTCTTATGGACACATGGCGTGACATGTTAGAATTTAATTCAGAAGAAAGAGGAAAGACTGAATCAGAAGTTTCTGAGCACAAAACTACCAGCCTTAGAGAAGATGTGCATGGAAAAAAAAAAAAAGCAAACAGCAAGTGTGTGTTTCTTAATATTGCAAAGAGGGAACTGACCTTTTTTTTTTTATCAGAAAATATAATGCTCAAAAGAGTGCAAAAATTATATTTTTGAAGCTTAGCAACATTTAAAAACAATCATGTTGCATTTTATAATGGTATAAAATAAGTTAATCACCTCAATTTTTATTTAACTCTTGCAGTTCTAACTCCCAGGAAACAATTAGTTTTTCTTATTTATTTCCCCAGTTCAAGGAGAAGCGAAAGCTCATCTGCTGACCTCCTTTGTCATTGCAGCTACTGAATATTGGGAAAATATGCAATAGCTGGAGGAAATTGACATGGTATGGTATGACATAACCACGAATGCTGATGATCTAAGTCAGGGGCCAGGCATTTGATTAACTGCATTTTCCAATGAATGTCAGAAATATGAAAGTCTGATGACAAACAGAGTCCTTTAACATGGATAGGACTGTGCAAGATACAGAAGCCTGAAGTGTGCTGTTACTTATTTCATACAGTTGGAAGAAATTTGCTACGATAAAATCAGACTTCTTAATTCTTAAAGAAAAACATTAATGTGTTCAGGCTGCTCGATAATTCTGCACTAATAACACTGCTTAAACTGCTTATAACATACTTGATCCACAACATTTTTTTTTTCTGTAGTGAATGCATAAAGTAAGTTAAGAAAAGTTAGTGAGTAAAAGGTAAACTGCAAGCTAACTCTGCCTAATGTACCACTAGTGCACTTCTACAGTTATTATAACAAGATAAAAAAATTTATCACTGTGTCTTTGAGTTAAAGCCATACAGGATACATTTCCTTAAACTATTTAACAAGGTGTACTTTAACTGGCTGACTTTACCCTGAAAACTCCAGAAAGGTAAGAACAGTTATAGTAAGCCATGCTCTGGCAGCTACCATCACACTGTACAGATTCTGATCTTGTGTAGTACAATATCTAGGGTAACAAATGAAGTTCAGGAATAAGGGTCCAGAAAATAAATAAATAAATAAATAAATAAATGAGCAATAACTGTAGTACAGCTAATGAGTTAGATGCAGTTCAATGAAGTGAAGCTTTGCAATAGGAATAAGCACTACATGAGTTTTCTAGAGAAGCAGTTCAGAAAGTATAGAAACATCTCTAAAGCTGGTGCAGAGAGCGTGGATCACTGTTGATTTGTCAATTTAATTTAATTTATGTAAAAACATACCTTGTTTGGATTGCTAAATCAAAAGGAAGAAAGCTTACTACCTGCTTGACGGGAGAATATTTGGTTAGTCTGCCTACTTCGCAAATTAATACTTTGAATTTCTGTTCTGAGTATTTTTTAAATGAGATTTTCAGTTTTAATTTAGATAATTCTTAGAGAAAAAAGACGACTAAACATGAATTGAATATGAAAATCATAGAACCAGATCAATTTAAACACTACAACAGAAGAGAATACAGTAAGATAACAACAGAGGTTGTTGGACCTGCAGACTCACATTTGTGGGTGAAAGCAATTCACACTGCTTTATGGATTCCATGTGACATCATGATTTTCCCTTGATACTCTCTTAGCAGCAGCTTTTCTTATTAGCAAACTGTTAATGCACAAAGGTAAGGACTGTCTACAGTGCATTCCAAGCGCTACAAAGAGAGAATCTACCATCAGGTCTTGTGGAGGAGATCGGTTTTACTGGTGTCAAGTGAGAATGAAGGAAGATTTGCCATCTAAGATTAAAATGCAAAACAGTGAAGATAAAAAGCCTACAGTAAAACAGTATTTTTACTTACATCTGACTTCAAAGAAGCATTTCAAAATATCTGGAGAAAGTATGCAAGTAAAATCATTTGGTATTTAAACTGTGAAGCATAAACACTTTCTGCTCATTACTAAATGAACATTAGTATGAAATCCAGGTTAGGGTTACATTTGTTATGAGATAAACAGCTTTGCAGAGGTTTCTTTTCTGTCATTTTGGTCACTTACCTCAAATTTCTCCAAATTCTACTCTGAACAGAAGAACACACCTCTCCTGCAATAACATTGTGGTTTTTTGTTTATGCTGCACCTTTGCATCAGAATGCAAAGTTTTCTTCCCTGTGTTAGTATATTTTCCTAACTACTGGGCTTATCAAATGTGTTACAACCCACTTCAGTTATCCAAAAAATGCATGATGCACTCATTAACACAAAATACCTCAATCACCGCTATGTACTTGACAGCATAAAATAAGGTAAGAATGTCTAAGCTAGTAGACCCAATCTTAAATTAAGCACTACATTTGTTTAAAGTTATTTTAACTCATATTACATACATTGCTTTACGTAGGTAGCTTATTATTAGTTCTATCCTGAAGACTTTATACATACATGCAACAATATTTACAGAGATTGTAAAAGTTCTATCAAACCTAGCCTTATGAAAACTAGTTCTACCACAGCACAACTTCCACCACACCATGAGTAAAATACAACACGTGTAGACATATCACAGTCTGTAGAAAGACTTCTGAATTCCTTACCAAAAAGCTGTATTTGGCCTTCCCCTGTCAGCTTGAAGTTACACTTACGAAACTGTCCTAAGGGTTTTAGCAATTCAGTTGTATCACATGTAAAAGCCAGATGCGACAATCTGTCAAAGCAGAACAATATAAGGCCACCTTTCAGACTGACATCCCATCAGTTGTCCCAGAGAGGCACAACTCCCTTGCATCTTTTGTTGTTAACTGCCTGCTTCACACAGGTCATTTCCTGTTTCACATTGGCTGCCTAAAACAACAGTCTCATGCCTCTCACATCTGTAAAATCTTTCAGCAAATGGACCACTGCCAGCCTCTCACGCAGCTGAAATGTCCAGAGACTGCGCAAGCTCCTGAACTTGTGAGCTACAGTCTGTGCTCCTCCATGGGATTCAAAACTTTCTGAGTTTCTTCTAGAACAACACTTATTGCTTCTTCCTCTAAAGGACCCATGTTCTTTTTTCAACTTCTTTACACCGGTTATGGCACTTCTCCCCCTTCATTCATCCTGTGTGTATGAAGAAGTCAGTTCTGTTAATGGCAAAATGATTCTGGATGAAAAAGCTCTACATTACAATACAATAAATCTTATTGCAAGTGAATTATGTTAAAATGAGATTTTCAATTAGCAAAATCCTTATTACACAGATTTCTTAAAAAAAGAAAAAGAAAAAAGAAAAAAGAAAAAAGAAAAAACCACCTCACAAAAACAACACAGCTGTTGCAAATAACCACAGACCCTTAAAGGCTTCTATCGGAGAAAGTGTTCATAAACACTGGATGCTGTTTGTACACCCATCTGTGTGAAGTATCATGGTCAAAAGAGTAATAACCAAAATTTCATGAAACATCCAGATTTTAACAGTTAATAAATAAATAAATACAGATGTAACTGTGCTGCCATCAAGCCAAGTATGGGAAAGGAAATGAAGACCTGCTTGCCAGAGGCCTTCAACTGGATCCAGACCACTGCTGTTCTGACAGTGAGGGGAGCATTATATCATGGGCAGGGCTTAGGGACTCAGGTCCTTTGCTTAATATTTGACTAAAAAACTACCTAGTTGTAGTAGCAGGGATAATAATTTAAGCTTTAAGATGACTGCAGCAAGAGCCCCAAAGCCTCTACGAGGCCACTGATTCACATTCACAAGGGAAAACAAAGTTATTAAATGTGAACTAGAAATACTGCAACAGGGAATTAAGCTACAGATTTGGCCAGTAATGAAAGGAACAGTGATGAAAAATGATTAAAGCACAGGACTGTGTTGCAGAAAACACAAGTGCTCAGCTATTTAGTTGCCAAATGACGTGACCTGGATTACACAAGGCCCGACATATGCTTGGAACAGATACCAGCATACACAGGTTGAGCAAGGCAGTTCTTGAACATCTGGCCCCTACAAGCAGGGACTTTCTGGCATGTAGCACATCATTTCGTACTCCTCTCCTAGCCCTGACCTCCCATGTTGGCCAACCAGCAGCCCTTGTGGTTGGAGGCACGCTGCTCAATGGGGATGTTCCTCAACCACCGCTTGGAGTTGCGGCCTGAGCCTACACTCTCCTCAGAAAGCTGCCTAGAAAGAAAAGCTTGAGATAGCCTCTACACTCATTAACAGCCTAATAGCATCATTTTGCACGTTTTGCTGAAGAAAGTGAACCCCTGCATCCCATTTGCCTGCCTCCAAACTCTGCCAGGAGATAAATCCTGACCAGGGATCTTTTGTTATTTCATTCAAGCAAAGTGAGATTTTCTCCTAGTAGATTCTGAAGGAGATTTATTGCTATGTTATTCTGGGGAATAACTTTTGAGCAGTTCGGTAAGATTTGGAGAAAAAGTAGGTTGCTGTAAGTGGAGCTAACTTCTGCGTGTGATGACCTGTTATGTTTCAAAAGGCTTAAAAGGAAAAAGACTAGAAAGTCATAAGATGGAAACTTTAAAAAAAATAACTACAACAAAGTTTTTAACTTGTTTTTTTCCTAAAATTCACTAAGCTTTTTGTGAAAGTGTGAGAAGGATGACAGGTAGGAAGTTGGATTAACACTGAGTTATGGGCAATAATGCATGTAGGTGCGGAGGGGAAACCCTCAGAACACAGAGGAATAATGGTTCAGGATAAAACAACTTGAAAGATCTCAACATCTGTGAGAAAGATTTCTATGAGCTCTTGTATCCACATAGGATTTCCTTCCACAGTTTCTGAGCATGTTAGCCCAAAGGACCAGTCTGGAAAATATGACAGGGAACAGGCAGAAAACAACAGAAATATACGCTCTAATGTTAAAGTGCCTTCAGACCACTGAATGTGTTTACGTACTGAAAGTCAAGATTTCCATACAGGTGGCACCCAGCGAGGGAAAGAGGTCAGATCAAACCCTGTACTCCTGCCTTGTTCCAGTCTCTCATCCCAAAGACATCAGCATATCACCACTGTGGTTGTGGCCAGTTTAGTTGTTCATAGAGTGGGTGGAAGAAAGAAAAATGAAATGTTCCTTAATTACACAAAATTTCTAAAATATTATGAATTCTGTGCTGTATGGACAAATGCAGCCACACATATATCCTTCTGCTGTGCGAGCTGCCTTGTCCTCAGCAATCCCCTCTGCTGCTCCCAGAGCTCCTCTCAAACTGATAAAGTCGCTCCATCACATAGCCCTTTGAGATTAACCCTGCATATGAACCAGCATAGGTATTCAGCACATTCTAACTCTATTTCTGGCACTCTCTCACCATGCAAACTTATTTATTTTCACCATAACCACATCATGAATTGAACAAACTAGAAATAACTTCCTTTCATGGACGGACTCCTTCCAACTTGTTCTCATCTCGCTTTGAGGGCTGTCATGTAAGGGGAGCCCATCCTTCTGGCTCAGATATGCTGGTATGGACTAAATGGCTATGCAACTAGGAGGTGGTTTTAATTCTTTCAGCTGATAGGTGTCATTTTCCAATCAAGTGCAGGAGCTAACTGCACAACTCTTTCCCTAATCACCAGTCTGGGGGAAGCAGCAACCAGAGGCTCCCAGAACAGATCAGAGAAGGAAAATGTCATCATCCCTTCCCATACCAGAAGGAGGGGACCACGAACTAGTATATCCCAGGTAGGATCACCTTCATTACTGCTATGTTCCAGCAGCCCAGTCACTCAGACGGGAGGCCTAGAAAGGGGCAAATTCATGAAATGTTCCTACAGCTCCAGAAACTCCTCTTTCTTTTCCCACATCTTGGCTACTCTTTCCTCACTCTGCTACAATGATCAGAAAAAGCTTACCTGTTTAATTAGCGAGTTCTGAAAATCTGCTAGGGACATCTTGTAAAAAAAAAAATACAAAAGGAAGAAAGGACTCACAAAGTGGTAAAAGCAACAGTTCATGCATCCAGCTAGGGAAACCCTTTAACATCAGAGATGCCACTACATATCACAGCGGAAACCAAATGCCACTGTCAGCACGAATGCAGTACATAGGGTATGGCTGTTCTGCAGACCTTCAAACATTTATTTCTGATGTAGGTGTAGCAATTACTTTTAAAAAAATAATACTAAAATGTATTTATATTACTTGCAGTAAGAAGAATAAGGAGCATTGATAACAGGACAACCAGATAGGGAGAAATGAGAAAAAAGACAGCACCTTTAGAATAAGCAGTCAGCTTGACAGAATGTCCAGAGAGATTGCAAAAAATAGCAAGATCCTAAACTGCACAGAGTTAGCAGCTGACAGAACATAATAACTAGCAGATTAATCTATATTTTTTCCAGTATGAGGTCAGAAAACTACAGAAACTAACACTAAAGTGCTAGCATTTTTGAAGAGAGTGAAATAACAGAAATTAAATGAAGCCATGGGAGTAAGGGTGGTGCAGGGCAGGGTCAGTCCTGGTGGACAAACGCTCTGCCAAAGCTTCCAGGTTCAAGAAAATGAGAAAACCAATGAACTGCAGCAGACTGTATCTCCTAATCTTCAAGCAATAACAGCAAGTCAGATGCCATTTTTCATCCTAAGTTGGAAAGCACTTTTTGTGGCTGCAGAGGGACAACACCACTGTCTTTAATTGGAAGCTATTACTACACAGAAAACTCCAAGCTATGATGGAAGATGAGCAGACTGTTGCATTATAGATTTAGCTAATTTCACTAGCAGGAGTAAGTAAAAGAAGTTTGTCTTCCTATAAGAAGAATAGAGCAGACAAAAGACAACATACTTCTGGACTTTAGGACAGGCTTAGTACAAGGAATGTGCAAGTGCTGTGTCACTGCTTACTATGTAGGCTCCTTACCACCCCAGTACTTCTATTACTCTTCTGTGCAATGGTACCTAAAAGCTGAGCTGTAAGCTATGCTAGCCACAGTGCAGAGACTGTTGACTGCTACACTTAATGAACTTCATGATGACAGAACTTCTTTGATCAGCAACAGCAGACAATGTTTCCACACCCACCTCTGCTACACAAAAGAAGAAACGAAAAAAAAACCAAAAAACATTATGATTCAAGAATGGGAAAAACATTTTTTAACCAATTACTTCAACAGTTGAAAATAAATCACTGGATTTGTGACTGTATAACTCTGGGGAAGGTGGGGGATTTTACAAGATCTCATGCAGTTGGAGCAAAGATACGAATGTACAAATTTCTTTTCTTGATATCAAGTCTTTTGTTTGTTATCATGTTCCTGGAAGAATGTCCAGGCAAAATAGGAACAACAACATAGCAGAACGTGCTAGATTTAAATAGGATTAAAAGAATTCTAAAGTCAGTAGTTGTACAATACGTATGTTGACAGTGCTATCAAAAAAACTCATATTTCTAGGAAGGTTTTGGTAATAACTCTATGCTACTACATTATCAATGTCTTGGTGTCCTTTGGCAGCCTGTACAGTATTTAGGATGAGCGTGTACACCCAGAGTGCTGCAAGAGCAAGGCAGGATGCGCATTAGTAGGAATTAATTGCTAGGATGTTCCTAAGTTTTTCATGACTAATAAAGATAGGCATACTTGCTGTCACAAGTAAAGAACAAGGGTGTTATTAAAAATTGGCATGACTAGCACCTAAAACATCCTCTGGCGAGTGATTAAAGAACTGGATTAGTCCTAAGTTTAAAAAAAAAAAAAAAAGTCAATGATCAACTCCAAAGGATACAAACTCTATTTTTTCTATGGGTACCAATAACCACTATGTTTTGAGGACATTACAGAAGTAGCAGAACACTTTGACAATGTCTAGATCCAAAACAAACAGGTAAAAAGGTCCAAGATACAGCAGGATATCTCAGTCTCCTCATGACAAAGGGCACACACATACAGTCAGTAATGAGAGAACTGGAAAAGACAAGTCAATTTCAGGCTAAGATCCTAGGATCTCTCAAATTATTGCCACGGGCTTGAATTTACTAGTAGAAGGAAAGAATAGAGCCTTCGGAGATTTTAGCTCCTCATTAGCACATTGCTCCTATGTCAAATAATCAACATCCACACCCCCTTCCCTCATAAATTCAGATATTTTTTTTCCTCCCCAGATCTCACTTCCACACCCAATTTATTAGTAGTGTATTTATGTAATGTTATGCATGCCACAACATTACCCAAGAGATTTGTATGTTGGTTGTAATTACAGTTTGTGTGTGCTACGCAGATTAGTGGAAATTATATGAAAGTGTCCTTCATAGCCCTTTGCACTTAGTGAAGTTACTTTCTCTTCCAGGAAACCCTTCAGCATGATTTCTTCAGGACCACATACACAAGATTTTACATTTTACTACTCCTCCTCTGCCTCTTCTATAACTTCATGTTCAGAAAGCAATTCCTCAGACACAGCTGCAGCACTGCCTGATGCCTTAAAGATGTGTGAATGCAATATACAGGATTCCCCAGAGTAATCTTTATTACAGGGGCAGAGTTTCAGAAGAGTTAGAGGTGTCTCTAAAATTTAAATTCTCTTGACTTTTTCATGCTGCTAAAAAGCTATTGAAGCTTTATGAGTCCAGGATGCTTCCCGTACCCCTCTCAGTCATCAAATGCGAAATAACACAGTAAGAGGTTGTAAAATGACACTGCCTGAATGTCTGGCAAAGCACCCTCAGCCTTGCAGGACACACAGCCCCTCTCCTCTTTGGGAGCAGATCAAGAGTCTGCTGTGGATTAGTGCTGTGAAGGAGATTTCTTCCAATGCTAGAAGAAGTAATTCAAACATAGTCCTGCAAGACCGGAATAACTATGACGTTTTTAATCTGTGTCTCAGCGTAGCTCCATTTGGAACTTCTCAGTTTGACAACAGAAGCTGTCTTCACAATTACATATGGGCGCACATAAAGAAAGGTGATGAATATTACAACAGACAATGAAACCTGCCAGGTAGTGGTTGAAGATAAGCTTCCATCATCCAGAGCAAACCAAAGGCCTCTAAAAATCACCCACTACTTATGTGGGACTTGTTTTCACCCACCTGCAAGCTGTAGCTGCAGAGCAGCTTCCCACGGGGTCAGGACACAAGAGTTGCCCACTAGGTTGTGGACTACAGAAGTATTAGTTAATTTGGGCCATCTTAAGTCTTACTTTGCTACATTACAGATGAGGAGAGGTGGAACCCAGCTGTCTGCGCCATCCCAGTGTTGGGAAATGCTTCGAGTTCAAATACCATCCATACCCTTCAATCTAAACATGTCTGCACGTTTGCCTTTTATCAGGATATCCTTACAGAAGTTATTAATTCTTTATATTCACAAGATGTGGACTCACGTGGTTCTTATAAACCAGATATTCATGTGTCATTTCCAGAAAAACTCCAATTTTTGTAGAGTGCAGCTGTGATAAAATGAACTTAAAGATCTGATTCTGAAAGGGGAACCAGTTAAATCTATACCAGACAGTAGCAAATCACTTCAGGAGAGCATATCCTTCACAGTCACCTGTAGCTTTTTAAGAAGTTGATGAACCACGCATTATGTGATCCGCCTCTGTTAATGTAACTTTTATTTTCCCATCGTTTTAATCCTTTCAGAGATACACAAAATGGAAATTATTGATGAAGGGGGTTGAACAGATGCTGCTGCTTATTGTTCCGTCTTCAAAATCTTTTATTCAAAACTGAAATAAAATGGACTTGGGGAATAAGTTCCCCAGTTCCACTGAAAACAAGAGGCAGCTTATGTCACAGTGCAGATAGAGGAAAACTCATCAAGTGAATTCTGTCACACTATTACTGTCGTGCATGAACACGTGTTGTTACTCTAAGCATTACTTGGCTGGATTTTTAGCCTTCTGCAAAACGTTGTTACTGTGGGTACTAAACCAACAATTCTGCACAGAATTTTAAAAGATATACTAGGAGTTTCTTTATAAATCTTCTAGTTCAAACTGTAATTAATTTAATGGCCAGTTCCTCACTTCACTGCTTTTCTGGCAACCAAACCTTCTCATTTATTTAATTTTATTATTTATAAAACTGTGATGATTCATGGAAGATTACCTGGCAATAAATCTTTCTGCAAAATAACCAAACTTATACAGACAAGTTTATATTCCCCTCCTGTTCCCTCACTCAAAACAATTAACATAATATACGACAACTAGGTTTGCATTCTGAGCACTGTTTTTAAATACATTTTTCTTCTGTCAAAAAAATTGCAGATTATTTTTTCAAGCACAAATAATGAATAGTTAATTGCTTTTTGCTTTGTTCTTAACTTCCAGAGTTGACCTGAGGCACTCTGTTTCTTTGACAAAAAGAGGAAGATAGATAATAGGCATTTCTTTAGGGTCTCCCATCTATCACTGTTATCAGGACAGGAATGGAGATCTTTCCTACTGCTCTGCTGATAATTCAAGAAGTTCACCATGTGAAACTGCCTCAAGTTTAATATGTTTGTTTAATACAAGAGATTTGAAGTTCTACAAGAAAAATAAACACATTCTTTCAGCCTAACTTTAAAGGTTCAAATCTGACAGGCTGAAAAGAAAAATAAAACCCTCAAGCTCCAATTTAAAGGGAACAGTTTTTCTGTTCACTGTTAGCAATGCTGTCTGTAAGAAGGACACGTAGTTCTTCGTGAGCCTTATAGCTCATGTTTTTTCCCTTTCATTAAGTAGCTCTTGAAGCAGTAATCAATTTTAATTAAATGCGGAAGCTGTAATTTTAGCAGAATTCATACGCTAATCAAGATCCTGCTGGCAAAAGCCAAACCAGTACAAAAGAACAGCTGAAAAACAGCTGCAGGACAGACAGCCTGCTGACTATATCTCTGTTAGTAGCTGTAGTCCTCAAATTAGGAGGCCTAGGAGTGGATCTATAATGCTAAACACGTAGTTACACTGGAAAGGATAGAGGATACAGTCACATCATATCTGCAGCACAACAGGCTAAGGAGGGAAAAAACTTGTTCTTAGCAAGCATTTCCAAATAGACTAACCTGTTGCTTGCTTAATGTCATAATTCTCTTCCTCCTTTCCCCGAACTCTGTAGGTAGTTTACCTATTCATTCTCCACAAACACAGCCATCTATTCACACAATTCTTTCATGCAAAGAAAGGAATGCCAGCCAACTCGCTGTAATTGGGAAGGTGCAACCAACTCTAAGCTACATTCAGCATGCTGACACCTGTTGATGATGGCATACATCATGTCTTCAGTGTTACACCTGTGTCTAGTGTCCCCCTAATAGAACTCTCCCCACACTCTCCAATGCAACAGGTTTCCTGATAGTGAACTGAAGATGGAGTCTGGAAACAGACAAAAGATGGACAGTCAAGTAAAGATGCAAGCAAACACTAGCACTGGTATTTTGAATAAGAAACATCTGCTACTCTTATGCTTCTATTTTACGGCACCTCAAGATCTGTACAAACTTAGCAAGCAGCTACTAAAAAGTAGTTTCTTCAGTTTCCTCAAGTCCTTGCCACTTGAATTTTCAATCTTGTATTAGCTTAACTAATGTAAAAAATCCTGTATTAAAAAAAAACTGGAAGATACACTACAGTTCACCCAGCCCCAAGTTCTAGCACCTCCCAGGGAGGTATGGCATTCGTGGCATTCATTACACTGATCTTCTGTATTAAATGATTACAGTTGTAGAGCTCAGCAGAGTCAGCAGGAGGGAAAGTAGTCTGTGCTGGCAGGTCTCATAGTGAACTGACATCTGTATAATGTAAAGACTCACAACTTTCTGTTTGTTGTAAAGAAAAAAAGAAAAAAAAACAGAAAGGAGAAAGGAGAAAGGTGAAGACGACAACAACAGCCTTTACTTGCTACCTACAACAGTCCCCAGTACATCTCATTCAGCTTGTTCTAGTGTCTGATCTAGTTCTAATTCATCAGTGGTTTTTATTTTAGCCTCATTTACCTAGACAGACAGCCCAAGTTCTCAGTTTTGCAAGAGCAGCAAATACATATATGAGTACTTTTTATGTGATTGCCTTGTTTGATGTAGTGAACAAAACAAAAGAAGTTATGGAAGTTAAAAAATACTTTGTAGTGATAAACCCTGAACAGACAAGTCACTCAAGCTAAAAGAAAATGCTAACATAAAGGCCATAAAACAACTTAGCCTTTCAAATGTGGAGAATTTAATTACGTATTGCAGAGATTCAGGAGAAGAAACACCTAAAGTGTATTGAAAACTTCATCTAATAACCAAGGCTAAGCTGTTCAATATCTTCAGAAGTAAGGAGCTATACAGATCATCTGGTCCATCTTCTGCAAGGAGCACATCTGCCCTGTCATCATATATAGGTGTCCCTGAAAAGTTTATATAGAACACTGCACTTATATAACCCTCTAACCTTTTCCAGCTTAGGCTGGAGAGGTCACTTACACAGACCAGTAGCTGGCTTCAAAGCTGATGGCTGAAAAAAGAGTGACAGCGATGTATCCTTCCTTACCCTCTCAGCAAGCCCACTCCAATTACTCTCATATTCACTGACTTCTGTGCTCACTCACATTTCATTTTTGCTCTCTTTGATGGTACAGACATCCTGGCTCCATCTGTCATAGGGTTAAAATAACCATCTCTGATTTCAGTAGCTTCTATGAACTACAAAATAGAGCCCTAAACCAATGAAGATTTTCAAGAGGTTTCCCTGCCCACCCCCCTCCTCCCACCCAAGAAACCCAGTCCCTTTTCCAGTTGAAGGCATAGAAATTCGTTTGAGTTTCAATGGACACAGGAGACAATACTTACTATATGGAACTATCATGAAGATAAATATACTTTTTTTTTCAAAAACTATAATCACAACATTTTATTTTAGGAAAAAGAAAGCCGGCTGACCGTTCAGCTTATATAGCCTGTTACAGTAAGCTCATTATTGCCTAGAATGTGTCAATGTACTGTTTTCAAACTTCAGAAAACATTATAAATCTGATGACATATTTGCCTAATGAGCCATTCTGAAAGCCTACAGAAGGCAAAGCTGAAATATCTCTAACACATGTTCACAGTAACAGTCTAGTGAACTGGGATATACTCCCTTTAAACCCATCGACTTCTCCCAATTATGTATTATGGTTTCTACTCTGTGTATTTGCCCATCAGACAATCTTTCATATATTAATCAACAGCACATGACAGCTCAGATATCCCAGTAGACAGAAAATACACATGCTCTGTTAATACAGGCATTCCATCACTCATCTAGATTTTTAATATTAATGCATTCCACTGTACCGTAGACATACCATTTTTAACCTGTTGTATGATCTAGGAGAATAATACCTAACAGATGCTCGGTTTTTTTGGAATGGAGGGTAATATTTTCAATGAATTTGAAGGCATGATTTATAAACAGCTTTCCAGGATTTCTTGTATTTGCAGATGAATTATGTTCCTGACAAAGACACCAATTGGTATCAGCTTAATCTCCAATCAGTGCCACTACTCTTTTTGCTATCATTCTCTTTAAGAAAACTATCAGGAAGCTGGCTATGTAAATAACATACTCAGCATGGATGCTGGACATTCAGAAATTTTTCTAGCATGTCCTTCGTAACATCTACTGCTGCAGGATGGTGATCTTCTTGGCTTTTCTCCTTCCCCTATAATTTTTGAGAACGATCTCAGTGAAGTACTGGCCTTAATGAAAGGATGTCGGCAAACACTGAACAAAATCCATTAGGATTCTTTCCAAAGTTGGCTTCCAAACGTGAAACGTCTAACATATAATAAAGTCTTGCTCATATCATTCTCCAGTTACTGCCATGCAAAATTCATTTATACATTGACTAAACAGTCCACCTAAATACCTGTAGTTGTGGTCAAAGCTTTGGAGGTGAGTTTAAAGAGCAGTTACCTTCCAGAACTCTTTGTACAGTCACACTGGGCTTAGCAGAGCAGACAGGATAATCTTCACATAGCCTTCCCAACACAAGGAAGTTCACCATTCCCAGTTTATCTGAAATAGGTTTTGGACTCTATTTAAACACAAAACAGACTACACAAAAGAGAAACCTTGTCCAGAAAAAAAACCAACTCTCTCAATATGTCATCTTCATCAATGAAACTTAACAAGAATTCTGACATGCCACGAAGGGAGAGAACAAAATCATTTTTTTAATACTTTCAAGTAATATCCCCAAATAAATGTGGGTTTTTTGTTTGTTTTTAAACACAAATTAAAAGAAAACAGCAAAACCAAAGAAAACACCCACCTAAGCATCCTGTGAGGTTAGCTAGGAAAATTTAATTATTTGGCACAGGAAACAGTGGCTTACCAAACAAAGCGGAAAACAAACAAACAAACATTTGTTTCAAGTTTATCATCAGGTAACAAAATGAAAAGAGACATTTGGGTTTAACAGAGTGCCAAGAGAGTGAGGAAAAGCTAGAGCAGAAAGTCAGGCTCTTGTGCACATGCACACTGGTCAGCAGCGGGAGCTTGACTGCTAGAGACTGTGATTTGACCAAAGCCAAACCAAACACCAAAAGCTTCCACAAAAACTATGCTGACTGGAGCCAAAGGTCCATCAAACTCAAGGTCTTGGCTGCAGCTGATCAGTATCCAGAGCCAAAGAAAGAAGGCAGGAGCAAAGAAAAAGGCATACTTCCCGCATGCACCCTCTTGGACTTCTTAAGGAAAAAGTTCATTATGGAATTTGCAGTCTTTGAGGGAGTTTGAATCCCATAATCTGTAGACCGGCTTTCAAGTTGTACCAAATGAAATTAAACATATCAAGTCTTTGTGACAATAGCTACTCAGAATGCCCGAACAAAACGTTGGTCATATTCCAGTCAAAGCCTTCGGCATCAGCACCAGTGAAACTGAGATTGAACCCTGAGCGATCTTCGCTAGCTTATAGTAAGAAATGCGATCGTTCCATAGGAGTCCTGTATTGTTTCAACAGTTAAGGGGAAAACAGACTCCAAAACCACCCTCCCCCAAAGCACGCTCTGTTATCTGTCTGGGAGCTAAAATGTAAAAGAGCTCTGTGTTCAGTTCTTCTGACAAAAACAGATAATTCCATTGTTCTTAAGAAAGAAGTACCAGGCATGCTTATTGAGAAAATAAGGTTTTACAGAGGGGGAGGAGGAGAGAGGGAGGAGATTACATAATGTAAAGGTGCACTAATCTTTTTGCTGAAAGAACTATCAATTGCAAGTTGTCTTGACAATTTCCTTTATTCTCACACAAACTGATCTTTTACTAGTCATCTGTTTGGATAACATGCCACAAAATGAGAAGCAAGTCAATTAATTGATTTTTGCTCTCTTTTTTCTATTCCATTAGGAAAGTCTATATAAGAAAGGCATATAATTAGTCACCATTTGCAAAACAAGATACTACAGATTAAAGAAAAAACAATAAGCTACAATCATTTCAGCTGAGATTCACATCTTCCCCTGCAATATCAAGAAATATTTCAATGAGAAATAAAAATGAGAACGTAAGAATAAATCAATTTTCATTTATGTTTCATTTATGTCATTTATGTTCTGGAAAAGTCTCTTTGAGGAAATATGTGGAAGAGAATCAATGAAGCAACATGTGTAAAAAACTTAAATGTGTAAACAAATTCACTCTAAAAGTCAAGAACAAAGGGGGTGGTAAAACAGAAAAACATTTTATGATGTTGTACTAAAATTTTACTGTTTGATGTAAAAATTCAAAACTTTAATCAGTCAACAGACTCAATGGTTCAACATTCTTTCTCCACTCTGGAAGCACCACAGATTAATGCTGAGATTAAAGAAACTTTATCTAAATTAAACTTAAAGAAAAATACATTTAAAAAGAAATATAGAAAACAAGAAAACATTCACACGCCTCAAACCAGTGATAAAGGCAAAGTCAGGCAAAATCAGGGAACACTGGAAGTACTTCTGGCACTAGGAATATACATTTAAACACAACCAGACTCTGGCAGAGAAGATTCATTCAACTTTCCATCTGAAGGCTTTCAAACATCATGCCCGCTCATTGAAGTTGTCTTGGGACAGGCAGAAGTGTTCATAGCCTTTCTCCAAAAATATTCCAATTGAAAAATTGCAAACACAATGGTAAGGAAATAATCAGAGATTTGAATTTGCAACTTCAGGCCCAGGAAATGATAGCTGTAGTTTTCCAGGTAGTGTTGGCACTACTCAGACAGCAACAGAAAAACCTAAAAACTCCACAGACATTCCTTATAAAAACATGGTCATCCTGCTTCACTCACCCACAGGATTACTGGGAAGCATTTCATTTTATTTACTATGGGGTTACAGTGTTTGACTTCAAAATACAGGCCTGGACCTCAAACCAAATTTTGAATTTCAAAACATGAATTCAATCACCCCCAACAGAAACAGGAGCTGCCCATATCACCTTTCAGCCTGTTTACAATCACAAGTATCAATTTAAATATAACTGTCTAAATGCTTAATGTTTTGTTTTTTTTTCCCAATCAAGTGAATTTTCAATTTTCATTTTCATGATGTTTTGTCCATTCCAATAAAAGATATCAACTCTAGCAGCAATTATTTCATTCTGAAATGTATTGCTAACTACTCCAAAGGTTCATCGGCTGCACAGTGAAACAGTATTTTCTTTGATGGATTTGAGTTTGAGGAACTCTTTATTAAAAGCAAAGTTGTCAGCAGGGAAGCCTTAAACAAGGGCTTCTCCTTACAAACAAGTCACAGAACGGAAACTTTCTTGTAACAGATAAAGGCAGCTCCACATGTATTCGGATGAAAGCAAAGATATTTCAGGAGAAAAACAGATTTTTCAGTGTGTTAACTAGGAACTTAACTCAAACCACATTCTTACTTGAGGCAGCTACAAGATGTCATTTCATGTAAAGAATTCCAGCATTTTCCCTTTGTTGCATTATCAGAAAATTAATCATGCTATTCAGATAATGCCCATTCTGATCTTTTTGTGTTATCTTAAGTTTGCAAGATGTTTATAGAAAAGTATGCAGTTGGTGTAACTTTTGACCTAGCAATCTGACACAGTTAATTAAAGTTAACCCAAGTGCACAAGAATCAAACTATGAATTTCCTTACTGTATCACGAGATCATTATTGTGACAAGTAAATGGTAAGATGCTGATGAATGGCTGCCACTGTTCAATAGATTGAAGAGGGCTTCAAAATACCTTATCTGTGCTCTCCTGAACAGGAAGATTAAGGAAAGGGTGGATAATAGTCTGTAGTTTTACTCTCAAACACAGGATTCAGTCTGTCTGGCTCCAGGCTGTATTATTACTTTGGTCCAGGCTATTGTCTATTCTCACGACATTTATAAAAAAAGAAAACATTTCAGACATATGATTTTTGGTTCGTTTTACAAGACAAAAGTGTTGTTAATAGCCTTCCAGACTGCTCATAGTGCTACAGATCATTTAAATAAGCTGCAATTATGAAAGTCAGCAAACATGCTATGAAAGGTACCCACATGTAAACATGTCGATACCCATTTCTATTTGAAATAAATAAACGTCCTTTCAAGCTATGTCCTTTTAATGGTTAATACAGAGGAAAGTCTCAAACAGTAGCTAGAAGCTTGTCAAAATAAATTGCCAATTTGTAAAAACAACTGTAACTGAAGAGTTGGATCTACTTTTCTTCCTAACCTATAAAGAGGATCTGACAAAATTTTTCTGCATATACTTTAAATGTAATAGCTATTTTTCTGCATTTATAATCTTTTTTTGTGTGTGTATTTTTACTGCATGTTACATATATATAATATATATGTATGTGCTTTCTCTTATAGAACAACTGAAGACTGGAAATTTTTTGCAAACTCCCTGAAAGAAAGAAAAAAAAAAAAAAAACACAACAAAACAACAAAGAAATAAAAAGCTTGAAAAGTTGCATACTGTTTACAGACAACAGCAGAACTGTTCCACTTTGATGATATAAACCCTAGCAATAAGATTCCCAAGAGCAGTAAGAAAAACTGGACAAGAGCAATTAATTATTCAGGCCTAAATAGTTTTCTTCACATGCATGAGCTGTGAAATTTGGGAAGCATATCCGTTAAGACTAAGTTTGAAGTTGTTAAAAAAATCATTGCCAGTCAGTGCTGGCCTAAACTAGCTTTCCAGGTAATATACTCAAGTTAAAACATTCAATTTGATTAAGCATTGTAACTATTATGTATTATTATCTGGGTTCTCCATGCTCTCACAATATTTTGAAAATTCTAATCTGCCATGAGCTAATATCAAAATAGTTGGATTGGAAATGTCTATACTAGCCCAAGGAAACTTCTTGACAAGATCAACAAATAGTAATTAAATATCACCAGCAGCTAACATTATTGAACAAGAAATAAGAGAGGAGGTAGGGAGGCATGTCTGAATCATACACAAGTCATCTTCTGATGAGTTAGAACAGTGCATCGTAGTCTGTACATTTTTCTGTTGAAAACTGTCTGTGTTCTTCAGTGACAAAAGGCATGGAGTGAAAACTCTGATGTAACACAAAGGCGAACAATACTTAATCACTAGCACAGTTTCAGGACATCCTAAGTTATATCACTGCCTCCCAAGCTGTTTTGGCATTTCCACGTGTAGATGTACCAGATGAGCTGTGCCCCATACCTAAGTATGTCAGGCCAGAGGAAAGAACCATGGTCGTGTCTTTGTTGCTACCAAAACACACAAAATCCAAGGACACTTTTCGTGACAACCTCTTAGATGTTTAAAGACTATTTCATCATCTATTAACCATTTTTTTTACATCCATTTATCATCTCACATCTGCTTTCTGTCTAGTTTCATCATGCTGCTCCTTCACCCTTTCTTTTATCTTTACACGTATAAAACCATCGTTCATGCACTTTGATTTTCTTTCTCCATACATGCCCTTGGGAACAACCACCAAGTGACTAAGGGTGATGCTGCTGATTACACTGGGTGCTGCCCCAGAGCACAGCAATAGCTGTTCCTTGTGGTTTTTCACACCACCACAACCACTACATAGGATATTTCACACCTACCAACAATCTCACAGGTTAGTCACAGTTAGCACTCAATATGAAACCACACAACCTCAGTGGACTTTCAACTGAGCAGATGAGGCTACATTAAAGTCAGGCACAGAAAATTGTGGTACATGATTCAGCCTGCAGGTATATATAAATGCACGCACGCATTCAAAAAAAAAAAAGAACATTATTTTTCTAAATTTAAAACCAGTATTTTTCTGAACTTGTACTATTCAGACAAGCTTGAGTTCAACAAAACAATCATCTTCAATAAAATACACAACGTATTTCGTAATTTATTTTTAGAAGAATAAAACTCAACAGTAATGTCTCTAGAAACATTTCTAACACTAACGGAATTATTCACTGGATAAATACCTTACGCTGAAAGGGTAAACTTTCATCAACAGTAATTTTTCTTCAGTAAAGTATTTAGTAGGAGCGAGGAACAAGAACGAATTTATACAATATAGTAGTTTAACGTTTTATCATAAGCCAACTAATGCCTCATATAAGAATCACTTTTGTCTTTGGTGACACTTTTGTTATAAAAATTAGAGTACAGTTTTTTGGATTTTTTTTTTTTTTTTTTAAAAGCAAGTCTTCTAGCATAGCAACGATTTTGCGTACTGTATCCTTATCCACTACAGGAGGTCACAGCATTAAGTTACTAAACTACAAAATTATTTAGGAGCACTCTTACCGTCCATAAAAATACACAATCTTCATATTTAAATGTATTCATTACCCCAAATTGAGTGATACATTACTAGTTCTAGACTCTATTCTTCCTGCTCTCTGCTGTGAGACACATTATATCTCCATATTGCAAACCAGTTATTAGAACTAACAGGAAAGGAACAAAAATTACAGATTAGCCTATTTCTCAAGCAGGATCATTGCACTCAGCACATCCTCAAGTTTGCCCAACAAAAGCATTTCAGAGCTCAACTATGGAAGTCTTCAAGCAGCCAAGAACAACCTGTATAGAATCACAGCATATCCCAAATTGGGAAGGATCCATGAGAATCATTGAGTCTAGCTCCTGGTTCTACACGCAACCATCCAAAATTCAAATCCTACCTTTGAAATCTTTCTGAAACGTTTGACCTTTGGTAAGATTGGAGCTGCAACCATTGCCCTGGGGGAACCTATTCCAGTGCCCAGCCACCCTCTCAGTGTTATATCTTTCTCTAACACATAACCAATCCCACCCTGACACAGCTCCTCATACACTTTCCCCTCCGGACAATACCATCATTTTTTGCTGGCTAACAGACAATCCTAGACACAATAGCAAGCCTCATCTTCTTCTCTATGAAGCACACAGCTGAACAAAACCTAAGAGACACCTAAAAGCAGGCATACAAAACCTCCTATAGCAAGGATTTGACAGACCAGAGACCTCAAGAATGATAGGATGCTCAGTCCCACGTGCATGATAGCAGACCTCAGTTTCACATTTCTCAGCTTCTGTATGTTGGGTAGATTTTATCTCAGCTTATTTCACTTCAGCATTTCCTAGTTGTATAAACCAGAAGACATCAACTCTTGCATTCACAAGGAACTCAATGACCACGAGTCCAACTTCATTGTTTTGCATGGGAAATTACAGACAGAGTAAAAAAGCAGTTCAAAACATTGGGCCCTTTTCATACATTTTATTTTATCATTCTATATACCACAATCTTACAAATTGTCTTTTTGACGATATAGATGCTTGCCATGTTAGGAAATATTCCCTAGATGTTACCTTCCTGCATAATCTGGACATCTACCACATCACTACCCAACAATAACACATCCCCACTTTTCAGCTCCAATTGCAAGGAAACAGAACCTTTTCAGTCAGATTTTCTTCAGCAGAAGAACCTACAAACTAGTTTAAAGGAAACAGGCTATAATGTTTTCCTCTAAGCTGCCTTTATTCTAATAGTGATGGCCCAATGTTACCAATGTTAACTAAGACACCTCCACCTGGCACTACTTCACTTCTTATGTTTTGAGTCAGTTTATAAGACAGGTTATTATAAAACATTACATTTATTGATGTTTACAGTGCTGAACCCTGTAAGCAGTTAATATGGAGTAAAACAAAATCTTTGCCAAGCAATTAAGCCCAGCAGATGATACGCAGATGACAAGAATTAAACTCATTAATTCACTGCACAGAAGCTGCAGATCACAGGAGTACAGAACGCCCGGCTACTCTAGCTCACAGGCACTCCCTCACCATACTGCAGGTCCAGCACAGTCCTTGCTGCCTTCTTGTTTCCCATTCCTCATACAAGGTGGTCATAACCATCTTGTTCTTCAGTCTTTACCGATCCTTTGATTTTTGTATCTTCCTGAACAGAATTATAGAATTTTAAAGCCACCCAACATCAACAAGAAAACTGATTGCTTTCAGGTGACTCCAGGCAGCTGTGCAAAGCAGGTTTCCATGCCAAGAATGTCAGAAAAGATGCAGAACAGAGCATGCGCAGTGTGGTGCAGAAACAAAGAACAGAGTGAGCTTCCAGGAGATAATAGTAGATACAATTAAAGTACCACTATTTCTGTAGTTCAACTAACTGCCATTAGTAGGCACTGAACTCAGTATTACGTGAAAGGACACGAGTAATTACAGATGTGTAAAAAACACAGTTTTCAAAAATATCTGCAGCATGATTTTACAGGGGAACAATGAAAATGCTTTCTATATTCTCAAAATTGAGCAAGTAGTATTTCCTGGAGTAAGACTTCAGATGAAAGCATGAAGTATGAAGAAAAACGTTTCAGTACAGAGATTTAGCCTATTCAATTCAGTTTTCAGTGACTTCACCAGTTTATATTTTGCCTTGCCAACCATTGTTCCAAGATCCTCAGATTTTGAGAAGAACTATAGAGACAAAATGAATACAATCAATTATGCTTTCTCAGTATGACTGTAGTTAGTGAACTGAGTTCCTGACAGACATTTAAAAGCTACATTTCAAGGAACCTACTCCTTATGACAATCATCACACTTCAGAGCTTTTACAATTCTTTGAGTGACTTCCATGAAACAACTTACAGATTTTTCTCATGTATGAGATCATTTGCACTTTATGATACTGAATTAAAACAGTCAAGTAAGCATACACTTGCTGGGTTATAATACAGGCAAGGAAGAAAAACCATACATGCTTGAGTAAGTTCCTCTTACACTGCAGTAATTGAAATATCTTCCAAAAATCTTACTGCCTCAGCATTATCTTCCCTGTCAGGTAGAAAGGAAAGCCTAGACCTTTCCTTCCTTCTGCAAACTACAATGGCATGAAAAGGGACAAAAATACAAAGCATACTTCTCTCAGAAGACAGCCAGATGTGTCCCTGTAGACTGATAGTCTGTTATTCCATTGTAAAAATAAATACTTCCAGACAAAAAGATAGTATGTTTATTCAACCAAAATCTGCAACTTAAAAAAATACTATAATACATGCATTTTAATTCAGGTATTAATTATCTAATTATGGCTAGGAAGATGGAAATTTCCCAGTGTACAAAAAGGAATCAAAAGTTTAAACATGCCTAATACAAAAACTACAACCTTTTTTTTTTTTTTTTTTGTCAGAAGCAATTTCAGTCTCCTAAGTTATTCTACTATTCTATCTCAGTTTTCCCACTCAAGTCCTGTTTTCACCTCAAAAATGCATCCCCTCCCAAAAAGCCCATGTCAAAACCATACTTCTCACATCATTTCTCTTCTGTATCAGAGTATGCATAATAAAGATTGCACACCTACCTCAGTATTTCAGCTCTTCAAGCTCTGTTCCCACCACACCCTCCCTTCCCATGCAATGAGTCCCTCCATTACCTCCCCATTAATTGCTGAGGCCAGTGGAATGTTTCTGTGTCCAGAACTTACCCCTGGTTCTGCTCCAGTAGAAAGTAGCCAGGCACAGCCTCTAATTAATGCCATTGTAAGGACAGAAGAAGAGCCTCCATAACACTTAACTGTTTGTAAAGATGAGTAAACCTGAAAAACGTTCATTCAAATTCAATTCATTGGATAAATATAACCTAAGTCAGTAGGAAAAAAGAAGTTATTTTCTGCTTCGTTTTCTTTCCTCTATTTCCAGTTGTTGTAAAATAAATTCCCCAGCTGTGACTAAATTGTGTGCAGTCAGTGATGGCTATCTGAACCACTCTGAGTCGATTTTTTGCATTTACTCACGGCTTTCAATTAGTATTGAACATTTGTGTTTACCTGAGCACCACTAATTGACATAAAGCACCAACTGTTCTTTTTTAATAAGTATATTAAAATAATAATAAAAAAATGTTGACCTAAATCTGGCACAGATGCTTTTTCTTCATAAATTATAGAAGGAAAGGTACAGATTTATGTCTGATTGAACTCCTTTCAGAAGTGGAAAGCTATATTCGTTGTATGTTCAGACTGTTACAGGAATACCAATGAAGTATCAAAAAATGTCAAATTTACTACAAGATACATACTCACTGCTGGCTTCACTGTAGTTTGCTTCGCTGTCTGAGTCCGAAAGACTAAAATTTTACATAGATATTCCAGCACCACTTGTTGAATACCCACAGCCTTAGGAAAATGAATGTGCTCCCTGTACATGGACTCGGCACAGCACTGAAATCAACTGGCCTTTTCATGTGCAGTTCCTAGCGGAATAGTGTGAGACAAATCTTCAAGGATTTCCCTCTTCCTTTCAACAAGCCATAACTGAGAACAGCTTGGGTTCAGATCGCTCAAGCATATGCTTAAGGGATGTCTATACTACTACTGAGCCTAATTAAGAGCTGTTTCTTCAAGGAAGCCATTTACAGACAGCACACACACAGATCCGCACATCACCTGAATACTGACAAGCTCAGTACTCACATTTAATATCAAATTTGTCTGGTCAGTTGACAGCTTCTGAAGGCCAAAGTTATTCTTGGTTCATCAGAGACAATTAGCATTGCACCTTGCCTCTTCACATGTCCCAGCACATCACAAAATCAAGAACTGCAGAGATTGGAAGGGTCCTCAAGAGATCATCAAGTCCAACCTCCCTGCAAAAGCAGGTACCCTATTCGTAGGTCACATAGGTAGGCATCCAGATGAGTTTTGAACATCTCCATAGAAGGAGACTCCACAGTCTCTCTTGGCAGCCTGTTACAGTGCTACCATGGTCAGCCAACATATCATAGGTACTACCATTTATTTCCTTGGTAGTACAAATAGGAGAATGGAGGACGTAAAGCCAGGACAGACAGAAGGCATCATTTCCTTCTGGAAGAGCTTCTGGGAGCTGGTACACAAGCCACAGCAATTCCACTGTATTCACTCTGCTACCCCAAATCTTACCTGCCACAGCAAGCTAAAGGATAAGCTGCAGACAACCTAGATATGGATCTGACGTTGCAGCTGTGTCTCAAATCAAGTACCATCAACTTCTACTGTTCACTGCTCTTCTGTATGTGAACTGACTCAGCTACACTAAAAAAAGAAAAAAATACATCTGCTTGTTGTTCATGCAGAAAATAACAACAGCCCTTTTCAGCACCAGTCCATTAATTATTTGCAAATAAAAACCAAAGAAACCATCACATTATCACAGTTTTGAGCAATAAGATCTCAGTTTTGAGCAATAAGACCTCAGTGTTTGCTTTAGCAGAATCCTACAAGTCAGTTTAAGAAGCTCATAACTACTTGAAATGCTGTTCAGGATGGAATGAGCCTGTGCACAGAATTCTGCCTTCATTTTTTTCCTACTGTTCCTTTACAATATCTCACATCATGCAGTTGACTTTCCTCGCCTTGATGAATGATTTTTTTTACTGCACACATACTTCAGGATGTCTTGGTCAGAGACTGAATGATGTGTTGCAGTAGCCACAGAAACAATCTACATTTGCAAAAATTCCCTCTAAGTGGTCACAGTTTTAGACCATGAGAAAGAAAAGAAACTATTATTTTCTTTTGCTTTTATTCCTTAATCACTTCCAAATCCTCACATGTAAAGCACAGTTTCTCAAGCTACACTAGCTGTTTTCTGACTCAGGAAGACACAGCTCAGAAATTATAAGAAAAATCTGAAATCTCATTCCAAAAGCACAGCTTGACAGTCATATAACATCTGAAGCTGGAAAATGGTTGTGAGAGAAAGTGATATCCAGAATACACCATTCAAAAAGCTCTGGAAAAAAAGTACTGGAAAACAGATAAATCTTCAGATGTTCCTTCTATACTATTCCTCTGTGACTGCCTAGCAGACCTATTACTATGTTCACTGTATCAAATAAAATGATACAAAACTTTCCACTAAAGAGTATTTTAAGAAATAGAGGATTTAAAATGGCATTTGAAAACCATCATATGGAACATTACATGTCTAATTTTCCTTTAGTCTGACTAATTTATTGAAGATAGTTAATACATGAGGCAAGGACTATACTTTATGCTGGTGTTTGTACATCTGCTGCAGTGGTGCTCACTGCAACTTCTCAGTGCTAGTTCATTAATACAAAAACAGGTTTGCTACAGTCCTACATGGCAGATATATAGAACTTCTTTTTTGTTGCTGTTTTATATTTATATTTAGGGACAGGAATGATTTGGGTTATTTGGGGTTTTTTGGACAGAAGCACTTCTCTACACTCATCTGATGCAAACAAATGTACAACAGTTAACCAACCACTTTATATAAATCTTTTGTAAAGTCCCTCTGATAGCATTTAAACAGCAATCTATTTCTCAAACTTCACCAAATTTAGAACCAGACATAAGCCTGCCATAGACCAACAAACATCAAATAGGGGCTTAAAGAAACAACAACAAAAAAAAACAGACTAAGTAGTAAAAGCTTTCAAAGTATTTCTGCTGCCAACACATCCTTCCAACTGCGGCTTTTAATTTCTCCCCACAGAGGCATCCTCAGAATCAATGTATCTCACATGTGTGCATCCTAAAATCTGCTATGCTCATCCAAAGCACAAATATTCTTGTTGAAACTGGGTATAGAAGCACCTACCAATGAAGCACCAAAACAAACTACAGATATCAATAAAGACTACTACAAACATGAAAAGAACACTTCACAGGACTCAGCTGCTCAATCTCTTAGTTTCTTAGCCCTGGTTTCAAAATAAACAACATTTATATAAAACCTCTTATGTCAGATTCATAAAAATTTTGCCCACCTTTTTCAATTGCCTTAGTTTCTCTGATAAAACGGACTGCTTGCTTTCCCTTGAGTACCTTAGTTCTCCATACAAACCACTATATCCAAAGGCAACAAAACAGAAGATCAAAATTTCTTAGTTTGAGCAATGAGACAATTCACGCTGATCTCTTGCCAGAAGTATTTCACCAGCTTCTCAAGCTCTGAATGGTTTATTCCTCCAAACAAATTCCACGTCTCCAAAGACAGACAAAATCCGGACTGTTGCTTCACTGCTTGGATGGAGGGATGGCTGTACCACCTCAACTGCATATCTGCATCTTCACTCACTAAAAACCCATCACCATGCTTCCAAGAACAGCTACTCATATTCCTCCAGAACCTGCCAAAGTCAGGGTTTGCTGAAAAGGCCCAGAGAACACCCAGAGCTGAGATCTAGGAAACTCCCTCAGCTGACACAGCTGTTCACCTCATTTTTTTCTCTACATCAGACAGCTAAGCCTGTGATATGCTGATTGTCTTACTTTACTCCAATCTGAAAGATACAGAGATTAATGAGACTGGATATGACATGAAACCACATGTTAAATGACTTCAAAGCTAGTCTCTAATATAGCCAGGGGCTTACTGGAGCATTTCAAATTTCATCTATTCTCATGCTAATTCCTACCAGATATTCAGTAACAATGTTAAAAATACATGGAACATGTAAAAAGGCTTGAAGTTGTATGAATTTTTTTTGTTCATTATCGAAAAATACAACTTTAAGAAAGTCATTAAGACTATGGAGTTGAGGTAGTCCATGTCAAATAGGAGTACCACAGCATGGTAAATGGATTCCAAGCCCAGTTTTGTACTTCACGATCTGTTTTTGTACTTAAGGTGTACTTAAGGTGTCATTAAACATATTATGAAAAGGGTAGCCAATTTCTTGTACATTCCAGCTTTCACTTAAGTTAGCAGAGTATGTAATTCCAGAAGAACAGTGTATCAGGGCTATGTGAAATGTAACACAAGAAGGTGAGTGAAACACATTACCTTATTTCCTCTTAAGTTTTATTCATTTCTGGATGAATTCCAAACAAGATTCAGTAACTTTTGGTCTGGATTTACAGTGAAGAACTGTGCACAAAATGGCCCTTTATCCCAACAATCCAAACTCAGAAGCTGTAAATAGCAATGAAAAGGAGTTGATTCGTATGAAACTACTGAGGAGTTTAATTTGAATGGTCAGATGAATCCTATCCTAACTGAGATGTATGTAAAATACCTCAGGCTGAACTAACTACATTTACTAAAAAGATATGCCTAACTCATCTTTAATACTTACAGAATGAGAAAGCTTTTAGAGATTTAGCATTAGCCAAGATGAATTTCATCTTAAATGCTCCCATGTGCTTTACATCCCCTATCATCAGATTGGCATTTGTTTTTTCTAGGCTTTTCACACTGCTAAACATGTAATTAATACTCACAAAAACTAAACATCAGGCAGATGGTTTGGTGCAGGTGTGTTCACATCACTTTTTATTGTTTTTCTACCTAATAAGATGAATTCATTATGCAAGATTGGGCACTTCAATCAGAAACCTCAGGAATAGCACTGTAATGACACTGTCTCCAAGAACAGAACGTTGAGCCAAGTGCTTGGTTTGGCCAGCTACGTCATACACTTCACAATACCTGCATCAGTAATGGTGCATATAATTTATAATTAGTCTACTATTTTGTGAGAGTTTAGCACACATTTTCACTTCCCTCTCCATTAGCATCTAACAACTGGTTTCATCACTAACTGGCTGAAACAAAGAAGCAGCCCAGCAACAGGGGTTATGTAATTTAGGTTTCTCATTTGTGAATAGAACTGTAATAGCTTGAGATAGCATAACTAGGCAACCTGTACTTTGAGACTGACACTGACAATCTAACTCCTTCCCATACCCAGTTCTTATACTGTAAAGGTAAATTTCCTATTGCAAGAAAGCCTAAAAGCTATGATTTCCACAAGTTCATAGGGAAGGGCTACAAACCCACCACAAAGCCAGTAGGTAGGAAATAAGTAGACCTGAGGTCAACTGAAATAATACCAAACAATTTTTCCCAAATCTTTAAAAAAGGAAACTGATCACTACAGCCAAGCTGATCTCAGAATTCAAAGCAAAGCATTCACACTAATAGGTAATAACTTGATGTATTGGTTTTCATATTAATAACTTCAGTGACTAGTATATGCTGTTTGCCATATGATGTGCTCCTCAAAGTATACACTGAGGGAGCTCCCTGAACTACTGAAACTAAAAAAAAAAATAATAAAAAATCAGAGGAAGTCAAATGTAAATGGCAGAAAGACAAAGAGAGGAAAAAAAAAACGAAAAAGAAAAAGAAACACTTGCACATACTCAGTTCTTCATTTTGTATTGAAATTATCTAAGGTGCTTGTTACTGCCATTCTGCTGATGCCATTAACATACTCCAGCACCCTGAGTGGCATAAGACAGAAGATTAAGCCATCACATTAGACCTTTGTCCTTAACTTGCTCTGATAAGTTATCAGAAGCATTTTCTGAACAGTTCATTTTCTGAATTCTGTTTTGAAATGTCAGTGTTTTCTTTAATCTTTATGTTGTCAGTGGTCTGTGATAATCTAGAGATTTTATTTTTTAATTAAATGGTGAATACTAATTCTGTAGATTTTCATTACTTCGTAGCAGAGAGGAGAAAAAGAGACAGCAACAAAAAAACACTCTTAATTCAAGGATATAGGACTTGAGTCACTCAGAAAAGAAGGCTGAAAGGAGTGGACAACAGATATTTAATGAGAACCTATAGCAATAGTGAGTTCTTTCCTCTAAAAAAATAATTATATGAACCACTTTTGTTTTAAAAGCTCTTTTTATAACTGAAAAATACCAATGATTTTCTGAGTCCCTTGTGCTCTTCCTACTCTTTCATGAAATCAAGATGAAAAAATTGAGAAATCAGAAAAGGAGATTAAATATTTGAAATACTTTAGAAGTTTTTTTTGTTTTTAATTTTTGAAAACTATCCCTCTATTCCTGTATTTTTAGATTCAATCATATGTATTTTCACAAGGAAACATCATTCAGTTGATTCCTAGAAAGTAAAACATTAAGACTCTCAGAGCAGTCAGCTTTCCACTGAAGCACACATCTAGAGCTTGGTTAAAAAAAAAAAAAAAAAAAAAGAAAAACAACCAGTTGTGCTGAGCACTTAAATATTTGACAGAGTCATTAAAGCAAGATGTTAGGGATGAAACATGTAAGTCAGAAAGTGCTGCTGTATATCTGGCAGTAGCCAGATGTCCGATTTGGACACGACAAGGTGTCCGATTTGGATCAAGGCTGTGACTACTGCAGAGGAAATGAAGGATTCAGCTTTCTGCTACAGACTTGTGTGTTGTACCACTCAAAAATGTAATTACTCCATTCAAGAAGAAGGGCACAACAGCCCAAAAGCTCTCGAAACATTTATCTTTCCAGTTGCAGTAGCAGCTACCATTCAGAGGAGGCATGTGCTGAAAAGGCTTGCTGACAGCACAAAGACCATATGGCTCAATACTTGTCATGTGCCAAAAACTAGCCCAACACAATCTAACTGTAACAGCAAAGTGTAGGGGTCCAGATGTTTCAATTCATGCAAGACAGCAAATCCTTTCCATTTAAAATAGCATGCCTTCTTCCTGGAAGTTGCTGGTAGGACTTCACACACTATTCCACTTGATCAGCGTGCTTAAAGAAACTAACACAAGATTGAAAGATTGTACTCAGATATGAATGGGAAAGCTCAGAGCCACTATGTCCCTCAATGTTAAATACTCCAAATAGAGACAGACGAAGGAAAAACAAACTCATCTCCTAGATCTATCTATTTTAGATCTTCTCTTACGTTAGGTAACCACTTGCAGAGAGTCATATTTTAAAGAAGCTAAACTGTTTGACTGGTATGTGGTATACAGTGATCTCCAAAGTTATTTTTCATACTTTAGTTCTTAACATGCCACTCTTTTAGTCCTTTCCTCAATTTCCTCCCTTTTTTCTACTGTACTTCCCATCTTGCTACTTGAAAAGATAATCACGTTGCTCAAAGAAAACATTATGTAAATCATATAATCCTGTAAATAACATGTAGACTTGTTAGGTAAACAAACACAGAAGCCACAATTTATTTTGTCAACAATATTTTATAAAGAAAATACCTCACACAATTATTTGAATGAAGGAACCACGCTGAGTCATTATGCACTCAGTTCCTGCAACAGTCAAGTTGGGTCAACATGGAAAGTTGTAAAATTACATTAGAACTGCAATTCCAGACAAGACCCACATTTAGTAAAACGTCTGTTGTACTTAGCTTAGTATATTTGATGTAACTTAGCATTCTCTTTGATGGGGGAGGAGACCACAACTGCTCCTGTCTACTTGAAAATGAATTTTTCCTTTATTGGATAATCTTAAATACTACAGAATTTTGCATTTTGGATAGAAGAAGCTCCAAACAACACTTTTTACATTATTGCTTCAGTTTTCAAAACACTCGGAAAGAACAAGGTTGCACATACTTCTGGCTACACCTATCCACAAGTTCAAAGGAGGAGCATCCTCCCATTTCACTGCCGCATTTCACAGCTCTTTAAAAATTTGGTTATTAATTTTAAGTGAAGCCATGAATAATGACTTCTTTTTGAACACTTCTTTGACAGATACTAATGGCTTTTCTCACTCAGCTTCCAATTATGGAGCACAGTGATTAGCGACTCCCTACAAATACAATTAGCTGATTAAAAAAGAGGGCAGATGAGATCAAAACTCTTGGAGCACACAACCTTTGGATTGCAACTATCAATGCATTTGACTTAAGAGGATAAAACATTGCATTCATATGACACATGTAAGCTGTCATCTCCTCTAACTGTTGTCTCAACCACAATAAAGAACAACCTTTATGAAAGGCTAAAAAAAGGCCTTTTCACTTTCAGAACATACAGCTTCTGGAGGTGCTAGCAGCATGTGCTGTGGGAGACAGCTTCCTCATACTGCCTTCAGTTGTATGCAATAAACTAAGCATGGTCTCAAACTACATCAGAGCTTTCCATAGCTGGGCTTACCATCAGTTATTGCAACTAGTCTTCATCATTTAAACTTTTGATTCATCCTGAAGTGTTCTTTGAAGATTTGGCTTTCTATTCACAACATAAGTAACATGGTTAAAAAAAGTTATCAGAAAATGCCTTTCACCGTTGGAAAGCTTCTGTATTTCATCATGTTTTGGTATTTCATCTCCATATCAACCATCAAGTCCATCATATCTGTAAATGTTCAACACCAATACAATGATCCACAAGCACAACTACAGCCCAGTTTGAATGCCTGTACAGCTTGTCAACAGAAGGCAAAGTACTTTCTTTAGGGCTTATCCAAGATCATGACCAAAGCAAAGACCACAGAAAACTGGTCTTCATCAGAAAACCTTGCCACCTTCAGCAACAAATGTAGATACATTTTTATGACCTTGTCTTCCCTAACGTAAACAGACACCAACGTGCAAACGTGTACATGCAATTATTTGAAAGATTTCTAAACATAACACTCCTCTGCACCTTTTCTTCCTGGGAAGTGGATGAAAGAAGCAGCACGTGACAGATGTTAGTCATGTTGTTAAACGCATTCCTGAAAGTGCTCATGAATACCTCTGAGACTTCATATATACAAAAATTTACTCTAAAACTACTACCCCAGTTGCATGTAAAACTGCACTGCTCCTGCTGCTGGGTGAGATAATAGCATCAGATGCCAGCTGTTCAGAACAGCTTACCTTAATGTTTAAAACAGATTGAAAAATATATACATAGGAAGTAAGAGAAAGATAGCATCTAGTAAAGACAAGCCTAAACAGAGCACCTAGGAAAACATCAAGTTTAAACTTGCCAATTATCTGACAAATAAGCCATCAAGGGTGGGATCAGACACTTTATGAAGGAGATGGGTGTGATCAGGCCTCCACACAATGCCTAGGGATCTATGGTGCGTGAATGCAGTACCCACCAAGATCCCATAAATGGTGTTACATTAGTCAGCTGTTCCACAAGTTAACCAGAATGCTTCCTACCTACAGCACAGATGACTTGTCAGTTTGGCTACTGCCTCTCTCTGCAGACACAGTACAGTTACCACAGCTTTGCTCATGGAAGCACATATATATGATTCCATCCCACAGTTCAGTTAATCACTGTTCTATATCCCTCTCACTTCTCTGCAGACACTTGAAAGCAGAAATATCACACTGGAGACAGAGGATTATACACATTTCTGTGTATAATCTCTCAAAGTCTTTATTAAATGCTGAGTATCTGATCACAAAACCTTGAGTCATTAATCACCATTATCCTATTAACACATAGCTCCCTACTTTTTAGTCACTGTTTTATTTGATGTTTCCCTTTTCTTTAGGATAGAAAGTATTTTCTGAAGTTTTATTTAGATCTAGACGAGAACATGAAATGTGAAAATATATATATTTTAGTAATTTATTCTCTAACATATTTCACCACAAAAATGCAGACTTCTTAGTTCACATGCAAACATAAGTCTCGCTCTCTTTTTAAAAACACAGACAATAAATAGCAAGGAACACAACCTGGTTTCCTAAACACAGTATTTGCATTTTAGTTCAACAAATAGATAGGAGCACAGGCATCTCCAAAGGCCTATAGTAATTCCAGTCTGGTTTAGGCTACTGATATTAAGAACTTGGGCAATGAAGTACAAAATGCAGGCATTCTAGATTTTCTCTACTTGTCAACCACTAGTACAGATGGTACACTGAAAACTAAGTTTCTCCATCACAATCCAGCTTGCACAACCTTCTAAAAGTGTAACGTTAGCAGCTGTAGCCTCTTTGCATATTACACAGCAGATAGAGAAAACCGTGGGCAAGGGGAAACCCTGACATCTGATATTCGCACACTCATAAACCAATTTATTTCATTTTTAGCAAGATGCCTTAACTAGAGGACATCCTGGCTAACATCATTTCCTATCCTCCCCTCCCAAATAGAGGGTAGAGTGAATTCAAAAAAGCAAGTATCAAGGACATGCCATACAAGCCATAAACTTGGCATCATACAAGACAGAGGCAGACCCTCATTTACTGAGGCAGGCCTAGAGAGGGGCAGAGCCAGTATTCCAGATACAGCTCCCTGTAGAACAAACATCTACCTCATAGCAGTTTATCATTGGACAACAAATGGCTGCTAGCACATAACTCACCTTGTAGGGTTGGGTGGTGACTGGGCACATACAGGATGGACCTGCACTAATAACAAGGGTAATTACCTGGGTATTTCCATCCAGCCCTTTGCAGGCAGGGAAGAACCCACCACCCAGATTTCCCACTTCTTCAAGAAGTGCTCTAAACTTTTAGTTAAGTCAAAAACATCAGTGGAGTAAGTAACACATATTCAAATGTAATTATGTACTATCTGGCCACACCTGACTTCTTTTAAGCACTGTCAGGCAGCTGAATGAATTCAGGTGACCAAAAATCTCTGTTTCAACAGGTGAGGGAGAGATGAAAAGAGGCTACAGGCATTTCTGAGCTTTGATATATTGATTTATTTTGCTAGAGATCTTTCAGACTAATTAGTGGCATCTAATGAATATAAGTGCCAGACATAAATGTGTTAAGGATTTAAGAGAACTTAATATACCTAAGGCCACTTTAGCATATTTAGACATTGAAACTCAGTAAAATTATCTGTGCTATGTATCCCTCAGCTACCATCCAGATCTTGCTGGTCATCATGTGCAGCTCTCGTTCAAAGCCATTCCCAATCTATTATCTGTGATCCCAGCAAGCTCACAACTTCTACAGAAATCTGACAGTGGAGATTCCTTGCAAAACAAACATGGCTAGTATCAAAGATTTTTCTTGAGTAACGTAGTGAGCGTAATGACAGAAACATGCAGAAGATAAAACATCATGAGGCTGACACACAGCACAGTCAGCAGTCTGGCAATAGTTAAAAAGTTTCTGTGTAGGCGCTTTGCAGATGTAAGCTACTTTTGCCAGGATAAGCCTCAAGACTTGATCTTTATTGAAACTGGCTTTGCTGACATGAGCTTGAAAGCCATTGTGTGCGTACTTTCCAAAAAAAAAAAGTGAGAAGAACAAAGGGAAACATGGAATAAGAGATGAAGCCTAATTTATTATGCACTTATAGAGCTCAGGCTGTATAAACAAAATAAAGTCATAATACATATGCATCTGTCTCATTTTAAAAAAAAACTTAAAATCCCAGACTAAATATTTTTTTTCCTCTCTTTTCCATCATGCCTGTTTCTCAGTCAAGGATTTAATAAGAATCAACTACTTAAAATGCAAAAGGTCCAATATTCAAATATTTCAATATTTGAGAATAACATAACAGAAGCATTTGCCTCTGCACAAGCAATCAAAAAGAAATACCTTGAGTGTTTCAGATGATGATGCACTTATAGTTCCCCATATGAATTGTTTGGTCTTCAGCCTAAGCTTCTGTTAGATGCCCTTGAGGTTTTTCACTGTCGTTTTGGTACTTGGAAAACTTAGGACAGAAAGTTCAGTCATGGCTATACAGCTTTGTCTCCTATGCAGTGTGAATGAGAGTCATGCTATTTTTTTCAAATTCACGACAATACTGTTTTTTAATTTTTGTTTGTTTGTTTGTTTCTCTGTTTGTTTTCAAATGAAGGAATTCCATCTGGATTGCAGATTCTTTATTTGTCATGTATTTTTTATGTAGCACTGAAGCAAGAAGTTGAAATATCAGCAATTTTGCAAGGCACTGTGACTTGCACAACAAAAGAGGACTTGAGAAAATCAGTCACTGCTCTTTCTAAAGCTGGGCTCAAGACCAGAGACAGTTTCTATAAAATTTAATGTTATAGAAAAAAGCACCAAGTATGAAGAACCAGCCCTGAATAGAAGCTTTCACAAGTCCACAAGGAAATCATCACTCGGTGTCTGCATTTTTCTGATGCTCTTCCAAAGGCATTAACTAGAGACTACCCACAGGACATCAGTGTGCATGGAGCTCTTGCCAAGTGGTGCCATTCTTATGTAAAGGTGAACCGACTGACTGCAAAGTGAGACAGTAAGATTTTCCTCCATACAGAGCCTATTTCAGCATTACTGGTCTGAACTATAAACATATATAATAAAAGCATCAGGTAAAGCACTTCTGTGTATCAGCAATATTGCCAAGAATCATAACTGCCTTTTACTGCCTTGAGAAGGCTATCAACATCAGCAAAGATGAGCAGTGAACTTCTTCAGTAGGAAAGATTTGCATGAAGTGAGGTAGAGATGAAATGATGCACAGTATAACTGTGATCCAGGAGAGAGAAGAGCACTTATTTATTTCCTCCCAGCAGCCACCAGGTCTCTTTGAACCAGCACCAACTAATGGACAATCCCACGCATGGCTTGCTGCCTCTCCCCTCCCCTCCTCTTGGCACTCATAGGCAGGGCAGAAACTAAAAGGACAAAGAAGTCCTAAAGCGAGGTCTGTCGGCATTACACCACTGCTCATAACTGATGTTTTCATGCTGAGAGCTACAGATACCAATGCTGCATCATGCTTTAAGTGACTTTTTTTTATAGCATGCAATCAGGATTTTGTCCTGGAACACAGGCCGTGCCATATAGAAAGCTAGATTTTTTGAATAAGAACTTTTGAAAGCAGCAGAAGACCTTGACAGCTCGATAAACAAATAACAATCATTTGTTATGTGTAATGAAGATCCTGAAAGAAAACATCACTCAAATGCTGCTGGTGTACCTCCCTGTCGCAGGTCAACTTCAACAAGCAAGTCTCTTCTGATGGAGGAGTTAACCTTGAATAAAGTGGGAAACCTGCATTTGGGCCTGAAATCCTCTGTCCCTCAGAAGAGCAGAAGAAACAATCAGTGAATGTTCTGTGATAGTACTCTGTGAAGTGCTGCAGCCCCTGACATGGGGTACCTGGAGCTCACCCTGCCACCCTCATCCACCACAACCCTGCCAGCCCTGTCCTCAAGCCTCCAGCCCAGCTCTCAGGCACTCCAGTACAAAATATCCTCACCTGAGAGCAAAGCCCACACAAACATCAACATTTCTCAGATAAATGCAAAGAGACTCTACTACCTGCATTCTGGGCAAACTGATCTGCAAAACCTCCATGAGTTCAGTTCATGTGTATGGCATTTCTACAATTACTACAAACACCTCAAGGAAGAAATCTGCTTTCTCGCCTTGGCACCTTTTCAAATGACAATTCTTTGGCTCACAAGTCCAACTGCCACTGCCACAGCACTGTGAAATCCATTTGCTGCACTAGGTTACCCACAAGACAGTAGGCTGAAACATGCACAGCTCACTCTTGTCAACCACGTGCAGTTAACATTTGTTAAACATCTGATAAAGCACTGAAACAAATTGCCTTCTTTATTTAGCAACACACTCTGAGAACAGATTTTCTCCTGATTTAATGGGATAGGTCTGTCCATTATCCCATTAGCTACGCATTGCTAGAAACCCCCAGGGCATCAAACTGCCAGGCGACTGACTGAAGATATCAAAAGCTCTTCCAACAACATCAGCTCCTTCTGCTCTTGATTACTGAAAAAAGGTCTCGCAAAATATCACTCATTAGATCACATCTTCAGATGAGCAATACTTTTCACCCAAGCTGACGCACATTTTGTCTCACCAAAACTCAAATTCTGTGTGTCTGCCAACATTTTTGAAACAGTTACACCATCTGACTTATTTCCTCACAGCTTTCTTACTGGTTCTTCACAACAACAGCAGCACATCTAGCAGGGCAACCTAGTGCAGAAAGACATGAATGGCTACATATGGAACAGGAAAAATTCAATCTTTTGACTCCAGCTGCTTCTTCTGGCCTAGATCTAACATGGAGGAATAGTTACTGGTTTGCATTTCAACAGAAAATCTTAATGTTACCTTTTCGCTTTCTCTTATTTTAATTTAACAAATTATGAAGCAGTACGTTGTTTACTAAAATGTTTGGCCTAACACTGGACATTTTTAAACACCTGCTTAAATGTAAAAATTTATACACAAAGATGCTGTATATTAATATGGTGAAAATGATGTCCCATTCAGAGCTATATGAATATTTTGTAGTGACATTTTGAGAAATTACCTCAAGTGTAATAAATGCTGATTTGTGAATTTATTCTTCCTTCCCCTAAAGCCACTCAATTTTGTCTTTAAAACCCAGGAACTATAAAGAACAGTAAAATAAGGAAGAAAATGTTGAACAGATACATAAAACTAGATCTGTTTCTAAAAGTGAAACAGCAGTGTCAGAAAAAAGCAGAATTTTCAAGCATGGGGCTGTTAATAAGAACAGGATGCCAAGTTTTTCCATATCTTGGGCAGATAGGAGTTAGGTTGCAAGTTCAGTTGTGCTCAGCCAACTGGATATCCACTAGAGGTGCATTTATCTGCCAGTTAAGGGCATGAGCTTTCTTTTTCCAAGAAAATGTAATAATTTGGTTTCACACACTGCTCCAAGCTCCAAAATTAAGATCAATGCCAGCACTCAAACAGTCTTGGCTTCTGTTTCTAGTCCTTAAGAGTGAAATAATAAAAAACAACAGCACTCTATATTTGCCTCCCAGTCTACTGCTTCGCATACCTTTGTTTGAAACACTGTCCAACTGGCAAGTTCACACAACGCTTCTAAGCCTCCTTTAAACCCAGGGCTAAAGCAACGTATCCTAAACAAACCTAGCAACTACTGTTACACACTGTCACCACGGGAGTATTTAGAGAGTAGATGTGAAATGCATGTTTGATAGCACTGTATAGAATCTATTCTGGTCACTACTTGAAACTATTTTGTCAACACCTTTCACAAGGCTAATTATGGTTCCACATGTAATCATTACAGCAGCCTTCTTTTCAAACTGAGGGTTTTTTTTGTTTTTGTTTTTAAATGGCTATTATTCTTCTTTTATGGAGAAAAAAAAAAAAAGGAGGAGTAGACTTCAGCATTTCCATTCTAGCATAATATACAACTGGGGATCATCTATATTGGTCTTGGTGAGAACCACAGATGATCCATCTGCTCTGACTTGTTGTCACAGCACTAATAACCCCTGCACAGAGCAAACCCCATCATCAATCTCCATAGAGTCATTTAGACTATTTTCCTCAAGTTAACAAAGAAATGCAAAATGCCTGCTATTTCAATCTAGACACCTTTGACTCACTTGAATTAGCTTAATCCTGAGATCAATGCATATATTAGTTGTTAAAACTCAGTATGAATTTTTCTAGCATCTGGAAAATGTTTGAGCAGTTCAGTGTATAATAATCACATTTTGATACAGCAAAAGAACAAAACCACAGCATATCCAGCATAAAAACCACCAAATCCTTGATTAATCTTATAACAAACTAATCCACCAGGTTGTTTTTTTGTTTGTTTGTTTGTTTGTTTTTGTCTTACCTCAATAATCTTGTCATGAATTTGTAAGCCTTCTGCTTTGTCTGCAGGTCCATTTTCCAAAATTTTTGACACATAAATTCCCTCAGCAGATTCCTCCTGATTGTTCTGTGCCAGGCAATAAGAAAGTTGGGAAAGGACCACATTAGTACAAGAAATGAAACATGCTAAAACCAACACCAGCAAACAACACAAATCCACCTGAAATATGCAGCTGACTTTTCTACCAGAGAATTAAAATCCTTGGGATTTTTTTTTTTTTAAATTTGCTTAGCACAAAATAGTCATTAATCAAAAGGACAGAATTAATGAACTGTTCCAGCATTTTTAATAAGATTATCCATTTACTTCTGGTTATTTTAGTCTAAATGGGACACAGGGTGCAGTGGTAATCAAATACAAGCAAAAAGATTTAATGCAGACCTCAGACATCTCAGCAGAAAGCAACTGCTGTGTAACAGCAAAGAGGAAGATATTCATAAAAAAGGGATGCACAAGTATTTCTCTCAGGAAGGAAAGTGAACCTGCAGCACCGCAGCTTGTAAACATTTTACAGCATTTGGAAATAAGCCCCAAGGAACAAAGTGACATTAGTTAACTGGCATGTAACAGTGATGGGATTTGGTGGAATTGGTTAACCTCATAAATCCTATTCACGTGGAAGATTGAGAATTTGCTCAGCTATGGGCAAAAAAAGAACCCACGTCCAGTTGATCTGTACACATTCCTAAGTACAACTCACATGATGATCAAATTTAAAGCAGAGAAGTTATTTACTACAGCTGAAATACACCTGATGTTGTTGCACAGCCTGAAATTACTTCATTTCTTTGCACAGTGGTTTAAAAATTTTTTCAAGTATCATTTTAAATCTATATTACTATAGGAATAATTCCAAGAGGACACTGCAGAAGTACTTTTAAGTATTCATGCAAATAATAAATGTCTTAGCAAGAAGTAAAGGAATTTTCTTCCAAATCATACTTTATAATTTATACTATGGAAATCAGTTGATATGATGTTTATTTTCCCTCTATTTCTGGTAAATCCTTAACCAACAGTGTGACTCATAGGTGTGCTAATTTCTAGGATTAGGTGCTATAAACTTGTGGAAAAAACAAAACAAAACAAAACAAAAAAAACACTATTTTTTACATTAAGAAAATGATAAATCCATTACAAAATATGGATCCACTATAAGATATGCTTCAGAGCATGTGGCAGCTGTCCCATGCAGACTTAACCCAAGAAGATTTCAGGCTAACAACTATTTGTTCAACACAGTCAGGTCACACCATGATCTCATACAGTCCTATTTTGTTGTTGTTGTTGCAGACACTCATGGGTGTCAGGTAAGGTGCAAAAGTGAAATTTATGAATGGCTTCAGAAATGTTTTGGAATGGCTAACAGACAGACCATGAAAGCAGTGAGAAATAATGAAATTCCAATAAAAGAAATATAATAGCCATTAACCAAAATGAGCAAAGAATTTGGTCTGTTTCTTTCTTAAGAAAACAAAAGACTAGATTGCAGTAACTTCATCCACATAAAATTTCGTATTTTTCACAAGAAATTGTACTTCCCTTTTAGAGACTATGTATGACTCAGTAAGAAAAGGGGTATTTTTGGCTTGTAGACCCCATTGGTCGCACATGCTGCTATCTTTAAGTCCTATCAAGAAAACACTCCACAAGGCATGCAGAGCTTCAGCACCTGATCGCACAGCTCAGAGGCCATGAAGCACGGGGAGCTGCGGGGACCATTGGTTTATCTGCCCCTGATCAGAGTCCCCAGGCTGCAGCACACATCTGCATCCAGCGTGGCTCAGCCAAGGCATCCTCAGAGAGGAGGGAGGCCATTCTCGGCCAGCCAGAGTGAGGGCCTGGGACAAAAACGGGATCAAAGTAGCTTAGGGTCTCCAGAATAATGAATCACCACCCACCACACTCACGTGATGTTGGACCTTTCCTGACAAAATAAGACAAGCTTGTGGTGGGTTATTCCCTTTCCTATCATCTTGCCTTCCAGGTAAAAGGCAAACAGTGGGAAAGCCTGCAATGAAATCAAACGAAACATAGCAAGTGGAAAGTACCAAGTAATCAAGTGGCACCTGTTTTCAACAAGAAAAATCTGCATTGTGCATGTAAAACACAAATTAAAAAGTACATTCCAACCTACATGAGTGGTGCAGTGACATGTTTGTTCTGCTCTTCCTCTGCTCAAGCCAAGGTTTCACACAAGGGCACATTTCCTCTCAACAACTTAAACATAAAATTTGCCTTCATGAACTCTTTTTGACTTGTTACTAAAGAATTCCTGATCCTGTTTTAAGGTTTTGAGCAGTTTTTTGCTTTCATTATTTAAGCCTACTTGACCTTTTTTTCCCATTATTTCCTCTGGCTCCAACCGTGCTGAGTCAGAGCCCACACTGACATCCAGGCCCTACTAATCAAACGTGTGTGGTACTCACACTTATCACAGTGAGAGCCGAACAGAACTTCTGAAGTCAGTATCAAAGACTCAGAAAACCCTGAGACCTAGTTCAGCTCCATGACCTTCTCTGCCTTGCTATCAGTGTTAGTTAAAGGCTGATCACGACCATTTCCTTCCTTCCAGTCAGCCATTTTCTCCAGAACAGTGCTGTGAACCTCCCAAGCTTCCAGACTATCCACAACAACTCACAAAGCTAACAGTTGGTATGTGAATTCTTCAGAGGAACTCGGTTGACATCTGAAGCTGAACACTGCACTCTCTTCTCCCTGCAAAGGCCCTGCAGTTTTCCCTCAGCTGAAAATAGCAGAAGTCACACTGCAGTCTCAAAGATTGTGTGGACTTTCATAATGCTATATTGAAAATATGAATATAATCCAAGTGCGCCTGTTTTATCTTACAGTGCCTGTTGTCTCACCCTTACATTAAGGAATCTAAGAAACTCACTTTGAATTTCCTTCTAGCACACGTTTGATAACTGTGTTTCCCCACAAGGAACAGCATTTCTGAAGTGCAGACAGTGAACTTGCTAAGCTAATGGGAACAGACTCTTTGGCACCACTAAATATAGCTTGAGAGCAGAAGATTGCCAAACTGCTATAGAGGGTCCCATTCCCCTCCCCAGTAATAGCAGTAGGTTAAAGTTCTCCTGCTTAACAAGAACCTGATCCGTGCATAATTATCACCAAGCCTTTTTAATCAACTATTAATTTTCCAGTTTAACAGGTTACTTTACCCTTCATACGTAATGACAGCCCTGATTAATGCTTTTGGAAGGACGAAGTTAAAAAGAAAAAAAACAACAAAAAAACAACCAACCATGCATATTCTTATGCATATTCAGAGGGAGAAGGGGATAGTAATTCCTATTCAGATTCTACAGTCTTTAATGAACCTTCCAAACCTAGACTGATGATTTGTGAAACCAGATTTACTTAAGATACCAGATCAATGAAAACTGTTTCATTCAACTGTTTCAGTTCACAAAGAATAAAAAAAAAACAAACCTGAAAGCAGACATGTGAGAGCAGGACATGTGCTCAAAGTATTTAAGCAGCAGAATCAAATTTTCATTTCTTTTTTAAATGAGGGAAAAAAAAAAAAAAAAAAAAAAAAAAAAAAAAAAGCAAAAAAGCAAGCAGTTTCCAAAAATTCCAGTGGCTTAATCCTGCAACAATTACTCTTGTAAGTAGTCCCAGAGATTTCCATTGAACAGCTTCCATGAATACATATTACTCACGTGGGAACTGAGTGTAGATCAGCCTCAAGTTTGAAAGCAAGAACAATGGGAACACCTTTCCTGAAAGTGAGAATAATCCAATTCTCACAAGACTGTCTTCAAAGCAGTGAATCTAATTATACCTGATAATACACAGTACTTATATCTATGAAGTTCATTCCACACCTACTGTCATTGAAAGCAACTCTTTTATGACTAACAATGCACATAATAACAGAAAATATGGTCCAAAAGTAACCTACAATTACTTTTCTCATTACCTGATTGGGTCTTCCTCCTATAATATTGAATCCCAAAGTATCATTTTCTCTGTGCAGCATGATGGTTAAAGGTTTGGGCTCTCCTGTCTAAGAAGAAGAAGATGAAATACCGTTATAGAATATTGTCTTAAGAAGAACATCTTAAATGAAAGCATTAATGTAAAAAGACTTTTAGCTGGACAATATGTAAGATAGAGCCCAAAGACAAATCAGGCTGGGAAGAAAGAACAAAAGACTGGAAAAAAAGCAAATGGAAGGACACATCCCACTGCAGTGTAACAGGAAGCCAAGCACCTGACAGTACCTTACCTCCTGAATGGAGGAGGTGCAGGCGTTTGGTGGGAGGAGTACTTAGCACCACTTAAATAAGTCAGTGCACCGAATCAGAAGTCACCAAAAACTCCTGCATGTGTTGGTGTTTCAGATATTAAATATACAGATTCAAATCCTACACGTGATACTAATCAGATCCAAAAGTCATATTAGTACAGTTCTGTTGCAGCTTTCAGGAAAAAAAAAAAAAAAAAGAAGAAGAAGAAAGCCCAACTCTTCAACCCCTCAAAGAATCCAAAACCATTTCTGCCAAAAAAAAAAAAAAAAAAAAAAGTTGCTTTTTCTAAGCAATTAAAACCAGTGATGGAATCAAACTTAAAAAACGAAAAAGGGAAGGAAGCAGCTTATTTTCTGTTGCTCACATAGGATGACAGCTACGTTTCAGGAGCCATATTCTTCACACCAATCTGCACTCACCCAGCACAGTCAGGTGTTGGCGTTTGCCTGTCCCTTTGACTGAGCTGACTAACACAGCTATGACACCTACGTAACTTATACCTGTCCAAACACTCAAAACATAACACCGAACGCTGAAGCCTGCGTTTCATCCACTGTGACAGCGAAACGTTTGATTGCAGCACGACAGATTTGATGTTAATGAAGTACATCTCTACTTCATCTCCAGTTCTCCCAGACGCTGCCGCAGCTCCCGGCCGGCAGTGCTCAGCAGCCCCTACCGGCAGCGCCGGGCACGGCGGGCGCTCAGCTCCGCTGGGAGCAAACCCACTGCTCTCACCAGCCCACACCTCCGTGCCAAATCCTCCCTTAGCAATTCCCATCTCGCTTCTCCTCTCTACAGTCGCTGCCGTGCTCGGGCGCCCTGCACGCCGCTTGCTGTCCCCCACACGGCCGCAGCACAGCTGCCGGGAGAGGAAGCAGCTGTACGAATGCACTCGCAGTGACCCGCAGAGCGTGGGCTGGCTACCCCGGGGAAATTTGAAAAACAATTTTTTTTAAGGGAAAAAGTATTCCAGTCTCCAGACACAACGTCTCTCAGTGTCAGCAACCCGTGCTCCTGGGCACAGAGATGTCCTGCAGACGTCCCCATTGCCGTAGCGATACACACCATCACTTCAGGAGTGGCTCTGGCTGCTCGGACCCTTCCCACTTCGGATTTTGCTTCCTAAGGGTGCCTGAAGATCTGGCTAAAGATCCATTATAGCACTCCTTGCCACGGCTGCAACCGAGAGCCCACAGCTCACATCTACCACAAGCTCCCGCAGCCTACCGGGCTCTCCCCTCAGCCCCGAGGCAGCAGGTGCCCACCCGAGCACTGAGTGCCACCTGACTGCCAGCCGGCGAGGCACTCAGCTGCTCTCCGCTACAAGCACCATCAATCGTTATCCCGCTTTCCCAAACGGAAGAGATTTCGCTGTCCTTTCACAATCGTTTCCAAAGTTTACCACGATTTTACGTTCCAGCTTTTTAAGCAACTCCTTGGCTGCAGGAGCAGAAGCCTCAAACCAGCCGGGTGCCCGGCCAGCCCCAGCTGGAGCCAGCTGAGCGGCAGCCAGGGCTCTGCAAGAAGGGGATGCTGCGGCCTGAGGCGGTTCCAGGTGAGCCCCGTGCCCGCAAGCTGCCAACTCAGCAGGGAGCCCTTCCTCCCCTCCCCTCTCCTCTCTCGCCCGGCCCAGGCTCCGCTACTAACACCGCTCCCGGGCTTCGGCCACCGACGGTAGGGGAGAAATGCGAGGCACCGAGGTGACGAGAGAGAGATAGCGCTGCCCGGGTGCGGGGATAGGACACGCCCTGTGTCCCGACGCAGACTCGGGGGGCTGCGTGTCCTCAGGGTTGGCAGTGACACCTCACTCACAGACGTCCCACAGCCGGGCGCACCCCGGGAGCAGCAGCACCGCCGTGGAGGAGCCGGCGGGTATCCGCACTCACCTTGCCGCGCTGGCTGCCCGTCAGGTCGCGGGTGATGCTGCTGATGTGGCTCATGTACTGCCCGAACTTGGCCTGGTAGCGCAGCGCCGTCAGCTGCACCTCGCTCTGCAGCGCCGAGAGCTGCGCCAACAGCGACTTCTCTCTCCTGCTCCAGCGCAGGGCCTCCCTCTTCATCTCCGGCCCCGGCACTGGACCTCCGCCGCCCCGCCGCTCCCGCTGACACCGCTGCCCTCCGCCTTCCGCCCGGCCCGCGGGCAGCGCATCCCGCGGCGGCCCGTAGCGGCACGCGGCGAGGTGGGCGGGCAGCTCCCGGAGCCGCACGACGCGGCCGCAGCCCCGCGGGCTGTAGTCGCACCTGACCTCCAGCTTCTGGACGAGGCTGCGCAGGGGCAGCACGGGGCGCAGCTCGGCAGCGGCGAGCGGCCGGCAGCGCAGCGGGCAGCGCCGGCGCCGCGCCGCCCAGGGCAGCAGGCAGCCGGCGCAGAAGACGTGCCCGCACGGCGTGGACAGCGGCTCTTCCAGCACCCGCCCGCACAGCTTGCACTGCAGCTCCGCCGCCACCGGCGCCGCGAAGCGCGCGGGGTCGAAGCCCATTACGCCCGGGGACCTCGAAACTTTCGGCGGCGGCGCGGCCCCGGCGGCGCTGGAGCCGCTCCCGGCGGGCGGGAGGCGGCGAGGGGTGGGCGGAGGAGCGGGGCCGGCCGGGGGAGGCAGCGGCAGCGCCGGGCTCAACTTCCCGCGGCTCCCCCCTCTCCTCCGCGCCCTCCCGCATTAACTCCCTCTCGCCGGCGATACCGCCCCACGCCCAGCCCCGGCACCTCCTCCGCCCTCCCGGGGCATCCCGGCTGGCGGGGCAGAAACCGCGGCAGGGCGAGGGAGGGACGGAGGGAGGGACGGCGCGCGGAAAGCCGCCGCGCCCGGCTGCCGCCCCGGACCGACCCGACCCGACCCGCTCATTTCTCTCGTTTCTCTTTTGTGCTCCTGTTTCGGGATGCATAGGAGAGCATGGAAAGCAAAAGTCTCCGGTACGAATGCTCTCTTTGTTGTCGCACCGTAAATAGATAACGATACAGCCAGGATAACAGAATTGCTTGTTGAGCTCCCTTAAACAACAACGTATGTGCAAACAACACTCCTTTCAAGAAAAACTTAAAAGACGGCAAAATCTGGAAACGCGCGGTTAGGATCAATAGCCGGTCTGGATTCTAGCCCTTCATTGCTGTACAACCCACAACACACATTGAAACATGAAACCCCTGACACATTCCCCACATAACTCTACTATTGAAAACACGGGGCCAGCCCGCTGCTCCCCGGCCCGGTGGGAACCTCCCAGCGGAGCTGGACGGAGCTCCCTGCCCTTCTCCGCCGGGTCCTGCACATCCGGACGGAGCGCCGCCCATGCGGGACGCACGGCAAGCCCGGCTGCGGGCACGAGCCCGGGCCCAGGTCGTGCGGTGTTCTCTGGGGCCGAGAACTGGGGCAGAGTCAGGGTGTGTCCTCACCAGCTGCGTGATTCCTGACTCGAGCTCCTATCCAGCATCCCTCCAGTAAGGACGTGGAGGCTCCCGAGGCCACTAATGGATGGTTCTTCTCCGTGACTGAAGAGGACAACACGGGAGCAATGCAAGAGGCATGCACTCATCCCTTTTTCCTCAAGCTAGAAGGGAAGCTCTGAACCTACCACACCTGGGACCACAAATCTCATTTACCCCTCGTTTGCTTAACAAAAGTTTCTCAGCGATTTAAGCAGTAACAACAGACAATGCCTCACAGAATATCTCCAGACCCAACCGTTACTGAGAAACTCTAGCAAGGCATCATTTCTGACCTGCATCACAGCTCCATATGGATTACGAGGGCTCTAAAATAAACTGTGCCACCAAATAGTCTCTCAGCTTGCAGAAAGTGCTGTAACACTTCATGCAACGTATCGTTGCAGATCAAAATCTCATTCTCCCATGCAAAGAAGGAAATCAGACACCCTGAGCAACTAATTAAGCTATTCATACTGGCTTTTGATGATCTAGCAGTCACATTGATTTTAATTGCATTTCTCATAGGGTCGGAATCAGCCTCTTTTTGAACGTTATAGAAAATGATTAGAAAGCAGTACTCTTTATCTGTCTTTGCCTTTGCCTACTTGCACTCATTATTTCTTTACACTATCCCTTCTTCCCGCATGATCCAATCTATTCACTTTATCTCCTTTTATGCAGCTCAGAATCTCAGCTCTGTACAGAGGCAACAAGCTCAGTGTTCTGTGCACAGTGATCAGTGCTCTGTGCTCAGTGCTCAGGCACAGCCCAGCAGCTGCAGGGGCCAAATCCAGTAGACAGCGATGAGGGGAGAGCTCTGCAGTGAGGATGTGAACCTTTCCAGTATGAATGGCTTGGAGCTTTAGAGATTTATTTTTACTTAGGTGAAAAATAAATGTAGACTTAGGAACTGTACAGTAGCCTTACTTTTTAAAATGTCCTGTCCTTGCTGGGCTGGCACTCGGCATTGGTGAAGTGTCAGTACACCTCATACAGTTCCAGGTGGTTACAAACTTCCTCTGCCCGTGCTGCAGTAAGGAGCTATCTCTCTTTGCCAAGAGGTCAGCACAGATGACAGCACAGACAACTGGGTTTATATCAAAAGTAATTTTCCACTGCAGCAACCTGTAATATAGACAAATGCACAGAACTCATCTAAAGGTTACAGCTGCCTGCGTACCAGACCTCCACGGAAATGGGTACACATGAGTGAATACATACAAAAATCACTGATGTGCTTACATGGGAGTATTGCTGGGATTAGTCCTATTAGCTCCTTTGTGATCAGTGCACCCAGGTGTGGATAAAATAAACCCTATACTGTGGCTTGTCTCCAGGACGATCACAGTTCTGGTTTCAGGATCCACAAATAACAGACACTCCAGCCTTTCAGCTTCCTATAACTCAGTCCTTCTCCAACAGCTCCCAGCATATTCCCTTCTTCTCTGTCAGGCAAAGCAGCAAAAGCTACATGAAATAAGAGATCCCTCACTTTCCTAGTCACATGTAGTTGGACACACAGACACACATTTTGAAGGAGGGTTTGGTGGGGGCATATTCTGCTGAGGGAGTCCTTTATCAGCAAGGAGAGCCTGCTGCTTCTGGGTATCATGCAGAGGAGGAAGAGCTTTTCCAAGTCCAAAATTAAGGGTTATTTTAGCCTGTAGCTCTTGCCTCATCCAAAGAGAATCTGTAGTTTAAAGTGTGAACTGCACAGTTGCTTCCAAATCTTATGATGAAAGGATACTAAGATAAGAATTATTGCTCTGAAATCCTGTAGGTAGACTGGAAGCTTCCTGGCTTCATTTAACTCAAGGGGGAAGATCTAGTGAACTTTCAACTCAGATATGTGGGGATAAAGTGTACTTTTTTGCTTTTTCTTCCTCATTTTCATAATTGTTTTGTCCAATTATTCATCTGTAGGATTTCAAAGGAAGATTCTTTTCCCAGTCATGCTAATAAAACTCCGTGTGACTATATTAATTGCCAGGAGGACTCAACAACTTCACTCTGAGGGCAGAATTTAGACTCGAGCATTTACTATTAAAACCGGTTATCATTTGGAGTCTGGGAAGAATGAATACCACTGCACTTTAGAGAACAGATTATGAGCATAAATTCGGCTCATACATTTATGTTTCATTACAGAGATACAACTCAGAAGGTAATTTTTTCCCTGATTTCCAGGTCAACAAGCAGTCTTTCTGCACTGCAGTCTATCACTGCAGCACACTAAGAGAGTCTGAGGAGCTGTCCCTGAGGTGAAGGGGCAAAAACGAGTCTGAGGGCTCACAGTTGTTTTCTTGAAAGCCTGAGCAAGTGTTTCCACTCACCAGCTTAGAAAAGAAACTCTCCAAAACCTGCAGAACCTGCAGATATTCAGTAAGGAAGTTTTCACAGAGAAAACATTTGTGATCTGTAATTTTCCACTGGCAGAAAGACTGTACAGTCTATGTTTAATTGCATTTGACATCAGATGTATCACTGATCAACCACTAGAAGAATGTGAGCAGGACTTACTTAAAAAGCATCAAGTGTGAGTCTGGATTTTGGATCTACTTCTTTTAATGGTCTTCAGCAACCATATAATACATTGTCATTTTTCACTTTACTTACTGCTTGCTGCTGGCCTGCAGACCTGGGCAGCCTGATCTAGTGGCCTGATCTGTCCGTGGGGGGAATGGGGGGGGGTTGAAGCTAGTTGATCTTTGAGGTCCTTTTCAATCCAGGCCATTCTATGATTCTATGATGCTGTGATTCTATGAGTGTGTGGCATTCGATTGTGTGTGTCTTTAACACACACTGTACAGGGTTATGTGTTAAGGCACAAGTCTTTAGGATAGGCACCTTCCAGCGCAAGACATAAGTAAAAGCACCCAAAGTACTTGCAGTGAAGCCCAGCCTGCATGCTCTGAGGTCAGCCCATAAGGACTTGGAAAGGACCGAAGACAGCAGAGGAGTTTTGGCTGTGATGTGAGAATCCAGTGCTATAAAAGCCAAATGTTCCTGAGCATACCAGTTCAGCAATTTGAAAACTCAACTGTTGGAAATTAAGGATGCCACTGACTTTTGATGTCTTCAGCTGCTGAGCAATTGTCTCTGAGCACAACGTGTTCACCCAGAGCCTTACAAAGACTATGTGAGCACAGAAAGGAATCTCTGCCACACTTTCCTAACAGAACACCATAACACTAAACTCCCATGAGAGAGGAAAGTGCTGATTTCTCTGTTTTACAGATGAGGAGATAGATAATTAAAATTTTCTGTGTTCTGAGTCAAAACAGCTTGTGTGGACCAGAAGTTTCAGAGCAGGGAATTGGGACTGCCCTTCTCTTTCTCTGTAGGAAACTACTGACAAGGAAGGGCCTTCTAAACTGGAAGCCAGGTCTGTGTGATACATCTGACCTTCACTAAGGTGTTTCTGATAGTTGGAAAGCCAACAGGGAGAGCAGTGTTCTGACATTGGAGGAGTGGCTAGGGAACAGGAATAAACTGAACTGGAGGGGTGAATTGGCAAAAGCCAATTTAAATTTCTAACTGCAAACTCCACTAGCAAAGGCAGGAGATGACTCCAGACTTGACACATGGGAAAAAAAATGGATCAATACACTTGCTCAAGGGTTGACATGGTGCTTTTCCTCAATTCTCTCTCTTTTTTCTTTTTTCTTCTGCCATGTTAAGGAGAGCTATTTTTTTTTTTTTTTTCTACCACAAGAAAGAAGGAAGGAAGGAGCAAGAAGAGGTGAGACACTGTGAAAAAACAGGTCTGCCTCACATTTGTAAGGACTCACATTTGTGACAGCCTCACATTTGCCAGGACTGTAGTACATTCCCACACCCAGCTGGATTGTTGCTCAGCTGTCTGCTAAAAGGCTCATTGCAGACTGCATCTGCCCCCTGCCCCACACTGCATGTGCTGTCCTTCATACCACAGCAGTAACCCTGGTGAACCCTAAACAGAAGGAGTTATAAGTACGGATATATGTAAAGGAACACAGGAGTCCTACCTTGGGTATTTTTACCTGACAGCCCTTTCCTGACCCAACAGTTTTCTCTGCTAGATGTCCCAGTTTCTAAATTTGTCATTGCAGAGCCAACCCACAATCCACTCACCTGCTGCAGACACCTCCTCTCAGCACTGAGCTGCTCCCTAGGGGTATGCAGATATCAAAAGCTTCCTAGCATCCATGAGCTCATGAAAAAAATTCAAGTGGATAATTTTTCACATCATAAAACCACAGCAGCTGCCAGCACTGAGCAGAATGGAGAAACAGTCACCTTGCCCAATGTCAGGGAAAGTAGGTACATCATAAACTGAGAAAGAAACAGAACCTCAGTTTCTAACCTCCACAGCTCTCAATGAAGGCTTTGATAGCTTTTCAGATGAGTAGAAATCCTTTAGGGTATCACCAACCTCTGGGGGCTTTAGCATGTCCTTTGCCAGTGTTACACTGTGTGGTGTTTAGAAAACTGTCTTTACCTATACATTCCATAGTATTAGCTTGCACATGTACTATTAAAGAAAGTAAACCATGTTCAAAAGCATATATAAAAACTCAGAGAGAAATACCACAAAATGAAGAGAAAATATGTTGTTTTTTTTTTATAGGAATTTCAGAAGTCTCATGTAAATCTGTGAATTGAAGTCTTTGAAATTAAATGTAATTACTGTTGCCACCAGAATGTGGCTGCCTTTAGTTTAAGCCAGGTGAGCAGCCTGAGAAATGTGTGCACAGAATTCTTACGCATTTTAACTGGACTTAGACTGGAAAAAGCTATTAGTAAGTCAAAGAGAACAAGACAAAAATCAGTCAAGGAAAACAAGACAAAAGTGAAAGACAGAATTTTAAAATGTTAGCTAAATATAATTACAGTCAGATTATGGGAAGATAGGAATCTATGCACTGTTCTAGCATTATGAGACTCCTATTAGATGTAGTACAAAAAGCAGATTGGAAGTATGGAAACAATAGAAACAAAAGGGAAACAACAATTAATATGGCAGTGTTCCTATGGATGGGGCTCAAAAAGAGAATATAGGAATTTGCTTCTGCTTTTTTCATATCATCTGTCTCTTTGTTACACTTACTATCATTTATGTATATTTTGAAAATGTAGCTTAGAGTGCTATTTTCAACCTCCATGACTTTTGTCTCTATGTACAAAACAGGTTAAGAAAAATTAGCCAAGAAACACTGTATCAGTGATCCTCATGTATGAAATCTGAAATTCTCACTCCAAATATTTAATTGACCACAAGGCCACTCCCTCTGAAACACAGCTTACATTAACACAAATAATAAGCATAAGGAAAAATACTAGTGCTCTAGCAAACCGATACCTAGAAATATTTCACTTCCTCCATTAGAGACATATATCATTAATTTCTTGTTTTTGCATTTGACAGTACAAATAAGATGGAGTAATGATTTGCAGTACTAAAACTTTAAAATATAAGCATAAAGTATAGCCAAATTATGAATGGTGAGAGAACACGCTGTTGAATTTTGTAATTTTTCCAGCCTGTGATTTGGTTTGCCTTATTTTTCCTCCAAGTCCTGTTTTCCTAAAGCTACACTTTAACAAATCACAAAAGAATGGGACTAAATCAAAATAAATGCAATTCTTAACTGTAGAAGTAAACTTAAACCATCCAGAAGGCTGCTATTTTATTTTATATGTAACTAAGATTCATGATACTTGTCTAGCGCGAAGGACTACCTTGACCAGGTATTCTAAAAATGTACTGAGGATATTATTCTTTTTATCACCTTCTCTCATTCACCAGCCCCTCTAAGAGCAGACTGAGTGCCCTCCAGTTTGTGATTTTTTCGCTTGTAAGTGAAAGAGTTTCACTAATGTCACATCTCCTTTGTTCGGGAGACAAAGATGAGAGGTAGGTCTGATGCCACTGATAAACCTGTACAGAGGCACATAAAGATCCTCTGGCTATTTGTCCCTGCACTTGAGTAAATGCAGTCCAGCTGAATGTCTCCTGGTAGACCATTTGCAGATGTCCATTTCTCCTGTTTCTGGAAATGTCAAAAGTGCTGAATTAGCCATTTGCTACTTCACAGTTTAATAGTTCCCATCCCAGTGAGGCCGGAATGGGAGAAGAGAGAATTAACTTTCCAATGCTGACAAATTTTTACTATATTTTGAATTTGTCCGGTGATTTCTGCGTGTTTTTTTGTGAGAGACTCAGACGCGAATAATCAGAAATGACAACATTAAAACATATTTGGACAAGCCAAATCTACATGTTCCAAAGCTGCCTATCATCACGGATTCATGAACATTAATTCTGCTGTACTAACCCAACTTTGTAATGACTATGTAGTCCTGCACTGAGGATTGACATGTACAGCCTGATAGTCTTGTTACAGAGTGTTTTGTCAAAATGCTAATATAGCTCCTGCCTGCTGGATTGCCTCATCATTATTTTTTTTTAAGAAAGAAGACTGAGTTTTAGAAATGCTGAGCAGCCAGATGCTTCAGTGACATCAACAGAGATAAAAGCCCTCAGAACTGTCAGTGCTTTTAGAAAGGATTGAACGTGTCTTTCTTCATACCTGTTGGTACTGTTCCATTCAGCATACTTAGGTGTGCTTTATGGTCTTGCCTGCCTTCTAACCATGCTCTTGATGCATCAGGTTCTGCTAGTGCCCAGAAGAACCAGATCAATAGAGTATAATTTAGTAGAAGAGTCTGCTATTAACTTCTAAGAGATTCCCCACTTAAATTAGTTAAGCTGGATTTGGCACTTGGTTATGTTTTAAAGTTATGTATGATTAAGGAACAGCAAAATGGTTTTTATTAATCTGATATTGTGCTATTGGGGTTTTCTTTTTAAATAGAAACAGGGAATACATAAACTGAAGTTTGGGATAATTTAGCTTATCAGCTTAAATAGGAAAAAATATATGTTAAGTGTGTTATCTGGTGTATGCAGGGGCATGGCTTCAAATTCATTACAGTTCATCTTAGAGCCAGAAAATTTCCAAAAATTAGTAATGATTCAAACTAGTAATAAAAGCTGAAGTCCTTGCTAGATCATACATATTAATATACCATCAGCATAAAATGCCAATTTAAATTCACTGATGCCAGTCTCCATCCCATGAGAATCTGAAGCATCATTAGCAGCTCCTGTCAAAGGCTCTCATGTTAAAATAAAACAGCAGAGTGGAAGGAAATGAGAGACACAGAAAATATTTTTTTCTGCAGCATTTCGACTTTTAAAATCCCAAGTTTTTTTGATCTCTGCAATTTGGCTGTGTATTCAAAAAAGCAGCCATTCACTGCTGCTGATGACAAGATCCAACAGCGTCAGTCTCCTCAGAAGCAGAAGTTAGATTAACTTGGTCTTTTGGCAGACCACATATTAAGAGCTGCTCAATTCCCACGTTCTTTTCAGAAGACATCAGTGAGATTAGCAAGGTGTCATCAGACTTGATTTTGTACCGTTTGGGAACTTGGAATTTCAGTTCACAACTCTCCAGGCTGGTTTTGTAAATGCAACATTCTGAGATTTCCTTACCAAACGCTACCAGCCGACTGCAACACCCTCTGCCTTCAAGCAGTGTGATTCAGACAAGCAGGAGCTTTTCTTTCCATTAGTCCTACATTCAACTTCTTTTTAGCAACAAAGTGACTCCCTCCCTCCATTCCCACACAAATAATCCTCTCCTGAAGAAGTCCAGCTTTTAGTGATTAATGGCATTTTGCAAAGTCTGGGTAACCCTTTAACAAGAGATGTCAGAGTGCCAAGTCCAGGGAGAGAAGCACTTAGGACAGATGGTCGTTACTCAGATTCTGCCACTGCCATGCCTTCAGAACTTTAATAAGTTAATTAACCTCTGTGACTCAGTGCAAGCACTGGTGTAATGCACACAGTAATTCTTAACGTGGAGTCCCACAGATGTAAGGCATGATAAAAGGGTACAGGAGTATTATCGTTACTAATGATCATTAGTTTGAAATCATAGTCAGGCAAAACCAAAAATAACAAAGCCATTGCAATTAGTTGCAAGGCAGGGTTGTGATATTTAATTACCATTAAAAGGGTACGTGATGAAAAATACATTACGTATTTTCAATAGTACTACTCAGAGACAATAAATAATTGGTGGGATATCCACAGCACATACCAGGAGTAACAGTCTGAAAAATGAGGATCACTAGATCTTACGTTTCTTTCTTCCAGCATAGAACTTATTTTTCATTGTGTTGAGCACTGCAGCGGCTACAATAAGTCTATTTTTCATGCATAATGCCCAGAAAGGTAACAATCCACAAGTTCATCATTGTTCTTCTCATTGCCATTACTATTGCTCTTTATATGCTTAATAGTAACTGTACGCATTATCCTGAGAACTCTACATTTGGATCAGAGCTCTTCTGTCCTGTGTGCTGCACAAATACTTTGGAAGATGTTCACGGTCTGAAAAAGAGCTGACAACTTTCTGCAGCACAATTGATTATAGCTCTCCTTCTATTTCTTTTAAATATTGCTCCTGGGGTTTAAGTAGATAAAGCAAAGAAAAAACTCTCTTCCATCAGGTAAGGTATTAGTGATCAGAACTGAACATTGGCAACCTTCAGCACATTCCTTTCCAGCTATCAAGAGTTTTCCTTTATTGACTAGTGTCTCTCGGCCTACCAAAGAATTGTTTAATTTGCAGCTGAAATCCTGATCCTCCGATGAATCATGTTTTCTTTTGAATGCAAAGGGCGTCTGTCTGGCAAAGTTGGCAGTCCAACCTTCATAAATATTGTTCTATTGATAAAAAGAGGAATTGGATATAGGGACTATCCAACATAAATATTTTGCAGGGATCCTGAATGTCTGAATACAATAGAGCAAAAGAATGTTATCGCATTTTAAATAATTCAGACATAAGCTTGAAGTGAATATTAGTTTTAGTTGAAGAACTGTCAAACGTAGTTTGCACCTTTAGTTTCATCTGGGAAACTAAAATGGACAACTGTTTGGGGGTTGCAGTTTTTCCTTTCATCATCTGTAGGGATTTGCCTTTGATTTTGTCAGGAGCAAGCCTGGGCTTCTTATTTGCTAGAAAATTTAAAGCAGAATTTCAATGAGGTATTGAGAAACATCAGCACAATGTGCTCTTGCTCTTTGGGTGGAGGTGGATGGAAAAAGGGCCCTTTATGTCCTCCCTGCTCTCAGGGGAGCCCGGAGCCCTCAGGGAGGCAGAACACTCCAAGGGGAATACAGCTTCAGGCCAGGCAATGGAAAGGCAGCTGTGTGGCAGGAAGCACACAGGCCTGGCCTGTCCCCAGGACCAAGAGAAGGGAATTGCATGCACCCTTCACAACAGAGAGCCACAGAAGCACATTTTCTCCCCCAAAACAATCCATCCTGGGGCACTCTTGGCATGGCACTCCTCCCTGCTGCTCCCCAGGAGCTGTGCCCAGAAAAATGAAAGACATGTTGCTGTTTGTGCTGGCAAACCTTCTCATTTTTGTCCCTTTTGGTCCCCCAAAGCCACTTAGATAAAGCAGAAAGCGAGTGCAGGAGGAGGAGTTTCTGGAGAAACCCTCAGTAGGGCTCACATAGGCATCTCACACATGGAGGCATGAGCCCACTCATGCTGAACTCAGCAGGACCCCAAGCACCCAGGGCAGTCCTGCTGCTGCTTCTTCCCAAACGCAGCAACAGAGGAATTTTTTCTTCTCATCAATGAATTACACTCCACCACCACTTCCACAATATAAAGTCTAACAAAGGACACATATTTTTTTGGGTCATCTATTTAAAGGAAGAGAATGCCTGTCATTGGTGCTGAACTGTACACTAAAAATGGAGGATAAGATATGGCATAATATTTCTTTGTTCTGTAGCTTACAGAACTGCTGTGCCTGCCATGCAAGGGAACATTTTTATGGGGCATGTGACAGCTATCCACGACAGGCAGTTTATCTATTTCTCTCTTCCTATGGATCATTCTTTTTTCTGTATTCTGTATCTCCTTAAAAGGGTGTCCTGGTTCAAATATATATATATATTTACAATAATATTATAATAAAACAATGTTTTTGCAATTAAAATAATGGCATTATTTACTTGGAAAGAATCTGCATCCCTACTGGAACCTCATGCTAAATTTCTCCCTTTGCTTGCGTTCTACATCACAGGGAGACTTTGTGTATACTAGTTTTCCTTGCTGTAGGCACACTTCTGTGCTTTCTCCTACTCAGCAGTTTGAAAAGGTCTACTCCTTTTACACAGGGGTCACATTAGTTAAATCTACTATTTATAGGAATCAATCAAAGGCCTTCTGGGCATGGACTGCATCTTAAACATATTTCTTAGTTGCTGAAAAAGAATCAAAACAGTGACAGATGGAGACAGTACTCCTCTGCACTGACCTAAATTAAGTTTTGTCTCAAAGTTCAAAGATCATTTAGCCAAAAGCAGAGAAAAGCAATGAATCAGCCATCCGTGGGCTTTCCTCACGGTACTAAACATACAGGCACACTCTCAGAGCTCACTGAGATGCCTATAGAAGCTGTGCATCAACATGCAGAGTCCAGAGCTCGCAATGGGACTGAAGGACTGCAGCCAGGAACTGGGCCAGCCCTATCACCGCCCACTCCCTTTGCCTGACCAGGAAAGCTGGCAGTGGGCTGCTGGATCTGCTTCTTAAGAAAACAAACTGTGCACCTGAGGAAGAATAAAGAACAGCTTGTAAAAGGAGCTAAGCAAAAAGCGCAAGACAAAACAAATAATGAAAATGTCACATGGCTGAAAAGAAGGTTGGCGAGTTCCTTAGGCAACCTAGCAGAAAAGCAGTTGTGTTCTTTACGGTGTCATCTGCTAGACTAAAGGTTCTGAAATCTGTCAGAGGAAAGCTGCGTACCTAATCAAAACATCTCTCTCTCTTTGTTCAGTTATTTAATATCATTGCTTTCAGGTAGAAAAAGTTTCCACAAAGTAACCATTCTGGTGCAAGTCCCAAGAACACCTTTCTGACGTGTCTATTAAAAGCTTGATTTCCAAACACAAGGTGAAGTTACTGGAAATTTTGCTCAAAGTCACATAGACCAATATGGATTGCTGCATGACAGTTTTTACCTTACTGACCCTGTTCTTGTTCTGTTGCTCATCTGCTCTAATTCTCACAGCTATAATTGCTGAAGCAGGGATTTTGGAGAGGCTTTTGTTTACAAAGAATTTTTCTTGTGTGTATCTGCAAGAAACTTTAATTAGATCTACAACCTCAAATTTGAGTTTAATAAACCCCTTTTCTCCATCAGCTTATATTATAATACTATGTAAGAAATCTAATAAATAAAAAGAAGCATTTAATATCACTTTTCTTTCCAGGATTTATAGTCATTTTGTTGCATTTGTAGATAAAATGCAATTAGAGCACCACATTGGTAAGAATTACAATGAAAATGCTGAAAATAATCCATATTAATGCTTTTGATCCAGTTTCAGAAGCACAAAGCCCAGTTCAGCTGCCTAAACCAATGCTCCTGATGCTACTTGCATATCCTTCCATATCCTGCCTGGTACCTCAATGCCTCTCATTGCAAGGAAGGCAGGGCCCCATGGGTTTGCGGCCAAACACGATAGCTTCTTGCATATGTCCTGATCATATTTTGTTTCTTGGGATAGTCTATCAAGCCACTGATGACTGCATGCCTCATCTACTTCAAAATTCTTAAACACATCTCACGATGGAAAGACTGGCTTTTAGCCTTCGCATTTTTATAACCATGCTAAGAATCACAGAATCATACTGTACCAGAAGGGGTGCATTTCCCAGGAATTTGTTTAGAGAAACTCCCACAGCCACCACAAATGCCACTGTATTCACTAGAATTTGTTTACTTCCAGCAAGCCCCAAATGCCACTGATCAAGTCATTCTTTCTCTAAAGCGGTAACTAGAAGCCTCAAGAGAGACTGACAAATACTGAACAAGAGACAAAAACTTCCCTAAACATTCTGAAAAGAGAAACATCAAACAGATGTGATAGATAGCAGGAAAATAAATTGCTGGGTTTTTTTGTTTTTTTTTTTTTTTTCTTCTTCTTTTTATTATGCTCATTTTACAGATTTAGTTTCTACAGTAGGTACGTGGTAGAATCTGGAAAGAAGCCCACTGTCCCCAGGTCCCAGGTCAGCACTAAACTAGAAAGACATCCATCCCCACCTGTCAGTCACAAGATACGTAACAGAGATTAGGTTAAAGACCATTATTAAGAGCTCAGGAGTTAGAAAATGCATGACCTAACACCCACACAATTTCTAGGCAATAAGGCGGAGCATGTGCCCTAGGATGCTATCTTTCATCACATCCTTATGTCCTCTTTTGCTTCCCACAGTTCTTTTCTCAGTGCAAAGAACTGACTGTACTCAGTTAAATAGTAACAGCACACTATTTTATTTTCACTTCATTGTTCAATATATTACCCGAGCTGCTTTCCTCTCCACAGATGAAGCTGTGGTGTAAAGGTGGGATTATTCATATTCTCAGGAGCAATACTACAACACCTATCACTGCAGCACATACGTGCTTCACAGACATTCGTGACTTAGTTTCATACAGCTCCTCTGAGGCATGGACTTTGTATTTTTCCCATGTTCCAGATTTGAAAATGCAATGCAGAATGACTAACATTAAGCTGTGTAGCATAAGTACACTAAGAGCTGCAGTGCCCTGGGGTGTGCTCAGAGAGCTTGTGCAAGAAGTCGCCTCATCTCTGGAGACTTTAACTGGTGAACACAAACCAGATTCTACTGAGATTTTGAACTATGATATTTCAAATGAATCTCATATGGCTGAAGGTGAATTTTCATAGTGACAGTAGAAGAGATGCTTCCAACAGAAAACATTTCCTTTTGCAAAATTTCGTATCCCAGCTCTGAAAGATAGAAGGTACTTATATTTAAAGTAAAAGATGCTGTGATTTTTGAGGAAGATAAAAACATATCATTTATCATTCATGCTCAAATCCAGCAGTGCAGATTTAGCTAAAGCATTATTTAGAAAAACAGTAATTAGATAGAATTTCATTGCAAATAGACAAAGTTTGGAAGAGTTATAAGAAGCTGAAATCAGGCTAAGAAATGTGCAACCTCAGGAATATGCTACTGGGCTCACTATGGACACAGAGAGCATCCAAAAGAGAGGTAACATTAAAAGAAGTATACTATAAGACTGACAAGGAAGGAAGCTATTATAAGAGCATCTAAGAAAATAATACCTGCCAAGAAATAAAGTCTGTTTTACAGATAGCAATCACAGAGGATGTTGTAGTCTGTATTTCTGTGAATATTCTGACTCCAGACTTGTGGCACCATGGAAATATCCTTTTCTTATTTTCCACTGCCAGCTTGTATGGAAAAACAGCTTGCTGGTTATACAAAATAGAGGTTATCAGCAATATTGCTAATTAATGGTGTAGTTGCCAACTAAGAAGTTAGACTCCGACAAATATGACCTAATGTTACACAAATATGCTTCATCAATCACAGTTAAAATAATAAGCAACAGCCAGTATTTTCTTTGGACTAGTAATAAAATCTATTGGCAGTTAGTGTAATTAAAGGCTAGTAAGCAGATTAAACTGGAGGTTTATAGTCTTCTCTTCTACAGAAAAAGGATGAAATGCTTTTCAAATGCCAAAGCTTTGAACTAGTGGTATTTCTGTTTGCTTAAAAGGGGAAGAGTTTAGTAGGAGCCCAAGAATCAAAAGGCAAACCCACGTTTGGCGTGGGGAGAGATCAGGCCCCTAAGCACAATCAGACTTCGGGATGCTCTCTGATGCTTAATGCTCCTGGCACTGATTTGGCTCACAGCAGCTGGTGGCACCATGCAGCAGTACTGCTATCTCAGGGTTTCTGGTACGGTGACATTTAGAGCTACTATTTCTTAGTCCCACTATTACCCAAAACCTTTGAAGACATTGTGGAATGTGAGTGACCTGGAGAAGTCTGAAGGGCTCTTCAAATACAGCAGAGGGATGTACAGACTTTTTTTTTTTTAAAATTTGTAGAACTCATATTTTTAATGATGGCTTGTAATAGATGGGAAGATGCTGAAGATTACAAAAATGATTAAGGTGCTTCAGTAATTATCCAAAATTTAGCAGATTATGTTCTAAATGCAAGGCATAAAAAAAAGAAAAACAGTCTTGCATAGGAGATGTCACTTTACCAATTCAATGAAATTAACATAATTGCTTTTATAATTCTACTTCAAAAAATGAAGAATAGTGACGATGAACCAAACAAATATTTGCCCTAAATGCAATTCTGTCAGTTTCCCACATGTTACACACGAGAATGGTTTGGCCATTTTTTTCCTGCACTGTCAGAACAATGCTAGTCATCTGTTTGTAGTCCAGACTCTGTAAATCAAGGATACATTTTACAGTAATATTTATTTAAGCAGCACAACATTACTCATTGATACAGAGTACTAATGTTCCATTTATCCTCCACAATTTATCATTAGACTCACTGGATTTACATGCCATCCCTGCAAGATAAGGAATGCTATTAAAAATTGTTATGTATAAAAAAGAAAAAGAAAAATTTGAATATCATACACATTTCATTGCACTGCAATGGAGCTTTTTTTTTTAAAGAAAGAAAATAGAACTAAAAGAGTAGAACATACTACATGAAGAGAACATGGCTGTCAGTCGCAGCACTGATAATTGGCTCCAAACCATCGTGAACCCATTGATTTCAGTGGCCTTTGGATAAGGCCCAGTAAAAAGCCACATTTTTGTATGGCAGGCAGAGTTCATAAAGGCATAGTCTGAATCAGAAACAAAGAACTTTTAGGGAGCAGTATAGAGTGGACCATGAAGCAGAAGTAAAGAGTATTTACACAGTCAAAGGAAGAAGTATAGCAATTGCATTCATTCACATTAAATCCAGTTCACTGAATTTAATTTAAGGAAGCTTGAGGTAGAAAAGGAGGAATTCAGAAATGAAAAGAGAATCTTCAAGATCTTGGTTACACATCTAAGATAAGTCCTGCAGAAAATGGTATATCTCTTGTTTTTGACATTTGATGAACTCTTTGTATTTAAGATGCGTTTCAATAATCACAAGCCCTCAACAGTTTATAACTTCTCCCTCCTCCTGGTACACCTGACCATCTCTCTAATATGCTTCCAAGATATGGATGGCCTATGACATCCCATGTACAAACACAGTCTTTTCAAGTCTCCTCATGAACAGGGGTAGGAGTTGCTGTTGCCATCAATGTAGGATAGGATCTCAAGTGAAAGAGGTTCCCTAGTTAATTAAGCAGTGAAAGCCTCCTGCCGAGACATCTGCTCAACAGAAAGAAGCAAGCTAATGCTTGAGGTAGGTTAATGCAAGTGCAAAACTGCAATTTTGAACCTCTTAAAATACCCATAGGTATTAGAGCTCTTCAAGTACCATAGATTTTTTGCTTTTACCAGGATTGTCTGAATTAGATTTTATGCAATTATCCACGTGATTTAATCATCAGTGCTGATTTAATCAACAATTCTGATTTAATCATCAGCAGATAGAGTGAATCTCTCTTTTCTTCCAATACGGCTGTGATTTCTCTGGTCTTGTTTTCAGTTCTGACAGAGGAGAGATCCTGACCAGATCCTAGGACAGCCTGGAGACAGGTCCAGGGCACCGCTTAAGGAACTGGGCCATGTAGACACACGCTGTAAGGAAAAACTTGAACGTGTCTCTTATCATTTCTCCAGTAAAGATTAGAAAGGGATAAAGCATAATGGCATATAATGCCTATGTAGAAGAGGGTGCTGCTAGCTTCAAATGCTGACCAGATTGTGCTAATAGCAGCAGTAAGTGTCAAGATAAAAGATGCATGATAAGCCTTATGTACATATTAGACACCTTCTGGCCAATTTTGATTCTCTAGGAGGGACAGTTTATCCTGAGTTGTATTTACTCTACCCCACTCCAGAGGCATTCTCTTACTTTCTTGGAGTTCTTTGTTGCCCTGCAGAGACAGCAGAGACCCAAGTAGGATGATGTAGAAGCACATCTCACATTGTATTATATTGGCCTCCCTTCTCTGGCCTGCTGTGAATAGCTGCATTTGTTACAGGGCATTTCCTTAGATTCTGCAGGAGATTGAGGAGAGGAGAGAGCAGGGGGAGAGGGAAGGGAAGAAAAGAGTTCTGCAAGAATGTTACTTTACACGTTGGCTGATACCAATCCCATTTATATTATGGTGTTACAAACAACTCTATGCGGCTTTGGTGTCTTGTCCAGGCACATTGTTCCCATACAAAAATTAATTGCCACAGAGAAACAAATTAAGTACACCAAATCAAAGGATTGCTTTGCCCAACTACTGACAGTCTCATCTTTCATATTTAGGCACCTATGTTTTCAACTAGCAGTCACCTGTACGCCTATTCACAACTGTTGTTCCTATCCTTCATAATCACCTTGGAAGCTCTCTTGACATGCTCTGCCGTGTCACTAGGCTGAAAGAAATAGTTACAGATCCCAGAGGAAAGACTGCATCTTCTTCAGTATCATTCAGATACGCAAACATGTTTGAAAACTCAAATAGAAAATCTGAAGTGATTTTCTCCTGCTTAGAATGTCACTTTTTGGACATGTTTATATGCAAATGCATTGCAACACTGAACTAGCATTAGACTTTGTCTTCCGCTATATTTGTAAGACCTGAATGAAATCCAGCCTGTTTCCTGTATTGGTCAGTGGTCTGACTGCCCAATCAATTGGGGTTTCTTGAGAACAGTATTTGCTTTATTTTGGGAAGAAAAATGAGCCTGCAGCTGTGAACATCTTAGAGCAAAAAGTTTTGCTCTGCAGAGTAAAATGATCAATGGAAATAATTTTTCTTATGAGATATAACTAATCTTTAAACTTCTCATTTTGCTATTTCAGAATCTCAGCTGCAAACATTTTATTTTGCTTATTGAAGAAAGGACATTTTTACTGCAAAATATTTGTTTAAAATCGGAGTTTAGATTTTTATAACACAATTGCTATTATTAAATCAGAAATCTTTTTAATCAGGATATAGCTTTAGAAGTAGTTAAATAAATACTAAGTAAGCAGTGAAATGCCATCCTTCAGTATTAAACCACTGCACACAGAAACATCACACACTTTGATGACAACTTTTCAATCCTATACTGTGTTGTGCAATGGTTTCCACATCCAGAATAGAGACTGAGTTGGGGATGACAGACTGCTTTATCTCCTTCACTGCAGAAGAAGAGAAAGCAATTGACAGTGTACTTGAAGAGTGAGGAAGAAAGAGAGAGAGAAAGAAATTTGAAAAACCACCAGTGATACTATGAAATATCAAGTTCTAATTCTCATGACTCACACTAACTATTCTTCGCAGGCTGGCCAAATGACAAAGCACATTATAATTATGTGGCTGAGACTAAAATGCTCTTAAGGCCTATGCAACTAGCCTAATGGACTCCACCAAACCCACCAAGGACACTAGACCTCACAACCAAAGACTGTAGCTAGATATTACAAATGGCAAGGCTGTTGTCCAGTGAAAATACAATGCTTGCAAATTGTTGCTCCTTAAAATGATTGCTCTGCTGAATGCTCCAGAAGAGTGACATCAGTTCGTGGTCGCCCATGACAGTTTTCTTCCCTTAGCCTTTTCCTATGACTTCAGCCTTAGCATAAAAGGTTTTATTTCTTCACATGAAATTCCAATTGAAAAGAATGGGTGAAAGAAATCTTTCCAAAAGCTAGAGTTCTCATTCCACGAGTAAACAAGAAAATTCCTTGAAAGTCTTATTCATGGCAGGAATATTGTTCTCAGTGTAGGTCCTCAGCAGAACATTATCCCTCTGCATGTAAAATCATTTGGCCAAATGATAACAAGAGTACAAACTGCTGGTTTCAATGGCCAGACTAGATCTGTCTTCCTGATTAGTTTTTCTGTGTTTTTTTTTTTTTCTGCCTTGACTATCCACTCAGTGCTATAATTAAAATTCATCTGTACTGTGTGTGTGTAAAAATGTTTGCCCATTAACATACATTGTTGCCGAACAGTCAGTTCACTGCAAGGCCACCTAGAGGGTCCTCAAAAGGCAAGCTCAAAAAGGAAAAAAATACCAGGAGAATATATTTTCTAAGTAAAAAAACATAGAACAGAAGCACAGTTTCCCCTTTCACAGAATGGCCATGGCTGGAAGGGACCTCAAGGATCATGAAGCTCCAAGCCCCCTGCCACAGGCAGGGCCACCGACCTCCCCATTCAATACTAGACCAGGCTGCCCAGGGCCCCATCCAACCTGGCCTTGAACACCTCCAGGGACTGGGCATCCACAGCCCCTCTGGGCAGCCTGTTCCATCATCTCACCACTCTTCCTGTAAAGAATTTCCCCCTGACATCCAACCCAAATCTTCCCTCCCTCAACTTCAAACCATTTCCCCTTGTCCTGCAGTTATCAACCCTTTCAAAGAGTTGATTCCCCTCCTGGTCTGTAGGCTCCCTTTAGGTACTGAAATGCTGCAATAAAGTCACCCCGCAGCCTTCTTTCCTCCAGGCTGAACAAGGCCAGCTCCCTCAGCCTGTGTTCATAGGGGAGGTGCTCCAGTCCCCAGATCATCTTTGTGGCCCTCTCCAACAGCTCCCTGTTTTTTTTTTTTTTTGTACTGGGGGCTCCAGTATGCAGTGTTGGAGACGCAGTATTCCAGATGGGGCCTCACAAGAGCAGAGGGGAACAATCACCTCCCTGTCCCTGCTGCCACCCCTCTTTTGATGGAGCCAAGGATACCATTTGCTTTTCAAGCTGCAAGAGCACACTGCTGGCTCATGTTAAGTTTTTCATCTATCAAGATCCCCAAGTTCTTCTCCACAGGGCTGCTCTCAAGGACCGCTCCTTCCAGTCTGTACAGATGCCTGGGATTCCTCCGGACCAAGTGCTAACCTCTGTACTTTGCTGTGTTGAGCCTCATCAGGTTCACCTGGGCCCATTTTCTAGCCTCTCGAGGTACCTCTGCATGGCATCCCTTCCTTCTACCTTGTCAACCGCACCACTCAACATGGTGTCGTCAACAAACTTGCTGAGAGTGCACTCGATTCCATCATCGATGTCACTGATAAAGATGTTAAAGAGCACTGGTCCCAAGACAGACCCCTGGGGGATGCCGCTCATTACTGGCCTCCACCTGGACATAGAGCCAGGTGATGACCACCGTCTGTCTGCAGCCTTTCAAACAGTTTCTTATCCATTGAGTGGTGCGCCCATCAAATCCATATCCCTCCAATTTGGAGATAAGGATGAGGTGGGGGACCATGTCAAAGGCCTTGCTCAAGTCCAGGTAAATGACATCTGCCCTCTTTCTCTTATCCTCATTTCTAGTTTTAATGACTTCATTTACTTCTCCCTGTAATCATCTTGCCCTTTCTCTATACCAGTCTCTGTCTGTCCTCGTTCCAATCTTAAATATGCCAATTCCTCCTACTCCCCAGCTCACTTTCCCTCCTCTTTTTCATCAGCTATTCCTCCATTTCATGTCATATTTTCCATTCTTCTTTGCTAGTGAGAGCTATGAGCTAAGCTCTCCTCCCTGCCTCAGAAGGGAGGAGCACACACAAAGGCAAAGCCTTGTAGGAAGGAGGGCAGGTGGGAGGAATCCCACCCAGACACTGCCTTACCCTGCTTCCATTCAAGAACTTGCTTCTTGCAAACTTTCTTCATCTTTTTTTTCCCTCCTGCTTGTATATTAAGAGAAGGGAGTAATGTATCCCTCACCGAGCTCCCAGATCACAGGCACAAGAAGAAAAAAAACAACCCAAAGCATTATCTTCTAGCAAAAGGCAAACACATGTATATGCTTCCTCTGGAACCTTTAGAAAGATAATACAGACAAATCCACTGGAAAAAGTTACCAGTTTTCTGCCTATTTTCAAATCACTTTCTTACCCTCCTTCTTTGCATTAGCTTGTTACCCAGCACAAACAGCCAGCAAGTATTCACACTACCAACTCAAGTTCTACATTTCCCAGTGAAGAACTCAGCAAAGATACAATATCAACCACAATTTAATTTTCATTACTTTCACTTTTTTTTTTCTTTCTGATGATTTGAAAAAGAGATCTTAGAGAGCTTAGCTGCTTCTAGTAACTTACTTAAAATGCAAGCCTGCCAGCCTGCTTTGCTAGACCTAGCAAGAATAGTGCTTTTTTTTTTTTTTTTTTTTTTGGCATCTGGACTATATTCAATTCATGATATTAATGAAGAATAGCGACAATATAAAATTGGGCTGTTCTGTTTCCCTGAGAAATCGCTGAGATTATATTACCAAAGCATAGTTTACACAGGTCCACAACCATTAAGTAATTTGCAGTAATATTTTCCTCCTTTGTTTTTCACTATAAGGGACAGTGTTTGGGTTTTTTTGGTTCATGCCTCTTAAGTGAAATTTCTAGGGGATACAGTCACTGGCAATTTACCAGGGCGCCAGAGGCTGAAGAATAAACCTTGCCTTCAAAACAATGCATCTGTTGGCTGGGTTCTATTGTAATCAACACTTTAATGCTACTGCTTTTTTTTTTTTTTTCTCTGAGCTCATCAGTACAGAGCTGTTGAAAATAGCTTGACGTTTCTCCTTTGCCTCCTGACATTAATCATGGTTAATTAAGTGACAATAAAGTTAGGGCTAATGCAAACAGGCATTAATTCTTGTCATCTCCCTGTTCTCAGGAGTATTGAAACTTGGACAAGCAAAGAGAAACAACATTGAAAATGTATCCTAAGAAAAAAACATTCAATTAACATCAACATTGGAGGTCTTGTCAGAGATCTGTTATAACGTATGCCACAGTTTTTACCAATAACTGCATGCCAGAATACTCCTGTGTCTACTCAGATGTAAGACTGAGGTCTACTTTTCCAAGCATGGGGATATAAGCTCCCATAACCTTTCTGCTGGACAAATGGCAGGCAGATGTAGACAAATGTACCTGGTCCATTTTTGTAGAAACTCTTACCAAAAACGCTGACATGTTTCTTTTCAAATGTAGGTAGCTAAATCAAGGGTGTTCAAGAGTGAGTAATATTTCATGAGTGGCAAGTAACAGATCTGGAAAGAAAGGTCTACATAAACAATTCCTTTTTTTTCCATGCAAGCTGAAGAAAAATAATAATTAAAAAAATCAACTCAGAAAATCCAACTACCTTGCACAAGATGAAACTACTGCTGTTCAAAGGTGTCTTGGCCTTGGAATAGTTCTGAAATTCCTCTTTCAGCTGACTGAGGAAGCAGCTAGCTGCTTACCTGCCTATACATTACTCACAGCTCACTGCCTAGGCCTGGAGGTAAGGCTAAGTAGATCTTTTTCTCAAAGGATATGAGATCATAGAATGGTTTGAGTTGGAAGGGATCTCAAAAGCCTCTAGTTCCACCACCTGACAGGGACAGGACACCTTCCATTAGGCCAGGTTTCCCAAAGCTCCATTCAGCTTGGCCTTAAATACCTTCAGGAGTGGGGTATCCACAGCTTCTCTGGACAATCTGTTTCAATGTCTCACCACTCTCATGAAGATTTTCCTCCTTATATATCTGAAGGATATATCTACAAGGATTATCCTCCTTATAAATCCCAATCTTTTTTTTTTTTTTTTTTTTTTTTTTTTTTAGTATAAATCATTACACTTTCAACTGTCACCGCACTCCTCAATGAAGAGTTCTTCTCCATCTTTCATCAGGCCTCTTTAAATATTGGAAGGCAGCTATAAGGTCTTCCCAGAGCCTTCTCTTTTTTTAGGCTAAATAGCTCAAACTTTCTCAGCCTGTCTTTGTAGGAGAGGTCCCTCAGCCCTCTGATAATCTCTGTAGTCTTTTTTGGACCTACTCCTACAGCTCTATATTTCTCTTGTGCCAGGGCCTCAGATCTAGATGCAGTAATCCACATGTGGCCCCACAAGAGCAGAGTAGACCATCACCTTCCTCAGCCTGTTTGCCATGCTTCTTTTGATGCAGCCTAGGATACAGTTGGCCTTCTGGGCTGTAAGCACACTATGCTGGCCAATGTCAAGTTTTTCATTGTCAGTAGCCAATTTCTCACCCATAAGACTGCTTTTCATCTACTCATCACTCAGACTGCATTGCTGTTTGGGATTGCCTCAACTGAGATGCAGGACCTTGTGCTTGGGCATAGCTGAACTGCATATTGTTCACATGGGCTCACTTGTTGAGTCTCTCAAGGTACTTCTGGATGGCATCCTTTCCCTCCAGCAAGGTGTTGATGTTACGTATTTCAGCTGAAGTAGTTACAGCTCTGTTTCTAGATACAAGGTCCATACAGTATCTCTGGCTTTAAATTTGTTCTCCATGGCTTCACCTTGTCCCAACATTTTGCTGGCACCAAACCAAAGATGCTTCATCACTTACTAGCCAGCCTCACAATATCACTGCCACTGCTCCTTCAAAGCTTGCTACTGCTGTGTCCCCACTGCAAGATTATCCAGTCTAACCCACTGCAATGAACAGTTATCCACTGTTCACCATCTCTTGGTGCTGTCTTCTGGAGACCTTCACAGCACCTCTGCAGCACTTCCACCTGCTGGCCTACGCTCTGTAAAGCTGTCTCCTACAAGGAGAAGATGCTAGAAGCTGGGGTTCAGCTGCTTTTTTTTTTTTTTTTAAACTACCATATGGTACTCTGGAGACATTTGTCTTGCTCACAGGTTATCATATCAGATATTAAACTGTGCACCACTTTCCTGAACATTAACTGAGACTTTTTTCCCAGTTAAAAGGCACATGCAAGGCGTCAGCTATTGAGTCATCTCCCCTTTCTTTCTGATACATCCTTGGAAAGAGTTCCTACACATCACTTTGACCACTTCTACCGAGAAATTCCAAGCGTTTTGCAGGATCTACAACTACAGCACCCATCAAGTTCCTTCTGCAGCACCTTCCATCCCCTCAGTCCCCATATGAGAGTGAAGGCTGGAGCAAGGCTCATGGCACAGCCACAGGAGCTTAAGCACACACCCCGTGATGCCCTCATGGGACTCTCTAGGGCCAGCTGGACAGACTTCCATTCCCACAAAGCAGCATACAAGTTCCTGCACCTTTTCTACCGAGTACCATTTCCTGGGATCCTCACCATTACTGTGCACTTGAGGTTGCTTCAGTCCAGGTAACGACCTTGCAGTTGGCCTTGTTGAATCAAGTTGCATCATATTCCTTTTTGAACAATACTAGATAACTAGCACTGGGGAGTATCTCTTGCATAAGTTGTGTGGTTACTTATGGGGTGTGCAGGGCATAAGGACACTAGTGGTTCTTGGCTGTCTGTGCACTATGGAGACGAGATATTCTGGGGCAAAGTACATTCAATATGGATAAAGATAATCTGAAAAACTATGTAAAACAAATACATAGCACTCCCATTGATTTTAAATGACCTTTCAAAGTTACATTCTTTGTGTGTTCTGTACTGTTCTAATGAACTTGAGGATGATTTGTATTCGAAGAAAAGCATCTTCAAAATGAAGTCATGGAAGGCCATGTACCACAAAGAAATGGTATCCACAGCATTTCAAGTTTCTCATAGCAATAATTTCATTAAATCTTTTAATTTGGGCACTATTTTACATACTGTGCTTTACACATCAGCGTTGACAGGTGGAAAAGCAGGCTTATGTTGCAGTCACAGGAAGAGAACTTGAATTATTTACAAGGGGAAAGTTTTTCAGTCTGGGAATCATAGTCAAATGAAGAAAATTAAAAATCTGAACTACTGCACAGAGCAAAGGCTATAAACCTAAGATCTTCCATCCCTATTTTTTTATGTGGCTAAAGGACATTTGTATTCAGTAGATCACAAAAATAATTTATACACAAGAGGATGCAGGAGGACTTGTTTTCCTCTGCTTTGGCTCTTAGAATTAAAATACTCTAAATACATGTTTTGATACGGAAACTTTACTTGCTCTATGAATTAGTTATCACTGTCCTATTTTTGGCACATAATAGCGGTCATGCTTCTGGTGCTTGCTTGCAGTATTACTGCACTTTTTTTAGTCATCATTTTAGAGCTTGCTTCAGCATAAACTACCAGGGTGTAGCTGGTTTCCTTCTCTCATTGCTCTGTAGAGCACATGCATCTAGTAGCAATGGTGAAAAACAAAAGGAATGGGGAAATCCAGATAAAACACATCTTCATAGGTACATTTTTGCTACTATTGCATATATATACACACATTTGTTCATGACTGCCTATGCTTTTTATTTATACCCACTCAAGAAATTTGTTTTAAAGATGTATTGATATATAAGAAACACTAATGCATTCTTTTGACAGTATTTGAGCAACATTCGCAGAAAAGACAGATTTCACTTTCTTACTGTAAAACATCATATGGATAATTTCCTTCTTCCCAAAATACTGGTGCTTGCTCCTTTAGAGAAACAACCAATCTTTAGTAGAAGAGCTTTGACCCCATTCTGGGAACAGGATATGAGGGCCATGAGCAATCCTGCTCCTTTGGATATGGAACCAGGTGCAATTGCTCCAAATTTCAGAGGACCCTCTGACGACAGCTAGATTCATGTGCTATAGATTTTGTCTGCCATGTCAAACAGTTAAAAGAAATAAAATTTGCTTCCCTGTTTCTAATACTATAGAAGTTCTGCACTTTTGTTAATCTTTCCTCTAGCAGATGTACTGTGTCCGTGAAGAAATTAAAAGCAGCCAAAGATCAGACTCTTCATTGAAGTGGAGTGAGTGGGAATCACTTTGGAGAGAGAAAGCCATAGCAGAAGGAGAAAACAGCTATTTACCTTCTAGACGCTAAACCCAAGGTGGAGATCACAACACTGGCTGCACGCCTTGAAAAACTTGAGAAGTGGCCAAATAACTCCAAAGAGGTCTACCAAGAATTATTTTCATAAAGGCAACACCATCTCACCAGGTAAAAGCCATTTTTCATCTGTTAAAAGTCAGAAGGAAAATTTAAGAAACACAGAATTAAAATTTACATAATTTCCTTCCTTGTGCTTTCTTATATATACATTCAACCAAGCTCATTAGTACTTGTGAGATGTCTTTGCTTTAAAAATATTACAAGAGTAATCAATTATGACTGCTAGCTATTAGATAAGGAGGTGACAGTTGGGAGCAATTTGGAATGCCGAGTTCATTTGAACAGTATGCACTTGAACACAGATAATGTAATGTCATTAACCTTGCCATAAAAAAAATAAAAATAGGTTACTGTTATAGAAAAGGTCACTGTATTTCAGAAATAAATATCCAGATCAAGGATTTAGGGGTCATATTACCAGGCAACTCATCATACATCCTTGATGTGAGGCTGATCCTGACTGTACCACTGCTTTTGTGCAGAATGCGGTATTAACTACTCAGGTTGTCAAGACTTCACTGAAATTAGCAGAAATCCCAACTGGAAGGTAGGAATAACTGAGAGTTTTTAAATATAAATATTATTTCAAACAATAATATTTATGATCTACTGGCATTTATTTTGTATCTGTGATGTTATTGCATGATTCTTTTTGATAAAGCTTTGCATCCCAGAGTCATGCAGTCTTGTCAGAAACGCAACATTCATTAAAAATGAAATGAATCTCCCCCAGATATTTCTATCTAGTTCTGAATTCTAGGGCAAAAAAAAAAAAAAAAAAAAAAGTAAAAATAAAAAAAACCCTGAAAACATGAATCATGTATATTCAAGGACATCCAAATAAGTACCTTTAATTAATCTCATCATGTTTGGACTTGCAGTGCTGCTCATACACATACACAATAAAAGACAACAAAAGCATTTCCATTTTAGAGAAGTGAATATATGGCAAGACTGCATAACTAAAGTTAAGACACTCAAATATGAAGTAAAATGGTAAGATGCACAGTTTTACCACTGAAGGAGTTTCACTTTTCTAGCAGGAAAAATACAGACTAGTGCAGGAAAGACATGCTGGAGTAGTTTGTCTTATGTAGGTAGATGGTCAAGAAACTGGGACATCTCCTAACTCCAAAATCTAGGATTTTAAAAGTGTCCCTGTTTGGTTTCTTGGCTCCCATCAGCTAGACAACAGATGCTTACCATTTGTGTTAGTTGGTAATCAATCAGTATTTTCATATCTCAGCTGTAGGTACAGCTGGGTCCCTCTCGAGACTCCTGCAACCTGAAAGGTTCTGCTGTGTTCTAGGACAAGGGACCTAATCTCTGCACAACTTGCTCTTTCTATTACTGAAATTCAGTGCAGATTTCTTTTCTCATTCTAATGGGCATTTCTTGATTTAAAAAAGTGTGTTTCTTAACAGTTTTCATCCTTCCTAACATAAGGCAAACTCTTTCTAGGTGATCAATGTTAGACTTCTCCCTACAACCTTCTCATCCTACTTAGAAAGTGACCTTGCAACCGTGGGCTGTGCACCAATGCTTCCTAGGGATCAGCTACTATTCCTGCAAAGTCATTCCAGAGGCCTTTGTATCTCCTCCAGGAACAGTCAAGCTCAAACTCTGCGGCACTAAAAGAGAAATTCATGTGGCCCAGCCCAAGGCAAACTATGCTTTCTCCTCCCAAAGGAAGACCCTGTCTCTACTTCATACCTTGCTCAACTGCCCCAGAAGATCTTTCTGCCAGGTCCCAGTATTACCCAGGTGGGTAACTAGAGCCTAATGCTCCCTCAGGTCTCCAAAATGACTTGACTTACTCTGGTTGGTGTTTTGTTTTGAATCAGAGAGAACCCTTTACAAGACCTACAGCTTTCTTGGCATCCCTCTGTTTTGCCTGGAAGGCCATGTCTTTTTTCCCGTGGCGATTCTTCCCAGCACTTTTCTGCTCCTGTGCCAGGATAGCTTGCAGGAATGGGGCTTGTGTGAGGATATAATCTCTTGGGAAAGGAATGTAATTAAAAGCAACATATAAAGCAATTAAAAAAAAAAATCTTCTGAGGGTGCTCAGCTGACACAGTGAGAACCTTGTGAGAATATTTAATTGTTTGTGTTATTGAGTGCAGAAAGGTTGGTTTAAATTCAAAATAAACATGGGAATTAAATACAAAACAGTATCAAAAAACATAGCTATATAGTTAAAAAAACAAAAACATTTAGGAATGATAAATATTAAAGCTCCATAAAAATGAGACTTACTGGATTAAACAGGTAATTAAAAAAAAAAAAAAATCAGAGTTTTATGCCAACTACAACATAAAGATCTAGATATAACACCAATGCAGCTACCTTGATTTTTCATATTTTTAATCCTGTTTTTCCAGTTAAATCTGTAGCAAAACATTGTGATTGACAATATCAAGTGCCTATCTGTATAATCAAAGACTATTAGGATGTTATAATCACAAAACAAACAATAGAGTTAGGCAAAGCAGACTATGATAACAAAAGAGAACAAATAGAAGGCTTACCCCTATCCTGGGCTCACTCACCAGCAGAGCAGATCTCCAAAAGAGACTCTTCCCAATGGTAGCCAGCTCTTAAATAGGTCTAGGAGAGGTGCAGCCAGGCTCCACTCCTTCCGGCAGCACAGGTGAGTTGCCTTCACCTGTGCTCCTCTGGCTGACTCATGGCTCGCCTCAGGTGATCAATCAGAGGTTCAGGCCGTGACTCAGCAGTTCCCATACACTCCACCCCTTCATGGCGTGAACCAATGACCAGGTTAACTAAAGGGTAAGCTTTCCCTAATACAGAGATCTGTTATATCGCGACACTTGTACAATTTTATCGCGACGTGTGTTGGTACAATTCAAGATGAGTGATGATCAGTGGATGCTCATACTCTTCTATGGGCCAGTGCTCGACGATGTGACTGGAGGCATGAGGTCCTGAGGTGCAGGTCCGTTCTATGTTCCACCAGTCCCATGCAGACCATCACCGGGTGTTGTATGTGATCTGACAGCAACACTGGAACGCTTGATGGCATTTTGTTCCTTCCGGTGGTCCTGAAGGCTCACAGACTCACGGGGAGTAATACAGATGTTTCAGAGGTACCAGGAGGGGAAGTTCTGCTCTCCAGGGCAAGATACAGGCCGTATTTCTATCCTGGGTCAACACTTCCGCCTGTATTGGGGCACGTCCTGGCTGCCTGTACCACACCTTTTGGCCGGATATCTGCGGCTGCATAACGATATCAGGCACCAAAGGAGGTGTCCTGATCTGCCACAAGGACAGGATGGGGGTCCCTTTAGCAATGAAAATCAGAGTGTGAGCACAATACCAGTAGGCCATGTACCTATTACTGGAGGGACTACTGAGCCTCCCACCTCCAACAATCCCCCCCAAGGTGCAAGTAGGCCACACCACTTGGGTCCTAGCTGCACCTTCCAGGGCCATTTTATTCTACGGGTACCCGGATCTAAATTCTCAGGGGCAGGGAGCAGAAGGTTATTTTCGTTACCAATCTGGGGTCTTACCTGATGATCAGAGCCCATAATTTGGATCCTAAGCAGGGTGGCCCATGTCATCTGCAACATTCTCAGGGCACTGGGTCTGCCGTCTCGAGGTCTTTCATTCAGGTCCCGCAGGATTTCATACAGTCTTTTCGTCCACCCCTGCAGGGACTGAGAGTCTGTCTTCAGGGCAGCCTTAAGAATACCGTTATAACGTTTGATGGGGCCTGCTCCCATTGGATTATAAGGCAAGTGGAATTGCCATTTGATGTTATTTTCTTATGCCCAGCACTGCATTGTTTCACCGGTAAAATGAGTCCCTTGGTCGCTCTGATGACTTGAGGTGACCCGTAGGCAGACATCAGTTTAGTGAATGCCTTGATGATATATGCCTGGTTTGCTCTCGGTACTGGATAGGCCTGCAGTAGCCCACTTGCAGTGTTGATGCAGGTCAGGGCATATCTTGTCCCCTCGCAGCGAGGAAGGGGCCCGATGTAATCAATCTGCCTTCGCTGGAGAGGATTGTGTCCTCTAGCAAGACGGGCTGTTTCAGGCAACGATCTCAATCTCATGTTGGAGCAAGCACCACAGTCTCGGCGTGCCTGGGTGATGTCAGGTAGCTGTACGGGCAGTCCCCACGCTGCAGCAGCTGCCCACAGTGTCTTTTGTCCTTGTGCCATAGCTTCTGATGTAACCAACAGGCAATGTTCTCAGATGGTCAATTCTCAATCCATTGCACTTGGGCCAGCGTGTCGACTTTGTCGTTTCCTGGTGCCTGTAGGGGTTGGTGACCAGAGACCTGGTAGACACGTACAGTCCTGTGTTTAAGCACATTCCATACATCTAACCACACATCTCTGCCCCAGATTGGTCGGGCGTGGATTGTCCATTCCTGGGTGGCTATAAGAGATTATTCTGTTAACTTCTGTGTCTCAAAGCTTGCTGGTGACACAGATGGACTTGTTCAAGTCCCGAGCAAGGATAGTGAAATCCTTTGTCTGAAGGACACAGATGAGCAAGTCCAGGCAAGTCCTGGGCAAAGGTTGTGAGATCCTTTGTCTGGGGGACGCAGATGGGCAAGGCCAGGGGCAACGAGAGCGATATGAGCTGCAGCTAAATGGCTGTGAAGTACTCCTTTGTGTGGACCTATCTCCGGGTGATGGCCATCTCAGGGGGTACTCAATGACTCTTGCTCAAGGCCCATCCTTGTCACGTAGGCAGGAGAACAAGGAGGATAAAAGAGGAACTGAAAACCATGAGGATAAGGTTTCTGACAACAGATTCCTCAAGAAGAACAGAGGTTTTCTGACAACAGATTCCTCATGAAGAACGGAAGGTTTCTGACAACAGATTCTTCATGAAGAACGGAGAAGGTTCCTGACAACAGATTCCTCGTGAAGAAGGGAGGATTTCTGGCAGCAGATTCCTCCTGAAGAAGAAGAGGGATTCCTGAAGATTGAGGTGATTCCTGCATACTGTCAAACTCTCCTGAGCCTGCTGCCTGACCGCTGTTGCTGCTTCAAGAATTGTCTCCTCGACTTCCTCGTCTACCTGCCTGCTGCTCAAGGCCGGCCACGCTGCTGCTCCCCGTCTTCTGCTGCGTCTGCCCGGGACCTTCAAACACCGTGCAACGGGACCGCTGCTGGATCCTGCTGGTGACTATCCTCGCTTTACGCAACTCCTGCTTCTTTTCCATCTTTTCTATCGCACTCCTTCCCTTCCCCGTCTCCCTGATTAGGTTTAGTAATAAACTGGATGCAACAACATATGAACCGTTGTTTCTTAATCTCACACCGGGTATACAGATATTAAAGAACCTCATTTCCCTCCTATAAATTGGAGCAAGACAGTGGCCCACTGTGCAATGCAAAGAGCGAGCCCCCTGTATACAGCCCAACTATCTGTTGGATATTCAGGATCCCGTCACCGGGTTCCTTGGTTATAACCATGCACGCAGCTTGCAGTCCTGCCCACTGGCTGCTCTGACCATCCCCCTTGTCAAACCAGATTGTCTCGGTGGAGGGATGGGATGCTATTGCTCTCACTAGCTCAGGTTGCCCTTGCTGGACCTATCTGTGTACCAGGCATCTTCAGGAATGGGACTCTTCTCCGGTGGAGCAACCAATGTTTCTTTTGATGCATCACTGTGTTACTCACTGGGCCTAGGATCTTCTGAAGTTCTTCTTCCAATGGAGATGTGGACAGACTACTCCTCTGGCAATCAGCCATTTTGAGAGGGATTTCACCATAGGACCACTGTCCCCTGTAGGTCCCAATTCTTCAGTAATCCGAGCTGGACTTTGCCAAGGGGAAACTGAGAACCCTGGGGTTTCCCCTGGGAGTTTCTCTTTTGTTGTGTTTGTGGTCCCAGTGACTGTGCAACATGCAGTTGGCGTTGTCCAGCTTGCAGTATTGTTTTCTTGCAAAGGCTTTTAGGTGAATTTCTGAGAATGGAAATGTGGAGGGGAGAAGTCTAGAAGTCAGCTACAAAGGAGAAAAGTTCTCCAAAGCTCTTTGTCATCATGGAATGCTCTGCCATTGAAGCATGGAGAAATGACAGTCCAGAAGGAAGGGATGACATGCAGAGGACCTGGGCAGGATGGAGAGGCAGGCCCATGCCAACCTCATGGAGTTCAACAAGGCCAAGTGAGAGGTCCTGCAGCTGGGTGGGGGCAATCCCAAGCACAGAGGTTGGGCAGAGAATGGCTTGAGATCAGCCCCAAGGAGAAGGATTTGGGGGTGTTGGTGAATGGAAACCTCAACGTGAGCTGCCAATGTGTGCCAGCAGCCCAGAAGGCCAATGGGACTCGGTGATCTTCAAGATCCTTCCAACCCAAACCATTCTGTGATTCCATGATATACAGATGCATAAATAGGAGGAGACGGAGAAAATGAGGAAACCTCCCCAAAGTAAGCAGTAGGGATGATACGAGATGGAAGAAGCACCACAGGCGTAAGGAAACAGAAAGTTCATTCTGAAGGCTGTTCAACTAGTCTTTAATTGTGTGCAAGCTTCTTGGTGGTCATCTGGGGTCCTCATCTTCAGAGTTCTGTTTCACACAATCCATGCGGTTCCTGGAGGCGCTGATGTGTGCAACACTGAAGGTCCTGACTGGGCTGTCCATCTGCAAGTCAGAAGGGGAGGAAGGATGAAAGGAGCAGCCTCCTGCCCCGCTTCCCTGTGCTGCTCTCTCCTGCACAGCCCTGCTCACCGGGTTGCTGCTCTAAAAATGGTTTCCTTGGCCATTTGGGGCTGCCTGTGTCACCAATGCCACGTTGACACAGCCACTGCAATCTGCAGGTCTGGTGCCAGCACCTGGAGTAAGGTCAGGACTCAGCAAAGCAGCACCAAATGTTGGGGTGAGGGCAGGGGGATTTTTGGGAGCTTTAATGGTCCTGTTGGAGCACGGCCGGCTCCAGTTTGGGAGCTGACTTACCTTTTTTGTAGGACACCAGAATGGAGGGGTGAGCTCCAGCACTTGGGGTCATCTGGTACCATTTGTGCTGAGCTGTCCATCTGCAAGGCAGAGGGGAAGGATTGAAAGGAGCAGCCTCCTGCCCTGCTGCCCTGTGCTGCCCTCCCCTGCACAGCCCTGCTCACCGGGTTTCTGTCCCTAGGGCTGTGTGGAAAGGCCACTAGAATCATCAGGTCGGGTGCCAGCACCTGGAGTGAGGTCAGGACTCAGCACAGCAGCACCACATGTTGGGGTGAGGGCAGGGGGATTTTGGGGAGCTTCCATGGTCCTGCCGGAGCACGACAGGCTCCAGTTTGGGAGCTGACGTACCTTTTTTGTAGGACACCAGTATGACGGGGTTTGCTCCAGCACTTGGGGTTATCTGGAGTCATTTGTGCTGGGCTGTCCATCTGCAAAGCAGAGGGGAAGGATTGAAAGGAGCAGCCTCCTGCCCTGCTGCCCTGCACTGCCCTCCCCTGCACAGCCCTGCTCACCGGGTTGCTGTCCCCAGGGCTGTATGGAAAGGCCACTGCCATCAGCAGGTCCGGTGCCAGCACCTGGAGTGAGGTCAGGACTCAGCACAGCAGCACCAAACTTTGGGGCAGGGCAAGGGAAACCATGGGGAGCTGCCAGGGTCCCGCAGGAGCAAGGCGGGCTGCAGTTTGGGGGCGACTTATCTGTGGTGTGGGTGAGCACAGGAACGTCTCGCCTTCCTGCTGTGTCCCTGTCCCCGTGTGTGGCCGTGAAGCAGAGGAGGAGCGGCCCCATCCGTCCCCATGGGCTGCTCCTGCCTGCCACAGCCCTCGCTCACTCGGCTACTCGGCGGCGATCTCCGGCTGGCACTGCCCTCCTGCTCAGCATTCCGGGCTGCTGTGACACCAAGCAGGCTCTGGAACACAGCCCCCCCCCCCAGCGCTGTGCTCTTGTGACATGGCTGTGCCGGCTGCAGGGGGCTTCCTGGAGCTGCTGGCTGCCCCTGGCAACGTGGCCGTGACATAACAGGGCTGGGGCTGCCTGGCGTGGGGCTGCTGCCTTCTGCCGTTCATCTAATAAATGATCAGTTGTTCATCCCTGAATGTCTGATGGTGCTTTGCCCATGTCTGGCTGTGAACTACATGCTTTCTCTTTCTCCCATCTCCACCTGGACCCCAACAGGAGGTGATGGGAGGCAGGAGGAGCAGTGCACCATAGCACAGCAGTGGGAGGAGCGCTCCTTCCTCCCTAGAGTCCGAGCACAGGTGGATGAATACTTGCTCAATGCCTTTGGTTCCCATGGCTGAAAGGAGTACTTCTGACCTCGTGCTACCCAGGAGACTCTGTAAATGCACCGGCTATTGCCAGCAACTCCTCTGAGCCCTTGTAGTGTGTAACAAATCCATATAATGTAAACGACCAATGTCATTACACCAGAAGTCTAGAGACAGGAGGACCAGTGGGATAGAAAGGTGCTATAAACGATGGCGATAAGATTGCTCATATCAGTAGATTTCAAGTTCACAGGGCAAGGCTCCACCAAGAACAGATCACCACAAAGAGATCCTTCCCCAATGGGAGTATGCCCATAAATGGGATCTAGGAGAGGTGCAGCCAGGCTGCAGCCCTTCCATTTGCACAGCTGAACTGCCTTCACCTGTGCTCCCAGGGCTGAGCTGGTCCTTTCCCCAGATGCTCAATCACTGCTTCAGGCCATGACTCAACAGTTCCCATACACTGCACCCCTTCACAGCACAAAGCAAAAACTGAGTCAGCTGGAGGCTGAGCCTTCCCTAGAGCAGGGATCCAATGCACTGTGACATTTATACAACAGCCCATCGTGATGCAGGTTGACACAGCCTAAGACCATTAATGATGGGTTTGTGGTTGAAGTTCATGTTCTCTCGTGGGCCGGTGTTTGGTGGTGTTTCTGGAGGCATGCAGTTGTTTGGTGCAGGTCCATCTTGTGTTCCGTCAGCCCCACGCTGGCCATCACCAGGTGTTGTGCTTGATCTCACAGCAACACTGGAACACTTCAATGGCATTTTGCTCCTTCCAGTAATCCTAGGAACTCAAAGACTCACAGCGAGTAGTACAGATGTTTCAGGGGACCAGGAGTCAGGATTTGGGTCCCCTTAGCAACAAACACTGGAGTACTGACCACAATATCCGCAGGCCATGAACCAGTTACTGGAGCGCCTACTGAGCCTCCCAGCTCCAATGGTGCAAGGAGGCCACGCCACTTCTGTCCTACCTGCACCTTCCAAGGCCATTTTGTTCCATAGGTACTTGGTTCTAGATTCTCAGGGGCAGAGGGCAGAAGGTCATTTTCATTACCTATATAAGGTCTTACCCAATTATCAGTGCCCATAATTTGGATCCTAAGCAGGGAGGCCCATGTCATCTGCAGCATTTTCACGGTCTGCTGTCTCTAGCCTTTCATTCAGATCCCGCTGGGTTTCATAGAGTCTCTTTGTCCACTGGGATCTGCCCTGGAATAATTTTCTCTAGAGGAGCATTGTTCTCCCCCTTGACCCATTTATAGAAATTCCAAAGAAAAGACATGATGTAAATTTTAGTATATTTGGCCTGCCTGGCTCACCAAGTGTATAATCAAAGAATATTAGGATGCTATAATCACAAAATAAACAAGGGAGTTAGGCAAAGCAGATAATGATAACAAAAGAGAATAAATAGAAAGCTTACCCCTGTCCTGGGCTCACTCACAAAACACCAGCAGAAACAATCTCCAGACGAGATCCTTCCCCACTGGTAGCCAGCTCTTCAGTAGGTCTAGGACAGGTGCAGCCTGGCTCCACCCCCTGCCAGCAGCACAGGTGAATTGCCTTCAGCTGTGCTCCTCTGGCTGACTCATGGCTCGCCTCAGGTGATCAATCAGAGGTTCAGGCCCTGACTCAGCAGTTCCCACACACTATCATACAAAACACTTCACAGCTGAATTAAAATTGGTTACATTTTCGACATTCCTGTCTGCTTATTATCTTGTCATATAAAAGTTAACCAATGTTAATAGCATATTAATGTAAAGCTTTCGATTCTTTTCAAAGATTGTATTTACCTGTTTTGTTATTTGATGCAAATGTGCTATCAATCGTTAGATAGAGTTTTGTGAGGTAATGGATGAATTGATCAGAAAGAAAAATCAAAGCTACTCAATTCTACAGATAGCCAACAAGAAAATCCAGACTTCTTGTCAAAGGCACTACTTAAATTTATGTAATACTTTTCTTCTGTGAATTATAACCAATTAATCTATTCTTATTCAGTTAAAAGACACATTTAGCTTTATTTGGGAAATGGGAAACCTAAGTAGGGGGGTTAATTGACAGCTGCCAAAAAAAACCAAGAAAATTCTTTCTTCTAGAGCTGTTATTAGATATCAGGAGCTCTAAATTTCTCACCTTTGCTCAATCCTGTAGAAAAAAAATGACTCCACCTACTCCAGGCAAAATACTTAATATCCAGAGTATTATTATAAGATGTATTTCCCAAATTTGACCAGTTTCTTTTTTTAATATCTGTTCCCAAATTCCTGTATTTATTCCCATTATGATCTTAGCGCCCAAAGCATACATTCAGGCAGTGCCTCGTAAGCCAAGCCAGCACACAACTTTTCTTTTGTGTCCAAACAGCATTAAGGAGGAGGGAATAAAGGGTACCAGGAGGACATCACTGACACTTGAGCTACTGTGTAGAATCACAAACATGATGCTCTAATAAATAAATCCTGCTGACAGGGTAGAAATCAAAACTCATTAGCACGAAGGAGAGAAGATGAGCATTTTAATGTCTCTGGATTCTATCCAGTATGATTAACAGCACATGCAGCATATTGTTCACCTAAAGCCATAAATCACAGTAGCAAGTGTCATATTACACATGGATTCTGAAAACGCAAAAATGAAAGTGAATAATGGCTTAGAAAAATGATGGGATATCACATTTTTCACGTAGCCAACTGGAAGCTAAATCTATGCTGAAACCACTTTAAAATCTATTACAAAGGATTGTCTTCATAAATATGTCTGAAGGAGTCCATTTACCCAAATAAACTACACTGCAGTAATGCCTCTGGGCCTAAGCCTATTGAGACAAATAATAAAGAGTCAGTTACTAACATTCCTGACCCACATAATAATAATGCCTCATATGCATTGTTCTGTTATTGGTATAAATTTTGGTAGGAGTCTTCCTCGAATGTTTAAGGAGAAAAATAGTGACCCCCAAGTTCAAAAGGCATCAGAGGCAAAGCTGAAGCTGAACATGTCCCCAGGTGCAGATTAAATAAAGTGATTACTTCAGAGTATTTCTATTTCCAGGTTAGTTGGATCCCAGAAGAGGGAGTTGTTAGATTGCTGCTGTTTCAATCACATCCACTGCATTACTTTTTTCTTCTTATTTTAGCCACTCAATGCACTGCTGGGAGAAGCACATCTCTTTACAGGCCTTGTGCTCTATCTACTATCTTTTCATGCAGACAACCATCTTTCAGTAGTAAATAATGCAGAATGTTAAATACAATTTACTGATACATTTTATTATACTTCATTAGTTTTTCTTTAAGCTCTCTTCCTGCCAGCTCCTAGTATTACCCAGGGAATTAGTCAAGCATATTGCACAGCTGAGAGAGCCATCAGTTTGAAACGCCAGACACTCATGTGGAGTCCACCTCAAATGTTGGACATTGTTCTGATAAAATTTGCATCCTAAAATCTTTTGGACTGTATCAACAGTGACAATGACACAAGAAGAAATCAGAAACTGTTCTGAGGTCATGCCAGGACAATTTAGTTGTTCCTCAGAGGTAGGAAGGATTGCACACTGAAAGCCACCCCTTACAACCCCACTCTTTGTAAGAGACTTACCAAAGTCCTGGTCTGGCTTCACTATCAGTCCCAAACCAGGCAAATCCCCTTCCCAAGAGGGATTGTGCAGCTCTGCTGGTGTTCTCTGCTCAATGATCTGGGCTTGGCTGGGTGTGGAGGAGGGCACAGGACTCTCTTGAGGAGCAACCTGATAAAGCAGTAAATAGAGGAGAAGTGGGCTCTTGCTGCCACTTTCCTTCATAGATAACTTCTGCAGAAAAGAACTATGAAACCACATCCACTGCCAGCCTGCCCACTTCTCGGCAATGGAAGAAGGAGATTCCAGTAAGAGAAGCCCACTGCCTGCACCTCAGCTGGAGAGCTTCCCCCAGCTGAGTCTTTAGCTACTGGGCTACACTTCACTTTCTCTTTCCATCCCACAATACCTGTGTTCCTGTCAGGAAGGGCCTTCATTTGTCAGGAGAACTAGGACATATCCAATATTTAGATGTTATACAATGAACATGGTTCAGTGGGAAATATTGGTGATAGGTGGATGGTTGGACTGGATGGTTTTAGAGGTCTTTTCCAACCTTGGTGACTCTATGATTTTCCTGGCCTCCTTTTGGGATGTTGTACCAGCTGATAGTAAAACCATTCCCTTGGGAGACAGGAATTATCCAGCTGCATCTTCTAAAGGAGACTACAGCTCAGAGCCCATCTGAGGAACAAGCTGGTACCACCAGCATGGAGACAGCCTCAGCAATTCTACACCCACAATAACAGACCATCACTCCAGGGATGGACATGAAGGTCGTCCTGCTCTGTAGTTGAAGGTAGCCCTAATGCAGGCACTCGAGGGCCAAAATGCTCTGGGAATTCAGGTGCACCTCTATACCTACCCTATATTCCTACTTGAACTGTAAAGCTTGACATGAATCAGTGTTTGAAGGCAGGAATCTCAGAGCTGGAGATCCAAGCACCTTTCTTAGGTGGTCTAAATTTTCCTCTTTCTTTAATCTAGAGCTTTCTTTTTTTTTTAGTCACTGCCTGCTTTTTGCTGTTTGCTTCATGTGTTGCAAATCTTTGTCTTGTCCTTAGGCACCAGAAGAAGGAAAATAATCAAGTTTTACGTCAACAACTGATTAGAAAAACATAGTCCTAACACACCATTGTTTCTTTTCTGGGAGAGAAGGGAGACCTGTAGCAGGACAGCAACTGTGAACCTCACATGTGCTTCCTTCCCCTTTTTGTCATGTTTCCCTGCACACGTCCAGTAAGTAACAGGAAGCACACAGAGTAAGGGGTGGCAGAAATATGACCTTGTGCTCATCCTGGAGGGTTTTTTTCTGCACTTGTCTTGTATTTCAATATATTATCCAAAGCACTCAGTTCCCCATCTTGTAAAAAGAAATTTAAGAAATTGGCACTTCCAGAAGGGTATAGCTTTTAACTACAGTATAGCAAAATTCTTCTCATAGTTTTCTAATCGAGTTCTCTATGGGTATTTATTCACAGTCCTACTCTGAGTGTCTCTTAGAAAAGACCACCCTACTCTCCACAATTATCAATTATCCAGCATTATTAAGATAGAATAGAACAGTTTCCCACTTGTCTGCCTTTTGTTTGATTCTCATGCAAAAATATTTCGCAATTAGCCAAGCAAATATGGTCTATGGGGAATACATGAAGGCATCCAGCTGTACCTGGTGAGTGGATTACTCTGCACACAGGATGGACTTGGTAGTATGCTGTCAGTCATGGTATTGGAGTGAAAGCCTAGCCCAGTTTTCTGATAAATGATTAACCAGGCATTTTCTGAAGCCACTGGCACATCACAAATAACTGACCAGTCTTCAGCTGCTTCTATTTGGCACTCCAGGCCAGGTGACTATATCATTCACAGCTGCAGCTTTAAGGATCACATAATTAATTTAGTGTGGACAACCTGTGACACAAGTGCAGTGTAAAGGTTCAATCATGTTACGATACTATGATGCTCTTAGAGTATCCATACAGCTTAATCACATAAAGAAATCATGCACTTGCTCTAGCGTGTTTCTGGAAGCTGAACAAACCTGTGCCAGCAACAACCTAATGATTCCTTTGGAGTAAGGAAAAGTTTGGGGCCAAAGCTGCTACAGAGCCCTCTGCTTTCCTTCTTCTGCTCTTCTCCTCACTGGAAGCCTTAAATTATCCTCCTGCAGTAGCCACAGCTGGCTAAGTTTTTTGTTTTTGTTTTTGTTTTTTTCCTTTTCTTTATATAGCAACTTTTGTGTAGACAACTTGTTTTGTTCCCATCTTTAATACAGCCCTTGGTAGAAGATTGCCTCAAGCTCATAGAAATCCATGTGGAAAAATCCGTAAGTTTTCTTAGTCTGTCCACAATGCCAGAGTCTGCTGTGACACCTCTGTGGGCAGCTACCCTGAAGCCAAGAGGAGAGGTCAGCCTGTCTTGACCTGTTTGGTGCCTCCAGGAGTTCCTCAGCAATCCTGGGATTTTGCCTGCAATAACCCAAAACCACCTCTCGCACTGTCATACCCATTCTCTGGGGCTTAAGGTAGTTATCTTGCAAAAACAAACCAACCCCAAACATTTCCAAACAACAAATTAAACAAAATAAAACAAGTACCAACAATCAAAGCTGCATGGATTCTGTGGGCAAAACCCATAACAATTTATTGTCTGTTTACATTCCTTTGAAAAAAAAAAAAAAAAAAGCAAAAAAAGCTCACCACTTATTCTACAGATTTGTTCTGATGGCAGTATTTTGGGCAGCAGCCAAGAAAGGATAAACACAGAGTGTCGGTGCTTACAGGGGAAAGATAAGAAATGGAGGAAGAAAAAGAAAAGCAAACATGTATATACACATATGCAAAAAAGTCTCTGTAAATAGATCAGCAAATGAGGAGAATATTTAAAAAAAAATGTGGTTTGTCATTGAGTTGAGTGAATTAGTTAAAGAAGGTGATCTTCTAGAACAAAATGATTTCATTATCAGATTGAGAGAAGGTGTATTTAGACATTCAAGGTTCTAAACAACTTTGAGATTATTCTAAAGACAAAACTTTTACGTGTATCCTTCTCTGATGCCCATTTCTCACTTCTCTGGTACTTCATCTTTTTCTTGTCTCACAGTGTTACTGCTAAACTCCTAAATCACGACCACAGCCTATAATGCTTCTCTCCACTCCACTTCTCACAGACTTCTCATTCCCTAAACTAGCCTCTAAGTTTCCTAACACCTTCAAAAACTGTTCCCTAGTCCAAATCCTCTCGATGCCCCCCTTTTCAAAGACTTGATTTGGAAAGTTCTCCAAAAGCAAAAGCCATAAGGATGCTGCCTCAGTGAACAAGGACCCACACAGCACACCCTGCCAAAAAATAGCTAATCCAGACATAGCACCTAGGTGCAGGATTAACACTGAGAAACTAGGAAAAAATAATGGTTGAAAAAAACCCAGTGTCTTTGAAACACCTGCAGAGCAAGCATCCAAATCTATCTCAACATACTCAAAATTAAGACTGGGTATGTAGATACAGTTTTTTCCATTTGAAAATATGGGTGTAGATAGTACCACAAAATAGGTAGGTGAAGATATGCCTAGAACAGAAGTCAAAATATGGATGCTGTGTAAGTAACCTAAATTTCAAAAGGGCCAAGAACACAGTAATTTCCATTGAGACCAGCAGCATTGCGGCTTGACTGTGACTACATGTACTGTAAACTCCAGCATGAGTAAAACGTACAGAAAAGGAAGGCTGACACTGACTCTGAATGGGAAAGCTGACTACATACATCTTCCTTGGCTGCTATTTGCTGCTATTGTCCCTGTATCTAGATGTTACTTATATCATGCTTGTGTTTGTCATGCTAAGGCACACTGTGTTATTCAAATAATCCAAATGCTGAACTGCAAACGTTGCATTTTTTTTTTGGCAAGTTGCAGATGGAAGAGATACTGTATGAGTACATATATAGAAGACATTTCATTTTCAGGAGGAGCAACAATAAATAATCTATAACACTTAACAATGACTTGTGTGCTTTTACTTGTTTACATTTAGGACTTACAGGCCCATAACTATGAAGATTCATAATATTAATTCCATACATCACCAAACCGTTGCAGAGTGAAATATACTGCACATGGTGCAGTGCTCACGTAGTACTGTAAAATGCTCATCAGAAATAACCAGATACAAAGCTGGCTACCAAGTGTATGAGTTAAGATACATCAACCTGGTTTACAAGACCTACGTACCTGGTTTATCATCTGGCCAAAATATAACCTAACCCCAAAATATTTTGCCCTAGGATATTCTGTCAGTGACATACATTACATGGCGACCAACAAAACTTCTGATATTCTCCATGTGGTTAAGCACAGCTACAAAGTAGATGGGGCATACATAATGTACATAGCTTTACAGTCCATGTAGCCTAAGCTGTAAATTCATTTCTGATCTCTCCACTCCTGGAGTTCACTTTCCTCAGCAGCATTCCCAGCACCACTACCTTACTCTGCCCAATGTGTCGGTGGGTTTCCTTGTTGGGATTTGATTGGGAAGGCTCTGGTTAGGTGCCACAAAAGTCTCAACAATCCTCTTGTTCTTGAAACCCCAGAACTGGAATGTACCTGCGGTTATTCACATTAGCATTGTTACAGGGTGAGTTTAATCTTGCTGGTTTATTCCTCCTCTAGCAACATATCAGCTCAGAATACAACATCCAGTGTTTCCATGATCCTCTCTCCAGTACCACAAGCATAAACAGGAGGTGTGCAAGGTGTAAGGAATGTATTAAAAGCACACTAATTTAAATGCCTCAGTGCCTACATTTGCCAGCCTTGCCGCCCTGGGCTCTCCTGATAGAGCAGACAGGCTGTCTCCCCCAGAGGGCAAGTCAGAGCCTGCAAACTAGGCTCCTCCTTGAGTCACCCCCAAAGTTACCCTCTTCCTCTGACTGCATCAAGGATAGGGAGACTCGTTTCCTAACACAGGCATCCCAGTTCAGTATCTAAACCTTGGCAGCGCTGTGTCCTCCATCTTCCCTGGATATTTTCTTTTTCTGTTTCTCAAGGGAAAAAAGAATAATGAAAAAACCACAGAATTAGAAGCAATTGAGCTGAACGCAGACTAGCAGAAATACTCTGTTGGCACATTGGCTTAATGAAGAAACAAACTCCAGCCAGGAATGTGTGACAACACTGTCTATATCTGAAAGATGGACTGGGATGATATATGGCGAAACCAACCTTCCCAACTTGTAATGAGTCCTACTGCATGTATAGGCCCATAAGCAAGGGTTCCATATACGGGGAAAATCTGGTCAGTTTCCAGTGCATCCTCAACTCTATGTAAACCAGGAGGAGAATGACTAAAGTAAGATCCCAAATGAGATACCAGATTGTTCTTTCATCTAGTTTTAAATAAATGAATACCTAAATCAATGTGAATGTTTATGTGTCTGGCTCCAATTAATAAGTACCCATCCTGTGCCCCAGGCTTCCTGACAAGCATCAGAATTAATAATTTTATACATGGAAGGATGGTAATCTTGTGGTTAAGTCAGAAAGTTGGTTTCAGTTCCTGGCTCTGCCATAGATTTCCTTTGTGACTCTGGGCAAGCCACTTAATCTCCTTGGCTGTGCACCTCAAAGGTATGTAGGAGCCTGATCCCACTAGTTAGGCGCCACTGATATCTTCAAAAAAACATTGCTCAGCTGTTACTTCAGCCAGTAGGTGTCTAATATATGTCAGTAGGCATAAACAGAAGGCTGCTGACATCATCCCACAAGCTAATGAGCCTCATAGAAGCCTTGTTCAAACTCCTGGGTCCCTGAAGCGTCACAGCAGTGAAAGCTGGCTCTTAGGTAATGGGACCCTGAGGTGCAAAGGACATGCTTGCCTAGTTAGAAGGAAGGAGGCACTTTTGGCCGAGGAAAGCACTGTCTTTTCACAAGAACTTTGCCTCCTGTCAGCTTCTGGCTCAGCTGGAAGTTTATTTTCACATCCATCAGTTGTCTGGACCACTAATTCAATCCTGTACATTCAATTAGGTAGCAGGGAATGACAGTAGAGAAAAATATTTAGAGAAAGGACGGAGGGGACTGAAATCCTGATGACAATGTTGGCCCTGTCAGTACCCTGTTGAGTCACACATGGAGCTGAAGCTGGGATTTGCAACTCCACAGAGCACTTAAACAAAAAAAAAACCAAAAAACACACCTTCATGACAGATTTGGAATGCATTCATTAACTAAGAGATAGGAAGATTCACTTATTCCCCTTGTCTGTCATTACTTGAGTAACATGTGGGGCACTTGGGCCCTGCTCATCTTTCCAGAGAGACTCCAGGACCTGGCTGGCAGTGAATAAATGCAAACATGCTGTGAAAAGGAACAACCATAGGGAACTATCTCCACATTTTGCTGCTACTTTCCCAGATTTCTCTGGAGAAAGAGTTATGAAAGTTATGCTTTCAAACTGTTGGGAGTTTTACACTTTGAGAACTGGATTTAAACGAGTCAATCTTGCTGTTCAGGTCTTTAGCATATGTGCTAAGCTCAGCTAGCTCTACTTCATCCAAAGAAAGAATAAAAAAAAAATTTTACATGGCAGGATTAGGGTAAACAGAAAATATGGTGGTAAAATTAATGTTATTTGAGAAATTCTTCCAGCTCAAAACTTACTGTTAGATATCTTAAAACACTGCAAACAACCGAAGTGGTAGAGAAAATTGACTTTCCATACGTGCTTTAATTCTTACCATAACAATATGTAGCTGCTAAATCATCACTTTTCTTAGGTATGGTTCATGAGATCTCCAAGCACAGCTCAAAGGCACTGAACTGCTATGATAAAAAGGTCTTGAGTAGGTGAAAGTTATTTCCTGAAGTCAGTGTCCTTGTGGATGCGCAGAGTTGGCTCTGGTGCACACATCTGAGGGATAGTAGATCAGTGAGGAAACAACCTGGCACTTGTTTCTCCTCCTGCTGCAGGTGCAGACTTTCTTACTTTGTAGGCTCCTTTGCCTACAGAATTACTCAGCAAATCTCAGCTCTGCCCGGGAGGGCAAAAGCTTCCACAGCCCCGTAGGTCAGGCTCTGTGAGATTTCGACCAGGATCACAAGTCTCTTGACTGGATTTAATCAACCTGAAATGAAAGCCTGCTCTACAGAGTTCAGTGTAATTTCAGATACACCAAGATTTGACAAATGAACTCCCCTAACACTCATTACTGGATGGAAATCTAGTTCAGGGTGTTCCTACCCCTTCATATTACTGCGGAGTACAGCACTCATTGTGAATTAAATGAGAGCTTAGAAATTCCTTTCTAGCTTTTAAAGTTATTCAGCAGCACAGATTGTGACATGATGTAGCAAACAACAGAAGGCTGGAGATACATTGAAATATCACAATATTTAGAAAATAAGTATTTCAGAGAGAAAAGCAATTCTTCTATACCTCTGCTGCAGGCATCCTCCAGAAACAATCCTCCCAGCTTGAGTCTGCAATATCATCAGTCATCACAGTCAGCACCTGCCATAGATACCTTTAGGCAGGATCAGATTTTCTGCTGTCCTGGATCCTATTTAAAATAGATAATAAAGCAAAAATAAATATAAAAATGTGTGCCATTTATCCGAATGACAACAAAGGTTGATCTCTTTGTCAGTTTATCTAGTGTACAGGAACCAATTAAGTAAATAATGGATGTAGGCTTCACCAAGAAATGTATCTACCTGAAAGTGGAAGACTGACCTAAAAAAATTCTTAGACTATTATAGTCTGAAATGTTATTTTTCCTTCTCATTATCTCGTAGAGAACAGACTTTTATATAATGCATTTTCATTTAAAAACATGTATCCAGACGTTGGTCCACATGCTGTGGTTTAAAGGCCCATAAACAAGAAACACTTCACGAGCTTAGTCATTATTATACCTAATGATAATAATTTAGGAATATCTTATTAACATCTGGCAGTCATCAGCTTCTAATGAGTGGTAATTTTAATACATCCATTCCAGAAAATTAATTTTTGATGCTTAATGGCCTGAAGCATTAGCATCCATAACTGAAGGATTTTTTTTCAAAACATCTTAATTCCACATTTATTACTAGATTTCATGCTTATTGATTTTTTGTTTGTTTGTATTTTAAAATATGAATTACTTTCAATCTCTTATTGAATGTACACTTTATAAATAAAATCAATGGGGGCTTCCTGTTCTGAGTTAAAGAATGTCAGAAAGCCTTACAGATGGATACTTTACTGGGTATCTTCACAAATACACATAATGGTTTTTTTCATATGCCCCTAGTTCAGTGTACATTTGCATTATCTAGATTTTGCTAGCAGTTATGACACAGAAAAGCTTAATAACTGCATACTTGGAATAACTACTATTTAACCCCTTACATGGCTGTTTAAGCAAATTGAACGCAGACACTCTCAATTTTGGAACGGTACATAAAGTAGAAGACAGTGTTCACTTCTAGACCAGAGAAGAATTCGCCTTGTAGTTAATAAAATCAATAGAAATAGCACAAACTGCTATGACTCAACAAATGCACTCAGCAGCTTGCTACAGGGCAGTTGAAATTTCAAAATGCCTACAGGTTCAAAAAGATAAATTATTTCTAAGTATGTGGCACTAGTAGTCTGGACGTAGTGGATTATTCCCATAGTCACCGAAGCAAGCCAGTGAAAATCATGAAGATGTCAAAACAACACTAGGCATATTTAATAACATGATAAAAAGAACATGTATATGTTCTCACTGTTTCAAATGTTGAAGTGGATACAGAAAATGCAGAGCGACATTGTGAAAGACAAAGACAAAAAGACATTCACTGCACCATATTATATTGATAAACCTGTTCCATCCCTTCAGCTCATGAGTAAATCCATGAGGTGTGGGCACATTCTCTCACTGTATCTGCTTATTCTAGGCTGGGGTCTGCTCATTGCTGACTTTTTGTATCTCTGTAATCTTTGATTTGTAGCAGTTTTTAATCATTTTGATGCAGAAAGTAATAAAACTTTCCAGAAGTACTTCATACTGCTTTCTCTATGGTTCCTAGCTTCACCAGCAGTAAGACACAATATAATGGAGATCTTTTTCCTTGTCTGTGATCACAACAGCATATTTGTGGAGACTTAGTATGGCAATACTGCCTGCTTTTGCAGGTAGTGATAGCAGGAATAGAGATGTCACAGCCACAGTAGATCCCTGGATCCCTTACCAGCCACTTTGGCCCACTGCAAAGAAAAGTCCTTTCTGGACTGAGGGTGGCTCATTCTGCATTTTCTTCTTTGATCATTCCCAGTAGAGATTGGCTCTAGGAAAGAAGAGAAATCTTCAAAGGAAATAGATCTAGCCCGTTTTTGAACAGATCTGCGGAGTTTGCTGAGAGATGGCTATCTTGAGATATGCTCTTACTTCCCACCTGCCACTCTTTCAAAGCCTCCTGCTCGGGTAAATCCATCTGCAATTAAAACAAGGAAACAAAACAAACCTCTCACAACAGATCCTGTTGCCTGAAATTGGCAAAGAACACTATCCCAGTGAAAAATTAATAGCTGTTAGGACAGGAATATGGAAATCAGAATCCACAGCACCACCTTTTAGAAATAAACATAGGGAGGGAAATGCTTCAAATGCTAATTACATATTTGTAATTTTAGCATAGGTTCTTCTAGTTTTCATGTTGTACATGTAGTTATAAAAGTATACTTTCTCATGAGATTTTTGCATCTTATATTTACTAGCACTTTTTAGAGGTCATAATTGGAGTTGGTTTGCTTTGAGTTTTGAGTTTATAAATTAATTCTTGGTAAACATCACAGCTTCTGGCATAGCGTCAGTATGATTGCATTTTATAAGCAGTAATTCTCACAGAAAGTTCTAGCTCATTAATTTCTGAAAAGCTAATGCTGTCAACAACACTTTGATTTTTAATGATATCATTAGAAATAATCTTTCTTCTTTACTGTTATTTCTCCAGTGGCACATTTCAGAGTACTGACTCTTCACTTTGGTTGCCCTGAGTTTCATCTTTGCGAGGGTGGTTACAAAGTCTATTTCTCTTGAGCAGATGCCTCACGGGATTTTACTTGTGGTATCATAAAAGTCAAGTATTTCACTGGTGTTTAAATTTTCCAGTATTTTGAGATCTTACTGCAGAAAATTGTGTGTTGTGCAGTTCTTATTTCTCACTTTTCTGAAAATGTTTGTCAGCAACAATATAATATAGAGTTACTACCTAAACTATCAAATTTTCTTGTCACTATACCGTTGGAAATAGATGCTTTTGAAGGAGGGATTTCCATGAATATTAGAATAATTCTTCTCCCATTGTAGAAAGTGATGGCTTTCACCAAGGAAATCTTGCTCGGTCAATAGTGGATGGATCCTATCTAGGCTCAGAGCACTGCTCTTAATGGAGAGCAATAGAAATGAGCAGAAGGTGCCCAGACTACCTGAGAGCTGAACAGCTCTTTGAGAAGTACCTAAACTGGCACACGTGGTTTTTGTAGTGGAGGTACCTGAGATGGGTTGGAGTAAAGTTGGCTATGCTGAGTAAATAATGAATGCAATAATCTGTTACCCAGTGTGAAGCCAAATGTATTCTTTTCGCTGATTTTGCTATGCTGTATATTGGAATAAAAGCTACTATCCCACTATCTATCAGTTACACTATGAAATTAGAAGGGAAATTTTGTGTTAGTCACCACATAATGCAAAACACATAAAATTTTGCTTGAATTTCAGAGCACATGATTTAAAATCCTTTAAGACAGCTGTGATTCTGATGCCAAGTCTTTCGAAACTACTGGATTATAACCTTTATCCTCCAAATTCAATTCACATCTTTTGGAAGAAGCCTATGTAGTGCCTGAAAGAAATAAAAGTCACAGAGTTTTTATTTCTTTCTCATGTTAGAGTTTTTGGGGAAATTGAGTACCTCCAAAATCTCTTGAATACACAGCTAGTCTGTAAGTGACTGTTTTTCTTCAGAGATTGATCAGAGATTATATTTTTTGCCGACAGCTTTATACCATTGATGTTCAAATTCCTAGCTCTGATTTTCTTTTGAGAAATGGAAGAAAGAAGAAATGGAAGACAGAGGAAGAGAGAAAGAAGAAAAGGAGAAAAGAGAGAAAGAATGGAGACAGAAAAGAACACAGAGAAAAAGATGAAGAAAGACAAAGAAACACAAAGGGAAAGTGTCTTAGTATTTTTGATCTTGAAAACGACTGTTTTAGTTTGCACTTGCCTGAGAGGTTTGTGCAGGAGTGAACATTGGTCAGAAGCCATCAGGTTATCACATCCCAGAAAGGATATTTTGAACCAAATAGTATAAGGAAATAAACTGTGTTAGCTAAGTTTATGCCCTCTGTGATCCTATGTTCCTGACACAATGAAGTTGCCTAGGTTGCTCAGTTTGCTGACTAAAAACAGATGAAGTCGGCCATCATGCTGTTTCTATTAAGAAAATCCAGTTTTTCTATGTTCTGGAATCAGTAAACTCCAAAGGCGAGTGTTATTGTGCTGCATATCAACATAGTTACTGAAATAAAGTATTTATGCTGTTTTCTAGGTCATTTTTATTAGCACATTTAGCTCCATATTGAGAGTTTGAACTAGTGATTGCTCCTTTGCTTAAACAGAACCATTCTCCCATCTTTTCTCCTTTTCTACTGTCTATGTAATCACATCTGCAACACTACAGAAAGGTCAGTGCTGTAAGTTAATGATAGAAAACTCCATTGAGCAGAACTGAGTAGAATAATTTTGCCTACCTTTTTTTGGCTCTGTCAACCTGAAGTTTAAAAACGACCTCAAAAAACTGCTCAATTCTTTTGTTGTTATTGTTTGTTTATCTACCTGTACAAGGCTCACATTTACAGATCCAACCTTTTGCATCATTCCATCAGCTACTTTTTACTGGAAAGCAAACCAGAGAATGAGGTTGGCTGAAGATCCTTGGAATCTGGTGCCAGGAGATACATCATCTGGGCCTCAGCAGACATCTCGGAGGCCTGCAGTGGTAGTGTGGTGTTCTGGCAGGCAGAGAAGCTTCCTGGCAAATGGGCTGCTTTTTGACAGCTCATTGAGCTACAGGTCAATCCACAGAAAGTCTGTTATACATTAGAGTGTTCTGCCAGAATACAGTTAAACTATGATCTGTAATTAATTGCTTCAGAGTGTTGTCATTAAGGAGGTCTGACGGAAGTATATGCCTCAATATTTATAGCAAAAGTCTTTCTGCACTGATGTAGTAGAGAAAGCTACATATGATTTCATTAATATTATTGTCTACGTGTGGACTCACAAGGCAAATGACAGCAGTTCAATTACAAGATTTAAGAGATGGATCAGCAAAGGTCTTGTCACACAGGGCCATGTCTTAAAGTCCTGTTCATGTCCCCATACTGCTTTGAGATTATACCATGCTCCATATGGTTGAACCATCACATTAACATGTTGACCCAGTCAGGATGCATAAGCAGTTCAGTCAGGGGACAAAGCCCAACAAACTCAGTACCAGAGAGGAGCCCCAGGCAATACACTTACTAGTACAAAGCTGCTATGGCCACAGATATGTCATGTCCCTGCTACCGGCTCTGCAGAGAGGCTGATAGCAGGGAGCCACCTGAGCAAGATCAGTTCCTGAGTCTGAATGCCTCTGGAGACTCTGTGCTTTTCTACTTTCCTCCTGTGAGAATCAGAAGTGTACCTGCATGGGTAATCTGTGTGCAGGGCCTGTGCACTGGGGTTATGCGCTCCCCACCCTTTGCTGCCATCCATGCCTGCTGACACGGACAAGCTGCTGAACCCTACCAGCCATCTGTATAGTATGAGGCCCAGTCTTTGTATTCTCTGTCTACCTTTTTACCAGTGGCTGACCTTGCATGTTGTCATAGCACAGCCGAGGTTGGGTTTTCTTCTCCACCATCAGATAGCTAAGAATTAGATCTCTTTCACAGTGAGCAGGCATGTTTAGGGAAGTCATTTATTTATCCTATTTACTCATTCAGTACAGGATGAGATTTGAAGTGGGTGCAGAGAAGAGTTCTCTTTGAAAAACATTATCTCCTACCATACTAGAGAAGGATGGAGAAGGAGAAGCCAAGTGGGTCTTTAATTCTCGTTTCTGCAGTCAATCCATTAGTGGTGTCCAGGAAAGGACACACTCCAGAGCATATGACACAGCTCCAGTTGGAGAGGTGTGCCTGTACAGTCTCTCCCAATCCTCTTGAGGCTTACTTCCTGATGGAAACCAGTCTTCAATGCAGTGCTTTTGCTGCCGTGCTGTTTAGTGCTTCCTCCTAGTGGGTGCAGAGTACTTCTAACAGACATTTTGCCAGTATAATTATTTTACTTTTATCACACAACACGAGCTAACCCTATGTCAGAACAGCTGCATGTATGCCAGAAATTAATCAAGAGAATAGATCATAGTCAAGGTAGTTGAAGTTAAGGCTTCTCATATGTCTTTTCAGACATCCTTTAGAGTGGAAGGAAAAGACAGTGCTGTTTGAGATACTTCACAAACAAAAACAAATTCATCTGGAAATTATGTTGACTGGAAATAATGAAACATTTTCTCTTATGGATGTATATTCTCTCCCCAAATCCTCCCCATGTTGCTGCAGCGATCTGTTTCCCTCTGTTACATTTAGCTCCTACAATGCCATGTGTTCTGACTTCCTCCCAGCATACGCTCACTCTGTGCTCTGCAGGCCCTGGGCAAGGCAGGAGCAAGGCAAGCTGAGGTGTTTGCTGGCTGGGTGTCCAGAACAGGAAACACACTGACCTTGCTGCTGCCTGCTTGGTTCCAAATTTCTAATTTAAGTCTTCACTTTCTAATCAGGCTATGAATTTCTGTAGTATGAAGCTGTTTAATTCACCTGCCACTTTCCAATAGATTCAGAATTATTAGCAGGTAGTCAGAGAATCAAAAACTTAATTCTCTTAGAGACCAGGATAAAATACAAAACATACCAAATCAAACCTCTCATAATATCCCCTTCCCCAGTCTGATCTCTGTTGCAGTTGACAAGACAATCTTCAGGTGCAGGCCACGAAGGCCTTTTCCAACCGAAATGATTCCATGATTCTATGAAATGTATTCTGTCAACAGCTCTTCTCTTTTGGGATGTCTGAAGATAAATGAAACCAAGATCTGAAATATAATCGTGAGCTTCACCGACAGATAAACTTTCATGCTACATTTGGTGCAGCTTAGAGTCTGAAAGTGATCCCTAATAGGCCAGCAGCCTCTCAGATTTTTGATGTAAGTAAGCCCTTGAAATTGTGATCATACAACGTATGAATCGGTGCAGAGCTTAACACTTGGTTAACTCTTCCTTCCAAAAGTTCTGAAAAGCTCTCAGTCACGAAAATCTTTCAATCTATGTCACCTATAATCAAAGTGAAACAGCCACCCTTACCCCACAGAAGCTCTTTCAGTTCTGCTAAACTCATAAGAACCCAGGGAGGGATACACAGGCTTTCATTCTAACCACATTCTTACTGCTACAGAGAACCGCATCATTATTGTGAAAGCAGAAAGCTCTAATTCAAAAGACAGTTGTTATATCTTGAGTAACATTAATACATTTATTTAACTTTAATTTACTTTTCATTCATAAAAAGGACAAAGCACGGTCCTGCTCTATTCATTTGAAAAAGAAAAAAAGAAGATAAAAAGTAACTAAAAAAACAGTTCAATATTCATCTGTATCAAATAATAGTAATATCAAGTTTCCTGAAATATAAAGAAACAACAAATATGTCTATCTATATAAACTTTAATTAAGAACCTTGCGTTTTAAAGCAGATGATACATTAGTTAGTTTTTCTTTACAGCAATTTGAAACTTCAGGTCCCAGTCGAATTTATACAATTATGTGAAACAATGAAAAACTTTGAACTATCTGATGAGTACGTGAGACCTACCTCATCTGTGCTGCTGATTTAAAAAAGGAAGTGGCTTTCCCTCCCAGGTCATTTTCATGCAAAAACTAACCAGTTTTGCTTTTTACACCATGTATTAGAAAAGTAAAAGGCAATCATGCATTTGGCAAAAGTTTTAGTTGTGGCTGTAGATTATATAAAAATGAGTCATACTGCAAAAGAACAAAACCAAATGAAATACAATAAAACACATTTCTTTTTGTACAGAAGGCTTACAGCATATTAGCTTGTCATGTATGAAGACAGATCATTTCTCTTTCAAATAATGATACAATTTACGAAACAGAGTAGTGCTTGACACTTTGACATTCCTCTATAGGGAAGTTATCACTTTCACCTATTTAAAAAATTTTCATATTGTAACAAATAGTTAAAATTAAACTAAAACAGTATTATTGATACTTCTTGATGAAGATTCTACACTTCTACATGTAAATATATAGTACAAAATTATACAAATTAAAGAAGGGGGTGAAAATCATTAATAGGCCTATTCTTGCTTCATGTAAATATTGTTATGGACCTCTACAGTATCAGTTCTAAAAAGATAAAATCTATTTCTAAGTAGCTAGCAAGGTTGTGCTAATAAAATATGATTCAAAGCTTATAATTCTTGAAGCATCAGACATTGCACTATTACTCGAGCCATCTGATTCAGTATCGCTGTGTTTCTTCAACATTCACACTCAAACTAATTCCCAGCATACCATGGAAAACATAAAGAACGTGTATTTCTTTAAAAACTTAAAAAAATAAAACAAACTCCAAAAAAACACTAAAACACTTTAGACACAGTCAGAACAAAAACATTCTCTACCTCTAATAGAATTCCCATTTTGCAAAGGTCATAGCAAATATTTAGTTTCAACTGACATTTGGGAGCTGACTTTCATATATTAACACACAGTTGGACCATTCAGTACTCTGTCAAACAGGGAAACAGTCCCAGAACTTTAAAACTCTTATTTACAACACTATGAATATTAGAATAATATCAAATTCTTGAAAAAGCATATAGTTCTCCCAAATGTACGCTTCACCACAGGAAGGTAACACCTGGCATCTGCAGCATAGAAATGTAAATATAATAATTTTTTAACTGTGCTACTCTGTTTGTGTCATTTACTGTATATCTATTTCTTTTTTTATATTTTAAATCTTTTTACTTTAAAAAATAACGTAAGCATCCTACCATTTCATGGTCCATTTAGGTGATCTTAATACTATATCTTCAGTCTTCTATGTGTTATATTGCTACCTTAATAATAATAATAATACTAAATCAAAAGTGATATATTGTGCTGCTTCCCTGAACGCTGACATTTCACTCCTAAAATCGTCAACAATGACCGTAACAGAATTTTCAACAGAACTGTTTTAAGAAAAAAAATACAGTAAATCTAGTGTCAGTGAAGTACAGGTAAACTCCTTTAAGCTGAGCATACTATGAATGTCTCAGGTATTCTGAACATATTTAAAAGAAAATTTTTCTTGCCGTTGACATTTACTTCAAGTCCTTCAAATTGTATCCAATAGCCTCAAGAAATATAGCTGTGAAAATGAACAAAATGTTTTTGCTTTGACTGTCTCTCAAAAAACCAGTAATCCCAATGAATGATGATGGGGCCATTCAAAAATATGCAGTACACAAAACATATAGGATAGTACAGACAGACGTAGTACTCTTACATTTATCACATACAATCAACATTTCAATCTCTATTATATTTCACAATTTGTTATTCAAGTTAAAGCACCTACGTATGGTGATTTTACTTTCACTGTACAGCCTATGTTATTGGATTTTAACACTGTAACTTGCCCCATTGGACCGAATCATGCAACTGTCACAGATCAGCATAAGTGTTTTTATAAGGCATATTGGAACAAGTTAAAAATATTTCTTATCCTTTCAAAAGTTGATTTACTTAATGAAGGAGTTCCTGGATGCCTCAGTCCTTTTAAAGTCCATAGGAAATCGGTAGGGTAATTTATTTTAAAGTGTAATTTATTTGGCTTAGGATGGTGCCACAGGAATCAAGAGTTGCAGTCCTCCTCTTCAAAGGGAGTCCCTCGTGTTCGGGTGAGGACAAGGTAAATCCAGCTACATTCAGAATCCCGAGTAGGCAAGGACAGCGAGGGCAGGCAGCACCAGGCCCAGAAGCAGAGTCGGCACTCCAGCAGTGGCACCTGCACAGTGAACAGAGAACAACGTGGTGATGATTTTTCTTTAGCATTACTCAGAGGAGGGAAACAAAGCTGGATGTCAGCAAGAATGCAGGGTAAGAAGACTGGAAAACCAGCTGGCATATCTCAACACAGCTCCTACCTGTATGGATAATCTGAAACGGACAAAGAGACTTTCTACAGCACAGCAGAGGACTTGGTCTTTTGTTCTGCAAGAGTTGTTTATGCAGCGTGTTTATACAAGCAGCAAGGCCATTCAGAACACATCAGTGTATTTTGATTTGGATGGTCCAACAAGCCAGGAGGTTATAGCAGGAGGCAAAAGGTCAAAATAAATATTTAAGCATGTGAAAACAAAATTAATGGAGTCTTTGAAATGTGATGAAGCAAAGAGACACCTTTGGAAAAGTTAATGTTATTATGATCAGCAATAATCTGAGAGATGTCGAAGAGCCTGGTCCATTTGTTTACCTGCTTGATTACAAAGTCCAGATGGCTGGCTTCTAGCAGTGTGGCATTTACACATCTGTGTCTGTGCAAGTCACAAGGATCTTTCTAGAAAGACAGATCTGCAGGCTTTATGTGTCAGTCTAAGAAGTTTCTGTATCTTTTGTTCTTGAATATTCTGTTAATAAAGGGCTTTACTAATTAAAAGTCATCAAAATATGATAGTGAGTGTAAAAAAACCATGATGATTTAAAGTACGAATTTGACCAAATAAATTCTGGTAGGTTACCTTCAAGCATTTATTTCTTCCAGTATTTCCTACCAACAGTCATAATGAGAAAGTAAGGAAACTAGACAGAAATGAAACTGACTGATAACAAAAAACCTTTTTCACGAAGTCAGCAGCCTGAGTACAAATCAGACAACTGCAGAGCTCACCAGTTCATTAGTTAATTGTGGATATACAAAAGCTGTATTCTTCAACTGTTTGTGGTTCCCACATACATAATTGCAGGAATGTTTGTTTGTTTGTTTGTTTATTTGGATGGTGTTTTCATGATATGTCTCAACACAGTATGGGTTTAACTTCTTTTTCATCAGTGACTATGATGCACCAAAAATGTACTATTCGCAATTCCAGGACACAAGCTTTGCTCCATGAAGAAGTCTTCTAAGAATCATCATATGCAATCTTAATATTTGTACTAGGCAGGGTTTTTCCTCTTTTCAGTCATTTAATGGAGCCTTCAGGTGTAGTTCTCCATGTTCAGAGCACTATCTTCTTTTCTCCTTCAACTTCAAACAGCCCTCCATCCAAATTCAGGCAGTTCTTTGGAAAGCCTGTTGAGAGCATATCTCAAACTAGAGTGCTTCTTCTTCTTTCCTTCAACTAGCTTACTGCAGTACTTCCAACTCATTCCTGAATGTTGTCATAGTGGGAAGAATTATGTTTCACCATATATATATAATACATGTATATCACTGGAGCAAGTTGGGTCTAAAAACACCTTTAGCCAAAATCAAATGTGTGTCCTCTCCATCCCAGGAACGGAAGGAAGATGTTCCTATAGCTTGTCATATAGCAACTCATTTAACAGAAACAGGACCATGAGCCACTCGCAAACAGAAGGCTTGGCTTGTTTACAAGAGGCCTTAAGCAGTGAATTCTGAGTGCTATTAGAAAGGCAGATCTAAAAGGCAGTGTCTCCTGACTCATGGGGGAAGTTCTACACAGATCCCATCACAGATTTGTCAGAAAACTGCCTCTGAGATGGAGCCAACTATTTCCCTTCCTGCTTCTGTCACAGGAGGAGGAAGCAAGCATTTTCACATCATCCTGGTTTCTCTGCTTTCCATCCAGGGACAAAGTCCACAGCATCTGCCACAAAATCAGAATTTCAGGTCTTTCCCCGTAGATCTTCTTTTCAACTTCAGCCATGTTCCTCTTATTCTGCTCCCTCTTTGTAAGTCTCTCACCCCATTCCTCTCGGCTCCACTCCTCTCTCAAATGAAGGCATTTGTGCTGCTCCATTCTCTTCTCTGTCCCCCATATTAAACTCCATCTGCTGCTTTCTCTTACTTCTGACCCCCTCAAAACTCTTCTCTGCTCCGACTTCTCCCCTTTCCCTTAGCACTGTGGGGTTCCTTTCTGAAGTTCTTCTGTACTTCTTTCTCACATCCAAGCACTTAGAGAACCAAGACGAGAGACCTACCAATCCTTCTTCATTTCTTCAATTCAGCTGTAAAAAGTACAGCACAGTAAAAGATGAAATTAAGGAAAATATTGAAAGGTTGCTTCGAAGTCCCCATAAATGGAGGAGATTTACACTTAAGATGCATACAAATGTATGTTCAGATATATTCATACATAACAAGTTTCACACATAACAAGTATATATTCTGACAACTGTGAAAAGTATGGGAGCATATTTATCTATACTTCTTAGTGATTTGTGAGGCACATCATTCTTTTTGTGTAGTCTTTATCCTCAAATATCAAAGTAGTAGCTTTTAATGAATGAGTTAATGGCCTTAGAAAACAAACTCTATATTATATGCTTAAGAATATCCACAAAAACATATTCTGCCTTTGTCAGAGTAGGAAAATGCAGTTGCAAAGACACAACTAAAGACATATTTTGAATGCTGCTGATTGAAGAAAACATGAGGAAAAAATGATGAGAAAATAAAAGGAAATTTCTATCTGCATGAAACTATTCTACAAAGAGAAAGCAATAATAAATCTTGTCCCATTACAGCCATTCCTTACAATGCATCAGACTAGCGGAACATTGTGAGGATAAATCCACATTAAATTCATCTCCTGTTTTCATATATATTTTGTGTTATACTACCGACCCACGTGCCAGGAACATATTTTACTTGAATTACCATTCAACACTGCATGATGGCCTGTATTCTCCAGAAGCTCATGAACAGAAATCAGTGCACATTGTGCATGAGGAACGATCACAGTTAATTCTGTGCAATAGAGTACTGCAGTTGTGATCTGCCAGTTTTAACAACCTCTCAAAAACTAGAGAAATGCCAGATAAAGACTTACAGAAAGTGAAGAGATAAACATATGGATTTAAATGAAAACAGAAGGGTTATTAAACTCCTCTTGAAGTCTAGCCAGGCACGAACAATTTAGCAATATAAAGCTTCATTCTCTCCTCAGTGCTACAACATTTATTCTGTTCTCCCCGTCAGCATCTTATGTATCCAGCACGCATGCCATTGCAAGATACAGTCATGAAAGTAGAGGCCAAAACGAAACCACTGTCACATCACCTAATTACCACTCCAACCCATTATCTGTGGACATCAGATCAAGATTCCTCATTTCCTTCACATAAACACACCATAAATTCTTTTTTTTCCCAACAGCCCCAAACAAAAGAAGCCATGAAATCTTGTTTCTTGCTATATTCACATGAAAGCCTTACTACTGTCTGCTGTAGAGTTCCTATGGTTGCTATTTTTAAGCCAATGACTAAACTATCCACAGAAATGTATGCCTTATTGAATACAATTTGCATTTGATGCATGAAATTATCGTAACTTTTTCCTTCCTTCTTTTCTCAGCAGCCTTCTGGAATAGCTATCTCACGAACAGCTGCTTACCTGAATAAATGAAGGGCACAATTGCTAGACAGGCTTGCGTTCAGCAAGAACTTTACCTACTACAGGAACTCCTGGTAAAGTCCTACTAATCCACAGCTTTCTATTTGTACTTTATATTCTTTGTTGCCAATTCAATCATGAGTCGAGAGCAAATTTTTTTATATTTCTGAATGGAGATTCCAAATCTTCGGCATCTTGAACACTGTGCAACATGCTTTCCAATTATACTCAAAAGTAATGAAATTAATTTAAGGTCCAAATGAAAGAAGTTGAAACAATTCAGACTTCTGTGTATTTCCCAAAACTCTGCAGTAATTTGTTATTAAAAACATGTCATTATCTTCTTTAGGTGTTACCTATCTTTAAGACAAGACGTTTCTGGACCTTTTCCCAACATTAGTATCCTTTCCATATTGATTACAAAAAAAAAGTAGAAGACAATTTAGAAATCTTACTTTCATCAGGTCTGCGAAACAGGAAATTAGTTCCTGATCATCTGTGAAACTGTCATATGTAAATAACTTCTCTTTCTCAGTGAGAAAGCATTTGCTCTGCCAACATACACAAATGTCAAGCTGTTCCTTGGCTGATCATGAACTGATCCTGTTGTAGCAAAACTCCTTCTCTGCTTTTGTTATCAAGAAATATTGTTGAAGAATTAATCTGTATTAAATTACATCAGTTTTCTTAGTTCCTGGGAACTGAACATTGCGGGGAATATCTACATGAATGTTCTAGTTTGAGGAGTGTGATAAGAAGTATCTCAGCTGACCCACTTCTTGGGCTTTATTTTGCACTGTGGAGCTGACTTAGACACACTGTGCAGGAACAGAAGAGACAGCATGCAAAGCAAAACCTGGCCTCAGCATACATTGTGGAGCTGGATCCTCAATGTCAACTGTTTTTTTCTACTCATCCACCCTCTACTGTGCTGTACAAACCACTCAGGTAGACGCAGACTGACCATCTGAATGATACAGTAGATGTAACACATTTTCCTGACAAAACCTGTCATAAATTTATTACAAGTGAGTAAGGAAAACAGAATATTTCCTTATCAGAATTGAGATTTTATAGGAATAATAATCAATTTAAGTTTATAGCAGAAGAAAGTTTTACTCTTGATATTTAATAAATGTATGTGCCTTTGCACCTATTTTCAAAAAATGGATTTTTTTTTCTTGACAAAACTCCTATCTACTTTCCTGTAAACAATATGCTCCTTTTGGTCCAGTGCCCACAAAGCAATGTCCATCAGGGCTACCTGTTTCTATATTTCTCCTTTTTACTTTATGAAAGGTAAATGCAAAGCCTTCTCAAATTTTCTATCTCCTTGTTTGCAACTAAGCATGTTCACTTCTGTGGGAAATAACTGAGCCAACTGGAAGAATTATTTTTGGAAAAAGTATTTTTGCCTCCTCAGATTCTCTGAATACTGTTCCTTAGTTTCTTTAGCATCCCCTAGGCTCCATCAATATCTGTTTTGAGTGCATATTTACCCAGGCAGAACAGAAAAGTGGGAAGGGAGGAAATAAATTTTTTTTTAGGTTAAACTACACAGCATAAAACAAGAGAGTTGATTTGTCATTCTGTGAACTGGTTTCTGAAAAGAAATATTACTTGTCTCAGCTGGAAATAGCATCTTCAAGAAGGGTTACTGCTACTAAGAAGAAATGGGAAATATCGGCAGACATGGTTTCAATTTTGCTATTCCTATTCATGGTAAATGGAAAATAATTGAACTAATTAAAATATGTTTATCTTGCATCGGTGACAACATTGCTCAGTCATAGTTCCAAATTTCCATCGTCTAGGATTACTTCTGTATAGGTATGAGGAAATTTTTTTTTTCTTGTCTATGCCATAAACATTTCAAGAAAGGCTCCATAGAGTAATTCTGTGAAGTACAGTTTTGCAGCACAGTAGACATGTGATGGCAATAATGCTGCCTGTGCATTTCCCTGTGCTTAGTGCTGTGCTAATGCTTACTGCGTTGCTTTAGAACACATTTAAACCTATTACAAGAACAAAAGAGACAGCATTAAAAACATGTTCAAAGGACTACTGATGGTCTGAGTGGTTTATTCACCCACTATTAGTTTGTCTTCTCCTACTTAAGAATCCGTAACAGAGCCAAACAAGCTTTTTGTTTTGTTCTGGCAACAGCACCTGGCTTGCTGGAAGCTGCATGGGCTACCTTTCTATTGACTCTGGCCCCGCTGGAGACCTGCACTGCCAAAATGACAAGATGCCTTAGACTCTGAGGAAAATGAGATAATATTCAGTTGGCAGACTATTATTAAATGTCAATAAATGTGAATTATTTCTCAGAATCTTCTTCCCCTTTACAGATTACAGATTATCTTGCATGGATAGTTAATTAGAAGACCACACACAGTATTTTTAAAATGTACTTTTAAAGTGATATGCTCAACAAATAAGAGCAAGAGCAATCCGTGGAGGTCTGTCTGTGACCCAGATTTGTACTTTTTACCATTTTGTGAGATTCAGGCAAAGGCTTGTTACACCTTTCAGCATCTGCTCTCTCTTCACTTGTGAGCAATCACACCTGACAAACTGGCTTACAAAAAGCTCAAGCACTACTGCCAGACCAAGCAAGGCTGAATCATGTTTTCTGTTAAGAAGAGGTGTTCACTGCTGGAAATTGCCCGCTGAAGCAGCAGGAGGAGCTTGGAGCAAGTTTTAGTAGGTCATCCATGTAGAAAATCTCATCTGTGATTACAGAGATTGCCCGGTATGGCAAAACACTTGGCTGTGAATGTTCCGCACTGATATATTTTTCATGGCCTCAGAAATTATGGTTGATAACTTCTCAGAGGAAGTCAACTGTTTTCTCTGGCAGTCTCACTGACAAGGCCTAATATTTCAGGGAAAAAAAAAAAAAAGGGAGGCTAGAAAAGAAAGTTTGATCATAACCTAGAGAAGAATTTACATCCACTTTTCTGGTTCTTCTGACTGGGCACTGGCTTGTCACACAATACGACATGGGATGCCCTAGACTTCATGTCTACTGACATCTGTCTTAAGAGACTCACTGTGGTTCTACATTGCCTTTTTCTGATCCAGTTTTTGGAATGCACACTGGAAGAACATTACATACTATGAGAAAAATAAAATGTACAGTCACAGCTATTTCTTCTCAGTGTGCATCATTTAAAGACCAAAAAGCACAGATTTGAAAAGGAAAAAAAAGGACATATATGTTAAGACTGATGTTTCTTTGATTCAAACAAACCAAAAAAATTGTGACTGGTCTTCTTTCAGAATTTCTCAAATGATAAAGTTCTTCCTTCGGTGACACTATAGAAAAAAGCCACAAGCACCAAATTTGATACTCTGAACAACTCATTTGAACAGATATGAAAGGTTCATTTGAAATTTCCTACTTCAACAGCATTAATATTCCTCCTTCCATTCCCCACTGGCTGAGTATAACTGTTGTACAGGAACAGAAGACAAACAAGTACCTTGGTATCACTCTCACAAACCTTATTTATAGGACAAATCTATCTTCACCTCTCCATCTATTGCTTCTACGAAAAGGCTTTAGAATATGGTGAAAGTAAAATATATGGCATTAACATTTAAAAGCAAGAACATTCTGACCTTTTAATCCTTGAAGTATCCTGAAAATGGCACGGAGCATTTTAGTATGTAATAAGATGTACTATTAATAGATCTACAGAAAGAAGGCAAACATACACCAGTATTTCCCATATGGTCACTGTCACTTAAAAGATAATTCTAACTTAGCAAATAAGTGCTTTTATCTGTGCTTTATACCTGCAGTAACTAAAGTAAACAGAAAATCACCAATGGCTTTTCTCAGAGAGTCACTGGTTTTTGTTCAGTTACAAGTGAGAGAGGTTTCATGCAAAAGTATGATACAGCAGATGTCTAATCTAGGAGTTCTGAATCACTCTCCTCACTAAATGAGAAGAAAAGTAGTTTGGTTAGGTTAGGTGCATACAACTGAGAGTTATGAGCATGCCACCACTTCATGGCACCCCTGAGATAATTTGTTAACCACTGAACTTAAAAATAATTTGAATAATGAACTTCTATTGCTACTACTAAAAATTAAAACGTGCAAGAATTGTCACAGCTAGAAACTATTCCCTTCTTCATTCCTTCATCCCTGTAATCACCTTTGAAATCCTGTCTAGATTATTAAGGGGAAAAAATAATGAGATGAGCCCTTCAAATATTACTTTAAACCACTCTAAAGATCACTTGCCTTCCTTTGATTTCTCAAAGCAATTAAAAATGCTGCATATAGTTCAGTAGTTAAATGTCCTACCAAGAGGTGAAATTAGAATATGCATTTGTGTTAAATTAAATCATTATGCATCAAAGGAATTACTATATTAATCCAAAATATGCTTCTTAGCATTCAGTCTATGGGCTACGTGATTTCTTCTGCAGTGTTCTATTTATTGTGTTTCTACATTTAAAGAAGTGAGAGTTAAAATACATAATGAACATTCAGATTTCTTCCATCTTCCTCTAATGTTGAAGTGAATATACTATCAAGCATTTTGCTTCATTGTTGAATTGATGGTCCTATTGAAACAGTGTCTATCAAAAACTTGCCAACTTTTTCAAAAAGGTATTTTTAACTGAATAGTGAGCCACAATTTATTTTTCTTTGTCTACTCAAACATCTTAGAAGTCAGTCATTGATTGGTGGATAACATCCAAGCTACTGAGAACAGTAAGGAGAGTATGTGAGGATTTGAAAAGAATAATCCTTTGTCTATCAACTAAATATTATTGAAGCATTTTGTAGTACACTTTCCTAAATCTGGAAGCACAGGGTCAGATTTAATGAGTGATACCCAAGCCTCCGCCTCATTCAGGACACTGACTCCAACAGTGGTCTGTAACAGATGAAATGGAAAGAAAAACAAATTCATTGCCTGCAGAGTACAGTTTTGGTCTCATATTCTTCCCCACATCTGTCATTCAGTAGTTCTTGAGTCAAGGTCTGGATATAGGGCATTAATTTAAACAAAGCAGTGACAGACCAGGTCTGTATTTATAACTCTGTCCTGTTCAGTCTCCTGGCACTGGAAGTTCCACAGTTTAATTCTGTACCATGTAAAAGAGTATTATTTGGATAGCTTTCAACTTGCTGCCTGCTTTTATTGAGTACCTCCATCCACATACTATGAAGAAAAGTGAATGTTTTTCGAGTTTAGTTTTTCCCTACTATGAATGATTACTTTACTAACTACCCTTAGTCTAGCTGAAGATCCTTGCTTCATTTGCAGATTTCACCCCTTCCTTGACTTTCTTGATAGTTTTTCAGTATTTTTATTGAGTATCTTTTTCTTATCTTTAGAACTTTATCATCAGAAATCCAACTACAGTAACAGAGACTGTCATGTAACATACAGCCAGTCAGGGGCCTCTTTTCATAAGCATGCCTTATGATTTTTACCTGCTTTCTCCTGTTATTTTTCCTATAACTGCAACCAGCTTTGCAACAGACAGACATTTTCAAATTATGATCAAGAGAGCTTGACTGTAATACATAAAAACTGAATGACCACCTGATTTGTTTGACACTAATGTGCGCAGCATACATTAATATCCCCTTTAAATCCTAATTAAAAAAAAAAAAGATAAAATAATTAAAATGTTTGTGAGTTCCTATAGGTAAAAGTTTTCCATTTTGCTTTGAAAAAACTACTTACTTCAAAGTAAATATTTCTTCAGGATCATAAAACATGGCCTTGGCAAATAGAACTCATAAATACACACATGCACATATATATTTATATGTAAGCAGTGAAAGCAAAGCTATAATTTAGTTTAATTTTGTTTTCTTGCTGTAAGAATATGCAGTATGTAAGTTATTCTTTGTCTATGTCACTACTTAAAATGGGATATTAACCTTGTTTTATATTTGAAGGTGAAAGTGTTATCTTCGTTTTTTTTCACAGTATTTTCTTAAATATGAAGTTACCCTCCTTCCTCATGGATGCAATGTTAAGATTTGAGAGCTTGCTTCCATTTTTCTTTTCTCTGGCATAAATTATCTGCACTGAGGCCAATGCAGTTACATAAGTGAAGTGAGAGAAGTACTGAGTATCCCATGGTTTTAGTTCTGACTTACTGCAAGATTGCTTTGATTACATTAAGACTAGTATTATGACAAAGCATTGCAATCCATAAAGCAAAAAAGAGACAAAAAACCACAATTTTCAGCCTTTAATGTATTTCAAAGAAAATAGATAAGCCTACGTTAGCCGTTGGAACGGCTTTCTTTGGCCATACAAGTAGTGCCAATCATCAAATAGTTGTGGTACCTCAAGAATTATTTTTCAACTGCGTGGCTCATGCATTTATTATAGTGGGCTTGAAAAGTATCTGCAACCTCTAACTGTATGACAGGCACTGCTCAGTAAAATACAGTGGTTCACAACTAGTCTACAGATTGTAGCAATACGTCAAAATGCAGCTCAGCATATATGCAGTGAATGATTTTATGAAAAGAACTCATATTTCAAGATGCTCACAGAGCAGAAATGTGTGTGTGATGGCTACTTGCTAAATTTCCTTTACATCGTGCTCAGCTAAAATAGTGCATCCTTAGGAAGGTGACTGGATGTCAGTGGGAAAGGTGCTTTAGGATGTTTTGCCTCCTTTGTCAGCCTATGCCTAGCTTTTTAGTAAGAAAAACAAGGTTTGTGCCTTAAATAAGAAGCTAGAAATAACACGCAGTTCTAGTTTCTTTTATATTTGACTTTCAAATATAACTTCTGCTTGTTAAAATGTACTGTAGATTTCATACATAAGATCTCGGGGCTATCTAGGGCTCCTGAGCTAGATGTTCTTGTACACAATTCAGCAAGAGCTTAGAACTGCACATCTACAACACACTGACTATGCTGTAGCCTCCTAGCACAGCAATTTCAGCCACACAAATCAAGGAAATGGTTTTGGTTTGCAAAAAAGTGCAATTCAGATGCCTGAAATACTGGGCAAATGGTGCTTCTAAGGTCCTGCCTGGCCTCCAGTTGCTGATCCAGAAGACGTAAGGTCTCCTGTAGAACCTGTCATACCTGCCAGCATTACATGGACGTCTCTGCTAATCTAGGGCACGTCAAATGCCAGAAGCATTGCTTAAGCTGTTGAATGTTTAAATATCTGAATCACACCCTAGATGAAAACTGTTTATAATGGAAATATAGTTACCTAACTTGGTCATATGAGGTAGGTAACTTTGGATTTGATACCCAATGAATAGCAGGAAGACATAAATTTGGAAGAAACACAGATTTTTTAGACGCTCCTCTCTCTTCCGTGCATCCTTTCAGTTTGCTTAGGATGCGTTCCATCCTGGTCAGCATCCAGGCTATATTCAGTCCCTGCCCTTGCTGCTTAATTCTCCCCACTCTTACACAAGAAATTAATGTAGTTTGAAAATTCTGGAATCAGATGCCTAAAGGCAACGGTCTGCTCTAAATTACATAAGATGCTTTATGCTTTGCTTTCTCTGTTGTTTACATCACTCTAAACATATAAGTTCCATTCTGGCCAGCTGACCACCAAAACATTTGTTTCTAGGAAACCCAGCCTCCTTTGCAGGTTTCCAAGAAAAATCATCATCCCAGATAGCATGGGAACTTAAGGTCATTCAAACCAACTGTGCATAATCACAACCTTATATAAAATTACACACTAAGGAAATGCTACACAAATCAGGAAGGGACACTGTATATCCTGGAAAGCTAGGACTCTGGGAAAAATTTAAGGGTGGAGTTGGAAAACAAGCTGAACACCATTTTATAGTCCAGTGCAGTGAAATAAACGACTAATGAAAGCCTTTCATAAATAATGCTGGGAGTAGTGAATGTAGGGAGGCAAGAGCATCTCCTCCGACAGCAGTACATACAGTTGTAGCGTTTATAGTCCTGAGGGAATTCTCAGAAGTCAGAGAAACGGAGCGCTGTCAAAATTCTTTAAGACCTGAAGAAAAGGCTATCACCGAGAAAGTCAAGGCGCTGATTCCATTTAGCTTAGGATGGAATCAGTTACTTGATCAGTTACTTAATTGATATGTATAGGTTGATCCAAAAGTAATGCCTCCTATTTATTTCCATGAGATATAAAAAGCACAGTAATGCTATTTGACGTTGCAAATTCTCACATACAAAACACTCTTTTTCAATATAGTCATTTCCATTACCTAGGCATTTTCACCAGCGATGAACAAGAGCTGGCATACTGAGCTCCTAAAAATCTGTACCAGCACAGGTGACCCACCGTTGCTGTCACCACTGATGAAATGCACTACTCATTGCTTCATTGTGTTCACAACTACTGGTTGGTCTCCAGAAACATTCAGCAAGTGTTGATGAATGACAATGAATGCCATTTTTTCTGCATGGGGGAATTCAGTGATACAACTTTGCTTAATTTGCCATTGTGTCAGACTGCCCCTCTGCTGCCATCTGTTGCATCGCAACAACATGTAATCAATATTGGTGGGAAGGTTCAGCCTCTACTGCCATACCACCATCATCTGCCTCTAACTTTGTGAGCCAACATAATAGGAGTCATTACTTTCAGAGTAGGCCTTGTATATACCTATCTTAATGGAGGGGAATAACAGATATGGTAAGATTTTTTGGTCTAGACAGAAGCTATAAAAGAAAGCAACGGGTGGATCTCAAAACCAGATAAAACTAGGGCAGAAAGTTGTCATCAGCGAAGGTGATTAATGACTGGAACCAACTCCCATGGTTCTCCATCTCTAGATTCCATTTTACCAAGACTGGACTAGATGCTTCATCCAAACAAGACTAGTGATATCCACAAGTTCACATTAGGTGATTTAAACTGTATATATAACTGAAAAACAGCAAGTCGGAGATCCATTCTTTTCAGAATTGGCAGATTTTCTTAAAGTACACTCACAGGATAGCACAGATGTTGCTTTTTTAAAAGACACAATAATGATTGCATTGATGGTGTGACAACAATATTGTTGTGTTTAAACAATACTATCCCCAAAGTTCATTTTTTAATTAAAGAAAAAAATAAAATAATACAGCACATGTTTAAATTATAATTGTGCAAAAACACTGAGTCCTTGATATCATTATATTTTCTGCTTTATACAAAGTGTGCTAAGACACTACCTTAAATTGCAAAATTGGTAGGCAAGGGATGTACAGATCATGTCTGACCTTGTATTTAGAGTCAATAGTGAACATAAGATGAATCAGCCTGGCCACCCTCTTTATCAATCATCCAAACCACTCTGAAGTTGAACGTTTTGCATCTCTCATTTCTTTTTAATCTGTGTGTGGTACAGCTTCTCCTCTACCTTGAGAAGTGGAACTCTTCTAGCAATTGGTTTGTGGACCACTGTGGACCACTCTTTTCTCAGTTGTCTTTCTCCTTGTTGTGACAGTAAACAGTGGAACGAGATGCAGAGATACCAGATACTAGGAACTACAGGATTATTGGAAGTTGACTTATTGAGCCCTAGGCATGCACATGTATTATGCACGTGTAGTTATGCTTGCAGTAAACTACAGAAAGTGGCAGCATAACTGAAGGCACCTGTAGAAGCAGTGATATCTGGAAGATTGACAGTGCTTCCTGGACTGAGTTGGCCCACTACTGAAGTGTCTTGTGTGCATTATCAGTCTTCAGGAAAACTTAAGATAAACCATAATTATCAGTGCAGTCACTTCTGAAGAGCTAGCTACCTCTCCAGTTTTGAGCATGAACATAGTGGACATCTCTGGATAGTACACAAGAAGAAAGTGCTTACTCCAAGATTTCCAAGGAGTGTTGGAAGGAAGGAAGAAGTTCTGCTCACCTGAAATTTTAATTTGAGCTACTTCTCCATCTCCTCCTTCACTGTGTGCTCGGACCTCAACAACATATTCACCATCACTGGGAACTGGGACCTCTATTGTGTGTTTTCCAGTTGAAAACAACTTGCCTTCATGTTGTCCATCTGGTCTATATAGCACCTAGGAAAGCCAGAGCAAACATTTTTATTAAAATGACACATTTCCACAAAAACATATATGTACAATGAGTGAATTAAAAGGTACTGGGTTTATGCGTGTATATATCTCAGAACTTAGCTGCATCTTTTAGTACATCTTTTAGTACCATCTTTTACCTTTTTATCTAGGGTGAATATAGATAAGACGTTTCTTCATTGCTTTCTCTGTCATATAATTTACACCACCTTTTGAAAAATAATTTCAATTTTCTGCATTCAGAATAAGTGTCTGAATGATGGAGGACAGAAATGGAGGGTGTCAAAGAGCACCAAATAAAAATCTCACTCCTCAGTTAGGTTTTTTAACATAAAATTGATTACTATTTTCATAAATTAAACAATTATTAATTTCAATATTAAATTTCAGTGCTGTTAAACTATTGCAAATATGACAGTGTATGTCTTGTGGGACTTTTAGAAAAGATCTCCACTTTCTCCTGAATTATCTCTGGAAAATATTTTACACCAATTCCCAGGAATTAATTCAACTCCTCAAGGAAAAATTGTATGTGTGGAAATTAATACTGATTTTCCTACCACCATGCAAGCAGCAAAATTAAACACAAAATTATTTCCGAAGCTTTTTGTACACTTTATGGTTAGTATACACACTTGCTCTCATAGGCTAGGTGATAGTTTACTTCCCTTTTCCCTGACTGTAAAGAACTTGTGTTCTTTAACTGCAAGAACTTGAGTTCAGTTCTGCAACTGTAGCTCCCATGGAGTTAGGAGAGAAAGCTGGAGCAATGCAGCTGGTAAAGGGAGAAACTTTTAAAGAAGTTTTTTGAAATACTGTTTAGCCTATGGACTAAATTTAATCATACTGGATATCAGGTTGCTACAGTCAGAGCAGATCTAAACATTACCATAATATGGGTGACTACTCACACTATTTTCTCATCATATTGACTAAGCCCATCAGCTCTGCCCTGTGTTTACTAGATGTTTAAGATCTCTGAGCCTGACACCTTCATCTTTAGCATGCAATTATGTTTAAGCTCATTTAGGTACTAAAATGCATTCCTGTTTATAAAATGCAGCTCATGTAGAATATGCATAGATAAAAATTATTTTCACAGGTCATACTTTGTATCCTTCAACTGCAGACTCATTTGACATTGCCTTCACATGATCCCAGGTGATGATGTACCTTGAACCAGATCTTACAGAACTGATGATTCTTGGACGTTGGCTTGGAGCTGAAAAGCAACATATGCATTAATGTGCAAAGAACAGAGACTTACTTCATAAACCTTCAGTGAAATTTTCATGGATATGTAGAAACGTAAAAAGGGAAATTATATCTATTATTTTTATATCTATTTATATTATTTTTATAGTATCTATTATCTATTTTTTATATTTTTATATTTATATTATATATTTTATATTATATATTTTTATATTATCTATTATCTATTTATATTATTTTTATATCTATTATATCTATTATATCTATTATAATTGTATCAGGAAATTATATTCCCTGGAAAGGTGATGGAACAGCTTATGCTGGATGTCATCTCCAGACAACTGGAAGAAAAGGAGGTTATCAGGAGTAGTCAGCACGGGTTCACCAGGGGGAGATCGTGCTTGACCAACCTGGTAGCCTTCTATGATGTTGTCTCTGGCTGGGTGGATGGGGGAGAGCAGTGGATGTAGTCTACCTTGATTTCAGCAAGGCATTTGATACTGTCCCCCATGACATCCTTATAACAAAGCTGAGGAAGTGTGGGATAGATGAGTGGACAGTGAGGTGGGTTGAGAACTGGCTGACGGGCAGAGCACAGAGGGTCGTTGTTGGTGGTGCAGAGTCCGGTTGGAGGCCTGTAAGCAGCGGTGTTCCTCAGGGGTCGGTGCTGGCTCCGGTCTTGTTCAACATCTTCATCAATGACCTTGATGAGGGGATAATGGCCACTCTCAGCAAGTTTGCTAATGATACGAAGTTGGGAGGATTGGCTGACACACCTGAAGGCTGTGTTGCCATTCAGCAAGACCTGGACAGGCTGGAGAGCTGGGCAGTAAGAAACCGGATGAGGTTTAACAAAAGCAAGTGTAGAGTCTTGCATCTGGGGAGGAATAATTCCATGCACCAGTACAGGCTGGGGGATGAGCTGCTGGAGGGCAGCTCTGTGGAAAGGGACCTGGGTGTCCTGGTGGATGACAGGTTGGCCATGAGCCAGCAGTGTGCCCTTGTGGCCAAAAAGGCCAATGGCTTACTGGGGTGCAATAAAAAGAGCATGTCCAGCAGGTCGAGGGAGGTGATCCTCCCCGTCTACTCTGCCCTTGTAAGACCTCATCTGGAGTACTGTGTCCAGTTCTGGGCTCCCAGTACAAAAACGACAGGGATCTCTTGGAAAGAGTCCAGCGGAGGGCCACCAAGATGGTGAAGGGCCTGGAGCATCTCTCCTATGAGGAAAGGCTGAGTGAACTGGGTCTGTTCAGCCTTGAGAAAAGAAGACTGAGAGGGGACCTGACCCAGGTCTATAAATATCGAAGGTGTGGGGGGCAGAATGGCGAGGCCAGACTGTTTTCAGTGGTGAGTGGAGACAGGACAAGGGGAAACAGCTGGAAACTGCAGCATAGGAAGTTCTGCACAAATGTGTGCAAGAACTTCTTTACAGTGAGGTGACGGAGCACTGGAACAGGCTGCCCAGGGAGGTGGTGGAGTCTCCTTCTCTGGAGATGTTCAAGACCTGCCTGGATGCCTACCTGTGCGACCTGCTGTAGGGAACCTGCTTTGGAAGGGGGTTGGACACGATGATCTCTGGAGATCCCTTCCAACCCCTACAATTCTGTGATTCTGTGATTCTGTGATATCTGATCTTCATATAGGTATGCAGTTTTCTTCTTTGAACTAAGTGCTGCAGCTTTGGCCAGGCAATTTTGTATGGATTGTGCAGTGCCTGCTTTGTGGGTTTGTCCTTCTGTCAGAATGGAAGTGGCCAAAATTACCCTTTACTATGCTGCTGACCATGTGTGTTTGCTGGTATCCAAATATGTTCAGAACCTCCCTGAAATGTGGCTTAAGTCATATTTATTCATTGAAATTTAATATTTATTATTTAACCATATAAAGGCAATTCTGAAGCATTTAACTCAGTTAATCAGAGCACCCACTGCAGAAGCTGTTAATCGTATTTCACACTGTAAATGTATAAAATATATTATTATTCAGCACAACCCTGCAGATCTAAGTTGCCCAGTACAGTATTTACTGACAGAAATCCTCAAACCGGTTGTACACATTTTTAGTGCACAGAAGTGTGTAATAAATACACAAGACATACTTCTTAATTGAACATTGCTAAGAATGTTCAGAGAGACCTGGAATATCATGTCCTGCTTTGGGTCCCCCAGTAAAAGAAAGACACCGATAATGTGCAGTGAGCTTAACACAGGGCCACTGACCTTGTAGGGAGCTGGAGTACCTGCCCTTTGATAGGAAGGTGAGAGAGACAGGCTTGTTCATTCTCAAGAAGAAGTTGCTTTCTTTGGAGCAAATTACGAGCAGCCTGTCTGCATTTATCAATAAGATTGAGCCAGGTTCTCTAAAGTGCATGGCAGGAGGGATGAGTGACAAAAGACACACATTTGACTACAAGAGGCACAGACCAGATGCTAGGAAAAAGTTAGGCTGTAGAACAGGGTTCGCAGGGAGGGTCTTCATCCCCACAAGACCCAGCCCTGTGCATCCTGGTCTGAGCTTGCAGCTGGCCTTGCTTTGAGAAGGATGTAGGGGCTTCTGAGTCCTTTCCACCCTTAATTAATCTGTAAGTGTAAAACTAGTCGAATTTTTTGTACAGAGAATCAATACTACATAAAGGGAGAATGTCTGATACATAAATGAGGAGCCAAGCTTGAAGAAATGATAGATGTGATACAACATGCAATAATGATGTACAGAACATTATAAATAACCTAATGCTCAATTTACTTACGTGCTTTCCTGGTAATAATGTCAACGGTTCTACTGGGAGGTCCATAGCCTGCACTATTGAAGGCAGACACATCTATGTGGTAGCGTGTATTAGGCTTCAAGTTTTCCAGTTTGGTCGAATACTCTTGATTGCTTACTTGTACCCTCTGTGCAGCTGCTTCTTTATCATGAGCAGCCCAGTAACGAATCTGTAAGCAAATTGAATAATTAAATTTAACATACTTTGTTATAAGGAAAGTTTATAAAATACCATGTATACATTTTGATACTTCATACTCTGGATGTTAAGTGAGCTAAAAGACATTTAACAGCAATTGCATGGAACTCCTTCTCCAGGCTATAGTTGCCTATAAATGTATGTATTATGAAAATTTTTCTCAGAGTGGATTACTTTGTTCTCAGTTAATTCATTAAAAGTCTGGGAAATTAATAATGCCTTTGCCAAATGAGGCTATTTTCTTGCTGTTTTGATGCTGAGCATTTTACTCAGAACTTTAATATTGTTCTTCTACACTAGACTGTGCTCTGCTATTGATTTCACAATACTGTGTGTAAACTCTCTAATAAATCTATTCCTTTTGTACTTCTCTCTAGAGAAATGAGAAGAATTCAGTCATCTGGTGTGCGTATATCTACCTGTGCGTACATAAACATTTTCTGAAGTTCTCTGGCTAAATTCAATGTGATTTCAGAGTACAATGTGACATTTGTCAATGTAGTTGAGAAAGGACCTTTAAATGCTTAAAATAGAGGGAAAGCATCAATGTAAACCTATCTTAAAATACAAAGTCAATTAACTGTACAGAGAAAATCTGTCAGTTTTTTCATGAAATTGTTCATTTAACTTTAATTCATTACATATTTCTTAGAAAAATGAACTAGACCATACAACCTCCCTGACATTCTTAAACACAGTCCTAAATGCACAACTACGACATTTTTTGTTTCTTTTTATGATTAAAAAGACTTATAAATCATCATCAGTAAAGATTGGCTTAAAAAATAATGAGATCTGAACGGATATCTATTTCTTACCTACTTTTCCATAAGCTACTTGCTCACCAGCTCTTCTTCTATTGGCCCTTAGACTTAAATGTTTTATCACATATTATGTAACTTTTTTTTTTCCTTTGAGTAAAAACTATTTTTTCAAGAACTTTAGTAGCATCATAAAGATATCTGAGTGGACAGCCTTTGCCCGGAGATGAATGAGAAATATATGCCCAATCAATTCTGCAAGCTTCTCCAGAATGCTGGTAACCTCTCTTTTCTGAACATTTCAAGTTGGTAGGGGATGTTAACATTTCAGCTGGCATTTACTACACTCTTCAAATCAGAATTGGTTTGATGTGATTCTAATTAACAAACTGTTGTAGATAAACTCTTTTTGTTGAAAGCAATCAGTGGGGTGCCATTAGCTGCTGTGATTACTGTGATAACTGTGATTAAATCACGAGAGATTTTGTACTGGAGGACATTAGGTCTTTCTCTGTACCAAAGGCCAAAGCTGTAGCAAAGGGATATCTGTGAAATTCTAGACAGTCAAAAATGAATTAGCTACTAAGAGCAGCTTTATTGTAGATATCAAGTAGTTGCTGAAGACTTATTCATTCATTTTTTAGCATGTTCTACTGCCAATTATCTGCTTCACGCAAAGATGGCAAGCACCTTATATGAGAAGCTTTTGTTAAACATTAGACATATAATGGAAGCTTTTGAATACCTTGGACTTGCAAAACTTTCTACTTTTTTTACTGTTCACTTACACTACAGGAATATTACAGGCATAATATAATAGGTAATGTGCAGCATCAAACAAGACAAGTGAGAACAATGAATGAAAATGTAAATTACACTGACAGCATATTACATTTCAGGTAAAAATAATATAATTTAAAAATTAAACTAAATCTAAATCCCAAATACTATTGCTCTTGGCTGAAATGTTGTGCATTTAACTACTCCTATAATGTGAGTTGTATCTCTATAGTTGGATTGTTGTAGCTACTCTTGTAAAATTTGAAATAAGACAACTCCCTTGAGAGCTGAGAAAAAGTACTGTCTTCTTTATTCCTACATTTCTCTTCTCACATATTGTTTAAATACTTTAAAAGTCTTTTGAAATACTTAGGAATTTTCCTTTCACTCTCTTGCCTTTCTGGAAGTTGTATCCAGAATGCTGTGCCCCACTGTTACAAGAATCCACATTTTCCCAGTTTGCTCTCTTTTTTTTATTTCAGAGCATGGACATGAATCTCAGTCAATCTATTTTTTTTCCCAGTGCTCTGCATTTACCTTGCTGGGGTAGCCTATGGATCCTTAGAGGACAGAGAAGAATATTTAACTCCAACTCTAGAGGCTGTTGAAGAATTAAGCCAAAACCAACAAAAGGTTCACACAGTGATCGGTGGGAAGAGAATGCTTCTGCCATTATGAATTAGCACAGCTGCCTGTGTTCAAAATTAGGGAAAAAAACCCCACTATCTTACTTTTTCTCTCTTTTAATTCAAATTTTAATATACTGAAATACGTCTGAAGATTTTTGTTAGTATCATGAAACAACATCTTTCATAGCATGGAAGCTTTACGTAGGAGTAACAGAAAAGAGACATTCTATTCATAATAACAAAATGTTAATGACTTATTTCAGTGAATGGATCAATAGCAACGAACAGAGATAGATGTTTTTAATAAAATAAACATCTGTTTCATAGAAGCAGAAGGAATCATATAGTGTCTGTGGTATTGCACGTCCCAAAGAGCTGTGGCTTTTAGCAGTATACTGCAAGAACTCATAAATCTCAAATTTTCTGTATGGATGGAGATAGTTTTTTTACTTTATCTCTCCTTTAAGTGTGAGCTGAAGACACTCCACTGTAATGGCAAAATGTATCAGCTCACACTCATCACTGCAATGGTAGTCATTCTGACAGTGTGCATTAGTGTCAAGAAAATCTGACTCCTCCTAGTGTGAAAAACATCATGTCACACGTGAAATACCTCCAGATACATAACTCAGAATACTCTCACCTCTTAAACTCTAGCATTTAGGTCAGTTATGGCACCGTCAGGTAATAATAAAGACCAACGTGAAATTGAAAAAGTGTTTTGGTGAATGAGGGACTTTGTCAACAAGAGTTACAGCTAAGCACTAATTGAAAAATAAACATTGGAAAATTTATTTATGTATATACAGACAGAACCTTCTAGATATTTTCATTCTAATTTTATAAATCTGTGCCCATTTTATAGATCTGTGCCCTTTCCTCTACAACTTGTATTGCAACTTCAGAAAGGTAGTCTACAGCTTGAAGAGCCTTCTATTTTTCTGCGTTGTACAAATAGCTCCTACAGTAGTGATGAGGATAGCACTTCTGATCTTCAGGAGCACAGGACTTTCTTTCACCCCTACTGGCTTACCCTTTGCTGCTCTCCTCTCTGCTAGAACGATGCTGATAATTGTTCTAGAGAAAAAGATCTCAGTATGAACATGCTATTGAACTCCATTATGCCTATTTGTCTGCTTATTAATGCATCAGATACAAACTTTTCTTCCCAGTCATGATGACTAGATTACTTTAGGGAAAGAGAACAAAAAAAGAGAAGAAACTCAAAATTTTAATACCGCTGCTTATTGTACATATTCAAGCATTGAGTTCATGCTGGATTTGTGAAAGTGTAGTAATTTGTTAGGAATCAGTGGACAAACCATCACTGTCAGCTCCAGCTGACAAAATAAGGCAACATCCCTTACATGCATATTCTGTGTAACATTCTGTTCCATCCATTGCCAGGGTATTCCAACTTTCTTCAGAACTGTAGTTATCCTCTTTCCATCCCAGCAGTCCTACGTGCTTCTATGCGCACTGCAATAATACTGACTTTTCCCTGTATCCTATTTTTTTCTGATGAACGAACACAGACTCATCAGCCTGATCTCAATGCCTGGAAAGGTTTTGGACCAACCTGATTTTCTATGACTGAGCTACCTGGCTGATGGATGAGGAAAAGGCTGTTGATCTAGTCTGCCTTGACTTCAGCAAAGCCTTCAATGCTGTTTCGCCACAGTATTCTGGAGAAGCTGGCAGCCTGTGGCCTGGTACACTCTTTGCTGGGTGAAGAACTGGCTGGATGGCCATACGCAGAGAGTGATGGTGAATGGATTTAAATACACCTGGTGTTCCCTAGGGGTCAGTATTGGAGCCTGTTCTGTTCAGTATCTTTATTGATGACCTGGAGGAGGGCACTACCTTCAGTAGGTTTGCAGATGACACCAAGCTGGCTGGAAGCGTCGATCTGCCTGGGGATAGCAAGGCCCTTCAGAAAGATCTGGACAGGCTGGATTGCTGGGCTGAGGCCAATGGGATGAAGTTCAACAAGATCAAGTGCTGGATCCTGCACTTTGGCCAAAACAACCCCAGGCAATGCTACAGGCTTGAGGGAGAGTAGCTGGAAGACTGCGTGGAAGAAAGGTACTTGCAGGCAATGGCCAATACTTGGCTAAACACGAGGCAACAGTGCGCTCAGTTGGCCAAGAAGGCCAATGGCGTCCAGGCTTGTATCAGAAATAGGGTGGCCAGCAGGAACAGGGAGGTGATTTTCCCCCTGTACTCAGCTCTGGTGAGGCCACACCTTGAGTACTGTGTTCAGTTTTAGGCTCCTTGCTACAAGAAAGATATCGAGGCCCTGGAGTATATCCAGAGAAAGGCAATGAAGCTGGTGAAGGGTCTGGAGCACAGGTCTTTTGGGGAGCAGCTGAGGGAGTTGGGATTGTTTAGTCTGGAGAAGAGGAGGCTCAAGGAAGATCTTACTGCTCTCTATAACTGTCTGAAAGGAGGATGTGGTTGCCCTCTTCTCCCGCATAACTAGTGATAGGACAAGAGGGAATGGCCTCATGTTGCACCAGGGGAGATTAAGATTGGACATTGGGGAAAACTTATCCTCCAAAAGATGGTCAGGCAACAGAATGGGCTGCCCAGGGAGGTGGTGGAATCACTGACTATGTTCAAGAAAAGTTTAGATGCTATACTAAGGGACATGATTTAGTGGCGAAACATTGGTGGTAGGTGGGTGGTTGGACTGGATGATCTTGGAGGTCTTTTCCAGCCTTGGTGATTGTATCATTCTCTCTTCTTCCCCTGATGCTCCCTGTAAGAAACTTAGCTGGCTTTAGGTAAAAATAGTGCAAAATAAAAATGTGACCTAAAATACCTATGAGAATGTTCTCCCACCATCTTCTTCCCCCAGTCATCCTCAGCATTCCTCCATATGTCCTCCCCCCACCACACATTGCAATTTTAAACATCAATTGCCATGTTCTGTCACTAATGCAACCCCAAGCTTTCCAGCACACTTTCAGTCCCCTTTGCCACTGGTATCTGCATCCCTACAAGTTCCCTGGTGTGCATCTGCTCATTGTCTGTTCAGGTTATTCCCAGCACCAAGGCTTCTTGCTCACTTTCTGCATAGACAGTCCAACTTCCAACTTGGAAGTGCAACTCTGCTACGTGGCTAGCAGAGTTGAGCTCTCAGATCTACACTCTCCACCCTACTCTCATATTTGACTATGACTTTTTCTATTAGATTTTAGTCGTACAACTCATATGAAACACCATACCAGTGTGCTGTTTTAGTAAATTGAGAGTTACAGTTGATGATGTCAGTGCCTTTATTTCAAATCTCAGTTTCCTGAGTTTGTAATTGTGCTTATAACTTTATGTGCGCATTCTGGAGAATCAACTATCTTCAATCCTTTTACATGGGACACTGTGCTAGTTCTTGCTGAGATCTTCACTATGATCTGTGTCTTGTTACAATATCCTAAAAATATTACACATATCTCACGGAGAGATAAATCGATATAATGAAATACAGAAGCAAGTACTAGTATTTAAAAGAACATTTCTTCATATATATTTCAGTCATGTAGACACATTCTACGAAGTTATCCTCTGTTCATTTTGGAACACAGAAGCTACCACCAAGCAGCTGATGACTTAAACATCAAAGCAAATCACTAACAATCTAGTGCCTTTTCTGGAATGCAGCCAAAGTAAGCCAGCTGAGCTCATCCGGCTATGCATGGATGATGTAAGAATTCCCCTGCTACATGGAAAGCTACACGGTCATTTCTAGTAGCAACCATCTTGTGGCTGTTATCATCTTTGTAAAAGGACATGAACAATTTTTACCAGTACTACCACTTACTTTTGGACCAGAAAAACATACCTTGAAGCTCTTTCTCATGTGAGGAATAGAAACCACGAACAAAACATTGCCTTGCACAATAGCACTGTACCTGTTCTACAGGATTATATGTGTATTTCACCATGTTCCATGTAATAAAGAACTTGTGGGAGAATTATATTAATAATTGCTGATACTTTAAATGGGTCATGAGTTACTTACAGTTTCATGTCTCTGTTGGCAATTACGCCCTAAATTTAATTTCAATATGTTTTGAGAAGGTAAACATACTCATTTGATTACATAACATAAACAGACAGCATTATTTCGTGATTTAACGATGACTTGCCAATGTCTTAGTAAGGAAGTACACAGCACCAAAAATAATCTCTTTCTTGGGATGTGAAATCTGGACAGCAAGCTTAAGACAAGTGAACCTGAGAGCCAGAATGTTACAATAGGAATTATCCTTGCATTTAACTATGGAAATTGAATTAATGAGAAAACGTGCAGTGCTGCAGCTATACTTACCTGATATCCTTCCACAGATTTCTCAGTAACATGATGCCAAGAAACAGAAATTTCAGAAGATGACAAAACTTTCACGCTCACATCTGTAGGTACCTCAGTTGGAGCTGGAAGATGGAACACATGTACAATATCTAATTTCATTTGCTGCTATTGTTAAACTCATCTACAGGGACTCATTGTGTATTAGTCTTTAATCTGTTTTTACTTGTGTAAACTTTAAATTCAGTGATGATCTGTATGGGAAAGTACTATAAAAAAAAACAAAACAAAGCAACGTTTCTTTACTTGGCTCAGATTATGTATTTTCACGTTTCAAGAGATTCCGTCTGTGCAAATTAAAAACTGGTTTTGACAAAGAACTGAATGAAGCATCCAGTGATCATTTACTAAATTGGACAGCAGTTGACAGATTAAAACACATACATCTTTTTTTCTTTTTTTTAAAACTATCTACACACAAATATTCCTATGTAAGTCACTTAGTCATGATGACACAAAGTTTTAATGAGACCAGATATTAAAGAGCTGACTAGTGGCACATAAAAACTTAAATATATGTGTGAAATAATCTGAGAGTACCCTTCTATCAGCCATATTGATTTTGTTTTGTTTTTTTGGGATACCAGCCAAGTTAGAATACAGACCATAATAATGTGACGTTTTTATTTAAGAAGGCTGTAGGTAAATTACAAAAAGCTTTTAATTTCACCATTGCTTGTATTTTAAATGAGGTAAGGAACTTCAAAAGCCATAACTTAGCAATGTTTACAAAAGATAAAGTTTTTCAAGCTCAGAACAGCACTCTTTTGTGAATCTTTTGAAACAAGTTGCAACAGACAGGCATGGCAGCAGGAGCTGAGGAAAGCTTTCATATACTTAATCTTCTAACTGGGCATCAAGTCAACTATGCATCAAAACAGCCACTGTTAAGAAAAAAATCAGCTACATCTCATATGAAAAGTATCCTAGGTAACAAAATAATCTTATATGCAAAGTTACCTTTTGTAATTGTCTTTCAGTGACTGTTAATAATGTAAATGCATAATTGAAAAAATGATGCATTATTACAAAATTGTTTTCACAATGACAGGCATTTAGATAAGCAAGAGGCCTGTGCACTCACTGCTAGCAGTTGTTACTCTCTACTAGCAATGGAAGGTATGACATGGAGCTGTCAGATATGGAACTTGGCTTAAAACATGTGGGAAAGCGGAAGTTCTCCAGTACAAAATTTAATAAAGATGCTCATAATTATAACTAGACACACAGAGATATGTTACCAAATGTACAGCTTAACAGAAATACTGGCACTGCGCATATGTATGTATGTATGTATGTGTGTGTATGTATGCTTGTAAATATTAGAATGGAATATTGTACAACCATATTACTTTAAAATACCTCTGCTGCCTTTGAGAAGTTGTAATTTCTGATAGTACAACTTGCTGATTCAGAGGTACAGAAGTACAGGTGGAATAAATGTGATCATCTAATCCAGTTCCAAATCAGTGTCAGAATCTTCATCATATTAATTACAGAATTTCCCAGAGTATTTCATATTGAAAATTTCCAACTGAAAGGGATTTTGCTGATACTATATTCTAAATAGTATTTCATCTGCTCATGATTATTTATGAGCTTGAAATTTACATCCCTATTTGGCATCAATGTTCTGTAAATGTTTGCAGTCTTTCCTGAACCGAAAAGATGACATCAGCTGCTTTTCTCCAGACCTCTAATTCAGTAATTCTATCAATTAAAAAAAAAAAACAAAACAACAACAATCGAATGTGCTTCCAGTAAATCCTCTTCACTAAAAAAAAAAGCTGTCATTGCACAAATATATAAATTCTAAATGTAACTTTATAAAGTTAAGGATGGGAGGCAGCAAGGGGACTTTGTACAATTTCAGAGGCAAGAACAGAATGCTTTTTGGATTAACTTTCTTTACTTCTGCTGGAAAATTCCTTCTAACCTGTTCTGCACTTCCTGTGTTTGGTACGTTCAGTAGTCAAGTCATTTTGCACAGCAGCTGTTAGCAGTACTGGTAAGGTTTACAGCAGCACAAATCTGACATTTTTTTGTTTCTTGTGTTTGAAATCTATGAAAAGAAGTAGGTTCACTGAGCTTCTACTACATTTGCTGCCTATATCTGGGCATCACTTGTTCACAAATGTTTCTACCAATAACGTGTCTGAACTTTGCTAAAATCTATGCTAGAACACCAGCAACCACCAAAATGATTTATTTATCTGGAAGCTGGCACTACTGCACATTTGCTTTTCTTCCACCTTTTGGAGCTACTAGACTCTGCTATGTCTCTGAACTTAAGAGAGCTATACAAGCACATCCTATCCCTGACACAGCTAGTGTAATCCTAACATAAATACATGTGAGCTTATCAGTCCGCTGTCAATAAGGCCTCTGAGAAAGGATGGATATTGAAACATTACTTGGCAGTTGTGGCTTTTATTATACCATAGCAATTTATTAACTCATTTAGACAATTGCAAAAACAATCATAATTTGCTGCTGTTAAAGACAATATCCTAAGTTTTTTTGTTTTGTTTTGTTTTGTTTTTTTAAAGGATTAATATTAATCTCTTCAGATAGCTGAGTGTTGCTAGCTTGAATCCTGAATTATCATATGAAACAAAAAGGACCACTTTATCTTTTCTCTGTGTGTGGGCGATTTGTGTGCAAAGTTCCCATTAGTGCTGATGGGAAACATGAACATAAATCTCCCATAAAGTACACAGAATAAAGATTAGACTTGGAAGTGTGAGAATGTGGCCTTGTTATCGTAGCCCTCCTCTTGGCTCTTTCATCTAGATCTGCTGACTTTGTGAAAGAGGTTCTGTTCTACAGAAAGAAAAAAAATGAGCAATTCTTTGGGTTTTGGCAGAAATTAATAAGCTATACTTTTCCAAAAACAGGCTCGAGTGATTATGTTGCAATTAGGATACTGTATATATTTCTTCTGATTAAGGTAAACTTCTGGTGCTTACCCTCCTCTGCTGATTTTGAAAATGTCATTTAAACTTCGATCATAACAATCACAGCGTGTGAAATAATTCCAGAAAGAATTGAGAAAATGATTTTAGTGAAATGCCAGAGGTTTTCATTAAATTATTCACTTGGTATCTCTAACATCCAAACAATAATAAAGAATGTGACAAAGCTGACTTATATTAGACTCTAAACATGCTGATAATGTAACTAAATAGAACTGAACTATCATTACTTCACAATTTTTGGGCTGAATACTAGAACAACAGACTTCAGTGTGGTCTATTAAGAATAATAAAACCTATACACATGTCAATCACATGTATTAAGATCGCATTGGCAGAACTGTTGGATAATGATGAAAATTTTTTAGATAATAAATAGGAAGGTAATATATATATATCAGTTTAATTATTAAATCTTCTAAGAAGTATGAAAAATCTTGAACACTTCTGCAGATTGCTCATTAAGACTGGAAGTATAACCAAGTAATCTCCAGCACTTAGAAAGTCCAATGTTATTGACTATGAACAGCAATTATTTGTGAGCTAAATACATTCTCCTTGCTGAAGGACAGTTGCTATACTAATTAGGGACCCTAATGCAGTGCTGATTAGAATCCACAGTGTAAACATTATCTGGAAAAATTAGTACTCACCGTCCTGTGCTGAATAAATGACAGCAGTGAGACTGAATGGTCCATCCCCTTTGTTGTTAAAAGCTTTCACTTTTACTTGGTACTGGGTGGAAGGAGGCATTGATTCATCCTTGTGGACATAACGGCCAATTTCAGGATTAGTAACTGTAACTCTTCTCCATTCTTTCTCACCAAATGGCTTGAAAGCCACTATGTAACCAAAGTTATTGCCATAGTGGTATTCCCTTGACAAAGGCTAAAATGACAAAAGACAAAACACTGATTTTCACAGCTGATCAAACAAATGGATCACTAAAGAAAAATAAATTATATGAAAATTATCATGTATTCTGAAAAAAATACTGATCTAAAGTTCAATTTTCATGGGATTTGCTTCTACTGTTTGCTCCCACCCTCTTTAAAAATAAGCACCACCTTCATTATGCAGGTCTGTAGTAGCACGCCTGCTGCTAATACATTTTAAGGTCTTATTCCTCCTCAAAACTCACTGCAAGACACATCAAGCTATTGCCTACAGAAAGAAACCAAGAATAACTGTGTATCACAACTGTTTTCAGCTTGATCTAGGAAAAAAACTCTTTCTTAAGGAATAAGCAAAGGAGGATATGAAACACATGCACTATGCAAATATCTGGGTATATGTACATATGCAGAGATTATTTCTGCAATACACACAGAGAAAATGTGTCTAGTTTAAATTTCATTTATGTAAAGCTTGTGATGAAGGAATCCTGTCTGCACAATTGATTAAGAGATGGACATATTCAAAGAATTATTAATCCTATCTCTTTTCATTGATGAGAGGGTCCAGTTAGTTTAGGCTATCTACTCACCCAGCTACTATCTGGCAAAAGTTTAAGTGAAAATGGCTTCCACTTTCAGCATGAACATTAAAGGTATTTCTTGAAACTGCAATTTATGGCCTATCACCAGGAATGCTGAAAAATATAAAATTACAGAAAATCGTCTGCTATAAAAATTTTTGCTTCGTTTACCAAAGCTCTACATTGAGTGATTCCTCCTCTGCCCATGGAGCCTTAACCAAAACTATCAGCACGTGTGCACAAAATAATGTCAGTAGCTCATCTGAAGGCTGACGAAAAGCATCCTTTCAAAACAGAATTTCTGCATTACTTCTTCACATCCTGTAAATCCCAGAGATGAAATTATCTTCTTTTGTGGTGAAGGATTTGGAACAGTACAGACCTTCCATGCATCTCAGGACCAACAAGATCAGACCCATGGAAGTACATGCTTACTTTCATCTCAGTGCAATACCTACCATCCATGTTATTGTCAGCTCTCGATTGCTTCCACCTCCTCCTCCAACATCAGAAGGAGCCACATTAGGAGCTAGAAAAACAGAAGAGACAAGAAAAATAACTACAGAGTATGCAGTCAGTAAAAAGAAAGCAACGGTATGATTTCTTTTCTCTTTACCAGTAAGTCCAATGAGCACATGTGGGCCACAAAATTAAAATAATGATAGTCTGTAGTAGCTGTCAGTCTGTGGTCTTGCCAAAACTAAAGTATAGCTACTGCTACAGGAAACATGCCAGTTCAAACCACAGTTAGCAATCAATCATTCTTCTTTTTAACCATACTCTCTATAAATATTTAATTTAATATCTAGAAGTGGAACACTACTCATAGGCCTCAACAGAAAGACAGCATATGGTTCTTATGCTTCCTCAGATGCTGATATTCCAAGGGCTCAAGTACCCAGAGAATAAGCATGTATTTATGTTAACAGACTGTGCTTAGTTCCTATTCAATGGATTTACTATTTCAATGGATTTACTCACAATGTGTTACATCAATCCCATGAGTATACGTTTGAAGCACCTCCTTCCTAGTCCTATTCTAGTTCAGATGAATGGCAGATGTCTTCTTGATTGGCATGGGTAGATATTCAGAACCAAAGCTGGCCTTAAGTAATTTAGTAATTGCATTTCACACTGTTCTGTGTGATGCAATAAAATCTGCTAATCTCTCACTGGTGCACAGTTGAGTGGTAAGGTAAGAAAGCCTCAAGGGTTCATTAAAAGTCATTCCTATATTTAATTTCTGTCAAACTCCCTGTATTTATAGTTCCAAAAGACTCTGTCAGTACCTACATTTCCTTAACTACCTTAAAAAGCTGAAAACTATTTTCTCTCTGGAATCCAGTATAGACACTTCTCCAAAATTTTTCTCTATAATGTTATACAGAAAACACCCAACAAGAGCTGTCTAATTAATTCATGACATGTTTGCACTAAATATGATGATTTCATTGCTATTGTCTGTCGTGGTTTTGTATTTACTTGCTGTCTCAGAAAGGAGATGCACAGTACTGCTGGTAACAGCTAATGATGGTTAATGCACATAGTGTGCATTAAATGAGCCTCAGGTGATCACTTCATGCTCTAATGACACGGACACATTCTTTGTGTTAAAATACTCTTACATGATCAGGCATTTTCTCCTACAAATCAGTAAAGGTCACAGGAGAGAAAGAGGATAGTTCCTAAGTGGTCTCCCTCTGCTTAAACAAGATGTTTGCTGAGGTCTACTATTAGGATCACTTGGGAATAAACAGGAAAGCAGAAAACAATTAATTATTTAGAAAGGAAAAAAATGTAAAAATAAATTTGAAGTTTCATTTGGTGCACAGTTTATGTTATTTATTTCTGGCCTTCCAGAAAAAAAAAATAATCAGTGGAGAATGAAGCCAAACATAAACTGAAGCTAAAATAGAATCATCAGCCTTTGATCAACTGAATTTCAAGAAGTCACTGAGAAATATGGGTGTCATTGAGGAAGAATTCAGATTTTTATTAAAAGATCTCTCTTCCAGCGCACAAACTCTTGGCATGCTAATTAAAATGTTATTGAAATTAAATCTACAAGAAGAGAGACATCAGAACTGAAAAAGACATTGGTAACATTAGAGTTGAATGAACATTATCTGTCACACACAGTACAACAGAGATGCAGTAGTCTGCTGCTGTTTCAGAGATGCAGCACTGTTTGTTGCTGTTTAACACAGAACAAATGTTAAAAATAATGGCGATGTATAGAAATGGGCTGTTTAGGCAACAAAATACTTAATTTATTCATTTTAAGATGAAAATGCATACACAGTTCTGTTCTGTAGCTCCCTGGAGGGTGATAATGCATCCCAAATGCTATTGTTGCTGCTTATGAAAATTCTAGCTTCTGCAAGGAAATGTTCTTGGGCATACAAGTTTATCAGCAAATAGTTACTGACTTATAAGCTCTTGTAGCATTGCAAGAAGTCTTCACTGATTCTTAAGATACTACACTAAAGTTTTGCTTTGTTTCACCACTGATGTCTATCAACATCCACCAAAGATGGCAATAGCTGTACATGGGAAATTGGACGACAGGCTAACAGACTGCATTCTGCAAAGCACTACATCCTGCTAAAATAGTGCAGCATTTGCAGTCATGAGGGCTGTATAAAGAGGCTCAAGCAAACTTCATGAGTGTGAATGTGGCACACTGCACTTTGCAGGACACGACCATGGTCACCACCTGTGAGTGTTTCTTCTGAGCCCCGTGCCAGTCCTTAATCTTTCTGTCTCCTTCCTGAAATTTCAAAAATGGCTGCTGTGCACCCAGAATTACCAGGAGCACATCCAGATTTCTCATTTAGACCCTTGGGCTGTGTTCAAATACAGCTGTTGAGTTAGAAAATACACAATATTACTAGTCAATTTTTTATGAAGCGATTTTCTTCTACTTTGAGTGTTAAAATTCTGTGCACATTTTCTTTCCCTGACTGATTTAACTAATCTGTATTTTCTTTCTCCCTAAGCAACACAGTTCTTAAATGGACCAAATGTGGATCCTTATAAACAAATGCTTTCAAATTTGCAATGCAAATGCATTTACAAGTGCTATCTAATAACAGCAATGACCTATCTGCTCTAATTGCAAAATTTAATTTTTTAATTTTGGTTTTGCATTTTTATTTTGTAATCACAAGCTATGGGACAAAGGCTTTTTAAAAATCATAAATATCTCAAGGTTGCACACAAGTGCTAATATGCACTGAGGAGAATATACTGGTACACAGGCTTTGTTGGATAAAGCCATTTTGAAGTGATACATCACTTCCTAAAGCACTGCTGTTATCTCCTTTGTACAGTTCAAACAGAATGTATTATCTTGAATAATGACATATAATTCTTCATTCTCAAGAATCCATTTTAAAATGGGCCTGTCTGAACCTAGGGGGTGTCCTTAAATAGTTTAATAATTATAACATAGAGCAATTAGACTGCTACGGGCATTTGCTATGTCAAATAATGCCACATCTCTAATGCAGAATAAGAAGACACAAGACCAAACCTGACAGATAAATAGCATTATATGGTAAGACAAACACCTTGTCATGCATCTTTTATTTAAAAATAAACCAAACAGCAGAAGGACATTTTCTGTCAAAAACATGCATCTGTTTTCTTTTCTACTAAGCCATGAATCTCAATGTCAAGTAAGTGCATGTGTTTACCCAATCTCAATCACAGAAGTCTCTGAAAGTCTCTGAAAGTCTCTGAAAAATCACAGAGGGAGTCTCTGAAAAATACAGCGTGCCTATTTCAAGAATGGAGACAAGTCTGCTGGTTTTATCACAGTGCTTCTTTCCTGCCTGCTTTAATTTTAAGACATCTAGACAGTCTGCTAAAATCTATAGTAGTTAGTGACTAAATTTTCTGAATTCGCTTCTGATAAAATCCTTAAAAAAAAAAAAAAAAGACAAAACACAATTAATAAAAATATGAAAATAAAAAGGACATTTAAAAAAATGTCATTTTTTGTTTACATACGAGCGCCTTCAGTTCTGATCCTCTGGGATGGCATACTCGGTTCCCCTGTTCCCAAAGTGTTTGTTGCTATTATCCGGAACTCATATTCCATCCACGGAATTAAGTCAACCACTCTAGCAGATTCCATGTTTCCTTCAATATCTGATGGCTCTAAAAGAGATCAGAAGTTGCTTTAGAAAATACCAATTTTAGAATGAGGTCTGTCAACAAAGAGGCTTTTAAATCCACAGAACCTGCCCCTAGTCTACAACCGCATATAGCCAGCTAAAGGAGCACCATATGATACAAAAGGGATACCTTATTTTACAGGGAGTACCCTGGCAATGGCTGGGAATTTGGAAGTTATAACATTTTCTTAGATTCTTAAATAAACCATTATATATTTTTAAGTTTTAACTGGTTGTGAACTAGCAAAAGAGGTACATTTAATTATGTAGTTATCCTTATTAGTTACATATATTGGAGTTGCAGAATTTCATTTTATCTACAGAACAATACAAGGAGAAGTATGTAAAGCAAAAACAATATAATAAAAATTCATAATGTATGCAATAGCTAGGCAGGTGTAAATTTTGGGACTGATCAATTGAGAAAGAGTAGTTTATAAAATGCAATCATATTTTGGTGCACCTTACATGCAAGCATGTTACAACCTGTGATGTAGTTCTGATGCAAGGGGGATAAGTGTTCTTATGCAAGTCCTTTTTAGGATGTACTTTATCCAACTCATGACATTGTGTGTACAACTCATGGATAGTCAGCACTCTACAGCTACAGAAAGACAGAGGATTTTCATTTCTTGCGTGGGCCAAGAGATGCCTGTCAAACTAAAATCTTGGGTTCAGAGGGAGATGAGAAATGACATATTCTGCACTGGGAAAGTGGCAGGTTTGGAATTAAAATATGAGTGCAGTGGCTGCCAAAAAAAACAAAAACAAAACATGAACTACAATGTAAGCATTGGATAGTATTGAATAGTGACAGAGCTTTCCACTACCAAATGATCATCACATTTTTCATTCCAAAGCATGGCCCTGAAGGAGAAAGGAAAACACCTTCTATCTCTTTCCATCTGTCAACCACCTTCCTCATCATTACTGAAATTACTTTTCTGTCCAGACAATAGAGCCATTGCAAACCTCCTATGGCATCCAATCCATAATAAAAATTTGTTACTCTTTCTTCTATGCTGCTTTCAATCCCTCCATTTAACCTTGCTGTGCCACAAATTCCCAAAATAACAATTAAAACTCAACACTATGAGAATTAATGCTTCCAAAATACTCTGATCTCCTCAAACTGAACAAGCAACACAAATGTAAACAACTTTTTACATAACCTATCCACACATATTTCCATACTGTCAAGCAGACAGTATTCTTTCAAAAAAACCCTCAAACAAATACACTTGGTATTATGAAACCTGAGATGAATTTCTTGGCTTGCGAATAATGGTTGTAGCAATAATAATAACAACAAGATTTCCAAAGTGCAATGCCAAAGTATATTTTTTGTTTCACACATTGAAAGTTGACAGCATTAAATGACAGCCTAAATACTGATGAGAGATCAATTTGGACTGATCACTGTGTCTCCTTCTTACGAAAGTGAGCAGTGAACCAAACTGGGAGGAGCCCAGGAGTTCAGTAATACTGGCAGTGGTGCCAGCAATGGTTATTATGGTGATTTCAGCTAATCAAAAGTACTTTGTGTGGTTCTAAAGAAAAGCAATGAATTTGGAAACACTGCAATAGTCCATTTAAGCTTTTCAGAAGTGAAACATTTCTATATTTCCTGCTAGTTTCTTAAAAAAGGAATTTAAGAAACCCGGTTTTTCTCTGCTCAAAGATGTGAGTCCCACTCAACATATTACAAGACTGAAAGTCTGACTGTCTGTCTCAACAACTGTTTCTCTAATCATACAAAGAACTTCAGAGATGCAGAGAAGTTCATCTCATCATGCCAATTACACTGCAAATAAAAAAATCTTCCTGAAAACTGAATTCAAGTGTCTGCTCTGAACTGGAGAGAGTGAAGGTCTGAATCCTGAACCTGGATGTCCTACGCAAATATTTTGAGTTCTAGTAACATGCAGCACAAAATGTGACAATATCAGAGATGTCATCTCCTCTTCATAAATTCTTCTTAAATCTTCCCACAACTTGGCTTCTCCCCAGATACATATCCTTTATTGAAAAGAAAACTATCAACTGGAACAGAATACAATTTTAAGTGAAAAAAAGGGAGCCTGATCTAAATGAGTCCTCTGTATATTCACCAAAACAAGCAATTAATCAATTATTTGAACATTTCTAATCTTTACATTCATTTTAAAATTTCAAAAAAAATTTGTTCTAACAAAACAGTTAAACGAGGTACTGGAGTTAAGGAGGAACCTCCTAGTTCTATTTTCCAAGCTACTCAACCATAAGTTAGTCATATAGTAGTACTGGTTGTTGGAGGTAATTGTATACAATAGTGTTACATATTCCTCATGTTTTAGAAGAGAGAGATGATTTCAGGTTGCAGGTCTAGTAGTTCTGACTATGTACTCTAAAAAACTTCCACTAGGGTAACAGATCTTTTGAGGCAAACACATCAATGTTTATTTCTAAGATATATATCTCTGTAATTTAAAAGGATAACTTAGTTGGAAGAAAATAACTGAAATTACCAATATTTTTAATACTAAGAAATCCTGAGTATCTGATACCGTAATTCCTACACCCTAAAAGAGCTAAAGTTGCAATTTATTACAGTGGCCTAATGAATTATATTGGTAGGACAACTGAGTATACCTTGTAGCAATGCTATCCATCATAAAGCATTCAAATATAACAGTATTTTAATTTTTTTGCTACAGTTTATGTATTTATGTTAAATTTTATAAGGAAATACTCTGAGTCAGCATGCCTGTATTCAGATAGGTGTCTCCTCAACTACAATTATGTGGCACACTGATGACATCCAGTGGTTAGAAGGATAATCTTAGCTGTTTTCTCTAGGAGTGCTGTTTTTGATAAAAATACCAACTTCACAGAAAAAGTAGGCAATTTCAACCAATTTTCTGCATAAAATATTCAGAAATTAAGACATTCGTTTATCATCCAAATTAACCTGAAATGCTGTTTTGCAATTCCAGAAGCAACAAGAAAAGAGAAAAAAAAAAATAATAATAATTTTACCTGTTCTTGTTTGTAAATTTTGGTATTCACTTCAGGCTCTCCTAATGCTGGGAACAAAAATACTGACAACTGACGGGACAGTGCCTGGTCCCAAACTTTGAAGCAGACATTACTAGTATCTCTGGTTACTTTTTATTGTGACTATTTTCCAAGTAGCCAAGCTTCTTAACAATCAAAAATGTTGTAACCTATTGATTTTATTGTTTCTGGCATTATTCTTACCTGTTTTGGCATCTTTCCACTCTTCAGATAGGAAAGTTTTTGACTGGATAGTGTATTTAGAAATAGGGCTATGATTGTCTGTTCCACGACTCCAGGTAAGTGCTACAGCAGTGTCTCTAATTTCTTCTATTCTTATACCTCCTGGAGGGCCTGGAGGACCTGACAAAAAAAAGTAAATAATTACAGATTAATTACACAATACTATATGTCTATAGACATCTTTATATCTGTCTTGGCCCATCATCTTAACCCAAATCTGGTAAACCCACTATGAGATTTGAACTTTGTAAGGGCTAAGATAAAATTGGGCAAAAGCAGAAGTAGTCACTGTTTCTCTGAAGTCCTCCCAAAACCTTCCCACAACAAGACTCTTGAACTCCATGCCATGCCACGATGTGGAATTCACTGCATACAGTCATCCAAACAAAACTTACAACTACTCATGTAAAACAAAGAAAAAAAAACCCTGAGCACCAGAAAAAAAAACAAAAACATAAAGGTCATCAACAAAGAAGTACTAAACTGTCAAAAAGAGCAAATATTTGTCACAAAATTGCCTTTTTTTTAGTAAATAACATGAAAATAATGATTTATTTTTCCTCAAAAGATTGATACTTGAAAAGATGAATTTCAGAATTCTTAGCTGTACTGTACATTAGCTGTATATTATTCTTATGGGACAAGTGGAAATGTCTCCAAACTAAAAGAGGGGAGATAAGGATTGGTTATAAGAAAAAGTGTTTTTATGATAAGGGTAATGAAGAACAGGAACAGTGAGGTGGTGAAAGCTCTGTTCCTAGAGACATTCAAGGCGAGGTTGGACCAGACCCTGAGTAACCTCATCTGGCTGTAGATGTCCCTGTTCATTGCAGGGGGGTTGAACTAGATGACCTTTAAGGGTCACTTCTAACTCAAATGATTCTATGATACTATGTTTCGTGGAATGTTACTATCTTCCCAACATGCAGCTAAACCCTTTCAGAAAAAAACTACTCACCCTAAACAAGTTCACGGTCACATCTTGGTGAGTTTTACGTATTGTACACAGGTTTTGCTCAAAGAAACCTATCAAAGTAGTCATTTTATAACACAGAAATAATTCTCAATCCATATTTGGCATTAAGTTAGTCAACTGTACTTTAGATCTGACAAGATACAATTCTGTTCCCAAACACTTTCCTGTTTTTTCCAGGTATATCACTGAGTCTAATAAACGGTATTACATCCCTTCGTCAAATCGTATCTGGTTTATTTCTAAACAGTAACAACATGCAAAACCTCTGTAGTGAATGGCTGCATTTATCTATATGCATTTTGAACATCTCTGTTTTTAGTACTACTCCTGTCATGCCTGCACTTTGTGTGGGTTATTTTTTCAGTGTAACTGTAGACTGTGCTTCGAAGGGAGGCTAAAATGTGCAAATCATGTGATTTTTATTACATAAATGAGAACACTATGAAGCAAGTGAGTGATGTAGGCCCACAAACATACGAGTGTTTGAAATCCCAAAACTTAACAGTAATTCTGTAACTTGAAGCTAAGCAGCTGTTTATAAACATGGTCTGCACAGATATTTTCATATTATTTTTTTCTTATAGACTGTTCTAGTTCTGTTACATGTTTTATATGATACACGTTTATATGATATGCCAATTGTGGAAAAACAGAAACTATGTATGAGAACTACTGAGAAGTAGTTTCAGATTCCACTTCCAGAGATAACAACATGCCAACGTGACTCAGGTAATTACTTAATAATCTGATTGAACAAGTCTCAGAGCACATTAAAAAACAAACAAACAAAACAACAAGAAATAACAGGACAAATTTATCTGCAGCATGTACAGGGAAACCACAGAAAACAGGAACGAAAACAACAGTAAGAATGGAATGGAATTTCTACATCACATCTAAACACAAAGTGTGCCTAGTGTATCTTCAGCTCTTGAGCTCTTTACTTTTCCTATACAACTGAGGAAAAGTAATCAAGTTGAATGAACCAGAACACAGAAGAGTATGGAAAGGTTCATCAGTGCTTAAGTCTTTTTTTCCTACCCTCTTTGAAAAGGATTTCTTACAGCTTGTCATCTCACTGTCAAATTTTCTGAAAACAGCCTGTGCTTGGAAGCACCAATGGCCAACTGCACCCTCAGGAAAGCTAAGCCATGACATAAGTGTAACCACTGGGTAGGCTATGCCTTCAGTGAGGAATACAGCCCTGTAGGATCAGAATGTGGTGGGCAGAGCTAGGTGGTAGTAAGGCAGTCCTGGGCACCACAGGCAAAATGCATCAGGTGCATCCAGGTGACAAGCTGCAGCATACAGCCAAGAGGTCCATCCAGGAGAGAAGGTCAGAAGCACAGATCAGAAGTCCATTCAGGAGGCAGGGCCAGAGACAGTGCTGGAATCAGCACATTTGTAATGTAGCTGAAAGCTGGGCTAGGACTGAGCTTAAACTGGGCAGCTGGGTCCTTGTACAGTATACACACATGGGTGTTCTGGACAGAATAGATCACGGCCAGCAAGCCCTGCTGGTATACTCAGAGGTCTCACAGCGTGGTCTTCTGCACACTACTATCAGTTCTCCTGAACCCAACTCAAATTTTAATGCTTTAATGTCACAAAGGACAGATCATATGAACTGTCCTGTGCAAAGACAAAATATTTTGCTTGCATGAACAGTGCCTATAGTTTACTGTTTCACTGATGAGGTGCTCTGGAACCAAATTTTGCTCTTGCCTCTTACTATCAATATAGTGAAATTATAATGTCACTTCTGCAATATATCATAAAACTCTGATACTTAGTAATAAACACCAAATCAAACTACTTAAAATGTACTTCAACAGAAAGAAAGTATGCATAGTAAAAAAACCTTTATTGATTTTCAGGAAAACAGATAAGTATCAGAACCTCTAGAACAGGATCAATATACTGATAAGAACTCAGGGACTTCACATGTTCATGTAATTCTCATTTTAATTACAGTTATTTCTGAATGAGAAATAAAATACTCTGAACAGCCAGAAACACCCTACTTTTCTTGATGAAAAACAGCAGAACAAAACAGCAACATTTCTCGTTTACACAGAGAACCTTACCTCTTACAACAAGGTCAGCTGAAGCTGAAGAGTTGTCAACAATTGTCTGGGCAGTGCATGTGTATCTTCCAGCATGCCGCAGCTGAACATTTTTAATGAGCAGCTCACCATTGGATTTAATCTGTTAAAAAGAGTACTTAATGAAGCTAGTAAACATCCCTGCGTAACTGATACCCATCTACACATACCTCCCATTGATATACAGGTATACAGTAGTAGCTATTTCCAAAAAGTGCTTATTTTGAGATCACTCTCAAAGGTATTTTTTATTCATGAGACAACTGCTTTAAATGCCCTGTGTTTCTTGAAGAGATGCTTGCTCTTTACCATATATGAAAAAAAACATGATGCAAGAGAGTAGATATTTCTTCACAAGCTGGCATTGTTCATTTTCTACTATTTTAAGCCTTTTTTTTTCACAAACAGCAATCAGACAATTCATCTATACAATTATTTCCTAATTATGCATGTTTGTATGACAACAGTTTCGTGGAGACCTGTTAACAGACCAGAATGCTGCTTGGCTGTTCTTTTACAGACCTAAAACAGCATGAAGATTTATATCACAGGCAGGTTACAATCTAGGCCTGGCTACAGCTCCCACCTCACTGTGGTCTGATATAGCCATCCCTGAAAGGCCAGCTGCCATCCTCACCTGTCCTTGGCCTGGCATTCTCTCTATAGACTTGTTCTGCTCCTGGGCTGGGCCTGGCCCTGGCTACTGGACTTGCTCCACCTGGGATGAGTAAGGGCCAGCCGCTACAGAGAACATCAGAAATTCCAGGGAAGCAATCTTCCATTCAGGAGGCTCACAGACTCATCATCATCATCACTGTCATCATGATCACAGACCTTAATCCTTTCCCCGCACTTCACCAATACAAGGCTAACAATATCTAATTTCAGATTCATGATTTCCCACTCAAAGGCCATTTGCTTTAAATTGACAATCAATAAGCAAACACAAAGATCTGACTGAGCAGTTAATAAAGAAACTCACTCCTCTTTGGACCTCTCAAGTTCCTACAAGCACAACATTTCATTACAAAAAGCCTCTTCTGCTGCGGCACTATCTAAGTGTATACCACTTAATTCCTAGCATGCCTTCCATGCACAATTTTAGCCTATGTCAAAAGGAGCCCCAGCCAACACGTAGGCATCTAGTACACAAGAAATCCTTGGAAATGTAGTCTCTCCTACATACAGTGTTGGGAGAGCATAAAATTTAGCAAATTTGAACTTCCTTCAAAAGTTGTCCTCAGAGCCAGATAAAAGGCACTGGTCTGTATTCTTCTGTGATATAAGCATACCTGTACAGTTAAAATGGGAATTCATGTTAGCACTGCCCAGTGCTAACCCTTACATAGCACTTTGCTATGTAAGAGTTTGGTGTCTAATCCAAGCCCCAAAGCTCACTTTCCATTGACATTGCCAAATTATCTACCAGCAGCCATTGCTGACATATGCATCATTCTCTGTATACATACCACACTTTTTTTTAGTGTCATACTGCTGGACATCTTCAATCTTTTCCCTTCTAATTTCTCTTTATATTATAAAGGAACATTCAAAAAAAGTCTAAACCTCAGATAGCTTTACACAATGCTTTGGAAATCTTGCTATTTTGAATTCACTTTTTAAAACCTTCAGTTGATGTAGCTAGATATATATATATAAGGAAAATGCTGACTGCTTTTATCTGTTTAATAGAAAATTTATTCTGTTTTTTTTTTTTTTTTTTTTTTGCTTTTTTTTCTTGCGGGAAGGGAGGAGAAGGTGAGGGGGGAGAGTGTCTCCACCTAGCAAGTTAACAGAGGAAGTACTACTCCCATCTTCACAGATTTAAAATCTGCTGGTTCTAATAAAATACAGCATAATAGTTTATAATGGCTAGGTATTTCTGCATGGTGTCTTTAAATTTCAGTCAGAATTTCCAGGCTTTTAGTATGTAAAACATAAAGTGAATAAAATTCTACAGAAATACAGAACGTGCTCTTATAAATAAGAACAATTAACTAACTTTGAGAAACATTTTATAGTAGGTGTCATCATTAACTGCACTCACGTAAAAGAAAGTGATGGGATTCAGTATTATATAGCAAAGACTGCAGTATAAAATAAACTTCTCATCCCGGAGAGTCTAATACAAAGATGAAGTCCTTTGTAACTTAATTGCTGTATTACACATTATGTAGCTCATTCAGTAAAGCTACTGAGTAGCTTTTTTTAACGTACATGCTAAAAAAATACAGGAAGTCAGTTTCAATAAATTAAATGAACAACAACAACAACAAAATCTTAGCAAAGATTATTATTAGTGCGAGTAAATAGCAATCCTTATATACAGTCTTAACGCTTCATGACCATGTGGCATTTGGACCACAAGTAATCTCTATTAGCCTCTTATGTTTAGGAAAAAGTTCTCCAGTTGGGGTAAAACTGACTAACCTACGAATTACACATTCTGAAAAAAAACTGTAGTGTGCCAGGAGCTAACCTTCTTGATGTCTGAATCATTAGATCGAGGTGCATTACTGAGCTCACAAGAAATTAAAAGCCACCATTTTGTACACTTAGAAAAATGTCCAGTTGTAGAGATAGCCTGTGCACCTGCTTTGTATATTTAAGACAAGGGTTCCTAATTGTGCCCTCATGTTATCCTTACTCCAAGAGGACTATTCTCCTCCTCTGCTCTGCTCTGGTGACACCATATCTGGATACTTTGTCCAATTCTGGGCTGCTCAGTTCAAGAAAGACAGGAATCTCCTGGAGAGAGTTCAGTGGAGAGCCACAAAAATGATACAGGGCCTGGAGCATCTTCTGTATGAGGAAAAGCTGAGACACCTGAGGCATGGCTTAGAGGGGATATTATCCATGCTTATAGATATGTAAAGGGCAGGTGTCAAGAGAATGGGGTCAGGCTCTCTTCATTGGTGCCCAGCAACAGGACAAGGGGCAATGGGCACAAACTGGAACACAGGAAGTTCCATCTAAATATGAGAAAAAACTTCTTTTCTTTGAGATTTGTAGAGCACTGGCACAGGCTGCCCAGAGAGGTTGTGGAGTCTCCTTTTCTGGAAATATTTTAAGCCCACATGGATGTTTTCCTGTGTAATGTGCAGCAGGGAACCTGCTTCAGCAGAGGGGTGGACTAGATGATTTCCAGAGGTCCTTTCCAACCCCTATGATTGTGTGTAAAGGATGCCTACTTGTTTTAATGGATAGCTTTGGCAAACTCCCATTTATTCACTCTTTCTTCATTAATCAAATATGTTTGAATACTGAATTATTATTTCTTCATGAACTTTTTCTCTTACTATAGAAATCTTCAGGGAAATTCATTCATTTAATTTTTGCAGAGCTACAAGTAACATGAGTTGTTTTAACTACCCCTATGAGAAGGAACTGAAGCTGAGAGAGAATGGTATTTAAAATGTCCGTTCACAATAAATGACCCATAAGTTGAGTAAATGGAAAATGGATGTCTTGAAAATGTGATAAATTCTCACAGCAAATTTAAAACCCTTGCTGAGGGGTTTAAAACCCTTGTCTGATGATATAAAGAGTTAAAATTTCTTAATGTATCACGTGAAGAAGTTCTCTCAAATCCCCACATAAATACATTTTAAGTTTTAATCATTCTGCAGGAAAAGAAAAGAAAAATAGGAAAAGAAATGAGAAAATGAAAAGGGGAAAGGAAAAAGGAAGAGGAAGAAGGAAAAGGAGGAATGAGAGGAAAAGGAAAAAGAAAGAAAAAGAAAGAAATAAAAGCCATATTTGTATGGAAATTCAATAAAAAGTGTTTAAGTGATTATATCTGAGGAAAATATGTAGTCACACTATCAGATGGCTATAAGGCTCACTGTCTCATGCTATCTGTGATAGTACCACAAGCTGAAGAAAGTATTTCTGTCTTAGGACATTTCTCTGAACCCACTAGACATGCACCTGTAGAACAAGGAGCATAACAGAGACCACAATATATAACACAGCTACCCTGAATGGAAAACACATTTTACATTAAGAAATACAATTATATATATGATTAAAAATAAACATTTCTAATAATTTGCTTATCCCTAAAAAAAAAACAAACCCAAAACAGATTAGTAGGTTAAATCACAAGCTTATGCACGTGCTAGTCTTAGAGGTATTTCAGAAAAACAAACAAGCACATATACACAAATTATATCTGACTGCTTTCATGAAAGTAGAAATGTTAGAAAAGATGAACAGATGGTTTTATGCCACACAAAATTGGAATGGGCAACATTGTGTTTTCGTAATTCACTCCAGATTGATCAGAAATCTCATTTTGCTACAAAAAAAAAGGAAACCAAAACACTGCAATCCTGAAACCTTCAAAAAAGAATTCAGATGCAAAACAGTAAGTAAAAGTGCTGAATGTTTAGGCACAAGAACTAGTGTTATTATTGTAACTGGACAGTCCTAGTGAACAACAAAGATTTTAACGCAATTTGAAGTATCAGTCTGTCATTACTGTCCCTGAATTTTGATGTTTTGGAGAAATGAAATGAAGCTATGTCATCCAGTTTATGTTTCCTGACTGAAAATGAGGGGAAAAAAAAAAAGAAAAAGTAAAGGTTAAATATTTTCCAAATGCTCTGAAACTAGAAGCAAGTTCAGAGTTTTATTTAGAGGAGATTAAAATAGTCAGACAAAACTGTCCCCTTCCTACACAAGGTAGGTCAGGAACGGAAGCATTTCTGGATAAGTGCTCCTTGCCCTCAGTTAATTCATGAGATTTGCAGGGGGATTACCTTCAAGGACAGCATCCTGTGAAAATCTGTGGGGATTATTGTGTAAATGAGCACCAGCCGGCTGCCTGACTATTTGTCTGTAGCAGGCTACACAGTGCTGTCAACAGCTTTCAAGAAGAATTGTAGTAAAAGTAATTGTAGTCAAAAAGTAATTAGGAGTATCAGTACCAACCTAGGAGTAGAGAAGGGCAGCTACCTGCTGCTTTGAGTTCCAAAGATGGTAACAAACAAATGGTGTAAATTCTGACCTCTTGAGTTTCCAGTTTGTGGTTGGATTTTTATGTTGTTTTGGCCTTGTTGTTCAGTTTTTAATAAAAGAGACAAACGATCCTCTACTCTAGTTCTCTGCTATAAGCTTGTAGTTTATTAACACTAAATGTCATCCTAAGAAGAACACTACAGTCCGTGAGTCTCTTATCATTGCTTATACTTTGATCTACATATAAACATATGAAAGTTTGTCCAATAAAGTTTTACAAAAACTGCACAAACCTAGAAGTCTTTTAATCTCATTTCTACTTCATAAAAATGATTACAATTTCTTAAGTCTTAGTACTTACTAATTTGTATTTTAGCAAATAAGTTAAAATATTTTGTTGCATTTATTAATGATTTGCCCACATACATCCGTTAACAATAATTTCCCCTCTGGGAACCTGACCTTAAAATCCAAATGATGAAAACCAAATGGAAACATGTAATGTAGTTTAAACATTATCAGCCTATAAATATGCTATTGTACCCTGTTGGTTCAGAAGCTCTCTTGAATAAAGATTTTATATAGTTGGTGATAAAGCTTTTCATGCACCAGAAGAAGCCCAAGTTCTTGGCAGTAAACGAAGAGCTTACAAAGCAAATAAAGAGTATGGGCATCAGCAGATTCTGTCCACAAATTAGATATGAATGCACTGTATGTTTTCATTGAAAAACCTCAGCGTGGCTGAGCTCAAAAATGCCTTCCTTAATACACAGAAAACTGAATCACAGACTGGAAATTGTGATAGCAGTACTCAGGGATGTTCCAAGTGTATCTGTGGTTTACCACTCAGACATTTACCAAGTTTCAACCAAGACTTTCATCACACAAACCCTATGTTTATGCTTTAATATTGATGTCAAAAATAGTGCTGTATGCTCTATGTCTGAGATCCACTGTTCCTTTTTGACAGTCACCTTTGCCTGTGCACATAATTACTAAAAGTCTACAGAACATAACCCTACATGACTGAAAATCATTTATAGGAGCCTACTCTTTTGACTTCGGTCATGACCTCAGCAAGAATGGAGGACTTTATGTTACTATGAAGCTGACAATCCCTCTGTCATAACAAAATTATGTAAGAATCTGGTATGCAGAGATGGAGAATTCCCAAAATCTGAACTTTAGATGTGTTTTAATGCACAGCGGGAATACAATGATAGAACAGTTAGTAAGAGGTAACTTGGAAGAGATGAGAGTCTTGGAGATTACTTTTTCCAAAGCTAGCAATAACTTAAATATTTTTTCTAAAATTTATCTAAATCTATGAACTTTAAACACGTTCATCTGAAATGTTCTGTTCCTGTCAGGAGAGGATCTGCTACCTGTTAGATAAAAGTACGTAATACAGAAAATCCAACTGCTGTTGATTAATGCTTATGTAAATATGATTATGGCTGTTTTCCTGATATGGAGATAACAGATTATATGGGGACAAAAACATCAATGCAGTTCCAGTGTCTTTATCATGTTCATGGAAGATCTTATCTCACTTTGTTTTATAAGCCAAATCTGGCAAAAAAATAGATGGCTAAATAAAAAAATCAGCAGGATAATGATGACAGAGCCATTCCCAATAAAGAACCTCTTCCTTCAGTGAACTACACTTATATGTAAAGGAAGTACAGTGCTAATTCTACCTCTGAAATGTGAACTGGGAAATACTTCCAACACACACATTATTCTTTCCCATTCAGCACACTGTTGGGAATGCCTCAGGATACTTTGCTTTGTACCAGTACTCCTGTGGTAACATGCCCCATTATTTTACCTCTAAGAGGAAAAAGAAAAGTCTATATACTTGTTGACTTGTACTCATGGCTCATAGCTATGGCTGACAATGAAAATTCACAATCAACTACCAACTATATTTCTATGGGCAGTACTTAACCCATGAGACTTTTTCAACTCCTGTTTAACTTAAGCAGAATCATAGAATGGTTTCAGTTGAAAAGGACCTCTAGTTCCATGCTCCTGCTGTGGGCTGTTTGCTACCCAGGCTGCCCAGCACCTCATCCAATCTGCCCATGAACATCTCCAGGGATGGAGCATCCACAGCTTCTCTGGGAAGCCTGTGCCAGTGTTTCATAATCATCTGAGGAATTTCCTCCTATCTAATCTAAATCTCCCTTCTTATTTTAAAACTGAATATCTGCTATGTGATCTTATCAAGGTGAAGAAATATAAAAAAGTGACCTTACTATCATATATTGTGATTTTGACATGGGACAATAATGTGGTAACAATTGTGTAATATATCCAGTATAAATTTGGATATAAGTAAAAAGACCTTTACAGTGAGGGTGATGAGGCACTGGGGCAGGTTTCCTATAGAAGTGGAAGCCTTGTCTCTGGAGACATTCAAAGCAAGGCTGGTCCATGCCCAGGGCAACCTTATCTAGCTGTAGTGTCCCTGTTCACTGCAGGTGAGTTGGACCAGATGATCTTTAAAGGTCCCTCCCCACTCTAAGGATTATATGACTGTAATACCTGATGGATACAGCTGGATATTAGACAAGATCTGATGCTGTTTACAGGCTCCTACTACCTTATGTTACTATAGTCTTATATCCTGATGCTAATATAGACTTTTCTCCACAGATTCTTTTTTTGGCAGAGTTATCTAGACATTTTACATGGATTTGGGCAGTTTGTGAGGACTCACCATCATCTAAGATTCTTTTTTTTTTAATTCTAGAACAGTAGTTGACATATAATGATCCGCTTAAATAGGCTACATTTCTGTAAACTGTTTAACATTTAGTGCTGGAAATAGCACTGTGGATTAATAATAGGCTTCCTCAATGCCTTCTGTCAGAGCTAACTGCTCGTTGGCTTCATCTTCAGCACTATGTTTTCTGCTTTCCTACCCTTCCTTACTTTTAACCACTGGCTCCATCCATCTCATTCCATGCACTACATTACTATTAAGATTTTTTCCCCAAATCTGGAGAAAATATTTGACTTCAAACTCACTCATGTCCAAAGTGCCTCCCTGCTGCATTAAGGCACTGGTAATAATAGGTTCAGACAGTGCCTTCAGAGAGTTCTGGGACTTTTATTCAGAAAAATCAGGAGCTCAGATGATTTGGTTGGCTATGCTTTATGAACAACCATCTACTCCCCCAGTATATTTAGAAAACTGTACTGATTGAGCTCACTATGTCTCTGACTTCCAGGTTTTGTTCCAGTCCATACCAAGCTTTTTAGTCCCTGTCAGCAGGTAACCGAGCTTCCCTATCCAAATATTTTTCTCAAATTCTTCAGCTCTCCTCCTGAATTTTCTATTGATTTTCTGTCATATAGCTGTGGCTAGACTCAACAGTCTGCAAGGAGGACTACCAGCGAAAAAAATTATATGAAAATCTTTTTATCTTTTTTTGCTGCAGTACAGGAGGGATTTATAAAGTAAAACTGTCTAGTCAGTAATCTGTTGAGCAGGAACATACATTAATGCATTTTTGTCTATTATGCCCAAGCAGGGAGTCACCATTCTCAGCAAACTGTAACTCAGAAAAACTAAGCAGCTATTATGCTATATTCATCTAATAGGATTTTTACAGGCCAACTTAATCTGTGTGGTTTACAAAAATGTCTAGGAGAACTTTCCTTTTTGGTAAATGTCTTCAATCTAGAATTAATCTCAACAGTTTACACATCAATAGTGTGGATGTTGGTATCTGATCTAACCACTTTTTGCAGTGAAGGCAAAGAAACAGGCCCTTTTGTGTGTGATTTACCTTAATATAAAGTAGCTGGCCACACATCTTCAGAGTACTATAAATGTGTTCTTCAAAGACTGCAAAGCTTTCTGCACTTTGAAGAGGAGTAAGGTAAGATGAATAATATTTGCACAAGTGGAAAAAGACACCAGTAACTTTTGAGAATACAGTGAAGTCCAGTTCATACTGTTGCAGTTATGCACAGACAGGTTAGATTCAGAAGCGACTTCAAAAGCAAAGAGAGCCTGAGGTACAAGCCCTGCAAGTTCTGCACCAGACACATATGGTCAACTTTCCGCCATGTCTTTGCAAACATGGGAGAGCACCATGCAGAGGCCTGACTTCAGAGTCAGCATGGATTCAGCAGATCTTAATCCCTGCTCAGTAGCAGTCATGACAATGAGGTGTGTCAGCACCAACTCATCCCATACTCCTCATTCACTAAGAGCTTTTTACTTGATTGCAATGCCACTTGATTACAATGCCCACCACCTAAGAACTGGGCCTGGGATCTCCTGATAAAGGTTCAGTAAAAGAAATTCAATCATTAAAGATCCTGGTAAGGTAAAGAACTCCTAAGAGAAGAAAAGGGAAAGCTAAGGAAAGAGAAAGGGAGAGTTAAATTATGCAGTTCTTCTTCCTTATTATCTATACAAATGAACTAGCATGTTCTGAAAGTGTATTAAAAATACAAAGATACAACTTCACTTTCACATTTTAAAGAGAATGTTCCGTAACAAACTAAAAATCAAAACAATTTGTTTGGGTAGTGTACATTATTTTTCAGTATATTTTAAAAGTAGGTTCTTTCAATCTTTAAATATACGTGGCAAAAAGCAGATCCATAAATAACAAATGACCAGACATCAGATGTTTCCTGATTACTTGAAGCACTACATCTGTAGTGCTTTAAAGGATGTGTTAATGTCTAGTTCCTCAATTAAATAACAAACATAAAGTCAAAAGCAAGCAATTTAATAATAAGATTTTGAAGAATGCATTTGATTCTTTGAAAGTTAACCAATTAGTATATGTACTTTTCATTTCAAATATCACTGTTACGCTTGGTCATGTGAAATCAAAACAGCGCTGACAAACATTCTTTTGATTAATCAGTCTTAGTACTAATGTAATGCAAATTACTTATGCCTTCAGTAAATGGTGTCATTACCAAAGCTTCCATTTAAAGAAAAAAAGACTTATGCAGGTATTTACATGAATTTCATTAGCATGTCACAATGTTTATGTGATGACAATATCAAAATTATTTTGAGAACTGAAATCAGTTTTATCAAGATGATCTGCATGTCACCACGGATTATTAGCAATGTTCTCAGGAAGACAGATTAGGATCAGCAGGAAATGATAAGCACAGACATGCATTACATGTCCATTGATTGCAATGTTCATGATGGAATATTATTTCTTCCACGTTTGAGAAGAGTTGTTTGGCAATACAAGAGTTAGAGCTGTTGTGCCTAATGCACAGCAGCTCATGCCTTTTCACCAGAGAAAGCCTGAGCAAACCTGCCACCCAGTGACTTCAGCTGAGAATTACCAGAGGTACATTAGCAGTAGACCAGAGGAAATCCCTTTGCTCACATTTGAAGGGGAATAAAAAGCACTTTTCTGTTAGAAAATTATACATGAAACACAGTTTAATGTTTAAAGTGCATATTCCCCTTAATTACATCCTACATAAACGTTTATATGTGCCCCTTCCTTTTTCTTTCTTTCTTTTTTTTAAATTCTCCTATATTATTAAGTTCTGAATCCTGAAATAACTACATAACTGTACTATAGACATCAAATGCAATCCTACTGCCTCTCTATCCTGAGCGATGAAGACTGAGTTGCCTTTGGAAGAGAAACAGAAATGATTTGCACTTGCTTTGCATTTGAAAGCACAGAAGTAAGGCCAGGAAAAGCTAAAAAAAAATGTTTTGATTATTTATATCAGTACTGATGAAGTGCAAAAGGAACACAAAGTAAGAAGTATCCCTCAGGGAAAATGGAGTTACACTTTGACAAATAAATTGATGTTTGGTTCTAACTTACTTAACTGTCTAAATGAATTAAGAGTTAGTCAAACCTCAGCTACTTCTGTATCCCATGAAGTACATATCTCTATAATCTATTGAAAGACATAAGTTACTTCTAGCACAACATCTAAATGAAGTGAATGACTTCCCTCTTTCTCTCTCCGGACCATAGAAACAAAATAGGTTAATTTGTTTTTAAAAATCAATAACCTCAGAGAAGTATTTAAGATATTGTAGAGATAGTCAGAATTTAGGATCAGAGATCCAGGACCACTGTCTGTATCTGAAAGATGAGATTGTAAGTCTAAATGTGAAGTTAAACTGCAGAAAGAATTACGCTCTGCACACTTGCTGAAGCATGCATTTAGCCCCAGACTCATTCACTTGAAGCATTTTGATAGAAAGTGCCCTAACATTGGGATTACATTTCAGAATAGAATGCCTAAATATATGTATTTATATATTTATTTTCCTTCTACGTTCACTGCTAAGGGGAAAACACAGAAGTGTATGTCAGGGACAGAAAATTTTTGTTAAACACCTGATAAACAGATGAAGAAATTTGGGGTCTTGGGTTACGTATCTTGCATTACAGTCCTCTGGTAAAGACACTTTCACCTTTCCTCCATAAATCATTGCTTCATCTACTACTTTTGTCAGATTTGCTGTTTAGTGGAACACAACTTCTGTCTGTCATTTCTGATAAGTGACTAAAAAAAAAAGAAGGATCAAACCAGCAGTGGTTACTTTTACACAGAATATACTGAAATAAGGCTTTATGCTTTGAGCTCTTATTTTGACTGTCACTCGGGCTCATTCTTGCCTTCAGCTGAGGGAAAGCGAATGCTATTAGAAGGTGACCCAAGCATCTTCACCTATGTGGGAATACAAAACTTACCAAAAGTGTGACATAACAGCCACATGCAGGAATTTTCTGGATAAGAAAAGCTGGTGTAAATCTACGTAGTTTGTAATTTGTGAAGCAACACAAAATATGTTTTTCTACTTGCTTAGTACCGTGTTAATAAGTTTGGGGAGTTAATAAATTAATTAAGTTAATAAATTTTTGGGGAGTTAGTTGCAGAAAAGACTTTGTATCTTTGAGTTTCAATATTTTTCATCTGACCTTAGCATAGCTACACTGGCTTTTTGGACAAAGACTTGTTCTTTCACTGATAGAGAACAAGGTGACTTCCTAGGGATGTCTACAACTTCGCAAATGAGTAGGCTAAGGTAACACTGAGCCTTTCAAGAACTGGTTTGTTCCAGATTAGAATAAAATAGTTATGCCTGAAATATCCTCTCACGTGGACATAAATAGATATTGAAAAACAACAACATAAAAAGAATCTCTTCTTCAATGAAAGATCAAGTAACATTGCTGTTCTAGGACTCCGCAGGAGGGATGTTACAAGTTAGGTAATTTTGAAGATACTGACATTAGAAGCATTGCTAACAGCCTTTTCTCTTCATATCTCCAGCTTCTCTTAGGAGCATGAAAAGAATCTGTGTCAAAATTTGAATATTTTTATATCACTTAAACTTAAGCAACTTAAATAAATACACTTTTGGCAACCAGTCTGAGGTTGTTGTTGAATAATACAATTAATCACTAGAAAGGATTTCTGCTCAAGGTATTGATTTTGAATAAGCCTGACAGAAGACTGTAAAGAAATATCCATACATGCAAACACAAAAGCTTTGTAATTCCTCTTCATATGTGCCAAAATGAGCGTCTTTGTATTAACTTGTTTAGACTTCACACAAACTCTTCTTGCTCAGTGTTTACAGACTGCTTGACTCCTACCCACCACCTGGCCCAGTCTTGTGCCAAATTCCAGAAACATTGAGGAGAAAAACATGGGCAAGTTAAAATGAATGCATGTGTATGCTTTTTCAAGACAATCTGCACCTTTGCTTACTAACAGGTAAGTACTACTTACCAGCTACATTCACTATTCATCAGGCTGGGATTTAACTGAAGTTCCAAAATACTTATGTCAATTTGGGTATCTGAATTCATGTACCTATCTGCAAGTGTCTACATGTCTAGAAGGTGTCGAAATTGTAATTTCATGCTATGTTCTTAGCTTATTGTATTTTTACAGACTTGGACACACAACAGAAAAAGTAAAATAGCTATTCACAATAAAATAAAAATTAAAAAAAAAAAACAAACAGGCTTTCACAAACTAAATAAGGATCAAAAATATCTTACCATTACATTCCTTTCATAATGTTCGTGCTCTTTCTCAAAATCTATTACAAAACCATTTAGGGACCAAATAAATGTCAGGTCTAATGTGGGATCATGGGATGCAATGCATTGCATGGTAGCATTCTCTCCAACGGTGACATCAACATTCAGTGGTGCTAAAGTAATCCTTGTAGCTTCTGTGAAGTTAACAGCAAACATGGAAAATTCCAATAAATATTTATCCAAATGCAAACTCAGCTCCATAACTGTTTGATTAACTATGAAATTAAATTACTCCCTCCACTCTATTTCACATTACTCATGCAGCTATTCTTGATAGAACCAAATTAAACAGAACAAAGGAAAACTGCAACTGAAACGCCTCATACACAGTTAGCTGCCCTTTGAAAATGTCTGTTTCAGACTCTGAATCATATTATTAACTATGCAAAGCTATTTTTATACACTGACTACTTCCGGTAGAAAGAAGATACATAACAAATCTTACGCAATTAGTGTTGAACTTCTTGTTTAAATTACAGAATTTCTTAAGGTTTAAAAGATACCTCTTTTAACAAATCAAAATTTCTATTCAATTGTCAGTCTGAGTCAGAATTCCATTACAGCATCACAGAATGATCTTAATTTATCTGCTGAGAAACAATATAAAGGATGTGTAACAAACTATGGAAATAGCTATGTGTGGAAAGAAATAGAATACAAGAAAAGGAAGTAAGCTGTACACCTCCCAGAAACACGTCTATCATTACAGAAACAGAAAATGGCAAGAGAGTTCACAATGATTGCTAGAGATCTTGGTACATGTACATATGGTAAATTAACAAAGTTCTGAAAGGGACTCACTGGATCTCTGATACACTCCTTTTCTCTAGAAAATGGTCATAAAACGAAAAGACATGGAACATCATCCCTGGAAGCATTCAAGGTCTGGCTGGATAGATCCCAGATTGTCCTGATCTAGTGGGTGGCAACCCTGTCCATGGCAGGGGGGTGGAGCTAGGTGATCTTCAAGATCACTTCCAATATAAGTCATTCTATGATTCTATGACTTATTCCCCATATCATGACATGTAATATCTTTCCCACAAATACAGAGTGTACCAAAACCTGGAAGATGACAGTGATAAAGCTATTGCCCCTAGTTAAGATCCAAATTTCTGTGTGCTTCAAAGGACCCCGCCACACACGAAACAGTGAAATGAGCCCAACAAACATAATTCTTGTCATTCTGATGAGGAGAAAACTTCCCACATTCTACTCTAGTAATCCAAAACGTGTTTAATACTGAGACTAACAGGATGGCACAACTACTCCATATTTCAGAAACGAGTACCATGGTACACTGGACCAACTTAAGATCTGATCTCTAAAGTCCTAGCTATGGACTTGTTTTAGGATACACAATGTTTTCTAATGTTATGCCTGTTCAGTCTTTGATTCTACCACCAGTGAATTTCTAAATGTTCATGTTAAGGACTATTAATCTAAGAAGTTGCTACAAAGCAGTGAACAAACAGCATGTGGAAAAGGTCATCAAACTGTACAGTGTCTGTCAGCTTCACTTTAACTTTTTAATTTCCTGTAGTTACAAGCAACATCTGAAAAATTTTATGGGGCATACGAAGTGCTTCAGAATGTCATTTTCAAAGCATTCTTTGTCGACTCTCATCATTGACCACAGTGTGAAAGTAATTTTAAAATATGTTATCTGACCATCTTTTTTCTGCTGTGATGCAAGGGAGGAACCTTAGCCTTTTGAAATTCCTCTTCAGATGAATCAGAGCAGAATACTCCAAGCCTGGAAATTTCTTTATAACTAGTTTGTACCATATGAATGTCTGTGGCTTAAGTGTTCCGCTGTGCAGATTTATCATGCAAATGTTCACGCAGATTTTAGAAGATATGACTGAGACTAATACCAAGATGTAAAATACAGAAGATGATAAAAAGTAACTGCAAACAAGAAACATACTCGATTAATCAAAATAAAATCTTACAATACCGTCTCATTTGGTGCAATAAATGAGCTAGAAAAAAATGATTTAATTTGATCTGAAGATACAGACTAAAGCATAAGTCAGTGCATCAGTGTTGTGGTATTAAGCTTCCAGATGTAGCATGATTTTTGGAACAGACATTAAGAAAGTAAACAACTCTCCTATTGTCAGTGAGACTTGGTAGACATAGCTGTTCATGAATGTCATCCTTTTTATTCGTATCCTACAGGTACTTGACGTCAGAATTTAAAATAGTTAGGGGTATCAATATTCAATCAGTAAAAACTAACGCCTCTAAGTGAAGGGAGTTTAGTAGTGCAACCCTATGTCTACATGCTCCTATTTCACAAATTAAATCTGAATTTATTTAACTGCAATGCACTCTCAGGCTTGCTCACCTCAAAAAAAAAAAAAAAAAAAAAAAAAAAAGGAAAAAAGAAAGAATGAAAGATGGTCAATAAGAATCCCATTTCTCTTTTCCGGCCATGGTCCTCCATCCATTTTTGAGCTAAGTCACCATGATCTTGAAAGAGTTCATCACAGTATGCCAGTTTAATGGATCAGATTTAAGAATTCCTGAAAACTGATGTGCAATCTCTGAACGGGTGAACATGTACCCAGTTTCTACTGAGCAATACATTTTAAAAGCCACAATTTATTGTTTAAAGACCCATTAATCTAGAAAGGAAAGATAAGCAATGGCTTGCAAAAGTAGCAATGCTGTGAGTGAAAAATAGTGATTTTGAACAGGGGAATTTACCCAGAACAAGCGTAGGCAATGTAGAGGTTTACCTGTCATTTCCAGAACACCAGTGCTATTAGCTTTTCCTCGGTTATTTTCGGCAAAACAGGTGTAGCGGCCTTCATCCAACTTTGTGACATTGATAATTTCTAGGCTCCCATCATCCCAAATACGTATGCTATTGAAAGTGTAAATATTAAAGCAAGAGAAATTTGGCATTTAGACCAGAAAGAAATACTTGCAGTTGGAACTGCATTAAGCTGAAAGATACCAGAAAAATATCTTGTCATCTCATGCCTGACTGCTACATATATAAACACTCCTATAGTCCAAAAATATCTAAATAGATTGAGGCAGGACTAGATGCCTTATATTGCTGGAGCAAGAGGTTCTACTTTCATTTATTAGTAGTCATTCAAATATTTTTCTTACAGTTTTGTGATACAATTCAATTTTGAAACGTGAACAGCACCAACCACACTGGCTAGAGCTGCATGCCATGCATGCCCTGCCAGCTCTTTGGACCCACAGTGCCTGGTGTATCACTTCCCTGAAATTATACAGTCTCCTGCCAATGATCTCTGCAAAAATAAGAACTAGCTTGCATGATAAATAAAAACATAAGGCAGCATTTTAAGTTTCATAGTGTCCACCAGCAGTCAATACTAACCGGCTCCCATTTACAAGCAATTCTGTTCCTTTGCTCCAGGAGAATTTTGGCTTAGGAGCAGCTTTAGGTTTGCATTCAATGATTACACGCCCCCCTTTAGCTGCTAGGATTTTCTTCTTCATAGGGTTCAGTTCAAAAGTAGGAGGTGAAGCTGAAAACAAAATTTAACACGAGTACTGCTGTTAGCGACTTTTCTGAGGAACGCAATTTGTTTGCAACAGTAAAATGAAGGTAATTAACAGAAATATTGAATTGTATACAAATGTCCAATATTCAGACCAGTGAGAAAAATATTAATGATACAGAGATGTGATGAGAAGCTGACAGTGATCTAAAAGAAACAGCAAAAATCATTTAGATCTAATAATGTGTTAGAGCAGAAGTTTATTTTTGTTCACTTCTGAACTTCCATCTAAGCTTAATCTAACAAGATCAAAGTCAACTGAAATCAATAGAAAGCTACTTCTTTTCAAAGGCCTTTTGATCAGTCCTAATAAAACTTAGATTCCTAGAGGCCCACTTCTACAAGAAGTAGCTCACTCCATCAGACTTTCAAATAGCACATTGTTTTTACTTTTCAGCAATTCTAAGCCCCTACCTAAAAACTTAAAGGTTGTTCCCTTTTCTTTGCAGCTTTCTCTTGGACCAACTATCCTTAGGCGTGCTCTTACATGTTCAACAGTGATGAACTGCAAGCACCACACTAACATACCTTAGATCAGAGCAGTGCTTACTAATTCTCTCTTTATTTATAATAAAATAGGAGAAAAATACTTCAAGTTGCTTTGTATTTCAGTGCACTATCACTGTTAACCATGTCAGCAAATCCATGCATAGCTGGGGAAATACAGCTATTAGTAAATTAGGGCAGTACAAAGTCTGCTTAAACACCCACATCTTATCAATCAATATGTTTGAAAATGCTCTTGCAGAAAAGTGCTCCTTTCTGGGTAATCCAGTCTGGTACTGAGTACATGGCAATGGAAGAACAGCAAAGGACAAAGTATTGCGAAATGTGTTGGAAATCAAAAGCAGTTTAACTATTGGGAAAATCTGGACACAAATGCGAGACATAAAGAACCCAAGGTAACTGCTCCAGGGAAATTTACTATGAAAACCATGCCAAATAGCTGGCCCACCTGCTCTAAGGGCAACACTAAGAAGGTAAGACATTATTTTAGGCCTGTGTACTCTGGATCTGAAAGTCTAGCTTTCTACTACAGAACACTGCTTTGGAAAATACAGAGGATTAATAACTATCCTGCCATCAAGTAAGACAGCTATACCGTGCACAAAAATTGCAACTGGTCCTAATGGGCCACAAAAGGCAAAACCGAAGGCAAGAGTAAAGAGGAAGTGTTTTCAAAGGCCTGGTGCCTGGCAACATGGCTTCATAAAAAAGCAAATTTCGCCCAACAGACGACTGAATATAGGTGAGTAAAAAAGAAAACACTTATCAACGTGTTTTGCAAACTTGACCAAGTAGTCAACAACTCCATGCACTAAATATAACTTCCATATTATCATTTCCTCTGCATGGTAACAGCAGGCAAACATCAGAAAAAGTACAGTAAACATTCTCCATAAATTAGTAGCTTAGTTGTTCCTGCTGTTGTCAAAATCCAGCTAAAGAGCTCAAATAATCCCCATCTCACCTAGATTCAGGGTGCGTTCATTCCTTCATCCTCACAGTATTTGTTACCAAACAATGTCTGCAAATAAAACTGCTATATAGGGCAAATAATCTCACTCACCCACAATCTTCAGTTCAGCATTTGCATAAATAATTCCATGTGTGTTTTCTGCTATACATTGATACATGCCAGCATCTTCAAAGGTCAGGCTTTGAATTCGTAGTTCACCTTTTCGGAACTGAAACATAAAATCAGTGAAACAATATGTTCCTCAAATATGCTGAAGAATTCCCATCCACTCCTCCATTGCTTAATTTTTTTCTTTTTTTTTCAGTAACTGTTCAGAAGAGATTACTTCATGTAACATTACAGCACTGTCAAGACTTTAAAAAAATCTGTTACATTCCCATATACATAAGTCAATTGGAGTGGAAAATTAAAATAATATTTATATTAAAAAAGGACTCATATTCTTTGTACTGGTTTATGTGAAAACATCAATTTTCCACAAGGAATATTTGTTTTGTGCTAAGTAAAATACATAGTTAAAAATTATCTGATTTAGAATCAAGATACATTATCAAAGCAATTTAAATATTTTTGCTATTTTCCTCTTGGAAATCATCTCACAGCATTAAAACGCAACATAATCTCTTGGTGCATTACTGGAGAATTACATGCTTTCTGAAATCTAGCATGTAAATTGTCAGTGAAAGTCAAGTTCAGTGGGGACTATCAAGTAATTTGCTTGTAAAATAACTTGTTTGTATTAAGTGCAGAAGATAGAAAACAACATTGTTTTTTTCTAATTTAAGCCATCTCCATATGGCACATCATGAAATTCCTGTTCTCCTTCGAATCCACATTTTTCTATGCAGACAAAACAACTCTGCCTTCTCATTTTCTTTTGTTTGCACAGCGTCACAGCATTTCCACAAATGCAATCTTGTATTGCGCCCTCTTCTACTCTACAGTACAAGCAAGGGATATAAGTACATTTCTGAAATATCTGGCCAGAAAATCTACTCTGTTAAAAAAATAAATCAGAGTAATGAACTTCAGTTATCAAATAGTACTCATTTAAACTTCACATCATCTGCAAGAACGGAACTTTGCAACAACAACAAAAAAAAAAGTGAAAAGTTACATTGTAAGAACACCACTGATCATTTTTAAATGATTCTTCTTGTCTGCACTGTCTCCATTCTTACTCTTTCTTTCTTTTTTTTTTTTTTTTAAAGATGCCATCATGTGTAATGTGATAAAAAAGGATGATTTTTGGAGAGAGGCTGATAACATTTTTCATCCAGAAAGGAGTAAAAAAACAGCAGTTTCTTATAATGGCCTGGAGAAAAAAGGAAAAATTCACTCCCAGACATGTAATCAAAAGACAAGGTCAGAATTCAGAGCTGAATACTAAATAGTGTGAAAAAATGTAATTCAAAACTTATGAAAAGACTGACATAAAACTAGAAAAAATAGACTTTAATCACTAGCACAGGGGGAATCAGCAGATCTTTGTATACTTATAATTCAATTTCTTTTGCCCTTTAATAATGCGTGCTTCAAAAAACCATTTCTATCAGCTAGCCTATCAATCTCGTGTTACCTATGGCAATAAACTTACCGAGACTCCATTCTTCAACCACCTAATTGTTGGAATAGGCTTGCCTGTAGCTACACATGGCCAGTAGAGATCACTGCCTATATCCTTCTCTGTGTCGTTGATATGTTCTACCCACTCTGGAGAGGCTGAAGAATAAAAACAAAACAAAACACAATATCTTGTAAATATAGATGTGTACTTAAATAGCATTACAATCTATTAATTCCATGATACTTAACTGGTCAGACATAGATGATAACTCAGCACTGTATCAATATACCAACACAAGAAAGAATTAATTGTTTTTCTTTCACCACGTAGACCCCAAACAGTTGCAACTCAATTTTTATGAGCAAAAAGATACAGAATTGTAAGAGTGATTCACAAATGTCCAGAAGATGTAAGATGTTAACATTTACCTGTAGATTATACAACAAGTACATTATTCAGTAGTGTCATAAAAAAGATAGTCAAACAGAATTGTGCAGATCTAGATACGCACTGAAAGGGCATCCAAGAAAAACATTCTTTTGGTTCAAAAAATATACTTAATAATATTGAAATATCCTTGTATTTTTGGCTTTGCCAAGTAAATTAATTAATTTATTATGCTAATGTATGTCAATCAGTACAATCTTCTCATGCCAATTCTCATTTATTCCAGAAAGTTCGTGAGTTTAACTGAGGATCTTAACTCAGAAGATGTTCTTTATTGCCAGTGAAATGAGACTGAAATATTATCAAGGTAGTTCAGATATTAGGTATAATCTCAAGCCATAGATTTACAGCATGAGTCTTAGTCAAGGAGTTTGGCTACTTGAAATGATTCCACTATAGCAGTAAGTGCTTTTTGGTTTGTCCTTTATTCAAATGCGTGAAGGGAAGGGACAGAGGCTGAAGGAATGAAATGACTGTAGCTAATATAAGACAGAGCTAAGATACTGTCATGGCTGTATGATTTTTGGTTATTGGTATTCCACATCATAACATCACGTAGTGCACTGGGAGTTAAAGTGTTAAAGCTCCAGTTCTGGGCACCTGTCTGGAAGAGAAGAACTACAGACCCCAGGGGGCTCTGCGGTCAGAGAGGAGATACAACCCCTGGCAAGGTCACCTGATGAGCTCTTCTTCGTCAGGTCTCTTCCCTGCTCTCAACCAGACTGCACATCTCACCTCACTGTTACGGTGAGGCCTATCCACCTTTCAGACACTTTCTTTATATTTATTAGCTTTGATTCTAATTATACTGCATTATAATGTGTTATCTTGGATTCCAATACCGTATTTAGTAAATTAGTTCGTTTCTCCTCAGGTCGTTGCCACTGTATTTAATTATTTTGGGGCTCCCAGTTTCCCTTTTCTGGAGGTGCAGGTTTTGCAAAATCCCTCCGCCCCGCTACTCATGGACCCGGGCCGAACCAGCCCCCAAAATGCTGACAGACATAAAAGACAAAATGCAGAAAAAAAGAAGGTGTAACAAATTTGTCTATTTTTCTTTCTGGTAGTTCTTTCATTTCAACTATTATCAATCACTTAATTTTCATTGTGCATATTCCATTATGCACAAATACATTAATACTAATAAATAATGCTATCAAAGTGTATATAGATCTACCATAACCAGGCAAACTGAACTGCTGTTAATAATTAATTCATGAATGCTACACTTGATATTCAATGTAGGGATTTTGATTTTGTTTTATTAACTCAAATAGCAGTGTGCCAGGATGATGCAATGAGTCCACACTCGAGCTTGAAAATACAGCTACTTCCAATATAAGTAAAAGCAATATAAATAAAGAAGAATAATTTTTTTCTACCTACCTTGCACATAAACTCTTGCTTGATGTTTATCTTTTCCTTTATAGTTTTCAGCTTCGCACTCATAAAGTCCTTCATCTTCATACTGAATATTAAAGATCTTAAGAACTGCCCCAGACATGCTTATCTCAGCAGTAGCTGGCATAGGTTCAAGGTATTTACTCCATCTGAGTTCAGGAACCGGACTTGAAAAGGTACAGTAAAGAACAAATCAGCATGTTCTAGAAGTGGCTGTTAAATTGCAGACTACAAAAAAGTATTTGATGATGAAACATATTTTATTTTCCTGAATTATGAAAGCAAACAGTGCTCTACAGTATCTTTAGAACACACTTACTTTCCAAGAGCAAAACACTCCAGTGTCACATTTTGCCCCAGGAGAGCATATGTGTCCTTGAACTTCACCTTGATATCAGCAGGATACACTTTGGCACCTAACATGAAAACAAGAGATTCTCAGAAGAGGTGTGGTAGGAAAAAATACAGCTATTAAAACTTCCACAGTTCAAGAAAATCCATTGTAATCCAGACAAAATCCTTTATAGTGTATATAGCATGGCTATTTGTGAAATCTGATTTAGCTCAAAACTTGCAGAATTGAGGCAGGATTGTTTTATTCAGCAAACAGTTATCTCTGGACACTAATGCTTAACATTTCTTTACAACACAATAATTCAACAAAACTCATTTATTAGCATTTAAATTGTGATGATGCCTTGTGTAGGAATAGAAAGAAAAAGGCTGAGCCTTTATTTTCTACAGATTCTTTCAATGAATGGAATATTTAGAATTACTGTGAATTTAAGCTCTATAGTCTCTTACTAATGGTATGAAGGGAGCTACAAAGAGGAAATCTACAGCTGAACAAGGGTACGAGTATGTAATACAATCAGATCTACCTAGTGCAATCTCTGTGATACTTCTTACATAGTTCTAGGTGAAGATTACAGTTTGAGTTTCCGGTATGGAAAATTTGGACAAAGATCACTGATTTGTAATCACCCAAATTTGATCTCTTCACTGTAATAAAGGAAATCTAACAAATCAAAGGGGCACTGAAATCCTGATGATGTTCATGAATCTCTGGTGACTGTCTGAAGTTGCAGAAAGGAATGTGATTACCGTGCAGAAAATATGCAGATTTAGGAAATGGCAGAGAACAGTCTAGTAACAAAACGAAAAAGGTATCAGGGGATTGTCTGGTGAGATACAGAGTCCTTGGACAGGGTATTTCAACAGAGTAAAAGGAATTGCTATTTTCAAGAAGACGACAAATATCTGAAACTTTCTATTAAATTCTACACAAAATTTCTGCTTTCCAGTCACAACCTTTTGAACCAATGCCAAGACCACAGATGATATTAAAGATTTTTAGATGAATACAGAGACTTATCAGATAAAAGAGATGAGAAAAACTCTGTTCTCAATGATATGAAAGGAATGTTGTGAATGAATCCAGGGAGATTTCCTTCACAGAGTTCTCATTGTGGATGGCAATGATTTGGACCCTTTCTGTATGTGGAAAATTAAGGAACAGATGTGCAATAGGCATTAGGACTTGCCATTTAATTCTTCTTACAAGAGATTAAAACATTTATGAATGAGTGAAGTTGAAATACAAACAGAATGTAGTATGTAGAAACTATTTCCAATAAATACTTACGATCGGCCTGTGGAATAAGTGGAATAAATTTACTGAATACGCTCTTTGTTATTGAAGGGCTGGACACAAAACACGAATAATTGCCCTTATCTGATGCTTCTACATTTGCAATGTAGAGATTGCCATTCGTCTGAGACACAAACCGTCGTCTGTCCAAAGCAATGAATACTGGGAATTCATTTAGAAGCCAGCGATAACTGAGATCATCTGGAGGAAAATATTTTCTAGTTAATATTAAAAAAAAAAACAAAACAATAATAATAGTGTCGGCTACATAAACCACGGAATACCCTCTGCAGATGAATTGCTTCATTTTGAGTTCCAGCTTACACATAAGTTACAGAAGAAAGATAGCTATGAAAGAGAGAATATGCAGATCTCAGTAGCCAGTCAGCTATGGGTACTGGATATCAGAATGCTGCTTCCCTGAGTGCAGATTACTGTGCACCTGCTTCTCTTTAAAACAAGCCTTTCCACTGGAGCTAGAGTGAGGTGGAGAGGAGATGTGAAGCTGTATCTTGCCCAGATCCAACTGTGGAGCTGGGAAGCCCTTGTCAGACTTGTGATTTGGAAAAAAGCCTTTAGAATATTTTAACTGGAGTATGTTGTGGTGAGTTCATTGGGTGGAATGAAGCTGCAGCAGCAAGTCTGGGATGACACAATGACATAGAGACATAATCGGATCTTCTAAATGGCAGGTCAGGCCCACCTTCCATTATCCAGATTAGTTTGAGTAATGTTATTTGTAATAACAAAAACTGCCTGAAAATTCAACCTTGTCCTTTACTTACATTCAACAGCAAGTATATATTCAAGATCAAAATCAAATCTAGAGAGAAATTCTCAAGCTCTGTAAGAGTTACTGTTTAATTAAACATAAAGGAAACTTCTAGAATTAAATATTATTTTTGTCTTCTACTGTTATGCATCAGAAAATGAAGCACTTAGGGCTCAATTACCTGGGTAGTGGGAAGGAGGCTCACAAAGAAGCACTGCTCCAACACCTTCTCGTATTTTAACCTCATAGTGTTCCTCTGGTGGAAAAGGATCCAGATCTAGTATAAAAGAGGGTGGGGGAGGAAAACTGTGGGCTTTTCACTACAAAAAAAAATTATTTTTTAAAGTATTTTCATTCTGTATAAATAAAAATAGAAATACAACAATATCTTGCATACATGTGTCTGTGGACCGATTATGACAAGTTTGCTCATTTTAACCCTGCCATTATCAAGTGCAAAAATTTTTTTACAGTATTTTAATCATTATAACTACAAATTCCGAGGAGAAAAAAGAAACACCTCTACATCAGGAAGCACAGTGAACTCGTAATACTGGAATCCTGCTTCAAATACTGATGCAGCGTAAATAACACATCAGTAACAGTGAAGTGCAGAGTTTCTAAATGCAATATTTTATCATAGATATCATCTAAGCAAACATTATTTAGATTATTTCAACTTTCTTAAGTGGCTTTTCTTCTAAATTCCTAAGAATGACTCTGATACCGAACTAAAATTTCTGTTCAAAAGCATTCACCCAGAAATAAAAAAAAAGCTACAAAGCTACATATAAAAAAGGATTAAGTAGAAAACAGCGACTATTCACAAATATAATTGCAATGTATAGTTAGATAGATCCACTAAACACTTGATAGGTCTCTTCCAAAGCTAATCACAGCTTTCAGACCTCAACAGCTACAAGAATCAAGGAAGAAAATGACAACACTTTGCTAAATGCATGGAGAAAACCTTAGGGAGAGTTATGTGAACTTCTATGGAAATACACCTTTTCCAGTTTCTTAATTACTAGTTTTTCTTCTATTGAAACTGATTAGAAGATAAAATAACTTTTCCAGTGACTATCTGAATCTTTACATTAGATAATGCATGAAATACTAAGCCATTCTAAGGACTTCTGATTACTACTAAATATAATTTTGTCATGTGTCTTAGCACAATGTCTTCTGTCCCCCACAAGTGGCTCCCAATTAATTTGGAATATCACTCTTTGATAAAGAAGAAATTGAACCTTTAAAGGTCCCTTTCAACTCTAAGGACTCTATGATTCTACATACTGACTGACCTCCCGCAAACATCTACTTCCCTCATCAACAACCTTTTCATCATCTTGTAAATGTGACGCTGTTCCCTTCTACTTTAATTATAAAAGATTGGCTTTTACCATCTGCTACAGAAACAAGAAAAATTTCAAAATGATGAACAATTGAAAGAAATCTTTTGCTATTTTAGTACTCCCTTGTATTTGGAGAGCGTAGGGCTTGAGAAAATGAAAAACTACGGCTGCTTTTCATTTTCAGTTTATATTTTAAGTCTAGAAACTAATTTGTGCAGTGTTCTTTGACTAACCTTTGAAACTTTAGGACAGTCACCACCACAGATTTAATGACAGTGGATAGGATAGGAAATTTGTATATGTAAAACGTCTGTATTTTAGTACTAAAATAGAACAATCTATACCAGGTGCAGGAATGCCATACAATTATTAAGATGTAATTTGTATACCTTCTTCCCACTTATGAACTCTGTACTCTGATTGGGTCTTGATGTCTTTTTTGCATAAGCACTACTTGGTTATTACTCAATAATTATAATAAGCATGATTCCATGAACTCTTAATTTGAAGACACTCATTTTTAGCTAGAATGAAAGAATTAGCATAATCACTGCACTCTCAGAGGCATACAGCTAACAGCTAGTGAGTATGGAAATTTCTCTCCATTGTCGCTCTTGCAGCTTCCCTACTATGAAACTGCTGCATTTTACGTTTATGAGTATAATACAATAAGTGCCATTGTATTTCAGCTTCTAATTTTGCACAGCGCTCACAAAAAAAAGCCACTAAATATTCCTGGAGGATACAATTCCCGTGTAGATATGCATACAACAGCAAAAAGATATTTGGGTGGTTTTGAAGCACTGCTGCTAAAAATAATTATTTTCTTCTTGGAGGCCAATCCAGATCTGCTAAAGACAGTGCTCCCAGATGGTTTAATTGACATGAAGTTTACAAGAGTGTGACTTTTGCTCCATAGTTTCAGCAGACTTGACAGTAAGACAAAAAATAATAGGTCTCAATCATAACAGATAGTCAAGATTTTCTTGAACTCTTCAAAAAATGGTTTGTTGCCATTTTCCAATCAGCTTATGCACAAGCTAAAGAACAAAAAAATCTACTTATGGTCATTTCCTGTGACCTTAGTAATTTTGTATTCAATTATTTTGGAACTATCACAGTGATCATCAAAGGAAGTATTTTTTACAGATGATCATAAAAAGGAGAAAGGAAGATACACAACTACCAGTTTTTTAAACCTGTCTGGGTTACTTCTCTCTAGTGGAGGTGACATAAATACTCAGTTTAAAGGATATTTGCTGCTGTATTCAGTGGTAGAAGTACATGGAGTTCTACAAAGCAGGCATCAAAGGTGCCAGTCCTGAACGAGTAGGATAAAAGATAAAACGTAAACTGATGCTAAAATAACTATTTACTACTCCTGAGTTTCCTTGAGATATGAAGCACCACAGTATTACAATTTGTGGCAGAAAACAGAACTTCTCAGTTCATCTCCGATGTTAAACATTAAGCAGTTAAACTGTTCTGCTGAAGGGCACTCAGGGTGTTGTGAATGGCCACCAGGTAAGAGTAAGATCATTTTTGTGTTCTGATGAAAAACTATTTCCAGTAAAAGAAAAAGTACTTTAAGGCAAAATAAAATAAAAATCCCAAACTGTCCTCAGTCAGTAAAATTTTCCATTAGTCTTCATGTTGTACTTCAGTCTCTTACACAGCATGCATTTGATAGCAGTGTACGTCTGTACATATGCATGAGTTCATGACTGCAGCTCATGTCTGCCTGAAGTTGACAGAAAAGTCCTCTGGCAGGGCCTTCCCACAGCCCAGCAGTCAGGGAGCATGCCTTGTAACAAGTGCCATGCCCTCCTCCTGCAGGCATCCCACTTGTGCTTTCACCACAGCGTTGCCTGATCACCACTTGTCACTACTGATGTCCTTCTTCAGTGACTATTTCCCCTTTGGTTCTACCACAATTTAAACTGTTTGAGCATTATTATTCACAACCTGGCTCTGCTGTGAGTTGGTTCAATTAATAACTTAATTCTCTGAGAAAGTTGGAATGACAGCTGAATGCTAAGCAACATAAAATCCTTACAAAACTTAATCTGTGTTATTCTCAGCTTGTTCTCCTTTTTATTTTTTTTTAACAGAGTAATACAGCTACAGCACATATAAGCAGAAGACACTGCAGTGCAAAACCACCGGACATTTAAAGCTAGACCCACAAGGCTTCTAGGTTTTGACATAAACATTGGCTTACATCCAAAACTCAGAGTGGCTTCACTGCTTCTGACAGTTCCAAAGATATTCGATACTACACAGACATATTTTCCAGCATCCCTTGATTTCTCTGGATTACTGATAACAAGTCTGCCTCCTACCATACTGTAGCGATCCTTTGTTAAATCAATATCCCAGTTGTTGAGTTTCCACCTATTAAAAAAAAAACAAAAAAAGGCAGATGTAAGATTTGGCTCCAAAAACAAACTGAGTAAGCAAAGTAAGTAATCATGATCTGAAAATTAATTCATGTACTGTGATAAACTATACAGAAGTTCAAAACACAGTATTATGTTTTTTTGAAGCTTTTCTTCTGCAAAAGCCACAGATTTTATGAACATTATAGGTGTTTTAAACATAAGAGTCTCAGATGTTTCAGCCTTCTCAGAGATGGGATGTACATTAAAACTCAATCCAGGTAGTACAGAATGCTTGAACTGACTGCCAGTGAGCTAGCTAGTAATCAGGCACTGGAATCATAAACATGAGCTAGCTAGTAATCAGGCACTGGAATCATAAACATATCATCAGATAGCTTTTGAAGGCCAAGCAGGCTAAGCAAATGTTCTTCCATGTCTTTGAAGTGAGATTTTGAAGAGATTTTTTTCGCAAAATTGCAGTAGGAAATGAAAATGTTTCGTAAAGCCTAAACTGCCAGCAAAGTCAGTGCAATGACAATGGCACAACTGACTTAAGAGCTGCTTCCTACATTCAGAAAATTGCCAGAACTCCCATTTTAGTCCTTGTAAAACTCTACAGTGCGTTTCCTGAACTGCTGTAACTTCACAAACTATGAGAGGAGCTATCAATGAAGTCTGGCCCTCTTTACTATGTCCACCAGGGGGGGCACATTACCTTCTTTGAAAGGAAATACACCTTTTCTGAGCACAAAAAGGAAAGATGCAACTCAAATACATTTAGTAATCATAAAAGTCTTGCAGTGTAAGTCAGATTTTTGTACCAAGCTAAAGACAGACACTGCTTTTTCATATTGAGAGTACATACATTGTTTCTTCCTGATTAAAACGTTTCATCAAAAATACAAAATAATCATTTGTAAGGTGAAATCAGAATTGTCATAGAAGAAAGTAATAATAAAAGTGACACTACCACCACCAACAAAAGAAATAAAGAAGTAAAGAAAGAAAGAAAGAAAAGAAACAGGAAGGAAGGCAAAGCAAGGAAACAAAAGGCAGGATTTACAACGTGCAATAAATACTATTTAGCTTTTATAGGATCTTAGGGGAATCCTTGAGATATATTAAATGTCTGTATTATGAATAATAACTATTTTGTCCAGAAATATCTAGGAATAATTGTCAGGAGCACAGCATATGCTGCACTGAAATAGATCAGATAAGCATGGCATTAAATGTGCAGCTGGGCGGTGTAAGAATAAAAACAAAACATGGAAAATTGCTTTCTTCTGAATTTATTAATTTAAAAATCAAAACACTGTATTCACATGGATAGTTTCACTGGGTTCTGTTGGACTTCTCACATGGATAGCGTATATCATTCACGAAAATGCATCAGGGGAGGGTCAGGTTGGGTATCAGGAAAAAGGTCTTCACCAGAGGGTTGTCAGACACTGGAACACGCTGCCCAGGGCAGTAGTCACAGCAACAAGGCTGCAAGGGTTTCAATTCTGCATGATCTGCTCTGGAGCCAGAATCTGGGAGTCAGTGATCTTTCCAGGTCTCTTGCAACACCCATTCTATGCATTATGCTATGCTTCTAGATGGAAGAGCACTACAGATGCAAGATAATGTTTCCAGAGTGACTTTATTCCATTAAGGAAGAACCCTCAAATTTAGGCAGAGCTTATAATCATTCTCTATATGCTATGCTGTTTACATTTGCAGGCAGGGTGTAGTAGGCTGGGTGAATTGAATGTGATGGCTATGTATATTCTGAATCTGAATCTCCACTCTGCTACATGGCTTCCAGACCTTTCCAAGCACAGGGAGAACAAAGAAGTGAAATAGCAAAATGCCATGTGGAAAAAACTTATGCTCTCAGAGCTAGAGATGAGATTCAAAAGCAGTATTATAGTCACCTTTGCTCTCAGGTAGATCTGTATAAGTAGATAGCAATCTTACTTGTGTTTTTCTGTCTCCGACTGTCTCTGACTGAGTTAATTCTGGGAAGACGAATATTGGCGCAGATCACAGGATAATTTAATGAAATGGAAATAGTTTGCTGACAAGAAATTGTATCTGCCCTTAGTTTGATCTACCCATGACTAGATTGTAAACTAGTCAGAATAATGATAATCGTAAGCACATTTTGCTATACATACAGAGAAGGTAATAGACAATAAACTCACATGGATGCCCTGAAATCTCACAATGAAAAATAACTGCTCTGTTACTAAAAGTATACTTGTCACAAAAGAGGTTATATGTGTGAATCTCTTACATTCATGAGCAGCTCTATACAACATGGTGGTGGCAGAAGCAATGTAAGATATTCAGGCTCAATACCTGTCCTTCTTTCAGAGTAAAATGGGATCAAAAAGATATTTTGATCTAAGAAGAACTTGAACCTCAGCCATTCCTAACCTAAGGCAGAAAGCCTCTGAAGTGTTTCTTTAAAGTCATTTTTTCATCTTTCGAATCTGGATCAGCATTCCTTTCAAAAGCCAAAACCATCTAAAACAACAGGAATGCAGTATTTTCAAAAACTATCTAGACATTTCAGTGACTTTAACCCAGGTTGATTCTTACCCCAAACCAGCAAGTCTGCCATTTTTTTCCTGATAAGACAATCATTTAACAACAAAACCTGAACAATTCATTGAGTAAAATACATAATCAGATGTAACAATCAAAATAAGAGAGGTTACTTGTAAGTAGGAAAAGGAACAGCTCGAGCCCTGCAGTTCATTGAAACTTGTCCATCTGAAGATTCTTCTGGATAGATGGTATCAATTGGTTGCTCCTCAAAAACGGGTCCATAACCTTTGTTTCCTTCCTCTGAAAAATGGGTAGAGTCTGAAAATTAATCAATTATTTGTTAGTAGCCAAAGTGAACAGGAATTTACAACAGACCTACTGTATTCAAAATATGAATACAGCTAAATAGCAAGCCCAGCAAAATCAAGTTTCATTTGCATCAAGAAAACTAGAACAGCATGGATAATAGTGCTGACCTTCCTTCACTGTCCTCTGAGAGTGAGAGTAGTTTAAACCACATTCCTGTATAACTACCTTCTTTGCATTCTCTGCTGACATGATAAATTATTTTTCACAGCTTATGCGAGACTTGACGAAGATGATTATGAATTGAAGATATGCCCTTCAGAAATGCAGGTAAGACCACCTTATCTCACAGAGGTTAACAAGTTTTGATAAAATAGGTCCAGGTAGAAAACCACAGTTTAAATATTAATCGTTCATTATCTTACAACCTAAACAGCTCCAGTTGTCCCATATATTCAGAAATAATCTTTATAGCACTATACAAATAAAAACTAATACTGGAGACCACTGTTGAGAATTGCATTGTTTCCAACAATGCATGGAAGCTCATATATGTATGTATGTATGTTAACGCTCTTCCCACTAAAATAAAATAAAGGAAGTCTCACGCTAAAAATAATTTACATTTGTCAAAACAAGCAGTTAAAGGTGAACTGAAAATCAAACAGGTTTCGAAACAAACAATTTTTTTTTTTTATCTTTATCCTCCATTTGCTGATGCTGTTACAATGATTGCAGGTTTGGCTTCTCCCTGCTGCATTCCCTTCTCCTTCATCTCTTCCAAATGCATAAGGTGGCTGTTCTTTGAGGTCTGCAATAGCAAGACTAGGAGCAAAGGTGGAAAAGCCTGGGAAAATTTTGCTTGGTAAATCCACGATGTAACTGTGCTTTTTTTGTTGTTGTTATTGTTTACTTCTGTTTTTATTTTTCTGTGAAAGTGGCAAATATGCCAATAGTACATGTCTGCTACCAGGTTCGCTTTCCACTCATGCTTAGACCTTCGTCAAATCCTAGAGATGCCTTCTGGAAGATGATGACAAAAACCTTGTAAGATTAAGGAACCAAATATCATTTTCCTATAATGATCTTTAGAACTGATTGAATATTGTTAGCTTAAAAATTTCCCAAATCAGTTATTCATGACGGAGAAACCCTACCATTTTGCAGTAGTATCTGTGTAGTGTATACAAAATGCAATATGTCTTGCATGTAATGCAGCAGATGAAATTCCCTAAATAAAATTACGATTCTGTACTTATCCCCTTAAAATTCTTACCTCTGTTTTAAAACTTTTTGGAAGAAATTAGGCAGTTCTTATAAAATGTAAAATAGAAGGTAGAGTTTACCTAAATAACTAAGCAATCAAATTGTCAGTATTAAAATATCATATATGCACTTAACAATCCTAATGTAAGTATTTCATTGTTTCTAAAATCCACAATCATAGATACACATTTTACAGAACCAGGAGAAAATTGTTTACAAGAAGATAAACATTAACTTCACTTTCCAGTTCAAGTTTGAGTGAAAATAATCACTAATTCCCTTGGGCACAGGAACAGATCCAAAAGGCACTCCTACGCTGTGATAGTCAGGCAACTTCATTTTTGAAATGAATTCACCTAATGAGAAGATAAGTCTTTAAAAGAATGAAAGAAAAGCAATCGGAAAGAAGAGCTTTTGAAAAATGGCCTTCTTTCCTTGATATTTTAGAGCACAACACTACAAAAAGATCTATGTATTACTAGATCAAAAGAAGACCATTCAGACTGCAAAGGCAGAAACAGCGTATTTGCTCAGAGCCTTGAATGACTGAGCCACAGCCCTGACAGCACTTTCTGTGCAGACCTTAAGTATGAATATAGAATAACAATGGCCTCTAGCAGGGAACAGTCATATCAAATGCAGCTGACTGTTTCCACCTTAGGACTCAAATGGTGTTACAGACCACTTAGGCATTTCATGGCATGCATTTTTAATGCTACCAACACTGTTAATTATACTGAGTGAATGGCTGTTTCTTACACCTATTAAATATGCTTTATAATGGCACTTCTGCTGCAATCTATTATGAATTGAGTTTCAGACGTCTGGCTGAGTGAAATAAGATGAGCAGACTGCATGTCAGGTGGGACAACCAATAAGCCCTTCATCTGAGTTCGGTCAAAAGCTGAATGCACACCAGTAATATGCAAGCAGCATTGGGGAGAAAAAGGAAAAGAAAGGGTTTGTGCAAAGAACAGCAACAAATTTTCACACTTTAGTGGAGAAACATGACTATGTGATGGTATTTGGGGACTGAAGAAGTGCACACAAAGAGGATGAAAAAAGATTTGATTGACATTGTGCTTACAAGAGAGTGGGCAGAAGTAGAAGCAGAGACAAGGAAAAGGAAATGGCTGCACTAGATAAACGAGATGAGAAGCAAATTGTCTCTGTTCAGGTCCTGCTTTAGAACAAGAGAATGGACTACGTGACCTCTCAAGGACACTTATTGCCCTATTTTCTGAGCATATTTATTCTGATTTATATTTCAAATTAGAGCAAAAGATGTCATCCACTTCTCACTATCCAAGGCATTGTTCAGTGAATTCTGCAAACGTGAATTCGAATTTTCAACAGGGTTAAGAAATACTTAGTAGTCTTGGTGAAGGGCAAGAAAAAAAACTACCCAATGCATTAGATCATGGATCCTGTGTAAGTAACAATGCTGCTGGAAGGTGGCCCTTTAATATTCCTCCAAGCAATACTTTCCAGCTGCCATTTTCCCTCTAGCCCTTTCTGCAACATTCCTTATGATCAACTGACTACCGAAGAAGCTGATAAAATTAAAGGGAGTGGACATCTACTTATTTCTAGCTTTCTGGGTTCCGTTCCGGGTCATTTCTTGCCCTTATATGTACCCACTGCAGATTGAAAGAAGGTTGAGTGTGGATGGGGAAAAGTATGGGAACTTGACTTTGAGATTTGAGAATCATGAGCCTGAGAAGACTCAAGGTAAGAGCATCCCAGAGATGAAGCTTGGTTTAGTTTGAGAAAGGGAGGATGCAAGTGTTGGGCCTGTGGCTGTTTTGTGGGAGTGATAAAATGATCTTGGACTGCCTTTATATTAGCATAATGAAAAAAAATAAGAAGAGGCATAACTACAGAACTGCTTAGGATACAAGAGGGAAGGAAACCAGAGGAAAAGAAAGGAAATAGACAAAAAGGTATTTATCAGGTACTAGGAAATCACTGGCCTGTGTAGAAATCAAAATACAGACACAATTTATAGGCAGAAATGAGGGCAGTGTTAAGATAAGTGTAAGAAAAGTGTAGAAGTGTAGTAAATTCTCATTGCCTAGGAAAGAGTGAGCAGAGCTAGCTTGCACACAAATGTACTAGTGCAGAATTCAGCTTCTTTCTTCTTAACTTCTTCTTCACACAGTTCTTTAGAACAGTATCTGAAAAAGATTGTTCTGAACAAATACTGTTTTGATAGCTAAATTGTTGTATTAGTTCAGAAAAATTCTTATCAGTGAATTTTATTTTTTTGTTTGTTTGTTTGTTTGGTATTATCCTCCTTAAGACAAAGCATTTTACTGTTATTTCTAATTAGCTAGATTTTCCATGTCTGTTCCAGATCGGATGCAAGATGTGCATACTACTCATATTCAGAGCAACATCCCTTTCATTTTTTCCACGTTTGACTTTCCCAAATACATGAATTTTAATCTTTTTAAAAACAGCAAATAACTCACTTTTTCTTTTATTACAAAAGTCAGTTAAAAGGATGACTGATTACCTGGTGCTTCCATTTGATCTAGGTAGATCCTACCAAACCTAGCACACCGAATTATCCCAAAAGATGCATTTTTGACTGATTCTAAAAACTGCACATGTAAGGCTTCATAATTTTTAGCATTTCTATTCCATTACTTAAGCCTGAAGTATGAAAAATTTTTAAAAATATCTAAATTTTAGTACCTAAAGATCTTCAAGTTTCTAATTTTACTGAAAGTTCATATGATAGATCTGTGTTTCATCTTCTGATGTTTTACCTGTCTCTTGAGTCTTTCCTCTTATTAGCCTGAAATACTGAAGTAAAAAAATACATCAAAAGCATTCATGCACAACCACTCATCTTGTTCCCATATCCAATGGAAGCCCTTAAACATAAAGGTAATATTTACATTCCACATAGCATTATGAAACTATGCTAACTTGCTATCATAGATATTATATAATCTTGGACTCAAACCATCAATTTCAGTGGGTTGGAGTTCTAAGCAAGTAATTTTTCTGTTGAGAGAGATCATCCAAATCTCTTTCAGGTAAGACAGTTTATTATCAGCTACTTCAGCCTTTCAAGGATCCAATTCTGAAAATCCATTTTGGTCATAGATTAAGGATAACCATATAAGAATTCTATGATTCCATGATTCTACAATGTCATGAAGCAAAGCTCCTTATGTTATAATTATAAAAATTACTGTGAACACAATCAGACAAGAAAGTTAATATATATAGTTAATTAAAAACCATTGTAAAGTTGTTTATTTCACAGAAGAAAACGGCAGTTCATGGGCTTATTTTTTTTCCAATACAGAAAAGTAAATAAAGCCTAATTGTTTACTTTTGTCTTATCCATTTTCAGATACAGATTGCTCACATCATTCTTAATTTAGGGAGTATTTTACAAGCTGTATGGTGAGGAATATAAAATGCTTCAAAAGGCATTCTGGGTTTGCAGTGCACCTGTATCTCAAGTCTTAATGAGATGATAGCGAGGAGAGATAAAGTTTAATAAATGAAGAGATAGCAAGAATAGCTATCCTTTTTTCATCTTTCTTTCTTACTCAGCCTATTTTCTTGTGTACGGTAGTAAATTCAGAGTGAGACTCTTGACACTGTGGGATTTATCTCATGTAATTTTAAAAGTTAATGATTTCATTCAAAATAGTCATATATCAGTTCTCTTTAGAGGGCTTAGACGAGTACTTCAAGCAGGTAATTAATCCATCCCCTCTTCATGAACCACATAGAAAGATGAAATTCGTATAATGTACCGAGCTCATAGAAAGTTAAAACAAAGTCATATGAATTTTTCCAGAGTCTGGTTTTATTAATTCAACTGTGAAATGTGACCTGCAGTCTCCCAGGTGAGACTACTGGCACCAAACCCAAAATGAAAGCCTTCTCCTGGAGCTCCCACACCTGATAAGGAGCCTGTTTTTATATAATTAGTTTCACTTGTCTTGCAGCAGCATAAATAAACCTCAGTGGAAGGTCAGGGAGCACACTGATATTGCACCAAGAAAAAAGTCCTTACCCTAAAGAGATTGTTCTTCTGCTCCAGTGCAGCACCAGAAGTGCAACTGTGCTTTCTGCTTCTTATTTGCTCTGCAGGGCTCAGACACCCAAAGAACATGGGGAGGTCAAGCATGAAGAGTTAACACTGTCCTCACACCATCACATGTTCTAAGATATAACAGTGTATCTGTTCCTCCTTAGCAAAATTTAATAATAGTAATTTCTCCTGGAAACCACGTAAAAAATATTTTTTTCCACAAACCTTACACAGAAATGTATTGAAACAGTCTCAATATATACAGGAACGTAAATTCAGAAATATGTAACAGATTCTTATGACAGATAAGTTACCAGATATTTTATCAGACCCTAATGTTCCTTTTTTTGTGTGTGAACAGTACCTCTGAGTATCACTTACTGCCAGCACAGTCACTGCATGTGGATCTCTAACTAACACATTTTGAAGCATAGCTTTAATCTATGAAGTCCCTGGGGGTAAAATTACTGTCAGTCAGGGTATCTGCCTCCGTGGGACTGAGGGTGTAGGAAGTCCATAGGGCTTTCCTAAAGCTATTTCTAATGAAGAATTTAGTTTCTGGATTAAACAGGACACTAGATATGACAAAAGCTGAAGAGAGAAGTTCAGCAACTTTCTATTTTAAAATTTAAACCAGAAAAAAAGAGGAAACTTGCCCTACACAATCTTTCCTTCCTTTTGCAGACTAGAGGGGACTGCACTGCTTCACGTTGTGCTCTGTGAAAGCTGCTTCAGCATATCAGGCCCTGTTTGTCAATCAGAGAGATGTAACTGCCTGAATTCCAACCCAGGGAATGAGAGAGAGATGGGCCCAGTCTACCGCTGCCCTGAAGCACAGGTACGGTAATGGACAGAAGTTAGTACCTTCAGTTAGGCACAAAATTGAGAGATCCCAGAAATCTGAAGTCTGCCAAGCACAAGCCAGTTTTCTATACACAAACAATTTCTCCACAGAAATATAGTGTCTGTGGCAACCTGCTGCAGCAACCTCATCATGCTTCACAGGTCTGAGCAAATTGCAACCCTCAGCATCTGGCACAGCAGCTGGCACAAAGGGCCCCACACCTGCTGTGCTACTGCGCTTAACAGAGTCAGACTCCCCACCAACAATTTTTAACAACTCATTCTAGGTTCAATCATTTTTTTCTTCTCTGCCAGTCCCACACTTGGATAGTTTCAGAGATTTAGCAGCTTTCTGATGAGATGAGAATTAGCCTCTGGCGCATTGTCTTCCATGGCAGCTAAAGGAACAAGCTCAAGTACAGCAGACTGCCTGCAGTTAAGCAGCCTCGGGTTTTCGTTGATACTTTTAGCAAAGGGAATCATAGGGATGATATAAATAAAACACAAGGAGTATCAAAAAGCTGATGGTCTTATTAATGACTTCTGTTTCAGGAAATCTGGAAAATGGGAAATGAAGACACTCTGCATCTACGTTTAGATGCAGAGCCCATAATAATATCATCTTATTTGAGTTAACATTGAACAGCCACCATCATTCAAATTATCTGTTTTTTTTTCCTGCTTCGAGACAGTTGCCACATGAATGCAGGAAGCTACTTTCTATCTGATAGTTCACTTTGGAGGGAATCCAAAATGGATAATTTCTGAAATTTTTCTTTGTTCAGTAACTAATTTGTACAGGCTTCTGCCTGCCCAAGCAATATACCCATTCTCACATTCTGTGCCATCAATTCTCTGCTCAATTTGAATACAAAAAAAGTAGAAAACAGAAAATTCCCAATATATACTGAAATTTTACTGTTACTCTTCTATAATGATTTCCTTGCATTTCTCTCATTCAAAGAGAGGCCAATAAATCATGTTAAACATCTGTTTACCTTCATGTCTTCTTGCAATTAGTATGATAATAAGCAAATAATGTTATAAATTAACATTTTATCTCTTTTGTAATTTGATAAATCTGTGAAAGATTACAAGTATGTCTTCATTTTCCACATTTTTTTACAAGATACGCCTTTTCACATTGTCTTCACAGGGCAGTTATAATCTATATTTAATGCAGAAAATTCATTGAGGAGTAAAAATGTATTTTTTAAACTTCATCCTTGTTTACAGAATTATTTATGCTTTATCTTTCTGGAATGTACAAAAGCGACCCACATTTCCCTTTAGAATAGAACTGTCATGGGTGATGTACAGTATCATTACACAACTTTTAAAAATGTTATGTATTTAAACTGATTAATCAGAAATGGTGGATATGTAGCTATGTGGATATTAAATGGGAAAATACACTAAATGTGACATTAAATATAAGATTAAGTCACTTCACCCAAATGACTCTCATTCTGTAACAGCAAGATATTTTTAATGGATGTCCATTTGTATATTTGCCTCAGTTGCTCTAGCATATCTTGAATCTTGCTAAATCCTTAAATTAAAACACAGACACACAAAAAAAAACAAAAACAGAGAAGTAACTGGTCCTTAAGAGGAAACAGTCAATTAAGCAAAATGGAGCATGCGTTCACTTCACTGTATTTAGGGCACTCAGGCTCCTGGAAATGCTCCCAGATCTGACACCACTGAAAAGGTGATTTACTCAGTAAGAACAACTTGCATGTCAAACAGGAAAAGATTAGTGTGTACAGTAACTTATGTAAAATAAACTAACAAAGGAAATGATAGATTGCTGAAACGCAGTGAAAGGCTGGTAGTAAAACATGCAGTGCTATAAATAACTATGAATGCTTATGTTCAGAAACTACAGTGCAAGTATCCTAAGGCCCTAATCCTGCAAACACTCCTGCAAATGCGTTTCTTTACTGCAATTGTATAGTACAAAAATCTCAGACTCCAAGACCAGAAAACCCAAATTCAATGTACTAGAAGGCACTGCTAAAAAATAAAGGGATAAAGATTTGAATGCTTTTCAAGATTTACAGATTGCATGCTAGAGCAAACAAGCTATCATTTTGCTTTATAAAAGCAGAGATGTAAAAAAATATATATGGATTTTTCCTTCATAAATATCTGTGCATAAAACATTTCATTTCAAAGGTAATTGTAAAGAAGGTTGGCAGGTAGTTTTTTGATGGATAAATGCCTAATAATTCAATTAGGTCAGGAGAATATATTTTCAATAAAGGTTGGTAACAGTTTTATTAATGGATAAGAGATTCTTCTGGAAACATTAAGATCTTTAAGATCATCTTTAAAAAGGGTAACATGATATATTGTTTGCTTAAGGCAAATAACAATGAGACAGCACTGAAAGTTCATTAAAAGTCTCATATTATTTCAGGCACCTGATTCATCACAAAACTTAAGAACATAAGTAGATCCAATTAAACAAGATTACTTTTGAATGCAATGTTAAGCACGTACTCAAGTCCTGTGCTGGATGAAAATCAACTTGATTCTAAAAACACCAAAAATTGTGATGTAGCAATAACAAATCACAGTAAAAAGTTTTCAGGAAGTCAGTGTCAGAAAGAAGCTATAATGTGCGAAATTGCGTTGTTCCCACAGCTAGCCATCATAAAATTATTTTCAATACCATTTTATTTTGTCACTCCACTGAGGATCTTCTGCTCCTGCTTCATGTACTCTTCTCTACTTCTCTGTCATTTACCATTGCTAAGTGTGTCTGCTTGAGACAGACATTCAGTATCACTATCATCAGTATTGATCTATCTGGCATTGTTGTATCCTGTTACATATTTTCACATGAGAGAGGGACAAAGATCTGTTGACACAGCACATGGCTGGATTAACCTTGAGTGTTAATAGCTACTGAACAGAAGAACCATGGACTCATTAATTACCTCAACTATCACTTACTCATCAAGTTCTACATCATCACTGAAAGCGTGGAAACCGTATGATATTTAGAAGCATATTCCATACTGTTTTCAATGTCACAGAAAAGAGCACCTACTAGTACACAAGAAGCCCACAAGTGCTTGGGTCCAAGCTGATCTGCAAATCAGACAAAATATCTGTACCATGCTAGCAGGAAGGCAAACAAAGCACTTTCAGGTTTCAGAATCATTATGATCACAAAATACATTGTGATTATTTATCTACAAATGTCAAAAACCCTGCAGTAGCATTAAATGGTTTTCTAAGACCCAAACATGGAGATGGCAGACATGATAAATCAGTATTAAGTGTATTTTTCCATTTCATATTTTATGGAAAAAAAAAAAACCACCCTATAATTGTCTTTAGGATTGTGAATAACACCATCTTACATGGCTGAAAGTTTTAAATTATGTAGATTTCAACTCAGTTCATAACACATATTTGAACCTACTGCTATATTAAAAATCCAAGCTTTATATATTCTAAGGTTTGTGGTGGGATAAGTTATACTTAGCCTTTACGGGAAGCTAATATGCTGAGGCAATAACATGCTAATGTCGAAAAAACTCATGATGAAGCATTTAATCATCTAGAAAGAAGACTCTGTTATGCTGATGGAGGCACCAGTGTTAGCCAGAAAAATGTTAGAGGAACATCAATCACCAAGAGCCAGCCAGAACTCAAAACAGAAAAAGTAACCACTCAAATAGTTTCACTTCATACTAGACTAAATTGTCTTGGGGAAGGCTACCTCTACTTATTTGGACTGAAAAGGCAGGAGAATCACTTCCATCTTTTAACCTTCTCACGCACGCTGTCTGAGACTGGTTATGAACGTATTGTGTCAAATCAACATAAGACAATCTACAACACTTTGTGGGCAGTTTTACATTCAAATGCATTTCTTCGGAGCTGTTTGCTTTCAAGCAGGGAGGCCCAGGAATTTTTTCTGGCTGAAGACTTGGCCTGGGAGCAAATTTTTCCAGATTGATACAGGAGACTGGGAGATGATACCACTGGGAGATGATGCCATCCTGTGAAGGCAAGACACAAGCTGGTGTCTCCCTGCTTTCTCTTTTATCTGCTGATTAAAATGTGCAAGATCTAGAACTGGATTACTGGACCATTAAGTAAGAGTATGTATGTTTATCATTAGTCTTCAACTGACCACCACAACCTTGGACGACTCAACACTACCAAAGATCAGGACCCTCTGACACCAAGACATCCCTGGATTGAAGAGATGAGAATTACCCTGCTTTGCTGTGTTTATCTATCTGTCTGTTTCTCTTTCCCCATTTTTTCTTTTCTCTTTCATTTTTTTTATTCTTTCACTCATTGAAGTAGCTGTTGCCTAATATTGTCTCAGAACTTTTAGCATATAAATAACTCCTTGGCCAAAGTACTCTTACCTGTAACACTAATCATTATTAGCAAATTAGCCAATATTACTTCAAAGTAGTGTCTCAATTGTTGGTAGGGTGCTCTCAGTATACTGATTTATATTGTTTCTCTGAGTCTTGGATGATTCTTGTCAGCAACCCCTGCTGACAAGGGGAGGCAAGACTCCAGAACAGCAAATGATTCAGCTTCTTTGAAACCCACTGAGTAAGACAAGATACATGCCAATAAAGCCCTTCATGAACCATGTAGCTTATTACGTAGTTTCACTTTTATAACAAGTTCCTAGTATAAAATACGCCAACTCTTCTAAAAGCAATTTTATCCACTTATGCCTAAGAATGAAAAGGTGAACTTTGCTTCTTGGAGTTTGCCAATATGAAAGTATTATAGTACTTTTCAGCACACACACTTGCCTATTACGTGACTCCTCTTCTGAAACGTAAGGACTATTTCAAAAGTTACTTAAGGGCCTAACAACTTGATCTCGTGGGAAAGACAATACTCAGAAAATTAAAAATTAATTTAGAGTGTGTTATTATTCTGCATAATCTCCCAACACAAGTGCATATGAAATATCAGCAACATAGTCAGAAGTTCAGCATGCTGTTTAATGGCATCCTCATTTATACGCCACAGTAACTGTCCTGTACTGAGAAGCCCTGTGTCATACTGACTTTCAGGCTTATAGCTTTCACTGAAATGATTTTCGAAAACAAGGCATTAGGTTCCATAAATAATGGAAGTGGTTTTGACACTTTTACCCTTGGACTATCAATTCATTTTGCACAAATGAAAATAGTTCCTAGAATAGCAGGGTGCCTTTTGAGCCCTGATCTGACCCAAAATCAAATATTACCAGACTCTGCAATATGAAACTCAAGGTAAAAAGTACATCAGTTTGATCAGAATGAAAAAAAAAAATAAAGGAGTAATATTTTTTCTATTTGATTCTTTTTACAGCCAAATGTAATCAAGTACTCACTAATCACACACAGAAAAAAAAAAAAAAAAAAAAAAAAGCCTTTTGCAGTTATTAGTTAGCTTTTTGTTGCTGAAACAGACTCTTAATTCTTTTGGCCCAAGGTTATTCTCCCAAGTGAAGATACAATATGATTCACTGATTTATACGGGATAAGATAGATGAAAGAAATGCCTGAAAACCAAACTCAGCAATAGTATATGAATTTAATAGGAAGTCAATGGCAATGGAGAAGTATGTTGGAGATGTCAGAGGAAAGAGAAGTAGAGTCAAATATTACTTGTAATAGGCGTGAAATAACTTTTTTGGCAGTGGATTGACATCCATCTTGATGTTCCCTGAGGAGTGATTCACTGCTCTCATTTGCCTTGTGCTGCTCAAAGTGCACTCTGAAAAGCAACCCTTATTATAACTGACTGTTATATCACTAAGTGAAAGACCAAATTACTTACAGCTTTTTCATCAGCTTTCATCTGCAAGGCTACATTTCAAGCACTAATTTACCTGGAAAATAAAAACTGCTCCTGTCTCGTGGCAGATGATTTCTGTCTAAGCTCCCAATGCACTGATTTGTGTAATGTTTTCTTCCCTTCATTCAAGTAGCTTCACATTCCCCTCTAATGGAAAATGGCTAGTCATTGTTAATTTTTAACTTCTGCCCCTGATTACCATAAAACAGAAGTGGCTAAAAGTTTGGGTTTTCATTGAAGAGAAAACTCCAAAATTCTAAAAACCATATATTTTACTTTTGGAAAAAAAGGAGAGGGGAGGGGAGGGGAGGGAAAGGAAAAGAGAAGGGGAGGGAAGGGAAAGGGAAAGGGAATGGGAAAGGGAAAGGGAAAGGGAAAATGAAAAGGAAAGGGAAAGGGAAAGGGAAAGGGAAAGGGAAAGGGAAAGGGAAAGGGAAAGGGAAAGGGAAAGGGAAAGGGAAAGGGAAAGGGAAAGGGAAAGAAAAATCCTTTGTAAATTTCCTGTAATAGGAAGAAGACCTGTTTGGAAAAGAAAAAAAAAAAAACAACAACAGATAACAATTCTTGACACAGAGTGAGAAAATCACTGTGACCCTTGCAGGCCTAATTCTGAAAATCTCAAGTCAACATGACATTCAGTTTTTCAGTTTCCTGCCTTCCTTTTTTCCAGGTACTTCCAGTACATATTTATGGAGGCTCACAAAGTTTAATCCAAAGCACAAAGTCTCAGTACTTTTAGGCTTTTTGGCAGCTATCTTTGAACCTAAGACAGACCAGATGGTGGTACACCTGGAAGGACACTGGTTCTGAAAGCTATTGCATTTCTGGATCCAGAGCAGATCATATACTACATCTTAGGAGCCATGGGTTGCAGAAACCCTGACCGGTGGCGCCGGTTGTGAACTGGTTTGCCCAAGGGAACTTAGTTTGTAGAAGCGCCTGAACTGTGGATCCAGTATTACAGAAGGCAACTTGAGCAAAATACACTTCCCATGAAACCCCGTGTTTACTTAAAAAATGTTGAAGCGAAGTTTTTAAAATCGTGCTTTCAAAATCTGTTCCCTGCTAACTTCTCTCTTCAATATCACCCCTGGCTTATTTGGTTGCTATATGAGAACTCATGGTCTTTACTCATAAAACATTCTCAATTTCTACATTCTCTGTTACTATTTACATTTACAGCATTCCTCTTTATAGCATCCCATGTCGAAGAATACTTTCTAAAACTCAATCTGATCACTCTAATCATGCTCCCTCTTTTTCACAGTATCTTTCATCTTTTAACCATGCTGTGAACACTCTCAAGCAAGCCTTTTTATGTCTGCAGCTAAGCACTTAGTGGTCTCTATGACATTTTCATTGCCAAAAGATATACTGAAAATGAAAATTGGCTACGGCTAATTACCAGCAACTCTAGCACTCATGCGAAATGAGAAACTCTTTTAGCAAGATTCAAGTGCTAGGGCAGAGCAAAGACTGAAAAGATTCAGATATAATCTAAAACGGCGCTAAAATGACCAGATGATAGAAACAGACTTCTTAATTCAAATGGCTATTCAATTAGGAATGCAAAATAAAGCTTGCTTGTGTGTGTGCTACCCAGCCTTGTAATAATACACTAGGGATAATGAATTCCCTCTGACTGTATAACACTACGAATTCTTCACGTTGGTAGACTGTGCCATAATCTTGTTCCCTCTTGAAATAAGTCTTAAATTTGGCTTTTGATTAAAATTCATGCAAGTCCTAAACTTATTCCTTACCAGAAGTCAGGAATTTCGTTTGAACTTGAAGATCCTTATAATACCAGCTCTATTATAACTTACCCACATTCAAAGCCCTTCACACCAGTGGCTCCTATTCAACTCACCTGAAGCTAACACAGCCAACTATCATCAAATGAAAGATAAACTAAATATTGCTATAAATCTATCAAAGCATACTGCATACAATATCGTTATACTCAATTTCATTCTTTTTATGTCAGTTACTCTGAAAGTAATGCCTCCTACTTATTTCAGTAGAAACTACAACAGATACAAAGAGTACAGGACTATTTGACAGAGCAAATTTGCAGCTACAAAACAATTTTCCAGCACAACCACCACCACTAGCTGTGCATTTTCACCACTGATGAACAAGAGCCTGCATGCTGTGCTCCTCAAAGTTCATGCTAGTGGAGATGACCCACTGCTGAAATGCATCGCCCACAGTGTCATTTTGCTCACATCAACTCTTTGACCTCTAGAAACATTCAGACATTCCACATTAGATATTGTTTTATCAGTCTGCCCCTCTGCTGTAGTCTGTTGTGCAGCAACAAAATGTAACATAATACTGGCAGGAAGTTTTAGTCTCTACTGCCACACCACCAAAATCTGCATCTGATGTTGTGGGACAACATAATAAAACAGAGGGCCTTACTTTGGGATCAGATCTTGCTATTGACATTCATAGAATACCACATTCTAATGTCAATCTGAGGCACTTGCAATGTGCCAAGCACAACTGCAATGCACATAATACACAAGTAATAGCATTAATTGTTAGCTGATTATTAATAGCTGCCCATGAAGAAATTAAATGGATTTCATTTTGCCAATAGTTGACTCATAGAGCTTTTTTTTTTTTTAACCAACCAATATTTAGCCCTTGCTTGTCTCCTACAGTTGATGATTCTGTGTAATATGAATGCAATCAGATGTAATGTTACTGATGGTAGCTGACAGCCTTTTTTCAAAAAAAGTCCAGTATTAAAGTAGTGAAATTGATTTTTTTTCTGGTACCATCAGCAATTCCCTTATCTTAACAAAGACAAGGCCCTTAAAATACATAATAAATACAATGTAAGAGATTACAATATTTTAAAGGTCTTGATTTTTATTATGAGTCAGTATGTCATCTAATAAATTCAGACATGGAGTAAAGAACGAAGTTTAATGCTTCGTAGAATAAAATAGTGTTCCTTTAAGTTAAAAAGTACTCATGTGAACTGTGGAGTAGCTTCCTATGGCTGGTGAACTTATAGCACAATATTAATAATATTTTCAGACTCAATAATATCATCTCATAGCAGTGATATTGAGGTGATGCCTGAAATGGTGGGCCAGACTGAGCAAGAACATGAACTGCTAAGTTTGCTGGAAGACTAAATAACTACGTAAGGAATCCCCAAAAAAGTCTTATTGTAAATGCAGTAGAACTAATGTTCATTAACTTTAACCAAAGCAGGACTAACTTACAGCCTACATTGATACAGGTTAGAAAATAACCACACAGTTCACACGAATATTTGTACTTCTGAAACCTTTTTATATGCACAGTCTAATTATTCTGCTTTTTACATGCTGAGATCTTAATTCAGTCCGTTCATAAGCAAAATGTTCTCTTTTTTGAGCTCTATACTGGCAACCCAATTCATGACTGCAACTAAAAACCAGCATTCATTTAAGTTGGCAAGAATGTTTGAAACAGGCTTTATAAATTTCAGAGATGTTTGAAAAGGGTAATGAGAAATAAATTTTAATACTGAATTTTAGCTTTCCAAAGAGCTCTTCTATCTTTTAGAACCGAACCAAAATTTGAGTTGCAAAAATCTCTGTAATTTCAGATATAGGAAATATGGTTCCTGCAAGTTTAAAACAGCCACATCTACGTTTATGAGAAGTTTTACTATTTATAATTTTCAATCAAAGTTAGTATACATAGCATTGCTCCACTGCATTATGAAAACTACCACAACATCCTAATTCTAATTTTGTGAATTTTAGACGGTGACAATATTAGAGAATTCTGTGTTTATTATGTCTTCTCATGGGCATTTTTCCATTCTTCTAATAATCTGGATTATCTGTGCACAAATAGATAGTTGATACAATTTTATAACCTTGGATGAAACTAGAGGAAATAACTGGTTCAGTATACTGAGTGGGAATAGCCAAGAACAATTTTGAAGTCCAGATCTGCATTTAGTACGCTTCCCTACTCATACTTACTCACATTTATTAATTAACTGTACTGAAACCATACAAAAAGCAAAACTGACCTTGGAATGCACAAAACTGAAGACAGTTAAATGGATTAACACATCTTACCTGACACACAGAAGATGAAACAGAGTGTAACAAGATGACTGATGAAGAACCTCATGGTTATTCTCTATTCAGAGATTATCTCAAAAGGAATTCTGCCTCGCAACACGAGTATTCAGAGAACCACAACCACCTGATTAGAGAGAAAGAAAAAGGAGTGAATAATTCTGACATAAAGCTTTATCTAATATCATTTATGGGACTTTAAATTCCCATACTATCTGTCTAAACTGAATACTTATGAGTTAATATAGTACAGAGACTTTTGAATAATTAATGTACTGCTGAATTTTCTACATTAAATTAATGATCTCTTTTATTCAGTCAGCACACTCCTTAAAAGTCCACACAATACTCAGGCCTTCTGGTGGTAATAAGTTGTATAGCAACTATCAGTACTGAACATTCTCTTTTATATCCATCTTCCTAAATCAAAACTATGCTTTGGATTGGATCTAGATCATTTATAGATTTCAGATTACTAGAAATACTAATATTATGCAGCTTGTACCATTCTATCCTCCCTGATCTCAGTAAACGCTACACAGTAATTAACAATTTTAAAGTCTACAAGAAAATTACAGTGAAACCAAAGCACATGAACCTTCTTCAGGGCTAATTATTTTGGCTGCTACATAATTCCTTTAAAAGTTGTAGCACACAAGCAATGATCCTATGGAAAAGCAGTATTAGTTTTTATGTGTTTCCTGAACATAATGATTATTGGAATGTTATATTTAAAGCTTTCTTTTCTCTCTATGAGAGAAATTCTGCCTGAGCATATATTAAAGTGAAGTTAATGGAACACATAGTAGCTTCTTTTGAATATTCTGAGATTGTTAGTTACTTGAATGCTTTACTTCTATGACACTTTTTGCTTTTCTCAATCAGTGTTTTGCTAGACTCTTCCTTCTGGTTGGTGGCTTTGTCTATTTCTTTAGGGCACTGCATCAGCATTTTTGCAGTGTATAATTTCCTGTCTTCTTTAATGGGTTTCTTGCCACGCTTTCATAAAAACGCTTTTATATGCATCACATCTTGTTCATACCTCTTTCTGTCTCCTCTTGATTGGCTCTACTGTAGCACTGGTTAAGCTATGACCTTCACACAAAGCACTGTTTCCATCGCTAACAGAATATTACTCTATCTTGGGCATGTGGTGATCTTATCTGCTCTATGCAGTTCATAAATTTTGTTACTATTTTCATTACGCAAATTTGCTCATAGGTGCTTAAATACCCTTCAGGAATATGCATCCTAGGAGATGTGCATGTTCAAAAGGCCTTTTCACTTCCAGTGGGATGCAGTTTTGATGCTTCTGTTTCCCAGAGTTCCATAACAGGTATCAATGACTGACCACAGCTTTTGCCTTTCATCTAGACTCTCCATCTTCCCAGGTCACAGTTTTTACTGTACTGGTCTTTTTTTCCCACAACATTACTTTAGATCTTGTTTGAAAACTGCTCAGTTTCCCTCCTTAAACACCAGAAAACTGGCAGTTTTCAATGTCAAATCACAAGTACTAACATACCTAAATCTGTAGGTATGCTTGGGATAAATTGTGCTGTGATTACTAGCAAGTCTCTGAGCTGCTGCTCGATATGCCTGCCTCAGTTCCTTGTCTCGTATCTCTTCCTGAGGCAACCAAGAATACATTTCAACTAGCAGGGCTTTTCACTTGTCCCTTGTTCCTTGCCTTGAAAAACCTCCAAAACCCTTGGGGCTCCTGTTTTACTATCATCCAGGGCTGCCCATTTCTCCTTCCTAACTCTACCTTGTGACTCCCAGATTTTTCTCTGGCAGCCAGAGATACAGTCAGGTCAGTGACAGCAATCTCAGCTGCCTCTTCTAGAGTGCACCTACATTCACATTTCTGTTCAAACTTAGTAAAAAAATGCAAGAAAGGTTTGTATCTAGTGTGCTCCAGCTGCTAATGTGTATCCCATCCACAGCACCAATAAAGAGCATATTTGAACTAAGACTTTCAAAACATGTGCGATCAATCAGTGGGCTCACAGCATCAACTTTTGCTCTGCACTCTGAGTGTGCTGGCTGTTAGCTAACAGCTGTTGCCTCCTTTACTCATTTTCATCAGTAATCACTAGAAGCTCTCTGAGCAAAGTTAGTTTCCATTTTTCTTGCCAAACCTCTCATGCATACAGAGTTTCAAATAATGCTGAAAAGGCATTTACTCGAACATGTCTCAAAAGGTTGGGAGAGCCTTCCCTAAAGAGAGTAACATAGGATGTTTTATTAAGCTCACAGTGTAGGAAAACAGCAGGAAATACAAAGAGATAATCTTTCTGGGTCAGAAATTATGGAAGCTTCAGGCTTTTTCCTAAATCTTTATCAACCAACCAGCTCAAAACTGTACTAGTTGCTGTGATCCTGAAAATCTTGTTTGTTTTGCTGAACATTCTTTTCATGCAACACTCAAAAGACATGAACAGGGTTCCCAAGAACAGGTATTGATTTGGAAACATTCCCTTGAAAAGGGCTCTTCATTTGATAACAAATACAAATGCATCCTGTAGCTGAATCCAAGTGTCATAATTTAACAGAAGAGAAATTGTTTCTCTCCTGCTTCTCTTAGCTCTGAAATTTCTTAGATTTCAGCACTGGAGTTTGCTCTGGCAGCTAAAGGATATTCACTGCCATCTCAGCCAGCTGCTTTAAATGGTGGAGCTATGGTCTGCTGTGTCTCTGCAATGCCTCAAAAAGACAGAGGTAGGTTACATCAACAGATGATTTTGTACACTTGTTCAGTATTCAGATCCTGACTATCAAGTTTCTTTTGGTATGACACTGCCTCTCCTGCAACATTTATTTCAAAGACAGGAATTAAATTGCACAGTCATTCTGAAATAACGCACATAATTAGGCAGCAATGAAACAGTAACTCTGTTGGGAACAATAATAATTACACAGTAACTCAGGGTCATAATAACTGTGTTCAAATGCATTGATAGATGAAACTGTTAAGAGCAAATGTTTGCTCTCTCTGTGACATTGCAGACACTGCAAACAGCAGATCCCTCCCCCCTCTCTTTTGCAGAATTCGGGTTCTTTCTGGAGTATTACTTTATTCTTCAGCACTCTGAAAATTTCTTCCTGTTGGCTTGGAAAATGTAATTTGAACAGTGGTTCAAATTACAGTAAATAAAAATCGTGTCAGTAAATGCTATAAATACCTCATTTTATTCAGATACAGAAATATCCTCCCTGCCAGGATTAAAATCCTTTCCTTGCTCGCACTTATTTCAGCTGAGTGGGTTCTGTCTATGTAGCACATCTCTCCTGATTTATCTCAGCTTGCAGACAAGAAGTGAGGCTGCTCCACATGGCTCTGGTGAATTCGGGCAGCAGTGCCTGCTATTAGATGAGACAGCACGGGGGTTATCTTCTGCACGTTTGAAGCAGCGTGACTGTAAGTGATGGCACCGCCCAGCCGACTGAGTGTGAGTCCGGGCATATTGGAGGCAGCAGCTCTCCCACCGGGGGCAGCTCCGTGGGCTGCAATGCTCATGCAGTGTCATCCTCTGTCTTTTTAACTTTACAGCTCTCATCCTTTTTTTCCTTGCAGAGAGAGAAGGATATTGTCGCCTTGTTAAAAATAATTCCCTAACAAAAGAACGATCATTAGTACAACTCACTTTGCTCCCTGTAAAAACAGAGTGATCACATGTTGGGATCTATGCCTTTTCATCTGCACAGTGTACTGTCCTCTTCTTCTTTCCTAACAACAAAGCATCACAATTTCAGCAAATGAAGAACACACTTTAAAGATGCTCGAGTCGCTCCAAAAGTAATGCCTCCTATTTTATTTCCATGGGAACTACAACAGGTACAAAGAGCATAAGTTCTCAGCTACAAAATGCTATTCTCCGGTACAGTCACCACCAATTAGTGTACATTTCCACCAGCAACAAACAAGAACCTGCATGCTCCACTCGTAAAAGTCTACACCAGTGAAGGTGACCCATTGTCACCGTTGTCACTGCAGACATGCAACACCTGCTGCCCCACTGTGCTCACATCCACTGCTTGGTCTCCATAAACATTCAGCAAACAACAATGAATGGCAATGGGTGCAATTTTTTCTACATGGAGGAACTCAGTGATGCACCTTTGCTTCATCCACACTTCCATCCCAGACACCATTTTGTCAGACTGCCCCTCTGCTGCCAGCTGGTGCATGGCAACAAAATGAGTCACAATATCATTGGGAAGGCTTAACATCTACTGCCACATCAACATCCACCTTTGTTGTAATGGGCCAGCACCATAAAATAGGAGGCACTACTTTCGAAGCAGCCCTCATGCTGCTTCGCAATGAGCAAGCACTTAGCTGCAACTGCACCCAACTGAATTACTATATAATGCTTATTAGCACATTTGAATCCCTTTTGACTGTTTTGTTTCCCAAAACACAACTACAGGTCTTTGTCTTTCTAGATTCAAGAAATCTCCTTCTGGTGATCTGTCTGGAGTGCAGTCCTCCCAGAGACAGTGGGAAAAACCTGGGACACCGGCTGCTTAATAGAAAATGTGTTCAATTTTGAGCATGGGGACCTCCCAGAACTGCTTTGGAAGCTTTTTAGTGTCTCAGGATGCTTCACTATGATCATGGTGCTTGCTCAAGACAAAAGGAAAGAGCTGCCTCTCTACATTACCAGATACAAAGATTCCTTAATCTCTCAGAAATCCCTTCGGGAAAATGTCTAAATTTTCTTCCATATTCTCTGTGGCTTTCTTTAGATCTTCACTGAATACCTTTTGACTTCATTAAGAAACAAAAGACACTTGCTTCACAGCTATGAAATCACCAGGTTTACAACACTTCTCTACTTAATGTGAACCTGTAGATGAACTCGTAACCTAGACACAAAAGTGAACGGAAAAGAGTAGGTAAACAAGTCAGTTAAATAAAGATTATACGATCTAAAGCAGTATCAATAAATTGCATAAACTGCCAGAAATAAATGGTGGGACATACAAAAGGAAAAAAAGTCTGCAGTGGAAATCAGAGCAACAGTGTGGATGCATAAGGAGTGAAGAGGAAGCAAAGAAAGACAACTCAGCATTAGAGAGGGGAGGGAAATTGGCAAGATCTATATGTGAAGCATGGGACAATGGGAGCAACAAACTTCCCCAAAGGGGCAGTCAGAAATAAGGAAAGAAAGGAAAAGGGACAGAGGTGTAGGTAGGTGAATATAGATGAGGGTAAGTCTGCACTATCCAAAGCAAGAGACCAAAGGACTGAAGGAACTGAATTGAAACCGATGGGGAAGTTTATCTGTGACTTATCAAACTAGACTAGCACACAGTAAAAACAGAGGAGCTGGGAAAACAAACAAATAAACAAACAACAGAGAATCAGAAAAATAACTATAAGGATGAAGAAAGTGGAAGAAGAAGGATAGACAAGTTGTGCACATCAATAAAGCTCATCTTTTACCACAATGGGATCTCCCCTTCATGAAGCTTTCAGCATGGGAGCAGCACGGTTGCCACAGCAGCTCCCAACATCTGTTCAAGGCTCCCTTTTAGAAATTCTGAGTACAGAACTAATGGAGAGGGGCCACACAAATGTGCTTAGGAGTTCTGGATTAGTACACTTAGCTACAAGAGGTAAATCAAGACTCTTGTTGCAGTCCTCATTTCCCGCTGTATTATTATAATTATACACATTCAAGTTTTAGAATTGGTAGAGATTCTATCCAGATTAGACTATAAATAGATACAATAATCTAGAGGAAATCTCTGGTTCTCCACCCTTTTTCAAAACATGAATATATATAATTGCAATAATTCTTTAGTAAATTAACATAGTGGAAAGTTATAATCAAAGCTTTTTAGAAGCGACACAATACTTCAACCTAATCAGTATTTTCTATTTGTTTTTATTTCAGGCTTTTTTAGTGATTTTAGTAAGCATCTAACTGCTTGTTATGTTGATTTTCTTAGAATAGGTTGCATTTTTTTTTTTCTACAAAATCTAAATCATCATAAGTCTTAATACTTGCTCAGTACTTTGAATTATCAATAAACATCTGAAGTTAAAGAAAATAACGATGCGTATTAAAAATTACTGTCATCTTCTACTATTTTAATCCTTGCAATTTAATTTTGTGATCAATCTGTTTTTTGAATTTTATTTAAGACGGTGACATAAGAAAGCACATGACATCTTTTTCAAAAGCCTGTCATCCCAAACCCCAACCTTTAATTCTGAAAACAATATGTTAGCCACCAGTGTTTACTACTGTTGTCTATTACCAGGCAAGGCAAATATCTTCCCGCCACACAAATTAATCTCACTACAGTCCTCTGGGATCACTGTTAAGTAAACTTTCAAGTCAGCCCCACTCATATAGCACTGCTAAGTCTACAAAGGATTTTTAGTGACAGCTGGCTGTCTCTGAAAAATCAGAGTGGCTTTAACTCCTTTTACAAGGAATTTTTTACAAAGGCTTGTATATAAACTTTCTTTTTCTTCTGATCAGCTTTGATTTCTATAATTATGTTCTTTTCTTGCCATATCTGTCCAAGTGGAAATGCAAGTTCAAATTTCTACCTTTCAAAACGTATCCTGCTCCCCGCAGTAGTGACCACTGGCCCAAACAGTCAGCCATCAACAGTGATGCTCCCAATACTTTCTATGCTACTCTTTTTTAAAGAGTATAGCTATTTTTTTCATATCACTTGAATGAAAGCCAGCAAAGAAGCTCATCAATGTGACAGCCCATAAATAAGATGTTCTTGAACAGAATGTACACTTTCAAGCACAATATGAAATAACATAACAAGTGCCCACTGAGCTGGAGCAAAGAGCAGTCTAACAGCACCCACTCCCAATTCATTTTCTATTGTTTACAGGTGCTATATAAATAACTAAATAGTTCAGTTCTTCCACAAATACTTATAAAGCTGCTCTTATTGCCTTTCTTTTGACTGAAACTCTCAAACCTTAGGCTTAAAAGAACAAACATCCTGGTTCACGATTGACAACACAGTTACTCTTTTTGTACATTTCTAGACCAATCTTTCTTTGGCACAAAGAAGATAATAAATTCCTTCTATAGACATGTTTTGAGCCATTGCACTTGAAAGTCATAGCACCTATTCCACAATGCAAGAACACATAATGCCTAAGAAGAAACAAAAATGTGTTATTAGTACTACACTCAGAATATTGTTACAAAATATAAAAGATACTACAGACCTGAACACCAACTTTCTTGTTACAAGAGTCTGTTTTACATTGCAATTTTCTAATGCATTATTTCTTTTCACAAGTAGAAAAACATGCTGGTAGTTAATCACACTGTGAATGTCACCCTCCTGCTTCTTTTATATTTGCACATCTAAGGTTCCAGATTTCAAGACTCAGTGACTTCTGCAGTCAGTTGCTCAGTAGGTACTTTGTTTTTTGGTTAAGCAATTAAGGAGCCCTATGGAATTTTCCTTTGCTTGACTACTGCATCATTTTCTTTTCTTTTTTTCTTTTTTCTTTTTTTTTTTTTTTTCCCACAGTTTGCTTTGGCTTTCTGTTATTTTGTCCTCTCAGACAGCTCACACCACTAATGAGATTTACTATTTTTCTTATTTGCATTCACAGATTCTTTATAAATCAAGATTCTTCTCCCTGCAAGGGTTTTACAGTGGCCACACACCTATCACATCTTGCAGTCAATCAATGACTGCAGTATGAAGGGTCAGTTAGTGCAGAGTTACCTTTCTCAAGCTGTTGAGCTGTGGAAAGGTTTTGCTTTGAAATATCTTCAGATAACGTAGTACTGCTCACAGGTACTCCTTAATCATCATGTCAGTAGCAAAGGGCTTGGCAGCCAGTCCTCCAAGCCTCTATTCACATGTTTTGCTCTATCAGCAACTGGCTATTCTTTCTTCTAAAGTAATAAATAAGAAAAAGATCATTTACTGCTGCTATAATTCACAGGAATCACTCACACTTTTCTGAAAGCATCCTGTAAGGGATGCTGCTTAAAGACTGCCAGGTAGAGAACGTCAGCAAACCAAAATCAATGAACAAACTCCAGCAAAACACAGAGCATCATACAAAGCATACTGCTCTGTTTCTATCATAGAATGGTCTGGGATGGAAGCAACCTTGGAGATCATTTTGTTCCAATCCATGGTCAAGGATACTTCCCACCAGACCAGATTCTGAAGGCCCCCATCCCGGAGGTGTTTAAGGCCAGGCTGGCCTAAACACCAATTGCTTTGAAACCTCAGAATATCATCTTGAAATTAAATCTCAGGTATACTAGATCAATTTCTAAGAAAAAAAACATTTGATGTTTCAAAAAATGTAATGAAATTATGAAAATCTTTATAGCACTTTTCCATCTGATTTTCATATTTTTCTGAACTTAGCAATACTTTGTATTTCATTGCTAAATGAAGATATGGGAATTAATCACGTGTATTCAACAGGTCCATAGCAGATGTATTTATATTTATAAAAATTTAACAGTTTTCTTCATGGAATCTATAACTTAAGACACTGTATGATGTACTTCTTATAGCACAGCCAAAGACAAGCTCTGTGGGAGATTTCATCTTCAAGCTACGTTTCCTAGCAACTCTCTTTAAATTGGAGTAGTTTTTTTTTAAAATATACATCAATCACTTGCAACTGTTGAAAATGCTTAAAACGTCTCTTTCATCCCGTGAATAAACAATTTGAATCAGACCAGCAGCTGCAAACAGTAGAAAAAAGGAAAGTCAATTCCATGTGTACTAGAATTTGCTAGTACATTTTGGAATACCACATCATTTATGCCTAGTGGTTTAAGACTGCACATTTCATAACAGCTATGGTGAGATCCATGGTCATTTTTTACACAACTGCCATATACCATTTCAAAGACCTTCTATGTTTTAAAGACTGTACTTTACAAATTCTTATTTATGAGGTAGACTTTATTGCATCCCAAACATTTCAGGAGATAAATTACTTTTAGCATATGTATAATTATCAGCAATAAAAGCATTGTTTCCACAATCCCCAGATGATCGTGGTTTTTGAGAAAGCTTAGTTCATCCTCTGCTGATCAGTTGATACTTTTCATACATATATTCCCCATCAATGGTAACACACTCTCAGAGGCACACAGAATATACAGAAATCTCTCTTAATTCTCTCACAGCTGGAGAAATGCACTGACACATACCATTGAATGGCCTTTGGATGAATTCTAGAGTCAAAACCACAATATCAAAGAAACACCAGAAATGAGATCTTCCCGTGTTAATAAGGCAGAACACTGATGGCATGATGTCATGATGGATAAAACCTTTTTCTAAGCTCACTGAAAACTTGAAATCTTGCTCAAAAGAAACATCAAAACTTGAGCCATAAAGCTACAGTTTTAAAGGCTCATCACCACAAATGCAGAAACAAAAAGAACCAATGCAAGGCATGGAAACCCAGATCCCATCAGCTGCCCAGCTCCTTCCAGAGCTACAGTAGCCATGCACTAGCCTGAAACTCAACAAGGACTACAGCAGAGGCTCTCCAGAAGACCTCACAGGTCTCAGTGAGAGACCAAGGCAAGAAACTGGTGCAGGAAAATAAAGGCATACCGGTATAAATTGGTGTGACTATGTGTAAACAGTGGGCTGGTGAGTAGGCTTGTCTGGCTATGCTCTGCCCTGATGAGCAGTGTGTGCCCTGTCTTCTTATTAAACTCCATCTCTATCTGTTTTCCTAGTGAGAGGTTTCTGTTGTGTGTGCATGTATGTATGGAGTGAAAGTGGAATAGGACCGTGAGCCCAAAGGGCCAGGCGTCCATGGGGAGAGCACATGGAGAGACTTGTGTGTGAGAGGGGCCCAAGCGGTGGCCACTGAAGAAGGGGCCATGGGACACTGCAGAACCTGGAGTACATAAATACGATGTGAGCGCAGACGTCGCAGAGTGATCACCAACGGACCGTCAAGTCCAGAGCACCGCTTAACGCCTGACCTACTGAAGTATCTACAAATATTTAAGTGTCAGATGAACACGTATAGCAAAATCACCATGGGCATTCCTACGTTTGCAAGACTGAAAGCCTAGAAATCTGCATTTCAAAGATCTTCTCCCAAGTTTCATAATGTTGTGACAAAAACTGCATTTAGATATGTAGATAAATACAGATTAAGCAAGTCAGCCACAAGAAAGACATTTCTTTTTGGTTATCAAAGTCACATTAATAAGTAATTCTGATTCCAATGGACTAATTTCAAATAATTACATATACTTTAGATGATAATTATTCTGTTGAATGTAACATACGAGTGTATTCTTTCATAGATGAAATTCTAGAATGGCAATATGCCAAGAAATCAAAATAACCTTCTCATTTAAAAGGAGTTGACTGCAAAGGAGACAAAACATTTTGCAGCAACTCCACTTTGTTCCAAGCAACGAAATAGAATAATCACAGGTCTCCACTAAACAACTACCCCTGCAGTTCCTGCACACCTACTGTTCTAATCACCAAAAGCCAGGTCACTATTACAGATTCTGGTACCTTAGGTGATATGTCAGTACATCTGAAAAATGAGAATATCCACACACTTAAAAAAAATAAATCATTGTAAGTGTTTTAATTTATTAACTTTTACGCATATTCTTCTGTACTTCCCCTTAACCTTTCACCCTGGCCTCCTCCCCAGTGTTTTCAAGTTTTCTTAAATGCCCCAAAGGTTCAGTTGAACTATTTCAACTGGTGAAGTACTTTTCATTTTAAATTTATCTGTAAAGACAAAGATGTACAACTTAAATTAGGAGAACAGACAATACAATACATAGAATAACCAATAACAGAAATCAAAATAATCAAAATCAAAATAATATTACCTCCATGGGCATCTCTGTGCTTTCATACTGATGGAGATACACTGATAACATAGTCATAACATGCCTTATTAATCATTTTATAAGGCAATATGAAGGATGCTACTATTTATAACTACCAAAAACTGCTGTGCATCACATTCTGTGGTCTGTTAATGCATCTGTCAAATGAATCATTATGGCAACACATACATGGTCATTTGGTCTACTTCTAAAAATATTACAATGAGTCTTTTTTTTTTTTTATAATGTACAAAACTGGCATTATAATTTGCCTTATGTTCTAAAATGTTCTGAGAACCCAGGAAACACTTTTTTTTGATGAGAAAATTTTCTAATTCTTATTAGAGTACCAAAAACATGAAAAAAAAATCTTCTAAAATGGGAAATACATTTAGCTCTTTGCCTGCACGATATTTTATATTCAAATTCACTGAGAATTTTGCAGTACATTTTTAAATATCACATTTTTTCTTCTCCTTAACACAAGCAATTTTTGATAGCTTCTGTGTTGGTTGTCCCTAAGAAAAGGAACTGAACATTCCTTCTCTAAGATATTAAAATTTGATGATAAGTCAGTATGGCTTGCTATCTTAATCAAGAGATGGCATTGTACATTACTGTTTCAGATTCAGCGGTTTATTTTAATGCTGCAATCTGGCTTTTCTTTTATAGCAATCACAGAAATGGCGCTGGCAATTTTAAAGAGCTAAAAGTTGTGAGCTGCCACAGGATCTAATGCTTAAACATTTGCAGATCATTCTCTGGATTCTGAAACAGAAGCAAGACATCGAGGAGTGACAGGAGCAGGCAGTCCCTTGTCAGTTAGTAAGGCATGTGGGGAATGAAGAAATTAGGCACGTCGGTACAAAGGAAAACTTAAGGACTATGATATCAGGAAGAATTTTTGAGTGATCACTTTATCTCTCAAAGTTATTCCTTTCCAAAACTAACTCCAGCTTTACACTTCCTTGATTGGATTCAAGGACATGAAAAACGTTGAAAGCTAAATGACTGAGAGAGAACTTGTGTTAGGTGTTTTGTGGGAATAAATCTTAGGTGATTTTCATGGAATGATGAAGTTCAGAAGACAGGCAGCAACCATTTCAGAAACAAGCAGAACTCCTCACAGCAGAGCACACACCACTGACAGCTTTAAGATCTACCTTGATAACCAAGCTTCCTTTTTTTTCCACCTATACTACAGCACTGAAGTGAGTATTTGCTAGCTGTAGCAGCTTGCAGTACTCTTCTTGAGCAGAGCACGCAACAGTTTGTAACCTGAAGTCTACGGACATTTTTTATGGATGGAAAAGAATAAATAACAAGCCAAGCATGAGCAATGTACTGAAATATTACATACCTGAATTTCCCTCTTTGTTGTACATGAGAATTGAATAAACTGAATTTCTCCCATTTAACATGGGCAAAATCCACTCTGTGTGAAACTACTGTTGCATGGCCAAGAATGGATTTATTGGTACAGTGAAAGAAAACATCTCTGCTACCTATATTTGTCTCTGCTATATTTGTCACTTGAGATTGCAGACAAAAAGATTATATAAGGCAAACACTGCTTCTTCTAGTACATTATATGAAGAATGTACTTCATACTTGCCTACATGTCTTACAAAAAGGAAAGCAATCAGACTGAAGAGAAAAATCAAAGTAAGCAGATTTTCTTTCCTTTATCACTGATCTTCCTCTGTCTTGATGAGTGTTTTGTGGTATACACCTTGAAGAAACCAGTTACGAAAGTACAAGATTACTACTGACAAAAGAACATAGTGCTCTTTCTATAACATACAGTGAGTCAGATGTTTTCATTAAGTGTTTGCATTTTCCACCACCATTACTTTATGCTTCACAGCGCTTATAAACATTATTTCTTCTAGAATATCATCAGCATTTTTATTAAAAATGGTTGCACTTAGTGATTTGTATTTATCCCACAAGAAGCATGTGTCTACAATGAAAACCAAATGAATTCAAATTAAATAGAGAGATAAATTGTCAGATGATAGTGTCGGTGACCAATATCAACAGTTCTGGGTCTCTATTATGTTCTGAAATAAATGTGACTCATCTTATGTCTCATAAATTTCATGCAAATTACCCAACACAACTAAAATTTAAAAACAAAACAATCTACTAAATTAACTAAGAGCAAGGCAATATATTTGCAAATCAAAGCTACATACACAAGCCAGTATCATTAGGCTGGATGTATTGAATTAGATAAGTCTTCACCTTGCCATCACATTTTCAAGTAACCAATTCTTTCAAATTCTCAGAGGGATTATCTGGAAGTGATTTTCTGCTGTAATGAAACAATTTAATGAATCTGACTCAAAAAAACTGACTCTTTATCTGGAAGATGGCTCTATAGGGTTATTTACTGCTTAAATCACAAACTTTCTACTGATTTTGTAGATTTCAATTTATTTTTCATTTTTTGTATGGTATATAGCCCTTTGCTCTTCCTAAATCCCAACAGACATATGACAGACCTTAAAAGAACGCACAGGTAAAGGAAGTCTGACAGCTCTTGTTAGCATCTTACAGCAGGCACTGCAGAAGTTTCCTTCAATTCAAGAAGACACATCAGAGTTATCTTTGTGAGATCATATTTTAGGGTCACTTTAACATAGGAAAATTCTTTTCTGATGTCCTTCCTTTCAGAACTTTACTGACATCCATTCCAACAGGCAGACACATGACTGTACTCTTGAATTAAAGATTAGAAATGTTGAGCATTTCCCACCTAGTAAAACTAATGGAAGAAAATACAAATTACGTTTCATGGGATGTTTTTGACATGTTCAGCTTGATAATACATGTTATTTGGAACTAAATGCAAAATCACTCCTGTTACATTTGCAGATGAAAAACCATGAGTTAAAAAAAAATAACAGTAAGGAAAAATTGCTCACAGTCTCCAACATGGCTTAGAAAAACACAGCATTCAGTGCAGTAAGGAATAAATTATTGAGGTCATAGAACAGACCAGGCACACTGTGGACAACAGCAACTCTGAAAAGCAAGCATCTGAAAAGCAAAAGGGGATACAGTGGACAAGAAATTTAACTTGGGTTTCCAGGACAATGCTATGGCTAAAGGAATAGTGTGCACTGCAGGTATCAAAAAACTAAGAAATGCAGTTATCATAGGAACTATCATGGTCCTTAGATGGAGCTGGCATAACTCATATTGAACATTGTAAATAATCATAACACTTGATTTTTTTTAGTCTCTTTTAATTAAAATTAAAGTGGAGAAGTGTAAAATATACATACATATATAAAAGAAAAGGAGAAAATGCCTTATGGCATTTTCAAACCCTTTTCTTGTTCGGTCTGTCTGGCATACCAAACTAGTAACTGAGAATGTCCTGATTACATAACATAAACTTGGACTGAAAATACTTGATAAAAACCAGTCCATCAATCTATCAGAGAAAGGCACAATAAAAAAGAAAAAAAAAAAATGCTGGAAATTGAGGGACTGGATGTGTGGCGAAATTTTAACAAAGAGTACTGTGACATTCCCTGTTCTCAAGGTCTTCAAATAGACGCTAAATTCTCTCGTGCAAAGCACATTCCAGCACAGCATAAAATACTGGACTAAGTGCTGAGGCAGCTGGTATTTACTGATGTATCTCTGAGTTCTCACAATCTTCCAGGAACTGGAGCTACGATAAGAAACCAGATGATGATGTGCTGGCACAGTGCTTCCCTAGAGGGGATCCTATGTTTTCAGATCGGCAGGCCTTGTTTTTCGTTCCAGAAGTCAGAATCTCATCTTTTTCTAAAGGTTCAATGACTCAGGCACTTGTCTCTTTAGTGTATAAAAGTCACATTTTGAGATCCATTACTACTACATTTTATAGCACCTTTTAGTGCTTTCACCATTAGGCCACATACTAAATTGCTTGGCTCCAGAGAAGTTCGAAGCAGATTATTTTTAGTAAGCAGCATTTTTGATTGCTCTTAACAAGCAAAAAAGCCTCCAACCTGCTTCATGTTTGAAAACTTCAAACAACAGTGGAAACTGCAAACAATACCAAAAGAACAGACTGTAAAAAATACTGTTTTATATAACTGCACCAGCAACAAAAAGTCTCTTTATGAACTATCTTAAAAGAAGTTCAATTCACATAGTAATAAACTAACCACATGAAAAAGATCTTTATAACCTGCAGCCATTCAGCACTCCATCAGTAGCAAGATTAAAACAGATTTCAAGGTATATTGGCTTGCTTCTCTCTTATAAAACATAACCTACAGTAAATTTTAAGTTTACGCAATAGACCATACGTCAAACAGCTTATTGTCCAATAGTTCTGTAGTAAAAATAATTGAAGCATCCAGATAAATAAGTTCTCTGTTCCCACAGATGCCAATTCATTTATTATCAAATCCCCAAATTCCAGAGTTTAATTATAGAATGATAAACATGTTCTAATATTATGCTCTAGTATCTGTTTTGCTTTGCATACATAAGACGGACAAGTAACTGAGTAGACCTGCCCCTGTGTGCACACACAGTTGCACACACACACACAGCCTCGTCCTAGAAGTGAAAAACCTTCACAACCAGCAGAGGCTTTGATTACGCAGAAATCCAGCTCAGTTTTGGCTCTGCCACATTTATTTCATTGTTGTGGGTTAACTTTTTTCTTTTTTTTTTTTCATTTTTTTTTTTTTTTTCCAGAATGAACACTTGATGAGAAAAGATGGTATTTTTACTGTCAGAGTGACAGCACTGGAACAGGCTGCCCAGAGATGTTGTGCAGATTTCTACTCTGGAGATATTCGAGACCCATCTGATTGCCTCCCTGTGCAACCTGATGAACGGAACGTGCTTAAGCAGCAGGCTGTACAAAAACATATCTTGAGGTCCCTTCTAACCCCTGTGATTCTAGTGTCCTAGCAGCATGCTGGGCAATGATACTGATTTTGTAACAAAATGTGTGAAATTCGGTGAGAACGTGGTGAAAGCTTAAAGAAAAAAATCAACCTCATACAGAGATTTCTGTGCAGCCCATAGGTAGATTAGAATATATAACATTTTTTGTAAACATTAGCTGAGTAGAGTCCCTTTGAGACAGCCAAAGAGACTGAGTTAAAATTGTAGAGTTAAAAGGAGAAATTTTGCTTTCAGATGTGTTTGCAGCTCCCACTACAGTCTAAAGAAATTATGCATGTAACTGACAGGATAATTAGACATAAAGTAGACATTAATTAATTCATTTGGCATTAACAACAGGTACTCATTTTTGATAGTTCACATAAGGCTGGGGAGCTCCCAGATTCTCAGAACTGGGCAAGTTACATTAGCTAACAGTTCTGACTATAAGTTACGAAGACAGAAATTATCAGACAGACCAGACATACCTTACGACGGAGATGAACTGAAAACCCCAGAAACTGTTACTTTCAGTATCCTTCCATTCTGTTGTAACTATTCAATGTTAGGGAAGGAACTATTCATTTCCTTAAACATGTTTTTAAAAACCCTGTGGCATAAATTTGGTTCTGTGAAATGCAGTTAATGAACTGTGCACAATGATTTTCTGTTAGATCTTAGCTTTCCCTATTATTTAATTGGCAATTAGCTCAACATACCACATTGCGTGCACTGCTGATGTTACCAGGTAACCAGGACAGAAAGTACTTTTTCTGAAAGGAGTAAAAGGGTATATGACATTCCATCACTGGAAGGGGTGTCTGAAAATCCATCACTACCGGCACTTGGCAAAGACTAATGAAGGAGAACAGATCACGAAAACAGCCTCAATAGGGAATACCCTGCCAAAGGTCGTAGTGATGCACGAAAGGAGTGGACTGAAAAAAGCTTAAAAAATGACCACAGCATTCTTCTGATTTCTTGGCTCTAGACTACTTAAAACTTTACAGCTTTTACTCTTATTATTTCTACTTCCTTTAAATTAGTATTTAAAGGTGATGTAATCATTCATATTTGCAGTGTTTCTAGTGGCAGTATAACAAGAGAGAATAAAAAAAGAAAGGACCAGCATGTTGGCTGTTTCTTCTTTTTCCGTATAAATAAGACTATTATGTCTTCAGACCATAACCAGAATTCTCAGCCAAGTCAGTCTGAGCGAATCTTGGATTTAAAAAATGTGCCTGGAGAAGCTGCCAGATTTACCTCTCTGTTATTACACCTTCTGCATAAGGACATACAGCTTTAAAGTGGAAGCAATGCAGCACTGAATTAAGACTACGTCCTATCTGGTACAATTTTAACATTGGTTTTTAAAATCATTTTAAAGAGAATTCTGTGGGATTGGAAATGCTATTTCAATGCTATTTCATGAGTTAGAAGACAGCAGCTTATTTTAAGCACTGCGTGGACTTGGGCTTTTTTTTTTTTTTTTTTTCCCCAGGTAAAGAATTAAAGGGAACAGTCTGTCCTAATGTCTCAAAGTAGATTAGAGTAACAGATGTATATAACTACTGTGCATCCCTGTAGTGACGCAGCTGCTGCTTTTGTGTTACTAATGGATCCTTCTGTTGTCAGACAAGGAATTTCCAGTCTTTTTTCAACAGGTGGCAGGCAAAAATAAATTGCAAATACTTGAGTTGGCCTAACAGGGAGCTGATTACCATTTCAGCTGAACAGCTACACTTGAAAAGACAGAAGAAATATGACAGAAAATGTCAGAATGATGACAGAAAACTAACAAATTTGGACAAAAAGGAAAAATGGACTCAATGTTGAAAATAAGAGAAGCCTCAAAATAAAACTAGGATAGCCTTCTCATAGCTGTTGCATCTTCCTTTCTTTTCTGGTATCTTAACAAAATACTCTTTGCCCCTGGCAAGTTATTCAAATTCAGTATGTCAGTGAGCTGGGTTTTAATGGCACGCTGCTTCTTATTCAGCTGGAATTATTGGCATGAACATGGAAGAAAACAATGGTGGAAGAGGAAAGGAGATAAAGGGAAGGCTGAGTCATCCCTCCAGTTGCCTGCAAGAGGGAAGACTACTGGTCTCAGGAAGCAGGGTGCAAAGAAAAAAGGGATAAACATGGATTTGGCTCAATAATATGCCGCCTACCATATCAAACTGGATTAGATACAGCCTATTCTCTATTAAGATTTCTCCAGCCTTTTTTCACACTGCCTTGTGCCGAATGAGAGAGTTGACTCTTGCTGTTCCATAATTGTGATTTTGGTAGAAGGATACAGCATTAGAGCAATATCACAGTTCTGATAGTGAATCTCAGCATATGGTATTCCCCACTCTGGAGATTGCTCATAAACTGCCCCTCACGACCTCTACTGGGAGAACAAAGACAGGCAGATGACAAAGATGTCCAGATGCAATTCTTTTATGTGCAACATAACATTTAGAACAAACTTAATGACTGTATGAATAGCAGTTCTAATGGTACACCACCACTTTTTCCTTCAGAGTTCTCAGAAAACACAGTAGTCCATATGGTGTTATTTGTTTTGCAATTTATAGCAAAGACACTTGATTTGAAGTGATCTATACGTAACAATGTAGTGGGAGGAAATATAACTGAAAATCACCACTTTTTAGTTAAATACTTATCTTCTTGCAATGCATATAAAATCTGAGCCCTTTGGGAACTGGAATGAGTGATGCCACTTGAGGCTAGCATATGCAAGAGGCAGATAACAGACAACATACTGGTTGACTTCTCTGGATCCCATACTTAATCCTGCATCACAATGAGCTTCCTACCTCTGCAGATGATAGTAAATAAAAGGAGATTTGGGGATTCGTAACACAAATACCTTCTATCAGGAGAGAGTAGTTTATATTGCCCAGAAGCAGATCCTCAAGCAACTTTAAATGTTCACAGCTCCCTACATGTCTGGTATACTGCTCTGTACTGCGTGGAACTCTACAGGCTTTTATAAAAATATACCAACAGAAATAAAATACAATAAACTCCCTGTCTCAAAGTGCTTTTGAAAAGATCCCCCCAGGCCCCCATTTAATTTCAGGTAAAAAGAAGAGGTTACATTAGTGCTCTTTAGCACAAGAAATATAGAATATATGAGGTACAGAACATCCTTGGAGTGTTTCTGTCTGCTGTCTAGAACTATTTATGCAGAAAATTACTAGAGATAAACAACAAGAGTTTGTATCGAAACAGTTCATGAAAACAAGAACAGCCTCCCCCCCCCCAAAAAAAAAAAAAAAAAAAAAAAGAGAGAGAGAGGAAGAGTGAGAGATGGAGGGAACAAGATTGTTCTTCTGCTTGCCAGGTACCACAAAAATGTTTCCTTCACGTTCACCCTCCAGGACGTCTCAGCACTTCCTGAACCGCTTTCCATGCCAGGTAATGCTACCACAAAGCCCTGCTCTCCAATTCCTGGCTATGAGACAAACATTTGGAGTCTCTGTCACATTCCTTTCCTTTTCTGCCACCTGTTCCCACATCTGTTCTTAGCCTGCAGCAAATGCTGACCTGCTACACCAGCCTCTGGCTAGAAAATCTGATAAAAATTGATCTTTGTAAAAGCACTGCCTTTCTTTTTGATTAGTTGCCTGTGAAAATTAGTTTTTGAAATCATGCAGCTTTCATGTGAGCTCAATGTCTATTCAAGAGTTTCTTCCTCCTGAAAAACTTCTATCTTCCTGGCCCACCTCAAACAAATTTGGTGGAAGTCTGCAGGACGTATGCAAGTTAATTTTCTAGAAGTGTCATGAAAATATCTACTTAGGCACAGGCGATGGGTCTTGTAAGTACTACCAGTAAAGGAAAGGCAGAAATTGCATGAAAGGATACCAAAGAACCTTCACAAGAGCTCACTCAAGAATGTTTCAGCCATTTGAAAGCCTGTTTATGACTGGCACTTCACCACAGATCAGGTAATGTAGCAAGGCAGCATACAGTAAGCCACATTTCACAAACTCTTCTTCGCACAGAACTACTTGTTCACTTTATATCATAGGGTAATTAGTTTGAAAATGAAATACTGCTTCACTACTGGACTGGACCCAACTGCATGCTAGGTTGATACCTGTGCACTATAGAAGAAATTACAGGAAATTTATCCCAAAATATAAAAAATTGCTTTGAATTTACCTCACAAGAGTATATATACATAGATACTAATTACATATTTAAACTCTACTATAATTTGCATTACTAGATGCTTTCAGCCAAGTCTAAATTAATCACGTAGAGTTTGAAGTAGAACTTTCGTTTCTTGGGGTTCTCAGCAGAAAACTACGCATATTTCTTCTGAATGTAGTTATCACTTAAACAAAGTATTTCTTATGCCATTTTATATTTTCAGTGAGATCTTCTATCCCAGAAAAAGTGCATTGAAGATTTAAACGCTATTTTAAAGGCAGAACTGACTTCTTAAAACATAGGCATATGTCCCTACAAACAAGCATAGATGGGCAGATGAGAAAAGGATTTGTGTGTTAGTGTATGAAATGCGAGTGGGCTATTGTGACAGTCTGTGTGTAAAAAGGGATGATAAGGAGTTCACATGTGTGTACATGCAGGGAAGAGGTCTGCACAAAGGGCAGTGGTGGAGAGGATGCTTGATGGCCCCTCCTTGGTTCCTGGCAGAGCAGCCTGCTCCTGCAGGTCTGGACCTATTGCTTCATCTCCCTCTAAAGGTAGATAAAAGGCTGTGCTTGTACACGGGGGAAAGGCAACTCAGAACAGAAAATTTTTGGAGACCATAATAATTTACATCCCATACGAGGTAATTCACAGCCATTCCAAATTAATGGCATCCAACAGTTTAGAACATTTAGGATGGTATTTTTTGAAGAAAACTGGCTAATTCTCACATGGAGGGAATGATACCATTCTGTGCATGTCTTCAGGAAATGAAATGAAATGAAGAGTTTAAAACCTTGCTGTGCGCTGTGTCCAGCAAGAGGTTTATTACTGTTCACTGCCAGCCAAACTTCAAATTCCATTAGCAAAGCCAAAGGCAAACTCCACGGCAATCATTTAGACATTATCCCTGCTTTTGTAACCTGGTGGCAAGCTTCCTGTGTCATGAAAGCAGCTGGGGACTGCACAGTTCTAAATGCCTCACTGCCAACATTGTTTGTCCCAGTTTCTGTATTATAAAGCAAAATAAAGCAGATACACATACTTTATATCTTAGCTTTCTGCACTGGGATCACCGTTAAAAGCCCATTTTAACCTACCAACTATTAATGTGTGAGAAAGACTTCCATCACAAAATTTTCAAAAGTAGATTTTGAATCCATCACTTAAGGTTATCTACTGCTAGTCTGTAAGACATTCTGTGATACCTCTGAACTGCCTGCAACATATGCATATATAATAAAACATCTCCTGGAAAATATGTTTTGCTTATTTAATTCCCAATTCACTTGCAAAATTCCATCATTATATTTGACAATGGAAGTCTTATAAATAATGTTTTTTCTCACAGAGCATGCTGAACTATTCTATTCTTACAAGTCTGAATATCTCAAGAGAAAACAATGGCGGGGAGAAGACTCTACCCTATTTTTATGATTTTTTCTGCCAAGTATCCAAATTTCATTATGCTACAGACACTGATAGAAAGTATTCAGATACCTTCCAACTATTTATGTTTTCCATACTTGCAAGTATTAAAACAGCACTTGTTCTTAATAAGCATCTCATTTTAAAGCATTTCAAATATCTGTAGTACTTAGCTCAAGGAAAAACGTGCATCCACATTGACATTCTCTCAAGAACAAGTGATTCATTCAATGGTCCTTGCTCCTAAAGTTAACATTTTCAGCATGACCTAGGCTGACTGAAAATCTTCATACTTTTTTTTTTCTATGTTTTGTTTCAAAATGTCATGTCATTTTAAAAATTCTGCTATAGTCCCTGTCTGGAAAACTACAAATTCAGCACTCATGTTTCTGCTTCTTGCAGTTCTTTGCAGCAGCAGCAACACTGTGACCCTTATTTGACACCATATCAGACCTGTTTAGCAGGAAGATTGGGCCAACTGCTTTAATAGGAAGAATCTTTATTTAGTAGCAAAGAAATAAAAAGAAATCTCTTTCTGTATGCTGGTTGAAGGTCATTTAGTTCTCTCTTGCACCTCTAACTTTCCCTGGACACTCACTCTGTATTGAAGGACCTCCTCCACACACTTTCTTTTAAATCTGTCAGAAGAGCAAGTGCTTCTTTTGCAAAAGCATGATAAAGAGGTTCATCTTTAAAATTTAAAACACAGTGTCATCGTGAGATTAATTTAGAACTCTTCCAACTCCACGCAGCGTACAAGGCACGTAATTCCCCAAACATAAACTGCCTTAGGACACATATATCTTTCTTCAATACAATGAAAGTTTGAAGGATTCACTTGAACCCACAAAATGCCTCACAATGCAAGTTGTAACTTTTAAGGGATAAGTTAAAATTCTGTTCAGCATCACCAATAGCATTACAAACGCCAAAACAGACTCAAAACGAGTAAAACAAAAAACACACTGGTGATGGAAGCCAGATTCTACAGTCTGTTTTGTTCTGGTCTCCAGTAATAAAAGAGATGAAATATTTCCTTAGCCCACCACCAGCACAAGCTCCAGGATGAAGAAACAAGATGTACCCTATTGTAGCTGCCAAGCCCTAACAGGCCTGTGCCTGCTTTAAATACTTAACTTCAAGAGGACCAGTTCTCACTGTTCTGCCAGGAACCGATTGCGGCAGCCATGAGCCAACACAGGACTTCATCATGAAAGGGCATTTTCTAAAGGAAGAAAGCACAAGGCATCCAAGGTGAGAGAAGAAATGCCTTTTACACTTACTGCAGTGCAACCCAGCTATTTCCATGAGGAACAGAGTTCTGATGCCTTTACAGCCCACTTCTCCATGATAAGGTGATTGCTTTTTTTTTGTGGGATATTAACAGCAAGTTGATCAGACATTTCAATAACGTTTACACTTATCCAATTTGCTCTGTTGAGTTGTTAGATGATGGCTTAAGTCTGCCCCTGTCAAGCATCTACAGTTCGGTGGACCTGCAGGCCCCTTTATCAAGGAGATCATCTGTATTTAAAGGCACTGTAAGTATTTAGAGGAAACCTATGAAATGTGCTAGGCAGTGAGACAAACCAAGGTCCTGAGTGGCTCAGACATAGAAGAGAGGACAGCAGTGGCAATTCTGCCCTAATTTCATCTTAACATCTGGAGAAACCAGTGAGAAAGTGTGCTAGCTACTGTGGTCAACAACATCAAATAACTGCAGTGGTGTTTTCTGGGATGGAACTCTTTCATGTCTATGGTATAGACTACAGAACTGCTTTAAATAGTAACATATGTCAATAGGTAACTAAAAGAATCTCTAATCTTTTCATACTTCAGGTTTTTTTCCCTCAGTTCTTTAGAACAGTTCACATTTGGACTTTTATTTTATTATCACTGGAGCAGCTAGATGTACTTGACACCTTACAGTGATCTTTATGCATAATCATTTAGACTGAATTTGGACACTGAGTCATGGCTAAATTGATCCAAACAGAGTTTTGTTCATTTACGCTGGAGGATGAACAGTTCCAGAAGTGGAGCATAGAGTCCATTCCTACTTTTATTTTCAGTATTAGTGTCATTGCACAGCAACATCCAATAACATATTCATGTATTCTTGTAAATAATTGTGGTAGGAACAGTAATTTCAGCAGAGTGTAAGTGTTAGGCAATTACCTCTTTTTAGTGTGGAGAAGTACTTGAAAATGTTAAAGAGAGATGAGAAAGAAGATTAGTGAAAGGTATTTCAATAATTAGATATTATAAAATGGAAATTTCTTTAAAGGTCAGTGTGGAAAAAAATGTACGCCATAAAACCTGTACATACAGAATATTACTTAAATTTCACAGACTGCATATGACATCTCTTTTCCTTTTTGCTGAAGATAAACTGCTTAAAGTGATGAGAGACAGACTGCAAATGTCGTAACTTCTCCCTGTAGCTCTGGGAATACATGCACTCCTCACTCATAAAGACAACCTGAATCTTTGTAATTCCAAATAAAATGTGATTTTTCCTGAAGTTGGCTCAGTCCAAAAAGAGACTGAACTATTCCTACCAGACTGCAACTTTCAGTGACGCTCATAACCTGATATTTCCTTCCAGTGGGTGCCAGTAGTAGTTACAGATCTTCAACACCTTTTAAAATGTAGTCCTTAAATTGCAGTCACTGTAAGTGATCAGATTGTTTTCATTTTAGTATGCTTCTGTATGCAAATTTTCTTTTTACGTTTTGTACCTTTAATTTTTTATTTTTTTTTAGATCTGTGAAATTTCCAGAAAGAATGAATAAACTCTTAATCTCCATTCGTGTATAAAAGAACCCAGCTTTTTTTTTTCCCACCATTCTCCAATTCATACACAAAAGTGCTAATCCTGGAAACAGTCAAACAAAAACTATGAAAATTAAACCAGCTTGTCTTTGTGCTGCAGAGCAGATAAGCCGCCTGCATGTAAGGTTTTAAGGTGTAGCAATTTAGTGGAAACCACAACGGAAGAATGAATTTAGGATTGGTTGGGAGCCAGCTCTTTGAAAGGGTAGATAACAGCAGGACAAGGGGAAATGGTTTCAAATTGAAGGAGGGAAAATTTAGGTTGGATATCAGGGGGAAGTTCCTTACTATGAGAGTGGTGAGGTGCTGGAACAGGCTGCCCAGAGAGGTTGTGAATGTCCTGTCCCTGGAGATGTTCAAGGCCAGATTGGATGTGGCTCTGGACAGCCTGGTCTAGTATTAAATGTGGAGTCCCGTGGCCCTGACTGCAGCAGGAGGGTTGGAGCTTGATGATCCTTGAGGTCCCTTCCAACCAATTCTATGACTGAAAAGGAGAAAAACTTCCAGAATTAGAATTCTTACAGTGATTACAAAGATATTTTTTTTGCCCTTGGCCTGGAACACATCTGTCTCCTGTCAGCTAGATATTAGAGTAAAAATGTTTGTGATGAATTAATCTATTAGAATTTGGAACATGTTTTAAGTAGAGAAAAGTTTTGGTAAGATTTTCTAACTTTTTTTAATTTCACACATTTTATCTGACACATGCTTCATATGCAATGAAATATTACAATTTTGCGTAACCGACACAGAAATACAAACTATGTTACATTAAATCAGTGAAATCAGGTTCTCAGCTGTACAGTGCAATCATACATATGAAGGGCTAATAAAAGGAAATCAGCAGAAAAGCAGAAAACTTTTTGAAGGCAAAAAGTTTTAAAAATTGCTCTTTCAGATGATGCTAAGATCACTGCAGGCATCTTTCCTGCAAGGTTGTAACAGAGAGTAGTATGTGAAACCTTGATTTATATTTCATCAACAAAGATATTTAGCTTATATTTTCCTTCAATTTCTTTTTTCTTTGCCAACAGTTTCCTCCACTAAATGTATGTATTACTGTAAAGACAACTGAATCTAACTGAAATAACAGAAATAACAACACTAACTGTTGGATAGTTTAGAAACTTACCTAACTTGGCACAGAGCCTTAGTTTGTGGGTTTTTTTAAACCTGAAGTTCCCTTACTCAGGGAATGTGTGTTCCGTTTCATTAAGAAATATGTAGGACATTTGTTAGACCTCTAATTGTGCCATGAGCAATAAACAGAGCCTAAAGCACTTGCTACAGAAGCTGTAATATCCTAGAGCACACCGTAGCTATTTATAGGTTTTACAGACTCAGTGAAAAATAGCTGCATTATTTTAAAATAACTCTTCCAAAAAATAATGAATTGTTTGAAAATGTACTGAAAACAGTTTCTGATGCTAAACGTGTTTTTGTTTTGTTTTTACAAACTAATTAAGTTAATGATGGGGAAATCACCCTTTACTGGATCATTTTTTGAGTACATCCTTTTTTACAGATGCGTGATCTAGAAGTAAAAGTCATTTCTCTGAAGCATATCCTGCAGCGCTGATATGCCAAACTTAAGAGCAGAGTCTCTGAAGGCACATCCTGTAGTTGGAGGACAGAGACATGTCTATCCAGGAAACAGCCCAGCTTACCAAAGAACTGAACCTCTTAGTAGGTACGACTGTCTTCTTTCACTTGCTCCTTCCTAAAAGAGCACAGCAGAACTTACGCCGAGATCATGAACCTCACTCAGATGTCTGGTCTGTTGTGAAGAGCCTGGCACGTGGCTCTTAACAATGCTATATTAATGATAGGATCTGCATCTTCCATTCCTTTATTGGAACACACATGCAAACAGTAAGAAAGAGAGCTTACAAAAACATATTTATCATTTAGTGACAGGGCCTGTTTTTATGCTTCACCTTCTACAATACTTAGTGCATTTTTACATAGCCTCAGCAACACCCACTGAATAGCCTCAGAAAAAACGCCATTCAACAAAATCATCATGTTGAAAAACAGAAATAAAGCTGTGGCATTTAACTTTGCAGACCTGGCCTATTTCTGAATGTCTCAGAAAGATTATACCCCAGGGAAAAGGCAAATTCCCCATAATTTCCCTTTTTTGTTATGTTCTGGGTTTTTTTGATTTTTTTTTTGTATGAAAAATTCTCTAAAAAACAATATTCTCTGACATACTGCTACAAGCAAACAGACCTAAAACTAAATTACTAAGAATCTAACATTTAAATTTGCTCTCATTTGCTTCAGTAACAGGAAAGAACAACCTCACAACTGCTAGAATTATTTCTGAAAAAGTATGCATCTAAAAATCAGTCAGTCCTTCTAATTGCTCTAATATATCTAGAGGGCAGATAAATGCCAGACAGGTGTTATTGCCATGAATATATCTTGTATTTATGAGAATTAACATTCTTACTGCATTTGTCTTGTGCTAACACTGATACTACCAAGAGACAAAATTGAGCACAACCAGTTAAAAACGTGAATAGAAATTTAAGATAGGAAGAAGACTTTGTAACAAGCTGAGATTTAAGATTTCTATTATGTATTACTTTAGTTGCTACAAATCTCAGATATTATTTTTTTCCCACCAGGTGTTAAAAATGAAACAAAGTGGAAGGATATGAGGTTTCAACTTTTGTTGTCAACACTACAAATAAACATGAATTCGTCCCTAATAAGCACTGCAGGAAGTCAACTATACAATCTTAATTATCCTAGATTCTTTTCCTAAAGCATACAATTGGTAAACTCAAGCATATTCCAGAACACTTTATCTATTAGATATCATGCAGAGCCACAAAGAAGGCAATGCCAGCTGGAGGGCATTCATTGAACCTCGCTGTCAAGGCAGTAATAAAAGAAATCCTACTAAAGTTCTACTAAAATGAAAACAATAAAACATAGATAAGCTGAATTAGGTTAGGAAGCAAAACAATCCTGAGATGCCAGCTTCAAATGGCTGAGTATTCAAGGTCTTTGGATTATCTATGAGTTAACAGATTAGGGACTGCCTAAGTGGATGTGGTTGCTGCATGTCACTGCTGCTTGAACAAAAAGCCACTGTGCAAACATTTATCAGGCTTCACAGCTCGGAAATGGCACTACTGTGAATTACAATCACCCTCATGTTGACACCCTTCTTTGGCTTGCTCTTCAGTTTTATCACCTGTCCAACCTACTTCACAGGTTGAAATAGTTCATTAGGCATCAATAACATTTAAAGAAGCGAAGGAATAGACAGAATTATACAGCTACTAGCCACTACAACTATCTCAATATATTTTGTTTTCTTTTATAGTAGGCATATCGGGCCTCACAAAATTGAAGTCAGCTTACTTGTGTCTACTCATCATAGAGTTAACATTTCACTATTGAATGTTATCATCATGTTTTATCATAGCATGAGTTTATTGGCCAGGTAAAATGGCATACACACATCACAAACCTAAGTATCACGTTTCTGCAATACATGTGTTCAAACAGCTAAGGCTGGAAATCACCAACATTCAAGCTGTCATCTTGCTTCAGAATTCAGTCATGATAGAACCTACTGTCACCTATCAGGGATATAGCTAAAACAAAAGTGATGCATTTACATCGTTTGGAATATTTACTTTAGTCCAGTGGCAGATCTGGAAAGAAGAGAAAAAGCAGCCTCGCTATACTGAAGCATTCTTCTCTACTGAAGGAAGCTCTGTGAAAAAAAAAAAACAAACCAAGAAACCAGCAAAGCAATGAATACCTGAGATCTGCATGAGGCCTCTGCCCATGCATGGAAGGTAGCAGTTCCATGGCAAGTATTCACTCTTCCCAAATTCTCTTCTTGTGGATTGAGAAATGTTGAAGTGAAAAAACAAACAGAAAAACCCAACAAGAGAAACAAAAGGTTGGTTTTAACAGTAGAACAAGGCTACCAAAGGATCCCTGAGATATATTTGCTGTTCATCATAATCATAGATGGAATGGCAACAAAAAGAATCCTAAGATGACAAAGACCACTGAAGTTACAAGACTTTTCATGGCAGCAAGATCAAAGCTATTGTTGAAGAGTTACAGAAGAATATCATGGTACCAAGTAACTGAAGGTAAAATGGTAAAGCAACATTAAAAAAAAAAAAAAAAAAAAGTGCTGAACATTGGAAAAAAATAATTGTATATACAGAAAAATGCAGACTAAATCAATCGCTGCTATTCAAAATCTGCTTGAATACAAATATATTCTTTGAAAATAACACTTCAGTTTTCAGCAGTGGTCAAAAAGTCAACATCTTGCATCACATTGTTGTGGCTGCAATACATTCTAGATAAATGCAATGGCAGTTCCAAAACAAGTGATACATATAGGTGGAATAAAGTAACCACCTTTCAGACTCTCCAACTCTCCTTTGGCTCTTAGCAGCAGCAGTCTTCAAAACTTACTACAAGCTGCTACCCAGTCATTTTCAGTTCAACTATGTCATGCAGTCAAACCAAGGTGAGCAGATAGGGGGCTGTAAGGGCGCTGACTAATGGACAGCTTTAAATGCTGCTCCCATTGTCCAAGCAATCCCTCAGCTTTGTTAAGCTCCTGCTTAGGAGATTCCCCTCACGCAAAACATCTGCTGGCAGTGGAACCAGACTGGGCACAAATGCAGTTTTGTGGCCACCTTCAAAAACAACCAAAAAAAAAGTCCTTCACACAAGAACCATAAAAACTCAAGTATCTGCACAGCCAAAATGTCATAGCAACACCTGGTCATTGGTTGGAAAAACCACCTTAAAAAAGACCTTCTCTAATGTCTCAGCATCTACCAGATGTCTTCTGAAGATAAGCCTTAGAATAAAAACTCATTAAGTAAATGCCTTGGACTCAACGTGATCATTAGTTTTTTGAGCTATATTAAATTCCCAGCTTGATCACAGCAAATTCCATTCCACTTTTAAAGCAATAATTTACATAGCAACCAGTGATCTCATCACTTTTTGTTTTGTTTTTTTTTCTAATAGTCCCACCTTGCACCACAGATGGGAGGTATTTTTCTCAGTCAGCATGATTAAACACCAAAGTTGAATTCAAAACAACCATTCCCAGCTTGCATTTAGCCTCTAAGATTGATGTTTCTAAAATAGGGATAATAAGGAGTTGATGATAGAAAAAAATTGTTATGCTTCCTGGTAAGTCTGTTCTGTGCCCACTTTACTTATACAATTTTCAATATGGCCATTCATTCTGAAAAAGAAGAAAAAAAACACAACCAGAAATTATATAGATGAAAGGGAAAGAGAACTAAAGGTATGGAACATCTTCCACACAAGTAATGCACAAACCTGTACTCTTTGTTTCGTAAAAGAGGTAGCTGATAACCTTAGGAAGTCCATCATCTTTGAAATGATGTGGAGAAAATGAGAATGCTTATTTACTATTTATTGTAATCATAGAATGGCTTAGGTTGGAAGGGACCTTAAAGACCATCTAGTTTCAACCACCTTGTTATTTCTGGACACTGGACAGAACATGCTATGCAATGCATCCTCTCTCTACCTAAAGCTCACAATCCTTCAGGTTTTTGTCAGATGGATGACAGGCTACAGGTCAACTCAGCACGCAGAGAAAGAGACATATCGTTAAGACTGTAGCAACACTAGCTTCTGAATCCTCAGTTAGAAAATGGTTGCTCCAATTTCTGTAACCTTGATGTTCTTTTGGATTTATTTGTTTTCTACTTCAACAAGAGAACAGCTATTGCTCATTGAAGTCTCAGCAAGGTCACTTGCTGCAGACTGCAAGATGAAAACTAGCAGCAATTAGTGGATGTCAGCAGAAGCAATCATTCTCCTCACTTGAGCAACTGAGTTGTTGCTCTCAATTACATGTATTTAGCTTTTCCCTTTCAAATGTAAATGCTTACATACAATAATTACATCTCATCCTATATCCCAAGAAAGGAGAGAAAAAAAATAAATGATAATGTTTTTATTCTTTTTCACTTAAGTTTTATGCTTTTAATTCCACCAGCATTACAAATTATAGTTTTAAATACTTTTTAAATAACTTTTCCCTAGTATTTTAGAAATACAGATGAAAAAACTCTGTGGCTTTGAAAAAAACTTCTCAAAACCTACTTTATTGCTTGTGGACTCAAGTAACTTGAGACTCACAATTAAAAGTACTAAGTAACACATTATACTTCATTTATGTGTATCATGTCAAATAAATTTAAGATAATAAATTAAGACAAATTAAAAAATATTCTTTTGTATAAATTTAATAGTCAAGACACAGCTGAAACATGCCATGAGATACTTCCTTTTAAACACTTGTTTTAAAAGTCCTTATGAATTCTATATTCTTTTTCAGCCATTAACGTTACACTTAGTAACAGTGAATTAAAAATTAACACACAGTATGTAAAAATATAATTTTTCTTCAAAATAGTAACAAATTCAGATATTTATGCATGTTATGAGAAAAAGCAGTAATTTATTCTTATAAAAATAATTTACTCTTTATGAAATGGTAACTCAAAACTACAAACATATTCTTGTAATTTTTTAGATATGCCATATATGTCCCTGAAATTTGTTCTGTGATGTATCAGTGAAGATAGTGAAGATCAGTTGTAATTTTAAACAAGAAATCATGCCTCCCAGCTCTGCTGGAGTCCTTTGAAGGAGCCAACAAGAATCAACTCAGTGCTCATTAACAGCGGGAAAAAAACCCACTAAGTACTACTCAGAAACACAGAATGCACCAGCAAATGTCATTATACCATTTTCTAGAAGCCTGATGTCCCCCTCCAGAGCCCTGTGAACAAGTCTGCTCTTTTCATTCCCTTCCTCTTGAAGATGCTGTAGGCGAAAAGGAATCAGTGCCACAATCTGGGTGTGCATCTGACAGGGAGAATAAGAACAGGCACGAGGCTCTGGTACCCCCACAAGTGGTGCTCTGGGCGTTCTATTCTCAGCTAGCTCTTGTGTTGTGCCAAGACTGAGTATTCACTGCTGTCAGGGCCTCCTTCAGTCCAGGGTTTGGCTCTGTAAGAAGTCTGGTTGCGTGACCACAGATCAGGTTTATTCAACCAAAACATCGTGAAGGTGTGAAACTCTGTGTGCCCTGAAGTTATGTGTGATAAGAGAAGTAAAAGTAATGTAATGGTTGAGAAGATAAAAGACAACAGCTCAGTGGCACCAGAGGAAAAGTAAAAGTAATGATATTGAAAGATTAAAGCCCCAAGACAAAAAGCAGGAATGAGAAGATGGCAACTCAGCTAAATCAAAGATCTGTCTGATACAAGTAAGGAGGAGGGCTAATCACTTCCCTGCATGGCTGACGCATACACAGAACAGTAGGACACACAGAATAGAGTGGCAGCTCAAACATTTGTAGTCCTATATACTGTATATATGAAATAACACTTCATATTCTTCAGTTGCATCAACGCAAAGTCTCTTGATGACGAGGTCGTACTCTCCCAGGGACAGGTTTCATGTACAACAAAGATGCCCGCGGAGCACAAGTTCCAGTTTAGCCTCAATTTACAGAGTTGTGTGAATTGGAAGGGATCTTTAAAAATCATCTAGTCCAACTCCCCTGTAATGAACAGGGACACCTACAGCTAGATCAGATTGCTCAGAGACCAATCCAGCTTGACCTTGAATGTCTCCAACTTCAGAGCACCCACTGTCTCTCTGAACAACCAGCTCCAGAGTCTTAACACTCTTATTGTAAAAAACTTTCTCCTTTTATCCAATCTAAATCTCCTCTCTTTTACTTTGAAACTATTTCCCCTTGCCCTATCACAACAGACCCTGCTAAAATGTCTGTCCCCTTCCTTCTTATAGCCCCCTTTACATACTGAAAGACTGCCACCAGGTCTCTTCTCCAGACTTCTCTTCTCTGGCTGAACAGCCCCAGCTCCCCCAGCTGTCCTCACAGGGGACGTGTTCCACTCCTTCTACCATTTTTGTGGGCCTCTTCTGGACATGCTCCAACAGGTCCATGTCTCTCCAGTACTGATGAATCCACACCTGGATGCAGTACTCTAGGTGAGGTCTCACCAGAGCAGAGTAGAGGGGCAGGATCACCTCCCTCAACTTGCTGGCCATGCTTCTTTTCATGCAGCCAAATCAGAAGAAATTTAGATGCAATAGAAGAAAAAATTTAGTTTGCACATTTCCAGCAGTTTTACAATAAAAGGGGAAAAATTGGCAATCTGTATCAAAAACTCACTCTGTATAAGCAACAGGCGCTCCATGGATCTTACCACTAATTATGTAATGATATTATTTTATAAATAAATTCCCAAACAATTAGACAAACTTGCAATACAAAATCCTATTCAGTTCAAAGATGGTAGATGTGATTCAGGAATTCCCAAGGAACAAATTGCTGAGGACAGATTATTGTAGGAGTATATTATGCTGCCTTTTCCCTCTTTTTACACTTTCCTCGGTATGTGCTTTGAAATTCCCAGAGACAAAACACTAGTCCAGATGGACCATTCACAAAACTGTACGTGAAACTTGTTTGTATTCAGAATTTTGCTTATGTGTGTTTTCACCATTTACAGATCAGTAAATCTTACATGCACGCCCCTTTGCATACGTAAGAAATAAGCAGCAGTATTTTGACATCTTCGTCTCTCTTCTTCATATGGCAAAATAAGACTATTTTTTGAAAGCTTATTTGATTTTACTTTGTCATATTACTTACTCGATGGTTTTGCTCAAGTACTGCATAAATGTTAGCTACTGAAATACATATGCTTTAAAAAGTTGTTTATACAGAGTAAACACTCAACATGTCAATGTCAGGCAAAGTTGGGATAATTGGGCATCTCGGTTTAGCCACTACCATGGTGGAATACATTTCTCTTTCTTGACAACTCAAAAACTGTCTTCCAGAGACAATTTCAACACAGAATATTTTTATATTCTCGCACTGGTCAGACTGTGCTGCAGTTACAAAAATAATACTATACACACTTGTGAATTCATCATAGCTTTAGATTTCTCGCATTGTCATAATGTCAGGTGTTGAGCATGCTTTTCATCTCAAGAATTCTGTCCTGTTACAGGATTTTTAAAGTTTGATTAGATTAACTCTCTGAAAAAGGAACTATCAGGCAGAGAACAGCAGGGCCATGGAGTCCACCAGGGAACTCGGAGCACTTCTGCATTAAAATAGGAATAATGACAGTTGCATACAGTGCCTCATATAGTGCCTTGCACTGTGAAGCAATTGCAATTATTCTTTAGTTGCAAAGAAGCTGATTTCAAGGTGCACAGTATGCCCTTGATTAAGGCATACCTTCAGTACACTTCTTACAATGAAATTAGGCATGTATAGACAACATCTTTTTAAGATGAGTCTTTTGCCTGTTGGAGGAAGAAAAAACAAGAAAGCTGTTCGCTCAGGTAATTTCAAAGCCAGGAAGCCTTTGAAACAAAAATGAAAAACATGATTATGTTTTTCTTAACCAGGACACTGGAAGACATTTGCTCGGAGAAGAACACACCCTTTGTCAACTTCAAACCTATTCTTCCATCCACAGATTCAGCACTCTGACGTATTTTTTAAGGAAAAGATATGGTAAGTTTTTTCAGTTTCCTGATTGTCAAAGAAGGACAAATTTATTTCAGCTCTGAATACACCAGAGGCAAAGACATTTTCATTAAAAGGAATTCATGGAATGAAACATGAAGGGGCTGGCAAGGTAGGAATGCTTTGCTGCCCAAGCACAGAGCTCGTGAAGGATGCAGCATCAAGCGTAGCTTGTGATTCACATCGTTGTAAACATGGGTTCTTAAAAATAAGTTTAAAATTCACAAACAGTTTTAGATGTAAAAATGACTTGTATTTAAAGATGTCATGCATCTACATCTCCTGTTGGAGCTGACTGGAACTAGCTTGCCAGCATTTTAGAATGCTTGATCATATTTATTTAATTTACAGAGTTCAAAGGGCAATAATAGAGTACCAGGAAAGTTTCTTGTTTATTTTAGTTCCATATACAATCTCACATACACTATTTCAATCTCTAAAAGTCTGAAGGTGACAGAGTAAACTCATTTTCATCAGAGACATCTATTTTGTATTTACCACTTCTTTCTTCTGTGATTCTCTGTGTGTGATTGCCCATCAGTTTTCTAACATTGCCTCATATTTTACCGTGTGGTTTTGGCAATGTTAGATTTGTGTGTAACACAGAAAATGAATGTTTAAGTTATAATTTTAAAGTAGGCATAATTTTGAATTATTTAAGTTCCGTAACATTTTAATTCCCCCAAGTTTTAACATCAAGAATCTGCATAGATTAGTCTCATGAGCAATTTATAACCCATCCTGTCTGCAATTCTGAGAATAATATATCGATGCACTCCATAATTTGAGACCAGAGAGGAAAACATCTTCCTCTGAACATGCATATAATTATTTGACGCTCTGTCAGTGCTGGCAGTAGTATAAATCTGCAGTTTTCTGATGCAGTAGCTCTGGATTTGAGCCTAGAGCACCTACACAGGGTATGAGAATAAGAGCAAGAGCTTGAAATGCACTAATCACATAGATGCTGCAGTCTGGCTACATCACATTGATTGACCAGCATCCCTGGGTACCAAAAGGCTTGAACTTGGAGACCCACTTGATTTGATTACCACTACAATGAGGGAGAGCAACTCAGCTGGAGCTCTACTTCTTGTTCTTGCTATTGCCTATTTCTAGGCCATTTGTTGATGCGCGGTGTAGACATGGCCTAAATACTTAATGTCTGAGCACCCGCTAATATTCATAGAAAACAGATGGATTGGAGGAGGTTTGAAATGCCTGAGGCTCGATTTTTGGCCTCATCCTGCTCTTGTATGGAGCATCTGGCAGCTGTATCATAATGTTTTCATTTGTTTTGCATCAAATTTCTCTTTGCTCCCACCCTATCCATTTCTTTTTCATATTCTTCTTGCGACTCGGCACATGTGTAGTGTCTGTTGTATCTATGAGTCCCTACCAGCTGGATGCAGCCTATCACAATATTTATAAGTGTGTGGTCCAGATAGATTGTTTAAGCAGTACTCTTAAGGACAGATGATTCTGTTACCCTTTTCAATTCTAGAACTTGCTACAGAAATCATCTTAAAGGTTTTTTACAACTTTTTTTACTCATGAATTAAAGTACAACAGAGGTTTTGGATTTCGCTTTGTCAATGTCGCCCTGAATTTAGTTGATGTAGTTAAAAAAATACTTCTACACACTGCTCCGTTTTGTGTAAGACATTAAAATAATTTAGTCCCTAATGACTGCATTCCTGTATCTCCAGAGAATTTTATAGCTCTTGAAGTTTCTTTTAAAAAGTCAAATAAATCTGAGAATGGTTCATTAAAAAGTAATATAGAAAATGAATACAAAGACCATAAACTCTTTATATAGAGAGAGAGATAGATAATAAACACACTTCAGAAAAACAACTCTAGAACACTATAAAAATTTAAAACAGAGATCTGTTATCCAATTCTGATTCAATGGTTATTCGTTATTTGAAGATTGATTAGTATAGTAGTTTGCTTTTCTGACAGAAATGTACATTTCTACTAACGTTTACGTAGGCATATAATTTACCACAAAAAAGCCTTTTTTGACTCCAGAAATGTAGGGTTTCTAGAACCAGCATCAAAAATGAAATTCTTTAAAAATAAATACACGTAAGAAAACATTAAATTTCATTCTTATTCTTTTCCATAAGTTATTTTAAAAACTGAAACAAACGTAGAGTAAGTTCCATCTATGCCCTGCAGTTTATTCCTCAAAGTCTTCCACTGCAACCTCTTCCAGTCCTCCCAGTTCAGATACTTCTCTAATTTAAGAAAATAAAAAATTGAATCATTTCCTCTCTGCATTCCTCTTATTCTAAGTAAATTCTAATAACAAATAGCTGAAAGATGGAAATGAATAAAAATTATTTCTTTTCTTCTTTCAGAATTCAAGTCCTTGTACCAAATATGACAGTTGCCTCTGCAGTCACAACATGATGTATTTTTGCCATGGCCTGGTCATACCAGGAATCCTGATAACCTGAGGTATCTTACTAAAGAGTCATGTCAATCCCACTGCCACTCAGATGATGTTGATTCTGCATCCCACAGAAAAACAATCAAGATGATTCCTATTGCCTGATTTCCTGTTCCCACTCATTTTATGCTTGTCCAGCTTTCAAGACCATCAGAGCTGAGTTAATTCTATATAAATCTGGAACTGTTTTCTCTTAAGAAGGCTGTGCAATAAAACTTGGAGTTTTAGAAGAAGCTGCTTAGCATCACAAAACAAAGGGATCAATCAAAGGATGATTTCTTTAAGTTTAATGGATGAATTACAGTAGTAGTTGTGAAAGCCAAGACTGGGAAACAATAGCACTGAGCCAGTCTTGGACAGAAATGTTCAGAAGGTTGAGGTATGCTAACTGAAGTGGAAAAAGGACAGTGCTGTCTTAGTTGAGGTCTTGGTACAAAAGATGGACTAGCCTGCTTAGTTCTGTAGGAATGAAACAGAGAAGACTTTAAGACTAACCTAGACTTCAGAGCCTCTGGAGGAATCTGTCACCCAAGGGTCTTTAACTCTTCTCCAGCTCAGGCACAAGAGGCCACTTTCTGCTTGCAGTTCTGGGTCTCAGCACAGAGTACAAAGCAAAATATTGCAGAGAGGGCTCCACCGGAGCCCTCAGGTTTTGGCTCAATCGTCACTAAATGTGCTTGGTAAGATTTCAAAGCCATGAGACACCCAGTAGGCTCAACAAACCTCTTCACTGGGGGTCACACCTACCTTGTCACTGGGGTCAGCTGAATCTCAATGGAAACAGCTTAACAGTCCCTTGACATGATTTACTGACATCCATTCAGATTAGATCTAACAAATGCTCTATCTAACATTACCACCTTGAAGATACTTTATTGATCTGAGATTACCATTGAACATTTCACCACAGCTCTCAGATCAACCCTGTACCAGGAGAGTAATGGGCAAAAGTCAGTCTGGTCCCTGCTTATCCTCTGAGTAAATGACTCTACAAGGCCCAAGACCTGTGATAATGAATTGCAAAGGCAAGAAGAGATGCTAGTCTTATACTGGTAAAACTCTAGAGACTTCAACTGAGTTACTTCTGATCTGGACAATAAAGGTGGGAATGAAAGTTTTACAACTTTTCTTAACAGAAATCTTTAAAGATTTTTTCTCTGTAATAAATTCCCCAGGAGGCTCCAATGTGCCTATAAACAGACAGGGGAAAAAGGATGAGGAAAGGATTTGAAGGAAGTCTCAGTCACCAAACTTGTCATGGTGTATCACACTCTGGTGAAAACAGTATGAATATATTGAACCCCTATGCATCCTGCACATGTGTACCACTGCGGCAAAGGGCATGTCTGGGGGCAACCTTATTATATCTGAGAGAAGAAGCAGAAGGAAAGACCTGAGCTGGTGTCTAGCTTGTTACATTTTGGAGTCTCTCATTTAATGTGCAGTGGCAGTAAAAAAAAAAATTGAAGAATCCTGAGAATGCAATAAAAGGCAACCGGGTGATGAAATGTGCACAAGCACTTGATGAGAACAGGGGTGATTACTAGAAACGGTTAATCATTTAAAAAGACAAAAACAAACTGTCATTCAATTTGAAACATTTCTGAACTGACAAAGCAATGAAAAATGTCTACTTTTACGCCATTTTTCCTTATAAACTACTACTCTAATCAAATCGTTACTCAGAATTTCAAGTTAAATTTTCAAGGGAACACGAATTAAAAAAAAAATAACGTGAAGGTGATTTGTAGTTTTGACCACTCAAAAAGCATACAAAGGTTTATCACATGTTAAGAGAAAGAAGAAACAAGACTTTAATCCCATCACATTTCAGAGTCTCTAATGGTTTCTGACCCTGCTCATGTTCCCCGACTCACTCACTGAACTGATCACTGGACACATCTAGCAGCCAGCTGTGACTACACAGCACATCTCAAGAAGCCTGCAAGCTGTAATACTGGCCTGCGGCTACTGGGTGGAAATCAACAGATTCAGTATAATTTTTATTTTTTTTTCAAAGTAGTATTTGCTTAAGAGAAGACAGAAAACCAGTACATGTCCAAACTTTAAAATTCTAACTTTCAAGCTTTCAATTCTGCCTAAAAAACTTTGTCTCAGTATGTCACACAAAGAAATCATCTCTTTCCTTATTCTGCAATGCCTTTAACTTACTCCTTTACCTTTTGGTTTCCCACGCTGCATTTGAATGTGGGGTTTATATATTCCATCAGGTATGTTCCAGCACAGACATCACTGCAGAAATCTCTCTAAATAATTAGGCACAGTGAGTGGCTTATCTGCTGTCATTGCCAGCTGAGGTCTGTGCAGCCAGGAACAGTGACAAAGACATACAGAATATCCACAGACACATTTCTGACATCTTCCACTGCTGAAGAAACTCATTACAGTCATGGACACTGTTATCATTTCATCTTCAGGGAACTCGTAACCAAAGCTCAAAAGCTGCTGCTTACAAAAAATAGAATAATGTTCTCAAAGAATTTATATTTATTAAAAAAAAGACAAAAATGGGAGGAAGGTAGCAGCACTGTTATTTCCACATTAAACACAGTAAACTCAGATAGAATAAGATTATTCGTCTTTTTTATTTGGTCTTGCAAAGCTTTTTCATTGTACTTACTCCACATGACATTGCCAGGCTGCACAGCCACACGGCAGCTACAGCAAATAATGTAGTTCGCAGCAGTAGGCAACTGGATTAGCAATGTGTCTAGTTTCACTGGTGGTAACATCTTGTAACCTCATTTTGCAGGCAGTTTTAGTACCACTGGTACTAATTACTCCAGGTAACTGCTCCACCAGTTTTGCCTGAAAATTCATTTAACAGAAGTGAAAGGTTTGGATGCACACAAAAATCAGGCTAAGGGAAAGGGAAACTACAAATAGAAATTACAAGTCTGTATTGTTTTTTCCAAGGTCATGAAAAGGACCATGGCAGAAGCAAGAATACAACATCCTGTTTCTGCATCCTATCTTACCTACACAGCAAACATTCCACAATAACACAACTCAACAGATGAGTTATTATTGCAAAATAGAAACATCTATATAAGCCTTCTTTGTATACGCTTTTATCAGGCTAAGAAGGAATAAACACGGCAAGCATAGAAACGTATAACATACATTTATTTTTCTCACTTTTTTCCGGCCTCTATTATAAATATCTGGCAGTATAAGAAATTCTATAATTCATGACAAGATGCACAGCAAAAGAAGGAAAACAAAGTCACTTGTGAAGCCTCTGCAGTTGCAGCAGAGATACAATAAAAAGGGAAGAGCTCTTAAGAGTCACCTTGAAAACTACTGAGGCACAGCATTCATCTTCACAGCGGGGAACAAAGAGGAAACACATTACAGCATCTAAAATACACAGTGGTAGTTAAGAGAAAGAAGTTTCTCTGTGGAAGCACATATTTTAGTTTATAAATTCTTTTATCCTAACACCTTCCCTACTTGGGTAAGTTTTGACATGATTGCCTATACTCCCATCGGGCTGAAAAAGAGAACATATTACAAGCACGGAGATGAGTGCCACGAAAATACTTTTACGAGCATCTGAAGAGATAAAACATTTCAAAAAGAGATGAGAGAAATTCCTGGTGGACACATTAATTAGTGGCTCTTAACCACACATCAGCTTGCTCCATGTCAGGACATCAGAACACAGCTGAAGGCTGGTAGCTTGGAAGGTAAAGCAGGGGAAGCATTTGCTGTGAGACCCTGCTCAAGGCAGGATGCTTGACTAGGCACAGTTCACCATTGTTTATTTATGGCCTTCCATTATGGCACTCTATGACTGCACTCGATCTGCTTTCATTCCAGTTATCACACCTGACATGCCAGCACTGGCTCCTCACACACGTACCTGACCAGTTTCTGTAAAATAATGAATCTCTTTTTTTTCTCAACAAAAATCCATTAAAAAAATACTTCATGGTTTGGACGGCTACCAAGACATCAATGGATTTTCTGGTTGTTATTGCTGTTTCTCAGACAAAGAACAGGTTAAAGGTTTATATTTTATGCCAGATGGTACCAACTATCTGACAAGTACTCCTCCTTTAATGTGTTAGCTCATTATGGATCGCAGTTCAGGTGAAAATTAATGTAGTCTTTTTCATTTTTAAATGTGTCCCAAGTGGAGAACCATAGTAACAGATGTTTGACAGAGTGGGGGAAAGAAAGGGGAGTTTCCATCTCCTTGGTATGCTATGCTTGATAAAGCTTTTTTATGGTTCCTTGAGAATGTATAAATATTATATTTCCATGTGCACGTGTGTGAGTGTATGTCTGTACCAATTTGTATTGGTTTATTTCATCTGACCTTCTTAAAACACATAAGTCTAAAATATTTAAATTCTTAAAATTATTTAAAAATCTATAAGATTATAGCAAAGTGTGTCCAACAAAAAGAAAAAGCTGAACATTGCAATGCTATAGGATTAGTAACAGAAGGTATGATTCCTCTGAAGATGGAGCCATTGCCATGGTCAGCGATAGAAACCTGTAGGATTGCAGTCTTGGCTCATGGCATAACCCAGAAAATCCTGAGGGATCTGGCAGAGACCCAGCAGCCTGTGATGAGCTGCATATGGACATCTAGAGTGTCCAGAGCCTTCACTACTGCACATGACAGCTTCTTAGCTGCCTGTCACGCAGCTGGCACAACCTGCACATTGAAATCTGAGAATGAAAAGGTACAGGTTAAGACCACGGTGCCTCCCATCTTCTCAGGCAGCCCAAGGGAAGGATGTTAAAACCCTACTCTTTCCCCAGAAAATCCTTTTCTTCGACAAATTTGGATTCTGGGGATTTCCTCTATCAGGGATAACATCTTTCTGCTTTTGATGGTTTTCTCTCCTATGAATTCATCCCATCACTTTTTTTCCGCCCATGTGAGAACATTTTGCACTTATACATCCTGCAGCAATAAGACCAGCAGTTTAACCATTCATTACGTTCTTTTACTCTGAATCTTTTCTCACAAAAGAATAAGGGAGCTTCAAATGAAATCTCTATAGGAAATGGTGAGCTGTCATCCCAATTCACCTTCTGCATGCCCTTCTTAACTTTACAGAGTTCTATTATATCTTTATCCCCACTCCACTAAAACATTTCTTTCCAAGGCTGGGGACACTTTACATCTACACTATGCTTTAAGAGTCTGGATAATACATTTCACAGGAAAACTCTTCCAGTTTTCTATTTCCTGCGATGTCATATCAGGCTTTTTTTTTTTTTTCAACATTACAGAGAACTCATCAGGCTAGATACAAATGCAGAAAATGATACACAATGAATCAAGCATATATTTCTTTTTGGTGCTTGCCATATGTAAGCAAATGGCCACTGAAACATTCTAAAAGCAGAATGAATGCTATATATGGGGAAAACTCAGGAGGAAAGTGCTACAGTGCACGAGAACCAGAAACAGTCATACAGTCAATGCACCCACTCCAGAACACCAAATGTCCACTAAGATACTAACATTATGTCTCTTTTTTCTTTGGTAAAAAGTACATACAGGAATGCTCTGTTGCTTCTAGATGGGAAACAAACGAATCTGGAAGACTCATCAAAGAACAGCTGAAAAAGGCTGAAATCAGTGTGTCTCCACGTTATGAAGCTGTGTTATGAGTTGAAGCCACTTTTGCCAGTGCCATCAGATTACAGACATGTTTTTTAGCAGTTTGCTCTGATGTGCCACAGTCCTGCAATTACTGACAATTTTACACAGTATTTTCATTGAAGGGGTGTAAATATTGACAATTGATTAACTTTCCCATCAGGAAGAGAACCTGTTATCTTACGCTTAGTGAATTCATCAATAAACTGCAATTTTACATAGTAGATGAGAAAATCCTTGGGAGGCCAAAAATAGACTGAATGCTAAATTTATCTTTCTGCATTTTTCCACACTCTTTACCACCGAAATCATGACAAGAAAATAAACAAGACACTGCCAAATATCATTTATCAAGGTATCAATTAGCTAAGTCTAACTTATATGATGGGAAACCTACGTGTAGATTCCAGGGCACTTCTGCAAGCAAGAAGGAAGGGAGAAGTCAGTAATGCTCTTACTGCAGTGTTGAAGCTGCCCAACAAGAGAATGATGTGCTCAAAAGCTCAAGTGTCAAAATGTCAGGGAGTGAAAGAACCCAGTACTGATGCCATGGAATGTTTCGATGCTGAACTGAAGAAAGACTGTTTCACCCCTGAGACAGGAAGACAGAGAGCAGTGGGAGCCAGGCTGCTTCCCAGCTAACTGGCATGTTACAAGGATGACAGGATATTTAAAGCCAGAAACTCTTGCAGCACTTCTGCTATTTAAAGAAAGATATATGGACAGCTTTTGTGTAGATTTCCTTCTCCTCCATGCCCTTCCTAATGTTTTAGGAGACCATTCTCCTGGACTAGAGATGGTTCTTGGGCTGACTGGAACATGAGAAATGGAAAAAAAAAGGAAAGAAGGAAGGAGAACAGAACAATTCACCAGGGAGCAGACATCTTTTTTTTTTTTTTCCTGGAAACTTAGCTTTGCTGAAGCACATTTCCATTCCCATATTAGGACGGACAGATGCCTCAACCACTTAAATGGAACCAGACCCAGAAATACCCTGCTGAAAAGCACTGATTGCTTCAGTGAGTTATGGGGAAGAAATACCACCAAGCGTATTTCACACACTCTTTGCTTGCATAAATACCTTGTTCCAAGGTGGTCTAGTATTGAACATATTTAGGCACAAAGATAAGCAATAACTAATAAGCATTTCTCTAAAACTAGCAGCTTTATATTCTCTTCCTTCTTCAGGTCCTTTTCAATTGCATCTTTCAAAACGGGTAAAGGAACAGGTAGGAAATAAACTGGCTTGGCTCTAAATTTGAAGCTCTAAAATCTAAGTAATAGACCAACTTTATTTCCATTGTAGCATACATTTTTTTGGCAAAAGATAAAGTATTTATACCTAATCAGCAAAAGTATTAGTTTATTCTGAAACAGTAACAAAACAGTATTACTTGTTTTCCAGCACAGCTTTCTCTGTTTAAGCTTGAGTATGAAACCAGCAGTGAGAAAAATTGCAGAAGTAATTCTACAGATAAATCCATAAATCAATGCTACATTACCATCACAACCTCAACAATCAGAACTTTGAGCTCTTATGTGGTAAAATAAATAAATAAATCATTATTCAGGAATCTGAAACACAAATTTGGACCAAGTTACGTGTGGGCACAACTTTGTGACACTGCCAACAAGTGAGCAAATGGCAGAAAGAGAAAAACTTATGCACTTTTTTAATGAATACAGTAATGACTCACAGGATCAGATCACTTGTTCTTCTCATTTTGCCATGTATTGGTTGAGGAGATTTTAAAAAAGAGAAGGTTTAAAAAGCTAGCGGGGGATTTCTTGGGGTTCCAAGATATTAAAAGCATTTATTTATGCAAGTGAACATCAGAAATTCTCTTGATGTCCAAGAGATATCATACATAATTCTCAATGTATGGCATTACAGCAGGTAAGAAAAGACATCAGCAACTACAGTGTTGGGAGTAGTAGCCAATATGAAGTTCTTGAGGTGTGCTTAATTCATAAACAGTTCAGGTATAGCTCTCATGCACAGCTAAAGGATTCTACTGACAATGCAGTTGCTGGATTATCTGAAATCTTAGCTATGGGAGAAATCAAACAACTGGTTGGTTTGAGGCTGCCAGTGCCAGTTTATAATGAGCCCCAAGAACTCTGGTACAGGGAAGCAGAAGAGTTTGCATTTCTATGGTATTATTTCAATTCATATAGAACTTCTCTTTGAAGCTAATAGTTCATGTGAGATTTAATAATCATATATGGCATGATTGCTCGGGCTGCTTAGCCAAATAACAATTCATATAAATACGATTCTACATAACCAAATATTTATCAGCAGCATCAGATCTTAGTCAATCCTATCAGTAAGTTGTTTTACTCCTCATTTGGGATCATATGTTATTATGAGAAGATGGTAAAGTTATGAATAAATGGGCCTCACTATATTTCAAGATGAAAAGGTTCCTTATGAGAGCTCCAAACCCTATGTCAAAGTGAATAGTCCTCCAGACACTCCAAACAGGCCATACTCTAGCAGGATCCTATGGAGTCTGGAGAAGCTCTTCATTTTCTTGTCAGTGTTTTTCCTTCTCCATCCCTTACACTCCTCTTCTATCCCACTGAAAGTCACTGCAGAATCAATGTCGATGGAAATTTCTGTTGATTTCACTCCCACTGAATTGTGCATGAATACAGCAGAAAGGCCTCAGCTCGAGTCACTATAAGAAACAAGTTTCCTCAAGGAACCAAGTAAAAACAAGAAGCAACACCACAGTCTCCTGTCTGGCAGTTCTGCCAGTCACAGCCCCTGGCTGTTGTCCTGCTAAATTTCAGCTTTCAGTGAGACTTCTCATGCCCATCTCTGATGTTTTCCCATCAAAGACAGAAAGGGAACAGCACGCTCTATCCCAGGAGGACAAAGACTGGCCAGATTTGTGACTGCTATGCAGTCATTCCCTGTGGCTACAAAATCCTTGTCACCCACCAAGAACAATTTCAAAAGAGCACAATCTTTGAAATACAGAAACTTATATCAACAGCATGTTCAGGAAGAGTTTGGCTCGAGCCCCAATACAAAAGATGACATACTTTGGTCCCTAAAAACAGCTGAACCTCCCTTCCAGAGCTTAGGTTACAATTTGGCACTGGTCAGATATAAGTTGCTCAAATCTGTAAAGTGCTTTTTGATGATGGTCTGTCTCTAACCATGAGCTCATTATTTTGCTGGTCTACTCACTTAACCATTCTCAGTTACAGAGATTTCAGTGTTTTCCTATAAAGAAATACGGTCTACATTTTCCCAAAGCAATGCTGGGCTATCTAAGTAATCACCATCACCATCAGCACCATCACTGCAACTAGATATGTACACTTAATAACACAGTTCTTCATTTCTATTGGTTAATTCAATCAGATTTTACATTTCATTTCTGTATCACTTTCCAGTCAGGAACAACTAGAATGCAGTCATGACACAAAAATGTGAGCTAATGATATTCATGTGATTTCAAGAGCATTATCTTGATGTTTCGAGATTGCTTGATGTTTCAATAAGGAAACAAACAAATAGCACAAGGATCATCTCATCCTGCAATGGGATGCAAGAGGAACAGCCTTTTAGATGATGTATAAGATCATCTTCCCCTTCCTCTTTGAAGAAGGTCTTGGGATAGGAAATGAGCTGCTGGTCAAAGAAGAAAAAAGGTTGTGGTCAGGTAGGATTTTCACACCCCAAGGAAAAGCCTGTGTTTGAGCCCTCTGTATTGACAGGTCTGCAAGTTTCTTTGTAATTCTGTTAATGCACTCTATCTGCCATAAGCACTAAACCTGGAGGAACTGATTTTGCTGTGACTATTTTATTGCCTGCCATGTTGTGCCACCAGTTAACATGCATGGCTGCTGTGGGAGGCACAAGGAGTATCTTTTCCAAATCAACATTTTAAGGCACTAAACCAATTTTTTAAACTAAAAGAGATGTAGTTAAAAAAGCTAGGTTGAAAAACTCTGTGCAGCTTCAGTGACCTACATTAATCAGTGAATTTATACCTTCCATGTCTAAAGGCAGGTGAATAATAACTGTTTTTATAAAGTAATCTTTAACTTGTCAGTGGTTTTTTTTAATAGTAAAAACACTGTTACCTGTTGAAATACTACCTCATCGGCTCCTCTTAGCAGTTTCTCCTAAGAGATTAAAGAGCTTGTTTCCAGGATACTGAGATTAAAGAGCTTGTTTCCAACACAGTGAAATATTACTCTACTCAGATTAATGTCTTTGGCAAATGGGAGAACATAGTTTCAGTTCTCTTGCTTCTCAACCAAAGCAAATGAGTTTTCAGGGCAATCAACGGGTGATGTTTAGCAGAACTCAATTCAGTCATCCCTTCCATTTTATTTACTGGGAAATAATAACAGAATTTTAAAAAGTAGCTCTTCCTAGAAAACAGCTGAAAAAACAGAGACAAAAGAACAACAGATCTATTGAGAAAGCAGGACCACAGGCATATAGACATACATACATATGTGTACATATACAGATGTACTTTGCAGCTAATAAGCACTAATGACATGCATAGTTATTCACTTAAAATAATTCTAAGGAATTTTTAAGTCTCTGAATATGTATTCAATTATAAGCAATCTGATTATTCTCAGTGACCTCTTCCCTAACAAAGTAGGAAATGCAAAAATAAATTAATGACTAGTTAGAGTGTATATAACATCAGTAAACTAGGAAAAAAGTACTAATTCCATGTTAATTAACACCTTATATGCATTCCCCTGATAGGAAAGATATTTTTTTAATTGCTAATGTATGACTTTACTACTATTTTTTGGAACAATTCTTAACTGTATGATCACTTATTAATGCATGACAATCTTTACCAGTTCCTTCTCTTCTGCTTTGACTCTCCTACAAACAAACAAACGAAAAGCACTATAATCCAGAAGAACAGTTCATTTATTTCTCACAGAGACTTAACTCAAAAGTATGCCAATGCCACTTCACTACAGCTGGAACTGAGAACTGATTAGCGTTCATTAGGGTTCACACGTTGGCTAAGCATCAGCACTTGAAGCTCCTGATTTTTGTAAGTAGTCACCCCTCCAGTTATTAACTGTACTGAACGGGGCTGCTCTGTAGCCCAGAGGGAGAACAAAATCAATACGCTCTGAAGCAGGCATCAATTGTCTGATTGCAGATGTAATTATAACAAGACAATTCCCAGAATTAGGTCTATATTAGTTAAAATATGCAAAGTCAGGACTTGAGAAAACCACATTCTGTTACTCTATCTTTGACATTATAATGAGACACAGAATATTCCAAAAGGTTAATGAAGGAGAATCCTGCTTCCATTAAACTGTATTTTTCCAACAACATTTCTTAATAATAAGATACTAGGAAGATCTTCTGTTAACCCTTTTCTTTGTATAACACCCTAAGTTGTTTCTGAATACCTTTTAAGATATAATTACAAGGTAACCTGAGTAACTAGGGGAAAAGAATGAAAAAAAAAATCTTTCTCTAATTGCTTACATTAACAGCAAAGAGTTACTGGCTTTTGTTTTCCTTCCTTCTTTTCAAGCTGTTTTCTCAGTAGTCACTAAAATATTTTTATATGCTTCTCCGAAAATCTCAGCTAAAGAGATTAAATGTCACAGTCCCCAGCAAATTTCAGTGAACACCGAAGACCTGTCTCAAATGCCCTGGAAAATCCTAGTCATTATCTCTTACAGAAAATTTGTATTCTCATTTCTTTACCATTTATTAATAAATGTTTCCTTTTAAAAGACAGAGAACGTAAGTAACTGTTTCAGTGGGGGAAAAAAATGTGGACAGAGAGAAAAAAGCAAGGATATTCTTACCAGATTAACATTTGTCTGCATCACCGTGACTGACTGTAGTAGCTTTTAAATACAATAGTCAAAGAACGTAAGTAACAGGTTTATCCTGTTATCTGGAAAAACTAATGAAGCACTGAAACAGCAGAGCCATATTTCAGTAAGCCATATATGCTCTGAACTCAGTATGCAAATGTGCAAACCTTCTCTGTTTATATAAGTAATCCTCTGCAAAAACAGTCCCTACTGTTTTCCTTAGTTACTGTGATACAATTAGATACTCCCTGATTAACCACAAGAGAATTTAAGAAGTCTTTCTCCTCCTGTCAGTTATTCTCTTCTTATACCTATTTTCTTTGTTGAAAGTCTGCTTTATCTGCAAATTCTGCATTTCTGGTGACACTAAACTGCAGAGATGCAGTAGATATAATCAACCCTGCAGACCAGTGCAGGATGACTAGCATATCTGCAAGTGGCTGCTAACAAATGTGTCCTCCTTGCTACTGAGCTTTTCACTCCTGTCCCCATTATGCCCTCAGGACTTCCAGCCTTGAGCTTGCAAGCCCAGCAACGTTTGCACTTACCATGCTCAAGATGTGGTGCTTGCCAATGAGGATTTCTAACACTTCCCCTTCTCTCTTTGCCCTAAATAAATGCTTCTGAATAGATGTGTGTGTCTTCCTGGCTGCCACAGCTGAAATGCCTGCTGATGGGCTGGCAGCATCTCTCTGGCCCACTTGTGACTCAGCATCCAGGAAGCCTTCAGGAGACCAGAGCTGAACACATCCCTCACCCCTCTGACAGCTCTTCCCAGCTCAGGAAGGATGCAAAGACACAGTCCTGTGCAAGCAGGCAGGGTACAGCTTGCAGAAGCAGCAGGGAACCTAACCTGGGCGCTGCCCAACACCACAGGCATTTCCATACAGAAGGGTTCAGAAATACCACCTTGATCTGATGACTGCTTGATGGCTTTTTAGCATAACATGAGTAAGCAATATTAACATCCTATTGTCTGAAACGGGCAATATTAGCACCGGTTGATTTCTAGTACAGCATTTTTCCAGCTGATTATTCAGTTCCTCATACATTCCCTACGGTCCTTTGCCAGGTAATTAATAGCCAAACATACACTGTGCTTTGAAGCAGGGGTCTTTACATGTTTCTATACAACGTGGTGTAAGGACTGGCATCATAACTGGAGCATCCAGCGCTATAAAATGCAAATGTCAGATAACAATCTAAATTTAAAGGGAAAAAAAGGCATTTATCCAAGAAAGGGTAGCACATGGCATTGCTGTTGTGACCATCTGTAATGCTGACTGGCAGCACCTTACTAATCCAGATCACACAGCAAACAGCTTTCAGATTTATTAAACTAGCTATTTCTCAATGTTCTGTGACAATATATCTATTTTAAAGCATGGTAATACCTTCAAGTTGCTGAACACTGAATATAAAGTATTTCTACTGCATTTTCCAAAACGTTTTCTAAAATATGAAAAATTTCATACACACAAAATACTAATGATGTATAAGGCTTTAAGCATTCATTTTGTTAAATTATTAATAAGCAAAAATTATGTAATTTAACTGCACTCCTTTTAAAAGGTGGTATCTTTTTTTTTTTGTAGGCTACCCTACATTGGTTAGACAACAATTTGGCTGAACATACCCTGAACTGTCAAAGGTGAAAATAAAAATAATATAAATGCTTTTAAAATCTCTCTCTTTTGTCTTTCCCCCCCCCCCCCCCTCTGGTGAATGACATAATTAGAAATAGCTGCCTTTGTAAAACCTCAGTACCTATTTTTCTGAAGGACAATAAGGACAGGTTTTTCCCTTCCATGTACGACAGCTCAGTCTTATATCCAAAAACAGTCTGATCACAGTAATTTACAGGACAGGCAGGCAATAGATTCTGGGACCTTGTTTGCCTGACAGCATTTCACTGTAGTTTGCAAATGTTACAGAGAATTTACAAGTAGAGGAATAAAAGTCAATGAAATTACACTATCATTATTCAGTTAGGACCTCTAATGACATAGATCATGTTATTATATTGATTAAGCTTGGTGACTGTCCTGCCCCTCCCTACAATGCAATCAGCTACAGCAGATAAAAACTGATCAGAAACGCACACTCTTGAACAAACTGCAGGATACAGAAAGTAGAAGAGTATTTATTCTCAGCAATATTCAAACAACCATTCTCCAACACGCACTCTGGCAGAATCCATATCCCCCCAAGAATCCTGACGCTGCATTCCAGAACAGACATCTGAGTCAATGTAACCACACAGCATCATCATAATCCCGCCTCAGCATATTCCCTCTGCTGCACTCAGAGCTACAAAGGAAAAATACCCCGTTTTACCTTAGGTGGTGAATTCCTTCTTGTCCTTTTGTTCATAATAACTATCCCAAGTTTGTACCTTTGAAAAAAATACAAGATTGGTTGCACCAAACTTCACAGATCCTCTCCTGCGGCAGAAAGCAAATTAAAAAAAAAAAAAAAAAAGACTTCAAGCTGTGACCTCAGAGCAAAGCACAGCCGTTAGCATCCCTCAGCCAACCTCCGGCAGAAAGCAGGTTAGGCAGCAGGAAAACTGGCTCTGTGCATGACTGCAATGCTTTCAAATCAAGCATTCTGTGCTGTAAGCTCGGGGATTTATATCTTCGTAAATAGGCCGTCCCACTCAATGCTGCCTGTGTGCATGAAAATATGAAGCATTTCGCTGCAGTCACTTTATGCAAGAAACTATCCCAGTCATCTTTACAATCTCTGCCACTCTGCTTTGAGACTAAAGAATGAGCACAGCATGCATAATTCATGCATTAAAATCTTCTGTGCGCTTCCTGCAGCAACTGTTACATCCAGTAATGGGATATTGATCAGCTCCTCACAGAAACAGTTGGGCTAGGCAATTGGCTTACTGCAACAAACAATATTCCATCCAAAATGGAATGCAGACACGGGCTTCCACCCCTGCAGCACTCAAGCACGACTCCAACATACGTGGCATGGCATTTACATATTGCAGTGTTTAATCTGGACTCTACATTTCTTTGACTGTGAAAAAATGCTGCATTATCTGAGACTTTTATTTCAAGTCTGTATTCCCTACAGCTTGTTTTTCCTTTAAACTCCACATAGCGTGAGAAACAACTATAATTTCCCAACTCCATGTTCAAAGTACACTGAATCTCCAAAACTAAAGAGAAAATATAAAATCTTTCTACTCGTGATGCAGCCTTTGACCCATATACACCTATCTGTACCAGGGGATTAAATCACTATCACCGAATCCTTTTATTGTAACATATCTATTATATTAAATCCAAAAGAGATGCACATATGCATCATTTTTGTCTAGCAAAATTCACATAATCTGTATCCAAGATATTAATTAAAATCACAGAAATCCCAAACTTTCTGCTTCTTCCCACAGATCTGAACATCTTCCATCCTTTCCAGCACATTCCCTTTTCTTGCACCCTCAGCATTTAAAGAAACCTCATCAACAGACCCCTAGCTCTGTCTCCACCTCTTTCTCCAGCCATTTCCTGGCAACCCCACCCTTCAACTCCCACATGCCTCTCCCTCCACACACACAAAAAAAATGACACGTTGTTCCAGAAGAAAAAGACGAGATGGGGAAGACAGACACAAGCAAACACTAGAGCCAGGACTGAAGTGAAGCTCCAAACTAATATCTAACAGTAAAATAATAGGAATCTTCATAGTCAGACTGGTGCTGACAAACAGCACAGTCACCTGAGTTTGTATCAAATTTCCAGTTTCCCCAAATACATGGCATGAGTTTTAGTTCTGATGGAGCTTGGATGGATGTGATCTTTTAATACTAAAATATGTAATCATTACGAAAATAATTCTTACTGATGTTTATTTGAAAAGAAATTCAAGAGGTCATAGAATCAATGAATCAATCAGGTCAGAAAAGACCTTAAAGATCATTGAGTCCAACCATGACCTAACCTTACCACCCTAACAACCTAAACAGTAGGTCACTAAGACCTACAATAATTACCTCTTGCTGGGACTGAATAGGATACAATTGCCTAAATCAAAAAATCTTGATAGGACAGTAATATCAATAGGGACGCCACACAAATTCATGAAAACATGAAGTTGAGCTCATCTACCTCTTCTATTGCAATTGTACCCTCTCAAAGTCCTCTCAGGTGGTTACACAGAAAATTGCCTGGAATAGCAAGATTTTGTTAATAGCTGGAAACCAGAATAAATAGAGGCTTTATCAAACTTCTGGAAGAAGTTTGGCTTGGTAAGTCTCTCACCAGAGCAATAGCCTTACCGTATAACCAATATCTACTGCTTTCGCTTAGGCTAAAGTACATCCATATACTTCATTGAGTTGGCAAAGGTGTCACAAGAAATCACTGAGAAATCTGGTATGTCCTTTTTTTCCCCAACAGCTACAAGGGCTATAATACAGTTAATCTCTACTTCGTGATAAATCGAGGACGGAAGCAAAAACATCTTCAGCCACTGCTACATCCTGAGTTCTGGGTCACAATAATCTCTGACAAGCATTAAACTAGAAGTTACAAGCCATACCATAAAACATGATATTCTGAACCTACCTGGCTAATTAATCAGATTACAATAAGAAGAAATCTCAGAGAGGTGAGATTCATGCCCCAGGTCATACAATCCCCATGAGTTCACTCTGCTCTTACTCTAATCATCTATAAGTCAAAAATTTACTGGGAAGAAACAACAACAGCAACAAAAAGCCCACACAAAGCACTGAAGATCAACCTGCACTCACCATTGCAGTGATTACCTGCCATTTTTTGCTAGGTTGAGACTGTGCTCCCGTCAACACTGGGTTAGTGAGCTAGATGCAAGCAACATCCCCATCCTTAAGCAGAAGATTTCTAACATTTGTTCAGTTGTCCAGCTCTTGCTGTCTATTTAAGGGGAAGTTGAAGTATTCTCATCTCTACTCACTGTTATTGACTAGATTTCTACTGACTGTGACTGGATTGTGGATGTGTAAATCCCATATACAAACCAACATGCAGAGCACTAAGTTCAAACACCTAAATCTGGCACTGTATCTACCCTGCATGTAGATTAACAGAGTTTTTCCCAGGCACAAGGCAGGAGACATGATAGTTTGGGGCAATTACATATACTTAGATATCTCCTACTCTCCCTACTCTACCTCTGTTTTGAGTAATTGCTTAGAACTGATCTCATATGTAAATTCCACGAGACCAGTGAAATACCAGTTCTGTTCAGAGTGCTGATTTTGACTACCAATTTTAAAAGGAACAGTATTTTTTCCTCTTATGAAGAGCTAAAGGTGAATTTCACATTATACTACGAGTTCATATTCCCATTTGAAATGTAAAACATCGCCATGTGTATATCATTTGTTTTGTAATATCATTCTTAGGTATTTTAAGAAGAAAAAAAAACTCTTCAAAATTTTGCAATGTTTGGTATTTTTTGAATTCATACAGGTTCCTCTAAGCAAGGCTACAAGCTTGGGAAATAAAAGGTAAGTAAGTCTTCCCTCTATCAGAGATCTTCCTAAGGGGCAAAGACAAGAAGAAAGACAAATTGGTGACACTTTCTTTAGAAAAATACAAAGATATAAAGAGGGTTTTACTATTCAGATAGATAACATCTAAAAAAAGGGTAAATCAGTGCTTTGTTTCTGATGTTAGGAAACATATATAAGGAAAAATAAAGATGCATTTTATTACATTGAAGTACAACCTATGGAGTCACTTTGTTCAGCACACATCTCAGAGAAATCTGTCAATCCATGCTGATAGACAGAAACCTTGTATGTGCATTTACCTCATTTTTTTATTTTTTATTTTTAATGTTCCCTGATTTGCCAGTGTCAGAAAAGATGTAGTGAAAACACCAAGTCTCCTTGTTCCATTACACTGGTTGTACGCTCTTCGTACCAGATGTTCTTATTATGTTCTTATTATGTCTTGGTAGAAATCAGAAGTTTCAGCTCACTACATAGCCTCCCAGCCTTCAGAGCACATTACTCTTTCAAAGTAGAAACTCCAGAAGTAGGAAGCTTCTGCCCAGTTTGAAATGGGGAAGCGTTTGCGAGTCAGGAAGGTTTAAGATGCACTATATGGCAGACTGTCAGGTACTTTCAAACACAGTACCTATTTTTAAAAGAACACAAAGCCATCTCACAGATATTCATTTTATTTCACTAATTAGTTCTTTGAATCCCCATTTCATGCACCTCTTTATTTTATTCTTCTGCCATTCTCAGTTACTATGGTCTAACCCCATTCTTAGTTCATCATCAACATCTTCTTCTTCTGCTCCTCTTCCAGTACCGAGATAAAACTAATTCTTCCACAACAAATTAATTCTGTCCCCGTTCACTTTTCCTAGGTAAGTAACTCTTATTCAGCCATCTATTTATCACACCCACAATGACTCTAACTCCTTGACTCCAGCTCTCAAACACTGTTGTCACTACTTCTTTCTACATACCTCTTTCTCCAACAGAAATCTAACAGCACCACGATTTTTTGTTCCTTTGTTTCTCTTTCTCTTCCTGTCTCACCTCTGAAACACAGAAAATACTTCTGCTCAGGTGTGCTGTATGTTCCACCTTCCTAAAAGACACAGCCGTCTCCCATAGTTTCATGATTTCTTTCAGAATCTCTGATTTCCCTGTAATAACTGCCTTAATTCCCCTCCTATTCTCACAAAGCAAAAATTGCCTCATCTTTCCCTGAACTTCATTTGCTTCTGAAGTCCATTACCTCTCACCCTCTCCTTTGATGTTTAATACTACTGCATGAAGTTCTGTTCCTTTCCTGCTGGCTTGTACCTTTTGCATTCAAATAGAGCAACTCTTAAAATCTCTAGCATTTGTACTTACATACACCTCAGAGACTGAGCTCATTCTTCATTCTTCTTGATATGTCAACTGATTTTTATGGTTAGGAGGCGTAAGTTTTTATGTTTGAAGTTTTTCCTTCCTTGACACTGTCTTATCCTGATCTCTGTAACAGCTGCTTTGGATATATTTCATAGGAACCACTTCATAGTTTCTTCTATGTTTTGTACAGATTTTTTTTGGTCTTTTTTGCTCTTAAAATTGTAGTCTGTAAACACAGTGTCAGCTACCAACTCCTCTTTTGATGCTATGCCTCTACTCCATTATTTCAATACTACTAAATTCTTTTCAAACTGGCCAATATTTCTGATACAGTAAATCATCTGCCATCAGTCTAAGCTCAATGTTGTCAAATTAGGGTTTTCGTGACCCACCTCCACAAACTTATCCAGACAGATCCTTCCTCAATCACCACCACTTACAACACACGCCCATGAGCTGTCTTCAACTCAGACAGTTTTTTATGTCATTAAATACAGATAAACTCTTGCAGAATCTTTCTGCATAATACTGCTTATATATCATCTTTTAAAATGCACTTAATTAGTAACCTTCTGCAAACTCTCCTGGTCTCAAATCTTTTTCTCTGGCTTGGACAGGCAAAGCACTGTGTGCTGTATGCTATATGAGGAGCAGCTGAGGGAGCTGGGATTGTTCAGTCTGGAGAAGAGGCGGCTCAGGGGAGACCTCATTGCTCTCTATAACTTCCTGAAGGGAGGCTGTGATGAAAAAAGGTCTGGTCTCTTCTCCCAGGCAAATAGTAGGACCCGAGGTAATGGCCAGAAGTTGTACCAGAGGAGGTTTAGGTTGAACATTAGGAGAAACTTCTTCTCTCAAAGGGTGGTCAGGCACTGGAATGGCTGCCCAGGGAGTTGGGGGAGTCGCCGTCCCTGGTAGTGTTCAAGAGGCGCCTGGATGAGGAGCTATGAGAGATGGTTTAGTGCTTGTGGCACTGGGAATGGGAGGGTGGTTGGACTAGATGATCTTGCAGGTCATTTCCAACCTTGCGATTCTATGATTCTATGATTCTGTAGCAAAGACTATTCTTCCAGTGCGTTACTCTAACTGTGTGACTTTGCTCCCTGCATCCCTCCATTCCCTTCCTTAGTATATCAAGTGCTCTCATTATCATTCTTCCTCACTACTCAACAGCCAACTTACAATTAGCCTTCAAGTTACTTCTTATTAGCCCCTTTTTAAGTTTACAGTCAAGCACTTCTTTGCTTCCTCCCATTACACTTCATACTTTGGAAGAACTCTTTGCAACACCTGCAAAGTCACTCAGTGCATTATCCTCCTTCAAATCCTTTCTTAAATTTCATTTGCTATGGTAGTTACAAAGAAATTGACAGAATATAGGCTGCTTGGGAAAACTGAGACAACTGCCTATCTTTGTGGCTGATTTTTTTCATCATTTCTTTGCAATTCTCCATCTGTCTTTGCCTTTTATGTTATACTCATGATTACTTATGAGTAACTCCCACTGGGAGACCAACAGACTTCTTGCTTTGTTTGTTCACAGAGGTCTCTTGTTGATGACTGTGGCTTTTCAATACTATAGCAATCAACAGTGCTGAAGGGCATAGAGTGCTCAGCACATTGGGAATCTAACAAGAATTGTTTAACAGAACTTGGGGACTCAGGAATAAAATCTCTGCTGCCCCATGATGCTTACTGAGCAGTTTTACAGGGCTGAAAGAAATCAGGAATGCTAGCTTAATTATTTAAGCTGAAAACATAATTTTGTTACAATATGGAGCACTTCATTACAAATACCTAAACATATTCCTGAATAAAACAACTGCATGTTTTGCTTTACTATTTAAATCAGTGTTCTGAGATATCAAAGATACTAATTAATATTAAAAGGTCTTCTTTAATTATTGTTCTGAAATAAATAATTTGTCAGAATGATAAAAATTGCATGCAAATATCATTGTCTCAACTATACGTACTATGCTGTATAATATCAGTTATTTTTAAGATATCATACTTGATATTATAGAATATTGCTATGATTATTATAATAGACTACCATCTACTATGTATACATATATATACACATCATACATCAAGTATTTAAGAGAGCCCATTTGTACTGAGGAAATGCTACTCTGTATATGTTCATATGTTCTATTTGAAAGAAGCATTTCTTCTCCTTCTGTGGAGGTCTATGAGGCAGATGATACTCAAGGTGCCATTTGCCTTTCAGGAACTAACTACACACACACAGCTGGAGGGAGCATTACTTTCATGTTCTCTCAGGACTTTGGTCACAACAGCAACAAAGACTTCATCCAAGATAACACACAGAACTTCCAAATACGTTCCCCCACTTGCAGAATTATTTACTTCAAATTGCTACTGCTTTCAAACTAGCATGACCTACAGTATATAAATCCATATAAAGTCCACAATACTGGTGGAAAAACCATTCTTCCATTCTCTTCAACTGATTCTTTGGTCACATTTTTGTCCTCGAGTCTACAGCCCAATTCTACTACAGCACTGAACTTCTTTGTGCATAGCAAAAAATCTGACTGATAAAATCTCTTCCTGTATCTTCACTACTGCTGGTCTCACTGTGAGTGCTTCCTTTAAGCTGCTTCTGACCTCTGGATTGATTTTCCTATCCATCATTAGTTTCCTCCATAGCAAAGTTTTCTGGTCCTCATTCATCACCCTAACAACTTACATTACTGCATAAACAAAGAAAGCCCTTATACTCAACCGAGTAGCAATTCCCTTTTGAGCTGCTTCACTTTCAAGCCAGACCCTTCTGATTCTCTTATCCATACACCCACAAAAATGCATGGAGCACCACAGGAATCAACTGAATTATATGTTTTGGTGAAAAAAAAAGAAAACGCCAAATAACCACCAGTGCAAGCAGACATTCAAGTACTCTGCCTGCACACAGCAACATGTTCACAGCTGCCAGCTCTGTAAGAATGCAGTTCAAGCCAACAAATGTTTCCAGTTGACTGAAATGCTTTCACTACAAGCAGTTCACCACACAAACAAAAAACAAAATGCAGGGATCTTATTGGGGTTATTCCAGAAAGGGCTGTGTGGAAGGGGGCTGCCGAGTGAGGACAGGAGCAGGGGAACTGGGGGCAATAGGTAGCAGATGGGGCCCTCAGCTCAGGGGCACAACCCCTTAGCCTCTGAACAACCATAGGGGGCCAGACTGAGAGCAAGCACGGTGTGGCCACGGGCCTGGGCCTCTGGTCAAGGCCCTGGTGCTGGTCCCTGGTATTGCAAGAAGATGGCAGAACAGGGGCAGCTGAAGCTCAGGCAAGGGCCAGGTTCTACAAGAAGCCCCCAGATAAAAGCCCTTGAAAAGGCTTTATACAGCTGTCATACAAATCTGATCCCAAGCTATGTAGCCTAATCATTTCTGAATTGGGAACACCTGGAGCCAGCTCCAGAGAGGGAAGCCTCCTGGTGCACTCAGGATCTTGACATCTGCTGCAAGAAGGAAAGAGGAATTTTCCATGAAGAGTGATGAGAGAGATTTTCCACGAAGAGCAGTGAGGTGAAAGGGAAAAAGAAGAGGAAGGAAAAAGGAAAAAAGATGCAATAGAAAGAGATACACAAAAATGACATGAGGTTTGGTCTAAGTAATGAGAAAAAAAGCAATGGAAACTGTGAAATTGAAAGGCTACCAAAAGTGTCAATGGCATCAGCAGAATGGTGAGAAAGGAAGGGAATTGTGAGCAGGGGGATGTGAACACTGTGAGGCAGGTGCAATAAAATGGGTGGAATGAGTATTAGGGGAGACTCACTGCCAGCCTGGACTGAAAGCAAACAGAGGGCTTAAAATGGGGTGGTGGCTGAAGTTGAGGAGAGGAGCAAGGGCTTAAGGCAACAGACCTGCCTGTCATGCATTTTATTTTGTGCTGTTTCTAGGGAATGGAATGGTGAATATCTCTGCCTATGAAATCCTCTCTACATCCCAGAGAGCAGCGTGTCAGAAAGGAGAGACGAGGCATGCAGCTGAGCTGCTTCCAGCTTCTCTGTCAGCCTGGGCCCCAAGAGCCAAACCTGTACATTCAGCCTCTGCCTAGTCTAGCCTACAAGCTGCTGGGGAAGGGGAAATGGCTTAGCTCTTCTTCATCACGAGCTGCTCTCCTCCCCACTGCACTGATGGAGGAACTGAGGGTGCGCTCGCCCATAACAGCTCACTGATCCTTGCTAGCTCTGTATGTCACACTACACATTTGAATGAAGAAAATGTCAGCATGTTCCCTGATACTCAGCATGAGAAGAATTTGGCTGCATGCAAACGACAGGAAAAAACCAAGATGGGAGGCCAGTATTTAATTTTCATCCTCATGTCAAACATATTTGCCAGTCAGTACCACCTAGCGTTTTCAAATGCAGGTCAGCTTACATCAGTAGCTTGTCAGTAAGGAAGCAAAAGTGACATGAAATAAACAGAACGCCTCCTACTTTCCTGACACCAACAGCCTGCGTTGTCAGTGACGATCATCCTCTGCTGCAACCACCAGCACACAGCCTGCACTCATCTTTGCCAGAACATGGCTTTTAACTTTGTCATCTCCACTTGTTTACAGTGCTCTGAATCAACAGCTGCTCTACCACACAACACACACCATTCGTCTGACCTGAGCAAAGAGAAAATAAACATATAAATACAAACTGCAAAAGTGCCTCTTTTTAGCTTTTTGTCAACTATATTCCTTCAAATAAAGTATGAAGCAGATATATTTTCAGGTTCTTGTAGGCAGGAACTGCCCTGCAGTAATATCCACTCCCAGGTCCAAGAGCAATCATGTTTTTAATTTTCCACAATCTCCTTAGAAATGATCTCTGAGAAATTACTAACTGCAAACATACTGCTCTAAATATACATCATATTTTGCAGAGAGTAGAGCATAGTAATTAATGGAAATAGAAAACTCTCAGTTGTCTGTGAGAATTTAGTGTGAAATAAATTAAATCTGTAAATTTCACTGTTGTGAGAGAAAAAACTAACCTAAACTCTTTTCAATTATTATTTTTTTTTTAAACTTGACCTTCTTTTCAGCTAAAGGCAGATGCCATCAACATATTGAGAACACGGTATTTCCACAGTGGAAACTGAATGAACAGACTGTTATCTAAAAATTTGTAGCAATAGATAATGGGATAGTAGGCAACACTTCTTCACAAACATTGCACATGATATGGACTGCAAACCATGAAGGACCTCAAACATTACACTGACTACAAAAGCTGTTTTGCATGTTTTAAGAGAAATATCAATTTTAATAAAAGCAATAGGCAGTCGCCTTTGAGGCAAGAAAAGCCTAATTTCATGTCCAAAAGAAAAATGTTGCCATGTAAGGGATATACTGAGGAAACACTGTTTTGGAATAGGTAAATACTAATTGTGTAAATAACAAGTGAAGAAAACCTTTGAAAAGGTGTCTTTTGTTTCTGATTGTTTTGGTCAAATGACTCATGGCTGTTTATGTCATTTTAGCTGTAGAAATCAAAACAAAAATACAATCAAAGTGATAAATTACATACATATTGTCACACGTACATCTTATATACTGAAAAGTAAATGTTCTCCAACTTTTTTAATGCACAAAAACTTCACCTAACAATCTGACAGATGGGAAGAAACCTATACAATTTAATGCTTATTAAGTTTCTAGTCACTGGCTGGCAAAGAGATGGCTGTAGGACTGTAATCATCTCCCACTACCTCTGTAGACAATCATGTTGTCTCTCTACAATGGAGACAGTCCTATGAAAATTAAATAAACCTTCAAAAAAGCTCTTTTAATAACTGAGGTTTACAAAGAAAGTAACACGAGCTTCTTGGCTAATATGCGGAATATGTTCCATTCAAACTGTAATACAATTTAAGACTAAATACCATTCCTGATGGGATATATCAGCTAAAAGACAGTAAAATGGAAAAAAAAAAAAAAAAAAAAAAAAAAAAGCCGTGCAATTTTGCCTTCTTTTAGCTGTGAAGCTAAATAACTGAAAATTAATTGTTCTGTCCTTACAGTTTATAGACTTCCATTTCCTTTTTTGTTTTGTTTTTGTTTTTTGCTTTTACAGTTGAATTAGCAAGCAATAGATACTATTTTTTTTTTTCCTGCAGAAAAAGTACATATTTCAAAGAAAAGGAAGCTCTTATGAACAGCTTAATGGACATCTACAGGAACCCTCTTTAGCATCTGTAAAGATAAGTGGCAGTGTTAATAAAAGGTACAAACTGCGTCAAACTCCTCAATAAAAACAAGCCTTTTAGCTATCCCAGGTGCAATTTTTAACTTCCCACCAGCTACGTACATCCGCTTAATTGCATACATGGAGTCAGAGTTACAATTTCTAAGGTTTACATCAAACGATGGACTCCTTGCTGTACACAAAGCCTTTACTTACAACAGCAGCATAAACTAAGGAAACTAACAAATAACTGAACTGGGATCACATCCTGAAATACAATTTTAAATATACCATCTGGCACTTAAGATTTGACTAAAGTTTATCGATGCAGCCCAACTGTTCAGTAACAGCATCATCATGTAGAAGGATTCACCAAATTTGACATATAAAGTATTAATCTGTTCAAGCACAATGTCCTAGAATAAGAGAACTGCAGGCATACAGCTTTAAAACTAAAGAACAGAATTCATCCATTACAGTATGAAATATAAGTGTATTTAATGATCTTTAAAGTGGAAAAAACCCAAACAACTAAGTCTTAAATTCTTAAGAGTGCAACTGGCCATGTTCCATTTCTTTACCCTGTTTTCAAATGTATTTTCCGCTATAAAAGCTTTTGTACCTATCAGGATAAGTAACGTCCTAAGATAACCTAACAATAAAAATGGACAGGAATGTTCTGAGCAATTCAATTATGAACTTACCAAAGTATTTTCAGACTACTGATTTGTTATCACCTCTTAGAAAGCTAGCAATCTTTTGTTATAAGAGCATAGAGTTTGCTAGATGTCTCTTAATGGAGAAGTGTTCATCTCATTTTCTAACATAAAACTGCTGCTCTGCTGCAAAACACAAATTAGTGACATTTAAATGACCTATGCAAGCTTATAAACCATGGTCAGAGTTTGAAAAATCACTTTTTACCTACGGGTTCCAATTATGCCTTAAGGGTATAGGCAGTTTCTATTAACATCAGCAGTACTGCACTGTGTCCAAGTGTGAGAAACTTGTTTTTAGTAATTAGTTATGTTCATCACTGGAAAGACATCTGCTGTTGTCTAGGGCAACAAGGTAGACTCCACACCTCAAGACTGCCTCCACCAAACAGGAAAGAAAGGTAATTGTGGGCAACTCCCTTCTGAGAGGAACAGAGGGTCCTGTATGTCAGAACAAGGTGCTGGCAGGCACCCTCAACCTGCTGCACCTCATGATGAATATACTAGGCGGCAAGTTGGTGGGGCTCATCACCAGGGCTTCAAAATAGATTTGATGGGGGAAAGGCATGCACTGCTGAAGAGCAGAGAAGAGTAAGGGAGCACTTGTTTTTAGGAAGCAATGGGGGAAAACCTCAGATTTTTCCCAGAAGTTGGGAGGGCTCCTCCAAGAAGGTAATGTGCCTCTATATGCACCTCTATACCAATGAACACACAGCATGGGAGGAGGAATTGGAAACTGTGGTGCAATCGAAAAACTATGAACTTATTGCTATCATGGAAACATGGTGGGATGACTCACATAACTAGAATACCATCATTAATGTTTGTGAGCTTTTTAGAAGGCATAGATGAGGTAGGAGAAGTGGGGAGGTTGCCTTCTATGTTAAGAAGTGGATATACTGCAAAGAGCTGTTCCTGAGAAACAGTCATGATATGCTGAGATATTGTGAAATTTGGGACCAGACCAGTAAAGGTATTCTGGTGACTGGGGTCTGCTACAGGCTGCCTGATCAATGGAAGCCTGTTGATAAGATCTTCTTGCTTCAGTTGCAAGAGGTGTCCCATTTGTAAGCCCTCATTCTAATGGGGGATTACAACTGCTCAGATATCCGCTGGGAAAACAATATGGTGAGGGCAAACAGCCCAGGAAACTCCTGGAGTGAATTTATATCATCTTCCTAATTCACGTATTGGACAGACCCACCAGAGGTGAGGCACTGCTGGACCAGGTGCTTGCCAACACAGAAAAGATCATAAAAGATGTCAAGATTGGAAGCAGGCTGGGCTGCAGTGCTCATGTCCGAGCTGAGTTTATGATCTCAAGGAATACACGCCAAGCAAAGAGTGGAATCAAGTCCCTGAATCAAGTTCAGGAGAGTAAATTTCAGGCTGTTTAAGGAATTGTTGGATGACATGCCCTGGGAAACTGTTGGTAGGGACAAAGTAATGGAACAGAGCTGGCAGCTCTTTAAGGATGCCTTTCTGAGAACACAAGAGCTCCCCATCCCTCAAAATAAGAAACCAGGCAGAGGAGGCAGGAAACCAGCATAGCTGAGCAAGGACCTGCTGGTCAGGCTGAGGGAAAAAAGAGAAAAAGTAAAAGCAGTGACAGTGGAGATGAGTGGCCTGGGAAGAATGTAAGAATGCTGTCCAGATACACAGGTATGGAGTCAGGAAAGCCAAGGCGCAGATGGAACTGAACTTGGTGAAAAATGTGAAAAACAAGAAAAGATTCTGTAGATAAATTGGGCAGAAGAGACGGGCAAAGGAGAGTGTACCCTCTCCTTTTTCAGCATCTCCTCTGTCTCCATTTCTAGTTCTTTACTGATGCATGTGTATTCTGGAAGATAGTACGGCATTTTAATTGGCATGTTTTCAGTAAAATAATATGTATAATGTGTATTGCACAGCAGGGCAGAAAGGATTTGAGTTGTCTTTCTGTGCTGCCTCAGTACTGGATTCTGGGGTCAAACATCTTCAGAGAGAAAAAGACTGTGATTCCTCCTTGTGCTTTGCCTCCCAAGCTGAGAGAGCTTGCATGGTGCCCCACTTTCCCAGGGAAGTCTTTCCCCAAAGGGTTTCCCCAGCCAGAAGCAACTAGTCAGGGTAGAGTGACCTTAGCTGATAGGAGAAGTGTAAGACACTGGGACCCAACAGCTCTGGGGTAAATAGGAAACCCCTGAGAAGGTGGGGCACTTGTTCACATTAAGGATCAGATCTGCAGGCAGCACTCAGTGGTTACAAAATCAGGGACAACCAGGGTGACCGTATGCACTTTGCTACGCCTTACAAGCAAAGCTGAAAGAGCTAGCTCCACAAGAACACAAAGAGAAGGCTTTTCAAAGCCTTTTATCTCATTCATTTTACTTTAATGTATTTCACCTGCAGTTTTTCCTATTCAGTGTGATACTTGCTTCAGTTTATTGATTTGTGTCCTAATGAAGCCTATCTTTTAAATCCTTTCTGGGTCTTTTGAGTATGCTGTTAGATAGGAAGAAGATAAAGTTCTATTACCTCAGTTTTCCAAACAAACATAAACTCATCATCTATATTACACATACGCTACAAAAACACTCTGACTTCTCAATCCATCTTTTAGATACCACAGAATGTTCCTACAAGGTAGGAAAAGTACCTATACCATTAACTGTGAAATAATATTTGATAAATCTCCGTAGATGCACATCAATATAAATAGCTCGTACACTGCTCTATGGTAACCTTTGCCTTTCAACCAAAACAACTTCCTTGATTTTTCCTGTAAAAATTCCAACTCCTACCATTCTTATGCAAAAAATCAAACCAAAAATCTTGTAGAATCTCCAATTTCTGTGGTTCCCTATCTGCTGCCCACTTCAGTCTACAAATCCTGCAACAACAGATGCCATGTACTCCATACACGACTTCAGTCATGTTCTCCACACCTTTCACAGCTTCCCTTCAGCCATGACATCATGCTTTTTCCTGCCAATCAATCCTGCACTGGTACTTATCATCAGACCAATGGCATGGACACAGAAGACACTCAAGACTGGAGTTTTGCTGGAAACTGCTGACAGGAGAAAGGACTCCAGCTCCATGTTAATGCTCAACTGGATGAGCAGAAGAGAGGAGTTGTTCCAGGTGCTCCCTGTAAGCGTCACTGTAATTCTCCTACTACTCAGTCTATTCAAATTATTTAAAAGACTATTAAATGACATTTCACTATACATATGCAGCTGCAAGAAAGAAGAATGAGCCCAATCCTGGACTGCTTCAGCATTTGATAATGCCACTGGTGGCAGAGGACACCTGCAGCACTCCATTTAAAGCTCCTCCCAAGCACATTCAGTACCAAAGGGATGTAAAACAGAAGGATGTGGATGCCACCAGGAAGGATCAAGGGCTTAGTGCTACCTTTATTTTGTGGTGTTTTTTTTTTTCCTCAACACTCATCTCTAGAAGTTGTATAAATGGTTATAAAAATGTGAGAAAATCTTGTGCAAATGACCAGGGCTTGATTTTATTACTTCAACTCATTTTTAAGTTCTAGTCTTTATTAATACAAAGATCTAGATCCAGTGTCCTTATTTTGCTCCCTAACTTCTAATCTCATCTAATTTTCTTCTTAGAGTTGGAAAGGAAGGCATTTGATGTTAAATTCAACTCAGGCTTTTGTGTTTTTTTTTTCAACACATGCTGTTTGGAAGAATCCTAACTCCCTGTTATCAAAACATCTTTCTTTCAAGGGACTTCTCTTTACCAGGAAAAGTAATAAAAGAAATTTATTTATTAAAATTATTAGTTGGTCAGAACGTAAATAAATTGCATTAAAATTGCTCAAGTATATTTCTGAAATACTGGAACTAGGCTCTAATTCCTGTATGCAGTTACATTCGCAGGAGAATTTACAGAGTAATACTATTTATTAATAATTATTGGTATAATTCCCTTAATTATGACGATCAAGGAAGATTTAGAACACTAATTTGAAAGAGGTAACAATCATCTGGGCCCTAATCCAGGAAAGCACTCAAAAGTGCTAATTTTGACCACAAAAATAATGACCTGGATTTGAACAGGACTGACATGCCTAAGTTAAGATAATCTTGGCTTTGTTAAGCCTGTAGTGGGAAAATCAAGTAGAAGTATTACAAGAGTAATCCATGAAATCCTGCCAGAATTTTTCCTCAATATTATACTATTATCAAACATTCTCTAAGGGCTGCTTTCTTCTAGAAGATTACCGAGTAAAAGTGAGAACTCATATAGGACCTGATTTTGGGGGAAAAAAAAATCTATTGCAGAATCAAGTACTTTTAAAACCCATATATGGAACAAATATAGACAGTGAAAAAATCTGTATCTGCTATGGATGGCCAGGTCTGAAGTGTTTGACCTGAACCTTCACTCTGAACCTGGTCTTCCATATCTGAATTTGAAATACATTTTCTTCTTTATTTTATCTTCAGTAAGATGAAAGGGACTGAAGCTGGATGCAGGCAGAATGCCTTCCAGAAAGATTATAGAATCTGGATGGATTATTTATTTATTTAATCCAAAAACACAGGCAAGGTGTCTGGATGCTCAGCTGTAATTTGCAGAACAAAAAAAAAGAAATGCAGGAGCACACTTCAATGCTCATCTGTGTGACGTTTGTCATTGGAGCTCATCATAGTAGTTATGGATAAAAAGCTTTCTTGGAAGGGATTCTGCCTGCATCCAGCTCCAGTCCCCTTTACCTCACCTAAAGGGGAGAAGCTCCCTCCTATGGCTGGGAACTAATCACATCTTGTCTAGACTCTCAAAAGCTATCTACCTGTCTGCTTAAAACAAGCAGTGTCTTTGGAATACCATATGGAAACATGTTCTGTTTTGACCAAAGACTTTCTCCAGCTCACAGAAATAAAAAACTAAAATGAAGTAGAACAATTAGGATATTCAGCCTCAAATGCAGATAAAGCTTTGTGGAAGCATGTATATCCCTCTATTTTCTTCCACTGATTATCAAAACAGTGGCATTCAATGAAGAGTTTCTTTGAATTTCTTAAACAGCTTTTAGCTGCAGCAGAATAAATTCTGAACAACTCAAATAAATTTGATTTTCAGCAGTTTTTGAGAATCTGAATCATTTCTTTCCTTTTTGTTCTACATCTGATCGTGTTCTCTTTTTACTTTCCTGTATTATTTCTGCCATTTCAGACCACTTTAAAAATCTTTATTGATATTTAAAGCATTTCATTTTAGATATAGTGAGTCCAGTAAATTCATCATCAGGCATTTGAAAATGAAAACTCTGCCTACAACATTTATCTATCACTTGCACCATGCTACCTAGAGATTTCTCCTTCTAAATGAATTCAACACAGTGAGGAATGAAATGAGAGGATGATTATCACATTTCAAATACTCTGTCCACATTCCAGACACATTTATATTGTAATCAACCAAATTCTCAATATAGATTCTCACCTCTAATCTTCTCTCCCCGAACTGCCAGTGAACATTACATTCTACTCCAGTGCACATATCATTCATAGAGACACCCATTTCTCTTCTCCCTACCCAATGTACATTTATACACAACACATTTTAGTTAATCTTGAAGAGTACCGTCATGCTGAGATTATTATCACGGAATATCTATGGGTCATGCAGATACATACATAAATACTTTTAAACTTTCATATTAATCAAATCATTCCACCTTCTCCTGCCCGCTGTTCATCCAAAAGAGCATGCAAGAGAGTGACAACAAAATAGTATCATACTGAGGCCTCGAGAAACTCAGAAAAGATGGAAGGGCATGAAATTTCGACTGTATTAAATACAACTCAGTACAGAAAAGATGACTGCAAGTATAATTAACTACACTAAAACAAATTATATTGGAGTTACTGAAAAGACTACGTACTGCTGATGGAACTTAATGGATTGCCAGACTCTGACAGAAGGTTACTTATAAAGGTTTCAGAAACCAAAGCTAAGAATAAGCAAAAAAAAAACAAAAAAACCCACAAACCCACAACACCACTGAAGAATATTTCATTAATTATACACATACACCCAACCTTGTGCAAACACTTCCTGGAGAAGAACAGGGTGACAGTCTAGATTATAAGGTTTAACTCTGTGTCATGCAGGGCAAGATTGTGCAGACACTCAGCTAGCTCCAGGACTAGAAGGAGTAGAGATGAGTACAGCTGCATACCCATCAGTCTTTCTGACACGTGCACTGGTGGCACAGACACACCAGACCTCTCTAATGTGCCATGGCATCGCACAGGTTGGCTCATGCAACAGAATCTAGAAAGGAACAGATCAGGAAAGCAAGAAATGAGGACAGAATGGATGTTATGAAAGACAGTGTGGCAGCAATTAGATCAAACGTAGTATTTTCAGTATTACATGACTATAAGGATATTACATGCCACATTCCAGTTAAGTCCTGGTTTGAGATGAGATCTGGATGAAACCTCCTCTTGCTTCTATTCGTTCTTCTTATCCTCTCTACTCTCAGTCTGTATCAGTTCCCTTTCAAATGAATTCTGAGAAGAAGCTGTGCTGTGTGTAATGAGATGCATTATAAAAGGAAAGGAAATAAAGGCTGATTGAGAATGCACACAACTGAATATCAGGATTTAGGGGTGATGGCACTCGACCTGCAGGCATCAAGAGCTTAGCTTCATCTACTCTGATCTCCAATTCAACAGCAGCACACTGGGGTCTGAACAAAAAACTGTTTGGATGTTCTTAATGAACACCTCTGCCTTCAGTAATTTTCAAGCTTATGCCCTGAAACAAAAATAGGCACATGTTTTTTTCTCCTCTCTCAGGGAATAATCATTGAATGTTCTCTGGAATTTTATTAACCTCTTTATATATGCTACACTCTGGTGACAAATTTCATAAATAAGTAAAGTATGTATCCTTTTATTAATTTTAAATTACTTATACTAAAAAATTATTATTAAAAATTATTGAAGTATTAAAAATTATTATTTTTTAAATAACTTGAAAAGGTACGTGAAGCTTTATACACATATACACTTCTATTAACCATATTGTAGATTTCTAGTTGGCAGAAGGAATAGTTATTTATTTTTTCTTTTCTGGTATTCTTTGTTCCATCTAGTTTGATGCACAAGGCCACTCAAGGTTTTATAAAAGCGAGGTTTATGAACTGATGTTATGCTTTGCTTGTTTTTAAAAATTATTTACTGTACCAAATCCTTTTGTCATGATACAGTAAATATATTGATATTAATGGAGATACAAACATAAATAACTAGCTCTTGGAACAACAGCAATAGTTACGTGTTTAAATGCGACTGTGAATCCATACTGTAATCTGTTGTTTTTCTTTAATGGTCTTCTGGAGCATATTTCACTGAGCACTACTGCATAATGTCTAATGAAATTATTCAAAGACCAATGGAAAAGTTTTCTGAAGCTGCAAGTCAGTCTATAGTTAGAGGGGGAAAAAAAAAGGAAAAAAGGGCTCACTGCTAATAAGTCTGAAGATAAAATCTGAAGCACAACACAGGTAGCTGTATTAAGCACTTAATATCCCACTTGTTCTCTTCGTAGAGGCATCTTGTACTTGGCAAATTCAATAATTACATTACTTGAAAATGAAAATATGAATGGCGAAATGAAAAAAAATAGCTTTTCTGGAACCAACAGGTGTAATAAAAAATGATCTCCTACGTCTCTCGCATTCCTTAACCAAAATAATTTCAGCCACATATACTTTCTGACATCTCTTCTGGGCAGGAGATTGCACCTGCTGTGCTTAGCCTGAGGGCATGTACATATATTGATTGCTGCCAAGGAGAATATATAACAGCTTTCCACTCCATAGGACACTGATTTGGATTTTTCTCTTTCTGCTGAACTATAGGTATTGTGAAACTTGTAAGAACTTAATTATCTTCAAGACTTGCATACTTTTTTTCCCTGTACTGCAGAACCTAGATGAGCAGTTCAACTTAACACAAGGGATTGGCAGACGGACAGTGATGGCCTAATTCTTATTTCCTTAGGAAACAAGTTAAAATATCATAACAAATTAAAGCTACATAACATTAATGGTGCAGGCAACACAAGCTCTATGAAAATTTTAGCAGCTCATTACATATATCAATATAGGTAACACAAATACCTGGCTTAAAATGATTAAAAAATATAAAAGATGTAGGTTTTTCTAGAATGTACATTTTGAAATTTATACATAATTTTCACATGATAGATTTTATATATAAACCATATATGCATACATAACTATACATAAAGTATGAAATAAAACTCCCAGAAGAAAGCATTTTAATTGTACTGATGCATATAAATTTCAATTCCAAGCCTTTCGTCTAAATAGAAACCAATGTAAATGAGTGATTAGATATTTCTGATCCTTTTGTGAGCTTCTGGTGCTTGCATGCCTGTGGGACTCAGGGGACTGAATAAAAACTGCGTGCTGTTCCTACCACAGCTACATCTGGACGCAACAGACAGACCAGAGAAGATCAGTAGCTCACAAGCCAGCCACAAGGCCTGTGTTATTCATTACTCTTGTAATGAGTCTCTTTGTGGGCTTCACCACTTTCTTAAATTCTGTCAGGAACATAAACAAGCTTTAGTTTTACTCTGGAAAGAGAACACCAAATGGGATTTCTGTCGTACCCAGCCTAATGTAAGGATGTTGTCGCTTTCATGCATTCCCTAAGGGTGTATTGCTTTGGATTTGAATCGCAAGTCTCTGAGTACTTCTGCTTAAAATCCAGAGTTGCTTAAAGATTTTCCTCCTGTACTGACTTGACTGATTACTCATTTCTTAGTTAAATCCCTGAGGAATAACTGGTCCAGGTTTTGGCCTGAGCGCTTTGGACAGACAGCTCTCCGTGTCTGCTTCACTTGGCTTCCAGTCAGAGAAAACCTCTCTGAAAAACCTCTCTGACACAATCCTCCTCCCTGCATCTCTCAAGAGGAATTTCCACGTTCCCTGGGCCAGCCCCATTCTAAAAGGCATCATTCAGAGTGGAGCAATACTGCTGGCAATGTGCTGCTTGTTTTACTTGTAAAGTCACTCACTGTGTGATTGCTCCTGTCACAATTTCCCACATGTCGTTTGGCTATTACATGCAAATCCGTTTCTTGAAATGCACATACAAAGCTAAATTAAAGTCTCCTGTCAAAACAGAGGTTGTGATAAAGACGATGCTCATAGAACCAACACCAATTTTACACTCCCAAGCTACAAAAACATCTCTTTAAAAAGTGTATTCTATTGTTCTATAAAGCAGAAAGGGAAATTGGCTTAGAAATATATAGGTTGCTTCTCACACCTTAAATATAATTCTCCAAACAATTTTTGCGAGATGTTAGCAGTAGCAAAGTAAATCAGAGCAAGCTGATGCAGTTCAGTAACATTCTCTTAATAACACATCAAAGCACCTTAACCTGATTTATTTTTTTTTAAAAAGTAAGCCTGCAATCTCAGTAGCATATCTTCTATTCTTCAAGGACTTCTCTACACAAGAAGTGTTTTGGCCAATACTTCTTGGTTGAATTTCACTACGGAAACTGATAAAAGGAATTTAATGAGCATGGAAGCTAAACCGTGCTCCAGGCAAAAATACACATACATATATGCAGCACATACATATCACATGGGCACAGCCACAAAATGGCAGCACAGCTCAACACCCTAAGCAATAGGCAGTCTTCAACTGTAGACCACAGCTTTCATGTATGTTTAAACTTCAAAATATTTTTGAATGACCAATAAAGCTGAATCTCCTTAACCAAAATAGAATGAAACATACACCAGTTTTCCAGTCTATATTCTCTATTTGATTTGAAATTTAGGATTAAATCCTTTATCAACTCAAACAAGTATTGTGGCTGCAGAAGAGCATTTTCATTTAGAAAAGTATTTTCATTAAGTTCTGTCACAAAACAGAAGGTAGAACATTTTTACGGTGCAATATTACTTACGGCAATCTGTTTCCATTTGTCCTTTTTCATATGCTGACCTGGTAGAGAAACGGTCTAAAGAGTGGGCCTGTCATCACTCCAATCATTTTTACACAAGAAGTTTGCTCACTGATTATAGGGTTACTATGTTGGTAGTTTTTGCTAGGAGGCTGCTAGGAACCCATAAAAACTCAAGGAAGCAGACATGGTGAAGAAGCTTCTACCTTCTGCCCAAAGCAGGGAGGTTGAAACTAGATCACATATAAGGACCCTTCCAACCAAAGCAATTCTATGATTCCAGCTTTTCTGCCTTCTCAAGCAAGCCTTAGAGAAAAAGAGAACAGCTGCTAGCTAGAAAGACAAGAAAGATCCTGGCTAAAATCCTATCTCTAATACGGGGTTAATGGCCATCACATTTTGGTGAAACTAATTACTCCAGAAGAAAGGAGATAGCAAGAGAATACAAAATGAGCTAAGAAAGATGGTGGATTATGGAAAGGAAAAGAATGATGAAAGAAAAAACCCCAGAAGGATAAAGAGAAAAGAAACACTTGTACCATCTACATCAGTTTGCATGTAACATCCATAAACAAATTGTCTTGCAACACTTCCTATTTTAAATATCTATTAGGACAGTTTTAGAAATAAATTTAATTTTCAAAATGAAGTTGTCCCTAGCAAAAGTAAGTGGCCCCTGCATGTCACTGCCCCTCATGCCAACACTAACAACATTTATGTGGATAAGCAGGGCTACTTCACAACTAAACAGATGAGCTGTCTTCAGCTCTCCAGAAATGCTCTACAGTTACAGTTCTTGTTGATAATAGACTCGGTCTATTAAAAGCATTAGAAGATCCAGCTAACACAAGTCTCATCTACAGACGCACAAACCACCGTTCTGATCCCTTAACTAACAGTGGACTTGACTGTTGCCTAAACAGACTTGCCTCTTTTCCCATCCGCTGTCAGCACAGTTCCCCTCACCCTGAGAATGGCACAGAGCAAACAGCAGATGGCCTCTCTCCTGGTGGTATCCAGAAGCAAACCCATAACACTATTTTTCAAATGAATTAGATTTTTCTGAGCTACTGCAGCAGCAGCACAGTGATTCCTAATCTAATTTGCATAGTAACCACTGAAATCTTAATATTGTTTTGCCACTGACTGTTTTCATATTTGTGATTCTCTTTACTTAAAGGGAAATGCTAAGGGTTCTGAGAAATTTTCAAAGGTTGGGACAGTAACCACCACATACAGCACATTAGCCAAATCCTTAACAAGAGATTACTGAGAATCTCTGAAGCTTATACTGGGCAGATGAAAATAAATCACACATAAGCATCACACAACTGTATGCACTAGAATTACTAAAGCAGGTATCGCCCAGAAGAGACCAAGACAACAAAAATATTCCTTGCTTATGTTTATGTGTTATTATACATGTGTACACAAGTGTAGGTAAAGAGATGCAGAAAGGTACTTAGATGCTTACATTATTATGATTGAGAATTAACAGAGCACACATAAGAACAGCTGTCATAGTATACTGAGTGGGGACAATGAATCATTTATAATGCATGTTTGGATCAAGTTTTTAACCAGTTTCTAAGACATATAATTCTGTTCTACAAATGAAGAGCTACAGTTTATTTCAGGGACTTGCAAATGCATGCTGTCAATGCAGGTACTTTGTTTCCTCCAAGGTACTGCCTTTTGTGACCCAGCCTAGAAAACATTTCTCTGCACAGAAATGTGCATGCTTGACCCTCTGTACTTACTGCTGCTTTGACAACAACTCTATCCAGTAGAAAAAGGGCAAGATATGTTATGTGGAGTATTGAAATGTTTACTGAATGTGTCAATGGATGGCACAGTCACTGCAAATTCCCAAGTTTCAACAGACATTTCTGTGCATACTGCTACCTTAAGAGTGGTTAAAAAACCTGTTAGTTTTATTAAAAAAAAAAAAAAAAAAAAAAAAAACACAATTAACTACTCTGTTGGAAAAGCTGGTGTGTATCCAAAGCAGTTCATAGATGAAGATTTTTCATGAAGACGATAGTGCTACACACTTATACAAGGGCTGCTCTGAAAGTAAAGCCTACTATTTTATTATGTTGTCCCACAACACCAGAGGCAGATGTTGGTGGTATGGCAGTAGAGGTTGAACCTTCCCACCAATATTCCATTATATTTTGTTGCCATGCAACAGACAGCAGCAGAGGCAGTCTGACAAAAGTGAGTCTGACATGGAGGTGCATATGAAGCAAAGGTATGTAACTACACTCCTCCATGTGGAAAAAAACTGCATCCATTGACATTCATCAGTGCTCGCTAAACATTTCTGGAGACCAAACTGTGGACATTAACATAACAGTTAACAGAGGCAGTGGGTGTTGTGTTTCAGTAAAGACACCATCATAGCAGCTGTGAAACAGTGGGTCATCTCTGCTGTGGAAGATTTTTTATTTATTTATTTTTTAATGAGAACCATATGCAGACTCATTCATCACTAGCATAAATACATAGTTAATAGTGGTGGCTATGTCGAAAAACAGCATTTTGTTGCTAAGAATCTGTTCTACCAACAGTGTTATCATGCTCTGTATTTGTTATGGTTTCCATGGAAAAAAAACACGGAGCATAACTTTTGGATTGATCCATGCATTTTGTCAATTGCACTAGAAAGTATTCTCTTTTAAAGGCTGCTAAGCGAGGAGTTGTAGGCCATTCCAACAATGCAATTCTTGGGTAAGAATGTGGAGCAGCAGGAGCTGAGGCAGTTGTGTAATTCATCTCTCTTGAGAGGAGTAAGACACGATTGCACTCTCTGTACTGGCTGGCACAAACTCTTTAACAACAATCTACTATGTGGAAAACAGACTGGCCTTTGTGCTTTGTTTATGCCTTTACAAGAGCATAGCTCTTCACATACTTCAGTAATTTCAAAATAATGTCAACTATATAAAAGGCAGCTGCACAGTTATAGAAATTAATGTAGAATGCATCCTGTGTAGGCCTTCCTAAGAAAATGTTGATTTGAACTGCTTCTACTTACTCAAACATATTCAAACTGAATTCTGAAAGACTGTCAAGAAGAATTTAGCGTGAAAAAAACAATTACATCCACACACAGATCCAACTCTTCGGTACTTTCTGGGCACTACACTGCTTAGTTTTAAAAGAAAGTGATCATTCTGCATCACAGAAATACAGTTATGTGGAAAGTATTACTTCGAGTGTTTGGATATTCTATCAGCTTATAACATCCTTCAAAGAGCTTTGTTGGGTGAGATTCTACAGCTGATGCAGTAATTAACAACGCACAGCAGGCCCTCATTGCTCCTGCTGAATACTCACTGAACAACAGACTTGCCGCCCAGCTTTCCCCTTTGAACAGATGAGGGCCATCCTGCCCTCATCACAGAGCCACCTCTCCCCATCAACCCAAAGCCAAGGTGCTCAGCAGGCAGCTCACCCTGCCTGCAGTAGCCAGACAGCAAGCCGCTGCCATGGCTCAGCATAGCACCACACCTCTCCCAGCCTGAGCCCTGCACAAAACCCTGGCAGGTCCTACAGGAGGCTGTCTCATCCCATCAGCTCACTGCAATGTGCAGGCTGCCACAATGGTGCATTGTGGCTGCGCTGCTCTGCTGCAACCTCTCTGTCATCCTGCATGACAGGCCGTGTCAGAAGATGGCCATCTGAGCTGCAAGCTGACCATGTGGCCTCCTTCTTCTGCAAGCTTAGCAAAAGCCCTGCAGGAGCCTGGTGTCTTACTCCCAGCTTTCTTCCCTGGGGTAAAATAGTGGGTGGGACTTGCAGACTACAACACTGCACCTGGTCTGCCAGCTTACTGCACTGGCCCTGGACAGAGTCACAAGCTGAGGGACCAGGAGGCTGGTGTCCTGTGCCTGTTTCTGCCATGGCAGTAAGGTGCAGGATCCTTCATTTCCTTCTCCTCCTCCTCCATAAGGCTTTCATCCTTCATTTTGCTCCTTTTTCAGCCAAAGAATAAAAGCAATTCATCTCTGCTGATGGCAGTTACAAATTAGAAACAGCAGGAAATGGTGGCCATTTTGAATGAAGACAAAAAGCATCAGGTGTATCCAGCTGCTCCTGGGATCACAAGCTCATTCGTACAGAACAATAAGCAGGGGCATGATTGTGTTTTAATAGGAGAATAACAGCATGCACCATGCCAATTTATGGAGTTCTTAGTAAGGAAAGTATGATATGTACATGGAGCAATTGAACACGAGCAACAGTGCAACAATGGTAGCAAAACCTTCCTCAAACAGAGAAGTTGCATGAGTGAAATTTAACAGACCTTATCTCAAATAGAAAATGGGTTTCAGCAATGGAAGATGTGTGCCACAAACCCCCATCTCATGGAAACAGAGGTAGAATAAGCTGCATTTGTAAGCACAGAGAGCAGAACTACTATAAAAGTCTGTTTATTACGTGGGATCTACCTGAGTTTGTCATTGTACCAAAATTAACTGAAGCAGTATGTGAAATAGAAATGCAAGGAGGCATTTCACATACTCAAAAAAGCAATGTGTAAGAAGAATTAGTATTATTTGTGTATATAGCAGATTCTCTAGCCTCAGTACTATACAGATGTCCAACAAAAATGTCTGTCAATATATCAAGGACACGAAGATTTCAGACTCCCCAAAGGATTACAGTTAGAGATAAGTATCTTCAGGTTTCAATACAGCACAATTCTGAGCTGATGCTCCCCTTGTACAGCGGCAGAAAATTAATAACCATATAGAAGGTAAAGATGCCAAAGTTAAAAGTGTCAGCGCCAGGGAACTTTAAGTCAGGGAAGTGTTGCCATTAGGAGCCATGAATTCCTCTGGTCCCATTCTACATGAAAGAGGATTTCACAGAAGAGTTTTCACTTAGTGCTTAAAAATTATATTAAAATGTCTCTTGCTTATATTCCTACTTGAACAATAGCCTTAGGAATATTACATCAACTTAATGCAATCTTTAAGTGATCTAAAGGAGCAAAAAAACTAATTGCCTACCCCAGTGAAAATCAAACTCCTACTTGCGGACAAGACAGGTTAGAAATGACCGTGCTCTGCTCAGTTGCTACAGCTACTTAAGTTGTCCATCTTAGAAGACTAGCTAAGAGTAAGAGACACATAATGTTGCCTACTACAGAGTAACATGATTTTAAGGGCAGCCCAAGGTTTGAATGTAGTCATCACTGAGCTCTCAGCTTCCTCCCACCCAGAAATATGTACATACGGAGATGTCAGGAAGGGATTTACCCTTCTCCTGATCAGCAGGTGCCACCTGACACTTTAAAACATATTTTGTAGAGCTTAATAGGTCATTTCTGAATAATCAATAAGTACAGATCAGATCCTATGCCTCTATATTACACACACAAGTTCATTTGGTGTGGCTCTTACAGAGGGTCCAATCTCAGAAGTACAGATTACTCTAACCTCCTTTCTACAAAATATACATAGTAAATATCAATTCAAATCAGAGAAGTCTTTGAATCAAAAAACTTTGCAGGTATATCTGATAAAAAAAAATGCTGTATATCAATGTAGCTGACAATAATTTATCACGTTGAGGTCAGAAACACTGCTTTCTGAATTAACTGTGTTCTTACCACCTACTTCACAATTCTGGGATTACTATTTTTGTTAATAAGAAGCTCCTAACTTTTATTTCATTACTTAAACATGGTAATAACTTAGAGAACTGAAAGTCACCAACCTCCAGCAAGGTGGACTCCGGTTCAGAGCAGATCCAGAGGCAGTATCTAGGATTGAATAAAAACAGAGTTCAGTCTGGTTGCTGAACACTCAATTTTGCAATTACAGATGATGTTTGAATTGCATACTGTCATACTGTGATCTTACAATCAGCTTTTTACAGATGTTTCTTGCAATTTGTAAACATGTGGGTTTCAGTTACCCACTGTCCTGAACAGATCTAAGACATATTAATAAAATCCTAGTAACATTAAGCTTAAAAAGCAGAGAGATCTTGTGTGGTTTTGTCTTTTCCTTATTGCTTGATAGACAAGCTATAAGATCATCTCTGAAAAATAAATTTAAATGTTTATTATTTTCTGTCATTAATACCTTAACAAATAAACTAGATCCTAAACTTATCTTCTGCAGTAAATTACACTGCCGTGCCTGATAACATTCTCAGTTACACAATTACTCCTTTCTAGAATATTTCACTCTTCCCTTTTCAGTACGCCACCTGATCCCTCCCTATTCTCATTTCCACCCAGTATATTTTGCCATATCCACCCAAAATGATTCAAAAATCTTTACTCAATTTCTACTTTGATTTCTTTTTTCCAAACCTCTAATTCACAGCTGCAGATACCCTGTACCTACTTTTATATCTGCTTTTCTTTTTTTAGCAGCTTGGCTGTAAGAATCACAATATGTTTGGATCAGTGGATCCAAGATAACTACACAACACTAGCACTAAATGCAATCTTGCAAATGTTTCCAAAATCCAGGACAATCCAAGTACATAATATAATGCAGAGTACTCACTTCAGAAGTGGGCTACATAAACTAACACATTTACCACTCACTCCTATGCTTGTATTTCCTTTTAAAACAGTAGCTCATCCACAATATATGAAAGCTTTCTAAGTTATGCTGATAGCTAAATGGGCAATGATTTAGGAAGGTAAATGTGAGGTAAGAAATCTTTTAGATATGTAAGGTCTAATTGCTAATTCAATTGATGACAAATGAACCAAGCACTCAGGCTTCAAAGCAGTATTTGTCTGAAGCCTATGCTACTTTATAGGTAGCTTAGTCCAAGTGCTGTCAATACACTTTCTATTGTGCTCAGATTTACTGCAACACAAAATCAGATCTGTCTTCAGTGGTTTTAGGACTCTTTACAAGACTGGAAATGTAATAATGTCTCTCTGGGCTTCATTAAGTGGTACAGTTCCAGTTTCTTTCCCCACGTGCATGTCTACGTAAACCAATGCAACACTTCTGTGGCCCTGGCAACATTCTCATTAAAGAGCCTGTTATCTCTAAAAGTTTAATTTCACAAGTGTTCCACTATGCTGAGAGAAGAACAATGACTATTATTCCAGGCTTATCCCTTCTCTCACTTGTATACAATAAGTAAGTGTACTCTTCATATGCAATATGATGATGACATGGAGAGACTATCAGAATATTCCATCTATAAACAACATTCCTATTATTTTTCCTTTCTTGTAGACTATTCTTGAGAGACTGTGGACAAAAATAATTTAAACTAATCCTACATAAACACATGCACAAAATTTTGTAACTAAATTTTAGTCCCCATTCACTGAGTACTTGCTGAGTACATACTTGCATGTTCATAATTCTTAGCAACTCTGAAAACTGATTTCCAAGTGACACGTTTACACTGAATAGGAAATTCCTGAGGTAACAAATTATATAGTATATCATCAAGATAATACAATATATTCTGATCTTCTAACACTTAACAGGAAGGTTTATAAGTTTGCTTCATAATTTATTATCTAGGGTGGAAAATAAACTGAAGTACTGAAAGAAGAGCCTCAAGGTTCTGAACAGCTTTAGAAAATTATATACACTTAAAGAATGCCAACTGAGGTCCCGCAGTTTACAACATATTTTTAGTAATAAGGGGATGAAAGCTATTACCTACCACATTCAGTGAAACATGCTAACATTACTCACAGAATCACAGTCACAGAACACTGAAGAAATCAACAGGCATTAATTTCATCTTTAAGAAGGCAACACTTGTTAAGAAGTAAATGGTGATAAATGTTACACTTTCTTTCCCTTTTATAGGAAATTATGCATATTACCAATTCACCATTTGAGAGTATTTCACCTCTGTAAGTTTTAACTAACAGTGTTCTATAGAAAAGCCTATCAAGCCCGTAGGCAGCCATTCAAAGAAAAGACAGACTATGGATATTAGGAAACTAGAAATGCATTTTCCAAGTGTGAAATGTAGGAGGACAGCAGAAAAAAAAAAAAAAAAAAAAAAAATATATATATATATATATATATAAGCCATAGAAATATGTAATTCACATAACAGAATATCTAGAGTGTTACAGTTATTAAAGGAAAATATGCAATATCCAAGAATAGTGTGGGAAACTACCAATTAAGTGCTTGTTCTTACAAGTGTAGAACCGAATATAAAATTTTCTTGCTTACATGGCTAGCAGAGGACTACAATTTTTAAGCTAGTTTGGTGAAGAATGCAGGGTGAGAAAAGGGGTTTACGTAGCTCAGTGCATTGACTTGGAATAAAGGCAACAACTGGACGCTTATGAATGGAATATAGGAACTCGGATGAACGACTGTTCCTCTGTTCTACTCTGTAGGACTTAAATGTGAAAGAAAAAAAATGCATCAGTAAAACCAAACAGATTCAGAGAACTCTGAAAGTAGAAGAACTCTGTAGGTCCATAGCCCACAAATGAAAGGGAAGCAGGCACAAAAACTTCATTATTTTTTTTCCCCTTTCTTATGCCCTAGAATTTGTTGACAATTATTTAAAAAAGTCAATCCTTACAACAAACTAGAGCTGCTAACAGTTTGAATGTGCCTACAAAATACCTAGGTCTGCAGTGGCACAGATGTCCTGTTCCTGCTCCCTGACAGCAGCTCACATCACTCACAGGACGTGCTGCTTGGTTCTTCCCTGCTCACCACAGGCACAGAGGAAGGACGGATGTGCTCCAGAAGTAGTCACTCATGGTGACAAAACAAGCTGTCTTCCTCAGAAGACTGCTGGAACCTCTATATTGTCCAGGTGGCCAAGAAGGCCAATGGCATCCTGGCCCACATCAGAAATCGTGGGGCCAGCAGGACTATAAAAATGATTGTTCCCTTCCACATGGCACTGGTGAGACCACACACTGAGTACTGGGTTGCTCAAGTATGTGCAGAGAAGAGCAAAGAAGGATGTATGAGGAACTGCTGACGGAAGTGGGACTATCTAGGCTGGAGAAGAGGAGGCTGAGGTGAGACCTTATTGTTTTCTTCAGCTACATGGAAAGAAGCTGCAGGAAGGAAGGTGTCAGCCTCTTTTCTCAAGTGATCAAGATCTTAAGTTGTGACAGGGGACATTTAGAATTGGGTAACAGGAAACATTTATTCATAGAGAAAGTTGTCAAGCATTGGAACAAGTTGCTCACAAAGGTAGGCAGTTCCCCTGGAAATATTCAGGAGACGCGCAAACGGACTCAGTATCTCAGGTTGGTAGTTGGACTTGATCATCTTGAAAGTTTTTTCCCAGCTTAAATGTTTCTAATATTTTTTCTTCTTTTCTTTTTTTTCCTTTCAGTTTTATAGCATTTTGCCTGTTCAGTGGTTGGTGAAAGATAGTGAAGTAATTTGCTTGAATCTCCATACATCTAAATTAATGAAAAAGCACATCAAATTTTACATAATCTTTGCAGATCTAAATTCACTTCTTCAGTCTAAATAACAGCATGAGGTAAGAGAGAAGTGCAACTAAGACAGATTACTGCTGAACTCAGTAATGCCTAAGCCATGATTAGCTCTTGAAAAAGCCACTTCCAGTCTTCACTCATCAGTAGGACCAATCAGTTCAGCATAAGGCATTTGATGTGCATAGTCACTATAAATTAACCTCCACGAAAAAAAAAAAAGCTTTTCTGTAATACTTATTACTCTTTTGATGACTCCGTTGCAGAGGATGCTATATGAGAAGCACATCATCCAAAACATCAAACAAAACACAAAGGAGATTAACTTTACCAAAATAAAAGATAATTTATTATTTGTCTTTGAAAGATACCTGTGTATCTGTTATCTACTAAAGTCAATCGGAAAGTAATGCTTCTACTTATTCCCATGGAAACTACACCAGATATAAAGTGCTCAATAACACTATTTGATAAAGCAAATTCTCAGCTACAGAACATTATTTTTCCACATAGTTACTATCATTAGCTATGCATTTTCACATGTCCAAGAGATATTGCAAAGCACAAAGACAGATAAAGCTGTAATCTACCTAGGGCTATACTGTGCTCAGGGCTGAGTAATCCCTCTGCACACTGCCCTAGCAAGGCTGCATCTCAAGTCCTGTGTTCAGTTTTGGGCCCCTCACTACAAGAAAGACAATGAGGCCCTGAAGGATGTTCAGAGAAGTGCAATGAAACTGGTGAGGGGTATGGAGAACAAGTCTTACGAGGAGCAGCTGAGGGAACTGGGATTGTTAACCATGAGGACACTCAGGGAATAAGTTATTGCTCTCTACAACTGCCTGAAAGGAGGTTGTGGTCAGCCTCTTCTCCCACATAACTAGCAATAAGACCAGAGGAAATGGTCTCATATTGTGCCAGGGGAGGTTCAGATTTGTTGTCAGGAAAAAAGATGTTTCCGAAAGAGTGGTCACTGGCACTGGAACGGGCTGCCCTGGGAGGTGGTGGAGTCACTGTCCCTGGAGGCGTTCAAGAAACTATCAGATGTTGTACAAAGGGACATGGTTCAGTGGGGAAATAAATATTGGTGGTAGGTGGATGGGTGGACTAGATTATCTTGGACGTCTTTTCCAACCTTGGTGATTCTCTGATTCTATCAAGACCCAATTGAAAACCACGTGATTAGTTTATAGCACTTAAAAAAATTGACCTCAGTAATAGCTTTTAGACCAAGCTCTTCTAAAGACATAAACTATATTCAGCTTTAAATTCTGACTCAGAATGTAAAAGACTTCTGACTTTTTTCTACTAGCTTTTATCAAAGTTGTCAGTGATAATTTGTTTCCTTTCCATACAGCCTTCCCGTACTTTTTCATCTAATCTATTTTCATGTTCTGACACATATGGCCTTTTCCATAAGGCCTTAAAAAAAATGTCAGAAATTTGCAAAAAAAAACTATGTAGTTTAACTCTCCTTGCAATCTCTTATCATAATAGCTAGAAAATTCAACTTGCACTTATCACTTGCACCCTAGTAAAAATGACAGAAAATAATAAGTGAGGCTCAAAAATTACCATGAGAAAGAAGCTGTGTTTAAAAAAAAAAAAATCTAGAAATTTTTTCACATCTTTTAAAAAATAATATTTCTTGTAGTATCCAGGCAATTCTGAAAAACAGAAGCCAGAATGAGTATTCTTTGACTTACACAAACAGTAAGAAAGAACAGTTTCATAGTTTCAGAAAGAATATAGTTGCAATATAAAACAAAAGATACAACCAGCACAACAATGGCACAAAGCACTGGCTCAGAGAGAGATCCAGCTTAGTGGCCATTTGGGTAGTAATGTGAAAGACATACCCGAGACACCATAGATGCAACATTAGAAAGATGTCAGTCAAAACACGCAAATTAAACTCACATTGTTGGAAAATTATAAATTAAGTGGTTGGTTGAGATGTTAATTGAATTTTCCATCAGCTTTCTAACTTCAGTTCCCATCCTTTAAGCAATTCGTAATGCAAGCTGACCTTACTACATTTTTTATACTTCCCCATTTTTTCTCTTTTTTTTTTTTTTTAATTCTGATGATGGAAGCTGCTTTAGCACATACACACTTTTTTGTACCTCATTCAGAAAAAAAAAAAAAAAAGCCAGCAAGACAGGAAGTTTAACCAAGTCTGCTTCCAAATACATCACTCAGCCTCATCCAGAAATTTTAGAAACTTCTGTTTCTTGGAAAATCTTCTAACATGAAATGCCCATGTGATCTCATAAAACATCTGAAATGACATTTTGATAATCTATTCAGTATGTGCTCAAGTATCACACATAGAATCTCTCATACTGAATCTCCCATTCACTTATAATAAATGTGTGAGTGTAAACTGATGATATTCATCACTTTAAAAATGAAGCTATATCTTTAATTTATATTTTATTTTTCCCTACAATTTCAAACAGCATTTCCTCAAACTCAGCAGTTGTATAAGAGGCCTATTTTGATGGATGGAATCTTTAACTTTCATGTAGTTGCTATTAAAAAGAGCAATTTTTAAGAGTAAACATTGAGAAAGTTGCAACAACAACAGAATGTAAAAAGCAAAGCATGCAGATGCAGCAAGGATGAGCCTAACAATTCTAGAAATACAACCTGACACACAAAATATGATTTATTAAAACAACTGTTCACATAAATCTTCAGAGAGCTTATTTTAACAAAGACGTTATTATGATGATGATCACTGAAGTTTTAATGTATACTTTATTACCTCACTGGAAAAAATTTGCATGAGCAAAGCAATGAACTGCTTGAGTTGGTAAGTATTTTCCATTTACCTTTGCTATAGCATCTATTGCTGGACATTTTGACAGAAATTATCAGGGGAAAAAGAGGAAGAACTTTACCATTCAAGTTATAATCTTTCAACTCAGGCTATTAGATTTTAATCTTCACCTCAAGAAGAGCTTTACATTGGTGTCAGGAGGCAACAGGCAAAACATGGCTCTAAATTTAATTTCTTTCACCTATGGTTTGTGCTCCAGACACACTGCTGAGGACACACTCCTTGCCTGTCCCCAGGTCATCTGCACCACTCGCAGATGGTAACAGTTTGATGTGAATCTACCATGGATGTGCTCCAGTTTGATCATCCCTCAAGAGTATAGAAAACACTTGGTATTGGCTCCCCATCACACAACATAGAACGTAGGCCGGCACAAGGAGAGACTCCAGCTCCTGTGGTGCATTTGCCTTTCCTAGTTCTACAGTCTACCCAGCATTATGGAACAGGAGGGTGTATGTTCAAAATTCTCTTGCAAAAGTAACTGCAATATGCCCTCTGGGCAGAATGACCACACCATCATCTCCTTCAGGATGGGCTGCTGTAGAAGTCCCACCAAATTTTCTTAAGTGGTCTTGTAAACCTAAGCTCAATTACTGGATTCTAGGCTTAGACTGACTTTAAAAAAAAAAGTACGTTCACATTCAAATCTATGAGTGTAAAAAATTAATTAACCAGGTGCGATCTTAATATTTAGAAAGCTTTTTAGTTCCAAATTTCCTTCCTAAGTGTTAGGGAAACAAAACATCAACTTATGCATGAACTATCAACTGTCAGATCACGAGAAAATCACAAAACTATAAATAATCTTCAGTTAGGCTATAAATAAATTTGGAGTTCCATATCTAACTGCTGCCTTTCTGCCTGTATCAGGAGCAAAACACCTGCAGCTCCATGTGATGTGCACTGCTCTGACTAGAGCTACTGGACCAGATAGAGAAAATATTTCCAGATGCTACTACTGAGCTAGAGGGGAAAATGGTTTTAACAACACTTTGGTTAGTCATGTCAGCATCTCATCATCTACTAGCTGCAGGCTGTGTCACTAGATACAGAGGTCTGTGACCAGGGGGATCTAGATCTGGGTGCACTGGAGATCCTAACTCCTGCTTTCTCACCAGATAGTCCTTTGCAAAGCCAGGCTGCAAAGCAGGCAATTCACAGTGCAATAAGCAGGATGCGACAAATCTGCTTGGAGCCTCTGTAACACTTGCTCTCCAATTATTCTGGATTTAGCTCATGCAAAAAAAACTGCCACTGGCTATAGCTGGAGGCACTGCTTTCACATGGAATTAAAACTGAATATTATTAGTTATGCATTCGTACTGGAGGCGCATCACAAAGCAAGCAGACAGATATGGTTCCTGCCCCAGAAATTACAAACAAAGGCTTTATCCTGAAGATTTACACAGAAGGAGCTCTATTCACACAAGCAATCCTGCAGGATTGAGATCTTCTTTGGTATTTCTTTAGACACTGAGCCTGTAAGAGCAGTATGGAGAGAAAGCCTCCACATCCAGTAGCAAGTCATTCATTTTATATCACTAATTTAGCAGTAGTGTCAAAAAGAGAACTTCTAATACATTAAAATATTAAAATGATATATACAGTTTGCATTTGAACAGCTTATAGACTAACAAAAATATAGCAGGAGATGATCTCCACTTACTGCAAAATCTGTAACTTAGCAATGCATAGGAAATGCAATGTTACATGGTGGACAGTAGGAAATTCTGTTCAAAACCTTCTACAACTCAACTCCTTCTTGAAGTGAGAGGGAAATCAATCCCAGCAAGGCAAAAATGATCTGCCTGTGGCAAGCTAGGTCTACCCACTCTGTTAATATAAGCTTAAATAAGGATTAAAAAAAAAAAAAAAGGGGGGGGGCGGGAGAGGGGGCCAAGAAAATGATGCCTCTAGCTTTAGAAAAAAAAATTTAAGGATATCTTCAAGCTACTGCTGTTCTGGAAACATGAGAAAATAACTACTTGCTATGTAAGCCATCAACTGACATGTGCTATAGCACTCGAAAACACAAAGTCTCTTTGCAACTGCCTGTGATGTGTGATGTGTAGTATTCTAGGAAATCTCATACAGACAACAGGTTAGCAGCATACTAAACTGTAACCTCCCCTCATTCCTACATGATTTTAACACAGAGCAAACACACAAAAAACAAAAAGTCATCCTTTTCATAGTTACTCTCACTATCTGCGTAACAGTACAGTGAACAAGTAAACAAGCTTCTCTAAAAAGACTGTGATATCAAAATGGCAGACAATATTTTGAAAGAATTGGTAAATTTTATTCTGCACAACATCAGAAATTCCTAGCATGACATTCATTACTAAGCAATCTTTTCTTGCTCTGACTTCACTGACATTTGTCTGTCTTTAAAAAGCCTGTTCAGTGAAGGACAAAAGAGATCATTAGTAGATTCCAGTAATTCAGGGAGCATGTTGGACTCTAAACAGATTTTGCCTACACACTATATCTTGAGTTTAAGATACAGCAAATTGTTGACCCGTTCTGGCTGTGGGGATTTAGCATCAAATGACTCAGATGGATTTATGTAAATGAGTGGCTTTCATTATGTAAGCTAGACGAGAGACAATATCTTGCATACTACGTTATTAGAACTACACACCAATGAAGAATTAGGTGGTATTTCAGTGAGGAATTAGTATTGCAGTTAAGGGTGCTATTTCAGAGTTGATTAAAAAGGATGTTCTTCAACACTAACCAGAGCACTTCCTGGCTCAATTAAATATGAAAAGCATTCTCCTATTTCAGACAAAACATCACAGGGAGATGAAAAAAAAAAAGTCAAATCTTTACTGATTCAATCTTATTTATTTTACCACTGTGGTATTTGCTTAGAAAGATAACAGGACAGGTTCAGTAGCAGGGTGCAATACAAATGTTTTTGCCAAAACAAAAGTATCAAATCAGAACAGCTTACCAGAGTGGACCAAGCTCAAATGATGTATCTGAGATGTCCAAATTCAGGACTGTCAAGGACATGTAAAATATTTCTCTCAGTAGAAGAAAGAAATAATCTTTTAGCTTTGAGAATAATGTCAGCAAGCATATCTGATCTGCTCAGGAAAAGTTATGATAAAAACCTTGTTCACCTCTGTACGTGGACATCTTCAATCTCCCACTGTAGAATTTGATAAAAACGTTTCAAGAACTGACGAAAGGTTCAAAATTAGTAGCAGTGGAATCAATAAAGATTGCAGAAAACTAGTTCTACATCATTTAAGTTTTTTGATTGCTGACTTGTGAGGTTCATAGCTAGACCTCTATTACCTTCTAAACTGTATTTCATCTAGTGTGGAGAGAGTAATTCATTTTTACTCCAGAGAATATGAAATTGTCACCATTTAAAACTACATTCCCCAGGCCCAGATTTATTGGGGAGAGCAAGGAGTTGTTGCACCTGCCCTCGTTTCTATCATGTAGAACACCAATTAAACGAATGATGTGATTCTTCATTACAGGATTTTCAGCTAATCAGTGTGTGCTGAAGAACTACAAAGTGATGTGGATTTAACTCCACTTATGAAACCAGAAAGCACATTTTATCTGTTCCTCGGGAACAACCAAACAATTTTTAGTCATTACTTGACTATAAATGCAGTAAGACTGCCTTAAACTTTCTGCCAGGTAGCAGGATGATAAATAGCTTACTCAGTCTGAGAGCTTTAACTGGAAGACAAGAATGAAAAATCACTAATAATTCTGTAATCTTCAAGATGCTAATTTGTTTCCCCGACAGAATCAGATGAGATATTCAAAATACCATCATCACAAGTACCAAGCCTCAGGAATGAGCATGCTATTATTTAAATAGTATGAAATAAAATAACTTTTAAAAACAGTGTTTGGTTATTAGTCTTTATTTATCACGCATAGCACTGAGCAGAACCTCTAAAAAGAACCATACATTAAAAGCATTTCGTTTTTACTATCAAATACTGAAAAGTCATTTATCATCTTTATTAAGAAAAAGTACCTGGACAAGAAAAATGTGCACTTCTGGCTGTACGAGCAAAAAATGACTTTTTATATCTGACTTGTATTTCCCTGTTGCTTAACAGCACCGCTCTGTGTCGAACACATGACACGTTTTTCTTGCATTTCTTTAAACACATGTAGAGACAGAAGCTGCTGCGTGAGCAGACAAATGAAGAAGCCTTACACAACATATGCCTCCTGCGAGTTTACTGACTCCACTGTCTATGTTAGAAGCCCAGCTCTCTTCCCTACCCCATGGCATCTTTAAGTGTACCACAGCACTCACAATTCATCACCACATTCCAGAAATTACTATTTTCAGTATCCCTGAAAGCTGCCATATATCTTACTTAAGATCCAGATGAGATGCAGCGATCCCTGCAGGTGTGTGCATCACATACAGAACTGGTAACCAACACTCTGCTGCTCTGTTGCTGCCATTTTTTAAAGTTCCCTTCATCAAATTTGAAGTTGAAATTCATACAATAGGTTCAAAAGTTATCGGGGAAGTACTGATGACTGCTAACAGTACTATAGTATATGTGCCATTTCTTTATAAATAGGCTAAAAATAGGCTAAGGATTATTTTTTCATTAAATATTGGTCTGGAAAACTAGATATCCTTAGCATATCAAAGGCTTTCTTTCACATGCTATAAACGTAAATTTCACATTTACATACAGCCAGTGTAAATCAGCTGCTCTCAGGTTATTAATGACAATTTACCATATTTTTTTCACTTCTCTGAAATGAATCAATTACCGAAAATATTATTTTTATGCAAAATTAGTCCACTGAGAACTGAATGAAATCATCAGTTCCTGTCACATGAATTACCATCTCTAAATGTCAGATATTCATCCTGTTAAGATACTGATCACTTGGGTTGGATTCAATTTGAACTAAAATTAAAGCCGTTTCTGTTCCATTACATGCTCCCTTATCAAACTGGCCTTCCACAGAGGCAATTTTTGGTATTAAAAAAAAAAAAACAAACACAAACAAAACACAAAAGTGTTTCCACTAAGTCAAAAATGTCATAAATAATAAATGCATGCTTCCTCTCTTTTGTTACAGCCCAATTTATGAGATAACAGCTCTATTCCACGTTGAATGATTTAATTTAATGATTTTATCTTGGTACTTTGTGAACCACAGTTCATTCCGTAAAGCAAGTATGTATCATTTCACAGAGATGGCACAACCAGCACTCCAGACCAATAAAATGATAATTTTGTTTACTGCAGAATCCCCAACAGTCTATCTCCAATTTTTTTCTATTAAGCCTACGCCCTGGGCATAAAAATCTACAAGTCAGAGGAAACATATCCATATATCAGGCAGGCAGCCAAATCAAAGCTATGCAGAACTCTGACCTCCTGCATCCATTAGAAGATGCATTACACAAACAAGGAGTCGTCTCCATTCTGAAACAATGCAATAAAAGCATCAAAATACATATCCTAATGGTGTAGTATATAGATGTGGATTTACGTTTAGCTTACTAATAACAAGATAAGATCCAGAACAACCTTCAAATTCTCTGGCAAGGGTACTGTCTTATCCCCCAGCATGAACTAAACAACACTTGCCTAGCTCCAAATAAGAAGGTGGTTTGGTGCAAATAGATTAGAAATGAAATGCACAAGGTGGAGAGAAAGCTTTTTTTTTTTTTTTTGTAGAACTTACAGCTACCACTGCCATTTCCCCACAGTGGAGTGGAGAGAGAAGAATGCCAGTGTAAGCATTATTAAGTTAACTACAGGACTATAAATGTGGAGGCTAACTGTGCTGAAGTTCAGATCACGTGTTCCCATTTATCTCACAACAAACAATTTCTCCATTGGCAAAAATAAGTTTAAAAATATGAACTTTAAGGTTTTTAAAGAACTTAAGTGAAAAGGAAGAGAATAGAGATAATTCCTCAAGCACATGAAAGGGCACATACAGAAAATGAGATTGCTAGTAAAACACTATGGAAGGTTCCAGGTTAACATTACGTACACTGTTTTAGGTCCCTGATAGTTCAGTGACTTTGGGGCTCCTCTCCCTATCTGCAGCAAAACAGTACATCATAGTTCAGCCTATAGGACTACAGACTATTCTTTTTTAGTCTGATTTCTTATTCTTCAACTTCCTCTTTCAAATACTTTCCAAATCAAATATCTCAACATTCACGAGCTAAAAAGTAGTCCTAAAGCAAGAGATGAGGGATGTAATCTGCTCTAAGATCTTGGAGTATGAGTCAGGACAACATACAGCCACTCAATTACTATCATCATGGAGAGACAAAAGGAAACATAGTTTTCCCATGCAAAGGAGAAGAGGGAAGACAGACAAGTGTACTGTACCCCACTTTCCCTCATTCAAAAGAGGAGCTGTTTGTGCTGGAGCATCATTAGTCATCCTAGTCACCACCACCATTGGTCACATGGCTTCCACAGGACTTGCCCAGAAAACATCTCTTTCTGGTGGCTCCAGATTGGTCTACCTGGCTGAGGCAAGTGGCTCCTGTAGAATAGACTTCTCCAGAGTCATGGGCTTTCCATCCTCTCTGTTCTAGGAGTTCACAGGACCCAGTTAATGCTTATGCTCTTATGCAGACATGATTGTTCAGGCAGTCCTCTTTCTTCCACCAATTCCCTCCTACCTCTGTGGGAGTCAAATCTCACTCCCCTTGAAGGGGAGGAAACCAAATTCCTGGCCTCTATTCTTCCTCCCAGCCTTTGTTCTATATATTTGAGTAGCTTTTTAAAGCTCTAACAACAAATACTTTGCTTGATAGTCTTCTGTTACTCTACCATAATCAAAAATCAGAATTAGTAAAAAATACATGCTAGTTCGTTATGGTTACCCCAGCAAGTAGCTAAGCACCACACGGTTGTTTGCCCATTCCTCCCACTTCCCAGTGGGGTGGGGGGTGAAAGAATAACAAATAAAAAAAGAAGAACTTGTGGGTTGAGACAAAAACTTATTTATTAAGAAAGAGAAAGGAAGAAGGAAAAAAGATCATTCTTATGAGTACACATACATACATGCACGCAAAAGTAGCAAGGCATATGCAATTGCTCACTACCCACTGACTGATGCCCAGCCAGTATCCAAGCAGCAGTGGGCCACTTGACCAACTCCCCTCATTTTCAAGCTTTCTTTTTCAACATGATGCCATATGGAATGGAATATCCCTTTGGCCAGTTTAGGTCAACTGTTCTGATTCTGTTGTACCTTCACCTCCCTCCCTCCCACATCTCCCCCAAAACTCCTTTTCCCCACTCAGCCCCCCTCACTGGTAGGACATTTCGGGAAGATGAATAACTAAATTGTCCTTGGCTATGTACAGTGCTGCTAACAATTTGAACCACTGGTGTGTTATCAATGTTGTTTTTCTCCTAAAAGCAAAGTATCCCAGATGAGAACAGCATAGTTTTGTTATGCTTCATTAGTTTCATTTACTATTTTTAAGTTACAACTTGTCTAGTTATTCCTAGAAAGCCTTTGCTAATAAAGGAATCATTTCCATCTGGCTTCTGGTAAAAGTCTGCAAAAAAAATAACCAGTTCCGCTCTGACTGAAGCCTCTGACAGAGCTCCCACTAATCAAACAGGACACAGCATCATGTACTAATTGCGGTTCTGTTCTTTGACCTCAACAGCGACTACGTCTTTCTAGCTTTTCTGTTATTTTATGAACTCAGTCTAGGTCATTTATCTTCCCATATCACAAAAGAAGTACAAGAACAAACGCTGTCTGCCTAGGAAAATATTGCCCTCTTGACAGCAGTGCTCTGAACCTTGCCATCCCCAGCACAAGCCCTTGAAAGCAGGGAGCAGAGGTTCTATTTGCACTGTGAAACTGATGTATTATATCATGCACAACATCTAAATATGATTTATCACAATGACAAATTTGATTTATCATGCAGGAAAGTTATCATTTCACTTTTACTACCAAAAGACCATATATCTCCCTTTACACCACTGTCAAATTCCAATTCTGTTTATGCTCAAGTCATGATGCTATAATATAATGTGAAGTTTACTAGGCATGGCTTAACCATGTCTTGTAAACTTCAATACCTCCTGGATGTCTCAAAAATCTGGCATTGCTGCTGGTCAAATTTGGCTAAAAGCCAAAAACAGTCTCAGAATAAAATCATCATGGTTCATTAAGTAGGTTTCTAGGCTTTTAGAGACAGACAGACTTTGATACATACTCATACTTCCCAAAACTAAATTATTCGCATCGAAGCCCGTTAGCACCACTAATATGCTGGAAAAAACCCTCATAGCCAGGAAATTGTTCATAATGCAAATGAAAATTGGTTCTTCCATTCCATTTTCAACCCCTCATTACTAGGCTGTAAATTAATTTGTTACATTTCTGTTTATTCATTACATTTCATTTTGATTTCTCCCAAATAAATCTGGTGAAAAATAAAAATAAAATAAAATCGTATGTGAGTGGTACAATTTTTCTTTAATGGCCCTTAACAGGTTAGCACTTGCATAGGTATTACAGTGCCATTTAACACAGAATACCTTGCAAAAAATATCTTTTCAAGAGTTTCAAGAAGTAGCAACTTTTTGCCAGTCAGTAAATTAAAGTTCCATGAAGAGAATTTATCCTGTATCTTACACATTTGCTGTATCAACTACTCCACAGTGTCCTATTAGAAGTAATTTCCTGTAATAAAAATGTAACAGTCTGCAACATGGGAACGGACTACTAATGAAGATGAGGAGGATTTTATGTGGATGCAAACTTCTAGAAGATTAAAATGGTTTATGAAGTAGTACAAAAGTGCCCGCTACAAAACAACACAGCAAGATAGGCAGTTTGCACATCCTTCTTACGTATAGGCTTAAGAAGTATTTTTTATTAAAAGGACAAAGGGTTAGGCATCGTGTGCAAGCATTTCTGTTTCAATTCATTAACAAAAATTACAGAATGGGTTGGTGAGGATTACTCAGCTTCCCAAGAAAGACTGGTTTACAGTTGCCTGTGTGATCCAGTCTGCTTATTCATTTGTTATGTAGTTGTCTTGTTTTTGTTTTGTTTTTTAATTGATCAAGAAAATTCAACAGTCAAACCCAAAAAGTCTTATTTTTCTAAAGGTGATTTCTGCTGCACCCACCATCTTTCAAAGACTGGAAAACTGAGGAGGGAAATAATTCCCCAGCCTCCATGACAATCCAGTGTGGTTTTAAGGGAATACTGACCTGAAATTGATTTTGCTAGACTCCTTGTTTGTTATCAAGTAAACTAAATTCCTGTAATTCCTATAATTAGATGATTGACAGAAAAGCCACACTTAGCAGGTGACAAATAGGAAAAAAAAATCCTGAAATTCTTATAGACACAGTGACAGATTCATTGCTAGAAGTAGGGCATATTCAAACTGGGAATGCTCTCAATGGAACTTTTTCACAGTTAAGTCTATTCAAGTAAGTGATACTCAATGACAGCTGGGAACCAGCAAAAATCAGAAACAGACTAAATACTACATTCAGTTTTAACTGATACACCATACACGTTCAATTGACAAATCTGGAGTTCAGTTCTTCATATGAGATGAAAAGGTTTTGAATTGTCATCCTTTTAAGGTTGTAATCCAGTTGTGATTGGCTGTGCTGTTTCTCTGTCCTTAAGAAGGAAATCCTGAACCTCTGACCTTCTGCCTCTGACTGTAATCTTCATTATTAACTCTCTGAATCCAAATTAAGTTTAATCTTTGAAAGCCAAAGCTATTTCTGAATTATGCATTTACTTCCAGATTAGGAAATCCACTAAGTAGCCTGTTACCTGGATAAGAAACTAAAATCGATAAATATATAAATTAGATTCCAGAGTTGGGTATTTTAGTTTGATGCTTCAGGCCAGGTCCAGTATGCCAGACTTTCTATTGCTGACAGCTATAAAGTCAAGCAGGAAAAGCAGAGTCTCAAAATTTTGAATAACTCTAGGAGAAGACTGAAGAAATGTCAGGAAATGAAACTGATCAAGTACTTGCTGATTTACTAAAAAGTCAATGTGGGCATCCTACCAAGAATCAGCACCTGCTTTCTCTTAACTGTACAGGGAGACATAAAAGTGGTTCTGTTGGAGTTAGGCTTAGTAGCTTCGCAGAGTCAGCGATGAGTCAAACTAACTTGTCTGATACACACAGCTGACTTTGATAGTGTGCCACCATGCCTGACTATCCACTTAAAAATGATTAAGAATCTCCATTACACTGATTATTTAATTTTCTGCCTCTGTAGAAAACAATCAATTAGCTACAACACAATACAAACGGGATCAAACAGTTGGGTAAGGTGCTACGTGGCTCTCTAAGGAATAGCAGCCAGTGACAGTTTGTCACTTTGTTCTTCAGCTTTCTAACCCCAAACTGTGCCCCAGATCGGTATTCCTTTTGCTCAACATGATGGATTTGATTAAGGAAAATACCTGAATACTTTAAGTCTCTTTACTCTCAAACCTTTATCTTTTTTTTTTTTCTCCTCTCCCCCCCCCCCCCCCCACCCGATGCTTATACTTAAGTCTGTCATAGAAGTCCCTCATGAAAGATCATAGCTATAGATGGGAGTTGGCCTGTCTTGCATTCCTGACGGATCTAGCTAAACACCTAAAAGCACCCATCAACACTGAGGAATAACATAACACAAACCTTCAGTTGTAAGCACTTGCGAAACTAGCAAGCTACTGAAATCTGAAAAGAAGCTGTTTGTATCCCAGAATGTCTTTTGACAATCTTCTCTGTGCGTGTTCTTGAAAGCTCTTGAAAAAAGCTTTTCATTTCTAACCACAGAGAGTTTAACAAGTGTAGCTGCTGCACTGACCCTTCAAATATTGTACATATAGTCTCCTGTGCTTTATTTCATTGCTGTCATGGAATTCCCCAGTACATGCAAGATTATTTCTCACACCTTTTAATTAGAATCTCCTGGCCATCCCAAATTGCCTGTATTTTAACTACTCCCCAAGTTTAAAATGTACATATAAACAGCACTGTTTCAGCTCAAGCAATCCAAACTTGGATCCTCAGAATCCAAATTAAGTTAAAAAAATTTGGGGAAAAGCATTTTTTTTTTTTTTAAAGTCTTCTACTATAAAAATAAAAATAAAAATAAAAAAAAACAAACACCAAAACACCTTCTTCCATTTCCTCTCTTTCAGTGAAGATTCACAGACTGTTTTTCTCTGCTACTAACCCGCAGTACTCTGCCTGAATACATTCTGGAGAGCGCAAGAGAAAATATCTCTTTCCTCAGTAGAGGAAACACTGCCAGCAGAAAGTCAATAAAAATACTTGTGACTGTAACTTTTACTTACTCTGTGGATCCTCATTTACTTTCTCATCATATCATCTTGTGGTATCTTGGCAGTATGTTTTGCTTGTGTTTGTGCAAGCCTTCAAAATAAACTGATGACAGATACCTCAGCATTGCTGAATACCAAGTGGAGGAAGCAGGATCAAGGGGAAGTACACCAGTACCTTTCAACAGCATTTTTATTAAAGGAGCAGTAAACAATCTCTTAATGCAAATGAAAAAAAAAAAAAAAAAAAGACAAGAGATGCTTACTTGTCACTAGAGACTACATAATTTGCCCTTAGTATTTTCTACAGGAATGACTGCTCTGCATCTTCTTTGACTGCTGCACCAATTTGTAAACTGCTGAATAAAAGCATCCTATTTTGGATCATATGACATCGATGTGCAAAAACACACATGAATGCTGGGAATAAATAGTAATAAGCATACAGCCAGCACAGTGCTACAATAATTGTTGAAAGGAACTCCTCATACTCCCAACAGGAAAGCATAATCTGTCTCTGAATTCTGACAGACGAGAGCTGAAAACTGCATTTCTGATGCAGAGAAAAGATACTAGTTTAATTTAGTTTCTTGTTCCGCAGCTGCTTTCCCTACCCCTTCCCAGCTTAAGCATTCTACACGGGATCATTCATAAAGCCTATTTTGCTGCAGATGTTGACAGCACAGCATCTTCCCTCACATAAATGCTTACATGCAGGTTTAATAACTCAATAACAACCTCAGTGTGAGGAAAATGAACTAATATGAAAGAACTTGCAGGGAGAGAATGGCTTACGAAGACCCCAGGACAGTCACTACCTTACTGGCCTTTCTGGCTCAAGATGAGAAAGGAGGGCCATTGCAACACACAACAATGAGGCACAGCTTGGTGGGTGTGCAGCAGAAGCATTTGAGAAGCCCAGCGCAGGAACCTCCCCACAGCCAGGACAACCACTGCTCTCATAGCCCTTGGCAGCCAGTGAGCTCTATTGACAGAGACACACGCACACATTCACCTATGCCCAGAATGGTCTGAGGCATAAAGGAGGCAGTAATGCTGAATCACACTTGAGGGATTAAGGGTTTTTTTTCCCCACCACTTCCCTTTAACATCAAGTGGAAACAAACCCTGGGGTTTGCACTATTTTTTATTGTTCTCTAGAGCAGCAAGTGCTGCACCAAGCACTCCTGCTGTAACCTTGTGCTTCCACAGTGCTGGGCTTTTTTATAACACTACATTTAATACTGCTACCCATACTAGCCCTGACAAAATAGACGTAGTGGACACCAACACAGTAATTCCCAGTGCTGGTTCTGGTGGTTTCACTGTGGTTTTATTACAGTAAAACTTCACCAGAGCACACAACAACACAAGCATGAGTAAGATATACCTTTTTTTCCCCTTCCGCTTTGATATTACATACCCTGAAATTACACAGTGAAAATGACGCTTGGCTACTCGCTGTTGCTGCAGATGACTGCATACATAAAAATGAAATCCACTCGACCATACTGTCATTTTCTTAGCACAGTTGCAGGTTTCAGAGATGCAAGGAGGAAAGAAAGTATCATCAGCATACTGCACATCACACCATCAGTTTCCCACATACAGTGACCTGTGTAATGCACTTGAATCCACAGGTTGCCAGCAGCGCCAGAGGTAACCTTCATATGCACTTTAACAGCAAAAACAATTTAAGAATTTGTCTTGTACACGTATTTCCATCTTGAAAGGGAGAAAAATGTATTTCCTCTTTCTCTTAGTTTCCTTTACTAAGGCTTAAAAAACTATGTTTTAATGCCATGTTTTCCCTTCTTTATACTTTCAGTTAACTCTAATGTACAGATTATTTGAAGACAATGAGATTCCTCGTGATAACATAACAGACACCAGCCAAATTTCTGCCAAAAATACCCTTACAGACTGGGAGAGGCACATCATATGTGCACTCTTATTATTTTATTATTATCTTATTATTTACTCTTATTATCTTATTATTATTTAACATGCTTTTACTTCCTATTATTTATCAAAGATTGTATTTACATTCAGGCAACATAATTTAAAATACCTATCAGTTTGCTTACTAAAGGATTTTTAAAGGAAAGAAATAAGGACAGCGAATTGAGTTGATGTGAATAACCAGTGCAGATAATGTGGACTTTCCTTTTTGTCATTTTCACAACTATATACACCCAGAGAAGCCTACTGAGGTCAGAGAATTAGCTGCACATCTTGAATGGTGCATAAGGAGCACCTTGTATGTTGATACTCAGAGTATCATCAGCCTTTAAGAGGGAGGAGCCACTATGGGAAATTTTTATTTCGCTCAATTAGAAACAACAACAAACTTTTTCCAGTCTGCTTACCATTGAGTTAGTTTGCCAGGGCTGTGCTGATACAGGACTGTAATCACAGCTTCCTGTCCTCACTATCACCAGAGCAAGTTAGCATGACTGAAAAGTGAAATGTATTACATGATTTGACTCCAAAAGTAAAGATTTCTCCAGACCATTGCTCATGGCAATCAACATTTGTTTACATGAGGATACATGGGTATGTTTATTGCAGGTATTGCATCACAAAAACTTTAAGGTCATTTTTAGAATACACGTTGCTGACAGTGGTCAGCATTCTGACTAAAGGAAAATACAAAAATACCTACATTTTACAGACTTTGGCATTGTAGAAATGGCCTTTTAAAAAGGATTTTGCTGAACTATTTAACACTATCACAAGGATACATACATAACACAGTTGAAAACATCTGCTCTACTTTATATCTTCTAGACAGATCTTTGAAAATACTTCCATCTCCTACCTACTTATAAAACTAACTCTGATTTCTGTACTTATCTCCTACATAAACTGCTGCTTTTATTAACATTTTATCTGTAGAAATTGAGTGACTCTTTTCCTTCCAATATGGAGTAAGAAATGCATACACTTAAAAAAAAAATCTCTTATTTTACAGACTGCAAATGTAAAGCACAAGGAAAATATTGATCTATATGATTAATTTCATATTCTACTGAAATAAAAGTAGTGGAAAAAGATATAGGCAGCACAAATCAAGACTGCTTTTATATCTATTCCTTCTCTGCCACAAGAACTGTCTTCTCTAGATTTGTTGTTCCTTCAGTTTCATTACTTTCCCTAAAATTGATTTTCTTTCCCTTTCTCTTTATACTCTGAGGGCACTCAGAAAAACCTCACATTTTCCAACTTCTACTGCTTCCACGATGTAGTTCCTTCTACCAGCTTTACTTTTAGGAAAGCAACAGGACAGGGACCATTTTCACATCTCTTACTGTGGTGCCTACAACAGCATTTACTGTAAGACATAGTTCAGATGACTGAGAAATCATTTAGTACAGCGTTGAAGCTCCTTAGAGAAGGGTGGCCATGCCACTTCGATTGAGCATGTATACTGCCTGCCCAGTGTAAGCAGCCTACCTCAGAAGCTTCTTTATACATCAATCAGGCTTCATGGAAATCAGGATCCATGGAGATGTCATGATGCAGCACAGTGTCAGGGCCCTCCACAGTCTGCTAAAAACACTGGGGTTGGCTCTCAGCAGAGAATACACACACACACAATAGTGGCAACCACTGAGTCTCTACATCTGGACTGGCATGGCACCATGCCAAGCCAACTCATGTGCTCTGTTTCTCAATGGGGTTGATTTACTGGATAGAGAATAGCTGTACAGAAATATCTCATGGGTTATGCTGCAGCATATGGGCACACCCTCATCTCTTGTGTCATTTGCATCCATGACCCTGATGGATCTGGCAAGTATATAAAGATTATAAATACACACCATTCTGTGCAGTGGTTGTTTTAAATCTTAGCTTTGGTTTCAAATGTGAAATAACCAGCACATCTCTCTTCCACTGTGTGTCTTCTACCATTATTATCATCAAACATTGACAGGCACTGAAGTATAAAGAATTAAAAATAACACTCCTGAAGTTACACACTGAGATGGAGGGAACAGCACTGGGAACAGAACTGCCTCTTCATTTGCAGCCTACTGCCCTACTCACCAGGCAGCACTCGCTGCTGCACTGACATGAAGGGACTAGAAGCGCCCCAAGGAACACCAGCTGCATTAAAAGGACACTGCAATGTTCTTAGTGCTGGTTTTATTAAAAAGTAAATAAATAAATAAATGATAAGGAAGAAAATAATAGAAGACAGCAGTAAAAACATGAAAATGATGCTGTTCTTCAAACTGAAGAATCTCTCTTAGTGATGAAGGCTATTTGTATTATCAAACCTTTCAGGATTGTCACTGCTTCCACTTCGCTATCTTTCATATGACACAGTTGCAAGACTAAAATGGATGCGATAGATAATACCAAATTATAGCAGCTTTATTTTTTTTTTTTTTTTGGAGCTTTCTATAATCCATTAAGTTACCAGAGACAAAAAAAATATTTAATTTAAAAGAACATACATGTAATTGTTTTCAGAAATATGGCAGTTATGTCTTTAAATGGACAATTTCTCTCTCACACTACATGACAGGCTGTATTTTTCATATAGAGAATTAGGCCTGTATTTGGCATTTCAACTCTTCTTCCTGAAGACACTGAAGAAAGAAAATGGAAGAATGAGCAGCTAAAAAAAAAACAAAACCAAACACGTTGGTGTTCATTTCTGTAAATCATCTTCTTCCTTGAATAGCTACTAGAATGTCAGATCCTTGAACAAGGCTAACACAATGTGAATGAATCAAGAAAAGTGGGAAATTGCACAGCCTGCAACTATTAATGACACCATTCTATCTCACATGGCTTTGTTATGTTAAGCTAAAATAAAAAGAGAAATAAATGAGAAGGATTCATTCATCATGATCAGTGATAATGAATTTTGCAACTGCAGTGTTGCAATATTTTTATTTAGTGCAACAATTGTGTAGTACTTCTGAAGTCTACATCACACACTGATGGCTATGTTTACAAAAGGAAACAATTTCCCAGAAATTATGTGATAATTGCTCATCACCATGTATGGAAACATGAATAAAAAATACGTATATTCACATAAACACACTGTATAAAATGAAAGCAATTTCAGTTTTTTTTATTTTTAATTTTTTTTTCTTTTCATATGAGACCTTAAGTGTGATATTTGATTATTGCTATCTGAAAGAAAATCCAGCACACCTTAACTGAAGCATTCCTTAAGCTCTTTGGGAATTCAATTCTCAGATCATCTTTTCTGTCCCATTTCAATCTTCTATATGTGACTAAAGTATTTGGTTTGCTAGCTTTAGAATTTAGAAAAAAAAAAAACACATCTGGAACATGACTCAGCCAAAAATACTCTGACAACAGAAGTAACATAAAGCCTAATGACTTAGTTGTCTGGAGTAAAAGTGAATATTCTCTTCCATTTTTATATTTTGAAAGGTCTGAAAGATCTTCACAATAACCACGCTATTGGAGACCTCGAGGAAGAGTAAACGTTAATTCATGGTGAAAAGTTACAACCACAAGCAATTATCTGTCTAAATAGCTAAAGCCTTTCAATCAGTAGGTTTTCCTGTGCAACTGCTGGTGCAGTCACTTATTTGGTGACAAAGATTTGGATGGTGTTCAACCAACACCAGAACCACCAGATTCCTCTGGCAGTAAAACAAGGAACCTGCTTCCTCCCACCTGGAGCTGGGGCCTAAGAAACAACACTGGAGAAGCCAGTATGTGTAAGAATAGACTACTGCTAAATGTAACGCCTCTGGTATCCTATGAGCAGTATATACTTACAGTGTAATTAGATATATATTTTATCACTGTAAAATTATGGATTTCTCATGTATTTGTGTCCGAGAGAGACTACTTTCTCAAGTATCACAGAAAAGGCACACAAATACTTAGACCTGAGCAAACAAGCCTGGTCAAGGACTGCAGAGCATGTCTGAGTTCTACTCCGGAGCAAGACCAGAACTGCAGATTTTACAGCCATCTAAAGCAACATTTTTACATGAGGGGATTATTTCCATCCGCACTATTTCTCTTCTGAGAAAGAAAAGAACGCTGGATCTCTGGGTTTACATCCTTCTGAAGTATTCCATTGCACTGCTTTGTCCATGCTTCCAGTGCCATTGCCACTGCTGAGGCAGCCCAAGTCTTAGATAGACTGCTGGACTTCTAGTCTCCAATGATGAACCTTAGACTTCCGGAGCATACATTTTGCTAGGATCTCAAACCAAACAGTGTAGCTAAATAAAGGGCGAGAATATTAAGCCATATAAATGGCTAGCAAGAATGCAGCAGTAACTTTAAGAACTTTCCCATTTGGTCTTCAAGCAATTCATCAACAGAACTCATCAGAAATTTGAAACTGAATAGTATTTTCAATGTGCAAACAGAACTGATCAACAACATAAGACGACAGCAAAACAGTACTTCTCCATTATGGGAATCATATCATCCAAAATAAATAACTTCCTCATGTCCACCAGCTGCATCTAAGAGTTATTTTCAAGGCTGACAACTATTTGCCCTATTTTATAATTTAGAAATCTGAAGTATTGATGCTATTAAAATTCTGCATATGCTGGAGATCTTGAAGAGATGCAAGGCATAGACTAGATAACTTTTTTTCTAACACAAATGAAAAAATATGCTTTTACTGGGTTCCTAGCAACTAATCGTTTCTCTGAAAATGACAACTCTGGAAACACTAGAAGTTACAGCTAGATATTACAACAAATAAATTATAAGAACAGTATTTTTTATTTATTTATTTTTAAGTAAATTTGAACACACTGTAGATTTCTTTTCTGATCTTCCTTAGTCATCAGTTTCTGTTTCTATGCTTCTCTGAACTTTTTTCCTGCAAATAAAGTGTACATTTACAACCCAAAACAATCCAACAACATTCATGAAAAAGCAGATTTTAACAGAAATTTTCAAGTGTAATTCCAATTAAATAATACCAATTATATATTCAGAAAGTTCTATTCAAATCTTAGCCTTATTTTAGACATATCTATTTAGAAAACAGTATTCTTGCTACTGTATGTAAAAAAAATGAGTCAAGTTCATATGTTCTAAACTATTGTTGTGTCAGAAATTACTACTGCTTTATTACGTACTTTTCTGCATAATGCCAGCAAAGTTTCTGTCAAACCTCTTTGTGAATCTAATCTTGTCTCTTGTGACTTTGAAGGGAAGAAGAGAACAGAAGCAGAAAATTGTCTCTTTTCCTAATCTATTTTGCTGTCTAACCTTACTGCATACAAAGAAATTGTCCCTATCTTCTGCAGATTTTGAGAGTTTCTATAAGATTAAAATGTCAATGTTTTCATGGTTAATTAATATACATTATCTAACATTTATTTATATAATTCTATTTGCCTCTATTCCCTTCTCGTTTTGCATTCTGAAGGAGAGAAAGGCAGTTTTCAGCTGACCTAATGAAAACACTGCCACAACAAATGAGAAACCAACCTGTGTGCAATGGAGTCCAGCCAGAGAGAATGCTAATTCTCTGCCTCAATACCGCCTTCAAAGAGATTATTCAAGCCTCTCTCTGACATGGAACACAGTGATCAGCCAGCAAACGCTGGAGATGAAAATAACCTTTATCTGTTTTAACAAAAAGGTGAACTAAAAAAAGCACCCAGTCATGTCCAGAATGTTTACTATTAGCAACGAACAAAGTGACTTTATTTAGCGTTTACTGAATAACTTTCGCTGATAGATCAGTTACCATATATTTTGGAACTATAAATCAGTTTATTTCATCTATATGAGGCAACAGAAGGAATATAATAAGTCATTAGAATCTGATAATAAAAAAAGAAAGATGAAGAAAGAAAGATAAAGAAAGAAAGAAAGAGGAAAAGACCTGTTTCTAAAATTCAGGAAATGCCATAGCAACACTGAATAAACAGTTAAGCTGCAGTTTAGTATGTGAAAACTACAGACACCAGAGCTCTTACTGTCCTTGTAAACTGGTTGGAAGTATTTAGAGATCAGGTATCAAATGCCTGAGGACAACCCAGATAAAAAAAATGTGGCACAGATCCAGTCTGTCAAAGATGCACAAGTGAACTGAAGTCAGGAAATGAATCAAAAGATTAAACCTAGGAAAAGCTCTGTTGAGATTATGACACCACTACCAAAACAACTGAATGCACTTAATTCATTAACAGACACTAACTTTTGCTCATGATCCCTATTCTAAACATATCTTGAACTCTTACAATAATTAGTGCCAGAGAGAAGCCAATATATTGTATTATTATTATGACCAGAAAAGGTCTTAATGAGAGAAGGCAGATAACATTATCTGCAGTAGAAATATTTCTAAATAAGATCATGACTGCAGCCTTCTGCATGAAGCAGAATTTTATCTAGCAATAATCATACGGGGTAGTACCTTGCATGATGTAATTATATTAATATCAAGCTTTTATGTAGTGCTTTCCATCAGCAATATCAAAGCACTTTAAAGCAGAAGCATCAATATTTCTATTTCACGTATCAGGAAATCAGAGACAAGAATTATCTGTCAGGGTAAACATTAAGAAAAGATGAATACTATTTCTAGACATTGATGATTTTCTGCAATTACAGGCAAGCATTCATCAAATCTTACATGGAGTTGACCTCTAGTAAGCAACAAAAGGATAATTCAATGCCAAAAAAAAAAAAAAAAAAAAAAAAAAAAAAAAAAAAAAGAAACCAGCCTACAAATTGCAGTATTTAACATTATGGATTCTAAGGGGAAAAAAAATAAACACGCATCAGCAATTGAAAATAGGAATTTTTTTAACTGTATTTGCATAACTTCTCCTGCTCAAGATGAGTTAAGCCAGAAATACTCAGAAATTAAGTGTTCTTGTGTGGCCCCACCACACAAAAACATGCTATGTACTTGGTGACAGGAACAGTTTAAATTTCCAGGGAGATTTTGAAATTTAACCTCTAGGAATAACGTTGTTCAAAGTAGTGCAGTAGTGATGTTTGAATTTCACAGCAGTAATACATGGTGGTGAGTTACCATGAGAAAAGGCCCTGTTTTTGTCCTGACACAGAACAAGACTGCCACTGACCATGCTGACAAATACATTTATCATTTTACATGGGGTCCCATACCCATTCAAGTGATTTATACTCCTATTATTTAAGTTTTTTCTACACCTTTCCTACCTTACTTGAAAAATAAAAAAGGGCACATCTTCTGGAAAGTGGAATGATACCTTGCACAGATATCACTCAGTGTGCAGAGCCTTATAATTCAATACAGTAAATGCAAATGCTAGCAGTCACTGTAACAAATGTAGATCTACAGAGTGGCAGTCAAAAAGAACTACTGTCACAAACAGCAGCCAGACAGTTAGAGAATTTTTACGAGAGAAATAACTAAGAACAGTTAAAATGAAAAACTAAAAACCCTTCAACCAGAGCTACTAACCTTCAACTTTTTCCAGAACTCCTCCACACATTAAAAAGGATCTCTAGCATCATGACACAAAGAAGCAGTATTCCCTTTCTGCAAAGAAGGCCAATTATATCCTGAACTTCACCAGGCAAAGTACTGCCAGCAGGTGAAATGAGGTGATTGCTCCTCTGCTCAGCACAGCTGAAGCCACACCTGAGGAGCTGGGTCCAGTTCTGGGCATACTGGAGAAAGCCCAGTAATGGGCTATGAAGATAACAAAGTGACAGGTGCACTCATCCTATGAGGAGCAGCTGAGAGAGCTGGGACTGTTCACCCTGGAGAAGAGGAAGGTGAGGGATCTCATTAACATCCATAAATACCTGAAGGGAAAGTGCAAGGAAGATGGAGCCAGTCAGTTGTGCTCAGTGCTAGGATAGGAGGCAATGGGCACAAACAGGAACACAGGGGGTTCTGTTTGAACACCAGTGTTCTGTGCAGTGGCAGAGCGCTGCCCATAGGCTGCCCATAGGCTGTGGGGCGCCTTCCTGGGAGACTTTCAGTAGCCACCTGGATGTGGGCACCATGCTCTGGGTGTTCCTGCTGACCAGGGGCTGGGACAAATGGTCCCAGAGGGTATTGCCAACATCAGTCATTCTGGGATCCTGATGCTCCTCAAAAGGTCACAAGCCCTAGTTTAGATATTCGAGGAGTGGAAATCTTTTCTGAAAAAAAAGATGAACTGACTGTCAGGAACAAAATCCTAAACAAGTACCAGTTTGGACCTGATTTTTACTGCTTGTCCAATACCCAAAGAATCCCCTTCAAATTCAAATTAATCTTTTTGCCTTAAGAAGGTATAAAGAAAAAGACTGGAAGTCATTTTCTTACTGATTTGTTAAAAGGAATTTGAATTTCCAAGGACTGTTCTTAACTCCACTCTATAAGCTACGCTTTCCAAAAGAAATTTTTAAGACAAGCCAGTGCTGCTTTGCCACACTAATGTTACTCTTTTATTTTGCAAAGTTGAACAAAACCTGATATTTATATACACTTCAATGTTAAAGACGTGGTTTGGAATAACTGGACAATCATTCATAAAATGTCTGGGACTTTTTGCACATTTTGAGTGCTGGTTGCCCAACGATTCTGACGCAATCCTCAAGCTACCAAGCAGTAACCATCACAGTATAGTAAGAGAGCTTAGAGAACTTCTGGAGAGCTCCAGCGTCTTATTTCACTCTTTAAATTCAGTTGAAGGGAATACTGGGGAAAGCAGAAATACACATGATAATGCAATCAAAAAGTTATGTCAACTAAAATCCTTGCTTGGAGAAATCATACTATTTTTCACCATGTTATAGTGGAAATATGTTTTTACATTTACACAAACACTAACACTCACAAATACTCTGATAGATGCACTGCAAGGTCCTTAATTAAAATAATAATAATAATAATCTCAAACTAGAAGATATTTAGACTGCAGAGGAGATAGGAGGGGAAAAAAAACATATACAGAACTTCTCCTGACTTGAGATCTCTTATCTAATAAAATACAGACCCTTCCAAATGTGATTTATTAATGAACAATGCTTTAAATTTCCAATTTGACTAATGTAAAAAACATCCAGAATTCTAAGACAATTTGTTTATGGAAAGAAGCAAAAAGTAATGGTGGAGTGAAATGGAAAGCAATGAAAGTCATCTTCCTTCAGTATCATTACCCAAACTGAAGGTCATCAGCTTAGGCCTCCTTCATTATTTGCTGGCAAAAACAGAGACATGACATTAAGAGGCATGACAGGGGATTCCAATGCGTACTTAAAGCTCCAGGTTTTCCTCTACAGGTGATTTTTTTCCATTTAAACTTCAAATTTCAATGATGGGCAGCTTACATCCTTTGATCCCTAGTCCATATTTAAGAAAATTCATGTGTTAGTTTTAGTTTTCTGTAAGTAATCAGGAAGATCACACAGCTGTACTTTTCTCCATAGACTGCAGTGACAGTGTTTTCTAAATCCTTTTCATCGAACAGCCATTACAATTCTGCTGCTGGAACCGCATTTAAACCAGTATCTGCCCTTCTGAGAACTGAATCTTAAAGTAGGACACTCCTGTGACAATTCTACTAGAAACAATAGGTTTGTTAAGATGCCTAAAATTGCTGAAGTGTCTGACAGGAAAAAAAAAAAAAAAACCATGTTGCCAGCATTGCACAGGATACATTTCAAGGGCAGAACTGCAAACAACATTTATGGATTGCGCAGATAAAGCAGTCCAAAAAAAAAAGTATTATGAAGTCTTCCTAACTACAGCAAAGGACTTGGAGAAATTGTATAGTCTTTGCTCCTAAATTTCTTAAATTGAACTCCAGAAACTACACATTTCTTACTGTCTAAGAAACAAGGTATATCAAATGGCATAGGAGACTTGTCAGTCTCTCATCGGCCAGATACAGGAAGAGCACTCCAGAATTAAGGTGCATTTAACATTCTTTCTTCAGGGCACAATGTTTTTGTTATCACTATTGGAATTAGAAAAATGCTGAAACAATTCATCCAGCAGCTGCTGTTACCTGTCTCCATAAATGCTCCCCACAGAGAGGGAGATAGAGAGAGAAGCTGTGATTCCTCAGAATAGACTCAGCACCTGCAGGCACACTGCCATGTCACACAATACGTGCCTGCTCCTGCACCTTTCTGGAGCTCATTTCTCCAGACCTCTCCTGTACTTTGTCATCCTACAAATGATAACCATACGTTGATGAGGTTGTGGTTCAGGTTGACTGATTGCACATTTTGAATTACGATGAGCCTTAAAAGCCCTTAAAGGCGATAAGTCATTACTCATGCATTCCTGGGAACTACTTTTCAATCTGGGAGCATTATTAGCTATCTGATGTCTTAGTTCTTCAACAATTGTACCATCCATATCTTCAGGCTCAGACACTGTAAATGCCAGACAGCATTACTAGTCATGATTTATCACATTATTCTTTCCCTCAGTGGTATTTGTGTCACTTAGTTCCGTCAGTTTATTGTACATCAGTTTCAAAAGTGATCATTTTTAATCACCATTTTTAATCTTTTCATTTGTAGTTTTCTACGACTATTCTTCCTATTACAGTTATGAGAAGCAAGAGATAAAACACCTATTCTATTGCTATTTGTTATCTTCATAGCTTCACATTAGCATCTCTATCATCTCTATCTTGCTTAAAGAGTCTGAAAAGGTACTGAACCAAGTGCTTTGCTATCTATTAAATCTTCATTTTGGATTACTCACAGCTCACTGTGAAGGTATGGATACGCAGCCAGTAAACCTTTCTGTACCTATAACTGAAAGGTAGAAGACACAGAGCACAGTGGGAAAATGAAAACTGTTTTCTGTGTAGAAGATCTACATTTTGGATGCACTGAGCTGGATGTACAGTGTCTTTCTAGGATCACATGGAATGCTGCCCTCACAGCTCTATTCGGTTGCTTCCCCCACAGCAGTTCTGATGCTGGCCATGATAATCACAGCACCTGAGAGACATTTAAACCATCTCCTGAGCTGCCACCATGCCAGCACTACATCATGTCCGTTTTCTTCTGAACACTTTAAATGACTCTTCCAAACTCACCAACTTCTATCCTCACTCATAAAGACTTCGACTATGCTGTGAACACTGTGCACAAATCTGACTCTAAAAAGAGAGTTAAGGGCACCTGACTGGCTTTAAATGTGGTCAGAACCAGTAATATTGGCAAGCTTATGAAGGTGATGGTAATTTCATACATGTTCACTTCTGTGCAATACAGAATTCTGTATTCGACTGCCTGTCAAGCAGAACGAATTATCAACTGACTTCTTGACTTCTGGCTGAGTCTAAGGGCTATTTCTATTAAATCAGATTGTGACTGTGTGAAAGAAGTGTGAAATAAAACCAGGATTAAATGTTGGAAACACTCTCTGTTCTCCTGTCATCTCTATAATTTAGCTTACAGATCTGAACCTCCTCCCTAGACAGAATTCACTTGCTTAGCAGTCAGATTTCTCAGTTTATATTCCATTCAATTTAAGTGTGAAATTTGCTATGGGAACTTCATGGTATTACCTAGAAATTAATTTGCAGTGTCATATTGCAGAACTGTATATTCTCATATAAAAATGCATTGAGACTCAATCAAGTCAGTCAACTCATTGCTTGAGAAGACAACGCAGGGCCTCACATATTCTTCAAAACACCTTGCTTTCAACATAATAATATATTTTCAATACTGAGAGTTGTCCCCTTCCTCCTAACTACTCTCACTATTTAGCTTACAAAGCAGATTGGGAACTCCTCTGAGAAGCAGAAAAAAACAATCAGTTGCATTGCACTTACAGACAGATGTTCAAGTTCTTGGGTCAGTGCTCTGTATAAAAAGCTACACACCATATTCCCTGCCTGTTTCTTAAGGAAAAATAACAGCTGAGACAATCCAGGATTTTTCTACAGGTCTGCTTTTAAATGGATTTATGAGGCACATCCCCTGGACACATGTGAAACCAAACTCTTCAGAGAATTCAGGTGAAGAAACACTTAAAACAAGACTCATTGCATCCAATTACAGCACTCCACGAAAATGTCAAAGCTACAAGCACAATCATTCCACTGTGTAGGCTCCTAATATGAACCATGAAGCACAGACAAAGGTAGGCACCTTCAGCCCATGAGTCACACGATGGGTTGTCAATATAAAATAAAAGTTGTCAATACAACTGGAGTTCTGGGGCTTTGGACTCAGGTACCTAAGGTCTGTCTTAGACAAAGCCCTTACTTGGCTGTAATTCTTCATTTATTTACTAGGATAATTTAAAAGAATGAGAAATAATATTAAAATGAACTGGTTTACTACCCTGACATAAGCATGCAGTATCCTGTGCTTGGGTTCTCAAACCCTAAAACTCTGTGCTACGTCATAGAAGTTTTGAGTACAAATACCAAAACTGAAACGACTTATCCTGCCTGGTAAACGTGGTCTCTTTACTGCTAAATTAATATTTATTATTCCACAAAAACAGATGCAAAATGCAACCACCCATTTTAAGTTGTTCTTTAGAAGTTATGAATAATGATAGATACTGAATGCTCTAATAACTTATGGTCACAGGCCATTAAGGTGGAATCACAAGATTACCAAGAATAATTTTAAATGTGAGTAAAACTTGAATAGCATATCAGTTAGGGGTTGTAACAACAGAATGAGTGTTTCCTGAATACCAACAGCCTGAATTTTTAAGTCAATTTTCTTCAGAAATGCTATTATGTATTAAAAATTCTAGGCAAAATATGCTCTTATTCAACCATAACGTAATAACCTCCTCTATACTGAAGTATATATGCAGCACTGACAAATGACTCACCAGAGCACATTTCCATGAACAGCTCCTAAGCAAGAATTATTTTTCCAGTCCATAAGTCACTCTGATTGCACACTTGTGGACCAAAACATTAGCATGCACACTCCACATTTGTTCATTATATTTTTCCAAAAAAAAAAAAAAAAAAAAGGAAGACAAGTAAGTTCCTAGCAATAATGTCTAGGTAATAAAATTAATTTTAATTAGCTCAGCTAGGATACAACTTTGCCCACTGCAAGAAATGAATGGCGTTTTCAGGAAATTTTCTCTCAAAAGATTGCTCAGCAAACAGAATTTCTCTTCTCCTTTGAATTGTTTCGCTGAGAGTTTATTAACAAATTTCTCTTTCCTGTCACCTGCCAATCAATTGAATTAATTAAATGAAATTGATAAGGTCAAAATTAGAATTCCTTGAGAGAGTGGATTATTAAATGCGTGCAAGCATCAGGACTAAAAGGGTGAAACATAACATGACTCTTATCTAAATTTTGCTGTGCAAAAAAAAGCCAGATTTCAGGTTAGTCATTCAAATTAGCCATCTGCATGACTTTTATACATCCTGCTCAAAATCTGGAAGAATGGTTCCTCTCTGGAGAGGCCTCCATCTCACTGTTTACCTAGACACACAGCTTTAGAGGACTAAGATTAGCAAGAGGACACCTAATCTATGCTTAAACTGGCTGTAACCAGCATCCCAAGCTATTTCCGATCCCTTTTTATCTGCACCAATACAATGAATGAATCAGATCACTGTGAGTTTTCAAGTGCTAATTCTAACACGAGACAGTGAGACCCTGCTCAGAGTGAGAAGGATGCCAGATATTCTCTTTCAGTGGCTGGGCAGATTTATAGGAAAGAAAATCGCCTCTCACAGTACAAAGGGTACAATTCATCTCTCTGTTTTTGGAGCAGAAATCCTGTTTAACCATGCAAGTTTACTGAGCAATATTCCCACTCAGAAAACTCTTCTTACAATGATTTCTAGCAGTGAACTTCTCTGATATTTATTTTTGCTCATTTAGCAATATTACAAAACAGTACTTCGTGTCAAATTATACGCAGCCAACTCCCATAATTTAGTTCTTATGCAAGTACACTCCATCAGCTCACAGCTTCTGGATGAAAGCGAGCCACAGCCACTGATAATATTTCAACACAGTGATACACATATACTTAATCTTGCTATGATATTTCTGTTTTCCAGACAAAAAGAAGAAGGCATCTTTACAGTTCTAGAAATCGCCAATACCAGATACTGGATCTTTAAGCTGCCAAATCTGTTAAAATCACACTAAAGAAGAGAGAAGGCAAAATTGAAGAAACAGCAACAATGAATACACTGCTTTATACAGTTACAGTCTGCCAACAAGGACACCTACAGTGAAATTCTGCAAGGCTTTTTCTCTCTAACTTCAGCAGTAAAACATATGATTTGAAATATTTAATAATACTTCATAGAAATTACGAAATCTGAAGTGCTCATAAACAGCAACAACAGAACTAGTGCTCCAAATAACAACTGGCACAGGGCTAAGAGCACTACAATGCAGGTGAAAGGTGTCAGCAAGAAGATTCCTCACAAACTGAAACTGAGTAGGATCTGGCAAAATCCCAAGCAAGCATTAAACAGCTTTAAGTACAATCCCTGACCCTGTTTTGAGCCAGAGCTTCTACAGAATCTCAAATGCCTTGTGGGGTGAGGAAAAAGGATAGGCAGACTGAAAAGCTGGCAACTAAGCATGAAGGCTTAAAAAGGCAGGTGTGCAACTGAGCTAACAGTGAGCTTAAATGATAAACATTATGAAAGCACTCAATGCAAAGACTGAAAATGTTATAAAAGACATTGGTGTTACTGTCCAAATACAGCTCTTGAAGATACGCAGTTGAAAACACAGCTGCTTCCATCTATACTATACGTATTTATTTTATGGGAAAAGTATATAATCAGTGGAAAATAAACTGCACCCAGGACACTAACTGACAGGTGGTGCATAATGCAGTACATCATGAAGTGACTGGAATGTCCCTAATGGAGAAACATAGCTCAGATCTGAGCTGCTACTCAGCGAGGCCCCTCAAGCAGCTCTTCAGCAGCGGGTACTTAGTGTGATGCTACCAAGTCATCCTGGATAAAGAAGCTTCTCTGACAAATCCTCTGACAAACCAGGTTACTTTTCTCATCTGTGCTGTGCAAGTCCAGTCTCAGGGAGACATAGCACTGCAAACACAGTGGACCAGCTGACTGCAGCTTGGGAAGGCACTGCATACCAGAGCTCCAGCAGTGGACCAGGGCCACAGCATTGCCCACAGTGGTAAGCAGGTCAGGACAGCAGGGCTGGATGGAAAGGCAGATGCTGAAAGCCATGCACATGAAAACACAGCTCTAAGTTCTGCAAACAAGCTCATCTTCCCAAATGGCCAGTGCCGAAACACCAAACTTCAGATGGTAGGTAAAGCTGATTCCCTCTGAACCCTTTGCATGAGGTATGCTCTGTTATTAAGACTAAAAACTGGGGAAACTAAGCTCCCTCCAAAGTCTGCCACCTCCAAGGAGGAAAAAAAATTGAGTCAATGGAGAGAGATTGTGAAGACACTGCTGGATCTGCATGGTAAAGCTTCTCCTTTTTTCAACTTTAAAAAGCAGAAAGAATAACACAGAGAAAAGGATGACAAAAACAGAAATGGAGCCAACAACCTCAGAAAGACTGCTGAGGCAGCTTTACAGATCTCATTTCAAACACTTAGCAAGCAAGCATGGTAACATCAGCTACAATTAGGCTGTGTTTTAAAATGAGAGCTTGAGGAACAACTAGGATTGTGGGAATGGCGTACCACGCAATACCAACGCACAGCAACACCATTTCTTCAAGGAACTGCTCCCTCTCAAAGAAGATCCAAAAATAAGGATACTCTAGGCTCAGTATCCTGAGCCTAACTGGACTGAGTAATAGCAAGGGATGAACAGTGAGGTAACCTCCTTCACCTACTAAGAGCTCAATAAAACACGTATAAGCACTGGTGAAAACCTCCCTTTCCTCACTTGAGGTGCTTAATACTCTTTCTGTTCAGCTCTCCATTTGACCACAAGTTTCCAAGGCTAGAAAGGCAAAGAAAGCAATTGCCCCCATTCCCAAGCGTGCAGCCTTCCCAGGAGGCTGCACACAAATTGGTTACCAGAGAGAAAGGTTGTAACACCAAGCACTTACACCATTTAAAAAAGCATAATCAATTTGCTTCATTTGCTAATACTGAAAAATGCATTAAATTAATAAAATATGAAAAAGTATTGACTATTTTCACAATTCATTAATTAAAAAGATATCTGCAATGACTAACTTCACAATCTCCATAGCATCTACTGTACTTAGAAAACAGCAACACAGTACACTTCACTCACCACAAGCTGAGGGGTAGTGAGCTGGAAGTTTAATTAGTTAAAAAGAAAATTACCTAATTTTAGCAGTTACTTCCAGAGGAGATGAGCTACACGTGAATGATTTTTCCACTTCTGTGCAAACTACTAAAATAAAAGCAAATACTGCTTGGGAAAGTCTGTATCCTTTTCATATTTACTAAGCCCTGAGACACTAAAAATGAAATTAAAAACAAACAAAAAACAATGCGGTAGAAAAACCATTTTTTAAAAACTATTAATTTTTCAATTGATCATGATTTCCTATTTAATAAAGTCATAATTTAAGATTACAATAGGCTGGTTTTAGACTAATAAATTCTCAGTAAAACCTAATGTTTTTATGGAACTTGTAATAGCAACATTTTATGTGTCAGATCACAAACTGAACTAAAAAGATTGGTAAAGCCATCTAATAACCTCTTTCAGCAGAAGCAACACATTTCAGAGAAAACGTTACTCTCCCGTTAACCTCCTTTTAGTATGGGTGAAAAAAGATTATAGTAGCTCATATAAAACAAAAGAACAAAAATATCTGTTCTAGTGTATTCTTGTGGCTACTATTAGTAAACAAAAAAGTAAAAACAATTCTGCATGGTTTTTTAACATGCTTGTTAAGTACATGTGCACATAATATTTGAACTAATGCATCTGATGTTTGCCTGCTTCACACTTTTTGTTCACTGAATGCAAGAACTCGATGAAAAGAACCACATTATTTAGTAATAACTCACCTGTTACTTTTAAATAAATTCCTACGACTAAAAAACTGCAGCAGGCAGCACACGTGGTTTAACGCTTACATTTTTAGACAAACAAAATCCCTAACTCACTGCTATTTGACCCCGTTACTTCAAATTTCAAACAGAAAATTTTAGAAAGCCCAGTAAGAAAAAAACAGAGGCTAATCAGACACACTAACATATTTAATTTGACTTTTTTCAGCAGCAAAGCAATCCACTATATGAATGAAAATTCAAACTGAATGTCAAAGAACTCTTAATTATCTGAATTATCTTTATTTATGTAAAGATCAATGCAATTGTAGATCATTGGTGCAATAAGACAAAGAATTCACATACTGATAAAATCACCTAGAGAGAACAGATGAAAAGCAAAGTGTTTATGGGCTCTGAAAAGTCTTAATTTTTAATACCTTCTTAATTTTTCCTTTAAAATAACAAATTACCTCACTGAAAAATTATTTCTAATGAAATGCTACATTTTTATGCAGATTGAATTTCTCGCAATCTACTTACAAAATGTAGCAGTTTTAATATGCATTTGCCATAAAACACTCTAGAAGCTGAAGTCAACAACTTTCACAAGAAAACTTGTAAAGTTTTGCATGCGAAGAAAAAAATTTACCATTTTTGACCTCTATTTCCTTTATGCTTAAAAGAGAAATATGAGTTACAGTTAAATTGGTATCTTAAGTACCTGCAACGTCATACGGACACACAAAAGCAGCAAAGAAGCACTTTAACTGATCACACGGGAAACGGTATTTTAAAGCTCACTAACTATACAGTGCAAAGAAAGCCAATGAGAAATGATCCAGGTAAAGTGGAGGTATTTCTTATTTTTAACATGTCTAGTTGAGTCTCATTTTGCATTAACTAAAATCTTCTGTCTAAAATCCAAAGAGGAAAGCCTGCACAAGGGAAGAACAGTAATGAAGTTTCAGACTGCAAGGACAGAATGCAACAGTGTGACACTGCCTGAGCCTGCCGCATGGGGTCTGGGACTATTCCTGCAACAGACAGGCAACTGGAAACGCTAAAAGTAAGACAAAATCAAACATTTAGCTTGCTCTATTAAGGATGAAGAATTACATTTTCCTGCTGAGATCTCCGTCAAGTAAGCTGAAAACAGTTTTCACCCATAAAGTTGTTCAAGCAGAAGGTTCTCCTTTACACCGCGTTCTTCTGAGTCGAGGGAGTAAATCCAGGACAAGCTCAACAGCACTACAGCATGGACCAATAAACATAAAACAAAGCCAGCACTGGCACCAGCAGCTCATCATTCACAAACATGTGACTACGAAGAATATAGTAATAGCTTTGTTCTCACTCTGAAGCAGAGTTATCAAGGAATACTCAGCACAGAAAGCAGAGATAAAAGCACATGTAAGTAGAAAACTCTTCATGGAGTTCTGCTAAAGAGAGGCTTTCAAAGTTTCAATTTTCTCATTTAGGGACTTTGTAGCAGTATCAAAAAATAAAGTTCAAGCTGCTTCCTTTTTCTACATCACTGGAATGAAACTGAAGTTTCTTTGAAAAGGGCAAAAATGGAAATAAACATTTATTCGACTTATCAGTTTAGAAGATAGTAAATGTGTGACTACTCATACTGTGACGATGCAAACTATTTCAGGAAGCTAAAGACTGCTTTTATTTAGGAAAGCATGTTTAAAGCTTGAAATGAAAACATGAGTAGCAAGATATTGCGTCACTGCTCTGTTTCAGCAATCAGTAATGCTCAGTATAAGTAAAGCATAACTCATCCCTAGCCTAGTTCTGTATTCCAGCAGGAAATCCACTCCAACAGTCAAACGGAAGATCTGTAGAGAGGTAGAGCAGAGCTGCCGCATGAGCTGGACTCTGCCACCAGGTCCCATGGGGAGACACGGGGCTGCGGCAAGGCACAGCGGTGCTACAATCCTTCTCACCTATGAAGCAACGGGAACCTGGGCTTGCGTCCTACTTAACGACTTCGATTTAAATTCTTACAGTGAACCAGAACAATCACGTTCCGTGATGTGGACATTGCTCTTAAATGGGACTAATTAATAATAACAAATAAATAAATAACTGGAGGAAGGTGCAATCTCTCAATGTAAGCGCAGGAGGAGGGCAGGAGGCGCTCCGGCCGCGGAGCAGCAGCTCCCCGCAGCCCACGAGGGGCGCACGGAGGAGCCGCCGTCCCCTGCGGCCCGCCGGCACCGCGCCCAGCCGATCCCCAACTGCGGCCGCGGAGGTGGGGGTACGCCGCGGGGCGGCAGCGGATGCGACCCGAAGGGGTACGGCCGTGGATACCTCAACAGGAGCAGCCCCGGGACGGAGCTGCCGGCCGTGTGGGGCCGTGTGGGGCAGTGGCTGAAGGGCGTGGCGCGCGGTACGGAGCCGCGCTGGAGCGGTGCTGGGAAAGCAGGGTGCTGGGATCAGTCCGGGCAGCACGGCATCAGTGGAGCGGGGGCACGCTGCGAGCAGAGGAGCGGCAGAGACGAAGCCTTACGGGCTGAGCGCTGCCCGTTTCACGTTCCCCCGCCCCGCTCACGGGAGAAGGTAGAAGACGGTGGATGGGGGAAGTGTTTTTAGTGTTCTCTTTTCACTGCTCTAGCCTGTTAGCAGTGGGCAGTAAATTGTATTAATCTCCCTATGCTGAGTCTGTTCTGTCCATAACGGCAGCTGGTGAGGGAACTCTGTCATATCTCCACCTATGAGCCTGCTTTCATTGTACTGTCTCCCCCAGTTCTTCTGTGGAGGGGAAATGAGAGAGTGGAGCGATGTAGTTTAGCTGTCTGTCAGTGAAAACACCTCACCCAGCCTCGGGTGGCCATATTCTTTAAATAGATGTGTCACACATGGGCCTCTCGTACTCACTTAAGGTTCAGAGGAAAGAAGGAGGGTAAATTAATCTTCCTATTAGCATGTCAGTTTTTCCCTTCTGAGGAATTAACTCAGAATTGATTGCTGACACAAGTAACTTTTAGCTGCCTGAATTAATTTAGCTGAGTTTCACCAAAATACTTAAGAACTTCCCCAACTTCCTCTCAGTTCGCAAAACCTGTGAATGCAGAGGAGCTGGTTGCCATGAGCAGTGCAGTCAGGGATGGCTTCATACTGTGAGCACTGTCCTGGTTTTCTGATTCTAAGCTCCTAATGGAAAGAAAGTCCTTTGCATTTGGGATTCAGCTGATGTAACTCTTGTCTGTTAAAAGGAAGATGAAATCAAGATAAGTGAACTAATTATGGAAAGTAATCTCAGTGTAATTCTTGATACTAACCTTTTTTCGCTTTTCCAGTTAGACACTGTAAAAATACCTCACAACATTTCCGGGGAACTAACAAAAGCAGTTTCCAAACTCTTCACAGAGACATTCTCAAGAGATTACACTTAATGAGGAAGGCTAAGGCTGGAAGGAAAGGGAATACATATAAAAGGAAAGCAAGCAAGTTCCTCTGTGTGTTCTGAAAGTACTTGACAGTGCATTTGTCTCGCAATCAAGCATATGAAAAGATCTAATAGGCAAGGAAAACTGGAGGTCAATGAACACTAGAGAAGACATTCAGTCAAGTGAAATTATAACAGTGCAACATAAGAGTAACTTGATTGGGTTTCTTGTATCTTATTTAATAATTCTTACAGCACAAATGCTTTTCCTTGCTCATTAGATTACTGAATTAGGTACTTCAACTGTAAAGGAGTCTGATGTTCCCTCAGGAGCTCAAGTGTAATTTATGAATTCACCTGATAGTATTTTGAAAACTTTTCAAGAGCTACAACTAATTGTTAGCTGTAACACAATACTAAGAAGAAAACTTTAAGGAACACATTACAGGACGATTTCCCTAGATACTGGATACATAGTACAAACTAATTGTACTATGCTGAGGACATTGCACACTGTCACTTTTTCGTTAACTACTGGAAAATAGCCAGGGAAAAGAAAAACTGGAAATTGTTTGAATCTAGTGTCTTTATCCAAGGAAAATGTGCTTTCCATGTGACCCTTGAGGAGCACCTCCATCTAATGCTTTATCTCTGTTCTTCTGTAGCCTCTTACACCTCAGAGCTTTCTGCCAATATTGACTACATTTCCTGGCAACCTTGGAAGAAAATAAGCAGATCACTCTACGATAAACAAATGGAAATATCGTAAACTAGGTCAACATTACAATGGATTTAAAATACTCAAGAAAATACATGTGAGGAAAAAAGTGTATATATAAAAGGAACGGACAGTGTTTTTAAATGACACTTCTTTATGTACATCCACACATGTAGTAATGTACTCAACCACAGTAAATGGTAACTTAAAGCTTCCTGCAGGTAGCAAAACAAAGCACAAATGCACTTGACATGATTTGGTGACCAAAAACAAACCACAGTAATAGCTTACTTTGAACTCTTGTACAATACACACTGCAAACCATTACTAGTAATACTTCCATCAATTTGCATAACATATTCACAAGAATGATGATCAGAGGGCTGGAGCACTTCCCCCGTGAAGACATGCTGAGGGAGCTGGGCTTGTTCAGCCTGGAGAAAAGAAGGCTGTGGGAAGACCTCACTGCAGCCTTTCAATACCTAAAGGGAGCCTACAAAGAGGAGGGGAATCAACTCTTCACAAGGGTAGATAACTGCAGGACTAAGGGAAATGGTTTTAAGTTGGGGGAGGGAAGACTTAGGTTGGATGTCAGGGGGAAGTTCTTTAGAGAGTGGTGAGGTGCTGGAACAGGCTGCCCAGAGAGGCTGTGGATGCCCCGTCCCTGGAGGTGTTCAAGGCCAGGTTGGATGGGGCCCTGGGCAGCCTGGCCTAGTATTGAATGGGGAGGTTGGTGGCCCTGCATGTGGCATGGGAGTTAGAGACTCATGATCCTTGCAGTCCCTTCTAACCAAGGCCATTCTATGATTCTGTGATAATGGTTTGGACTGGAAAGGGCTTGAAAGACTACAGATGTCCAACCCTCTTGCTGTGCAAAGGTTGCTATCCAGTAGATTAGGCTGTCCAGGTGTCCAACCTGGCCTTGAACACCTCCAGGGATGGGACATCCACAGCCCATCTGGACAAACCGTTCCAGTGCCTTACCATCCTCTGAGTGACAAATAAAGTTAGGATAGCTTTAAATACTGTCAGAAATTCCAAAAGAACAGTCTGCATACTGTATTTAAACATAAAAAAGAATACTGATAGAATACCATGTGAAATGACTGATCCAAGGAACTCATAAACTAGTGTTAGTCAATGAATGATACTCCTCCAGAAGAGGACAGATGTGTCAGGCAATCTATCAGCTGAACCAGATAATCAAAAATTTCTTAAGTTGCAATGATTGACTCACAAGCATTTTACTGGCCGAACTCCATGACATACACTAATGATTTCAAAAAGAAAAAAGTTTTCACCAATCTGTGAAAATTATTCTCTGCTTGCAGAAATTATAAAGCATCTCTATCAAGTTCTATCTTTTTTCCCCTTTCTGCGAAATTATTTATCAAAGATCTGGAGGCAAAGGACAATATCAAGGGGTTGTTCACAGACTCTTTCATTAACCTGTCTACACAGAATCAAAGTTAAGTACGAAAATCCAGAAGTTCTAGATATGTTTTCAATTTGTAAAGTCAACTTGAAGCCTTACACGTTACTCTGCTTTTATTACTAATTTTTTTGCACATAATATTTGACTCAAGTCACTTGACACCAAGTACATCATTTTATACACAAACACACGCATAGGAAATCTGTATTCGATATTAAATTATTTTGTTATTTTTGACCAAAAATATCAAATTGTTCATGTGATTTTCTTGGGCTTAACATTCATCACTTAGTACGTAACATACACTAAAACATGTCAGGAAAACACTGACATTTTGATGGACATCACATTACGTACACACACTTCCCATTTAGCAGTCACCATTCAGTGATTTAAATTTTGCAATTGCTGGTATTTAAGTTAATTACCTTTCAACACACAAAACATCATAGTTCTTTTCCGTCAAGGAAATCCTAAGGCTTTTTCATTTAATAGATTCATGGAGTATTAAATGCCATTAATGGAGCACTCTTTAGTTAAAGAAAGAAAATCTCATTTTCACAGGATTAACAAACTTTAAATTGTATTAAATCAACAAAAGCACTAATCATGTACATCTACCTCTGTCATATTCTTTTCTAATATTGTTTGGCATGTGATGTAATTCATAATTCACCATTCACTTTCAAGAGAAACATGATTCATACTTTTGTAGGCACATTAAGTCATCATAATATTTACTTTATAATTGTTGCTTTATTAATAAGCACTTAGCTGCATGCTTGTACGGAGCCCAAACTACATCATTTTGCAGCTGTCAGTCATGTGCCACACAATCCTACAGTACTAGAAAAATTCATAATCATTTTGCTGATTGTCAGCAAAACTACAATGGACAGTATTATCATAGCTGGCCAACAAATGTCAGAGAGCCCTCAGAGAGTCATGCTGCATGCGAAACACTGGAAATCGTATTTCTAGAAGGGTTCACTACTACTCCCATGCCTGTCATTGCACAAAGTACCCTACTAAAGACTGAAGGCCACATAAAAAATGAGATAATTGGCAATTAAACTGTTGGGAGATTCTAAGCGGTTCAGTTGTTATTGGGCTTCATCCAAGTCTGAAAGAAATCACTGAAAGCCTCCCCACGATGATGCATGCTGTAAATAAAGCTCTTGAAATAAAACCTATTCAACTCTAGGCCTGAAGTTATGTTCTATATTCTACACATTTATAACTACTGAGAACAGTGAATTCCTACCGTTCATCAATTTTATTTTTAGCACATATCCCTCTGAAATGCTTAATTAGGTAATCTAATGTTCCACTTTACTATGACATTTATTTCTGCAGAGATAGCAATAAATGGCACACAAATAAAAATCTAAACAAAGCCTGAAATATTTCATGATAATTCTTGTGAATTCAGAAGATACAGTAAACATCAGCCAGTTTAATAAATAAGCAAATATTGACATTTTAAAAATAAACCAGGGCATCAAATACAGCTGGTAATGAAATTAACAGGAACTAATATACCAAAAATATCCATCTGTTGCCTGTGTAGTTTCTTGTCCTCTTTGCATTTCTCATCTTTTTTCATTCAACTTACAAAATGTATTTGAAGTGAATGGCTTGAATTTAGTGGCCATCAGGGATGACCTCATGAGTATACCTTTCACTTTTAATCAGATTTAACTACTAATGCTTTCACTTAGGATAAATATTAAATTCTGGAATAATTTTCCCAAGACCAAACAGAATTTTTTCTATAGCAGTTACATTTGGCTTCCTGAGTAGCCTTTGTTCAAACATACTGGCCATTGCTCAGAGAATCTTTTTGCCTAAGAAAGTGCAAAAGCTAGCGAGACCTGCTTTAAAATACTTGTATGTTGACACTGCTTTCAAATGAAAATCTAATTCATGAGATTAATGATGCAGCCAAACAGTTCAATGGGATATGCAAATTATTTACCCTGACCAAAACAAAAGGAAAAAAAACTCCAAACCTACCCCATACTCCACAGATATACAATCTGTTGTGCATTACTGGATAAGGAAGGAGAGAGATGCATGACTTGATGAAAAAGCTTGGAACCCTTTTCTTCTAAAATGTTCACTTGTAGCTTCTGTATAATTTTTCTACAGTGTAACTCCACAGACTACAAAGATTTGTCTCCTTTGTGTCCTGGAGTGTGCCACCAAAAATCCACATGCAGCACTGTCCTCGTTATTACAGTTCTTATCCTGAAGATGAAGACCAAAGCTTTTTCTTTTTTTTTTTAATGGCAGAAAATGGCAACATTCTGCTTTCACTAACAGGTCTTTTACACAAACCAATGCTTTGAACTCATGGCACTGTTTCCAAAGTTACTTATATAATTTACACAAAATTATAATTGCAGCGTATTTACACTATTTACTTCCACTGCTGACAGTAGCATCAGTGTGGCAGCTTGGGAGAAACTGTTGGTTAATTGCTCAAGAATTTGCCCAGAACCCCAGGAAGACTCTGCATTCATTGTTGAGCCCCATTGTCCTAGTCTTCTTTCTTAGCAATTAACACATTTAAGTGAGCTTAAAATTAGCTCACGCATAATTAAAAACGCTAATGCCTCTGACAGTGGAATAGGCACCTGCTGTTACGTACCTATATTTCTTTACCTTTGCATGGGATGTAGGTTGCTTTGATTTTTTTTTTTTTTTAACCAAAACTAGAATAACAACTAGATAAATCAACAGAGGATCACAACCTGTAGCTCTCTAGAAGGCATGCATATCCCAGACAGCAAGCCCTAGGCAAAGAATCACTGACTTTGAAATAAATTATTGAATTAGAGAACTAGGTGAAGAAAATTTAAAATATACAAACAAGAAACTGAAATGGAATTAAATGATAGAGTGCAATCTTTTTTTATCTGATATATGTTGGTTTGTTTAGCAATAGGGATCAGTATATTGGTTTGGGGACAAACATATTAGTTTAGCAAAAAGAATCAATGAGTGCTAGTTCTAAAACTTTCAATTTCGACTTTGCTTTTGCTTACTGTGTGAACAGCCTTGTTTTCCTCAACGATTCTGTTTCACAGGAAGCACGGGAGTCATAACAGACTATTTTTATCATAGCATTTCACCAGGTGCAAGGATGTTTTCCTCAGATTTTCACATATATTGTTTTGGAAATTGCTCATTATATCCTAACAAACAATGGAAGTTTGCCAAATTGGGAAAAAACAGCTGAAGGTCAGACAAACATCTCTGTGATGAAGCTGATGATGGAAAAATGGGGATAAACTGAGTGGTCATACGACCAGCCCAGTTGCAACTAACTGGGCATGCACTGAGGGATATTAGCAAATAGTAATGAGTTCTTGGAAGAGAAAGAATATGTATGCCAATGTACTGCATATGTATGTCTTAACTGTTTAAACATAGAACTTGAACTCCAAGAGAATGCACTTTGTCAAGTTGCCTGGTATATACCATGAGGAATAAAGGAATGCCACTTTCTAACACCACATTGGAGAGTTTTCTTCCCAGATTTCAGAAGACATATTCACAAATATAATCATAAATCCTACAATCAGCACATAGACAAAGACCTTCATTCCACTCAGGTTGGAGAATATTACGGATGATTAATGCAGTCTAGGATTGTGTTGAGAAAAGAGATATGGTTCTTGCAGCTTAGAAGGTAGCTATTCTCTTTCCTCAGTTTGGGATCTGCCATTTTCCCTTCTGATTATTACAAACATAAAGCTTATGCAAGGATCTGATCAATCTGATGGCCTTCTGTGATGGAGTGATGGCATTGGTGTGATGACAAAGACAAGGCAATTGATATTGCCGACCTGGACTTGTGCAAGGCCTTTGACATGATTTCACACCACACCCTTACCTCTAAATTGGACAGATACAGATTTGAAGGCTGGACTATTCAATAGATAAATAATTGGTTAGATGGTCGCCGCCAGAGTTTTGTGGTCAGCGGCTCTACATCCAGATGGAAGCCAGTCTTGAGTGGTTTCCCCCAGCAGTCTGTCCTGGGACTGGAGCTCTTCAGCATCTTTATCAATGGCATGGACCGTGGGATCAAGTGTACCCTAAGCAAGTTTGCTGATGACAATAAGCTGAGCGGTGCTGTCAGTACAATAGAAGGGAGGGATGTCATACAGAAGAACCTGGACAGGCTTGAAAGGGGGCCTGCATGAACCTAATGATGTTCAACAAAGCCAAGTGCAAGATGTTGCACTTGGCTCAGGGCAGACTCAGAGTGATGTATAGACTGGAAGAAGACGTCACTGCCAGCAGCTCTGTGGAGAAGGACTTGGGGGTTCTGGTCGATGAAAAGCTGTACATGAGCCAGCAGTGTGCGTCTGCAGTCCAGATGGCCAACTGTACTCTGGGCTGCATCAAAGAAATGTGGCCAGTGCGGCAAAGAAGGTGGCTGCCTCTCATGGCTCTGCCCTCTTGCCCCCAGCACAAGAAAGAAGTAAAACTATGGAAGCAGATCCAGAGAAGGGTCACAGAGATCAGAGGGCTGGAGCACATATCCTATGAAGAAAGACTGAGGGAGCAGGATTGTTTTTTTTTTCAGTTTGGAGAGGTGAAGGCTCCAGGGAGACCTCAATGAAGCCTTCCAGTACCTGAGAGATTATAAACAGGATAGAGACTGACTTTTTACACAAGCAGTGTAAAAAGATAGTGATAGGACAAGGGGTATGGCTTTAAACTAAAAGAGATATTAAATTAGACATTCAGTGGAAATTTTTTACTCAGAAGGTGGTAAGGAATTGAAACAGGTTGCCCAGAGAAGCTGCAGAAGAGTTCGAAGGCCAGGTTTGTTGGTGCCCTAGTATTGTATTAGTGTGAGGCAAACCCTCTCACAGCAGGGGAGTTGGAATTCGATGATTTTCAAGGCCCCTTCCAACCTAAGCCATTCTACAATTCTATGATCTTCCTTGAGATCATAGGCTGAGCATTGGCCATCAATCTCACAGAATCCAAACACTAAAAGTAACATGATCCATACAGTTAAATCTACCCATACACACACTGTCTACCCTGTTTGCCCTTGAATCTGCTCTCCAAAATCAATTATCACACCTTTTTCTAATAAAGATTTACCCTTGGAATGTTGTTCTCTTGTATACACTGCAGCTCTCCCTGCACTCTAACACAAAAGCTCAACCCGACTTGTCAGCATGACTATTTGCGTAACCTGGTTTTTGAGATTGCGGCTCAAAATGCTTTGATACCACACTTACATTTAATGGCTCTTTAAATCAGTTTGGAAGTGCCACTGGATAATTAAAAAGGTGGTTACATCAGAAGCACAGATGTTAGTCAAAAAGCCCTCAGTCTTCTTCCTTCTCATGCAGAAACAGTTTTACTATTTCATGGGAAGATCTGCCTTGAGAAAGATGAAAGCCTGGTGTAGAGTAAATCCATAGCTGGTCATTACAGTTTTCTTCAGTTTCACAATTAAATCATAGAGAGAAACACAACTAACATGCAGAAGTCTAGAAGATGAAAACACACTTGCCTGGGCTCAGGCAATTTTGTCTGGTATCAAAGAAAGTAACGCTCAGTCTCAATCCTTAACTGGGAGCAATCACATATGGCCTCGTCCTAAGCATCTTTTTTAATCAGGCTGAATTGCTGCCTGGTTAGAAACAACACAGGACCTGGTGACATTTTTCCAGAACAAAAAACAAAAAGGCTATGTCTACACTAGGAAATTAAAGATGTCCTCAACTATATTGTTTGACACAGAAGTCAAGTCAAGGTTTTAAGCAGTCCATATCCACACTGCTACCATCCTTCATACACTACAGCAGAATGGCAACATTCAAACTGTCTCCCGGAAAATGATTCCAGGAAAATTGTTTCTAGTTTTCTAGGTTTTTCAGACCAAAATCCCCAAAACAGGTCACCATTACAGGCAACTGAGTTCCTATGCAGAAGAGTATTTCCTGTCACTCTTTGATTGCTAGCACAGAGGCAATGCAAGTGTCCCTAAGAACAGCTCCATCAAGAGGTATCAAGACCAAACACTGCTCCTGTACGCTTCTAAACTTGATGGCACCCGTATTTCAAAAACTGTGCAGTTAACAGATTTTGATTCTAAGCAAACACTAGTAGCAACTAGAGCAACTGGAAATAATATACATGCAATTGGCATATAGCGGCAACACGAAAGCTCATGTGAAAAAGATGACGTTTGAATTATGGACTGCCATGTGATTATATTAAAAAACACTTATTTGATAAGAACTATGCAACCAGATCACTACACTAAAGCCACTGCGCTTTGTGTCTTCCATTCTCATATGTATGGTTCTCCAGCTACAAAAAAAAGTCATTCTCTGGTTCCAGATTACCTTCTCCACCCGCATTAACTTCCATCCACACTGTCACATCTTTACAAGATGATTAATTTCTTTTTGAAATGTCACTTTAAAACGCAACAGTCCTTTTGGTCATTCCAAGGCAAAAAACAAAAGTAGCCTGGATGTTAGAAATTAGAATCACTATTAGAATTAAAAGATTATTCATATTAAGTATACACTGAGTGAAGTTATACAGAATGATCTAACACTTAAAGAAAATTCTTGAAGAACTTTCCTCAATCTGACATACAGCAAACCTTTAAAACTCACTACAGACTTGTTGAATAGCAGAAATGGAAAAACCACTAAAGTAACAGTATTATGCTGTTAGCACTAGAAAGTTAAATCACACTGAAAAAAATTAAGTTTAAGTAAAGTATTTACTTTTCTTAAAGACAAGCTAGTTGACAACATATAATTATAATTTAACATGGTATTTTTCTAAAGAAATTGTAATGCCCTCGTGAATGGAGGAATATGACATTACAGCACTACGCTGTGACTCATCTACTTGACCAGAAATTAAAATTAGAGTAATTTGTCTCCATTTATTACAAGCAGTACACTCAGGCAATTATGATCAGTTTGTGCATATCTCCTGAGGCATAGCTCCTTTTGAATGCTTTTCTTGAGCATTCTAGTTCTTTTAACTAGGTACATCACTAGAGGAATTAGAGGGGGAAAAAAGTACTAATATTTCTTGGATATTTGTCCAGTATCTGAAACAATGACTACATGACATTTAACTGCAAAATGTACTGTATACAACACCAACAGAAAAACAACCTTGCTTGCTAAAACCTTGAACAGCCAGCAGAATTCTACAAAACAAGGCCACGTATGTAATAGGTACCTCTCTTTCCACATTCAAGATTTGGCCCAAATCTCACCTGTATTGGAGCTGAAAGCATTAATGACCCAGTGGTTACAGATCAATGTTTCTCCTAAATGACAGTGCAAAAAAAGGTTGCATAGCTTCTACATGAAACAGAGATTTTCCAGGTTTTCCATTTCCATAGTAACCATTACAGAAGAGTTGTCACCCTGAAGGAGTTTTTCCTTAGCAGTACTGGCCCAATGGAAATACTGCCATCCAACCTCCTGCAGGTTTTACTGTCTTCTACAGATGAAATCTCCAGAGGGACAACAGGCAGGTCTGAGCTCACTACCAATGTCCACCAGCAGACAAAAGAAAACATACCACTATTCTCTTGTTGATCTCAAACTGTTTCCAAAAGAAAATGTGAAATATTTGGTTCATCACACACTTCATAAGGAGTTAAAGAAAGCTGTGATATTTGCATACTGAAGGTCAGTATTTAACAAACCAGTGCAGAATCCTCCATTTTTGGAACAAGATTAACAGTTTCATTATGGAACAAATCATAACTAAAAATCAGAGCTAGGTTTTGGACTGAAAAGAAAACAAATGCATGTTAGAAACATGAGTGTTTAACCCATTATTAACCTGCTATTCCATCAAAGAAAAAGAAAAGCAAATTAAATGTTAAAGGGTTGCTTTTGACAACTATTCAGACCAGCTGAGAGCAAGGCACACAATCACACTGATAGCCTTAGAGTTACACTAGGAAGCATGTGTATTTGTGAGCTGGGAACTTAATCTCTTGCCATTGATGCATCCAAAACCACGTTTCTGTCCTTGAGAGTGATGCAACTAGTATGTTACTGCTGTTTAATAGAACAACTTCTAGCATAAAACTATGCAAAAATGGTAATTTTCTGATATGCATACAGAATTAAAATAGATAACTAACATTTAAGGATGGTAAGGGCAGTTCACAAATATTATTGCTACTTACTTAGGGTATATATTGACCAAGTAACACAATTACCAAAAAGACTCACCACATCGTTCACCTGCTGAATCTCTCAGTTCTATCTGCAACAGTAAAAAAAAAAATTTAAATAATCACAACTACAAGAATGCAGAAGAACACTGCTTCCACGCTGCCTTACATTGGCTTATGGCAGGTAAATTTTTATCCACGTTTGTTTACTCTCCATACTTCAAGTCAAGATTAATTATTAATATTAATTGACTTTTTTTTTTTCCTTCTCAAACATCAAGCTTCCATCGTTGTCTTTTTGATTATAAGATCACTGTGGATGATTTGACAAAACATTAGCTGATATCACATGTTTAGGAAGCTCCTTGTCGTGGATGGCCATGTACTTGGGTAAAAATACCTCTGCTCATGAGGTACAACTGCTACCTGCATGTCAGTAGATAGTGACAAATACTTAAAACTAGGAATGACTGAAGAAATAAATCCTGAAGAACATATATTCAAGAACATATATTCATTATTTCAAATGAGCAAATATATGATTAGCATCTCATCTACAAATTTAACATGTGAAACCATATTTGTCAAATACTTTTCAACTTTTCCCTCCACTTTTGTCACACCAGTGACATTGAATCAATAACATATCAATATGGAAGTAACTAATTATTTGTACAGCCAACTAATTTTTATGAATCTTTTGTTTCATTATCCTATGGTACTTCTTACTAAATTCCACAGGAAACTATAAACAATGTCTGTAAATGGACTTTCATTTCTCAGTATGTAGTAGGACAGAAACATATTTCTAAGGAGCTGAAATAGCAACAAACTCATTGCCTTCCTTTTTATTTAAAAACACAGGCTGGATAAATTTCTAAATCTGCCATGTAAAGTTTTAAATCTCACTCAAACTTATTTATGTCAAATTTGTTTTAATAAAAATAAGCAATTCTGGGAAAAGATTTTTTTCTTTAAGAGATATCTAGCTAAGAAGCACAAAGTTTTTGATTAAAAGATGTAATAAGAGACAGTTATTTTCAATCCTGGTCTTCCTAAAGACTTACTGAATAATTAGAAAGTAAATGTTCATTTCAAATCAAATCAAATCAAATCATTTCAAAAAGTAAATGTTTCAGAGAGAGATATACCAAAACTAGTTTCACATCTACAGAGGGGAAAAAGAAAAAGAAAAAAAACAAAGGCAAAACCATCTTCTGGTTGAATAGAATCAAATCAAATGGAAATAGCATCATCACCTCTTTTCTCATTAAATCTGATCATGCAAATTTTTAACCAGGGACTTGTTAGACTCCACCTCATGATGACAGTGTCAGCATCAACAAACAATGACATAAGGTCCCATTATGCACTGAAGTTTAAATTACTGCAGTTAGTGAGAAATTCAAAAATGGAATGTAAAAAAGATCTACTTCTTCCATCTTAACAGTTCTCATCTACTACCTTTAATGATAACCAAAAGACCTTTCTCCAAGGAAAATGAACATTAAACCCCAGCTCTCAATAGTCAAAGCTGAAATTCCATTCCTGAGATAAGAACATTCTTGCACTATTGTACAGGACAACCATCTGTCCAAACGGGTCAATAAGGAATGCTGCTGTTTGAACAGCTACCAAAATTCGGAAGCAGAACATAAAACCTATTCAAAATTAAATGAGTATTTCAAGACTACCAATCTATCGCATTATGCAAAAAAGTAACATCATTACCCATTAATTTAAACAGAATTAGATATTAGATCTTTTTATCACAGAATGAAATTCAGTAGAGTTCTTGGTCCTTTGCATCCATGATAATTATTCAAGTTGTATTCTGCTGTTTTGACACTTACACGTGTTTTAAGCACCAGGGTAAAAGAAGAAAAAAAAAAGGATCACAATGCAGTATATGAACAAAACTGCTCACAGTTCTCCACCCTAACATCTAAGGGCATTTCTCAGTATAATCACCCATACGAGTACAAAGAAGCCCATATCAAACAGATCCACAAAAGGTAAAACACTACACCCACAAAGATAACAAATACAAGCTGTGTCTTTGGGGTATTATCTGGTGAGACTCTGCATGGCGGTGAGTTTCACTAAGCTACAGAAGAGCTGAAAGGAGACACATGGTACTGGCAAATAGTTTAAGGGAATTTGATTTTAAAGGACCGTTGAGATTTTCACTGTTCAGACAGTGGTTATGAGGTCAGTGTGTTCTTCCCAATTCTCCTGAGCATGTCTTCTTATTTTTGCAGCCAAGGACTCAGAGTTCTTCCAAACTAAATGTTGTAATCAGGTAAGTACATTAAAATATGGGAGGAAAAAAAAGAAAAGAAAAGGAAGAAAAAAAGAAAAAGAAATAACCTGAGAGGAGGCAGACATTTTCAGCAAAAGGGGTTGCAAGGTCAAGTCTGTTCACATGCACGCACACTGAAACATGTAAAAGCAAAAAAAAAAATCACCTGTAGCAGGGGACATATAAAAGCTAAAGCTAATCTTTGTCATCTTCCTTTTCTTTTACTCCTCCTTTTAAAAAGTAATACCTTAAGTAACTGATGACTACAGGCATTCTAGAAATCCTGCACTAACTCACAAGCACTGCAGAAAGCCAAGAACCAGCAGAGTGATTCTTTTGAATTTTTAAGTGGGAAACATCTTTTGAATTTTGGGTAGTGCATCCAATGAAATCTAAGTCTGTGATTACAATAAAGGCCCTATAGAACTGATGACAAACTGATTCTTTACAATATGCAGTCTGTTGGATATAAAATGATCATAAAATGATGTGGGCTTCATTCTTTTTTTTTTTTTTTTTTTTTTTCTCAGAACAAAACACTATTTCTATACAACAAAGTATTAGAATCTGTTGATCTGTTGATTAATATTTAATGAACAGTTTTAGGCTACTGATCCAGGCTACTTGTGGACTTTTTTTGTTTTTCATTTTGAATATTTGATTATAATTGAGAATAGACTCTTCCTGGGATGAAAAAATATTTTCCTCCTGTTTCCTCTTAATTTATAAGTAAGTGTCCATTGGGAAACTGCTGCAGCATCTCAGATTTACTGATTACTGAATTTTGTATTTCTCTGGAGAGGAGAAATGAGCAAAAAAAAAAAAATAAAATTAAGGAAGATGAAGAAGAAAAATAGTAAGTCTGGGGAAATGCATTTTCTAAATCCAGTTTACCAGATTTTAGCTATTTGCCTTTTCCATCACAAGAACCACGGCTATGTATCCAGAAGTGATCAGCATTTTTTTTTGCCATCTGTTGCAGAAGTCTGCTTTTGATTCATCTCACTTAGAGCCACAGAAAGCTGCATTACATGTACGGAAATACACAGCTGTATTTCCATGCTCTTAATCTGCTTTTGTTACATAGATTTTGCAAATGATGCCAGACATTTATGTCAAATCCAGAACTGTATGGTGTTTCTTAAACAGTTTGAAGTGCATGAAAACTTAGGAAAAATTTATTCTGTGAAAGAGTGATAAGGCATTGGAACAGGCTGCCCATGAACTGGAACTCCACCAGAGATTGGCGGAGTCACATTCCCTGGAGGTGTTCAAGAAATGTGCCAATATGGCACTGAGGGCCATGGCTTAGTGGGCAGGAGGGGGATGAGGCAGTGGTTGGACTAGATGACTTTGAGGTCTTTTCCAATCTTTATGATTCTATGATTCTATTACCAAAATGAGTATATTGTATCAGTAGCAAGTAAATAACCTGTGATACCATTCCTTCCCTTGAACTATTCATGTATTTCAATACTGCAACTCCAAGAGCCATTAAGTAGGCATTCAAGTCTATGTCAAAAACACTCAACCTTTTCTTCCCCAAACCCTAGAGGCTTGTAAGCAACATAGTCAATTCTATTCCAAATGAACAACTCTGAGTATGAAATTTGAAAATGCACTGCTGTATCTTCAGATAAGTTCTTAAATTTCTGCATCTTTATGATAGCAAAAATTTAAGAACAGAAATGTTCAGGATTAATAACAGTAGCCACACAAAGATTTAGAGGAAAGCAGAATGACATCAAAATGAGGAACTGCATTATCCGAAACTGAACAGCACTGAAAAATTATCAAAAAATTAAACACTACCAAAACCTCTCCTCCCAGTCCTGAATACTCAGTGCTATGATTATACATCATCTAATGAAATTTGGGGAAACACAGGTACAACAGTATCTGATATCTGCTGGATGTTACTTTTTCTCTCACTACCTCCAAGCAATAACAAGATAAACATGACTGAAATACTGTAAAGCATGGTCTCCACTCACTGTATTTTGATTAGATGTTGCTTTTAACTATTTAGTAAACCAAGAATTGTTATGTAAAAAGTAGTTTTCACACAATAACAATAGCCTTAGGTTTTTTAATGTCACAGTAGTCTTAGCTATTTCCAATGCCTTTGGGCAGCCTGTAAGATCATGAACTCAATTTTTACTTATTACAAACTAAAATACTCAGATATTTATATGCAACATGTCAATAGGAACAGTAGTGACAAATTGATATTATTTTATTACATTACAAATAATCGTTCAGAACAAAATTGGAAACAAACAAACAAACAAAAAAAGATAGATCTAATTTCCTGCAAGAACACACATTTTACTTCATTTTATATAAAGCAAATTGTCTAATTTACTTGCAGCATCTTATAAAATTGTCTCAAGACTCAGAAAAAGATATAATGTGCTATTTATAAATATGGCTTAATGATTCCTAAAGAATCTGAATTAGCTTTTTTTCAGAGATGACTGAAATCCACAATTCAGTACAGTTACAAAATACAGAATGTCTGCATAATTAGTAAGCTATTCATCACATAAAATTGACAACCCCATATAGTGAAACCATCAAGAGAACACTCTGCAGCCAATATGCTCCAAGGTACATATTGTTGCCAAATGAAAAGTTCAGGTAATTAAGAGTCTTGAAATGAAATTAAAATGTAACAGTTGCGATCTATATCTGAACAATACGCGAAATGGCCAAACACCCCCACACACCAAAAAGCACATAAAAACCACCTCACTTGGAAATTCACCTATCTTGATGTCTAATGTCAATATCCACAAAAGAGACTATTTTTTTTCAGAAGTGAAAAGCACAAAAAGCACAGCCTAAATTTATTCACATGCTGAGGCATTCAAGCTGCCTTTACCAAGCATCAGAAATGAAACACATTAAATCTGAAGCATCAATTAAGTTCTTTTTTCAAATATATTGTTATTCCATTTCACCATTTGAAACAAAGCTAGGGAAATGGCTTTTGCAAAGTAATAAAGTCAAATTTAATTTGTATCCTTATTCTACACAGCTGTCAATTGAAAACAATGTGGTATTTCAACAGAAAATTCAAAGATCATCTAACAGGATACAGACATAACACATCCTGTATAATTTGATGACAACATTGCTCAAGAATCTACAAAGGTAGCTAGAGTGAACTTCAAGCAGCTAAGACAGTAGGTTCTGAGAGGCTTCAGATATTGTTCAGATAAATGTAATGTAGAGAAGTAATGTTATCTATTAGAAGTAGCTGATTGAACAGTACTTAGAGAACAGTTGATTAAAGAACAGTAATTGCAATGTTCTTACATTTTCAGGTCAGATCTTTCTGTCTTACTCTGAGTGGACCAACAGTACTTTAAGAACCGTCCAGATAATGGCAACTAAAAAGATGAATTAATGTTCTCTTCTGTGGGCAAAACAAGACGTTACATAAATTAATTTTCATCTTCAAAGTTCTCTGCAGCTGCAGATGAGGCTCATCACAATCAGTTTTTATGTCAGTGCCATTTCCTAGAAGTCAGCTGAACTATTCCCAATGCATACTTCCACTTGTTATTGTTGCAGATACAACAGCCTATTATAGTGGAAATCCATAAAGTTTTCTGATGTTTCTTTCTAGGAATCATAAGACCATCAGAGGGTGCAATATACTTTATGTTATGGTATACTAATGCACTGAAGTTCTTTTTCATTAACAGCTGGAAAGTTTCACAGTAATGCAAACTTCAGCACATCTGCACATGCAGGTACTGACAAGAGGCTGTGCAACAACATCTGAGGTGACAGCAGTAGCAAATGTGCGAAGCGTTATCTGTATTCACTAATAGTTTGATCCTACTAATAGTGAAAGTTTAATTAACAAAAGGTGTTGTAACAAATTTTCATTGTGATTTACCTCTCCCTGACTCACTCCCCTAGCAGGGAAGAGAGAATTTACAACTATGTCTGGATGCTCTAAATGAGATCAGGACCAAAGTTCCTACACTTCCAGATTATATGCATTATAATACTTGCAGAATAAGGTCGTGTTCAACGTGGGGTTTTGTTCCTCACACAATTTAAGTCATTTCTGACAATGTACTCAAATAAATGTTTTTTTATTAAGAGTTAGAAGAAAAGACACTATGAACTCCAAGACTTTTTCACCTTAGATCTTTTATGAAGGGACTCCTCTGTTTACTTGGACTGCCAGTTTTCTGTGAGTTTGCCAATTCTTTGAAGGGCACGGTGATTATATCCATCTATGATGTCAAAATCATCAGTAACTGTTACTAGCAAAACTTTTAAATGCCTTTCAACAGTAATATCATGCATTACACAACTCACCTTGAACTCCACTATCACTTCATTTAAAAAAAACAAAAAAACAACACACCAAAAAACAAAGGTAACACATGTTGCATAAGCCTCACTGTTCAATCATCTGTAAAGACTGAACAGGTAAGAAGACTCTTAAACAAGCAGTATTTTGTCAAGGAAATTGGGTTCCATCAGAATTCCCTAAATGGTTTCATACATAAATCCTACACAAAGAGCAGTTATTCACCTGTCCTAAGAATCATATATATTTCTTCTTTAAAGAAAACTCCTTGTGCCATGAGCTTAAAGAAGGAGCTGGTGTGTTCAATGAGGAACATGCCAAGACATTCCAACACTTCTCCTGCATGCCTTAATGTTTCTAATTGTGCCAGTTTTACTTTCTGGTCTTTCATTATGTTTTTATATCTTCTTAATTGATCTTATTATTACTATTCATAAAAAAGTATATTTATGCACGAGGCTGACTGTGTGACATAAAGAAGGACTGCTCCAATGCAAATTAATTTATAAGTGTTTTCTTAATGAATCATCTTAAAGACGGAATACTTTGCAATAGAATCTCAGGATAAAATCCTTTCCTCTTTATTTGGAGAAAGAGAAGGGTTTTTTTCTCTTATTTTTTAGCAAGCAGGAAGAAAAAGAGTGGAGCTAGGATCCACATTTTCAGATGCGTAGTACCAACATTATTTTCCATGGGAGGAAAAAAGGAGTCACAACCTGTATAACAGAAAGCTGGTATTTTTTTATTTCACTTTTCCCAATCAGTTGAATCATTTGCAGCTGAAGTTTTTATAACTGGCAGCCACTGTAGCTTTCAAGCATCCTCAGACTGGTTTTCAAAAATACTAGTGATGCTGAGCTGTCAATCCTTAGCTGGTTCAGCAAAATGCAAACTTTTCTGAGGACTTATTCCTCATGCTGCTTATATACATGCACGCTCTTTGAGAAGACTGGATAATTGCTGATTTTCTCTGGAAAAGAAAAAAAAAACTTGTCTTAAAAGACAATGCTGCTTCACGAGAGAAGGAATTTCCTCACCCAAGTTTTATGCCAATTACCAAGCTGCACAGCAAACAGCTCTCGCCTACTAAAAGAAAGCACTTGACAACTTTCACCACATCAACAGAGGGAAAAAAAAGAGACAAAATAATGTTCCAGCAAAAGGTTTCAAAGAATGAGAGTAAAATTAAGTCAAAATTAAATAAAAACTGCAGATTAAACAGCTTCACATGACTTACTCACATCCTGAAGCACTGCTTAGAGGGATTGAGTATCTATGTTGCAAGAGGTCACAGAATCATAGAATCATAGAATGGCCTGGGTTGAAAAGGACCACAATGATCATCTAGTTTCAACCCCCCTGCTATGTGCAGGGTTGCCAACCACCAGACCAGGCTACCCAGAGCCTTATCCAACCTGGCCTTGAATGTTTCCAGGGATGGGGCATCCACAACCCCCCTGGATCCACACACCTCAATATTCTTATGTGATGCTATGATAAACAACTTCAGTCAGAGCGCTGGGTCCTACTTAAAACTTGTATCTGGATGACAAAGTTCAAAGGCCTAATCCTAACAGCTTATAAAAGCTCTTTCTTTTAAATGCCCCTCTATTTAACTCTGAAAAGCATTTACAGAATTCTGTGTTCTTACTAAAGAGACATGCATGTTTATGCATCACACAGAAGAGTGACATGCAAAAAATTATTGGGAACAACTGATTATCCAGGAGCAGGACAGAAATTGCCCTCAGATTCTCTGATTTATGCTTATGAAGCTGAACTGGAATTAACATGAAGGTAAACTAAAATTCCCAAAATGTAGGTTATCAGCCACATAAGTAAGTAAGCTTCTCTTTAACATATTTTCCTTTGAATGATTTTATTATTTTAGATAACACATTCAAGCCAAAGTCAAATAACTGCTTTTTGGCTAACTGTATCCCCTATTCAACAGCACAGTATCTATTTAGCAGCCAACCAATAAATATGCTCCCCTTTTAAAAAGAGGCATCTGTAAAAAGAAATGAGTGAGTAACACACTGACCACGGAAATTTCTGCAAGATAGGCCATGAATATCCTAAGTGTTTCACGTGATTTACTTAAAGCAGTCACTAATGTGTCAAAGTAGTGAATAGCAAGAGGCTATCTGGAGGATAGTTGCAAAACTGCTGATCAAAAATTGCATTACGAGATACTTTATATCCTTATCTGTACTTATATCAAAATCCACCAGTAGAAAATCTTCCTTCAGACTGGTCCGGAAGAATGTCTGAAAAATCATTAGTTAAGTAACATAACATAATGTGGGTGCACAGATACTAAATAAAAACACAGAAGTAAATTCTGACCTGTTCTCATTGATTTATGCAATACATTAGAATTCTTTTGCCATCAGTCAAAAGTGTAAGTATATTGCTTTCAAGTTTTCCTTTCTTCACATTGGTACCACTAAACATTAGCACAGACACAGAAGAGTGCTTGGTTTAAAAAAGTGAAACACAAAATAAAACCATGCACAGGGAAAAGCTTAGTGACTCTGTGCAAGCTTTATCTAATCAATGTCAGTTTGAATACTGTCACTTAGTAACATTACCAAAGATAAGATCATCTATAAAATGTTCAGCAGACCACCAAAGCAGTTCACATGAACATAAATGAAATTGCGACAGTATATAAGTATGCATTAATAGAAGTAAGTATGGTTCTATCAGAGTTGTTCTACCTAATAAAAAACCCACATCCTGAATCTGTGTGCCTCCATTATATGAACAAGCCAAGGTCTGAATGGCATGTAGCTGTTCTAACTTTAGATACAAACATCACATTTGAGTGGAATTAATCACTGAAGAAAAACAACAACATAAAAGGAGTCTTTATATCTTTTGAATGCTTTAAATAAGATCTCATAGAAATTGGACAAAACAGGTTTTATGGTTCAGCCACATTTAAGACTGGGTCAGCTGGTCTGTAGAGAACCCACAGAACATATTACAATAAAAGAATGTGAGCGGAAACGGGAACAGCTGTGCTCGACTACGAACCTGCGGCAGTTTTCGGTACAAAACTTTCTTTATGCCTTGAAGGAGACTCCATGCTATCCTAAGGTAGGACTCCATGCTGTTCTGAGCAGCATATTCACAGCTGCCATTTCCACAACGAAATTCATCATATTTATCATGTCTTGTATCTCATCTGTACAACTAAGTACGAATTAATTCTCAGAAATACCACTTTCTTCTAGGTTTGAAAAATCAGGTTCTGTAATCACAAAGACAGATAAATGAACTGACAAATCACAGAATTGTAGCTAAATCACTGGTAATGAAAATACAATCACGTTTTCTTCATCCAAAACTCTGCAGTCATCTCAAGTATTCTCAGCTAATACAACACAGTTCACCCTCAAATTAAAAACAAAAAGCTATTCAATATTTTTAAAATAATTATCTGCTCCACTATCGCAGAAAGAGAATTTAAACTGCTTTCATTCCTGATTCATATTCAATATGATTTTTCCAAGAAGAAACAGAGACATACTTCAGATCTCAGGAAAATCCCTCAAGTAATGACTCATTCTTTGCACATATTGGCTAAATGACCCCAGACGAATAAAAACCATTCATTATCAGGGATCTGTATTTTGATTTTCTCCTTATTTTTAACCATATAGTGTAAGTAGTTCAAAAAGCTGTTTATACTGACATTTTAATAATGCAGTTATGAATCTCTAAACTCACTTCTTAAGGGCATACTACTTAAGCCTATCTGTCTCTGTTTTGGGGAAATTTTTAGAGGCTGTTACGCTCAGACAAATAAAACTGAATTGGGAAAAAAAAACAACAACATATATACAGGTATGTTTGTGTATGCGTACATATGCATGCTAGTTCAATGGTGACTGAATAAGGCTAGAACAATGATATGAAATTCATGCTTTTTCCCACTTTGATTAGTTTTTTTGTTTATACATTCCAGGTTCTTTTTTCCAAATACCAACTGCGTAGATGGAAGTTAATTCATCATCTAAACCACTAATTCTACACTTACACAGATAAACAACTTATAAAAAGACATGAAAATTGACAGAAATAGGTTGTGATATAAATAACTTGCCATGTATTACAAATCTTCATTTAATGCATCAATAAGTTTTGTAAATCTAGCATTGCTCACCAGTGCTAGCAAACTGACTCGGGACATCAGGAGTGGTGCTTGCCTGGGCTGTAGTGAGCATGCAAAGATGGAGTTCACACTTCTGAGGGACATGGCACAGGTAGAGAGTAAAATCAGGATGCTGAATTTTAGGATAGCTAAATTCCAGCTCCTCAGAGTTAGTCAACAAAACTCCATGGGAATCTATCCTCAAGGACAAGGGAACAGAACAGACTAGGCAGGTCTTCAAGGAAGCTTTCCTTAGCAGCACAGGAGCTCTCCATCCCCATGTGCAGGAAGTCAGGAAAGAAAGGCAAGAGATTGGCATGGCTGAACTGGGATCTGCTGGTCAAACTAGAGAGCAAGAAGAAAATGCACATGCAGTGGATGGAGGGACAAGTAACCTGTGAGAGTATAGGGATGCTGCTAGGATGAGTAGGAAGGCCAAGGCCCATAAGAGCTGAAGTGGGCAAGGGATGCAAAGAAGAACAAGTACGGCTTCTGTCTGCAGATATATCAGTCAGGAAAGTCCAAGAAGGCATAACCTCCTTAGTGAGCAACAGAGGCAGGCTGGTAACAACAGACAAGACAAAGGTTGAGGTCCTCAACAACATTTTTGCCTCAGTCTTCAGTGGCAAGAGCTCTTCAAACACCCCTTGAGTGGATGGGTTGGAACAAGGGACTGGGGAAACGTCCCTCCCAGTGTGAGCAAGATCAGGTTTGTGACCACCCGAGGAACTACGGTCCTAATAAAATGCAACCCAGGGTCCTGAGGGAATTGGCTAATATAGCCACCAAGTCATTCTCAATGATAACTGAAAGACGTGACAGACAGGGAAAGTTCTTGGGTGACTGGGAAAAAGGCAATATAGCACCCATTCTTAAGAAGGGTAGAAAGAACAGTGCCTGTTATCCTCACCTCTGTTGTAGAGAAGATCATGGAACAAATCCTCCTGGGAGCTATGTTAAGGCATGTAAAAGAGAGAAAAGTGACACTAGACAACCAACACAGCTTCACCAAGAGCAAGTCCTGCCTGACAAACCTAGTGGCCTGCTATGATGGTGTAACTGCATCAATGGACAATGGGAGAGCTGCTGATGTCATCTATCTGGGCTTCAGTAAGGCCTTTGACATGGACTTTCATAACATCCTTCTCTGTAAATTGGAAAGATCATAGAATCATAGAATGGCCTGGATTGAAAAGGACCACAATGATCATCTAGTTTCAACTCCCCTGCTATGTGCAGGGTGGCCAACCACTAGACCAGGCTGCCCAGAGCCACATCCAGCCTGGCCTTGAATACTGAATATGGATTTGATGGGTGAACTGTTCAATGGATGAGGAACTGGTTATGAGACTTTACTCAGAGAGTGGCGGTCAATTGCTCAATGTGCAGATGGAGATCACTGAAAAATGGTGTCTCTATTAGGACCAAAGGTCTTTAATACCTTCATCAATGAATCGACAGGAGGATGCAAGGTGGAAAGTCCTGCACCTGGACTGTACTGAATGACCTTTAGAGACATCTTCCAACTCAAACGATTCTATGAACCAAAAATGTTATGAATCAGTCTAGTTCCATGACAAGGGAGAGAAGGGACCCATGGACCTACACCCCAGGAAAAGGAGAAGGGGAGAAGGGAAGAGGTAAGGAGATGGGCCCAGAAGAGGAAAACAGCGGCAATGAGCTAAGGCAAAAAAATTAATTTACCAAATATAATAGTGGAATGCTAGACAATACAATATAATACAATATGATTGGTACTGAAGGTAATAAATCAAATGAAATGAGAGTTTCCGAAACTGAAGTCCTTACTCTAATGCTGTAGGCAAGACAGGCATGGAGCAAAGAGAGCAAAGCGGGGGCAGTCTTGTGACTCCCTGTCAGTTTTATCTTTTCCTCCAAACAGAAAACAGAAACAGAAAAATGAAGTCTTCTAGGAGCTGTAGTTCATTCACTCTTCTCCTCTGAGACCATGAAACTGGAAATATCAACAATCCGTAAACTGCAGCATTAACTCTTTAACTCCCAGTACACTACATGATGTTACAAAGTGGAAAACCAATCAAAAACCATAAAGCCATGAAAAGGAATGAATTATGATGTTCAATAAAGGAACTGAGGATCTCACTGACTAATGAAATACTGTACTCATCTGGCAAGATTTAAGGCAAAATTAAAATGGAAGATGTTTAAACATCCCAGCATAACTGAGCTATCACTTCACTTATTTAGAACAGAATTCAGCAGTGGCACTACACTGCTAGCTCTTCTTTAGTAGTATTTTTGCAATTGCAGGCACTTTTATAATGTGCTAATGTAGAGTCAAGAAAAAAAAATGAAAGCAATCAAAAAGAAATTAATACAGACTTTTTAATGCTCAGCAAATGTTAAAACTTGCACATTAATTATTCTTTAGTTTGTGACTTTCAAAAATAACCTGTAGCAGTCAAGGTGTTGACTACTTTTGCCATCATGATGGCCTCACTATGCTTTTTCTGGAGAGAGTGCTGATACAAGTTATAAAAATGGTGGAATCAAATACTTTTTCAAAACATTAATATGTTTAAAAAAACAACAACAGGAAAATCACATGGCTAAGAAAAGTCAGAGGGAAAATATATAACAGATAATAAGAGCAAAGAGAGGCAGAGTTCAGGAAGTGACAAGTGAAAATGGAGTTTCAGAATGCTTGCCTTCCCAAGATCTATTTCAACAGCAGCTGGTGTCCCTTGGAGCTCCTTCATAATGAAAATCTGAAGTGGAAACTGTTCAATATTCAAAGTTCACATTTAGAAAACTAATCTGTAGACAGTCAATGAAAGGGAAGCTGGCCTTCTGGCAATAGCTCAAAAGACTGATGGGCTTCCTCTTCACAAGAAAAAATATACAAAACTAAATAATGTACATTTGTAGCTGCTCTTCCCCATCTATCCTAATGACTCTTTTTCTTTTGATTTGCTTGAAAATCTTCATAGCAAAAAACTGTTACACTTTGGCTGTACTTCATCTAGAAGCATTATTAGCAGGAGCAGTTCCTAAGTTCTAGAAAGCCTTAACAACAGATATATTATCCTATTAGACACCATAAGAAGTTCACTAATAGTGGTTGATAAACAGAGTGTTTATATCTAATATTTTGAGACATTTCACTTCTTTTCATTTTATTTTACCAGTGAGTAGATGAAAAATAACTGACTGTCTCTATCAAAACAAAGTTGCCAGTATCTCTAGTTTCAAATGTTTGAAAATCAGTCATCTTGAAGGAAGTCTTTGTTAAAAATACAAAGCAATTTAGCTTTTTGCACACATGGAAAAAAATGTTTTTTTTTCCTCAAACTGGGCTTGAAGATAAAAAATCTGAAGAAAAAAAAAACCAAAACAATATGTGAATATGTGAATTTACACTCTGTCTTAACATCAAAACAGCTTCAAAAATGGTGCATTCACTACTGTGTTACATATTACTTAAACTACAAATAGGCTCTGCAAATATCATTGGGTTTACAGAAAACAGAAGTTAAAAATGACATGAACTTCTTTCCCAGCTGTGGTAAATCTTAAATTCCCCACCTTGCTAAGGCTAATGTGTTAGAAGCAGTCATTCTTCTTCTGCTCCATCCCTCCAGTTGAGAAGGGGCCCTGAGTTATCTCCTTCATTCACCAAACGCCACTGTCAGAAAGATTCAAACATTAACAAGTAACAACATTAAGACAGCATTAACAGCCTGTTCCAGTGTTTGTTTTAAATATCTACATTCTGTAGGAGAAGATTAAGTGTGTGAGATTCTGTTTGAATAATACCAGTTTCATATTGTAAAAAACTTGTTTTAATAATGAAATCCTTTCTCCAGATGAAAGGGAAGAGTTATCATCACTTACAAATAAAGATACCACCATCTTTCCTTTATCTTTACAAACAAATGAAATTGAAGAGTTGTTAAGCTGAAGTGCATTAATTCAATTATCTCAGATAGAAAAACAATTGCATGCAGAAACTACTCAAGCAGTGAATTCATGTACAAGCCTCTCAACTTTGATTACTGTCTTGACCAAAAGTCATCAGCAACTTACAGTTATTCTTGCGTTCAATTTATTTTCCTAAACTGGAGAAAACTGAATTGTCTGGGGTAAAGGAGGATGTTTGCTGAAAAGCTATAAAAAGAACACTCATCTCATGACTAAATTATGACCCATGCATGACATAGTAGCTCCACTGCAGAGAAACAACACATAATCTGGGCAATATATTTCCATTATAAAAGCAAACATTACATAACTACAAGCAAAGACCTTGTCAAATATGTATTTACAATTCTTCATTTCAACATTGCACTGCTCATACAAGCTTCAAGAAGACTCTATGCATATTCAACTGTTTTTATATACTCTCACAAGAATTACAATATTCAATTTATGATGTGAACTACAACTCCACGCCCCCCATTTCAGACTAATCATTGCAAATGCTATTTTCATCACATTCAAACAACTCGCTTATGTAAACAAAATACTGTGGTGCAGTGCTAACTCCATCAGTCACAATTTTATTCAGATTTCAATCCAACAAGAGGCTTAAAACACACTTTTGTAAGTATTTCACTAAAACAGTAAAAAAAAACAGTAGAACATCAAATATATATATATATTTATATATATATTATACATATATTTTATATATGTATAATATATAATATACATATATAATAAATATATATTATACATATATATTTGTATATATATTATACATATATATATATACATATATATATATTCATATATATATATGAAACGCTAAAAAATCAACAACAAACCCCAATTCATTTTATTTGCCACTCCAGAAACCCACAAAACTCAACAGGGTGAATTAACCAGAAATAGAAATATAATAAAATATAATTAGAATAACTTCTTATAGAATAAAGTATCCCTAAAAAATACAGTATATTACTCTAGGCAGAATTGCTGATGTCTCTTTGTAATTAGGATTCTCTATGTTGTTCAGCATTTCCAATGTTTACTATTATTTGCAAATCACCTTATCTGTCCTCCTTTGCTTTCTACCCGTGTGTATATACAAGTACAATACATACTCTGAACTGTACTGAAAAATGTGCCGACCTCAGTTTCAAAAAGTAACAATAAAGAAAAAAAGACATAAACAACTTTCTTCCTTTTATTCAGCAAAAGAGTCAAAACGCCTGAAAAATCATTACTATGTTTTCAAGCCATCAACACAGGCAGTCATTAAGTAAATGCTCCACATTTTCTTGCATCTCTGAAAACGGACACAAAATTAACCAACTTCTTGGAAATAAGTACTGTGATGTTTCAGTACAAACAAAATCCATTGGGCTACAAAGAGGAGTTAGGATTAAGACCAGTGTCTGACAGAAGTGCTGCAAATGTGTATGGAGAGTCTAGACTGGAGTGATGCGGGAAATCAAGATGATAATGAAATATAAGCTGAAAGAAGGTTGACAAGAAAAAGCAAGGAGAGACAGGACTGGGTGAGGAAAACTCTGGAAGAGTCAAGACTAGCAGTATCCAAAGAACTGATGTTTTGACTGGTCACAGGAGAATAAAGAGTTTTTTTTTAGGAAACTTGCAAAGGATAAGTGTAAAGGACTGTGCTTGCAAAAGACAAACCCACCATGACAGAATCTCTCTAAAGCCCAGAACTCAAAGAATTCAGTTTTTTAACTGCTTTTCCACTATAATAAATAACAGTAGAATCCCTCCATGAATTATCTCATTCTGCTTCATTACTGGCATAAACTCTAATAGTATCACTCTTATCTGAGAGCTTTAGCAAAGGATGTTACTTTTCCATTCCTACTGATAATCGCTGTAAGTAGAATGCAGTAACACATAAGGAAATGTATGAAATTTACTTTGAAAGTTGAAAAATTTCGACACTTTCTTTGTTTGGTTTTGCTTTTTTATTTATTATTATTTTAATTTGCTTGCATTTATTTTTCCAGGTTTTAAGAATCATGAAAGAATATCATTCGTGTTAATGAATAAACCACTGAATTCCTCTTTCTTCCATCCCCACTGTGGAAATGCTCAAATATGAGCCAGCAGTTTGGACAACTGCATCCTGGGCTGCATCAAAAGAGGGGAGATTTAGGCTATAATTTAAGAGGAATTTTTTCACTAAGAGGGTGGTAAGGCACTGGCACGGCTCCCCAGAGAAACAGTGGATGTCCTGTCCCTGGAGGCATTCTAGTCAGGTTGGATGGGGCCCTGTGCAGCTTAATCTAATGAGCAGTAACCCTGCTAACATTAGGAGGGTGGAAACTGGATGATCTTTTTCAGCTCAAGTCATTCTGTGATTCTACGTGTGGAACACTCAGGACCATCAGTAAAAACAGTGGCAGTTAGGAGTTGAGCAGATACATAGAAGTACGGTTGTTTACAAGTGAATGCTTTCAACCTAACCCTCTGATCACCATCTGTAAATGTCGTTTCTCACCTTAGGTAGTGTTTGATAACTGTGAGGTATCCTGATCACATAACGATAAGCACATAAGCACAGCCTATACAGTTCTCCATTCTGTCTTCAAAGCAGAGCTATGTGAAGGAGAAAATAAATCATGTGCTCAGGCATCGATCAATACGAAAGATAAACAAAGAGTGAACTGTGTTAGGTGAGCTCCATCCACCTCGTGCACTGAATGAGGCAGGGTTCCTGTAGAAAAAAATAATAGCATGTAATCATGTAGATTGTATTAAAAAGACGTGCTGAGGAAGTCACTGCTCAGTGCTCCGTTCCACAATCTTAATAATCTATGGCAGGCATGCTCAACCCGCTTGCAATACAACATCACCATGTTGTAAGCTCTGCCCCACCAAGCTGCCCGGCCCAGCACCAGGACAGGCGTGCAGTGTAGTGCTGACAAATAACGTGGCACTATGCTTCATTTGCAAGGAAATCGTGTCTGGTTTTGAAAATTACAATTTGAAAAGACATTGTATGCAGAAACATGCTGCCAAATTCGATGCATATCAAGGAATCACAGGACATTTTGTGTTGGAAGGGACCCTTAAGATCACCTAGTTCCAACCTCCCTGCTATAGGCAGGGACAACTCTCATGGCTGCTCAGAACCCCATCCACCCTGGTCCGGAATGCTTCCAGGGTGGGAGCATTCACAACCTTACTGGTCAACCTGTTCCAGTGTCTCACCACCTTCACAGTATAGAATTTCTTCCTAATGTCTAAATCTACCCTCTTCCAGTTTAAAACTTCCTTCTGTCACTACCTGCCCTTATAAAAAGTCCCTCTCCTGCTTTCCCGTAGCTCCCCTTCAGGTTCTGGAAGGCTGCTATAAGGTCTCCCCCGAGCCTTCTCTTCTCCAGGCTGAAGAGCCCCAACTCCCTCAGCCCGTCCTCATAGGAGAGTTGCTCCAGCCCTCTGATCATCGAATGCTTCCTAGCAACAAAACAGCAGAACTGAAAAGTCTGTCACCTCAACAAAATATTTTTCAAAAAGTTAAAACTAAGATGGACTTTGTTATAAAAACTAGCTCTGTGACAGCGAATCTGATAGTAAAAAAAAAAACCAAAACCATTTCCCGATGGTGAGTTTATTAAGCAATGTATGGAAAGCACAACAGACATAACGTGTCCTGATTAAAAAAATGGACTTCTCTAAAATCAGTTTGCCTCATCAGACTATAGCCAGGAGAACTGAAGAAACAGGAACACCTATCAAAAGAAATTTGAGAAAGTAAAGCTGCTGATTTGAAATTTTATGCTTTGGTAATAAAAGAAAGTAATGTCTTTACAGATATGGCTCTACTTGCCATTTTCATTGGAGGTGCTGATAACAAATATAATGTCACTGAAGAGATGGGTCTTTTTATGCCACTGAAGGACACGACTGAATATCCTGATTTGTAAGAAGCACTAAAAAAAACGCACTGAAGTGATTTTTTTTTTAACTTTTGTCAACATTTCTGGTCTAGCTACTAATGGCGCCCCAGTGATGGTCAGTAAAATGGAGGAACTTATAAAATTAATATTAGATGATGCAATTACCACCAGTAATTTGATGAAATATCATTGCATTGGCAGCAAGAAAATTTATATGCTAAATCTTTAAAAATGGATAACGTCATGCAAATCATCATCAAAGCTCTGAAATTCATGAAGTTCAAAGGACTGAATCATCACCAGTTCTAGAAGTTCTTCAAAAGCATGGATGCTGATTACAGGGTCATCATTCACTTTTCCAAAGGAAGGTGGCTAAGTTGGGATAAAATGCTAGAAAGACTCAATGGCTTGCAACGTGACATCTAGTCCTTAATGGAATCAAAAGGAAAGTTTGTGCCAGAATGTAAAGATTCAAAATGGCTCAGAGATTTAGCATTTTTGGTGGACATGAGCACTCATTTAAATGAGTTAAACATGCATCTTCAAGGTGAAAATCACCTTCACTGTGCTACGTTTCAGGCAATAATCATGTTTTACATGAAGTTTAAATTATAGCAAGCTTGTATTACGGCAAATAATTTCATTCATTTTGATACATTGGCTAAACACAGACCTGTGAACACTGAAGAATATGCAGCTGTGCTTGGCATTTTAATGCATAAATTTGAGAACAAGTTTCAAGATTTCCAATAAAATACACAAAAAATGATTATTTGCAACTCCATTTTCAGCCAACATAAGTTACTTGCAAATTTTCACCTGGAATGTATAGAGTTGCAGTCAGGCATTCAACCCAAAGAAAAACGTGTCTACCAGATTTTTATAAGCCCCCTTTTACCATAGAAAAATATCCCTTGCTTGGCAATCATGCCTTATTCACGTCATTGCTTTTGGGCAATACATACATTTGTGAACAATTATTATCAAGGAAGTATGGGAAGAACAATATTTCATCAAAAATCTGATCAACACCTTAAGAACTCACTAGGAATGGCAACCGCTGCCGCTGAACCAGACAGGTGTGTCAGTTTCACAAAAACAAGGTCAAGCATCCCACTAGTTTTACGTTTTTGCTGCTCTCAGTTTTTATGTTTTAATTTAAAAAATACATTAAACAATCAACTTTGTTACTTAAATACATTAAACTTATTATATATTTTATATGCATCTCAAGGCAATTCCTGTTTGCTCAATACTGCCCAAGCAAGCCAAAATGTTGGGCAACCATGATCAACGGTTTCTTCTACAGAAGGTGTACAAGGTTTAATGTCCCGTGAAATCAACTAATTTCTTGCATAACCATGCAGTTGTAAAGAAGTTGAATTACTTTCTGGTGTTAGATTGAAGTGAAACTGAAATCTCTTGCTAGTTTAGAACAGCACTGCAGAAAATACAAATGTGGGAAAGGTCAGTCTTTTCCTTAACTCCTAACTTTTACTTTTTGAAAAATGTAGGGATGGGTAAGGTATTTTGATTCTCTGTCAACTATCACTAAACACAAATACAAGAATTCATCAAGTGATGCAGACAGACATAGTAAGTATTCAGATGTAAACAAATAAACAAGAAATCCATGCTACCATCAGGCTTCTGCAGCATTAGAGAAAGTTCTTCTGACAGCTACTGGCAACAATAAGTCATATAAGATGGGACAATGATCCTCCTGACATACGAACCTGTACAAGACTTGCACTGCAGAAAGACATTAAATAACTTAATAGCAAAAAAACAAAAGGGATCATTTTCAAAACTCCACGTTATTTCAGTACCCTTTCCCCTGTGCTCGTGCTGCTTCAACTCCTGTGCTATTTTAACTGCTTTAAGAGTAATTTATACAAAGGAGTGACACTAAGCGAAGCCTCTGTGTCAGCACCTCCTTTGCTGGAGCCACCCCTGCGCACGTGGATGCATTTTTAAGCATTTTTTTGCCTAAGTTGCACACAGTAATTACATAACTGCTTGTTTTTAAAACCCTGCGGCCGTTTTTAGATATTTTTTTTTAACGAGTTCTAATATCACAACCGTTAGAGTTGTTCCCAGCCCATAGGTCACAGCTTAATTACTAAACGCAGCGCGGCTGATTAACGGCACACATCATCTGCGGCGGCTGAGAGCAGAAGCGGGCAGAGCTCCGCCGAGTGGACGCGGCTCCCGAGAAGGCTGAGCCCCTCAGGTGCCTCGAGCAGAGCCCAGCAGCGGCGTTTCTGCTCTCTCTCACCGGCAGGTGTTACTAGCGCGAGCCGCAATGACTGCCGTTCGCGGGAAAGTGGCACAGAAAAGATGCACAATTAGCGCTATACAAGAGGGGAAACGAAGTGACACGGCATTACATCCCCTAAAAGACGGAGCAGCAAGAAAACGGGCTCCACAGCCGCCCGTCGACAGAGCCACAGCGCGCAGCCGGGCTGCAGCGGGCACGAGCCGCCGGCACCGCGCGGGCGCGACGCGGCGACCCCGACGCGGGCGCTCCGCTCTGCGGCACCCGCCCGCAGCGCCCCCCCCGCACGCGCCGCGCCCCGCCGCCCGCCCGAGGGCACAGCGACTGCGGCGGCATCGCCCGACCTCCCGCCATCCCGCTCCGCTGCAGGGAGATGCCGCCCGCGCCTTTACCCCGCCGCATCACCACCGCCCCCCGGGCGAACCGGGAAAGTTGTCGCGCCGCTGGCTCACAGCCCCCCATCCCCACACAGCCGAGCCCCGTTGCGCTGAGCGGGGGAGGATCGCGCTGCGGTGACAGCCGTGCCTACCTGCGCAGCGCTGCCGTGACAGCCGGGCTGCCACCCAGAGGCGTCCCGGCACGGCACCGCACGGCTGACAGCCGCCCGCGCGCCGCCCCCCTCAGTCCCCCCCTCCCGCACCAACTGCCGCCGCGCGTGCCGAGCCGGCGGGCCCGAGCGGGGCGCGGCGGCGGCTGATTGGACGCGGGTGATGTCACTGCGCGCGCGCGCGAGCGGGACCGCGGCGGTTGGGCGGTGGGGGGAGCGATGGAGCGGGAGCCGAGCGCACGCCCGCGGCACGCCGCCGCCCGTGGGGCAGCGCGTACCCTCAGGGCGGGCGAAGCGCACGCGGAGCTACTGCCCGCACGCGGCCACCGCCCACCGGCAGCGCGGTGCGCGGCGGGGACGGGGCGCCTCGCACCTCCGGGTCAGCGCCGGGCGGTCAGCGCGCAGGGAGGAGGAGTTTTGGCTCGACGCGAAACGGAACGCAGCTTTTTCCGAGCTGACACCGCGACCCTTTACAATGGCAGAGAGCACACGGCCTCAGCGCGAGTAACACGGCTGTGGTGGCAATAAGGGCCAGGGAATGGAAAAATTCAGCCAGCCCAAGGTCATCTGCCTGGCGGCCTGAGGTCCCTGTTCTATGAGCAACTCCTGTTGGGAGTGACACCCAAAGGCATACATTCCTCCACATGGGAAAGCAGGTCCATGCAAGAGAGTGGCTCCTGATGTACTTATTTTGTGTAGCTTGAGGTGGGGAGTCCGTGTGGAAGACGGACCTGGATTATTTGTCAAATTTCGGGTGTTGTCTTTTGTAAGACAAAAGTCCTACCTAATGCAGGTACTGACAAGATACACATATTCCCTTGCTAAATACAACTAAAACAGCTGCAAGAGCTTTTAGGTATATTGGGGTACTGACAGCCACTTATACCACAGAAATTAAGATGCTTCTATTGGTAAGAAAAAGTCAGATGTGGGATTGGGGCCAACAACAAGAGGATGCCCTCCAGCAGGTGAAGCTACAGTAAAACAGGTACAGGCATTAGGCTCTACATGACAGCCACCCCCAGAGATGTGAGTACCTATTAAATTGGTGAATATTCACTTGCTTCTGTGTACTTTCTTTGGGATCAGTGAACTATACACACAAGCACTGGCACTTCTGCACGACAGAGGCATGGGAGGAAAGAGCCAGGGCTGCTTCACTCAGCCATCCTCTGAGACAGTCACTGTATGTTTGAAAGGATTCAAACTCTCTCCTGTAAAGCAGGAGATATCACCAACCTCCCGTCTTTACAGTCTGCAGATTACAGCAAATACCCTTAGGACAATTAAAATGGGATCATAACTCCCAGAAGCATATGGGTCAGAAGCTTGTTGTTCAAGGAATAAAACGATAGTTCATAAAAATACCCCAGCAGATCCCCATTTAATCATTCCAGAGTTGGAGATTTAGAGCTGGTCTTTAATTCCTGTATCTTAATCCAGTGCTGAGCACTGGATGTGTACACAAACATGTAAAGCAGAGGAGAGCTATTGCTGTGCTTGTGCTTTGAAAGCAATAGGAGCCAAGGCAAATTTTTGCACACCAAAGAGCAATCAGGGTAACACTAAACATGAAGGAAAAAGGGGCATTAAAGTATAGCTAGTCATATGAAGGGAGACAGATGGGATTAAATATATTGGGCAATCAGTATATATTAACAAAGCAGAAGGCTTCAAATATTAATAAGCGTTGAAACTCTGGCAGAGACTTCATCTGAGCCCCAGCTTTTAGAGACCTTATCTGCCTTCGTACAGTGAGGACCATAAAACCATCTCAGCCCCTAGCACAATTTGGAGCATTTTTAGGACTGCTCTGAATGGTGCTTGGTTCCAAAACAGCCTTAGGGTGCATTTTGCAGCTAGAAGCACTAAAACATGAAAGTCAACTTTACAATGAAGATTTGCTGAAGGGAGTGCTGGTTCCTCTCAGAGCTGCAATACAGGCAGCTTCATACTGCTGCAGTATGTTAAATATTTAGGATACCCTCTAAAGGATGTTTTTCCATAATGCTCAGTGAATTTAGGTTTCAGTTTCATTGCCAGAAGATGGCTGTCACATGCATTTTGAGCCAGGGTAATTTTTTTTGCTTAAATATACCAGTGGGTGTCTCTGCACTGCACAGAACATCCCTGCCTCTCCCCTCGCTTGATTCCAGCATCCTTCAGTAGAGCCAGACACTCAGCAAAGCAAAACAGAAACAGAAAACATGCAAAAAGCAGAAATGGAGTGGATTCAACACCCTGTGCATTTGTAAGCACCAGCTGCCTGTTACTCTGTTCCTAAGACAAGTTTATATCTGTAACTCATACACGTACCTTCATCCCTTGGCATTTGATTCCTGAATTTGCTTCCTGGAAAGAGGCAGAAGTCGTTCAGGATCCAACTGTATATAGGAAAAAGGCAGAGATGCAGCCAGCAGCACCCACAAAGGAACAGCAGCCACTGACCTCGCTTCATGTACGCTGCAGCAAACACTCACAGCATCCACCTGGAGAGGAAGGGTTGGCAGGGGAATATGAAGCAAACACTACAGCTTTCCATTATTACGATAAGATGGAGACTCAGGCCAGCATGAGCTTTAGACACCACTACCCAATCTCAGCAATCTTTTAGAGGATTAATAAGATTAGAAGCGCCTATTGTTTTGCTAATGGCTGTTTATTTGAAAAAGGGCTTTTCTTGTAAACATACAGAAATGACCATATGTTGCTCCATGCTCGAGTGCTGCCTTGGACTACTGCTAAAAGGAAAAAATGAAAATCACGTTCCAACTGGCAATTTCACAAAAAGAAACAATTATTTAACCTTTCACTCCACTGCTTGTGGTGCAGCTGAAGGTTACACATTAAAACGTCTTGAGTGTTCCCTTTGAAATACCTTGCTGCAGCTTACGTGGCCATAAGAAGGCTAACAATGCCATACATCCACAATTCCACAGTTAATCACTATTTTTTCCTCTTACTGAATTTCAGATGTGTATTTGTGGAGGTAATTTGAACTCTGACCACATCTGAACCATAAAGCTGATGCATGCGAGTTCCTTTTCATTGCTCCCAAATGGTGCAAAATTGTTCCCATGATATAAAATTTTTCAAATGAAAGTAAAAGGTTTGGAGTCAGCCACCACTGAGGTGAAGACTACCCTTGTTGAATTCCAAATTCTCCAAAGTGAATAAAGAATGTCAGAAAGGTCATTTTATTTATAGGCCTTAAATTATGGCATACAGCAAAACCTACAGTTCAAGTTAGCTTCTGTATCTTACAGCTCTACTTTCAGTAGCTTGTAGTGTAATCATTTATTCTTTCCTATACTTAATCTCTTTCATGACCCAGATGTTTATGAGAATGCAAAATGACAAAATTGGGTAATTTTAATGAGAAACAACTTATCTAACCATCCTTTTAATGGAATACTGTACCTACATACATTTACTACTGATGCCTATCGCTAGATGCCGTAGCTGCTTACCTTCACTTACCTACAGCCTTCCAATAGAAAAACAAAGGAGAAAACCAAAATGAATAGAGATTTAAAAAAAAGAAAAAATCATATTGTTAAACAACTGTGTCGGCTCTTTCTCATGGAGGATAATACCTATCAGTGCCAACAGTTACTAATTTAGTCCCAGTGAGAGATGACCATGTCACGAATAGAAAAGTCTTCAGCTGCTGATAGTTCTACTCGTTCAGAAGACATCTCCGTTTCCTTTAAGCGTACACAGTGCTGGCTATATAAGTGCTGTGCAAATATCACCCTTCTCTTAATCATTACCCAAGCCTTTACATCAGATTAATACTTTTTTCTATGAATCCACATCTCATTCTTCAAAGTATATAAGATCATAAAATATGATGGCTGCTCGAAAAGTAATGCCCCTTATTTTATTATGTTGGTCAACAATGCCAGAGGTGGAAGTGGCATGGAAGCAGAGACTAGCCTTCCTGACAGCATCCCATTCCATTTTGTTGCCAGATGACAGCAGAGAGGCAAAATGGCATCAGATGTGGAAGTGCACATGAAACAAAGCTATGTCACTGAATTCCTTCATCAGGAAAAAAATAGCACCCATGACATCCAGTGGCGCTTGCTAATGGCTTATGGAGACCAACCAGTGGATGTGAGCACTGCAAGGCCGGGGGTGGTGCATTCCAGCAATGGCGACATGAAAGACAAGCCATGTTTCAGACAGCTTGAACAGCTGACACATTGCAAAATGGAGAGTCTTAATCGGCTCATCCATGAAAATCAATTAAAGGTGGTACATATGTTAAAAACAGTGTTTCGTAGCTGAGAATTTATCAAATAATGTTATTGTGCTCTTTGTTGTAGTTTCCATGGAAATAAATAGGAGCTATTACTTTTGGAGCAAGCTATGTACATTTAGTAGAGTTTTTCCTTCATTCTGTCCTGAAGAGAGCATGCATTGTGTGACTGTCTTAGCTTGCTTTCATGTGACTAATACACGTTCTCCAAAGCATGCTCAAGTCCTGCAGCTACAATATAAGTGGCATAGGAGTTTGCTATGTACCTACCAGTGCTAATGGCAAGGCCTCCAATCTACATAGCCATAATCTGTAGCTTTGCCTCACTTTGACTGTGTGGATAGAGATGATATAAGTGACATAGATGCATGCACATATGCATACCACAATACAGATATACACACATAAATGCCATGTACAAATTATTTTAGAACAGATTTTATCGGAAAAAAATAACAAAAAGAACTACGATGTCCTGATTTTCATCCAGTACAGTCTTTTCTTTTACAGCACCAAAAAAAGTCTTTAATCTTCTCAGCAATGTGCTGCTAAGCTTAATTTAAAGAATTCTCATGGGGCTGACATAAATTGGTTGCCCAGCAGTTACGATCATCTAAAAAAGGCTAATCTTTAAACTTCAAAGAGCAGGAACTTCAGCTTCAAAAGATTGTACATTTTTCACTCATTCTTTTTCAAGCCACATGTTTTTTGCTTCTTAAAGGACACAAAAGTAAAGAAATATAGAATGGGAGATGTAACAAAATGCATACTTCATAGAGCTCATATTTCAAAGTTTTCTCCACCCTTTTTACTATTTGTAAGATGCTTTACAAATAATTTTGCTGAATTTATTTTAACGAATTAACTCAGTTAATTGAAAACATGAAGAGATAGAAATAACGACAAAGAGTTGTAAGGAATCAACTAATTCTTGTTCTTCAAACCCACTTCTTTCACTAGTTGTCTAGAGTGAATATAGCTAACTCAACTTTTGAGCAGTCTGGATCTCTGTTCCAGTGTATGGAGTATTATCTTTCCAGTGCCAAGGTTGAACAAATAGCACTGAAAGTTTACATTGGCTTTAGAGTCAGTTGCCGTATATATCTATAAATAAGTAATATATAGATAGATAAACAAGTTTTATTTATCTACTAGCATATTTTAATAGGATTTATGAACTGTTGTTCTAAATCAGACAAGCCATCCATCCGGCTCATAGTGTGTAACTTCATTTCATTAAAAATCTGCAAATTAAAACTTAAAAATGTAAGCTATGCATGTACTTTTGTTTTCACTGGGCTGAGAGAAGGAAGCCTTCAGAGAGCAATTTACCTTGCCTTACTCCAGGAGCATATTACTTTAGGACAGGGTGACTTGCCCTCTGAAACTTCCCATCTCTTTCTGATGATGGCATTTAGTTGCTTAGCTGAGATGATTTCCACACAGTTGGACGAATCACAGAATTGCAGGGGCTGGAAGGGACCTCTAGAGATCATCAAGACTAATCCCCTGCAAAGCAGGCCTTCTGCAGCAGATTGCACATGTAGGCATCCAGGTGGGTCTTGAATATCTCCAGAGAAGGAAAATCCACAACCCCTCTGGTTAGCCTGTTCCTGTGCTCTATCACCCTCACCGTGAAGAAGTTCCTTTGCATATTGGTGCAGAATTTCCTATGCTCCAGTTTATGACTGTCTCCCCTTGTTCTGTCCCCACAGACCACTGAAAAGAGGTTGGCCATGCCCCTTTGACTCCCACACTTAGGATATTTATAAACAATGATCAGATCCCCTCTGAGTCTTCTTCTCTCAAGGCAGAACAGACCCAGGTTACTCAGTCTCCTCACAGGGGAGATGCTCCAGGCCCTTTGTCATTTTTGCAGTCCTCCACTGGATTCTCTCCAGGAAGCCCAGAACTGGATATAGTACTCCAGTTGAGGCCTGACCAAGGCAGAGTAGAGGAAGAGGATCAGCTCTCTTGATGTGATGCCCACACTCCTTTTAATGCACCTCAGGATCCCATTGGCATCCTTGGACACCAGGGCACACTGCCAACTCATGGCCAACCTTTTGTCCACCAGGACTCTCAGTCCTTCTCTGCAGAGCTCCTCTCCAGCAGGCCATGTCCCCGCCTGTATTGATACTTGCTGTAATTCCTTCCCAGGTGGAAGACTGTACACAGACTCTTGTTAAACCTCATCTGGTTAATTGCTGCACAGCTCTCTAGTCTGTCCAGATCTTGCTGAACAGCAGCACAGCCATCCGAATGTGTCAGCTACTCCTCCCAGCTTTATATCATCAGCATTCTTGCTGAGGGTGGACACTATCCCCTCATCAAGGTCGCTAATGAAGTTACTGAACAAGATTGGAACCAGCACTGAGCGCTGGGAGACACCACTAGTCACAGGTCTCCAACCACACTGCTGATCACCACTCTCTGAGCTCAACCAGTCAATCAGTTCTCAACCCACCTTACAATCTACTCCACACTTTTTCAGCTTCGTTATCAGGATGTTGTGTGAGACAGTATCAAAAGCGTTGCTGAAGTCAAGGTAGACAACATCCAGTGCTTTCCCACATCTACCCAGCTGGTGATGCCATCATAGAAGTCTGTGAGTTTGGTCAAACACAATTTTCCCTAGGTGAATCCATTCTGACTTCCTGATGAACTTCTCTACCAATTACTTGGAGATGGCATCTAGAATAAGCTCTTCTATCACCTTTCCAGAGACAGAGGTGAGACTGACTGGCCTGTAATTTCCCAGGTCCTCCTTGCCCTTTTTGAAGATCAGAGTAACACTGGCTATCCTCCAGCCTTCAGGCACCTCTCCTGTTCTCCAAGACCTGACAAAGATGATAGAGTGCAATAACCTCTGCCAGCTCTCTTAGCACACATGGATGCATCCCATCAGGGCCAATGAGTTCATGCACATTGATCCCACCTAGATATAAAATTTCATCTGTATTCCACTAGATTATTTGTTAAATCTCATGGTATTAGACAAACTGTGCTTATAAAAACAGAATTTAGAGAATGAATGGTACTGTAAATGGCACTGTTTAATAAAAGCAATTATTATATTTAATACCAAGGGCAGTTTTATATGCAAGTCATGTATTATAGCTGTAAGTTATACATATTTTGATTCCTGTTACTTCTAGACATCAATGAAAGACAACATTTATCATAGAATTAAAAATGTCATCTGTGAATTAGAATATATTACCTTTAACAGACGCTGTAACTCAAGGGGGAAAAAGACAATTACAATTCACAATTAGTGTCTCCTTTGTCCCTAACATTTTAGTGAGTAACTACAACATGCTGGATCATTACACTGCAGTGCACATAATTCCTCTGTTAAGAAGCTAGTTTAGAAAGGGAAATTTAAGTTCAGCCTAATACCATCTGTAGATTTTGTCTGTTTGTTTCCAGTGACATTCTGTTGGGAAATACAGAAACAGTTCTGAACCACAACCAGAACTTGAAGGTCTCAGTCCTAGGCGAGCAGTGTAATTCCTTTTTCTTCATATCTCTCCCATTAAAGCTTTTTGGGGTTTTTTTGGTTTTTTTTGTTTTTGTTTTTTTTTGTTGTTTTTTTGGTTATTTTTTTTGTTGTTTTTTTGGTTATTTTTTTTGTTGTTGTTGTTCCCCCCCCCCCCCCCCCCAGGGCTCAGGTTAAGAAACTATTAAGATCTTGGAATAGAAGCACTAAATTTTGGGGTGCAGGCCGAATTTGCCAAAATACACACTTCCTGGAGAAAACATAGAAGCCAGAGAATTCAGGTTTTTGGAGTTATGAGTTTTGAGAATGTGGGTCTTAGGCATAAGAAATAACAGTCAGGTGGCACTTAAATCCTTTTCTTAACCCACATGTCTGCTTCTCTGCAGATATGTCAGGAACAAATTGTATCAGTCCGGGGTAATCTCTTACACAACAGCATAACAGATAAAATGCAGTAGATGTCAAATACTAGGCATTTTTTAAAGTTTCCCATAACAGGCTAGAGCAAACTGGGGAAGATGGATTAGACAAAAAATGCCATTGCCTGACTAACTGTGGTTGGAAGAGCATATCTAGGGTAATTGGCGCTGACTCAGGATCAAAACGGAGAGGTGCTTTAAGAGATGTTTTATCAAGGGCCTGTCCTGGAATGGCATAGTTCAATATTTTTGTTGTTGACAGAGAAGTAGAAAAGACACAAGGCTTACTAAATTTCAGGACGGTTTAATACAAGGGAGTTAATTTGGCAGGACATGTTTTAGTTCAAAATGGAGTATTGAAAAGCAGAAATTCTATCTGATAAAAGTACTGTGCACTGACAAGTGGAAATTAGTAGCTAAGTACAGGAATGGAATTTGACTGGCTTCTGAACTGTCCCATAGGAAAGGATTCATGGGTTACTCATAATGATTCCCAAGCATGAGAAATGGTGTTGTATTGATGTAGAAACATAATTGTTATTTATGAAGGAAAAAATAAAGCTGCAGAATTCTGGATACAAAAGCAAATGGATGTGCAGCAAATTTGGACAGATACAACACACACGCTGAGAAGAGTCACAGTGCCATATGGAAAAATTGGACCAAATGATTTTGTTTAGCCTAGAGGAAAGAGAACTAGATGATCACATGATGGCAGTCAAGTAAATAAAGGAAAAAAAAAAAAAAAAAAAAAAGTTCACCTGCTCCTAAAGCCCATAGCAGAGGAAACAAGAAGTAAATTGCAAGAAAACAACTGTTTAGTTACTCCTAGTCTGGGGACTCCTTCTTGGGAGTTTTTTAAAATCATGAGTAATCCTTCTAAAGATGGTCCTACCTCTTGGCTGCACTAGGTAGTCTCTTCAAAGTCCCTTCAGCCCTATGACTGATGTCTTACTGATGTCTAAATCCCAACCAGACTATTTTCCTGTAGCAAAGGCCTTAAATAACAATAAAACAGTCTTGAGTATTTTTTTAGGTTATCCAGATCATGACATTATTGTGTTTGGAAGCTGTAAAAATTATTGCGCCTGTATTATTCTGCATTAACTAAACGATGATTGAAACACCTACTTCTTTCAAAAAGAAGGTATTGTAAAATAGGCTGTGGTTAATTTATTGCTCTTCCTGGGACCATATCGGTTCAACCATAGCATAACCTGCAAGTTATGAAACAGAGAGAGCTGATGAAAATATAAAGGCAGTGGCCAGATTCATCTCACTTACCTACCCATGTCTTCAGTATATCTTCAGCTGCAACATTCACTGTAATCTTCATGCATGGTGAATGGGGAAAAGTAGGCAGTTTTAAGATGCTGTTCATTTGACTTTCTTTAGATGTCAGTTATATGGTGAACAAGCCAAAGTGCTTATTTCTCTCCGCTGATTAGGCACAGCCAGGTTAGAGGAATAGCTCAGATGGGGAAATCTGCACAGCAAATATCCTCCTCTCCCCAAATAAGTTCTACCTGGTGTGCTGATTTCAAAGCACAGCAGTATCCACACCACAACACTGGATATGCAACAGTGCTGACCAGCAGCTTCTAGAAAGAACTAATAACAGCTGATAACAGCAGATAAATCTTAGAAGCAGATTACATTAAAAACAGAATTAATATGTAAAATCAGGATCAGGTGTTGGTTTGTTTTTTTTTTTTGACAAAAAATCCATTAATTACTACTATTTTGTACATGACTGCAGTACACTGATGATTATTTTAGAATAGAATGACCCCTTATATTGAAAAGGACAGTATTTCTTACCTTGGGCACACCAGATAAATTGTTAAAAGTGATGTGCCTGGGATTATATACATTCATTATCAGATTTTTATATTTTCAAATATTTAAACAAAAAAAAAAAAACAAAAAACAAAAAACACCTGAAAAGGCAGGAGAACTTCACCTTAATTCTACCTGAAAAATGACAGCCTATCTTATTCCAGTATTTTCAGTAAAGCAGATTTTGTAATTGAGGGAAAAGGAAAGGAAAATCCACTGTTTTGCCCAATTCTTTTCCTCAGACCTCAATGACTGAGTTAAATAAAACAAAATTTCTATCTTATCACACACACGGTGTTACCAGTGCCTCCTCAGGAGGGCCAGGTGTCCTGACTGGGATCACGGTCCCTGGCTCTCCCACCTCCGCTTTCATCTGCTTTTCACCACCTCCCTCTTCAGCATTTTCCCCCACTGTGTTTTACTTTTCTTACAGGATTGCCTGTGACAGTCAAACCCCATAGAAATGGCTGCAGTGCATGAACCGAGTTAGTGGAAGCATTTGATTTTCCATTTCTATTGTAAATATTGGTTTCTATAACACTGTCATAATCAAAGAATCACAGGAGAAAAATGCAAGAAAACTCTTAGTTCTGAGGCTGCTGGAAAATAAGTGCATAAAGGATCAATTTTTGTTTGGTTGTTTGAAAACCCAGAATGCAGAAGCAGATCAGTACTACCAAAGACCATCCTCTAGACATGGAGCCCATGGAGTGAAAAAATTTACACAACATCAGCTTGTGTTTCTTTCAGCTTTCACCAAAAAAAAAAAAAAAAAGAAAATTAAATTTATGGACTAGTTTGCATATAAAACAGAGTAATTGCCCTGGTGATGTAAGAAGATCATAGGAAGGCTTCTGAGAATTCAGTACATGTTAGCCAGATACACTGGAGCTCTGAAAAAAAAAAAAAAAAAAAAAAAAACCCCACACACAACCAAGCTGAAAAGCATTCCTCTGAATTATAGGTTATACAGCAGTCCCTAGAGCTTCATTATAAGTGTTTTTTAAAAATAGCCCCTTGGGACTCATAGTGAGACAGGAAGGAATTGTGAGGATGGAAAAAGATTTTGTTAATTCCATTCTCTTAGTAGAAAGTATTCCCGTACTTATCATGAAATTTTGAATCTTTGACAGCAGTGTCCATGAGTCTTCCAAGGTAAACTTCATATTCTTACCAAGGGAAAAAAAGATTATTTTTTTTTTACTGGAAACAGTGGTTTTAAACATCTTTGCACTCTGGAGTATTCTTTAAAATGCATTTTGACTACACCATTATATGCTGCATTCGCTAAATATTAACCACTTGTTTGAAACAAAAATAAACTGAACGTGTACTGCTGAAATTGCATCAGAAATAGTTAGGTTACCATAAAGTAAACTGCTAAGAAGCAATTCAGAAATTCACTCATTTCTGATTCACCTTCCTGTCACCCAGACATAAGTTGAAAAAACTCTCACAAACAGAGGCCCGCCAACATTTATCTGGTCAATGAAATATGCAGAAGTTTTCTGGATAAAGCTCTTAATTTCCTGCTAAGCATTTTAAATACCATAGGAAAAACACTTCATCAATATTTTACATGCATATTTACTTATTTTGTGGTGACTTCCAGATAGCTGGTATTGTCCAGGCTGCACTCATTGAAATTGCATTAAAAATAAACAACACAAACACAATAAGCTAAGTACACAGGTGAGTAAATGTGCAGATTCAAGAATTCTGCATGATTGTCACCCTCTGGAGTTAACTCTGCATGGTCTGGATTTTCTTCTTCTTAAAAAAAAAAAAAAAAAAAAAAAAAAAAGTGGTTCAAGCCAAGGAACCCAAATACCTATAGCATATTTGAAATACAGTAGAAATATGAAGGAAATTAGGATGAAAAGGATAAGTACAAATCAGAAGGAGACACAAAAAAAATAATTGTAGGCACTGCTTCACTGCTTACCCACAGCAACTCGCAGGTCATTGCCTTGTGGAGCAGCATTATCTCCCTAGGACCCAGTGCTGGCCATCACTCCCACCCAGAGCTTGCTCCATGGCTGGCCTCTGGCTCTCACCTTATGCTGCTAGCCCAAAGTAAGATCAGGGCCACAGGTGGCCAGGGAGATCAGCTGCTATTCTTACATCCACTGACTGTTTTCATGTGGAAGCCAAAAATCAAGTGCCTGGTAAAGTTCAACCGCGCTGAGGGCTTTTAAACATGTGATGATAGGCTTCAGATATCAGCTGTGATGCCATCATGCTGTTAAGTGACAGTTTTCAATAGACCCAGAACAACCCAAAATGCTGCAGCTGTAGTCCTGAAAGGCTCCTTCCATCTACAAACCTGAATCCAGTAAAGCAGAAAAGAGGGAACTGCCAGCAGTGATGGCAGAGTAAATGAGAATTTTAATGTCATACAGTAAGAAGCCAAGACACCGGTAAAACCAAAGCAACAACAACAACAAAATCATAGCCAATTAACATTTTGGCAGCAATCTTTCTGAGCTCCATACTGATAGCAAAGCTATCAGTTTATGCACTTCAGAACAAAGTGCGTAACTTTATGCAATTTAGAACAAAGTAACAATTTTCAGCCCCCAGCTGCTTAGCCAAAGTCACGCCTCTAGTGACTATCACATTATTCCTGTAGCTTTCCCAAGACCACACTTACTGATAGGATCTTTCAGAGCTATACGGGGATGTTTTGTTTCCTTCCTGAGCAAGAGGCAGTTAAAAATGCTAGAAATTGTTAAGGCCGTTGTCATTGTGTCCCTTGTAATTAGCTAGCTGTCTGCTCAGAAGCTGAGTATCTCTTACTGCTCTGCTATTGGAACTAAGGAAAGTAAATCCAATCTCTGCACGTGCTGTTCCCTGTGCAGTAATGCTTAACCTTTTCACAAATGTGGGTAGGGTAATGACTTTGTTATAAACGTCACCTTTGCATTAGGAACTTTTGTCCAAATTCTTCCAGAATATTCTAGTTGGTTTTTTTAAAGTTTTTCAAGACTTTTTTCAAGTCTTGACATTTTCCATGCCCAACCACACATAATGAAATCTTTAATGAATTCTTAATTCCCTTAATGAATTCTTTGCGCTGTTATATCTGTCATGTTGTCTCAAACTCAGGCAAACTGCCTGCCTGACTGAATAAAGACTGCTGTTGTTATACAACTTAAAAGTGCAATGTGTCAGGAAGCAGAGACCATGACTGAGAGTCTCAGGGTTTATTCAGGCCAATAAATTAAATGTGCCTGATCTCTGGTACAGAGACCAGCTGGTCTGGCACTGCCCATGTCATTACTATATTCTCGCTCCTTACAGCAGTGGAACCTCATTGCAGCTGCCTGCTGGGAAAGGTTCTTGGCTGAGTCGATTTCCAACTTGTGTTCCTGAATTGTTTTTGAAAAAAAAAAAAAAAAAAAACAACCAACAGGTAAAAAACTGTACCACCAACTTTCAATTTACTAGTATGGCTTTGACTGCAGAGTTTCCAGTCCAATGTGTCATCTTCATGTCCAAATACACTTCACATTCTCACTGTTCCTAAGTAAAACCGAGTTGCATGGCCATACGAGTTGGTCCAGACTTAGTGGAAAGCTGAATTTTCCTTGAAAAGGCCCCTTCTGCCCAAACTTAGAGGACTCTTCTCCTTACCTGAAGTCATGCCATCATGCTAGAAACAGTCTGACTTGGTGCCTGCTAGACTTGTGTGCTGGGCAAGGTGCTGAACCAGAAAAAGCAATGCCAAACATGAGACCATTACTGTTTGGAGCTGCTGGAGAGGTGAGGAGTGCCTGGGCAAGGGAAACAGCATCAGATGGTCACAATTGTCCAATGAGCAACATGCTCAGGGATGTGGTAGATGCTCCGTACTCAGAAACATTCAAAGTCAGGCTGGACTGGGTTCCCAGCAACTGATCTAGCTGTAGGAGTCCCTGTTCATTGTCAGGGAGTTGAACTAGATGACCTTTAAGGGTCCACTTCAAATCAATTTTATGACTCTATAATTATACTAAGTAGTAATACCCATCCCCAGAGTAACTCCAGGTTGCTGCTCTGCATATTTGATGAGACACCCTCATGGTGGAAAGAGTAATAAATCTGTGGTCATGTCATCAAAAACTATTGTTATACATGCAAAAGTGGATAAATCAAGGTTAAACAGGAAAGTTTGATTTTACTACCCAGTAGATTTTTGGTGTTTGTCTTTCTAACATCGAGACTGTATCTTTAAAACATATTTTCTGGTTTATTTGTCATTTAAGATAAATCGTGCTCAAATGCATTTATACTTTCTCTGAACAGGGATGCCATGAGTATTCTGGGTACTATAACTAAGCAAAAAATATCTAGGAAATGCCATTTAGAAATAGAAAACTAACAATGTTTGCAGTTAAATAAACATTTTTACTTGTTTGTTTCAGATATGATTGTCACAGACTATCTTTCATTTGGAATATAGGGAGGATGGAATATGTACCTGATACTGTTACTAAATCACAGTAATGAGCAGCTGCACAATATTTTCCTCCAGTATTGGGGAAAAAAAGTGAGTTTAAAACAAAGACGGGCTGTGTTTTATTCCAAATGTACTGAATGTTCACATCTGAGAGATCTCCAATAGAATAATAGAATCATAGAATGGCTTAGGTTCAAAGAGTCCTTCAGGATCATCCAATTCCAACCCCTCTGCCATGGGCAGAGTTGCCACAAGATGCAGCTGCCCAGGGCCCCATCCAACTTGCCCTTGATTACATCTGGTGATGGGGTATCCACGACTTCTCTGGACAGCCTGCTCCCGTGCCTCTGAGCAAAGAATTTCTTCTTTGTAGCTAAATTAAATCTCTCATCTTTTAATTTAAAGCCATTCCCCTTTGTCCAATCACTACCTGCCTGTATAAAAAGTCATTCTCCGTCCTTCTTATACACTCTCTTCAAGTACCAGAATGGTACAATGAGGTCTGCTAGGAGCTTTCTCTTCTCCAAACTAAACAAGCCCAGCTCCTTCAACCTTTATTCATAAGAGAGGTGCTCCAGCCATGTGATCATCTTTGTGGCCTTTTCTGGATCTGCTCCAATAACTCTTTCTTGTGCTGGGGGCTCCAGACTTGTATATTAGACAGTATATCAGGTGGGGCAATCACCCTCCATGCCTATTATTCCAATAGAAATCACAGCATCTGTTTTATATGTGATATACTAGACACAGTAGAGGAATTCAACAGTCTTTTGAATGGAAAAACTGCCATGGAGGGGGCTTAAAGCTGTAATAAATCCCTTTGGATCTTGCACAATCAGTGTTCTTTTTATTCACAAAGGAGACCATCCTCCAGTAGCATTACTTGCTATTCCAATAGGGAATTTATGTAGAATACAGTTCAAAACTTCACAGAATTTTAGGCATGGAAATAGAATAGATGTTCTCTAATGTGCTTAGAAAATACAAGTGACATTTGTACTTCTTTAAAATGCTGATTAAATCAGAAGTACTACAAACTTATTAAAATAATCTATCTTTCACTTTGCAGAAAGATTGAATGAGATATTCACAGATAATAGGTCGGACAGGGAGACTTAAAATGAGACAATCTTTTAATACAGAGCTTAAATTAAGTTTTGTGTATTCATCTGATCACATATTCTAGTTATGAGATTGGGCAGCACAATATATACTCATTCTATCTTATTCTATACTAGGCCTATATGAAACCCACTTGTTGTTTGACATCAGTCCTAAGTGTATCTTGAATAAAAAGCTAACACAAGATTACAAATGGGTTGAAATCAGGATGATTACATTTTTTTGTTACATCTGGCATTCTGTAATTATTTCAGTGTCCTATAAGGCAACCAATCAAGTCCATAAGAAATGGATTATCCATGCATGTATCATTAGGCAAATCCAGACGCTCCCAGACTAATAAAATCTGTTCTTTCATATCCCAAAAACACGCAACAGAGTCTCCATGACTCCCTGTACTCTTTGCTATATTTTAGAGCCAGATGCTCTGATGAGATTGCAGTGCCACTGTGAGGACACACATTCACATCACCAGCAGACACCAACAACATCCTGTGCCCATTATTTTCCTTAAATCATTTGGACTGTGTGGTACTGATCTGTGTGCAGTTTAGACAGTCAGCAGACTAATGTGACTTTGGCTGGCAGTCCAAGGCCGTATGATGCTGGGATTCACACTGCAAGTGCTGGGAACAAGGAAGTATAATTGTTTTGAGGATGGAAAAAAATGGCCACAATTGGGATCGAAGTTCAAAATGAACTGTGACCACATATTCATTAATCAATTAGAAAGTCTGTGCGGCATTGCATGACTGTTTATTTGTGAGAAATGCTTCCATTAAATATCAATGATTAGTAATACAACTGATAATAATTCAAACAAACTACAGCTACTCTAAAATTAGATTTTTTTTGTTTTATTTTTTGTTTAAGGTTGTTTTGTTTTGTTTTTGGTAATGTCTGTTTTTTTATTTAGGAGATCGTGCATGGCATACGTTTTATCTCCATAAGACTCTTCCAAGTATTGTGACTCTCTTCACTCTTGTCCTGTCCCTCTAAGTCCACCTAGTTCTGGCCTGGGCTATATGTCAGTGTTTTGGACCATGGTTTGGTGCCTCTCCAGCATCTCTTAAAACCTGAGGCCTAAATTCTGAGCTATCAATTCTTTTTTACAGAATATTTGTGGGATAGCTCTGGTACGGATTCATGCAGCTTCAGAATGCTGGCATATGTGTTCTGGGATTACATGATTTGGGGGAGAGACTGCATCTCTGATTTGAGGGTGCCTTGCAGGAGTATTATGAGTGTGCACAGGGGCATCTTGAAGACAGTCCAGGCTTCAATATCACTTGGGCCCAAATAGCTCAGCTAAACATAGGCAGGATGATGAGGTCATGTTGAATTCACAGCTTTATTTAAAGGAAACTTATATTCTCAGCACCAGGCCCTGTCTCTGTCCATCTGTACCATTGTACAGTATTGCAAGATTTTTAAGTCCAAAAAGAGAATAATAATTTTAGGCTGTGGTTGTCTTTGTTTCCACACAAAGAGAAAACAACAAAGACATATCTGGAAATAGAGCATCTCTGAACATTCTCCTTTGTTTATTTTTTTCTGTGGTTGTGTAGGAAGTTCAGTAGCTATTAAGTATTCATGAGCAGCTCATCAGGTCAGTAAAGAAAAAAAGATAAAATTGGTTCAAAGACAGGTCAAGAAAGGTGCTTGCATGCAGAAATGAATCCCATGCAATTCTATTCTAATGAGTGTTTTTCCAGCTTCTCTTGTGAGAGAAGCCTTCTGCTAGGGTAACATTTATCCCAGTGCAATACATTCCCTTTGTCTAGGGAGTCAGCAGGGGAGGGGACAGAAGCTTTTCAGGCTGTAGAAGTTGTATTTAATAGGATTCACAGAAGAGATTTAGGGAGCTAATCATCATTATAGCTGCTCAAGTTCAATTTTTATCCCCCAAAGCTACTAAATTTTTTAAGCGTGTATTTTTGGCAGTAGTCTTCAGAAAATATCTCCCCTTGGAACACACTGAATTGTGTAGGCTGTATTACATAAATGAGGTTTTTGCCATCTCTGTAACACCCAAATCCTAATGAGACATCTAACATCTAAATGCTACTGAGACGTATATATATAGTTAGGTATTCCCATCCTTATCTCAACAGGCTGAGATAGCCCTAGCCTCCCACTTAGAGGCAGAAGAAGACAGTTGTTCCACATAGGGCCAGGGACACAGTGACACATGGCTCTACAGTGCCTGGATGCCAAGATTCAGAGCTGAAGTGACTGTACTGGGTTCCCAAGGAGTCTTATCCAAGCCGGAGAGGGCTCACGTGTCCACATCAGGGTTCAAAACAAATGGCACCCTCACACCCAGCCAGCCAACGGATATACCACAGGTGACAGTATGTCTGATTGTTTGTACACTTATATGCTGTATGGAGGGAAAAGGGTGGGCAAATGAAAAACAAGCCAAGGATTACTTTGCATATGTTTATCCCTCTGTATGCGCCCTGCTGCGGGTACATCTTCCTTTAAATGAATAGAGCAAGAGGAACAGTGTCTACTTTGGACAACTTGGAAGATGTGCAGTGCTGTTTCCGTACTCCTTATGTTCTGTAGAACATCACTCGTTCTTGTTAGCATAATGCTTGGGCTGGCAAGTGCTTCTAACATGCAGTAAACAGATAGGAAACAGAAATAAATATGCTTTTAAGGTTTTATCAGTTCAATATTGATGAAACAGTTATGCAGGCTTTTTGGGTTCTAAACCCAAGCTGACCTAAGTCATCTCTTATTTAAGGTAACATCCATCTCATAGAAATATAGTATCTGTAGCACATCCTCTTTAAAATAGGCCATATCTTAGCTAACTAAACACAAGGTCACCTGATTAGATTACTCTCCTTTTCCAGAAATGAAGTGTCTTGCTTCACAGCAGCTCTCTTCAAAAAAAAGCCTCTTGCCTTGCACCTATATAGCAGAAGTGGGTCAGTCATCAGTGCCTGAGCTCAGAACTGCACTGGGAGATGGCTGGTCCGAACCATGCTGTCCTGCTGCTGGTGGAATGCAGACTAGCAGAGATTTCTCATAATTTGACAGTTACTCACAGAAGCTCACTGGGAAAAGATTGTGGTTGATATGAGGTAAAGCTGCCACCACCATTTTCAGCAGTGACAGCAGAAGTTCACCTCCTTAGGTGCAGATGTTTACAAACACAGCATGCAGTTCTTATTCATTGGTGGTGAAAATACAGAGCTAATGATAGTGACTGTCTTGAAAAATAGTTCTGTAGCTGAGAATTTGCTATATTACACAATGGCATTGTATTCTTTTTAACAGTTTGAGTGACATATATATATATATATATATATATATATATATATCAGGCTTTGGACTATTTCAGTTCTCAGAATTAGCGTGCAACCCAAGCATCATTTTCCTCAAGTCTTTCTATGAGTTCTTACAATTTTCTGACCACCAGCTACTTGACAACATTTTGTCTGTGCTGTCTGTGCTCCCCGGCTCCCCGGCTGGAAGTAATTTGAGTCTTGTAGGCTGGGACAAGGCTGTCAGGGCTGATAAGAATTGTGAAAACACAGTGAAAAAGACCTGAAAAATATTGAGATGCAATGCAAGATTTTAGTGATTATGGAAGGCCAACATTAAAGATATGTCTAGGAGAAGACTTAATGAAGATGATGGACCCAATATCCTGTATGTAGCAACTGTGGTTGTACTGAGTCAGGCAGCAAGAGTCAGAAATCCAATCAGATGAGTAAGGATTGTGAATTAAATATCACAAGGAGTACCTGGATCTTTTCAGATGTACTTTAATGGTCTATTCAGTCTCAGCACTTCAATTGTTATCTCTTCTCCATTTGGGCAGAGTAGTCACCTTACACCAAACAAAAGCGGATCAGGCAAACAAACTGAAAATAAGATGCATCTTATCTTTGCACAATTTCTCTTCCTGACATAATTATACTTGAATAAAAACACATGTAAATTGAGATTGCCAAGACTGCATATGAACCTGCATCCTAAAGTTGTACTTTATATAATTATTCAGGAAACAAGGTACTTCATGGCAAATGATAATATTTTAAAAGTTTTTGATTTACTTTGTTGTGCCACACCGAAAATATAAAATATCATATACAGCAACAACAGAATTACCCACTGGCATTACTAAAGACTTATTTGGTCATATTTTTATAACGTGAACACGCTGGATTAGAATATGTTTATCAGACAAATGCCCAGAATGGTAATTATAGAGTCGCCGGGAGCTATCTCTGCACTCCTGTGAAAATTGCCCTCTTTTACTTTCTAACTTGTGGCTGCAAGCTCGTTAATATGGGCAGCCTGAAATGTTTAAACAGTGTACGGCTTCTTCAGGTGTGAGAACCTCTCCAGCTACAGATCATCTGTAGCTCCTGGTGCCATTAAACCCAAATCCTGATCCAGGTCCTAGCTTTGTGTGGGCACTTGGTCATACTGGCTTCATTCCTTGCTTGATCAGGGATGAGCTTTCAGACCTTTACAACTCCTACAGTATGTGAAAACCGCTGATAGTGGATAACTTTATTCGTTCAATGCTGTTTTTCATTCCAGTGAGGAAAAAGAAGTTAGCATAAATGAGCTTCTTTAATTACAGTAGAAGGTATTGCTTCCGCATGATGTTAAAGGATATTTGTAACTGGCTTCACAAACAAAATTCATTTTATACAATCACCTCAGATTCTGTAGTTCAGCGGTTAAAAATCATTACCCCAGCTGGCCCCTAGCAATCTTTCCCCACGTCTGCCCACCTAGCGCTGACCACATACACGCATGAAAGGCTGCCTTGTGCTCCAGGGGATGTTGGAAATACAGGAAGCTATCAATAGCCAGTTCAGGCTAATGAAAACACATCTCTGCAGGGGCTTAGAAAGCTGATGGTTGGCTGTTAATTATATAGGGCAAGTTCAATTACATTTCTCTGCAATGGGTTGTATCTGACCATGAGATCAACTTGGTTTGTATACCCATTTAATTATATTGCAGTTTCCACACTTGCAAAATGCAGAAACTCTTACTAAGTGGATAATTTTGAAATGTGCTGGTTATCACATTTTTAAATGGTTATGTGCTCTTCTTGCTATATAAATTCATAAGGAAACATGTATAATTATGGAATAGAAATACCAAGGTATAAGTGCAATTTTTATATCTAATTTCTTTGTTCCAAAAGAGCAGTTCCCAGCATGCCACATCTCTCCTCATTTTATCCTTACATTTATAGTTCTATCAAATGATCCTTCTATGGCTGCTGCACTGAGCTTCTCTGCCCAGCTTTTTCTTTGCTTGCATTTTGATTTATTCTGCTTTCTTTTTGAAATTTTCAGAAGAAAAAAAATGTGGTGTCATCCCACTCTATGTCTTCTGCTTTCAGCATCACAGCCAACGTCTTTTTCCTTGATATCCCATCATATAGGGTTTTTGGATTCCTCTTTTTAACACCTTTTCCTCTGGGACTCCTCTTCTGCACTGCAGCTTTGTATTTTTCCTGTGCCTACATGTTTTCTCTCTTTACTCAGTAAGTCTGAGCTTTCAGCATGACAACTTGTATATCCAGCCCTTTGCTTGTTGTCTCTCTCTGCCCAGTCTTGCATCTCAGCCTACCTCCCTGCCTTGTCTTGGACAGAGTTCCAGCATCTCTACCATCTCTAAAGTCTCTCCATGATCTCCTTTCTTTGGCACAATTCAAAACTTTACTGTATTCCTCCTAGTGCTCCTGAAATTTGGCAGTCACATTTTGAGTTTTCCTTCTTATTTTATCTTCGTCCAAATATTTCTGGCTCTTTTGTCAAATCTCTGTCTGTCTCTTTGTCTGTAGCCTGAGGAAGAAAAGTTATCTTTCTTACAGTAATGGGAATCCTTTGGGGGGTTTTGTAACGTGAAGACTATGAAATGGCAAAGGGACTATTTTAGATGGGTAAAAAAAACCTTTGCCACTGCAGAGTCCAGAATTGTTTTGTTTTGTTTCCAAAGGAGAGGAAAAAGTGTCATAGTAAAGGACATCTACACTGAAATGTACACATTGAAGTTAAAGCCACAAGAAACACCTTTGTCCATAAGATTTGGTCTGGACCCATCCAGTCCATGAACAGTGATAACTGGTTCAGCATCAGGTCCATCTTCCTAGAAATAATTTTGTATTGCTGTGAGAACATTTCAATTAGACAGCCAGCTGTGTTATCACAGCTCCAAGCCTTTGACTGCTAGGGGTTATGTAGGATCTACTCAAAACTAGACCCTGAATAACATTTTCTTCTACTCTTCTAAGACCTCTTTGCATCTTCCAAATCTGAATCATAGTGGCTGTGTTCAGTACCAGCTAAACAGTTCCCATTCATTATCATCCCTCCTTGGTTTCTCCAGTTCTCATTAGTTTGCCAAATAGCCATCAGTGTTTTTACTCTAGTTTGCTTTTATCTTCATGTCTGACTCATTCAGTTTACTTCTACGTTCTGTGTTCTCTTAGGAATTATAATTTAAAGATACATAATGAGTTTGTTTGAAATTCCTTTCTAAACTGACATGACTAGCAGGAGCCTGGGGCGCTTCCTTGCTCATATTCTACATCCACTGAACAAAGTGCGGTAGTATGGAATTGTATCACCAACAGCTATGGATCTAGTGCAGACACCTCTTGGGGGTGTTAATGCACAGCAAAACTGGTCTTCAAGGGAGCCAAAGGGTCAGGATTCAGCTTTCTGTTCTGGAATTGTGTTGGCAACTGGAAGTTTAATGAAATGTTGTTCATTGTCCGTAATTCACTGATTTCTGATGGAACCTATAGGTCACAATTGATATAGGTTCACAATATCAGTATTGATCTAACTTTAAAATTTTTGTATTATACCCAGGTGCTCTTGTAGCTGTTTATTCTTCCTGGACATATTGCCAGGCTGTTTTTCAGGTACGTGGCATGATTTATGCCCTTTCCATTAGAGTGAAACTTATTTCACTGGAGTAATCACGGTTTCCAGTCTGTCTTTTATCAATGACATCAACTTACTCACCAGTCTAATGCTCCATTATCCCAGGAACATCACTGTGTTGTGGTATTACCTTTCCCCGGAGGAGGCTGAATTGCTTTTATTACTTCCTGCTTGAACAACTGCTAATCTCTTTTCTGGAGTTCTTCCAGTAGGATGACTATACTTCTGACACAACTGATTCAAATTGCCCTTGCCAGGATTTAACAATCTGAAATATCTATCTTACTTACTTCAAGGACAGACATTTGATTTTCTATAGAATATGTGATCCAAAAACAAGAGTCATTTTCCGTTTCCCATTTATCTTCCTGCTTTGATGAACTTGCTCCCTTTACAAGTTTCTTGACGCCAGATCGCTAATTGTTGCTACTTACAGCCAGGTCATGTAATGATTCACAACCTGTAGGTGCCATTGATTTTGAAACCTATTCATAATCTAAATTATCCAAAATCTGCTGTTAAATTCATGTTTTTCTGCATTAATTTTTCAGGAGTGTGACTTCTTAATTTGTTTGCCAACCTGAGCTACTAAATCATCAGCTTATTCGTAAATAGTTCAGTGTAGAATAAATTTTGTTAAACCAGCTCCTCAATTTTATGAGTACCAGGCTGTGAGAGCAATGCATGATAGTATATGGGACCTCACTACACACTGCCAGCATCCTTGTACCAATTTACCAGGTGCCGTTAATTTGCAGTACATAATCCCCACCACTGAGTCAGTCAGGCCCATGTGGTGTGATCAGATCAGTAGCTACTGGTAGCTTTGTAACAGGATTATCTTTGCAAACTGCAAAGAAAAGGGATTAGCTGTATGTATTTGCTTGTTAGGTAAATTTTCAAAGTCCTTTTAGATTTAAGAAAAGTATTATCATTTAACTTCCTTACACATTCTCACAGCACAAATGGCAGGCAGCAGTCCATAAGGAACAACATGACACAGAATGAGATTGTATGTACAAGGACTGAGACTTCTTGGGTCTGGGGAGAATAAAGAGGTCTGCAGACGGCAGCAGCAAAGACAAATAGTGCCATTCCCATGACAATCAAAAGCTTTCCGTGATTCCACAGGAATCATTGGCACTGCATTTCCTTTCCAAGCCTGCAATGGGCCTTTCTACTCCTGGCAGAAATGTTTAAGTGATAGACATAAGCTTAACAGTTGACTGCCACTTGAGAGATGACTTGTCATTGTCTTTTGTGAGAGAGTAAGTAAAGATGAACTTAAAGACAACACCTAGACCTTTTTTAAACAACTTTGACTAGGTGGGATGGACTCTACCATAAATTTTTAGTGTCACATGACACATTGGGATCTCCCCGAGCCTCTGTGCTGTTTTGACATAAATAACAGCAACCACAGCTACTAATTTCTTCTGGTGATCGATCTGATCTCAAGGAAGAAAATTACAGATGTTAAGAGGAAGAAGGAGTTAAATTTAATTATTTTAAGATCACTTTTCAATGTATTTAAACCTGGCTATCTATTTGGCTATTTCAAATCAGCCTATTCATACTCAGCTTGGTGGGAACAGGTAGATAGGAACTAGCTGAAGACCAGCTCTGTTCTCTCTTGTTGCTGGAAAGACACCACAATGGAAATTTGAACCCACTAAAAAAAATAAATAAATAAAAATAAAAAAATCAAGAACGTTTGTGGTGAAAATCCAATTTCTTTCCATTCACTTCACTGCCACATAAATTTCAAAGTCCAGCTGGGATCACCTTATGGTTAATTTTATAACCACAGGAAATCACTAAGTTTAAAACTGAGCATAAATGTATGTATTTTTGCCACCTGTAAGACTATTAAAATTCACACAGTGCTTTCTCAGCTTCTCTGGTGCACGGAGCTGGTGTTAGAAGCAGTGTGAGTCAAAGGCTCAGAGGGACTGTGCTTTTAACTGAGTCTGTGCTTGAATTCAGTGACAAAGCTGTACTCTCAGATACTAGGTCCATTAACAGTGACCACATTTTTAAGTGGAGAGTGTGACTTATTTGATTATCCATTTAGTTGGAAAATGATTGCCGAATATCCTTTAGAATAAAGAATTTAAATCAACCCAATTCTCCCTGGATGTCTTATTAACTACCATTCAATGAAAGAGTGGCAATTACTTGGCTCTGAAATTGTTTTTTTTTCCACTCCAACAAAAAACATTTTAAGGCATCACACAAGTGTAAATGTGGCAGTGGGCAGGAAGTCTCTTTTTAGGTTTGGGCAATCAGCCATTCATTTCTGCTGTTTGTTCCCTCAAGGTTAATTCTTTCTTCATCACATCTTTGTGGCAAGTAAGTTTTTCTAGATGGATTTATTCTTGATTATTCATACAAAACCAATGTGCAGATCTTGTAGATTAATTTCTTCCAAAGTTATTACATATGTGGTAGAAAAGTCCTTACTAGGTCGCTCACTCTTTCCTTATATCTTTGACTTCTTTCTGTTACCTAATTTCCCACTGACCTCATTCTTCCCATGCCTTTTCCTTTGGCACTTAAGCTGAGTCCTATTGAGGCATTAGTGCTTGAATGAATATCCACAAGAAACATTCCTTACCATCTAGTATGTCTACTTTACATACACCAGACAGCCTATATACAATGTATATACAATACATTCGTGCCCTCTGACCTATGCATGTTTTCCTGTTTCTTGCCTTGGCTAATTCATACTTCCAAAAATAAAATATTTTGCTTACCTATAATACCCATTCTTGGTACCATTGGACAAACGTTCTTAATCTCTCTGAAAACACTTTGAATAAGCATCTTTCATTACAGAATCATTGAACAGACCAAATTGGTCTGGGTTGGAAAGGACCATAGAAAATCGTCAGATCCAGTCTTTCACAGGAAAAGCACATGAACACAAGCTTCATGAGCACACCTAGCGCCCTAGAGGCATAGATCCAATCACATCTGTATTTAATAGCAGTGGTTTTTTGCACCTCAAGCAAGTAGAGGAATAAGCAGAACAGTATCTGAAAAATTAACTCAAGCTATAAATGATATATCATCATAAATAGAGCAAAAGCTGAGCCTTCAGTAAGAGGCATCACCACAAAATATCAATTAATGCCATCAGATCTCCTGTATCGGGTCTTTAGATGTGGAGAGCCTCCAATATTTCCGAGAAAAGCAGAAAATTGTTCTGGATTACCAGGTGAGGCACAGAGTGATTTTATCTTATGCTCACACAAGCTCCACAAGATCTTCCATCTTGCTTTCTGGTAGGAAAGATTACCATTCAACTTGCAAGGAACATACATAGGTTGTTTTTCTAAACCAAGTGTTTTCTCATTATGGCCAGAAAACACAGTTGCGTGGCTTTGGGCTATCTTGTTTAAAGTATGTGTTGATTGAGCACTGTCCCCTCTGTTCAACCCACTTCTCTCCAGGGGTGGCACAGTTATCACTAGCGATCAACACACAGAGCAAAGCAGTGCAACAACGCTCACGCTCTCAAATAAAAAATTGCAGGAATGCAATAAAAGAGTGGAGGAGTGCTGACCCCAAAGACAAAGAAAAAACACTTTGCAGCTTCCCTGAGTAGACTCTGCTCTCCAGTGGCCAAGGAGCACTAGCAGTGGCTCTCTTGTTCTTTCCGCCTTCCAGGTTAAAAGCCCCAAAAAGCTGAGATCCTTGGCCATTTGGTAACCAGAGCAAGCTGAGACAGTGCTGAAAAGCTGCAGTCCTATAACTGTCTTCTGGGAGTCAGGTACTTCAGAGATCCCTGAAAGCCCTAACAGAGCGCTTCAAAACAGTCAGGTAACGAGCTAACAGCAATTCAGGTGAGCCTGGCCTCTAATTAGCTGTTGGAGACAAACCTACTGAGGCTGCTGAAAAGTCAACAATGTTACAAAGAAATTCTTGGTAAACAAATTCTTGATGTGGCTTCATTTGAATTAATGAGACAGAAACCATCCACGTTTGGATTAGAACTCAACTTCAGCTGTCTGCAAAATTCAGCATTAGAAAAGCCAGTGCATTTCAAAGTTACACTGGGCCTTGGACAGCAACCAAGGAGAAACTTCAGAGATTGTCTGACATTTCTGAGAAGTGATGATGGAAAATATCTGGGTATATTTCAGTAGAAATACCAACACATTCCAGAAGCTGTTGGAGCACACCTGCTGACAAAGTAGGGGTGCAAGTGGTAATTGCAATATTACATTACTAACACCTGGTCACATGCAGCTAGGCCATGTAACATTTACTGTAATTAATTGATATTTCAAAGTCATCTGCGTTTTTATTCAGAACTGCGGCCCCTCAAATCTGATTCAGGATATCACTTCAAATTTAGGCATGTGTGCAGCTTATTAGGAATCTCAGAAGATGTAAAAATCCATTTGCACAGTTTAATGAAGTTGCCAAAGTTCCCTGCAAAGGTGATGCACAGACATGCACAGAACTGAAGCAGAATGCCTGGGACTATTATTCAGTCTGGACAATACCTCTTGAATGAATGTATTTGTCCAGCCAAGCATTTTCATTTTGCTGCCTGTTGTTTGCAAGGAGCAATGAGACATGGAGATAGGAAAAGATCACTTCTGTGCAGCCACATGGGATTCATAGCAGATGACTGTGCCCAGCATTCTGCATTACAAGAATAAGCTCTGGTTTTGTGCTTCACAGACTTTGCCAGGATTTAGCTCTATGAATGTTTCATGCAGTGAGGACAAAACCACACCTGCTTTTTTTTTTTTTTTTCATAAAACATAGTGGTATATCCATTTCTGAAGTGTGTTCTGTAGGTGAAGATGCACTGTAATGTGAGCTTGCCTAAAAATCCTCACTGATGTCTACATTACTGGTCATTCCTGTGTGTCTAAAATATCTACCAGAATTTTAAAAAGCCAAAAATGAATAAAATAGTGCTGTTTAAGTGCACTGCTGAGCAGTATGTGAAGTAAGAGAGTAACCAAGAAACACTGCAAATCATCATCTGTGTGTCACTAGGTCAGTAACAGTCACTAATGGATGCTGGCACAAAGCATTCAGGGAATTCGTTTTCAGTACTTAGTTTGATTATCCACCCTACCAATAGCTAACTTGTCAATATTTATTTCACCCAACAAGATGAATGAGTAGAAAAACATAGCATTCAGTGACTAGCCCAGCACTTTGGAGAGGTGGGAAATAAAATGGACTTCAAGCATTAACCTCTATTTAATGACCTCCCCCCATAACTGCTTTCCCTTTGAGTGTGCTCCCAGCTGTAGGACTCAGCACTGGGTGAGACTGTACCACAGCAAAGAGCCCTGCAGTGCCTGGAGACGCTCAGAGGACTGACTTCACTGTGCTGAGCACAGGAAGAGAAGACACAACTCTTTCTGTGAGGCTGAGATGTGAGTTAAAGACGTTTTTAGCAAGGCTGTAGTTTCTGCTGCTACAGATTTCAGTTTGCGTTATCTTCAGCAGGAACCAACCCCACAGCATTTACCATCTTCATTTGTCTTCAAACATAGCCACACATACACTTCATATATTAGCCTATATTTGTTCACTGAAGTAGTTGAGCATTTCAGATTCAATATCTATGTGTTTTTGTATCAGCTCAAGTCTCACACAGAAAGCATGCTTGAAATTACAATTTCTCTTATGTGGGAAGACTACAGCCAGATGCGGGATTAGGCTGCATTAATTGTCCTATCTCATTTTCAACAGACTTTTCTATGGTATACAGCAATTCTCCTCCAAACATCTTACTGAAAACGTCATCATCCAGTGATGAATGGTAAATCATGTTGAAACCTATCCTACTGGATGCATTACAAAAACTAAATGCCTGACAGCAAATAAAAAAAAAAAAAAAACCAGAACCAAACCTGCAGAAAAGCTTTAGATGAGTGACAGAGCAATTCATCTTGTTATCTTTTACAAAGAACATCAAATTACAGCCATCAAGACCAGCAAATCCTATCTACAATTAAGAAGGATGTTGCAACCATTCTCCCAAAGCATTTGTGTTTAGAATTAAAATTTATACTTTGAGCCCCTCCAATGCACCTTTTACTTTATTTTCATTATTACGGATCACTATAGTGACCAACTAGTTGGCCATAATCTCACCAAAAATGAACTACATCATAAAAGCAGTTTGTTTTTTTTTAGTATATGTAGCAGAATGTTTTTCGGTTGTAGTCTGAAATACATCACTTAGAAAAGAAAGATTGCCCTTCTGCCATGTGCTGTCTCTAGCATCGCTTGCTGGGGCTGTTGTGTCACTGCTGGAGGCTGCTGTCATTAGTGGAGAAACCCTGACACGTTATTAGACATTTATTCGCTAAAAACAAAAATTCATTATGCAAACCTCTGCCCAAAGACTTGCATAAAATGCCACAAGCAGAAGGCTCAGCTGGTATAAATTAACACAGCTTTGATGGCTTTGGCAGAGTGGTGGCTGAAGAAATCTGTCCCAGTTCCAGTGTCACAAGCTCTGCTCTCACCTCCAGCAGCAAGAGAATTTATCAGGTTTTCTTTGCAACCTTGGCTAGGCACCCCGTCTAATCTCAAACATCTTGTACTGCTGTGTTTTGTAGGAGACAAAAACATAATTATTTTTTCAGTTTTGTTTGGCTAAGACCTCTAAGGTGTTTTTAATGCTTCTATTGTATTTTGAATATCGTATGCTTTCTCGTTTTATTCCACTCCCACACCCCATCCAACAGGTGTCCTGATGCAACACTGTCCACGTCCTGAATGAAGGTCACTCTGCCTCGCATTGCTGTGATGCAGACATGGCAGTACTCAGTGTAATGGACATTGCCCAGTCTCCTAGTGTGGGAGACCCTGGCACGTTGAGATGGCTCCTGCAGGCACAGGCCCTGTAAAGATAATGCTGTCTGACAGTGTGGATCCAGTCCTGGTTTCTTCATCTATTTTTGGACAAGTGGGACTTCTGATATTGTGATGTCAAAAGCATGCAATTGTTAGGGTAGGATCAATCCCAAACATGAATACAGGCTGGGCAGTAAGTATATGGACAGTCGCTCTGTGGAGAAGGAAATGGTAATGATGGTGGATGAAAAATAAACATCAGCTGGCAAGGAGCGCTTTCAGCTGAGAAAGTCAACTGCATCTGGGGCTGCAGGGTGAGGAAGGTGACTGCCTCTGTTCCATCCTTGTGAGGCCCCATCTGGAGCACTGCATCCAGCTCTGGGGCCCCCAGCACAAGAAGGATGCAGAACTGCTGGAGCAGGAGGGCACAAAGACAGGCTGAGGGAGCTGGGCTTGTTCAGCCTTGGAAAGACAAGGCTGAGGGGAGACCTCACTGCAGCATTTCAGCACTTAAAGGAGGTCTACAGGAAAGATAGGGAGAGACTTTTTATTAGGGAAAATAGTGACAGGACAAGGCAAAATGGTTTTAAGCTAAAAGAGAGATTTATATTAGATATTAGAAAGAAATTCTTTACTATGAAGGCAGTGGCACAGGCTGCCTAAAGAAGATGTGAGTGCCTCACAGGTGTTCAAGGCCACGCTGGATAAGGCTTTGAGCAGCATGATTCTGTAGACAGTGTTTCCTGTCCATGGCAAGGAGTTGGAACTAGGTGATCTTCAAGATTTCTTCCAATCCAGACAATGATAATGGCTTTGTGATTGCCCAGATGGAAACATGTTGCCTTGATTGACAGGGTTAATAGTAGTGATTGTCTTGGGCATGCCCAAAGAGGGCCAGCATGCACAGCTGTCAGAAGGGGACAGCCGGCACTGAGCTCCTCCAGCCCTGCAAGGCATGCCCAGCTGAGTGTGAGCTGCTGCTGATGAGTTTATCTCACCCACGTGCAACAAGACCTTAAGCCCTTCCTCTTTGACGTGGGGATTAAGGGCAATCTTGACAGATTTAAAGACGATGAAGCACCCCTACCTTGGGATCATAGGCTACTGGCCTACAGATTATGTAGTGTGGCCTCACTGTGGGAATGCATCTCTTTTGCTTTCACAAATCAGCTAAGAATAGCACACTGCCCTTTCAAGTGAGTCACAAAATCTGAGCTAATTGGCTACAAGCCAAATTGACTTTATAAAAAAAAAAACACAAATACCTTAATTATTTTACATAGCTGCTAAGCACTGGTGCCCAGTCACACTGACCTGGGAGTTGGTAAAACAGCGAGGTGTTTTGGCTGATTCTCCCTTCACCTTCAAAATTTGCCATTTTTGTTTGCCTCAGGGACTGGGCCAGATGCTGAATTTCAGACCAAGCTTCCTTGCCCCACTGTTCTTATCTATCAACTTACTGTACAAACAGCAATTCTACCCAAAATGTACCCTGCAATTTATGATCGTGATAACAAATGAACAGATTAGAAAAATATCACTAATATTACACAGCACCAAATATATCTGCAGGTACAGTACAGGTTAAACAATAAGAGGAACCAATTTCTGTAGTTCCTCTTCCCATATTCTTGCTGCACTGCGCACACAGAGTTAGTGCTTCCTCATCCTCACAGATGCTTTCTGGGCACAGCACTGTACAAAAAAATAAAAGCCTTCACCAGGAAGGCTCTGCAAAATTATGAGCTCAGCCCTATTACGTTTGTTAAAGTCTGCCTCGTCTCAGTGATCGTGGTTCTGACTGCAGCTCAGGGTTTGTCTGTGCTGCAGGTATGTGATCCTGTAGTGGGGAAATAGGAAGAGAAAATCTGTGCTGATTTCATCCTCCAATCACCCAACCTCAATTTGCATCTGGGACACCAAATGGTGTCCTCTGGCTGTTTGTAAGAGCAGAATAAACAGCATCTGGAAATATTTCCAACCTTTACGTCTCAGTGGTACATGATGTTGTTAAAATAATCCCTGTCATGGGTCTACTCTGGCCAACAGCACTCTGTCAAACTATTCATAGACATTAGAGAAACTGTTGAGGCCTTTCAAATAATAGAATGGAATAGAACAGTTCAGTTGGCATGTACCTACAAAGATAATCAAACATAACTGCAGTTTGGGTGTGCTAACTGTACTTCTCAGTATAAGAAATATTCTGGATGTGGCCTGTTCCCAGCTATTTTTGTTGGTTCTGAGATGTCCAGCTCACAACAGCAGATGTAGTTTTCATAGCCACAGGAAATTAAATGAGTGATATCCTGCACTTAATATTCTATACAGCTTATCGTGAATGTGGCAACACAGCAACACATAATCTTCCATTCAGCTTTTCATTTTTATGGTCTCATGGTTTCTCCCTGCAAGGAAGCAGAGCCCTTGCTCCCTCTGCAAACCAGCAGCACCCTAAGAGGGGAGAAAGCAAAGGCTGAGGATACAGCTTATACAGCTTAACAGTGTTTGCTTCTAGGCCACAGGAAGGATAGATTTTACTTCTTTTAGTAAAAAGTAAATATTCTGAATAGAATTCCTATTCAGTTGTGGGTTGGTAGTTGTCGTTTTTTTTTCTTTTTCTTTGAAAATCAAATAATTATGAATTTGTACCTTATTACGTAGTATGTTATATATGCATATTTATAGCTATGCATATGTATTTGTATATGCATATACACTTTCATGCACGATGTGAACTTAGATGCGTTGTGTTAGATAGCTGCTTTCCATGGGCTTCTGCTAACCAGTAACTGTGACTTCCCCCTAGTGGTCAATTGCTATTTCTGAAGCTTAAAAATTAGGCTATCACATCGAAAAAATCCATTTGTTTCAGAAAAAAATCAAGCCCCTCCCTTCCTCAAAAGTTTACAATCACTGACTAATTTCAATACAACAGCAGAATCTGCTTTCTTACTAAAGCAAAATATATATATAAATAAACAGAAAAAAAATAAAATTGAAGAAGAGTTCAACGTTGAAGAAGAGCCAGGAAGAGAAAATAACGTCAGAAAGAAAAACAGTTTTTTCAGTGGTTCCCTTTGTAGTCTTTGTGCCAAGGGACCACCAGATGTAGCTGAGCAAAGGGCTCTGTTCTCTCCTTGCTGTAAGTCAAAATATTCCAGTCTATGTCCACGTCACTTCCATTCACTCTGCTCTCTGACTTGGCCACAAGTTGTTTCAATTAACTGCCCCTTTCCCCTATATTTTTTTTTGAGGAAGCTCTTCAAAAATGCTGATTCTGGCATCCCAGGTTTGAAGACCTCATCACGTAGAATTCTTCCTATTTCCCTTATCTAAAGAGCTTGGGAGATTCCCTCTCCTCTCAGCCTCTTTGAACAATACCCAAGCTAAGGGAAAGGATTCTCTTCAGTTTGCCTTGCCCTGTGCTTACAATAAGCATTTTCTTCCCAGGCAACTTTGCAGCTTAGTTCAAAAATTAAGGAAAGAAAACAATTGCCTTACGTGTGTGCGTTTGTCCATCTGTCTGACTATTTCCTCCACCAGTTACTGGCAGTTTTCAACTAAATTCAGCCAAAGGATCCAAGATGAATAAGTTCTTCTAAGTCTTGTCAAATAAACAATGGATAATTATGGGGGGTGGGGGAAATCAACAGAAAAATCCATTCATGCTGGTACCCACAAGAACTCTCAGTGCAGCCCATATATTACAGACCACCTAATTGAAATATATTCTGAATGCTGTAACATAGAAAACTTAATTTGTCTCTTTATTCCCATGAGGACTCAAAACCCTCCAGAGCTGTGCAAACACACAGCACAGTGCTGTGTAGAGTGGGCTGCTACTGACTGTCAGATGAGCTGTGGGAGTTCAAGATCAAAGCATCCCTTTATAGAGGCCTTTGGATTAGGAAATAGGAAGATACAGATCAAGTGCAGTTTATTGTTGGAGGTAAACATAGTTCATTGCATGAGACCGAGCAGTTCCAAGAACGTGAACAACAGAGTCAGACTGCCTAAACGTCCCTTGTTCAAAGGCTCTGCTCTGAAGACCTGGCACATTAATTTGTACAACACGGCAGATTGGGGACCAGGTATTTTACCTCCTCTTCACTTAGGTCTAAAACATAATAGAAAGACCTAATTAAATCCTGTTTATAGCAGTTGCTTATATTTTGACATGTTTTATTCCTGTGGGCAGGGAAACACTGAGGTATTATCCTAGGAATCATGTGAGCATAGAAGATTACAAGAAAAATTACTGTTGGCGTATCCTCTTTAATTCCCTCTGGATTTATTACAATCACTTCAGTGAGAATAAAATCAAAAGCAAACGAAAATCACCAAAAGGAAGATGTAGCTGCTTCATGTATCAGAATGCTTTGGGAAGCATGCACATAAGAACATACCAACCTTTGTGTCTCCAAAAATGACTATCGTGAAATTTTCTGTCTCAACAAAGTCTGCTGAGCCCAGATCCCTCTTCCCAGGAATTACTCCTTTTTTTTTTTGAAATAGAAACAGCTGTACTTCATATCTCCCAGTCCATTTTCTAGTACATTGCTGGAAAAATCAACAGACACCTGAGCAGAAAAACAGGCAGCCTGGTATGTGAAGGTTCCAAAATGGTGCAGATGAAGACATGGGAATAGCCAGGGGGTTCCAGTTACAAAGATGGCTCAGGAAGCAGACAGAATGGCTTCTAATTCAGGGATCTAATCCCTCTTTGGAGCACTGTGGGCAAACATCAATCTTCTGATGTATTTCCTGAAGCATCTGTGCCTCTTGGAATCCATGGCTCTCCTGCAGAGCAACTGCCCTCCTGCCCAGCCTGTTTCCACTCATACACAGAATAGGTAAGATATGCAAAAAGCATTGCAATGGATTTTGTACACTGTAAGAGGTGCTGTTTCAAATCCTCTCAGTTCATGTACTGCTAAATATCCAGTTTAAAATTGCCCTGAATTCTGTATGCTCTTTAGGATCCTATTTGAAGGCTCTTAATTTGGAACAAACATTCTTATTTGCTCTTATGCACACTTACAAGTATAGACATGACTGTTTCCTTTTTTTTCTGCACAGAAATGTGACTAAATAAAGCATCCATGGAAGTAAAATCTAAGCTGTAGCAGATTTAAATGGCAAATGATCAGATAAAATTCACCTTTCTTTTCAAATGGTTGTATGTAAAGACCAGCAATATTCCATAAATAATTTGGCGGCAGTATATATAGTCCTGTAACACCATGGCAACAGCTTCTGATGGAGTTGTTTCATGCTTTTTCCTACTTCAAATTCTTAATTAGATGGTAAATCAGATGTGATTTTTACTGCTGGTGTAAACAGAACAAACAGTGAAATTTTAAAACCACATTTATTTTTAATACAAAATCTGTTGCACTATTACAGAAGTAAGCCTGTATGTTTACCCCCACATGCACAGATCATTCAGCATCTACAATTAAATAAAATTATATTCTTTTTTTTACCAAAACCATTGGCAAATCTTAAGAAATTTTCTCTTTGTGCTTTGTAGTCAACGTTTGTATAATTCACTTTTTGCTTCGGTTCCTGTTAGGAAAACTGATCAACAGAAAGCTCAAAGGTGCGAAAGAAGCTTATGACAGATACACTTGTGAGTACTTCAGTTGTACCTTACCTACAATATGTACATGGATGCTGCGAGGTGTGCTATGATCTGATGTAATGCATTGGCAAAAGCTGTGAATGGTTCAATTAGGAATCTGCAGTGAGAAAGCAGAACAGTTCACTATTTTGTTGTCACAGCAAAAAAAAATTAAAAAAAAATTATATTGAAGTAGATGCCTTAAAATACCATGCACACCATTGGCTATAGTACTTCTTACACAGTACAACATAAGCTTTCTTGTTTTATTTGTTTGTAACACCTAGAAGCATATAGCACCTACATTTTAAGTGTATTTACAAATTCAACAAAATATCTACATATAAAAAGCTTACTTAAAATTAAACTTGATGCAAGTTATGAAAAACCAATTTATTGGCAAATGAAACTGAGCATTCCTTCAACCATAGGTTGTTATAAAATTTATATTTGGAGGTAAACACTTGATTGATATTGTATGCGAGAAAATAATTTTGTAACTGATAATGGTAATCCTTTACCACTAAACCATAGGAGCGCTTGTCAGATTGAATTCTGCAGTTGTGAGCAGTAACCCCACACTGCTTCAGGGTGTAGATAATCCCAAAGCTGCCGCACTGGTTGGGCCGGGACACGGAGGGAAACGCACTCTGGCTGGTGAAGTTGGCTGCCTTGGTTTTTAACTCTTTGTTTTAGAAGAGCTTATAGCTTGCTGTGTAAGGAAGTAATTCACTTCTGGTTGCTTGATTACTTGTTTTAAATAAATCTTCTAAGGCCATGAAAACCTGTTGTGCTGTAACTGTCTAGAAAGTGTTTCTTTAATAAGGAAAAAAAAAACCAACACTCATATTCTCATTTGTGTAATTTAAAACATTTAAAACATTCCAATTTTCAGCACAACAGTTTCATAACACTTTTTTATTTTACAGTTTTCACTTTATGGCAATGATAGTTGTCCGCTAATCACAGTTTACTGCACCAACTGATTTCATAGTACAGTGCATTATGGAATGCATATTGTATAAAGGCACTGAATGTATTTTGCCCTGTGTTTTCTGGAATATTTTCTCTCATTTTAAAGTTTTTCTTTCAGTGACTGTACAAATTCCAAAATGCATTGCAATGCATATCTTTTATACCCTAAAATCAATCCAACGTGTTTTGATGTAAAAAATAGAACACTGTACTGCTGTAATACTTGATAGATTAAAAAGGCTATAAAGTAATAGGAGCAAAGAGCAGATAATAGGGTCTCATTAAGCATCAGCAAATGCAAGTGTCATACTAAAATCATTTAGCAATTATATACTGTACATACTGTTCCTAACTGTCTTGCAAAAAGACATATGATAGCTAGACATTGAGTCACCAATTTCACAACAATGTCCACAAAGACATTGAAGTTCTATATAATACTACTATAACACTCTAACAATGAAAATGGAATTCATACCCAGGGATTCGGCTGAGGACTGCATAACAAACTGTCCAGTCATGTTTTTATAGTGAATGTGAGAGTGTGAATTGTGTAGCATCTTTTTTCATGCATTATACCATATTTTCAACAGGAAACAAAATTGTAAGTCAGTGCTGTTTTTTTTCTGCGTCGGTTCCTTTTTTAGAAAAGTAAGGAAATCCAAGTTTCAAACAAAATTTGAATTCTGTATCTTGATTCATAGTACCATCCCAGTTGGTGTGTCACTATACCATACAGCTGTACAAACCGGCACGTTCTCATAGCATAAACACTTTGAGGTGAGGAGCTTTGTTACCTGCATGTTCATCGTACGAGAAGGAGGACGTACAAGTGCAAACAAACAGAAAACACAAGGGAATCAAGTTCTTTGATTACACAAATGAATTCATGGCATTTACAGGAGAAGGAGCCTCCGAACTTTCATTTCCTTCTGCAGGTTCTTTCTCTTTTTTACCGCTGTATTGTCCAATAAAGGAGCCATCCTCATTGAACTGGCCATTTACACCTTCTCCATAGTCAACTAAACTATCATCACTGTCTTCTTTTTTCACAGTTCTGTCTGATGGTGTCCGACTTCCTTTTTTTAGAGGTTTATGGTCCTCTGCATCGCTGGAAACACAAACAAACAAATGAAAGGAATTAAGCGATGCACCATTTTGTAAGGCAAAGTCAGTCATGCATGCAGAGTTCATAAGAAGCATGTGTGCAGCCCCATAATCCTGCAGTAAATCCACACACATTGTAGAGACAAATCAATATGATGCAGTTGACATGAATGCATGGTGTAGTGATGGTTTAAACAGAGAATGCCTTCAGTGGAAGGTGGGTTTTTTGTGGCTTTCTGTTTTTATTTTTTTCATCGTGCATGACTTTTCAATGGTAAGACTTGTGCCATTGGCTTGGAAGCAATTTAGATGCAACTGCAAGCATTAAGAAAGGGGTTGTAAAGTTACAAAAAAAAATTATTTGTTCTTCAAAGTAACAAGGTTCTGATGTGCTGTGAAGTTAGTCTGTTAAACTTCTTAATTTCTTTGACTCCTTCAACACGAATGAAGAATGAATTCGGTTAAATGGAATATACTGTTTTTCTTTACTAGTACAAAGAAAATAACAGTGCTGCATTTCAAATAATTTGTTACATAATGCAGACCAGACTTACAATTTTTAATCTTACCTTTCAAGAGACCTACATATTCCATTAAAAGGGTGCAGAAGAAACAAATGAAAATAGCCTAAGAAGAAAAGCAAAGTCCATATCCTGATAGTGATCAGTATTTTATCATAATAAGTTGCTTTTAAAAATGCTAAAACGTTTACTGCATACAGATAAATCAACAAATTCAGCTTACAGTAGCTAGAAATGAGCAGTTAATAGCATGCTTAGGTTTTTTATTACTTATGAGATCTCAATCCATAACTGATAACATGTTCAGGCAATGACGATGGTGATTTGGAGCACAACAGGAAAAGGCAAGGAAAGAAAGGCAGGGATGAAAAATCCATTTAGCAGAGTACTGCAGTCAGTAGAAAAGCTGCAGCACCATCAGCATCCCAAACAAATTTGTAGCTGTGGTAAGCCTGCATTTTGTGAAACAGATGCAGCTGGGCTCTTTTAATCCTCAACACTGCACTTCAGTCTCAAGAGGAAGATTTCAGCAGCAGCTCCAAATCATCTCCAACTGAAAAACACTACTGGTAGTACTGAAAAAGCACTCTCTTACACTTTGTCTTAAACAAAACATGTAACTTTGTATAGGTACCAAAGAACAAACAATTTTTTTTTCCTTCATGACTTCCATCTTAAGGAAAATGTAAATAAACATGTACAGAATATTGAGGAAATGAAAATACATAAAATTTACATTATTAGACTGCATATATGTTCAGCAAACTATTTTAACTGTGTAATTCCTATAAACAAATACCTTAGATTGTCCAATAATGTATTTGCTTTTGTTTTTCTACTGACTCTCTCTAAATATCCAGAAAAATCAAAACATTATAGCATATATAAGGTCACATATTATAGGTTCACTGGTAAATGCTCTATCGAGAAGTATTTCAGCAGCCCAGTACATAATTTTCCATCCAACTGATATTCCTTATCTCAACATCCTTTTTTTACTTTGGAAAACTCCACGTTTTCACATTCTGAGAGAAGGACACCTCTAATACGCTTGTAACATTTTGGTATTTTTAAAGCATAGAGGAGATTTTATTTTTCTATGCATACACAAAAGTGGCAGGAACATTTATCTTATTAAAACCTTCATGTTAAAATTAAAATGTACAGAGGCCAAATACACTTGACTGTATTGGCTTGACTTTGCTTTTCGTTATTGCTGTGTACATGGCATTAGGATAAATATCTGATCATTGATCTTGTGTGCTCATTGCAAACATACAGGTTATTAACACTTAAATGAATTCTGCTCCGAAATGTCACTCATGCAGCAGCAAAGTGCAAATGTTTGTGACACTGCAAACGCGAGCAGATTACAAAGACAGATCATTTTGGAAGGATCTTGTATGTAAAAGGTAAATAAAGAATAGACTATTACAAATCCTAAGTGTGACTCTTTTAGTCAGATAGCAAAGTATTTTCTTCATTGTTCTCCTCTGAGGGCAACAGTCATTAAAACAGGCTATACAAAAGCAATGAAGACCAGACCCTCACATTGAATGATACCAGGTCCTACTCCCAGATAAAAATGACCTGCAGTGTTTAATGACTTCTCAGTCATAGAGTCATAGCATTTAGCAAAGAACATTGCTTCATAACTGCTTATGCAGTAACATTTAGGAATGAAAGCAAATTAAAAATGCATTTGCACCCCATCCAAGTGGTCAAAAAACTGTAAATGTTCTAAAGCGTGATCCAATCCAGTGTAATTCACTAGGCTGGAAATATAAAGTAAGTAAATAATATACCAGTACTGTACTAAAAATATCCACATTTCAGACCTTTTTGTGTTTAATCCAATAAAACGGTCAATTTTAATTTACAACTTTGATAAATATGTAAATAGAAACTTTTCCTTTGTGTTGATCTTTGCTTCTTTTTTTTTTTTTTTTTGCATTTATGGAAACAAAATTTATTTATTATCTGAACAATAAAAAAAAATCACAGTTGGTTGCATTCTGTCTGTAATTTTTCTAGATATTAACAAGGATACAGATTCTACTGTCTGTATAATTAAAACCAAACAAAACTGCAGATTTACCCAGGAGTGTACCTGCATGGGTGCTGGTATAAGAGCACAGTTACAGCAGGTGTAAAATCAAACCTCAATCTGGGGATTCTTTCCTCTTTTGTGCCAGAAAAGTCCAGAAAGAAGTTCTCCCAGGCTCTGGCATTGAAAAAAGAAGTGGGATTATCTAAGGTGCTTTCCTTTCCCTTTTTCAGGAAAAGGAAACACATTGAATGGGGTCTTGATTCTTTGCCAAACTGGATTATAACACTTGTATTAGATGAACACAGTGTTTTGGGTGAGGGAAAGAAAGGGAGGATAGCTGAGAAACCAAAGAGGAGAGAGGAAAAAAAGTGAAGACCTCAATATTTTTGACAGCATTTTAGCAACCCTGGGTGTGCAAAACAGAGAAGGGACTTCTGGCACTCTGGAGAAATGAATGGGTTTTCTGTGTGCTGCCAAGAGGCAAACTACAAAAGCCACACAGTTGTCCCGTTATTAATATTGATGTCCAAAGAATTATATAACACTTTACTCTTTAGACTATATAATATTGCAAAAACACATTAAGGTCAGAAATTTTGATACAGTATCTGCAAGATTTTCTAATGACCGTTCATAAAAACAGACCAAAATGTAACCATCATAGCTCACACTTTCTTTTAGTTTTTGTTTGTGCTTTTGCTTGCTGACTTCTAAACTTATCTAAGTGTAATATTCTGAACTGAAACAGAAAGTACAAGTTGGGTTAACTAAAATTATAATGGAAAATTTAAGAAGTATTTTGAAATGTGTCATGTATGCAGTGCTGACAGTTAGCAGCAAGACAATCAGTACTGGAATGCAACAAGAGATGAGAATGTAACTGAATTTTATCTTCATATCAGAAGACCGGGAAATGAAGATTAGGGATACCTTCTCTATTTGTTGTCTTATAAATATTTTACCAGCTTTTTAAGGATGAAAGTTGCTCAATAAAGACTGAAATGCACCTGACATTTTGGTATGTACTAATATGTATCAGGCATTTCATGCCATTTCAACAAGAATTTGACAGTAAGGCAGACTCTAAAACTCTGAATACTTCTCTGAGATAATTGCTAATACATATTTCTTTTCCCTCCTAGTTGTATGAAACACACAGTAAACTTGAAGACAATGATTAAGAGAGATGAAATATGGAGGTAAAAATAATGTGTAAATGCAAAGTACAAACATTTTTTTAAAAAGTACTTCCATTTCACAAAATCATCAGTTATTGAAAGAAATATGTACCTTGGAATCTCCTTTCTTCTTTCAACTTTTCAACTTTTCTTCCTTAGATATGGGTACATGCAGCAACCAGTCAGAATGGGGAAGATGCCTCTGCAGTCCAGCAGGCAACTAGTTCCCACTAAACTTTGTCACATTCATAGACATGCAAAACAACTCAATATATGGTTAGCAATATACTACTTTTCCTTATAGCGCAGCTGTCAGATGAAAGGCAACACAAAACAAACCAAATGGGTAAAGCATTCTGGGATATTGGATGCAGAGGGAGGATGACGAGGAAGAAATTTGTTGGCAATGAACTTCTTGTTTTGTGCCTTCAGGTCAACACACCAGAAATATTCAAGTATAAGCACACAGAGGCACAGAAGTATGTTACACTGTGGCTTTGTTGTAGATTCCAGGACAACCTCTGATCCAATGCCTAATGGACATCTGCTCACACTCCTTAATAAGAGATCCTGAGGATTATGCAGATTATACTTTTCACTATACTCTTACACAAATAATTCAGATTTCAAAACTTCGTACTATTTCCAATCTACCTAAGACAAAGGCACATCTATCTTGTTGTTTTTTTTCTGAGCAGATTTTCTTTAGCATGTTTGTAATCTTCAATCATGGCAGAAGCTGAAAAAACCGAAGACTAAGTTCCTGGCAGCAGGCTGAAAATGTTGTTAGCTTAAGAATCTGATCTACTCCTAGTGAAAAGTAGTAAAGAAAAATCTGCTTGAGATCAATTTAATCAAACTTTCCACTCTTGCTATTTCAGGAGAAAAACAGTACAAAGGAAAAAACAAAGAACTGATTTTAAAAAGTAGGTGACACAGATGCTCAAGAATTAAAATAAGAACCATCAGAGAAAGAACGCGTGTGTGAATGAGGACACAATAAGATCACTGCCAAGTCCAATCAGACTATTCAGATACAGCAGGAATCCTCCAGGGGCAGTCTACTGACATCATCTGCAGTGCTAGGAAGGATCAACATTATAACTGTTGTGAGGCACAAATCATTGCTAGGTTCCCCTGGAAACGAACCTAGGCTGCAATAAAACAGCATAAAAATATTGTTGTATGTAGAAAATATATCCTCATTGCTAGTCAATCTAGACAAAGCAGGAAGACTAATGTTATCTATTGGCCTCAGAATTCTCCATTAACCATTTCCAGAAAGTCTCCCATAGCATAGCTAGGAATTTCTAGAAAAAATAATCTGTGTCAAAATGATGAAGAAGGGAGTCAAAGGAATTCAACAAAATGTGCAAATATCCTGTGTAACCACAATAGCAGTCAGCTACTATAGACGCCTTATCCTGCTTGATCTTCTTTTGAAGACAAATACTCTGGGATATCATGTAAGAAGAGATGCAAAAAGCTCTATTTTCATAAAGCTAAATAAGAAATATATGCCTGCAAACTCTCCCCACCCATGAACCAACAGGTCTATAGATGCCACTTATTCCTAATCTCTTGATTTATGACCCAGGACAGAAATTTGGGCTGATTTATATAGCTACACTGACCGAAACAGGAGCTCTGTGTAGTCTTTGTTATAAATTTAAATAAACACATTTACAGCACTTGTTGTACTTCCTGCAGTTCCTTGGTGTAAACATTGTCCAAAATTCACTTTTTTTTCCAAATGAGAAAACCACTGGGATTGTAGAGAAATAATTCTAGAGGAACTGTGCAGTATGCTGTGCATACTGTTCCAATCAGAGGAACACTCTACATCCAGTCAATCTGTGATCCCAGAAACATTATTTTTTCCTCCATGAGATCAGTATGGAAGAAAATATGCTCTCAGAAGAAACATCATGGAAGACTGCAACATTTCAAACAAGTCTTAGCCACTCCAAGAATACCGTGAATACTAGAAGCTGCCAAAGTGCCAAAAATCTTCCTATGACTTCTCTGGGAAATCATAATTAGCAATTAAGATTTAAGTAATTTAATAATTTAAATCTTATTTTGAAATAATACATTTTCAAAGCATTGGCCCTACTTGCCAATATTGAAATATTGAAGTTTATTCAGCATAAATTTCTGTATTTTTCAGCCTCCCTAGTTCCTGAGAAACGATGATAGTTTTAGCTGTTCTTAGAAAGTTCCTCTTGATGGTCTGGTATCTCTTTGAAAACGAGATGTCCTTTCATAGCTGGCATGAAAAGATTGTGAGACTTTGTATTTTCCCTTTCCTCCTTTAAACTTTGGAGGAGAACGAAAGGAACTCTGAGACTTGTGAGGATAAGAAAACGAGCTGCCAAAAGAGCATTTTTTTTTCATCCGATGTAAGGAATGTTTGTGTTCTGCAAAGTCCTTCAGGATCTGGACCAAGGATTCACCAAATAGCTTGCCACCAGTGTATGGTAGAGAGAGCAGCTGACATCTGAGATCTAGTGATGAGGTCCAAGGACGCAGCCATATAGCTCTCCAGGCTACTGTGAGGCATGCAACATTTTTAACTGTGAGTCTAAGAGAATCCTCAGCTGCATCATGGATAAAGTTAGCTGCAAGTTTACACAGTCTGTGCTTCCTCTGTATGGCACCAGATGGGACACATTTTCTTTTAACTCTGGCTTGTTCTTCCTCCAGCCATAATAGTAATGCTTTAGAAGCATAAGTGCAGTAGATAGACACTCCAAGCTGGGCTGCAACCAGACTGAAAGATCTTTTGATTTCTTCTTCAATTTTTCTATCAGTAAGATCTTTAGGGAGAGCATCCATGTTAGCAGACGTTGAAAGCACAGAATCAGCAGTAATCAATGGCCTGTCTACCGTAGGCAAGGTCCCCCACAAAGCAGCTTTATCCACTGGAAGGGGATACAGCTTATGTAGGATTTCTGGAGCTTTGTGTTTTGCCTCAGGATTACCCCAGATCCTACAGATGAAATTTTCCACTGTTGAATGGATAGGAAGTGCATTATCTACCTTGCCTTCTTCAGATAATACAGGCATTTCTTCTGAAGGGCATTCACCTTTGGAAGTTTTCAGCATTAACACCCTTTTAATGTGCTTGAACAGATAACTCTGATTTTCCATGCCAAACTTACGTTCAGCATCTGGTCCTTCTTCATCTTCTGCAGGGGATTCAGATGACACCTCATCATCTTCAAGGGATGAATCAACCTCCAAATCCTTGTAAGCATCAACTCTCTCCTTCCCAGAAGTTGCTTGATTTTTGATACTGCCTATTTGATCAGACTCAAAAGTTTGGGAACTGCTTCCCATTTCTTCTAGAGGAACCACTGGAACTTCTGTAATTGGTATCCTAGGATGCTTTATTGAGTGGGACCTAGTCTGTGCCACAGAAGTTATACTTTGTCTGGCTGCTGTGAGTGCATCCTTTAAGACAGTAGCTAGCTCAGGCAAAATTACAGATTTCATTAATGAATTCTTTTCAGATTCAGAGAAATGAGTAGTAGCAGAAGGTCTTACCTTCCTGTGTTTGGAGCTCTGAGTGTCTTCTGAATCTGAGCTGTAGTAGTCTGGGGTCTGGCTGAACCGGTGCAGGAGAGAAGAATGCTGCCTTGCCAGTGAGCCATGAATTGAGTTGCAGCTGAGGGGTTGGTGGAAAGGGTGTGGATGTCCTGCCTGAGAATTTGAACCCTCATCCAAACCCATTATTTGTTGCTCAGAAGCATGACATCTAGAGCCATGCCTGTATATCCATTTGTCTGACCTCTTTTCCTCTTGGCAGAGGGAAGCAGAGACAGAACTAGCCCTTCTAAGCTCTGAAGACTGCCTAGCCTTCCTCCTGGTGAAGGAGGTCTCTGATCTGACGTTGGAGTATTGATCCCCTGACCTTCTGAAGAAGCTGGATCTGTCAGATCTCACAGACTTTGCTTTGGTAAAGACAGGGTCTGCTTCAGAAGAACTTGCACAGCTACCTTTTCTTTTCTTTTCCTTGTCCATTTTCTTTCCTGTCCAAGCAGACATGGACCTGAAGTGATGAAAAAAGTTCAAAATACTGCGATTTCCAAACCTTTCAAAAATCACATTTTTGTTCAAGGGAGACCCTATACCCTTTGTCCTCATAAAAGCACTGCATCGTGACCAGTGCCATGTGAGACAGGCAAACTGGGAACTGAGAGACTGCAGGGATGCTGGGCTGCAGAGAGAATGCCAAGATATCTTCTGTAATCTGACTGGTTGCTGCTGCTGCCCTGTCTCTAAGGAAAAAAGAGGAAAGCCCAACATAGACTAATTACACAGAAATACATTTTAGAAAGGAGTTTTTGCATGGTAAATAGGATAAACATATGAACAAGTCTGTAAGCTAGGCATCCAAATGTCCATTTTCACCAGACAAGTGGTATATAAATAAAATCATTTAATAAAACACTATGTGATTCTTTAGATTGACTTAAAACTCTTCAATATGGAAACAAATTCAAATTCTGCTACAGGTCACATGTGAAAGTAGATTTCAATAATTTTAGTCTAGACCTGAGAAAACATATATTCAAGTCACAGAATTTGTACAATTATGTATAAGGGCCAGCTTCTGCTGCTGAAAGTTCCAAGTACTGAAAAGCAGAGGAGTGATACATGAGAATGCAAACTGGACTGCATAGGAAAATGTATACAGTACTTATTTACATCCGCTTCCAAATGCTGCTTTATACTACTGCTTTTATCAGCTAAATTAGATTAGTACATATGCACTTAAGGCTGTAACAAAATGGCACACAAAAATGATTAACCTAAGAACAGAGTAGAGCTGTTTGTGTTTTTTTTAAAAACCACAAGTAAGAACAAACAGGAACTGTTCTTTGGTATTCAGACTGGAAATCTAATGCAGCCAGATCTATATGCACATTTCCCTTATGTGAGAAAGCTAAAGCAAGAGAATTTTTCTTGGAAAAACTGTTTTGCTTTGTTTTTTTTTAATCTGTGTAAGTTAAGCATTTTCAAAGTCTTAAAGGTTGTTCACAATAATTTTAAACACAGTAATACACAGTAATACACAATACGTAAATAAAATATAACACCATAGACATATTTAGAAATTAAGAACATTATTTGAAAAATTGTGGTTCAAAAGCACCAAATGATATGCTGTTGTTTTATTTAATAATCTATACTCCCATGAATGGACTTGCCAAAGCATGCTTCTTATAATGTCAGGAGATTCAGAAAGACTACTTTTAGAATGAAGGAGGAGAGTCAGGAATAAGAGTGTTGTATGCTTTGAATCTGCTTTCTCTGTTTCTTGCACTGAAATACATGGAGGGAAGATCTGTTTTTTCCTGTAGGACATTCCCTCACCTCCATGTTTAACGCTGCTGCCTTGTTATTAGATTAAGTGTTACCATTAATGGCATTTTAAATGCATTTGTTTTCCAGGTAGTGGAACACAAGACTGTCTTTATTAAACTTCAATTAGAAATGCATTTTTAAAAAACATAATGTCAAATGTCCTCTAACTAAAAGGTTGAAAGCATACTGTATTTGATATTTTAAGTACCTGAAACATGGGTTTATAAAAAATCTCCCTTTGATTCCTCCCTTTGAGACAACTTTGTTTGAATCTGCATTTCAGCTTGCAATTGTGGCTTTTTCTCAACTCTCAATTATTTAATCTCGGACTTTTTTTTTCTTATAGCATAGTTGAAATGCTATCTACAGTTCTATAAAGCAGTGGAAGCAGAATCTTTCTCAACACTGAAATAAAGTTAGTTTTGAAATTGCAAGTGTGATATTGCATAAAGTACATGTGATATGAAGAGTGAACACAACAAACCACATCAGCTGCTCACCTGTATTCACCAAACGTTCCATCATCTTCCTTCATAGGCTGTATTTCTGGATCAGCATGTGCATCCTCCTTTTCTTTCACTAAAATATTTGAAATAATAACTTTTATCATTAAACAGCAAGGCTAGATACCTTAAGACCCTAATTTCTCAAACCAATCAGATTTGGCTAGAATACGATTTGAATAAAAATAATTGATTGAACTGGAGCCTTAGACTACTGCATGTTTTCTTTTGAAGAAAAAGATCTGTTAACTACAGAATTTTATCTTAATTCGAGTACAAAACACTGTGTCATCCTGCATGAATAAAACTTTTCCTTTCTTTCATTACAAAATAAATACTTGTTAAAAATACTGAACTATTTTATTTTGAGTTATTAGCAGAGCTATTGTTTATTGAAATCTGAATATCCACATTGCCCATATTGCCTCTTGATATTTCTCCTACATCAACTGACGAAACTGAATCAAATTCACTTGTATTCACTGCTTGTTTCCTTCTGCTTTCATGTCATGCCCTAACAATGCACTAAAAGTATTGCAATAGAGTCTCCAGGAAATTTTAAACACCATTTGAAAAATATTCATGTTGGAAAAGAATAGGCTTGGTCTGTTCATTATTTCTTTTCTTTCTATGACATGATCAAAATCAAAGGAAAAACACATAAAACAGAACCTAAACTTAACACAATCTTATCTCTTGCACATCTCTATTACAGTTTGCATTCACTGGTAAGACTGCATAAGTCTTGTGTTAATTTTTGCATGTAATTTGTCTCCATGCAACCATGCAGCACAGAAACCTGCCAATATCTGAGAAGATAAATCTTTACATGAAACATTCCTATAAATTAAGAGTGTTGTCTAAAATAATATACTGGTCAATAATTATCTTCATCATGGTTTTCTTTGTCTTTCATTTCCTTCTTTTTTTAATATTATTTTTACCATCATTATTACTGTTACATTATTATTTTTATATGGATATTATTATTACCTTATTATTACCTATTACTTATATAGGATATATTTCAGTATATCCAGTATAATATAGATATATTTCCATAATCCAGTATAATTGGATTATACTGCTATATAATCCAATATATTGCCTCTTATCTTTTATTCTGGTTATTTCCACACTTAATTTGTACATCCCCAGTTTATACACTGTTGATTAAGATGATATGAATCATTCCTCACGATAATTCATAACATCTTGAAATGAATCTGGCCGCTATAATTTCATATTAAAATAATTCAGTACTTTTTAATAGCCATCGGTATTCTGAAGATGACATGCTAAAATTAAGACAAAAATAATTTAATATGAGTTCTAAATCAGCTCTTTCTGGTGAGTTAAAAGGCTAAGCTTGGGGCATGCAGTTCTGGCAGGACGGCCAAGTATCCCAAAGAAAGCTCAACCCTCTTTAAAGTGTTAATGTAGGGTAATAGAATCAATCCTCTAAGGATGATTGAGAAAACTCTTTTTAGGGACTGAAGTTGTCCACCAGTAGGCAGATTGCTCCCAATGAGCCTACCAAACAATAGAACTGATTTCTCATATATACAATGCAATTGTGTATAAACTAGGGGCAAATGTAATCTGAGATCTGTGATAAATGGATTGATTACCAGGAGATAATTTTACTTTTATTGTTACATATCGTACCTGGATATTTGCCACCTTTATTCCTCCTTATGAAGCAAACAATCAGTAAAATCAAGATAAGAAGTGCAACAGCACACATAAGTCCAATGAACCATCCTTGAGTAGCAATGTCTACCTGCCGACTTGCCATTGCTGGAGAATAGAAAAAAAACATTATGAGAATGTTTTACCTGCATTAAAATTCTATGTTAATTAAATAACAGTCAGTATACATCATTTATTAATTAAGGAATAACACTTGCAAAAATTAGTATTAAGAAAAGCAGTGATATTGTATTTAGTGAATATTTTCATTATTTAAAATGTTTGCAAGGAAAAGTGCACAGAACTTATTTTTGAATATATAAGAATTCTGCCAACTTTTTTCAACATTTAGGCTTAGCAGCTATTTTGCAAAACATGTACTGTCACATGTACTGTCACTGTACACATACTGTCTTGCTTTTCACGAATTTCAGGACCGTTTTCAACCATTTTACATTAACTGAACTACTGAAATGAAATTGCAAATTGTAATTCACACAAAGACTTAGATTGCATTACTGAAATGAATAAAAAGGCAATACACATTAGCTACTGCACACCTATTAGTCAGAAACAGAAACAGATGGGTCATCCAAGACCATAACATTCAATTACAACTAAAAATCAACAATGAAGCATCCTTTAAAGCCTTATTAAGCATAATAAGTGTTCTTCCTCTCCTCAAATGTGTACAGCATCCTAAAATTTATCATGATTGCCATAATTTAGCATTAGTGAGAACTTAACACAAGGCAATTGGGAAGCTTTTCCTTTACACTGTTTCTCTCCAAATGCTGATTCTATTTGGAAAATAATGTAAACAATAAGGAAACACTACAGTCAGAGTGAGGAAAGAAATTATCTGTGTGGTTTGGTGGCTGGAACTGCTACTAGTCTTTAACACAGTAGGAGGATTTTCCTGGATAACCTTATTTTCCACTCTCCTACTTGGAAATACACTGGCCAGCGACTGGCCTTAGGATCTGCTGTTGGAAAAAAGCAGGAAGGGTAACAGAAGCTGGAAATGTGAGCTATAGACAGAAGAAGACATGAAGGTGAAGTAGATGGACATCCACTGAAACCTTATCTATTCTCCTCCAAGCCTCAAACCCAAGAGTTTGAAACTCTGTGGAGAGTCATCTCTGTCTTGGGAGACATAAACAAAGATCATCTTTCCACATGAATGGGGAAAGTCACGTGCAAAGGTTTCCTATGCATAGCTCATATAGTATTTTGTTTCAGTATTACTTTTTTTCTGACTTCATGAATTAAGCAAATTTTTGTAAGGACCAATAGATCTCAGCTTAGAAGACACTTTGCACTACAGTCAGATTGTACCAGGGAGCTGGGCTTGATCCTTATGGGTCCCTTTCAATTTTGATGTTCCACAAAGTTATTTGTTCAGTGTATCAGCTCCCATGGCACAAGATTTCACCAGTATCCATTAGGTAATGTCCATGAGCTTTCTTCTAGTGAAGTGGAGGGCATAATGCACCAAGAGCTTTACACACAGAAATGTGAAAGTCATAGAATCCCATAAAGATTTTCACCTCTCTTTGAGAAGATGTGTCTTTAAGAGAAAACTCATAGGAACATATTACAGAGAGTCCATTTTCATTGGAGCACTGACTGTCCAAGCTCAGTGAACCACGAGTCCACGTGATACATACACCACACACTCTCTTCTCCTTACAAAACATGGAGGGTACAAACTGGTAATAAGCCCATGCTTGCATCCTTTGAGCAATACTTGAGTCTTGCTTGGCAGACAAGAGCTGACAAGAGACTGTGCTAGAGTGGCAAGCACACTAACAAGAAAATGTAACAGTTGCAGGTCAGAATTCAAGCCCATGTCTCAGTGTTATTTCTTAGTTATTTCTTAGTTATTTCTTAGTTAGAGGCTGAAATAGCTAGCTTGGAAACATCAGCAGCATAGGGTCCTAGAGGGTCTTCCTCAGGCTGCATGAAGACTGTAAGTACTTCTGAGTACTATTTTAACAATTTTTACATTAAAATGTTAAAAAGTCTTATGTGTGTATATATATATATATATGTATAGCTTATATATATAATGTTTATATATATACATTTATACCTTATATACTGTAAGTATATAGATATCAATACAAAGGACAATCTTAAACAAAATTACGAAGGCAATCTTCCTCTGAACTGTAATATATATTAATATTATATGTAATATATATTTTGTTTTCATACTGAGGTCAAAATTATTTGGAGTATTTTACATATGCATTTATAATAAGGCATTAAAGGTTGTATAATAAATACTGTAGCAAAATGCAAAAGCACATTTAACATTCAAATGTAATAAAAAATAGCAACAAGCAAAACAACTCATGCATAACAGTATTTAAGATAGATGGGAAAAAGCAAAGATGAAAACTTACTTATGCAGCTTCCTGTACTCTTTAACTTATTATATATCCAGTGAGAAAATGTTTCTGGACCTCAGTGCAACTTTAAAAATGGCACAGAATTTCCTATGTACTCTAAGCAAATCATCTGCCACAGGCAGAAAGACATTTACTGCTGCTGAACTGCTAATAATGCAGATGTGAATGCAATACACTACTGGTATGCTTAAAAAAAAACCAAAACGTGCATTATGAAGGTGTTCTGTAGGAAAACTTGCTAAAAAAAAAAAAATGTGGCAATATGCCGAATATTGCAGTTGATTTCCTAATTAAGGAAGCATTCCACACTCCAATATTTTTCTTGTTATCTACTTCATTGTTTGCAATGTTTAAAAGTATGATCTAGATTAAAGACAGTGTGACATACATTTTTTCTTTAAGAAATCACACAGAATCACAGAATTATAGAGGTTAGAAGGAACCTCTGGAGATCACTGAGTCCAATCTCCTGCTAAAGCAGGTTCCCTAGAGTAGGTGGCTTTTGAATATCTAGAGAAGAAGACTCCACAACCTCTCCAGGCAGCCTAAGTTCTTCCTTACATTCATAGGGAACTTCTTGTGTGCCAGTTTGTGCCTATTGCCACTGGGCATGCTGAAAAGAACCTGGTCCCATCTCCTTGACACCTTGCCATTAGGTATTTCTAAGCATTGATAATATACTTCAGTCTTCTCCAAGTTGAACAGTCTCAGACTTTCCTCATAAGGGAGACATTCCTTAATCATCTTTGCCAACCTCCTTTGCACAAGATCCCTGTCTTTTTTGTACTGGGGAGCCCAGAACTGGACACAGTACTCCAGATGTGGCCTCACCAGGTCACAGTAGAGGAGGAGGATCACGTCCCTCAAACCTGCAGGCCATGCTCTTTTTAATGCAGCCCAGGATACCACTGGCCTTGTCAGCCACAAAGATGCCCTGCTGGCTCATGGTCAACCTATTACTCACCAGGACACGCAGGTCCTTCTCTGCAGAGCTCCTTTACAGCAAGTCAGCCCCTAACCTCTACTGATGCATGCAGTCATTCCTTCCCAGGTTTAAGACTCTGCACTTGCCCTTGTTGGACTTCATAACACTCCTCTCTGTCCAGCTCTCCATCCTGTTCAGGTTTCACTGAATGACAGCACAGCCTTCTGGTGTGTCAGTCATTCCTCCCAGCTTTGCATTGTCAGCAACCTTGCTGAGGATGCACTCTATTCCTTCATTCAGGTCATTAAGATGTTGAACAAGACTAGACCTACTACTGATTCCTGGGGATCACCACTAGCTAAAGGCCTCTAACTAGACTTTGTGCTGCAGACTGCAACCCTCTGAGCTCTGTTAATCAGCCAGTTCTCAATCCACCTCACTACCTACTCATCTATCCCACACTTCCTAAACTAATCTACAAGGATGTTATGGGAAACTCTGTCAAAATCCTAGCTGAAGTCCAGGTAGACAACATTCACTGATCTCCCCTCCTGTCTTGACATAGTAGAAGACTGGATTGGTCAAGCATGGTTTGCCATTGGTACATCCATACAACTACACCTTATAACCTTTTCTTCCTGCTGTGTATAACATTAGATCAAGAATCACAAACAGTGCATATATGTATATGCATAAAACAATGTCTTTAAACTCCTTTCAAATCCCCTTCTTCCTTAGTAACACAAAGACATGAGCCAAGGTTCATTCACAGTTATGTACAGAATTCCTTATCTACCAGTTCAGTTTGCTTTGTTCAGGAAGATGCTTTTGGGAAGGTTTTCATTCAGCTTGTTTTAAGTTACACAGACTTGATCCTTTCTTAACTCTTGATCCTTTCTTAACTGCTGCTTCAAACTTCGGATTTTGTGTATTTGCATAAAATACTACCTATTGCCTTTTGTACTAGTTGTTGGCCCTGGCACAAATAAACTCTCTGCTTAGCCCATGCAAATTTGTTTGGCACTGTTATTCAGCACTGTATTTTCAAAGCTTTCCTGTAACATAGTAAACTGTGATCAGAAATGGAAGAACAGATAGCAAAAAAAGTATATGATTTTAGAAAGCGTTCACATTCAAATTGTTATATTCATCATTTACTTTGTTGTCTTGTGATTATTACATACTGTTCAAACATATGTCATATTTAAACTGCTTTCTTAAATCATAACATTCTGGAATTGGTGATGCTACAGCTAAATAACTATGCATGGATCAAAATGCTTGGAATGAGCAGCAATACAAATAAATAAAAATAGCTGACCGAGAACATGCTGTGATGACAACAACATATTCAGCATTAACATAAAAAAAAAACTTCCCACAGAGCTCCTCCTCCAAGTGAAATGAACAAGCATTACTGATTTGCTTATGAAAAAATTACCACTGCACTCCTTTTTAGTATAATGATATAGAACTTAAGTAGTCTTGCTGACTCACAAAACACAGTTTGTGAAATCAAAATAATTATAAAACCAGTATAAAATTGGAAAATAAACATTTACAAGTAAAAATCTCATAAGAGGAGTTTAAATTGCATAAGACATCAAATTCTGCACTTCTGATTAAATGCTCACTTTGGAGCTAATCAGATTTTTTTTTTTTAATTAAATCTGATGATATGCAGATTGTTAGATTTAACTGTATATACTTAAATCTAGTAATGTACACATTATTTAAATACAACAGTCTAGTTATATTAATTAGAAATAAATTGAATAGGTCATCTTTGTGCACAGCACACAGATGGAGTGTGAGCAATATCTTGCCTCTAACATAAAGAACAGAGAACACAGTGAATTGAAAGGATTAAAGCATTCATAATTTACATATTAAATGTGCTAGCAAATCTAGGAATTTAAAAAACAATTCAACATTGCTCTAAAAAAAAGAACAAACAAAGATGCTGGCTACAACACGTCTGAGCTAGAAGCAGTTCAACGTTTCAGCATGTGGTCTGTTGAAATTCTGACTATGACACAGAATTGGTACGGTGTGCCTCACCTGGACCTGTCTCAAACAGATCCTCTGAACTCCTAAAACCAGACAGGCCCTCAGCACCAACTCGGACTTTATATGCTGTTCCTGGTGTTAAACCCTTTAACACAAAGAAGCTTCGAGAACCATTTACAATTTCTTTTTTCCAATCTTCTTTGCCTACAAAAATTTTGGGAAAACAACATATTGGAATTTTAATTTTCTATTTGTTACTGCAAGTTTCTAGACAGAATGCTATTAATAGTTACTTGACTAAGGTATGGACTGGCTGAACAAAAATTATCTCAAAAAATAATAAAACTGTATAAAATTATGACTGCAAATAATATATTGCATGCAATATATTAAGTAAGACACTGTAGATTAATTATGAAACTATTTTAAACATTTGTTCCACTGTACTATAGAAATATTCTCATTTATTTTCTTTAAAGGCCTATTGAACTTGCAATTATAAAACACATTAAAATAGATTTTAATCATTTAATTAGATTACACTTCTGTAGCTTTGGATAACATTTACTTTAGCACAGAAGTCTTACTCTGTAATCTGAATAGACCATACTTTCTGACCATCATCTTCTTTTCCCTGTAGTCTTAGCTACTTCTTGGACTAATATCCACAAAAAATGCATTTACATTCTTATTTTCACATTATCTTAAATCATAACTTTAGAAGGACAGAGTATTTGAATAGAAATATTTTGGTTTTATTAGGCAACTATCTGTATTCCAATTGTCAGCAGCGTTCTCAAAGATTAAAACCTATTTTATGCCAAAAAAAATATGCAAGTTGGTAGATACCTTGTCTTAAGGTTTGATTGAACAAAGAAGATTGTTTTTATTGACTCTTTTATACTTTTTTTTTTTCCTAAATTGGACATAACTTATGAGAGCAGTTATATCCCATTTTAATGTACAAATTCATACTTTTACACATGTAATCACTGCATCATAACCAATTTCAAGCAATCTTCTTTTTTTAGAAGTTCATGTTCACAATAATTTATACAATAATACAAAGGAACAAAGGCTGATTTTCTATCTAATCACCAAAAAACTACTACACATTTATATTATCTATAATGAAAATCATTTGAGCTCCTAATCCAGTTAAAAAAACAAACAAACAACAACCACAAAAAAAAAAAAACAAACAACAAAGCTTCTAAACATTTAAGAGCTATCTTTAATACTGGGTCAGTTTAGGACCACACTTAAAAATCTTTGAAAATATATCTGAACACTTAGGATAATTTAATGAAATGACTTCTTACTGCCTGCTACACCATATTCAACATAAAAGTTGGCATGATCTGGTCCCTCATACTCCCAACTGATATTGGCATAGGTCTCAGCAGCAGCTGTTGTAACATTTCTGATCCTTGGATAAAGTGGTTGCACTGAATATATAATAGAAAAACAAAGCAGAATATGAAATTGTGACTTCATACACTTAAAAAAAAAAAAAAAAAGATTTTAAGAAGTTACTATGCTGATTTATATCACATACAAGGAAAGTATAGTACATTTGTCATTGCTTTCTTTTTTGTTGTTATTGGAAATTAGCAACTAAATAGCATGCATCATTGTATCCTACGTAGCTACTACACTGAAATTAGAAAGTAAAGTCTAAGTACTCTGGTGAGCATGCCCTATATTGTAAAAAGTGCCAAACACTTAAAAATACCTAATTGCCAAAGTCTCAGAAAACACTATTCATCAAGGAGTAAAATGCAGACAGCTGGAAGATGAGAACATTCTTGGGGCAATACAAAATGGTAGGAGAGAATGGAGGTAAGAAGTTTGGCACACAGCTCCCTTTCCTCCCCTTGTCACAGAATGGACCAGAAATGCCTCAACTGCAAACCCTCTGCAGGATTTTTTCTCTATTGCTGTGATAATGATAAAAAAGGAACACAATACCCTTATAGAAAGTTGGACGGACAGTATGCATGACTGGGGAGGTTGCAAAAAGGATTTCTGAATATCCTTCACCATCAGAGGGAGTAGGAAAGAAAAAAATAAACAGTAAAAACACTTCACATCAAAAAGAAACATTTAAATAACACAGTAAAACCTTACCTGTTAAACGAATAACACATGCACACTCTACACTCATGCAGGATTTGATTAGTTGTACTTGTTAAAATATGAATGGCTAAGTGATACACATGTATTTGAAAACAAATGGAAGAATGAGTGCACTGAGACCCTCACTTTTGCAGAACATTTCTGAAATCACCTTCATTGCCATTAAGGATTCACTGCACCTTCACACACTGAAACACTACGTATTGGAAAGCAAATATCAAAATACTCTGGTGTGAAGGACTCAGTCACTGGAATGCAAATTCAAGAAGCTGTGCATGTTAAAATACAGCATTTTATTGCTCTCATGGGACAACAGTACTTTGCCCACATCTATGAAAAGAAATTTGTTTCTCTTCAGCATCTTGTAATTAGTCACATCTTTGCTCATTACTTAATTTTTTGTTTTCCAATTACACTCATTACAAATGGACACATACCTAAGTATTTTTGGTTTGTATAATATCAATAAAAATATATTAAAACAGTTTAGTGCAAACACAAAGGAGATGCTCCTCAAAGGCATGAATTTACTTTTCAATGAAAATGCCTTACTCTGTTTTCCACTAACATTTTGATCCTGCTAGATATTTTTTTTCCACCAGAAACAGCATGAAACACTACAGATAAAATCTTAGTCTCATGAAAGACAAAAGTGACTGAATTCCAGTGTCTTCATCTGTACCAGAAAAGAAAATGTGCCCACTCTCAAGAAGTTGCTGCAAAGATTTTATTCACATACTTAAACTATTTTCTCCTCAAAACAGGGTGGCCTTGTCTATACAGCTGACTAGAAGTAGTTCCAAATTAGATTCAGATAGCCTATGGCTTGCTTTGGCATAGTAAAATAAATAACTCCTATAAACAGAGTAAGTAATATGAGTAGTGCATCTAGAAAACAATTGTTTCTGAGAATCTTTAAAAAGACCTCTATGATGCAAATTCCATCAAATCTGAAAAAAATTGTTCTTGTTATTATAAATTTTGACAATATCAAGCATTTTACTTCATAACTTGCTTATTTTTTTTCTTAATTCCACTTCAGTATTACTCGTACAACTCTTCAGTCTATATTAAAAGAATTACTTCCACATTTGATGTCTCTAGTGCACATCTATAAAAGTACATGAGGTATATAAAAGTGTATAAAATATACACTTCTTTCAACAACCAAAATTATAGCAAACAGACTTATTTAAGAAATTAAGAATATACTTATTCTCTGTAAACACAATAACAAGAAAGCACAAGATTTTAAAAAAGTCATTGAAGACACTAAGTCAACAACAAAAGCATTAAGGAATATCAGGCTTTGGTAGAGGAAATCAGGTCTGTAATGTAGTGCATGTAGTGCATGTGAATACACTATAGTAATGCAAGGAGATTAGACTCTGCTTGTTTGTGCCACCTGAAGGTAGCAAGAAAGCAAGCAAGCTTGAAATTTACAAAGGTGCAGAATCTGTGACTGTTGCAGCACTGGTTCTAATGATTCCAGCAGGTCTGGAAATTTTTAGTTAAGCCTATGGATATGCCATATTTACAACATAGATACACATATTAGAAGTTAAAAGGTGGCTGATGCATCCTGAGGCGATGATAGCCTGACATTGAAGTAGTTACAACATTCAGAGCTTGTCCCCAATCTATCCAGTGGCAGAACACTGTGATTTATAGCTACACACAACGCTGTGCACCAGTTGTGCACTGACGATACATCAGTTGTGCACTGTGCACTGACAAAAGGCTCACATTAAAAATGTTGGAATTGGGCTGTTAATAATTTACAGTTTTTATATGGACCAACTTCTGTTCAGTTCCTCTGTTCAATCAAGATATTTTAACCCCACCATTCAATGCAAAATTTGGCTGGCATCTCTGAGTACTGCTTCATTCTTCTAGTGTAATATGGCATTCAAGCAATTTCCGATGTCGAGAAAGGCCAAGGCTCAAAGTAATGTTTTCCTGTCTTTTCAAATTAATACTATTGGTTGTTTTTTTTTTTTCTTTTTTTCTTTTTTTCTTTTGTTTTGTTTTGAGAGAGAGAAAGGTATTTAATCTTTCAGCCTTTCCAAAACAGAGTTCATCCAAATAACAGTTAACCTTAGACTGCAGACTTAATGGAATTTAGTAATTTGTGATAAGAGATAAGAAAGGATCTTAGCAACAGAACAGATACTGTCTCTGAAGACTTAGTTTATCAGAAAAGTAAATTAAATATTCTCCAAAGTGATTAAACTTTAGTAGGAAGTTTCACACGATTCACTAGATTTCTTGGAAGAAATGGCTGATCTGTGATAAACTCGCACGTGAGGACTCTTCAAATGGAAGGGAAACATCAAGCAATGTGTTGCAAAGAATTATTTGAAATGCACATACAAAGCGAAAAGTAAACTCTAAGAATGTTCCCCTGTCACACACACGAAAGAAAAGGTGAAGAAAAAAGGTGACAGATTCTTTCAGAAGCTGTAAGACAAATACAGAAGGGGTTTACTTTTATTTGCTTTTTAACCTACAACTTTTACAATAGGAAATTCAAGCCTCAGTATAACAGTAGGACTGAATTCCATTTCTGGCACTGAACGACAGGCATTAGTCACTTCTGAGGCTATTTAAGCCATTGCAAGCACCTTCCTACAGTGTACGAAATACAAAAGACAAAGAAGAAATGCACAAAATAGTTTCACTGATAAACTTAAAGCATGCACAGACTTTCTCTGAAGTCTACAAAGCGGAAGATATTTGCAGGAATTTTTACACTGCAGTGATCATCGTTTTCTCTACTCCAGCATCCATAGCACAGGCATTTTTCATGGTAGACTTAAAAGAAGACAAAACAGTAGTACTGCTTAGCAAGCTAAAATGAAAGAATCACCTATATGTACCATGGAGGAGGCCACAGAGAGTGGCTTAAGGAGCTATATAAAAACACTGTAATTCATGTGAAGAGAAAAAACAGCCTGAATTTGTTACAGAAAAAATATTGAAACATGATGAGAAATGACTCAAAAAGGGAGGTAAAACAGATGGCAAGTAGGGAAAATGATTTAAACAAAAGCATCTGTATGGAACAAAGAAAATTGAGAAGATCCTGTCTTCTACAAACACATTATTTACAAGCTCAGCTGAGAATGATTTCTAACCTAAAGAACTACAAACTAGAGACTCAGAAGAAAAGTGAAGTTTCAGACTCAGAGGCTGATCTACTTGTTTTCTTCCTTTCACAAAATTATTTCAATCAGTAATTCTTGAGATGCAAAGCTCACATGAAGAAGGCAGACCAGACAGAAGTACCACATTGACAGGAAGTGTTCATTTCAATTGAAGTTTCCAACTTTACTTTCACTGCAGTTCAGGACTGCTAGTTATCAGTGTCTGTGTACACACAGAGCACAAGACTTTGCTTTTAAATTATAGATATGGACAGCATTAAAGAGAAACTGAAAAGTGAAACAAGAAGGCTTGCTAAGTGTTGGTGCAGGGATGTAATGACATGGTAAGACTCCCTACACTTTGGCAAACAACATAACGAGTCCCTCTGACTGTTCATGTTAACCAAAAACTTTTACTTCTACCTCATTTATATTCTTTTCCTTCCTGCATAGTCCATTCATTTAAAAATTCTCATGGAAGAGGGTGGGAAGGATTTCAGCTACTTCTATAACTATTTTATTTATTTTACAGGTAATCAGGTTCTTTTTTCCTAATTTCCTCTCACATCTCATGTGTTGTTAGATGTAGATGCCAACAAACAGATGGCAATAGCAATCCTCACTGCTTACCTAGTACTGGGTATAATGTGTGGTGTTTTAGGCAGTTTTCAGACTCACACACTTAGAACAATTTGCTGAAAAGATAAACAATCTTTCTTTGTAATGCCATGATTTCATTAAATATGTCATGCATAGTATTGCACTATTAGACAGGAAAAAAGACAGCACAAGTCAAATTGAGTATGAATTATACAACATGGTTGCTTGCTTGTTCACAATAAAATAATCTCTTTAATGATTTACTCATCTGAGCTTGTGCAACAGTGACACAAATCTCGTTAAGTTTTCCTTTGGAGGAGAATGAAACTTCAGGTTTTGTAATTCACTAAGATCCCTGGGATTTTGTCTATCTGATGCAATGACACTATTTGTCCAGTGAACACTTTGATTAGGATGTTGCATTTATTGCTAGGAGACAAATTCTTCTCTATACTGTCTCCCATTTTCTCCAGTGTTATGTACTTCCATGTCCTATTCAATCAGCATATAACTATTCAGTAAATGAATCAGAAAAAATAAAAAGATTCCTTTATCCAATCTCTTATCTTTGACCTTTTATCTTTTCTTCTGAAATTGTTATTTTACCTTATAGGGAAAAGGCAGAAAGGCTTGCTTCAAAACTTACTGATCTAGAAAATACTTTAAAACACTTAACATCGGTGCAGTCATTCTGATGAAAGTCAGATGGGACAAATGTTGAAAGTGTAGCAGTAAGCAGTCTTTGGTAACTTTTTTTTTTAATGATAAAAGACTAGAGTACAATGAAGGGCCCACGACTGTCTAGAAAGATTGCAAAAAACATCAAATATATTTCAGGCCTACAATAAAATAGCTGAATCCCTAGAATTACTGTAGCATTATTTCCCTCCACACATTACGTATACTCTGAGAAGTGGGATAAATCCCAAATTGTACACCTCTTCTGGGTTTAGACATTTTGAATTCCTCTAGGACCTTTTGTCCAATGCTTCTGACTGATCTGGGGCAGCTGACAAGTACAAAATTTTCTCTGCAATTTAGGCTGCCTGAATCTGGGACCTACTGTTTTCTTAACTTCCAAGTTAAAAGTGTTCAGATTGAAAAAGAAAGGCTACATGCATTTTTCTGGTAACTGCTGTGATTCAAAATGCAAAGTTGAGATGTTGTTTTTGATAGATCACAAAACACTTGAGAATACCTAAATTTCACATTCTCCTTGGTTTGGGTGTGGAACCCATCAGTAAGAACTCTATCTACTAATAGGCCCTTCTGCACTCAATGGAGGAGTAAAAATTCACTGCTTCTTGTGTGGGCTGAGTATTTCTGTTTTCCAAATCCACCCACTCACAGGATCAAATTATCTGGCACTTGATCTTGATAATATGATCCTCTTTTTCCTTCCTAATAGTGACATAGTTAATCGTGTTAATGTAAGTAACCACTGAGAACATTTATCTCAAAGCTGGTGCAACTCAGATGTCGTAACAGATGTCATGGCTTTAGCTCTGTCCTGTTTGCAGTTCCAAAGTTTTCTTTGCAATTGTAAAAGCTAGATGCAACAGGGATATGTGAAAACTTTGAAACCATAAACAGCATGAAACCAAACGAAGCCATCTGCTTAAGTTTTTGGAGAATCTGAGATGACAGCTCTGAAATGTGAGCTGCTCCAGCTGATCATACAAATAAAATGCTTTCTGCTAGCCACAGACGGTGGAACAGCTATAATTAGACTGCAATTTCACACAGAGAATCTATTTTTCCTTGCATGAGTTTTTGTGCTCAGCTATAAATAATGAGAACTTAATTTACATTTCTGGGGCTGTGTCCAGGACTACAAGCCGTGTTCACTGTTCCAAATTGTGTTGCCTCCCAGCTACAACCAGACTAAAAAATGGTAATAAAGACTTGTCATTAAAATAAATCTAAAACTCCATAACTTACCAGAAGTGCATCTGATATCAGAAAGCACTTATATATACATATATTCGTGCAATATATAAATGCACAACTGCATGCATATAAATATAGTCTGACTTTTCTTACACCAGTCTGATTGAATGAGGTGAATGAGTGGCTATTTTCATGGCCATATCATTATTAAAGCACCTAATCAACAAGTGGAAAGAAAATATATGTAAAACAATTAATGCTTTCTCTTCCAAATTCGTGAAAAATGATGGAAACTTTCACAGAGATTTTGACTTGGGATTTTTATGGTCTGAGAATCTGAAACACAGATGTTTGTATGTGTTAATTACAATCCTGTGATGACACATAGGTGTAGAAAAACCCTATTCATAAAAACTGGATGAAGAATACCTTGTTTGACAGAAGAACATTACAAAGAACCGAGTATTACTGAATTCAAGAATAAGGATCATGGTATTTTCCACTCACTTCAAGCATTCACTCACAAGATTTGTGAACCTAGGAGAGCAGGGAGTCACCTGCCTTTATATTCAATCAGATGCTTGAATTGAGAAGTATATGGAAGGTATTGTCACTCATCTGTCTCCTACACATAGTTGTTTGTAAATGAAATAAATGTGATCAAATGGATAGCACTAATCAGCAGTGAGAAAGAGAGTGCACCTACTTTCTTAAAACAAAAAAAATGCACAGGGCACAGGAAGTGAAAATCTCCTTTGTAGATGTGCTGTTTTTCTACTCCAATTCATCAGTGCTATTGCACCTGGACCCTGAATATTTATGACTGTGAGATACATCTGTTATATGTTCACAAATAATTAGACTTTGCTGAAGCAAAGCTAATGAATTCCCCTGAAACTCTGTGGCAAAATAAGCAGATGAAAGGTATTAATAAGCATTCTGGATTCCCTTTATTTTTTTTCTTTCCTAGACAGAAATATTTTCTTCCAGCACTGATTAATACTCTGTATAATGATGCGTAGCTCAAGCTTTTCTGTCCTGACCCCTGCAATTTCCCCACTTTAAGCACTGCAAAACCCACACATTAACAAATCATGCAGTTTTATTTTACCTTTGCCTGCACCTACAGCAGGACGAAGAATACCGGCTTAAATGGAGGAAAACAAGAATAGGAACACTATATAATTAGGTAAAACACCAAGGGGAAATACATATTTCATTTTATAAACCAGAAAAGCATGCAGACTAGAGAAAATATATTAATTCAAATAAATTAGAAACAATCCACTTATGCTGAACACTGACAGACTATTACAGGACAAAAATTAATATACATGCATTTACTAAATTTCATTGGTCATGCTTGTTAAGACTCATGGTTTAAAATACATGTAGTTTATGTACAACCTTAATACACTACTAGAAAAATTATATTGCATACCAACTCATTTAAAGCAATTGAAATAAATTGCAATTTCACTAACCATAAAATTACGTGAAAAGATGGTATCAAAGTAGAACTTTAACACTGAGATGTGCAAAATGATAAAAGACTTCCCCCCACATTTCCTTTTTGTTTGAAATTACTATTAATTTTTGAGCCTTCATATTTAAATAAATAATAAAGAACATCCTCAACTGAATGTCTGCCAAAATCCCAGATCTAGAACAGTTACAAACATAAAAGCAATAGTGGTGGGATCAAATAATATAATTATTTAAACATACAGTGTCACCAGTTACATGGGCCACAGATAACAAATTTATTTCTGCAACCTTATGAAGTTATATTTTTTGTTCCAGCTCTATGGGAAAAGAAATCAGGCATTAAAGAAGCTGTTGCATACGTTAAGAAAGAATATATTTCCTAAATGAGCCATAAAGCTACATTATTTCAGTTTTATTCTCTGTGACCCAAGCAGGTAACTGAAACAGAACAGGTGAATGGAGGAAGATCAGGCTTAGATCTTGTGAATTTACTACAAAAGGACCTCATTTGAGGTTTCTACTACAGTAGGGAAACTTGCACATCTTTTCTTAAAAACTATATATAGTATTTCAATAGTGTATAACACACTAAGAAAGAGCCCTGGAGAATTTTTTACCAAGGACTATTTCTGTAATGGAAGGCAGTAGTTATATATTTAACCAAATTGCTAGTCTTTTTTAAACTCAGTGGGTTTTCTTTATACATACCCATCTTACCTTCATCCATAATTGTTACTGCTTCCTCAGTTATCTGACTTCCTGATCCAACTGATGTTTGTGCATTAAAGTAAAACTTGTATCGTGTGCTGTAATTCAAATTTTTTAATATCAAGCTGCTCTCGTTGGCAGGTATTCTTATTTCTACCAAGGGACCTAATTCATGCGTGTTGTTAACTGTTATTGGAATAAAAAAAAAAAAAAGGAAGAAAGAAGAAAAGAAAAATAGAATTAGTTAGGAAAATTGCCTACTGTTAAAACAGGCTTAACTTTTTTTTTGTATTTGTTTGCCTGCTGCATTGCTAAATTCAGGTTATATGAATGATAATGCACAGTTTCAGAAGAAGGGCACCTTTATGTAAAAAGGATCTATGAAAGAGACAAAAATTCAACAGGGAAATGGGAAACACCTATAGGTTTCTTAAGCTCAAGTTGCATCCTCTTAAGTAAAGTACCTAAGACCTCTGAAACTCTGAACTAACTGCTTAGAAATAAATTCAGTATGCTTAGAAGTAAAAATGCTGAAATGTCTTCTACCTAATGCCAGGAAACAGTGGAATTTGGTAAGTGAGAGAAAACAATCTACCTTAAGATGTCCCATGAACGTAATTCCTAATTCCCAGTGTCCTTGCTGACTAATTTCTGGGCATGTGGATCCTAAGGAAGTGACAGGCTGAAGGGATATCAGGCACATTTTAATTTAAATCTTGTATATCTCTGATATGAATGAATGGCACATGTGATATTTTTTATTTTAAAATTAGAATATTGTGAAAATTGAAAAGGCAGACAACAATACAATTGGATTTATTTTGATCTACCACTAGCGATATTTCTCTGCAGTCAGAACAAAGGATTTATAAGTGCTTTTGATTTGGCTGTTGATTATCTGTGGGCCTTCACCTCCATTTTCCTGTGAAGCATGGTTTGAGAAAACAAAACTAATAGAAAAGTGCTAAACTTGTACTTGAACAAGAAGAATTATTCAAATAGGATCAGATATATTGTCAAAATACATTGAGCTTTTTCAAACTTGACATCTCTAGTGCAATTATATCTTTTTGAACATCATAAATTTAACATTACTTTTAAGAAATGATTTACTGTTTGCTGGACATATTGTCAAAGGTAGAGCTATATACAAAATAAACTTACTTGGCTGAAACTTCAGTATGTATGATGTCAAAACACCATTTGGATGGGTAGGTGAACCCCACTCTAGAGTCAGAGAGTCCAGTGTTGGATTAGTGATCTTCAAAAAGGAGGGTGAGCTAGGAACTTTTAAGAAGAATATATGGTAAACACAAATTAGATGAACTTAACTCATGAATTATTAAAAATATTACAATATTGAGCCATATTATTATTTTATGATATAAAAAAAAATTCAGCAATTGTATCCTCAGTTGTTGTATACTCAGATGTTGAGTATACAACATCTTTATTTTCATTTCGTACCTCCTTCAGGAGTTTTAAACATTTTGTCTGGGCTTGCTGGTCCTTCTCCTTTACCATTAACAACTCTAACATTCAGCTTGTAAGAACTATAGGGCTCTAGCCCTGGTAACATTCCAAAAGTCTTGTTTCCCCTGAAAGTCAAGATCTTTTTTTCTACATGCCGCTTACTCCTTCTGGATAGACTCTGTACTTTCCAGTAGTAAACCTAAAGACAAAAGAAAATTTACAGTGGGTATAGAGATATTCTAGTTTTGCAGAAGTTAAGCTTTTCCATGCATATTCATGAATTGTATATGTAGGAGTAACCATAATTTAAAAAAGCTCAAGTGAAAATCATAGAACCACCAAAGTTGGAAAAGGCCTCAAGATCACCCAGTCCAACCGCCCACCTACCAGCAAAACTTCCCACTAAATCACATCCCTCAGTTCAACTTCTCAATGTTTCTCAAACACCTCCAGCCCATTCCAGCACCTGATCACTCTTTTGGAAATGAAATTTTTCCTAATATCCAACCTGAACTTCCCCTAGTACAACTTGAAGCCATTCCCTCTCATCCTATCTAGTTATGCAGGAGAAGAGGCCAACCCCTCACCTCACCACATCCTCCTTTCAGGCAGTTGTAGAGAGCAATAAGGTCCCCCCCGAACCTTCTCTCCAGACTAAATAATCCCAGTTCCTTCAGCTGCTCCTCATAAGACTTTTGCTGCAGACCCCTCACCAGCTTTGCTGCCCTTCTCAGGACATGCTCCAGAGCCTCAATGTCTTTCCTGTAGTGGGGGGCGCAGAAGTGAACACAGTACTCAAGGCACAGCCCAGGTCCATTTCCTGTAGTCTCCCAGCCACTCTGCCCCAAGCCTGTAGCATTGCCTGAAATTGTTATGGCCGAAGTGCAGGACACAGCACTTGTTCTTGCTGAACTTCATCCTATTGGCCTCAGCTCGCTATCCAAAGCAACACAGTGCTCCAGGGGTAAAACTCATCCAGAAAGTTGTGCCTTCAGGACTGGGTGAAGATTACCATCTGCCAGTCCTGCTTATAATTGAAGCCAGTTTGATGCAAATTCTGCTTTGGAACAGCCTTCATATTAGATGATTCTCAAGTTGGCATCTTAAGTTCATATAAATCCATACTTGCAGGAAGAAGTTTACACAGCTTTCAAAGCAGTCTTGCCATCTTGTTACACGATTAGATAATTTTCCTCTAACCATGCATGTATATTCCCTGTGATATGGAGGTCAAATAGCTGTTCTTAGTGTGAAAAGAAAAAAACCTGACATTTTTCTAGGCTGGAAAAACACACAAATCAAGAAAGGTCTCTGAAGTCACAGTCATATAAAGATCTCCATGTATGAACTATTCCTCCTTTTATATGACAGAAGAATCAGAGCACATAGCTTATTCTGACGTCCATTTTGCTAAATTTGTTTCTAAAAATCTGCAGATGAGCCTCACAGGTAAATACTGGAATCTCCTTGACTGCCCTATCTTTACCGTACAGAATCTACCACAGCTTCTGGAAAGACATTAACACTTGCACCTACAAACATCTGTGTTAATCCTTGGAGTATCAGCTGCAAGTGCATGACTTTTCATTTTTCACTGCATAATTTTCACGTACTCAAAACCAAACATTAAAATTGATGTAACAGTGTAAACGGGTAAATTTCTGCCAAATATTTTTGCCAAATATAAATCACCTATTTAATTAAGGAAGCTGTGATTTCACATTTGAATTCATAAAAGGGAATTGTTAAATTGCCAGCCCACTTTTTCTGAAGCATTTTAAAAACATATAATCATATGCTTTATAAGCTATTTCAGTAACTAAGACACTAAGCAAAATGCACGTGACAAGTTTTCAACATTACTTCAGAGAAAGCTTTGTTTCAGTAACTAACTATTCTTAAGTCTTAGGACATGGTACACCTTGTCTAGTTTTAGCTTGATTTAGTTGTATCAGTAAAAATTATTTAAGAAACTTCTGCTGCATCTGCAACTTATTCCAGGATATACCATTGTTTCATTTATCCTAGCTATTAAAGCAAAATTACTCAGTGGTCAGGTCAGCTGTCAGTCCCGTAGTCTTGAACTTGTTTTATCTATGACTGTTGCCTAACTTATTTTAGCTTCAGCACTGCTTAGCTTTGTGTAACTGCAGTTCTTCTCTTCTTCAAAAAGAAAAAAACCAAAAACCAAGAAACATACCAGATACAGAGAAGGACTAACACACTAAACAAAAGGTACCATGGCATGACTAACTTAGGCTAATGGAAAGAGAAGAGTGGAAATAGAGGACAGAAAAACTGGGATTATGACAACTCCCTGTAAACAAGCCTTTGAAGAGTGAAAACACTGGATACATTGGCAAGGGTTTCTGTCCATGGCTTTTTTTTTTTTTTTTTTTTTTAATTAATTATCATTAACAGAAATTTGGTGATTCAGATTATGGGCATTAGCATTGTAGTAACTGTTTTAATAGGGAGTAATAACTTCATTAAATTTTGATTATCATTGAATTTTAATTATCATTAACATAATGGATGATCTTTGGTTACCTGTTTGCTTGTTTGATATGCAGGTTGACGTGAGACTGTAATCTAACAGATAGTGATGTAAAAGTATAATAAGTCCTGCTTCTTGGCCAGATTTATTATATAGGGCAAAGTACCACACTAACTACAAATACTTACATTAGCTCATTACAGGACTAGCTTATGTCTTTCCAGACAGTGGCATTTTGTACCAGATAAGTCATACCCACATACCAGGAATACAACAACCTGTAATGCACTGAAGTTTAGATTCACTGCTTTTGAATTCTAGTCCTCAAATTTATAAGTATGATGTGCATTTCTTTTGTTCCAAATATTCTTTCCTTCTGTCAGTTTTAAAATATTTTCTCTTTTCATTTAAACAGAAGTAGTTCAAAATAGTCTGTCTTATAAAGTAACATAGCTCAGGCTGCGGAACTTACCTGTTCTGGTGGAAATATTTATTAGTATGCATAGAGATGAGTGAATAAGTAGTTACTTATTTTCTACTGTTTTGCAGAGGAGGTTAATGTATCCTCTCATTCTATCCTCTGCTCTCCACAGCACATCTATCATACATCTCAAGTGTCAATTCTTGATTTTTTTCTGATTTGCTTCCAATGCAAAAACTCTAAAGAGCTCTAAAGCAACCTTTGTGACTGGATTTTCCCTGACTTATGAAGGTCACCAGCTGGTCCAGTTTCCTACTTTGAAGTCTTCCGTTCTTTTCTAATTGCATTGTTTTGTTTCCAACACAGCCTACCCAGTTATCATCAAAGACAATACAGTAAGCTTCCTTCAGGTATACTCTACAGCTTCCAACATTTCCTATATCTCTAAATTGAGCTTTTCCTTGGCCTCTAAAGAGACACCACACTAAAGTACCAACTGGCTAGTTCATCAGAATCATGTGACTAATCATATTTTAGCAGAAGATGAACAGCTGCAAAAAAAAGTCAATAGCATTATACCTTGAAGAAAATCTAACAGAAACTATTTCTCCTCATCTTCTAAATAACCTTTTGGAAAAAGATCTGTAAAGCTATTATAAGCTTTTAATCTATTTAATACATGCAAACTTGATTGCAAAAACATCTCCTTTTTCTTCAAGGACAATGTCACAGGAGGTTGGAGCCTTGCCAAATTTTAAATAAGTCTTAACAGCACTGTTGCTCTTGTCAGCAAAACTTGTGAGCTCACTGAAAAGCAAGAAATCTCTTACATATCAAGTTACTTCAATCTGGATACAATCTCACCTAGCAGAAGTGATCTATTTTAATAAATGAGAATAGCAAGCTTTTGATTGTACTTACTTTATACCCTTGAAGATGTCCTCGGACAGATTTTAGTGGAACAGGGTCCCAGTGCACCTTTGCCAATGTGCTGTTAATTACATGAACCTGCACATTGCCTGGAGCAACCATTGGCACTGTGTGGAAAGGTACTGAGTTAGGATCAAACACCACGTGAAAATACTTTCTTGGAATGACTTATAGCATTTCCTTGAGAAGGCAGGTTAAAAAGTTGATCCTGTGTGCTAAAAAAACCAATCTCAACATAAATACTACAGAGTTTTATGAATGCTTACTATTTCCAACTTACTTCATTTTAACTTACAAAAAAAAAAAAAAATAAACTACATCTCTTTTTAATACTTCATACTACTATCAATACTTTAATACTTCAATTCCCACTCAGATTACACACCTAGTTGCTTTTAATTAATACTACGGAGTCAAACTAGGAAACTTACAGTCTTCCCCTGAGTGTCCAATAACCTCTGATGGCTCTGGTGCATATCCCAGGTCATTTAAAGCCTGCACTTTTATTTCATAGGGAACAAAAGTTGGTGTACCAGACACAATATATTTAGACACGTTTGCAACTACTACAGATGTCCATTCATCGTCAACATCCTTCTGGCGCCAGCTGACTTTGTATTGGAGTCCTGGTCCGTTAGACTGAAAGCCTTTTAAAGACTGAAATAAAAAGAGTAAATCAAGCAGCTTTTAAAATATTCTGTAACCACTGAAAAAAAATCTGAAGTCACAAAGTTGTTGATTTAGAATTTTACTGAAAAATTACCATTGTGTTCAGGGACAAAAAAGCACTGCTGAAATTTCCAAATTACTTCTTATATGAGGTAGTTTCAGTTGCTTTTCAGTATTAGTAAAAATTGCATTGAGAGTTCTGAATAAGATAATAGCTAATTACCAGATAACCTAGCGTATACATATTTCTATTTTTCTATACATATTTCTATATGTATAGAAATATGGGGGTTTCTATACATATTTCATTTTTAAATATAGTTTTTAGAAGTAGAAGAGGGAGAAACAGATTTACACCAGCTCCCTAAAATTGTGTGTCTCTAGAGGATGTTTTTTTGCCTGGCAGGTGAAATTGGTTTTAAACGGCTCTCTTGAGCTCCTACCATGATGGCAAGGGCTTGACAGAAACACAAGTGTTTTTGCTTTTTTTTTCAGAGGAATTGTGCACAGCAATTCAGCTTATGACAAGAGCTGAGAATTAAGTTTTACATTAGAATTCATTCTAAGAGTATACTTGAGATAAAACACAATTTACATACTTAAGTTTTTCTACATTGGCAGCAAAACATCTTGTATTACCAATTTAGTTGCTTATCTCAGAGAAATCACTCAAGGAAAATATGGCACCTTGAAAAAACATTTTTCTTTGATAACGTATTCAGATTTTCCCTGAAAATGAAGAATGGGAAATGTCTACTATTTTTTTTCTTTTCTAAGAATGTGTTAAACATACAATACATATATTATCTCACAGGCAAATCTCAGATAGATATTATTTCTTTAAAAAAACTCTCTTTAACAATGCTACTCACAGCAGCAACAACAAACAAACTTCCAAAATCCAAACTTACCTCCCACGTTATTACCAAATTATCAGGTTCTGAGCCTATTCCTTGTACATTAGAAGGATTTTCATCGGGGTCTAAAAACAAAGTATTTACATGTGAGCAAGAATGACTGCCATTTCCATTCCAAGCAAATACAATGCCATTCACAGCATAGATCAATCACTGGTAGGCAGGAATACTTATTTACTTGCGGATTTTGTCAGGTACTGTTCAGATGGTTCACTTGGCTGACTTCTACCAATTTCATTGACAGCAATCACACGGAATGAATAGTTGACATATGGAGACAACTTCAACTGTACAGTTGTCTGAGATCCAGGAACTTCCGTCTGGTAATGCCATACCCCTGGCTCATGCAATCCATCTTCATACTCAATCACAAAGTCTGGAAACAGAAATAGAATCCAATTTTATGTCAAAACCTGCAACACCTCCCCAGATCAGCGTAGTCATTTTTGAACGAGCTAATCAAAACTGAGCAATCCAGCTAACATTTTTAAAAATCATGGAAACTGAAGTTTAAGAACATAGGAGACATATATAATATGGATCTCAAAAGTACTGCCTGGATGGAAATCTAAGAGAAGAACTCATTCTTTTGCTATGTGGTATTCTTACTAATACAGATGTCAGGCAGCACATTCTTGTAAGAGCTATCTGCCAGGTACTGGATTTTAATGTAACAGGAATCCTTGAACTATCACAGCAAGAAAGTGGGACAAGATCGGAATTTTGATATAAAATATCATTTTGGCTGACAAATACATTGCTCCTGGTTATATCAAGATGACGTTGTTGTAGTACCTATACAATATATTAAGACCATATCCATTTTCCTCAGTCAGATCAATGAACAACTATTTAAAGTCAAGAGCCATTACTTGAGGAAGATTTTTAAGTGCTCTTTTCAGTATACTCAAGTCAAGGAATTCATGTACAGAAACTTAATTTCTTGAGATTTTTCTGAGTGAATATTATTAATTGCAGTCAAATCTGTGCAGAACATACAACCTCAGTGATAGACAGATTTGTAGAACCAAAAGTAAAATAATTATACATTATTATGCATTTTTTCAGCTGTCAATCAGCCAAAAGACAGATTCTAGTATATGAATCATATTACCTTTGTAAAAGGATCACTCAAAATGAAATGGTATCTTTGAGCCCCGTTTTTTTGAGCTGGTAACAGGAGCCACAACATTAGCCTTACTTATGATGCAAATGCTTTGTTTCACAACCTCTCAGGGGACGGACCACACATCAATTTAAATTTACTGTAATTAATACCAGCATTACTTAATTTGAAGAATAAAATTTCCAGTATTTAAATGTATGCATTGGAAAATCTCTGACATGAACCATCACCTGGTATTAAATCTCCTGAGTCAGAATGATTGCTTTTCAATAGGAAAGAAAAAAAGACTTTTGTCATCTGGTCTGGAAAAAAATCAAAGTACTGACACAAAAATATATAAATACATTATAAAAAATATAATTCAAATATTTATATTAATGCTTTCTTACATTTTAAAAAGCAAATTATGGGTTTATATACATTAAACAAATCTGAAAGCATAAAACTTCAGTGCTTTCATTGTGCTCAACTGGGAGAAATCAGAACATTTCAGATCAATTTCCAGTCTAAAAAGATTTAATACATTTATTTTCTCTGTCTTATGGAGGCACTGTATTCCCTCAACTCTCTAGACTAGGAAAAACAAATTAAAAAAATCTATCTGGTTTATATTCTCATGAAGGATAGGGGTCTGCCACCAATAGTGATGAAAGGTAGTGGTACTGCTACTACTTCAAGTTCATGGGAATTACAACAGAGTTAAAGCCAGATGACAGTAGCTTTCACCTTTCAAAGGACACATAAGTAACTTTTTATTCATTCAACTAATGAACAAGCCTGTTGTCTACATATTCATAAGAGAGAACCTTGTCAGACGGAGCTCACATCACTATCAACTTTTATATTAACTCGCACAGGTTTCTGGAATAAAAGTCCAGCACTTCGGGGCAGTAAATAAATCTTTCACCTTGGCTCTGCGGTGGCGGACAATCAGTGATTTTTTTAATGCAAATAAATGGCAACTGTAACAGATGAATTTGCCATTCTTCCATGGTGCACAAGAAAAATTTTTTAAATTCTTTGGTGTCTGCTGCTACAATATACACAGACAAACATACTTGTAATGGGACTGTTATTTTCTTCTCCTGGTACCCATGAGAGTTCAATGCTTCTTTCTAGCTGACCTGTCAATTCCAAGTCAAGCGGTGGATTTGGCCGAGCTGTAAATCAAATGAACACAAAACAAATAATCATGCCACAATATGTTTGTTTCATCTTTGAAAAAATCCTTACATTACAATGAAAAGAAGCCCACAAATACAGCAGTGCAGATCTACCGACTCGAATAAGCATGGTTTCATGACTATTAGCATGCAATTGTCACAAAACAGATACGAAATGGGGAAGAGGTGATGTATTTGGAAACTTCTACACAGTGACAAGAATTTGCACTGTTATATAAAAAGTGAAACATGAAGCATCTGTTTAGTTTATATAGTAATAATCTGTTATAAATAGAAATATTTAATAAAATGGAAAATAAAGAACTCACATCAAAAAAGCTTTTCTAGAAGCACTACAGATATGTTGCTTGTGAAATCAAAGCAAGTATAGTGCAAATGGAAACTGAGTTGTTAAGATACTTATTTTTGTTGTACTTCTTAGAAATACTGAAATATCAAACAAGTGGATAAAATACACCTTCATAATGCATGAAGATGTAAATGTTCATTTCAACTAAAGAACATATTTAATTATATTAATTGTTACATGAATATAAAGACGAATGAGTAGGCTCATTTAAGAATGCATAAGCATTTTCTCTGCATATGACAGGACCTACATAAATGTGCTCAACACTCAGAAGGATTTTTGTATCTCAAATTCTAAATTCAGAAAAAATGATTTCAAATTAAAGGGTGTAGGCTTTCCTTTTTAAGGCTATGCATGACTGACAGATATTTTGGTGGTTTTTTTTAATTTCAAAATCCTTTCTTGGCAGTTTCATCAATCATAAATGAGACAATAAGGTCCTACCCATTTTGTATGAGATAAAATGTAAACAAACTATAACACAAATACACCAGACCAAGAAAGCTGCTATTAAATTAAAGGAAAAACATACTACAATTTCTCTACTACATGTTCTTCAATAGCAAATTAGCTTTAAGTAAATGAATGTATTTACCTTTTGAGACTTTCATTGGTTATACAATTGATCTGTATTACAGTGTTCACCATTAGAAAATACTCTCACACTGTAATCTCAATTAAAAATAATGTATCTTTTAAAATCATTTATTCTCTAAAATATAAAGCACCCTGCACTGTAAAGTTCCAAAGTCTATTACTCCAGTACCAAAGCAGTTGGTAAAATGGGATGAAAACAAACACACATTCACACACAAACACACAAAAAAAGAGAGAGGGATAAAAAGATGTTGCACTTTGTAATGGAAAAATGAGAAATACATCTGGCAGATGAAGGGAACTTTGTATTAGTTTACCGTAAATGATAGCTGGAGTTGGGGGAGCAGCTGAAAAGAACATTAATATAAAGGATTTAATCAGTTAGTAGCCAAAGGAACAGAATATAGCAGGTAGTTACAGATCATAACGATTAGAGATAAAGAAAAGCTAACTTATTTAAAGTAGTTGAGTTTGAGTAATTGAGAATTTTAAACTGAAAACTGATAAAAGCATTCTACAATAATTTATCCTTTTTTAGAGTATAGATGGATCAGGAAAATAAAGTAATCTTACAAAAACTTATAAACGAGTACAGGATGGTTGTAAGTACAAGAATAGATGTCATTCCTAGATATGCATAAGATCACAATACGATTTTAAAACACAAGCATACTTGATTTCAACTCTCATGTTGAACTTCAGTTCCACTTCCCCAGTCAAGAATCATACAGGACATCTACTGAAAACTTTCTTATAAACTGGGAGAAGGGGCAAACTAACACATTTTACAAAAATCTGCAATTATAAAAGTTAACAGGGAAAACAAATTTAATAAGAAAATCATTGAAAAGTCCAACAATCAAGCATGCTCAGTCTTTCTGAGGAGTAATCTAACTGTAGAAGAGATTCCTGAAATAACAAGTACTTAGAAATTCATAATTTACCATGTTAGCTCAGGTGTGATACAAATTAAAAACTATACATTGTGAAACTGCATGTGTCTTGAAGCCATTCGATCCTTTTGTAAGTAGATGACTCAAAAGCAAACTTCAGAGTAAGATTATTATATTTTTAAAAATGAAACACATATACAAGTATCTGAAATTTCTTTTGTCCTATCCTAGCAATCAAAACCTATTTTTATTTTAAATCGAATGTTGTTTTCATACTTAACAGTAATTAAATACAGTTCTGTTATTGTAATTTTTTAGAGTATTCTTACCAACAACAGTAAGCACAGCACTTGCTGAAACACTGTCCAGAGTAGTATTAACTATGCAAGTATATGTTCCATCATCTTTATCAGTTACATTCATAATGGTCAAGTTGTCTTTACCAACTAGAAACCTGCAAATACAATAGATTCAGCCAATGACTTTCAATAACTGGTACTGCTATAAGAAATATGCTTAAAGCATTGTCAAATCCAGCATGTGTACTTCAGCAAATATCGAGACAACAGTGTAAGCTAAGGAACTGTAGCAGTTTTTTCTGCACTAAACATCTTTCCATAGTAACTGCCTACCTTTTTTTCTAATGTATTTTTATTTCCAAATGAAATACTTTTAATTGTCTGTGATCTACAGCAGAAATTTCTTCATTTACTCTTTAGTTTTTTTATGCTTATAATTGATATGTATTATCAATGTATACATTAAAATAAAATTGCATTTCATTTTATTTTGAATTCTAATTTAATTTTTTCACCACATTAGATAAGTCTTATAGTCATCAAATATGGGATAATATTGCTTGAAAAATATCACTAGGCTGATGTGTGCCCTTCAAAATTCAGGAGAAGAAGCACACAGAAGAAACAAGAAAACAAAAATAAAATATGAAATATTTTGTCTATACCTTTCATCATCTGGTAGTTCATTATTGTCTTTCAGCCATATAACTGTTGGCAATAAGGTAGGATCATGTTTTATTACACACTCAAATGAAGCCTGGGCAGATCTCTGAATCACTTTGTATTCTGGCTGTTTAATTATCATCGTTGGGTCTGAAATTTGAAATGTCTATTAGATATTTAGAAAGTCTTAAGTTCTACAGTAATTTGTGATGAAACAGGGATTCGTAGCTTACCTTTAACTTCCAATTGTACTTCATTTTGTGTCTTTCCTAATTTATTCCTCGCAACACATGTGTATGTGCCAGTACTATCCTTCTGAGCCACTGGAATTTCCAAGGTCCCATTATCATGAAAAACATACTCATTTCCACGTAAGATGCTACCTTTCACTCCCTTAAACCTTTAATTGAAAGATATCACCATTACCCAATGCCATGATTAAATTCTATCATATTTTATTATTTGGAAATACAAACTTGGAATGCTATGTTAGCAAATACAGACAGCATCCATAATGAAATTTAAACAAGCTTAAATTTAAGTTTAAACTTTGCACTTAAACACGTTACTATGCCAAGTATAATTAATATGTTTGTTTCCATAGGTGCAACTGGTTCTTTTCCATAACTTAAACACAACTACAACCTACCATTCAATTTCAGGCTTAGGTGAACCAAAATAAGCACAGTCTATTAATGCAGGACTATCTGCGATGACTTGATACAGTTTATTAGCAGGAGTTAGAATCCTTGGTGGCTCAGCTGAAAAGATAAAGATATCTGGATTTAAAGGCAAAGATACAAATGCAAAACATAAAGACATCAAGAAGGGCCTAAAGAAGTATTTCTGATCTCATTCTAGGGTCCAATTATATTCAACTATTTGCAGCCTGAGGAAATATAAATGTAGCAAAATTTTCATCTGAAAAACAAACACTTGTTTCCTATTTACAATTAATAGGGCATTAAAGCCAGTGGTTTCAATTGGAAAATTTAAAGTAGAACATACTTCAAGAAGAGAAACTCCTGGGAACAGAGTGAACTATATAATTACAAGAAAACCTCCGGGCAGAAAGAAGGCATTTTTGGTGAAACACCTACATTTTTGAACAGAAATCCCAAAATGAGGTTCTTTCACTTAAATAACTGTCTCTCAATCAAAAGACCTGCCATTTCCTTCAAGAGAGTCTTTAGGGGCCATCCTTCTACTATTTTTGTTAAATTCAGTGGGAAGATCCTGAGGCCACAATATTTCATAATGTGAAACACATCCTTGGAGGCCTTCAAGACTAATGCATAATCATTTCTCCCTGCAATAGTAATTTATAGACCATCTTTAGTTTAGCTGTGCCTTTTCCAGGGATTACCTGAATCTGGGATCACTGCAGGAGTAAAATGTGGTCTATACTGCAGTTTTCAAATGTAACGAATATTTAACAGTCCCCAAACTCCAGCAAATACATGAAAGTGCACTGAAACATTCTATCCTAAGGAATATTAATTCCTACCTTACTTTTTTTTTTTTATGATTTAGTAATAAAAAAAAATCTTCCAGATTTCTCAAGATTCCACAATTGTGCTTCTTACCAAGTAGTAGTGAAAGAGAAATTCAGGAATATCCTACAAAAAGAAACCCCAAGATATCTGTATATGGGGCTTTTACAAGGCTCAGGAAATATATTAGTTTCCATATACTAAAAACCTCAACAAATGCTTGGGCAAACAATCCATGTAATAATAGAAGACAAGTGAATAATCAAGAAGACTGAAAAATACAAGCATTTTTTTCTTACCAAGAACATTCACAAATGCATTTGCCAGCAAGTATCCATACTCATTAGAAGCATTGCACTGATAAACAGCACTTGACCGCTCTTGCACAGCAGAGAAAATGATGGTATCCCCATCTACCTTTCTGCTAGGGTCTTCTGGGGCAACTGTTGGTGTAAAGAAAAGAAATAGTTCTTTCTCTTAAACTGAATTATATGTTTCATGCTACAGAAAAGAAGATATAATATGCGATACCAATATGCCATTTACTCTGTTTTCATATTTGTTCACTGTGTAAGATCTGAATTCCAGAATGATTAAGGAAGTTCTTCCAGTTCTATACCCGTTATATACCACAATTCAGGGTGGTAGACTTCCTTTTTTTAAAGGTTTTTGTGTTTGTTGCTTTTGTTGTTGTATTGTGTTTCTTTTTGCCTGAAGAATCAGAGGTGAGATCAGATTTTGCACACAAGAAGGAGGAAATATACAGATGCAACAAAATTCAGGACACTACAAACACTATCTACAAAAATAAAGAAATATTTCTGAACATCAAAAGAAAACTGTGTTACAATTGGAACCTTAGGGCCCCTAGAGTTTAATTGTTCAGCTTTTCAAATCTATTTTTATAATTATCTAAATTATTTAGATAGTCCATTTCAAACTATCTCAGAGTAACACAAAATCAAGTCTTCACAAAAGCAGTGACAGTAATTCAGTAGGTGGCACTCTTTCCCTTATATAATTATTATGAAGTGCCACTTCTCCAACTATTCTATAGCAGCAAGAGGTGTGTCAAAATGCTCTTGCATCCCAGAATCTAGAGTATAACTGAAAATAAAAATTTGAGATATAACTGAAGAATAATTACTATCGGTTATGATACAACTGGAGTCACAGAGGTATAACAGAATTAGCTCATAACGCTGCACCGAATAAAAATGCACAAATTATAATTTAATGGTTAAAATAGCTAAGTAAAATCTATCAAAACATTACTAATGTTGATACATTGCTGATTTTATTGCTATATTAATATGAAAAATAAGTGAATAAATAAGAACACCATAGTTTCTTTACATCGATATAGACACCAATTATTGGAGTTTGAGAAAATAAGGGCTTATATGGAAGACATTTTCATATAGAAATATTCCTGATTTCTCTGGATTCATAGAGAAGATCAATTAAAAAAATTGACATGGATTTTCTGTAAGTGACTGTACCTTTTGTTTCAGATAGTATCTCAGTTCTCAACTCATAAGTGCCATGTTCATTACAGGATTAATGGGCTGAGAATAGTGGAGCAGTGAGTAACCCAGCAGGCAGTCTAGTCACCCATGAGAAGCATTCTGTATCTGCACACACATCACCATTATGTGGAAAATGTACGCAACCATCCCCCCAGAAGGCAGAGGCTCGTGGCTCCTTCCTGTCCCATGCTTCGTGTATCCCTCCAGTGTGGATATATCTCATACTTTCTAACTTACAGGCTTGGTAGGACCCCTCATGAGGTAAGCATTGAGTTGTATAAAAAGAAGGGCAGCATCTTCCCTTCTCACTGGTTCATTTAGGGAAGAGATATCACTCTTCAACACTTCAAAGAAAAGAAAGTGGGTGCCTGTTCTAAGAAAAGTGTTTTAAGTCATGGGTCCAGGAGAAAAGAAAAAAAGAAAAGAAAAAAAATATCAGGGTAGTCAGCGCTTCATTTCTTTTATCTAGCTACCTGCATGCTGAATCAAGAGAGCTGTGTTGAGACTGGCATCTACTGTGTGTTTTGTGACATACCTAATACTTCCAGGCAACACAAGCACAACCTACATGTCTTTCTTTGCTCATGTACTATACTGCATCTTGCTGGGCCAGGCCCTGGAAGGTAGATGCTACATTACTCAACTATAATCCTGCACTCACACACTGCTTGTCTGCCTTCATGAGTACTCTGGTCACCATAAATAATGGCTGCACAAAAAGGAGAAAATGCTTTCGATGTATTTGACAAACTGACAGGGAAAGCTGCAAAGAACTACATGATAACTAAAATGGATGTGTACAGCTGGGCATATGAACTGTAAGGATTTGCTGTAAAATTTCTGCTGTTGTAATGTATAGCTGAGCATGTGTTCTGTATCAGACAACATTCAGTCTCAAAATCATTGAGTCAAATATAGCTTATTTGTCTACAAAGGAGGTAAGACCTCTGTGAGATACTTCTGTCATAGCTGGCTATGAGCATCCTGAACGCTGTCTGTCTTTCTGAACACATGCTCACTTCGTTTCACAAAATTTTGACAGCCCAGGCAACTATTTTTCCTCAGTATGTTTAAAGAACTACTATGGCTCTTATGGGGAAAAAAAAAAAAAAAAAAAAAAAAGAGAAGAAGAAGTTTGGTTTCTGAACAAAAGCAGTTAAAACACACCTTTACACTTAAAATAAGAAAAAAATTCCAATTTTTTTTTAACCCCTTTTTACTAAAGTATTTAATTTTCCTGATCAATTATTTATTTGTGCAATCTCAGGAAGCTAAACAAAAGAAGATCAAAAGAACTGTAAAATGACAATGCGGTCTGTAACATAACCTTATTATCCAAATAAATGATACAAATTTCAGACTAATAAAATTCTAAAAGGACACTTTTTTTAAAAAAAGAAAACTAGTAGGTCATGAAATAATTGGTTTATTGATTTTACATTTCCTTAGCTCAAATCCCATTTTCCTTATGGAAAACTGGAAGATAGGATCCATTGTTGGAAGATTTTGTTATTGTTGTTATCATTTCTAGAAGCTTAAAAACAGAAAAATGTGGTCAGACTGATGGAGGTTACGGAGCCCCTGTACTTAGGGAAAGTCAAAGTCTGAGCAGACACAGTCTTGAGCAACTTGATGCAGATAATACTCTGCTTTAAGAAGGCATGTAGGACTAGATGATCTCTAGTTCCTTCCAACTTTTCTATGATGCTGTGATTTTAAGATAATCTAATTAAAAACACAGATTGACAATAAGAAATTGCTCACTGAGAAGGAGGTATACACCTTCAATTGCTATTCTGTAATTTATTATTATTAGCAAAAAGGCTAATAATTTTAAATTCAGAAATGATGAATCCAATACTGTTACCCCATTCTGAAATACAACAAAGTATGAGCTCCAGCTGATCTCAGATATTCTCAGCTCTGCTAACTTAGAAGTCAGGTCCCATAGTGCGTAGAATTAGGTATTTTTTTTGTCATTGCCCGAGAAACATGATGTAATCTAAGGTAATATATCTTTTTTTCCTTTTTCCCAGAGGCATACTGTAGATTACAGTCTAAGTTTGCATATAAACCCTTTCTATTCTATAGTGAAAATGCTGATGTCATCTTCAGCTGTTGCGGAGATTCCCTCTGGCTGAAAACAATCTGGAGAAGAAGGGAATTAACTTACTTGCTTGATTTTCCTTGTATCAGTAGGAACATATAGAGCTTCAGCATGAATAAGGACTAATCTTACCCAGATCAGTAACATGTCACAGAAAAATAAAGTAAGAACTTTAATTTAATTTTAATTTGAGAAGAGCAAAAAGATTTATGATTATCTTTAGGTGCCTGCATTTTCTTTCATGCTATCTTCAGCAACTGATGTCATCTACCTGGACTTGTGCAAAGCATTTGACACTGTCTTGCATGACATCCTTGTCACCAAATTGGAGAAAAATGGATCTGATGGATGGACCACTTGCTGGATAAGGAATTGGCTGGATGGTCAACAGCTCAGTGTCCAAGTGGAGACCAGTGACAAGTGGTGTTCCACAGGGATCAGTGATGGGACCAGTGTTATTTAGCATCTTCATGGGCGACATGCACAGTAGGATCAAGTGCACCCAGGTTTGCAGACAACACCAAGCTGAATGACACAGATGCAGTTGACACACTAGAGGGAAGGAATGCTATGTCGAGGGACCTGGACAATCTTGAGAGTTAGGCCTATGCCAATCTCATGAAGTTCAACAAGGCCAAGTGCAAGGTCCTGCATCTGGGTCGGGGCAGAGTCAAGCACAGATACAGGATGGGTGGAGAATGGCATGAGAGCAGCCCTAAGGAGAAGGATTTGGGAGTGCTGATTGATGAGATATTCAACATGAGCCAGCAATGTGTGTTTGCAGCCCAGAAGGCCAGCCATATCCTGGGTTGCATCAAGAGAAGTGTGACCAGAAGGACAAGGGAGGTGATTCTGCCCTGTTCTTGTGAGACTCCACCTGGAGTACTCCACCCAGTTCTGGAGCCCCCAACACAAGAAGAACTTGGAAATGTTGGAGCAGATTCAGAGGAGGCCACGAAGATGCTCAGAGGGCTGGAGCACCTCCACTATGAGGACAGGCTGAGAGAGCTGGGGCTCTTCAGCCTGGAGAAGAGAAGGCTTCAAGAAGACCTAATTGCAACCTTCCAGTATCTGAAGGGGGCCTACAGGAAAGCTGGGGGAGGATTTTTATAAGGGTAGGTAGCAACAGGATGAGGGGAAATGGCTTTAAACTGGAAGAGGTGGATTTAGACTAGATGTCAGGAAGAAATTCTATACTGTAAGTATGGTGGGACACTGGAACAGATTGCCCAATGAGGCTGTCAATACCCCTCCCTGGAAGCATTCAAGGCCAGGCTGGATGGGACTTTGAGCAACCTGGTCTACTGGGAGGAGTGGAACTAGACTATCTTAAAACTCCCTTTCAACTCAAACCATTCTATAATTCTATCAAAGTAATGAATAAAAATAATTACTACTGCTATGTATTCACAATGACTATCTGCTCGTTGAAAAACGTTTCAAATAGCAATTTTTATTTTTTTAAGTTCATGAATAAGATCATTTCAGTGTAGGAAACCACACAGGCAGAAGAGGAGCTGCAGAATTTGATACCAATGCAGGAACAGAAAGTCTGTTGTTTAAGCTGATGGTTTCTCTTTCATCTCTTTAGTAAAGCTGAATTTTCATTTTGCATCAATCTCTTAGTGATGCTGAGAAAATTATGTTAGATTTTTATAGTGAGCATCTCTTGCAGTAGTTCTACTAATATTATGATTCTGTCCTTAAGTTTATGGCCAAACAATAGTTAATGTAAATAATGCCTGAGATTACCACTAGCTTTTAACACATTGTTTTCAGCTCTGATGTTAGCGATATCTTTAAAGACCCCCTTACTGTTGAAAAATATTAAGAAAGTAAAGACAGCTGGGTTTTTTAGAATCTTATGGTCCTTGCATAGTGATGACCTTCAGATTCTAACAGTATCAGTTGATCACTAACAGTATCAGGTGATCACTTTTATTCTAACTCTTGCTAAAAATAATCTACAAATCTTCATGATTTGCTTTTTTCTCCAAAAATTTATGTTGACAAGTAATTTTCAAAAGAAGGAAGATCTTTCTGTGGTTAAAAATAACTACAGTTGAGAGACTGAGGTGGCAGTTCAGAAGAACTATTTGTAAAATGTTGTACATCTGTATTCTGATGGATTAGCTACGACAACAGAAGAATGTCACAGAAACAGGACATATTTCTGCACAGATGCATACAGTTCCAATGGTATGCTGCAGGTTCTGACCCAGACGAATACTAGACTATGTTTTCAGAGTTGAGTAAATCTGGACAAAAGCCAGTAGAAAAATAGTAAGGATGAGCAGTATAGAGCATCAGAAAGATTTGAAAACCTATAGGGTCATACAAGACTGAAAGTAAGCAAGAACTTCAACTTTGCCTTACTCTATCACCCACAGCGAATTCTCAAAGACTTAAGTCTGGAAGAGATAGAGCAAGAAAAAAGTGCCCTTTTCTTAATAATCTCACATGATTCTCGGTTAAATATTTTACAGTCATCACTGCAATCCTTGTTCCAGGACAAGCTTTTGATATTAATCATACTATTAACACCAAAGGGATGGCAGGGTATTACCCCCACAGCCACAGCTGTATTTTGACTATCTGTGCAGAATGAAAAAAAGCTGCTTATCAGAGGTTTTACTATCTACTGCAAGCCCTAAGCCAGATTCATCTCCTTGGGGCATCAGAGTCCAGCAGGTTTCCCTGCACCCTCCATGGCCATCATAAGCAGCATGTGTGTGTACTCACACAGAGCATGATGGACAACAAATCCCCGAGCCAGGGATTATCAAGGCCTTTCATGAAGGAAATTTAAGGGCTAATGTTTCACCATTCCCTTCAGTATGATTACTAATGGAGACTAACTCAAACTAAGATTCAATGTGAAATGTGATATGAACAAGTGAAGAACGTTTTGAAAGCAAATAAATAGTGCCTTTCAGTGCACTACTTTGTTTAAATCTAAGTGTATTTAATATTTAATAGTTCATCATGAACTATGAACTACTGAACCAATAAATTAGTCCTTTGTGCAGTGTTTGCAATGTCTTTCTGCAGTCCAATTATGAAAGCGCTTCCCCTTCCCAATTAATCCATGTTGTTACTTTTTTAAAAGTTGAGATACTTTACGCATGGCTTCCCTTTTGTAAAGCCATGTTGAATATCTGAGCACTAAAACACAACGGATTATGCAGCAGTATAAATAATGCAGAACTCGAGTGTTAACTGAAGCGCGAGGCAAGGCAGAATCATGGCCTGAACTTTCAATTGCTACTCGCAAAGTAATTCTAATTGACCTCAATGGGACTGTGCATGTGGGTTCAAATTACTCCTGTGAGTAAACATTACAAGGTTAGCTCTTTATCACTCCAATATGCCCAGAACAGCTTGCTTTAAATTTAAAGCATTACTGTCCAAAAAAATGTTCTAAAAGATTTCAAATAAACTTGAAATCTTCCTTTAAAAGTATCACTTCATGCTGAGTAATATAACCTGGAACACTTCACTTTTTTTCATAGATGCTTAAAGTACATTAATTTTTTATTTATTTTGATACAAATCTGGTCTTCATCTTTCTTCCCTTTTCCATTTTTCCTTTCTCCTTCTGTTATTTAAGGCTCACTCTTTCACTGAGACACGGATGGACAGCTCTTTCTTCAACACTCCCCCTCCCTGCCTGAATGTATTACAGAAAAACAAAACCGGAAGAATTAAGCATCTCCCAGTTGTGCTTTCCAATAGAAAATGAAAGTATTGCAAACAGATTACTGGGCCACAGGAGGCACATTGTGGGATACATGATGACAGCAGGGCTTTGAAATTCAAATGTAGTTCTTTTTCTTTGAAATCCTGCCATGGGTGTAGCTCAGTCAGCACTGCCCTGAAGCTGAAACAGCTGCTTTAGTTTCCTTTTACAGTGATTTACTAATCATTCAGCTGGGAGAGGGGCTCAATTCTGTCATTTAGTAACAAGTGAACAAAAGGGCATACTGTACTTGGTAGTTTCCGTATCAGCTTTTTGATAACTCAGAATAACACAGAATTACAAGAATCTTAAGAACTGCAGTTTCTGTGATCATGACGCTTTTCTCTCTTTGATGCTCTGACAGATTCAGTGTCCTGGAGCATCCAGTGAACTTGAAATTACATATTTAAGATGGTGAAATTTCAGCCTTCCTCAGCAGTGAAAGTGACCTTTAGCATAACACTTAGCTACTAAGTTATTATTTGCTGTATTCTTTTGCCTTTCCTTTTTTTTTTTCCCTCCCTCCTATTGAGGTTGAGTGGTTAATTTTATTAAAGTCTTTTAATTTTTCCTGGGTTCCCTTCAATAAAGCTCCGCATACTGATTCCTCAGGGCCAGCGAGCTGCCCTTGCTTTTGGAAAATTTGGTGGTATCATGCAGCTGCTTCCAAAAACTTTGTATCTCTTAATGTTTTACTGCTACCCTGAAATGCTGCGAGATGCATTGTGCCTTTTCTGGAAAATTTACTTGTTTGTTATTTTAATAGCAACTCCTACAGCTTTGACAAGGCAGCAGTACAAGGCAAAGATGCTTTTCACAATCATCAGCAAAAGCTGTTATTAGTCAGGAGTGCTGAAGGAGTAAACTATCCAAGACAAAAGTCTCCACCAAACAAAGCAAAACAAGATTAATGGCAACTACATACAAATAAGAAGGATGTAGAGACTACTTAAAAGCCAGAAAAGTAAGAACAGGATTGGTACAAAAATTCAAGCATAAAGCAGAAATTCTCATTTATGTACACACAGCATGCATAAGACTACTTTGCTATTTTCCTATTTTCCTGCAGTACTTACCTTTGTTCGGTGAGACGAGTGATAGCTCTCTGAAATGGTGCTTAATGTGAGCTTACATAGTTTTCTTAAACAATGGAAGCTTCTTTTTTGACATCTCAGGCAAGAGATCTTAACTTACACTTAAGTAATACTCCTGAAATAGGCTCTTGGCTAAATAACTGTTTCAATACTTCCCCTTATTTCATCCTTTTGGTACAAAAGATGAAAATGCAAGACTCTGTTGGCTTCTGAGAACTACTTTGCTATTACAGACATACTTGTGGAAATTAGAATCATGGAGTGTCTTCTGTAAATACCTTTAGATTTTCCTCAAGTTGAATACTTTTCCCTGCAGTTCAGTTTCAGATCTCTTGTATTGCAAATATTTTGAATATATCTAATATAAGTTCTTGTTTGCCTTTTGCTATTTCCTGTATTCTCACTGTAGAGAGATCTATGTGACAACCACTTTTGGTGCACATCTCAAACACCTCCTGAAAATCCTGAAAGTCACAGTCATACAATCAGTGAGTCAGAACAGTCCAGTATTTTACAGTACATTCTCTCTCTCTTTTCAAAAGGAAACGGTGGATTGTTTTTATATTGCTTTATAAGAAAGGAAGGATAAAGCTAGACAAACCAAGTGGGATTTAAGGATGGTGGCCATGCTGAGTGCAAAACAACTGACAAAACACTGCAACACCCTCTGGCAAGCTCTTCTCAAGTAAAGTTGTGCTTTATGTAGCAGCTAACATGCGTTTGACTTAGTCATCAATTCTGGGATGCTCTTCTTACTCATACACAGAGAAACAACCATTTCACAGGCTTACAGGTTCCTTTTCTTTGACATCTGATTGGGACATGTTGTTTTCCAGGCACTTGCTGATGTACCTGGTCAGTTTTGCTGCGTGTGGGTTTTTTTATGCGCTGAAGCTTCCAACATAATCTAATCTGCAAACCCTGCAAAAGTGCTCTGAATGTTCACAGGAGTGATGACTTACATCATCTTTTTGATTTAGACACAAAATGTGTATCTCTGGGGCAGCAAATGAGGGAATTGGCTAACATGAATGCCAGTGGTGGAAAGGATACCTCAGTAATACTCCTCCAAAAAGAATGGTACAGCTTTGTTGCTATGGCTCTCTGTAAGCATGCTACCAGATGGGATAACCAGGTGTACGTTCACAAATCCAGTGGTCTCAAGCACACTTAATGCACATTTTGTTATTACATTTTTAGCAACCACAGTATTTTTAACACTTATAACTCATTTATAATTTGTTATTACATGTCAGGCAAAAAAATCTTCAAACACATGTTCCTCATTTATAATTTTTATAAAAATTAACACTTTCTGTATTTCCTTATTAATCCTCCTGCAAGGCAGTTAGACATCTTACTTGCTATGGGAACGCCATTTGTTAACCAGCTTATGCTAGGTTTTGGGTTGCCATTAGCTCTGCAGATCAATGTCCCATCTTCTCCAGGAGATAAGACCAAGTTCCTGGGTGCTGTTATCCAGTAGGGGGAAGCTGGAGTTAGAAACAGAAACACAGCAATCATTTTCCAAAATTATGTACTGAAAACCATGAGGCACAACAATGGAAATAATAAAATAGTTCAAACTGTACATATAGGTATAGACATACACTTGCGTGGTCAATTTTTTTTGTACACACAACATTCAAGGATTATGTGATAAATAATACTTTGACTAAACTAAGCTATTGAACTGCACTAAATAGGGGTTAGCTGTTTACTTCAAAATCCTGGAATAAATAACAAAACATTCCTTCTTTCTTATAGGGCTACTCATTTTTAATAAAAAATTGTCTTTCATTAAGACAGCAAGATTTATCTGACTACGGCATCTATAGAGGCTAGGATAGTCTTTTGATTAATTTTAGATGTATGCATGTTCTCAGTAGTTAGACTGTTAGAACTAAAGTTAAGATAGATTATACAAAAAGATTTCATGTCAAGGGTGAAATTTATAAGTGGCAAAATCTTTGGTCTTGCTGAATTCAGCGGGTGATTTCAGTAGGGTTAGAAGTTTGTGATACAGTTGAAAACACACAGAGATCAAAACGAACAGAACACTGAGCTTACCAAAATTTTTGCATCTATGTCATCATTTTGAATTAATTATTTTTTACAAAAAAAAAAAAACAACCAAACCACATCTATGATATATTATCACAATTTGCAATTTAACTTCAGATTTTAGTCTGGTAGATATGTGCAAACAAGTCTTCTGTTCTTGAAAAGAAGACTAAATACAACCATAATAGGACGTTGGGCTACTGTAATGTAAGTAGCTATTGAATATGCAAAGGGAGCACTACAAATGGTTACTTAAATGCCCCATAAGCTGTTTTTGCAAATTTTTTGTTTTAGAGTACTCAAAATATACTTACAGTTTCTATTCAGACAAAAATATTGTGGTTTTGGAATTAGTAAGACAATAATTCAGACAGAAAACATCAAGGAAACAGAAAATAGAAATGTTCACTGAGGGAGGAAAGGGAGCATGAGATGACCAGAAAAACTGAAGAAAAATTTGGGCTATATGAATGGAGAGGAGAAAAGACAAAATAATAACGAAGCGAAGAAGAAAGAAGAGAGATGTGGAGGAAGATAAAAAGACAACAACAAGGGATAGAAGCAGTCTAATGACAGTTAATCAAAAGATCTAAAATGAACATAGCTAAGGAATTATTTTACTGGTGTTAATACAGCCCCAATTTAGCATGTTGCTTGACAAAGTAATATAAGAAAAAGAGAAATGGAAGTTAGAGGTGGTAAAGTCTGTTTGATGGCTTCAGTTGGCTTATTGATCACTTCACCTATTATTTTTTACTGTTATCATCCATCCTTTCAGCAATAATTTACGATCCAATAAGCATATTTCAATCTTGCATTCTTGACGTTGACAGTATTGAATTAAGATTCCTTAAGTATTACCTTTTACAGTTACTGAAATGACATGATGAGTGGAACCTAATATGTTTCTTGCTATACATTTGTAGTTCCCAGAGTCAGCTTCAGAAACATCTATAATCTTGAGAGTTTTCTTGAAATTTTCAAAAAACGTTCTGTTGGCTGGCAGTTCACCGCCCTCTTTAATCCAGCGGATTACTGGCGTGGGTCTGGAGAAGCAGAAGTGCAGATCAAATTAAGGGACTGGTAACAAGGAAGAGGAGAACTCCATACTTGAAGATATATTTTATGAACAATCTATTTAAAAGACTTTACTCAGATTTGTGGTACATGTCCAGCAAACATGCAAAGTATGCCAGCATTTGTTTCTAGGAAACAACAAGCCTCACTAACACTGTCAGTGACCATCTGTTTGTAGGCTTAATAATTACGGAATACACTTGTCTGCTGATTAATCTTAAAACCTTGATGGTTAATAAAGGGATACAAATGTACTTCATATCTTGCTGCACCTACACTTTTTATTATGATTACGTAAGAGTAACTTTTGATAATGATAAGTTTACAACTGTCCTTTGAGCAATATTTTAATATTTTAATGTTTCACGAACATCATAAACACAAATTTGTTAGGAAACAAATCTTTCCTATGAGAAAGAAAAAAAAAAAAGTCAGTTCTGAGTCAAGTATGGCTACTTATTACTGCACTGTGTCTAAATCTTGGTTGTGCTTCATGTCAGCCACTGAAGTCAAAAGATTTTCAAACTCAAGCAGACAAAAATTAAAATGTGTTGCTTACTGAGTAGAATGTCTGTAGAATGTCTGCTCCAAAACATTAATGAATCAAGAGGCCTGAATCTGGCCTCTTGTGGATAACAGTGTAAACTTCCCTCACTGAATTATTAAGAATAAAGTTATGCAACATAAACATTACAAAGACACAAATCCATATAAAGCATGATATTTTAATTTTTCCCTGTTTTTATACAGCCATTTTACTGGAGTCTGGACCTATGATTAATTTATTGCCAGGTTGCCAAAAAGTCCACCATAACCATATAGTGGATGAAGATTACAAGATCTGATTCTATTCCCACTCACAGTTGTGGTTATGCTAGTGGGGCTAATGCAAGGACACCTGAAGAGACCGACCCTTGAGGTGCTTAAGGAACCTTTGGATGTTTTGTTGAAGGACATGGTTTGTGAGAGCTGTTGAGGATTGGTGGACTGGGTGGTCCTTGGGTCTTTTCCAACCTTGGAGATTCTACAATTCTATGACCACAGCTGTGACAGAAACAGTGCACTGACCCCTACATCAATCTGTGCCAAACTGTACATGCCCATACCCTCTGGAGTTTATGCAAGTGAATACCTCTAAATGACATTGTGTTATATCATTTGCTGGTTTACCTCACTGCTACGTCAGAGTGATCTGCACTGAATGTTTTTGTGTACTGTAAATATATTTATAGTTTTTGAAATAAATTGGTACTGCAAATTTTCCAGTACTACAGTAACTGAACCATTTTCTTCCTGAGAATGAAATGATTTAAGACCAAACTAGTTCATGAAACTAAATTGTTCTTTGGTAATTTTTCACTTGCACAATAAGCACTGAAGGCAAACATGCATTACACTGAAGAAACGAGTACCAATTAAACTCAATTACAATGAGAAGTTGGATGTAAATCGCTGAAGGTATGTTCTGACAACTCCCACCTTGATGATCTCCTAAGTATTTATTAGCATACGCGAGCAGCCTTTTCAGATTATATCAGTATATTCTTATCTTTTTTTTTTTTTTTTTTTTTTCATTTATGCCATTTGAGAGCCTAGTGGCTGTATAGTTAGGAAGAAATCAGACTTGTTTCCTGAAAGAAATTCTTCAGACATGGAGACAAGCATCCAATGTTACCTTATGACTTTTCTTGCTCGTGTCCTAAAAGCAGAGGCCATCTCAAATATTTAATAAAATGAGAAAAACATTTAAGTTCATAGCTGGCTTTAAAATCTGCTGATTTTAGAGAAAATGGAAGACTTCCTTCAAGTCCTCTTTCTATTTTATATTTCTGTTTCTTTATATCCTTAAGATTATAAGTGTTAACTTTTCAATTATCTCTGGAAAATACTCCACCAATACTGTACTTCTGTTTAGAAAAACATGGAATAAAAAGTCACTCACAATCCTGCTGCAATGCATTCCAACAAAAGAACATTTCCTCTCAGTTCCACTTTGTTACTTGTGCTGCCTGTTGGTGTAAGAAGGACTGGTGGCCTTTCTGTAACTGGCTTGGCTGGAACAAGAAAAGTTAAAACAATTAATTTCCAGATTTTATTTTAATAATGATCAAATGCACACATCTATTCTCACATTTTGGACATAAATTTTGATACACATAGTCCGTTTAAATAAAAAATATCATGTCACATAAATACACAGTTTAACAAGTTAGGCTTTTGACAGACATACCAGAATCATATTTCAACCTAGTAAATGCTAGAATTTTGAACACACACGTGAAGAGAAGGCTCAATGCAGCCTTTCAGTAGTTGGAGAGAGCTTACATACTGGAGGAAGACTGACTTTTTACATGGGCAGACAGTGATAGGACAACGGGGAATGGCTATAAACTAAAAGAGGAGAGATTTTTGTTAGATGTTAGGAAGAAATTCTTTATGCAAAGCATGGTGAAGCACTGGTAGAGTTTGTTCAGAGAGGCTTTTAATGGACCATCCCTGGAGGTGCTCAAGGTCAGGTTGGATTGGGCCCTGGTCTGATGAGTGGCAGGAGGGCTGAAAGAAGATGGTTTTTAGGGTTCCTTCCAACCCAAGCCATTCTATGATTCTACAAAAAAACCTCATTTGTTTGCTGAGGGCAGCTTTTGATACATAGGGTTTACATAAGCAACAAATGTATGGATGTATACTGAGCTTGACCCGCCGCAGTCTGCAAAAGATTGAAAGTTACCAAAAGTTTCTGGGCTTCCATCAAAACACTAATAAAGCAAAGTAACTAAATTCAGAAATATAAACAAAGTTGTCAAGAGGTATGCTTCAGTTTCAAATATGTTTTGTTCAACATTTTCTATAAAATGTGAGAAATCTCTAGAAATTTAGCTCTGTCTTCTCCTCTTACTATATACTCAATCTAAATTCCAACCATTACCCTCTCTGGTAATAACGGAACACTGATTGTCCACAAGAAGTAACCATAGCAAACAGACAGCTATAAGACCTGTTTCCGACATTATAGTCAGTATTCTGAAGTCTACTATGTCGTCTCATGTGCCTTCCTGTCAATGTTCTTTTAAAGTTATTTTAAAATAAAGGATCAACTTGCCCTAAAGTGTAGCACCAGTCTGAATCACTGTATTAACCTACAGTTATTTATCTTTGTTTTTTAATGTGGACAGGGCCAGGATTTATTGACAGACTGACATAAAGAGAGCACTTAATTTTAATATGGTATTTGTCATGAATTCCTTAAAAGTAGTACCTGAGCAACTTAAAGCTGGGAGCAAAGCATAACAAGCACAGTCAGTAGTCACGGGCTCTTAGTAGTCTACCCAGTTTCTTCACTTCCAAAGATCACTGTCTCACTTTGCAAGACTATGAAAATTCAAAGAATTCTCTCGTATTTCTGAGTTGTGAACCAATTAATTGTGCTCTTTACTAACTATCATTCTGCACTCAGCTTCATAGTTATTGTTTGTTCTTGAATGAAAGCTTATTTTTATGCAAAGAATTAAAATATTCTGTGTCCCTGATGCAGTTCAGATTATAGTAAGTTACAATTTAACATACACATAGACTCACTTGACAGAAAGACAAAGCAGAACAAACGTTATGCATTTATTTCAAACAGCATTAAGTGGGGAATTCCAGATGCTCAAATGCTGTGGCATCAATCTTACCCCACAGTCAGCCTTGCTAAGCACAGATACCTGTTCAGCTGGATTTAATTTGCAATACACAAAGCACTATTCAACACAGATTAATGAAAAGTTCAAACACCAAGCAAACAAACATATCTTTTCCCTGCAATGTTATTTACACAGATAGTATTAAGGTGTTTAGATTTTAATCAATTTCAGTTCAGTTTGACATTTATGAAATACTTTAAAAATGAATGGTACATTCAAGAAGTTATTAAATATAAAGTGTATCTGTTAGATGCTTAATTGTTGTTATCTATTATGCAGTACGTGATATTGAATAGTCCCAGTGATAATGAACATACCAAACTAATAGTTGGAGAAAAAAATATTAAAAAGTAACATAATTCAGAAGCAAATAGACGACTTGAAAAATCCGCCCCAGTGTGAAAGGACTCATTTATCTTAGGAGCTGGTATTTTTTATGAGACATATATTACAGTAACATTAAAACATTAACAAGTTGAAAGGACTGTGCAGTCCATTTTGCATGTATTATCACCAGTACTAATAGAGACCTTCATTAGAAATTGAAAAGGAAGCAAAAGGTTAAGCAGCTACGAAGGTAAAGTTAGTTAACTAAATACTACTGTGAAACAAGGAGTATCAGTGAGGACCAGTATAACTCACCACCATAAATATCAGTGTCACTCAAATTAGCAGCTATAGTGTCATTCAATGAATCCACTGAAATAAACAGAATATCATGAAGAATGCATACAGGAGGGATAAATCAAAGTATCGGGAATCAAAAGGTGATGTTATGGCCACGGTGAGTTAATCAAATGATTGATTAATTTATTTGGATAGTTACAGCCGTAACAGATTGATATTCTTCACTATGAAAACCACTTAAAAAGTTATTCTTACACTATATTTTTTCAATCATTCAAATCCTAGAAAATGTTTCTTCAAAAGACAAAGCTTAATAAAAGGAAAAAAGACAGCTTTTAAAACAGATTATACACCAAGAAAACTGGAGATTACATTTTAAGCTTTAAAAAGTAATGCAATTTCTTATTCAGAATTAAACCAACAAAGTCTCTAGCATAAAACTATTAAAATTTGACAAGTCACCTGATAATTCTGGATAAACACCATGCATGTATGTAAGTATTAGGTGATGCAATACCTACTTGAAAAGACTTTTACAGAAATGGGTTGTTTCTGCTGTATAGTTTGTGTATGATTAAATCTCGCATAGCAGATATAGTCCTCACGGGTGTCCTCTGGTTGCACATTAGAAAAGTAAAGGTCTCCATTGAGACCTTGGGAAACTCTTTCACTTTGAGGCAGCCTTTGGAAAGCTGAGGAAAAACAAGAAAACATTTATTTCAACTATAATTTCTCTCTATTGTTATGATCTGCAGACTCCACATTTTTTCCATTATTCTTTTGTAGGTTTGTAAATACACAGACCTTCTGAAATTTTCTCTAAAGCTCCCCTGTCTTTCCATTCTTCCCCACTGTGTTAATCCACAGCTTACATTAAGATCTCCAGCTAATTCTGGCTTCATGCTTTCAGGCTGCATGTTTTCTTGTTTATTCACTACAGAACTAGAAAGTCTGTATTTTAACTTAGAGGGAAACTCCATCACCTGTGGCCTTGGTAAGCAACAGTCACCTACATAGAAAAATTGTGCAATGTAAACATAAACTAAGTCTATATAAAAAGCAAACTCACCATTATCCATCCAAAATATTATAGGTGGTGGTAAGCCAACAGGAGGTCTGCAGTTTAGTACTAGAGAATCACCTTCCCGAACATGATTTGGTTCTAGTTTTTCTTTTGTCCACAAAGGAGACCCTATAGAAAATAATTTTAACACACACAAACTATGAATTGAGAAAAAAAAAATCTAGAATTTAAGGAAGAAATGTACATAGAATTCCAGAAAATGACAAGAACTAAAAGCATCAGTAAGTAAATATGTTAAAACTTTACTAAATATTTAATTTTGATTTTTTAAATGTTTTCATGGGGGGAAAAACAGATTATTTAAAATAATTTTTACAGCAATAATTCACTAAATGTATAATCACTGATACAAAATAGTTTGCCTAATCACCAATGGATCTACAAAAGTATCAGAAAATTTTAATTATGATAAACAAAAAGTAATACTCAAAATGAGAAGAAAAAAAAAACCTCCTGAAATAGTATTACAGATGCTTTAATAAAACTTGTGAGAATGGAACATTTTAAGCTAAGAAGTCTGAAAAACTGAAAAACTGATCTGAGAAAAGCTGTAGAAGCAGTTTGCAATTACTTTAAATCTTTGAGCTTTATCTGCTCTGAATTAAAGCAATTATAAAAACTATGGAATACATCCATCAGAAAGAAAGCAAATGTTGACTGTACCAGATAGGAGCATTCAGGATTTAAACTTTTTATTCCAATTTTAATTTCATAAATACAACTCAATTTTAAACATCTTAGATCATGAAGTTATACTAAGAAAAAAAATCAGGAAAGCATTTTGGTTACTAAATATTTTAAGGGATTTGGGAGAGGCATCATCAAATCAGAATATTAGCAATTATACAACACCTTTCTAATATTATCACTTTGCTGAGTTAAAAGGTTATCTTTTTAAGACAAAAGAAGAACATGAAGCAAAATATCCACAAGAAAACAAGCAAATGTAAGGCATTCATGTTTTATTCATTTTAGATTTTAACTTACTAGATGGCCGTATAACAATATTGTTGGAAATGGCTGCTCCTCTTTCATTCCTTGCTGTACACTGGTACACTCCTTCATATGCTTCTGCCTTCACACCATTCATAATATTTACAACAAGGGTTCCTGAATTTGGCTTCATTGTTACCTGTGCATCTTTATCTATATCAAAATGAGTTCCATTGCGTGTCCAGGAGAAACTACATAATAAAAGCAAAAAGAAAAGTTGCTTCTTGGGTTACCACTTGTAGATTACAAAGATAAAAAAAAAAAAAAAAAAGTCATTTTCAGTAATAAATGGTATTTATTTTTTAGCAGGAAAGCAAGAATTGTTCCCAAACTAAATCAACCAATAAAGTAAATATAGCTCTTTTTTAATACAAAAGATCTGGCAAAATTCTGAGATAACAGACTTGGCTTGACTTGTTAACAGAAACCATTTCAAAGCCAGCAGTTTTATTTTAAAATTACATTAAAAAATGCAGAAGTTAATCGTATATGAAAAAGAATTGATTTCTTTTCTACTAAAGACGATACAGTAGCATCTGCTAGAACTGATACTGCTAAAGCAGCATTAGCATTTCCATTTTAAAAGCTATTGTTGAAAGGTTTTATAAACCTGCCTTTAAAAACTGGCTCTGGGCTGAAATGTGTCATCTCAGGGCCCAGCAGGAAACCGTTTCTCTTAATTGGTTTGGTCCTTTTAAAGTTCAGCATGTGAATTAAAGACTGCAGTGAGTTTGGTTCCTTTTCAGTATTCTAACACAAAAGTGTCATTTATTAAATGAAATTTTGCAGCCTGGTAGTCCATAATTAATCTGGTTTATATTGGTGTTACTCAAAACAGAAGATGCTTCAAAAGCCACTAAAAATGAAGACTATTAGAATTCATTTAAGAAACTGTAAAAAGCAAAGATTCACAGCATGCAACTTACACTACTGCAAACACTGATTCTTTAATTTTTAATTAAGGTTTTTAATTTTTAATTACAATTTGTTAATGGTCACAAGTATGGTTACACAGAACTAGACCAATGCCTGTGAAGTTTTGAGCACTCGGTTTTGGATACTGCAAATGACAGTTCTCATACTTTTTACATTTGAGTAGTGTTTAGGGGAGGACTTGGGCGCACACTGAATGGAAAGTGAACCTGATTCTCAGGGCTCTGCAGGTAAAGCTGCAGAATGCAGAGTGTCTGTAGTCTCCGGCTACCAACATACTGAGGAGTGTGGGAACTGTAACACAGCGTCAAATGAGAGATGGCACACCCCTGAAGTTCAGGTACATAAAAGTAGAATCTTTCCAGCTCAAGCAAAAGGTAGCAGCATATCCACCAATCTTTGTGCCAGCTCTCACTAATAAGAAGTCACTGTGGATTAACAAAACAATTCACTGGCTGAGAAAGCTGGTCTTCAGAGCTTTGAAGCAGTTAAAATTACAATATGCATTTGCAGAACCAGATTCAAGACCAATGGATCAGGTTGGTTACCGAACTAATTTATTCGGCTATCTCATGTTTTTTAAGTCTGCAGAACTAAGAACAACCTATTTTTCTCCCTTAGAAAAATCTGCACTTAAATCCTGTCCTTTCTTCTGTCAGGAGAACAAGACAGTCACAGATTTGATGGGAAAGGTGAGGCTGTACAGCAGAGAGCCCTGCAATAGCACTGATATACTCAGTCTCATGGACTGTGCTCTTAGCTTCTTTGGTAGATCCAACCCAAAAAAGATACTCAAAAGAAGCATCTGCAGAAGCGGTACAGATGTCTCAAAACATACAGTAATCATTCCGTCCTCCAGGTCAATGCTCAGAGTCTTGACATGCCAGCTAACCTAAAATACTTGTAAAAACAGCAGCATTGTGGCATTCCACCATTAACAGAACACTACAAAGGGTGAGACTATCACAGAAAATACACTTCTTTGCCATTTTGCCACCCAGTATGACTATGGTCTGAAAGCAACCAGAAAGAATAATGCAGAAAAACCCTGGTTATTCACATGAAGTACATCTAATGAGCTCGGTGTGTGTCTGAGAAGTAATTATAGGTTAACCTTGTGAGTAAATTGTAGTGTAATACTACTGAGAACTAAGATGCATACTTCTGTTTAGTGACCCAGAAATCAGAAGCAGTTACTAGTAATGACAGAATAAATCACTGCTTCTGCTGCTTCCAGTGGAGGCATTCAACATATATTAGGAGCAGAAGCTCCTAATTTCAAATACTGATGCTGAGTATTAACATGGAATATGATCAGGAATCTCATCTGAACATAGCATTGCTATTTTTGCTAAGCGCAGAACTCAAGGTTATGAAATACACCTGGTTAATGAAGGCCTTATAATTTAGATAACAGATACTTAGTAATCAAATTATGATACAATATGTATGTATTTCAAGACGAACTTCATAAAGAGTGTTTTAGAAAACATTAAATTTGAATTCACTCTAAATTTATTCATCGTGGATTCTTCTTAGATGCTCTGCCTGAATCAGGATTGGGTTCCATCTTATAGAAGGCATGCCTTTTCCATAGGCATTTACCTACCTGCTCCTTTAATAATCTAGTATTACTTTGTTTTTGTTAGAGCTCTGAGGTGAAAATAAACAAACATGCTACAATTACTTGATGACTGCAGAAAAGTTTAAATCTCAAGGATAAGAATAGTCAAATACACGCCACTTTCTGCCAGCTGTATAAATTACAGGGGTGGGGGCACATGCATATTTAAGCAAAATAAGTCACTACTAACCTAGGAGGTGGTTTTCCTTTTGCTTCACACTGTATTACAATATTCTCTCGAGGGTCAACAATGTAATCTTTTGGAGACTGCTGAGTTATCGTTGGAGGTTGAGACACTTCATTGTAGAATATAAGAAACAGAGAGGAATTTAATAATATCTTAAAATAATCAGCAAGACAAACTTGTAAGATTTTGGAGAAAGCAGAACTACAAGTAGCAAAATCATCAACAAAAGCATTGGATTAAAGTATCCTTTGTACTTGGAGCCTGACGCCTTCTCCTCCTATGGACTAGTGTTGCTATTAACTTCCAGTTGAGCTGTATCACTTTACTGGGGAGGAGAATCTCAGACAAGAAGCTTTATGGATATCATTTCTACTCATCAGATTTCAACAGATCTTCATGAAGTTAATGGACACTTGAATTCTAAGTCCAAGACATCCCAAATGAACAGTTGTGAGATATAAATCCACATAAAACGTTTTTAACGCACAGGAGGAGAAAAAATCTCTATATTTCTTTTGCTTGTTAAAATATTTGATATATTTGTATATTCCCTATGGTTGTAACCTTTTCATAGCTTTATTGTGCTCAACATATTGAATTAATCTACAAAGCATGCTTTGAGGAACTACTTTTCAGGAGTAAAAAATGTTAGAAATAAAAAAGTGCATAAAGGATGTCAAAAATAGAACCTAAGAGTTTCCAAATAGAGAAAACATGAAGAAAAAGTCTATTAACAATACTTCTAAGATAAAAATAATACAAATACAGTCAATCTCATGAATTGCCCCAAGAGAAGCAAATATTTAATATTTATGATTTATGGATAATTTCAAAATTAGTGACATAAAGCGGAGTCTATTTGCTTGACAAAGTGGATGATGCCTACCTATTTAAAGTAGTTTATAATCTATTAATTATGTGTATTTTTCATAGATAAATGCTGTTTGTGACATTAAGATAGTGAGAAATGTGACTTCCTCAGCATTATCAATCTGTTTATAGAGTGGTGTCAACTAAAGGAAACAGTTTAATAACATCCTTGCTAACATCCTGTGTAAATTTTAGCAAATTGCCCAGCAATACATTCTGCTAGTGCTCTGGGGTCATTTCTAGTCAAAGTATTTCAATCATTAGAGTTATCTCTATCCTCATACCTCACTCTAGCTAGATAAAGTTATAAATCTGGGACTTTTTATTTTAAGCCTTCCCTACAATTATATATGGAGAAAGAATTCTGAAGAAAGAGATAGTGGTCTGTAAAGCACTGCCATAAGAAATCGCCAGAAAGAAAATTCAGATCATGGCATGCATCATAATGAGATCTAACAGGTAAGCAGGGAAGAACAGGCCATGCACAGCTAGGTTTTGCTCTTCTTCCTCACTGCAGAGGAGAAATGTGATTAAATAATGATGGCAATGATGTTAATTGATGATGAGTTTTTGTGTACTTAGAGAGGCAGTGAAGGTAGCCCTTTTCCCTCTCAAAGTCAGTTCATGAGTCAGTACCAATCAGTTGCTTCTGTGGGAAAAGCAAGAATACTCTGAAAAGGGACGTGACATGAGCAATGAACCACATATGGTATATTCCACCTGATGCACATAAAAGACCTGAAGGCTGCCTGCTATGAACTGAACTTAAAACTCATTAAATTGACCAGGACTCCAGAGCTGCATTAGAACATCCCACAGAGGATTTGGCTTACCAGCAAAACATTACATTCTGTTTTTTAAGGACATAATATCTCCAACTCAGACATTTAAAATACATATACTATATTCCAAAGACTTTATTCTTTTATCAACTATATTTACTCCTGAAAGTAGTATTAAAACATTGCTCATGCTGATATTTATAATTTTAATGTTCAGATAGCATACAATCAAAAATCATACAATCCATTTGTTCAAAATACAAGAAGGATTTATATAAAGTAGCAGTTATTGAACACTGCATGCACAAAGCATCTAGCTACAGCAAACAAAGTAGGAGCAAAATGTCAGAATCACACATTTCGGAACTGCATAGTCAGTTTGCAACACGGTCAGTATTAATTTTCACCACCACACAGTCTAATTGTTGTGGACAGGAACTTACATTCTTCTAGAAGTTTTGCTTTTATTCCCCCATCAGAATCAGCAGATGAATGGACAAATGGAGATTAAAGAGAAACATTTGTTAGTAAAAAGAAAATCAGAATTTTTGAGAGGGAAGACAAGCATCTCTGACAAGTAAATTGGTTACGATTAAAAAGAAAACTTTTAGTATTGTAACAATGGTGATGATGTAACCTGGTCCTCAACTTCCAGTGGCAATTTCCAGCATCAGAAAGTTCATGAGGAACTTTTCTGAAGTGCTGACTTTTTAAGGGCAACCACAACATTGAGATTTTGGCCTTATAAGGACACAAAACGTTGCTACTGAGGAGACAGCAAATTAGAATTAATGGAGTGCATTATCCTCATGCTGCAGTCAAAATCAATCTACCCATATGACCATACAGAAGAACAAAGAGAAAGCTTCAGGCTAAAATTACTCTTACAAAGGGGAAAGCATTTAATTTTGCTCAACAGACATGCTATCCCTTTTAGTTTGAAAAATAACTAAGGGGAATAAATTGTCTTGGTTGCCACATCTTTATTGCTTATTTCAAATATTTTGCATATGTATCTCCTCATCAATAATGTTTTAGAGCAAATAAACTGCTTTCAAGCAGCTACAGTATCAGTCATCCATTATCTACTTTGAGAGAGTGAAGAGAATAGGAACCTAACATGAATGAAACCTAATCAGCTAATCAAGTATGATCTTACCACTGGGTCTCTGCAGTGGATGTGTGGGGAAGACCCACAGAAAGAAGAACACGGTCCTTTTAGTGCTCTCCCAGATACCATTCTAACCATTATATATAAAATAATAATGTAATTATAAACATACTTTTCGTTAACCTAATTTTTGGCAAAATTTCAAGTCTTTGACTTTATCAGATCTAAATACAGTACTAAACACAGAATTAAATGTTACACAGTATGGAACATGTTAATTGAGAGTTAATGTAATACATCTAAAACAGCTATTCATTTTTGTCTGTTGATGCATTTCTGGTTAATTTAACCTGAAATGCTGCTCACTACAGAAAATATTAGAATATTGCACAATTTACATTAGTTTCTGAACTACAAGATGTTAAAACAATATGTCTAGACTGCAAAAACATTTGTGGAGAAAAATCACATCTAGAAAACAAAGTCTTTTGTTCATCACACTGCTAAGGCTTTCTATAAACCTCAATTTAATGCACTAAAGGCATTCACAGCACTACAAGTCTTGTCATTTAGATATATTGATCATGTTACAGAAATAAAGGTCATTGATTCGAGAGGCTTGAAAATATGTTTGGAGGTGGAAAATCACACCAAAGCAGTTGCACTTCATGTCAATGATTATTAAAGAAAAACATGCATTTGTGGAAGGTAGGCAAGTGTCAAAACCACGGGTGTAAAGAAAGCCATGAGGATTAGAATCATAGGTGAATTTACTGATGTATTAATTCATCAATTTAATGCCAACCCTGATGTTCTCTTATCTGGTAATTAGTTTAACAAATGAATAGTCAATGTGAGGTGCAACATGGTTCACTGAATTCTGAAAATGTGATCATGCTTATAATAAGAAGAAAATAACAACCTGGAGCATGAATAAATTCATAGAATTAATTATTACATCTTTAAGACAGTAGCTACTATTGCTTCCTTTTCAGCATGGAGCATTATTTCTAAGGCTCCCTACTAACACAGTCCAGAATAAGACATAAGAATTTCAGATCCTAGGATTTCCTCCCTTCTAGATGTTTCCTAACTGATTATCCCCTCCTTCTCATCTCATATGCTTTTATCATCAGGTTGGGTACTTAAATTTTTTCAGATACCGCTTAGAAAATATAAGAGACTAACTTACTCTTCTGGATCAAAAAGAAAGATGCTTCCACAATGTGAGTATTTGAAGATTTTACTGGATATCAAATCAGCTCCAGGGTTTTTAACAAATTCATACAGAATCACAGAATGGCTGAGGTTGGAAAGTCCTTCTGGGTCAATCTGGCCCATCCTGCTCAGCAGCAACACCCAGAGCAGGGTGCCCAGGCCCAAGACCAGGTGGCTGCAGAAGTTCTCCAAGGAGGGCACTCCACAGCCACTGGTCAGTCTGTGCCAGTGCTCTGTCACTGCACAGCACAGCAGTGCTGCCTGGTGTTCAGAAGGAACCTCCTGCATTCCTGTCTGTGCCCATTGCCTCCTATCCTGGCACTGAGCACCGCTGACAAGAGCCCGGCTCCATCTTTGCACCCCCATTTCAGGCGAATTGAAATTGCCAATATGATCATAATTTCACAGATAAATAGCATGTAACTAGCTTTCTCTGCCCTTCTTCATTTTGATCACTTTAATAAATAATGATATATATATCATATATGTAATGCTGTCTATTGTTATGAATTATTTGGTATGCCTATTTAATAAAGATGAATTAAATTTTGGTGTATTTGTGTAACCTTTCCCAAATTAATAATGTAAGACATTCTATATAGACAGTTTTTGAAAATTTTCAGTAAATTCATGTAAATTCATCATCACAGTGTCCTGACTGAACTGAGCAAACACACTCCATGTTTAGTTCCATGTTGGAGCTATCTTCATCCTTCTGTACAGAACTTTTTTGTCTGATTTTCTGCACTTATTTAGAAAGTTAATACTTACAATCAAGAGGTACATCCAATGCAGAAATCATTTGGCACAGAAAGAAAATCAAGGAAGCTTTGCTTGCAGATATGCTCTTCTTTTTCATCATGATTTTAGGCTCTATTGAGTAAATCACACTTGCTGAATGAAGTCCAACTTCATTAGATTAGGTAGCTTGGAATAGTTATGTAAATATAGACAAGAAACCTGGTAGATAAAGAGACAATATCAACGTGTAGATACAGTGGAATGATCTCATGTTAAATATCAGCAATATACTTATAATATGCAGGAATGATTACACCATGTACTCTACTGAAGTCAAAATCCAGAAGTTCTTAGGACACCTACATCATAATATTTGCAGCAACTTCTAAATAGTGAATATCTACAAATTTGTTGAATGGAAATGCAGATGAGGTTTCTAAGAAGGATAAATCATCAGTCCTAAGTAAAAAACAGCACATACTATAGAGAATAATAATCTGATGTAGTTTTAGCAGATTAGAACTCTGAATGCCCACCTACTCCCTTTCAAAGTCACTAGCCCACCTAGTCCCTTAGAGCAGCATGTGAGACAGCAAATTGCTTCTTTATGTTCAAAGCCATCTAAACTGCTACACATAATATTGAAACAACTATGTACTCATCATGGTAGATATGGTAATTACAAAACTCATCAGAAGAGAGAACACCTGAGTTCTAACACTTGCATACATATACAAAATAGACAAGGTGGCCAGCCCAACTCCAAAATACCTAATAGGTGATTATAGTACACTGCAGAGAAACATGACAAATGGATACAGACTCTCCTAGAAAAATAAACAGAACCCTCTCACATTTTAAATAAGCACTTCAAAATGCTGAATGTTTGGACTAGGGAAGGGGAGAGATGTTTCTTCCATTCCACTGGTAACACATGAGCAAGCTGGTTGGCTTCCTATGGTCCCTGCGCTGACTTCACTTGACTGACTACAGCTGTGTGCTCTTCTTCACAGGGACTAGGTTTCCACAAACTGCTTTCCTGATCTTTAATGAATCTCCTCATTTCATCAATGCAAGTTCAACTCTTAACTCTGTATGTTTTCACAAAACATTCTCTGTGTACAAGGTATCTGACCTCAAGGATTTAGAGAACACTCTTTGAACTATTTTGCAAGTGAACTGAGATTTTTACTTCCCCAAGCAAAATTTCATTCTCTTTAGGAAACTCTGAGAATCTAATTATCCACTTTACAGTCTTGTTCTTTCATTGTGCAAAGGGAGCATTGCAGTAATTTGAGATATTTCAGAATTAAATTGCATTCCCTTTGAACAAGTGCAAATGAATACACAAGCAGTGTATTGGGTATGTGCAATTAAATTAAATTAAATGACTGTGGAAATAATACCCTTGAGAAAATGCCCCCCATAATCTACTGCTGCTATTGCATTGTTCCTGTAAGGTATCTATTGAGTTTGCTGCTGCGATGTTTGGATGTGATATGGAAATTCAACAGGTAGCAGGAGTTACAAAGCTGAGCTTGAACACTGGCTTGTCACTGCAGAGAGAAAACATGCCCAGATGATTTGTGATAGGACATATTCAACTGAAAATGATTTTAGATTTGTCAGCACAATTGCATGCTCTTGTTGAATGCATTCATAATTAAATCTGACATAATTTAGTATAAATGCAACAGCTGCTGACTGGAACTAAACACTGTTTTGACATAATATTATCCACCAAAATAGGCCAGGCCTCTAAATGCAGATCAACGTAAATGCTTCAATTTCAAAACCTGAAATATTTATATAGCAGATTGCCTTCTCCTCCAGCTGATTTATCTAACAACTCTCATAAAACTCAGACATGTTGTCCTACCCTTTTATAGGAAAACACAGATTTTGACTGATATGCACAAAAAGAGATTCCCTATGCTTACACACTTCTTATGTACATAATAAAATACTAATTGCTATATCTTCTATTCCTCATGCTGAGGTGCTGATAGCATGGACTAAAGGTTGAAGCTATCATGTAGGAATCAGGAGCCAATGTTAATATGAAAATATAAAGTATATTAATATTTCATAATTAACTGTAACACTGGATCTCAGTGGGACAGTTTCTTATGTATTCAGAAGGAGGATCAAGCGTAAGACATGTAATTTTTCCCTGCTTTTTGTTTTTTATTTCAAAAATGATATGGTCACTTCTCATGAATAAGCTGCAAACAGGCAATGACTGAAGGAGTGAAAGTGCCCATGAACCTGAGGTAGAACATTCGGCAGCATCACAAAACACATTTTGGTGCCAGTGATCTTTTTGCTGTGACTCATAGATCTGGACATTTTAGGTCAGAAACACATGGCCTGTTAGCTTCCTTCTTAGATGGATTATTTGCATCTCACAGTATTTAGAAACAAAAATCTGGCTCACTCAGTCATCTCAATCTGCCTTAATGACTGTCTTGTCTTCAGGGTTATTGCTGTTCTGCCAACCTTCAGACCACCTGCTAATCTCAACGTGTAGAATTACAACTGATAGAGTCAGCAGACAGAATGTTAAATCTCACTGGCCTTTGCATTGCTCCTCATGAGAACCCTATGAGAAAACCTCATAGTCATTGATGCTTTTTTAGTGACAGTTACAAATTAAGACCTTCTAACTAGTTTGCTGATCATTCAAGTCTGGTCCATTTCATTATATAGTTAAATTTCTGTATTTACTAATCAGTTTCACATGGCAACAACTAAAATGCTTTTCACTGTCTATTTCATCAACAGCATCAACTTACCAAACTTGTAATTTTATCAAATAATAGAAGATTAAAATCAGGTTTTCATAAACTATTTGTTTCGCAAGCCCTACTTTCCATAAAACTATGTTGAGTAGAATTAATTTTACTCGTGGCCTTTAATTCCCTATCAGCTGAATCCTCAATCAGCTTTTTCCATATGCTCACCATGATTTATATCAGGCTATATTTACCCTGCTCAATCTGCTCGTCTACTCTGAATCTGGGCAGAACACCAGCTTTCTTCCAGTCTCAAGGTACGTATTAAAAATGAAAACCTGTGAATGAGAAATTTCCCCCACTGTCTCTTCCAGAACTCAAAGCCAGACTCATCACACTGAGATTCATTAGTTAAAAAACATGTACCTCCAATAAGTGTTGTTTAATATCCATTAATGGCTACTAGTGATTAAAAATGCTCTCTATCCTAATGCGAAATATACTGTTTCATCAAATTTCTTGTGATATTCATAACACTTTAGCAGTAAAAGAATAACATGTTTCTGAAGTAGCTCACATCACAGTGCTAATTCTGTTCTGTTATTAAGACTTTTACCTATAAAAATAAACCTAGTATCGGTCTACTTATGTTCCCTGTGGCAATGGCCAACACATCTGCTGTTAGGACAGAAGCTCCTTCACACAAGTGCCAGTGCTGATACACAACCACACAGTCCCAGCACAGTGAGACCCAACCGCCTTTAGTGTAGTGTCAGTAACAGCTACTGGAGCAGCACGAGAAGGCTCTATTAGCCACCCATTTCACATAACTGATGGGCTGCTCTAGCATCAGGTGGGCTGTCACCCACACAGCAGACACAGACTTGCACAGTCTGCACCTGACCAGTCTTTTATCAGTGTTTTTTAGGGCAAATGGGGTATAAATGAAGGTGTATGGCAGTTTGAGAAATTCTTTCAGGAGTATTCTCTCCAGCATCACCCATACAGCAAATGGGAGACAGGAGTAAGCCCCTGTCTTTCAGTTTAGACATCGTGTATCTTTTCCATACTGACAAGGAACAGGCAGTTTAGGTCCTCTTTTGTTCACTTGTTTATTGTTGTTATTGATTTTTAAAATTTGTTTTCTCCAAATCCTTCTCCCCTTTTCTTCTGGGAGTCTTTCATGTTGTTCTTCCCTGAATCCTGTAACACTTTATAGCTGCTAAATGCAGCTCAGTAGCAAACTATGAGCACTGGGATACAGCTAAAAAGGCAAGAATGTAGGCCTTAAAAATTCCTCTCAGCGCAGTCTTACTTCAAATGTCTGCTTCAAAAGTGAAAGTGCCATATCCTAGAAGTGCCCAAAAATGCAGAGCAAAGTGTAAAGTTCAAACGTCAGTAGGTCTACCACGTAGAATCAGCCACAATCCACACTGAAATCTTGTCTTCAGAGCAGCCACTTAGAGCTGTTTTTTAAAAGACCACAGAAGGGCTGAGCTGTCCTTTTACAGTTGCCTTGCATATTCCCTGTGGACCTATACTGGATTTGGGCCTTGTGAGGATTTAAGCAGAGGAGCATTTGTTTCTAGATCCTGCTCAGATTAACGTATAAGCTGCTTTGACTGGAGCGATTACATACACGGCAGAGCAAAGCTGTGGATACCTCTCAAACAGGAAGGTAAAGCTAGTAAGCCTTGCAAGTTTAGATGCCTTCAGAGTCAAATCGGCAGCTAAATGGCATTTTGGGATTGAAATTTAAACTCAAATGTCTCCGCTTTGCTTGGGTGCCTTCTGGTGACCTAAATCCTGCACTGCATTCAGTCTTTTTCACCTTTTTTTTTTCCTCCTTATTTACAACAGAAGACAGAGTATTTGAATCATGTTTTAATGTCATTTGTTTCATTAGTTCTTTAGTGTCACAAGCAAACAGCCTGCGCAAATACGCATTGCCTCTTCTCCATGTATATGCATTCTGCTCTACTGCAAAACACTGGTTAAAGTGACTGAACTGAGTGCAACTTTGGAAAGCAGCTGAAGAGTGGGGGATTACATGAGATGGAGTGGAAACACAACTCACATGGGTTTAGAATAACAGTTGGGCTTGTAGTGCATTGCTAGATACAGTGATTAAGGAAAGTAAGGAGTTCAGCTTGGTTATTACATTTCCCTGTGAGTTAAAAATCTCTCAGAATGAGTGTAAGAAAACAGAGTAAGAAAACACATTTTGTAGCTACCTGGATGTTCAAAACAGGTACCCACATTACTGTATTATTAGAACAGCTCTTCAGGTCATGCTTTAACATCATTAGAAACACGTAAATGATGTGGATGCTCACTACATCCACTCCAGGAGGTCTTAAGTCAGACTGAACTTCAACAAGACAAGGTTTTCAGGTAGGTTCTTTCTCTCTGAAACCTTTGAACTGAGAGAAAAGAGGTGTTTGTTGCTTGTGAGAAGTAAATATATGAATCATCAGACTGCTGCTGTAGCAATACTACGCTGTGCAAACAGAACCAGAAGGAAAACTGCAGAGTGGGCAGGAGGAAAATGCACCATCATCCTGAGCAAGGGCTGAACGCAGTGCCTGCCATTCGTTCCTCATAAACATGCAAAAGGGATGCTAAGCTGAAATGCTCCCTGAAATGCTAATTTCTTTGCTCAAGAGATATGACAATGTTCTTTTCTCTCTCTTTTTTTTCTTAATTATTTTTCTTTTAAGCCAATGCACGGGATTCAAAGAGCTTGCTTCTCAGAAGATAATGCATTCTGTGTTCCTTTGGTTAATTACCTTTTTACATCCCTACAGCTAACCCCAAAAGCACTATCTGTCTAGAAGCATTCCTGCAATCCAGAGATATTCTTGCGAAAAGCTTACTGTGCAAAAGAGCAGAATCTGATTCAAAGATAGGGAAACTCCTCCCTCTGGGAAGTAGAGCAGAAATCACTAATATTAGCGTGAAATGTCAGAATAGTTATGCTAGGGAGGAGGTCACTCAGAGCAGGGACACTGCCAGAAACTGAGGACTAAGGCATTCTGTCAGATCTAAAACCCTAACAAGTACACGAACAAAGGAGGGTAAACAGCACTAAGGGAACACACTGTACAAGCTCCAGTGAGCTCCCTGGGTAAGTTTTTGGGAGATGGGGGCTGGGGACTGTGCACCTACGTGTCATATCTGTTTAGCAGGCAAAGTTAACATGCTTGCTATTTTTAATTAATTCTATTACAGGAGTTAGCTGTGAGCTTTAAATCTCTGCATGCCTTTATAAAACGAAATGAAAATTTACCAAGAGCTCAGATCCACACCCTTCAAAGCTTTAGAAACGCATCTGCCTGTTTCATGGAAAATGCTGGTAACATTAACAATGATTACAGCTGTACAGCTCGGGTCTGTCCCTGCTCTCATTCATGGTCATTCATCCTACTGCTTTTCCCAGCAGCAAGATGTGATGCCTGAACAAGCAAAGTAACTCCTCCAAACTTGCAGATACTGCCAGCGTTGAGCCATGTTTCACAACCAGGTCACCACGCTCAGGTAACCATGCTTAGGGTCACCTCTGCAGGGATGACTACTGCCCTGACAACAGCAAATAGACCAAGAACATCTGATAAGTTCGGGATATTAGCACTTTTCTATATGAGTATCTCTAGTTCCTCTCATTCTCAAGTAATTTATAACATGCAAATTGCTAAATGTTTTTATCACCTTCAAGAAAAATGCTGGCTGCACCTAGCACCTGGACTCTACAAGACTAAGTAGGGAAGGTTGGCATTCAGTCTTCCATTTTTACTATTGCCTTTGTGCGTTTTTATTTTTAACGTTACCTTGCAGACCTTCTAGGTCCCTGAATGCCTTTAGCTGTTAGGGACCCTACAGAAGTTTGTGGTAGAAGCACACAGCATTGTGTAAAAATGCGCTGTGAACAACGGCACAATTTTGCTGACTGCAGGTATCACCCAGGTAAAAGCTAACTTACTCAGCTGGCACTTGAGAAAGCAAAGGCATTTGATATCTACTCTCCACAACATACACAGAAAAATAGAAAGAGCCACCAGAACGTGGGTCAGTCCTTCCTTGTTACACATTGATAGGATTTACCCCATTCTCACTGAAGAGGGCATATACACCATAGCCAGATGTATCCTCCTCCCTCTAAAATTGTTAACAATAATCCTCCATTAGATGGCAGGTTGACCCAGAGAGACACAGGGTAGGTGCTGCTCTGGGCTTGGAGCTGGGGAGGGAAAGTCTGGGATGGACAACTGACACCAAAGCATGTCAATGGGAAGGGACATAGCAAATAAACAGTAGTGTCCATGGTTTCCTGGGGGAGGGGAAAGGCAAGAAAGGAAACATTGTGCATTTAAAGGCATTAAGGTTGGAGTTCCATGTAAAAACATTACACACAGAGCCAGGTGTAGGTAAATAGAAATTCAGAGATATTCACACAAAAAACATGACACAAAAGTCATTTTCCAGCAGAGTTCAGTCAAGTCTGGAAGGCGACTGGGTCTAGAATAGACCCTGCAACAGCCCAGTGACTTGCACATGAGTACTTGTTATATCCACAGTCTCTTTTACAGGACATTCACAGTGGCAAATTATTTCATTGTAGGCTACACCTCAAAAAAATGCTGAAACAGCATTGCAGATATTTCACAGGAAGAAACAAGGAAAAGGTAAAATATCAATCTTGCTGTAATTACAGAATATTTAAAAGCACTGATACCTAGAGACTTCAAATAAGTTGTGGATCCACAGTGGATCATCATAAGGCAAATGCCAGCAAGTTTTAAGTGCACTGAGAAATGGTACCACAGGTCTGCATCTGAGCGATGCTTCCACAGCCCTGACTGTATCTCAGAAGTAGAACTGCACAAATGATGGGTACTGTCCACACCATGTTGGTTTTCATCTGTCAGGACTATGGGCCAGCCTGATGTGAAAGTGAACATTTTTAGCTCAGGGCAGGAAAAGCACCCTAGATGAAATAACAGGAAGCAAAGGATGAATCAACGCTTCCCTTTTTATTACTTTCAACAAGAGTCATCTGTTATCTACAACTACCAAGTCTATCCCATCCATTATTATCTATTTATCTAAATACCCCAAATGATAGACCCAAAGTACTTTATTCTAGCAGGATAAGTTAGAATACCAGATACAATGCAATAACATTTATATTTTTTGGATTAATCTGTCACACTACTGGTGTTGCTCGACCAGGTCTTCCACTGGCTTCATCAGAACTTGTCCTGATTAAAAGTCTAAAGATTTGTTCTAAAACCTTTACTGCAGTTCATATTTCATATTTTTAATTCTGCATTCCTTAGCCATTTTCTTGGATCTGCAATATCAGAGACATAAATAAAAAAAAGTAATTCCAAACATAAATGAAGAGCTTTTTAAAGTGTGTTTTACGTTTATGTAAATGTGGACAATTTCCTGCTATTACAATGTTAAGGAATTAACACTTCTTTTAATTTATTTTTATTTTAATGTATCAAAACAACAAATACAACAACAACAAAACAACCCTGCAGCTTAATTCTCACGATAAATCTTGTATTTCTAATAGAGATTTTAAAATACCATTATCAATTACAAGGTTTCCAAGTGAGAAATGCTAACTTACATTCCCATGCTGATGTCCCTTTATTTTAAAAATATTTTATAAGTTAAGAATATTTTTACTTTTGCGATTATAAGAATCTGGAAAGGCAATTAATACTACTAAAACAACACAGTTTTAGCTGTAGTTTAACAAAGCAGCAATAGGACAAAGCCAGTAACAACATCCTGAGTGAGCTTTTTTATACAAATCATTAATTCAAACCTTCAGGGTAAAAAAAGCTCATTTATTCACTGAGAAGTTAATCTAGTTTGCATTCTAACTCAGAAATAGCATTTCCTGCATTTTTATGTGTGTACACGATTCATTAATGAAAAAAAAAAAACCTTACCCAGGACTTCATATCTATTATGTAAGAAAACATTATACTTTGATGTAAAATCATACAATGTTCACAGATTCATTTGAATTGCATATCCACATTACCACAGAGAAGATAAAAGAAACTTCTTCCATACTGCCATGTTTACTACTACTTTCTTTGGCTTGTTAAAATTTATCCTTTAAATCAAGATCTCAAACTACACACATGGTAAGAATAGCAATTTTTTTTCTGTTTAAAATAAGTTCAGTGCACTTCTTCATTGTCACACCAACGGCTATTTTTCCATTCAGTGTAAACTTTCAAATTCTCTGTTTTTCTCTTATATGAATATTATGCTAAGTACAACTACTATCATCCCACAAAATTAACATTAAATAATGAATTAAAGAAAGAAAGAGTCTTCAAGGTAACAGAAAAATTGCAGCATTGCAAGAGGAAAACATGAAATCGCCAAATCACTCCAAAAAAAGCCTTTCTGAAATTCTGTTCATAGTACTACACAAAAACATTACAACTACACCGCAAGACTTGCAGTCCATACTGACACAGGTAACAGCAGATTAAGTACTGCATTATTTTTTTCACACTCAAAAACGGATAAATTTAACCAAGTAAAAATAAAGCAGCTTGTTATTTGTTTCTGACAAGACATCCATGCACAGAAACAAGGCAGTACGATTTCACCTCACAACAGAATTCTCATTCTCAAGAAAACAGTTTTATAACTAAGCATTAAGTATAAAACTATCAAATTACTAGCACAAACTACCTTTTTTTCTTTTTTTTTTCTCTCCATAATCCATATCTAGTGGACAAAACCGATTTCTCTTCAGTAAAATGGCTACATTCCACAGTAATTTCTCCAAGCACAGTTAGTAAAAAATCAATTCAGCAAATTCTGTCAGTTATAATTTTTGCATAGTTGTGATATTTCATGTGCATTTTTCACACAGGTAAAACACATGAACATTTCAAAAGGATAAACCTCAAGAAACTATCAATGGGAGAACAAGTCCTTTAGAAAGTGAAAATAAACAAGTCTAATATTCTGAATTAGCTTTGATGACATCAAATACTTGGCTGTGCTTTATGGCTTTTATAAACTCTCTTACCCTGTGACCAATTTTTCAGTCAATCTAGTCATAGAATAACAAGGAATCAAGGCAGCTTGTTAGTCACACCCCCGGTCTTTGCACATCTTCAAATTTTAATCCTACAAAGGAAAACACAAAGAACTGCTCATTCACCTCTTGTGTAACACCTACGAGTGATACAACTGCCTTAACATAATACTATTCAGGATTTCAACATGTGAAGAATGCAAAATTGCTATAAATCAACATTAAAGGCTAAAATGATTTTCTCAGCCATGCTAATTTGAGAGATGCTGTTGTCCACAGATTTTTAATCTTACATTGCATTGCCTTACTGCTTATATACCAGAGAAACCGTGATATAACTAAGACCAGAAAGGACTCTTTAATCTTTAATATAAAATTAAATTTTGCTGGTTTTTCAATTTATCCAGAGACTTCACAGCACTTAAAACAGCGCTTTGTTCTATTCATTTTAATCAAATGTTATTTTAATTGGGTCTGTAAGGACTTGTAGAAACTACTGCACTAACAGGAGAAATCTTAGTTTTGATCTCCCGTTCTTAAAACTCTCAAATCAGCCATTTCTTTTCCCCTCACCTTTTACTTCCCTTGAGGCATGATTCCCAAGGTTTCCACACCTTCAACTCCCATTTCAGATTATCTCAGAAGAATAATGTATCTGAAAGCAGGACTTGTGGGGGCAACTTCTGTAATTTTTTGTACAATCTATGGGAAAGAATTAAAGGCTTATGTAGTGCTCTGGGAAACCCTTCACAGGGCATGTGGACAGAGCCAGAGGAAGACAACTCTACCGAGCATGACGTTTTATGATGGTTATGAGAGCTGCTGTTGTACGCACCCAATATGAGATCAGATTACTGCAAGAAGCAAGAAATCAAGGCAGGACCTTAAGACCACCAGTTGGGAATGTATGCCTTTTCTCCCTCCCCCTGGTCTAAGCATCTTCCCTTATTGAAGGCAGACAGCTGCTGTCTTTTCTTTCTTCCTGAAAGTTGTAAGCTAACTGGATGCCTCCAGACTGGAGGAAGAAATGCTTTCAGTGCTGCTGAGAGAGTAGCCACCTATGAAGGAGGGATATGAGAAAAAAGGCAATTGAGGAAGAACTCAATCAGACCTTAACTAAGAACTATCTATGCCGTATGCAGGCAGAGGCTTTGACTTATGGTTTTTCTTTGCAATAAAATACTAAATCAATAATAAAAATACCCTCTTAGAGAGGGACATTTTGACAGCTGAGACTGGCTGATAACAGCTGGAGACAAAATTGAAGCTCTCCTCTCCCACTTATTCTCTCCTTCTGTAGGAGTACATTGACTCAAACTGTTTCACTGCAAAGATTTAGTAGTTTACTGTTTTCTAGCCTAAAAGATAAATCAGTTCATAATTATATTCCACAATTAAGTTGGCTTCAATTTGTGCAGACAACAGTTAGACTGAATTCGTTCATCATCAGAAAAAAAATTTGAAGTAGAAAATCAACTTGCATCTGTGAGTGCATAAAAACAATGTTGATAGATAGGCATTAAAAGTCTCAAGGACTGAAGTAGTTTTTAGGGGGGCTGTTCCAGGGTTTTTTTAGACTTAAATTTTTTTTATGGGATTCTTTTGGTATTTTTTTCATTTGAGTTTCCGAAATACATGTTTCACACTACATTTTTGATGGAATTGGATCATGCTTATGAATGGGGTTATGACATGTTGGCTGCCTGTGGAGCATTCATTGGACACAATAACAAAGAAAACACTTGCAAGATTCCTCTCCCAGATGGGAAAAGAATAAAACAAGCAGTGATATATTTAGGACATATCAATACAGCATAGGAAGACTTTTCCCATAAATACCAATATCAGAAAAGGAAAGATTTTGTGCCTTCTTCAAGATGTACACCTTCACGTCCGGGGATTTTTAATCAAGAGTGGAACACAAGGACAACTCACCTGTTTGCATCCCTTATTATTTAATGAAAAGTTTTAAAGGCTTTGTAATGCAATACAGGGAATGCCATTTATAAGTTTGTAATTGGTTCTATAATGGGAGCTTGTTGCTGTAAAAAGAGATTGTCTGGAAGCACCCTTTACAAAACTGTAGCAAATGTAAAGACAAAGTAAGACCTTTTCCCACTCTCTTCTAATCTTGGTATTAGGTTCCCAGCATTAGGCTGGGTACAACAAATTACATGTGTTTCAACATATAACGCTTGCTGCAGGGCAGTTGCCATGTAAGATAATAAAATTTCTGCTTAATTAAACCACATTCCTTTCTTCCTCATCAGCTTAAAATCTTGGCTGTTTTTAATACTACAAGATACATTCATATAAGTATATGCTGGGAAAAGTATGATATACCCATTGTTTAATACAAAAAACCAGAATTTCCAGACATAGAGCCAACAGCTGACATGACTGAGACGCTCTGAACTTCAAATGTGTGCTTTCTCACATGTTTAATCACAGAAGGTTTACCTAAGTCACTGCACTGGTTTAGCAGAAATACTGAATGTCATGCAGAAACCTAGAAAGAAGAAAAGAATCAAAGATTCAAAGAGGATAGAGAAATAGTTTAAATATTGTTTAAAACTATTTTTTTTATATTGCTATTGCTTTTAAAATAATTTAAAAGCAATTATAATGCATTTAGCACAGGCGCCTTGATGTAAAAAAACAGCCAATGAAATCTTAGTTGAGAAAAAAATGTGATTAAATCTGAACTTGACTGCTGAGTAAAAAATGGAGTTAGCCATACAATTCTCACAGCTACTATGAAGGCATTAAGAGAACAGAATATAAAAGTGTTTTGTTCTTTTCTGCCAACAATTGAATCCGCAGCCTCCCAATCATCAAAGTACTTTATTTGAGGGTGCATTTAAGTCCTCTATCTTCTACATATCCTACACACCTGCAGGTATAAAAATGGAGATTCACGTAGACTAGAAACAACTACTTTCTTTAAAGTCATACTTCTCTGCTTTGCAGGGAAATGTCAGAGCATTACAGAGTTAGCTGAACTCCACAAATTAAAAAGAAACTGGAGAGGAGGAGAAGAGAAATCAGGACTATACATTCAACGGCCACGCTTCCTTTTTTGTGAAAGTGGTTCCTACAACTCTCTCCAATATTGCCTTTCAACTGAGTGGAAAAGTTGGTACTCAAATTACAGTGGATTTTCATACTTGATTTGCTCTGAACTAATTACAAGAAGATACAGAAAAATCTGGAGCTCTTTTTTCTGTGCCTCACTGCAACCTTCTACCCTCTCTCCTTGCATTTGATTTAAGAATTCTACCAATCTCATGTGCATCGATACAAGATAAAAGAAACCTAGGTAAGAAAAGATTAGGTTCTGATCTGACAGAAATCACCCACAAAAGATAACCTCTTTTGGATGACAAACTGAAATTAAATGAATTGAAATATCACTTTATAACCATATTCTCAGTAAAATGGATCTGAGCTCAGCCAATGCCTTACTGAAGTATTCCCATCACTCAAAGTTGACTACATTCCCAGCTGAAGCACTGGTGAAGAACAGTCTGCAAAGCCAAGGAAAAGGAGTAGAGTCAAGGAAAAGACTAAAAGCACTGTCAATACAGAATAATATGGGAAATGTTGATTTTGGCACGAGTGTTGTCCAAGAGGCATTTTAGTAGGTCATTCCAATAAAAAATATATTTTAATGTATCTATATATGAGAGTGTACTGTTAAAAAATAAATCAGAAGCTGCTTTTTTTTTTTTTTTTCTTCTCCCTTTCCTCTCTCTCTCTCCTCAAAGCTGTATAAACTTATCAGGCAGCATCCTAACTTAGAAGATCACTTCCTTGCTTTCAGAAAGGGGCACGTTTTAGGTAGTAACACTTTTCAGCCTACGTTAAAGCTTCTTCCTCCCTTTCAGCATGGGTATCAGCTTCAACTGATTCAGTTCTCATCAACGTGAGCAAGCACACATACAAATTAGTCTTATATTAAATTTGAAGGAACTCTGTTTTTGCGTGTTTCATTTGAATGGAAAAACTTTTTGAGTGGAAGGATGCTTATCTCTTTAACTTTGTTACAAAGAGCAGTAGAGAACGATGACAGTATCAAAATGGCAATAAATAATCTTTTTTGTTCCCTAAAGGTAGTCAGCTTCTTAAAAATGAAACAACAGTGGTGTTACTAACATTTATGGAAGATTGTTGACAAATACCTGAAATTTTGCAGGAAGTATTCTACTGAACCAGTTCTAGTTTAAAAGATGCTTTTAAACTAAACACAGAAATTCATGATTAAATTCTTCAGATGTGGTTTTATTTAATAAAGAATTTAATGAAAAAGACATTAACCTTTTCTGATGAACAAAGGTGTGATTTTTTAACAGAGATGAATGCACTCCTTTGGTAGTGAGAGTAGGTAGATTCTTTCCTTCTGCTGCTTGACTTAGATTTAAGTGCTGCAGCAGGCACCTATATAACAGGAACTTTCTACTGTTCCCAGAAAGCTTGTCTATCCTTTTTCCAGCCTCTTGTGACTTGTTTTAAAAGAAATTATATAATAAACATTTCTAAACAATACACAAATCTTATTTTTATTGTATTTTGCCAGGCAGAGTACATAATTTCTTTTTTCACTTTGCCAATAGATTAGTTCAGTTTAAATTGTCTGTACACAGTCAGCAAAAAGTCTAGAATAAATTTTGACATGAGAAGGATGTATCCTCTTTCAAAATATTTTTTCCTTTTTAAAGCATAGTTGTTTTGGTGGCATATCAAAAATAAATGAATATACTGACAACTGAGTGGAGGACACATTTAAAAAAATGCTTTCTCTTTCTGTAGCTAAACATATGATAGGTTTTTGCAGAAATGTTTTTCATGAACAACACTTTACAGAAATTCAGCAAAATCAATTATACTCCAAACTTTTAGAAGCCAAAAGCCCATGAACTGTAATTATTTTAGAAACTAAGTGGCCATCAACATTTTTATATCCAGTCTTTGTTTCTTTGTTCTGGTTCTGTACACTGCTCTTATCTATTCTTTCTGAAGTATTAAAAGGCTTTAGAAACTGCTGATACCCAGTCGTTTACTCTTTAGTGAAGTCAGAAAGCTTTACAACATTACCAGACCACAGCACATATCAAAAGACACTTAAGCTACTGCAAAACAAGGCCCCTGATGCCAGACAGATGACATTACTGAGCCATCACAGTGCTCATATCTGCTAATTTTTAGAAGATTCACAAGACTTCATGAATCCAAAAACAAAAATCTCTGTGGAATAAATGTGAGATGATAAATTCTTCAGTGTAAAGTATCTAATAACATTTCTGCTATGGAATCCATAAATGCTACAGAGATTGGTAATTTAATAAGAACTTGAAAATGTTGATGCTCCATAGGTACTTTTCCAAACACAGTAGTTTTTTGGCTTTTTTTTTTTTTTTTTACAAAAAAAACATAATCTTTTTGGAGAATCCTTATGTTACAAACTTTAGATTTCATCTCTTTTAACAGTGAGGCTATGTAATCCATAGTGTTTAATTAACAGTCTGAAATCCCCTGCTACTGAAAACAAAGTGATACCGAAAGCATTTTTTTCCCTCTGATGACAGTGTCAATGCAACCCAAACTATTTCATTACCCATCATAAGATTAATGAGATTTTAGGTTAGCTCTGTTCAAAACTGATGTTACTCTTCTTGCCTCTGCTTATTAAGTTTGTTTTCAAAACTTTTAGTTTTCCATCCCTGGGCTTATGAATGCTAACAATGTTCCCCAAGTGCCCAAATCCACATGACAAAAACAGAGTTATTATCCCCAGCTTTTCAGGAACTTATATTGCCTTCTGGTCCACCACTACAGGCTTGTGCCCAGTTTATTTTTATCTCATCACTAACATACTACATGTAAGCTTATGGACAGTGCTGATCCTTTTCCAGCTAAGTTCAATAAAGGAATTGTCAAGACTTAAACAGGTTAAAGATCAAATATGCAATTTGGAAGGAAGTCAGCATCTATTGGCCAGGAGAAAGATAGACAGGCTGATTGGCATTAAGTTCTATGGAGGGCTCAGCTCTCTGAAAAAGACATCAGCTACATGCTAAGTTAAGAAGTCACATATTAGAAAGCTACAGTTACACCAACACAGTACAGTGTGCCCCTTTAGTCATTTCCTACTGTGAATGAATGGAAAAGGATGACGGCACCTGAAAAAGCAATGACTTCAGGACTGCTTTTTAGTGATAAGAGCCATGTGTGTTCATTATGCAAAGTATTATACAGTGTGTCACAGATGGCTTCTCATATTCCCTCATGGGCACCCTTCTTACATGGAAATATTGTTGAAAAACACATAAACATCTTTGTGTGGGTCTCTGTGGGTCTTCCTTCTACACTGACTCATACAGATTGAAAGAGTTTTACAAAAATCAACTGAGAAAGTAGATTTTGCAATTAAAAGCTTATTCTATCAATTTTCAAACACTCACTACAACGTGAAGAGAATGTTGTCTTAACACAGATGGTCTATGGCAATGGACAATATCCCAGTCACAGTAAGGTCAACAGGAACACTGCTGCTGAGATCAGTTTGACAGGATTGTATTCAAACAAATTTCCTGAATTGAATAAGGGTTGGAAACAAGTACCATCAGAGCTGCAGACTCAACTACAAAGCGAGTGCCTCCTGGAAACAAAATGGAGGTCAAGCCATACTAATGTGCTTTAAACAGACCATTTTCATGACATCTGTGTGAAGAGCAGGGCGCAGCAGACTGCCTTCTAGCCAAGGTGCCACACACCCATCTGGCAGAGCCCTGGGAAATGGCTGTCACACACAAGGCACATCACTGGGCTGCTGGACTGAACAGACAAGTAAGGCAGCCGTGAATGACAGAGATAAATGCTGACATCTATCAAGGTACAAACGCGCATACACCATATACTGACCTTGCAGTCTAGTTGTGTCCTATGCCTAGGTTCTTTGTAACTTTTGTCTCGCTTGTCTATGCAAAATCCTTTCCTAAGATGCCCTGCAGCCCTGAAGGCAAGGTCTGTGGCCTACACTGAGACCTCCACTGAGGGTGCTGCAATTGTTCTCATGATCCGTGACTCAACGTCTGCAATATTTGATGAGTTATATTCTTTGAGAGAAGAAAACGTTTTTTCATTTTCACTGGAAGCTTACTACTAGCTGAGAGCCAACCAATGCTGGGATCACTCAATGATAAATACGACAATATGCAAGTTGAGAATTTCAAACACCATACACACAAGCTACAGCCTCTATTTGAAGAACTAAGATCAAAATGAGACACAAAAGAGAAGGGCTTCCCAACTGATAAGGTCATACGCATTTCCTACATGGACTGGATATTTATGTTCCCTATTACACTGAACACAAAATAGGCAGATGTTTGTGCACAGTGTTCACAACAGCCTCAGTGAAGAAATACCTATCAAAAACAAAGGAAATTAATGAAAAATTAATTCTTTCTCATGGAAATTTTAAGTACTGTTATATTAGCATAAAACCAGAAATCAGAGCTGAAAACCTCTTGTGCAGCTATGATACCATGGCATGATAGCTTGGTTGAGAGCAGAAGAAGGAAGTGGCAATATTGTGTTCAGAAGTGTGGTAATGCAATGAAGAAATAGGTAGAAACTTGTATTCCAGGATTTTCTGTTTCTTTGATTTGTCCAAGTTTATGGTAACAAAGTGCCATAATCACAAGACTCCATGTTTTTCCTGAAGCTGAACCATTATGCAATTAAGGAAATGTAAGTATCTGCATCTATAAATTACATTCAGCAAAGAATAATAGCATGGTATCTTCAAAAATCTAGCTCTCTCTTTGTGTTTGGCTGCCCTCCAGAAGAAGACCAATACTCTGATGGAATACTTGACACTTTGTGGAAGCTGCTTCCAATTATCAGACTGCTGAGCCCTACTCAGCAAACAGCAGATTCTGCTACAGAGTGTTTGTGAAAAATAATTAAATTAACCATTCTTCTTGGAACTTTCAAGTAAAACAAATAGTTTTATCAACAGGTATATATTTGTTCAGTTTGATATGGCACAATAAAGAAAGCTTTCTTGTGGCTATTCTCTTTTTACACATTACAGGAAAGCTTTCACATCAAGACAATTACATAAAATCCTCTCCCACTCCATCAGTCTTTCCAGAAGATAAGGCTTTAAATTAATAAATAGATCTCATTTCAGTTTCAAGATGCATTATCTAAATGTTACAGTATTGCTGGGAAAAGGAAAGGATGGAGATGGCTGTTTCAGTCAGTATAATACATTTGATTGTGGTAAACCTTTATACGTCCTACAGAAACAGTAATTCTAAGATATATTTTCCAGAATACATAGGCTAAACCTTTCCCATTTTTATTTCCACATACCTGTGCTCTAGCGGCTTCACACAGGTTATTGGCATGATTATTGCAACAGCAGTATAAAGAATCAAGCTCTTAATATACTTTTCATAACTAACTTTTGGAAAACCAGTGAACAGTGAACAAGTCCATTAAAGGACTCCTAGGTGTTTTCAAAAGAACAGGTGCGGATCCGTTTCCTTCTAGTTTAAGCATGAATTATTTACTGTTTTTTTGTAACTGTACCAAAAAATGAGTCAAACAAAATGCCCCAGCAGCTTTCCAAATTTGTGTTAATTTTCAACTAATTGAACAAAGCAAACTTTTGCAATGAGCAAATCAATTTTAAAAAAGCTTCAGATTAAAAACCTTAGTGTGCAAAGAATTAATAGTAGCATTATATATGGAACTTTCAATATCACAACTATATTTCACCGTAGCAATTGTTCTGGGGAAGCTGTAAAGAAAGAAATACACTTCAATTATTAACTTAGAAAAATAATTCTTCTATGGTTCTCTTAGAATTCCACCTCCACTTTTAACATCTTCCAGCATTTCTTTCCAAGATTTTTTATACAGTAATATGTAGAACTCATGAACGTTTCACTAACCAAAGCTTTGTTGTAGCGCATCTAGAACTCCTGATTGGTTGAGGAACATTTGGAAAACATCTCATTGTTTCAGTGTTTTCCAGTTACCAACGAATAAAAGGAATAGAAAGAAGTCCCAAGGACACCAAAATGCTACCTTTAATCTTTCCATAGAAAATAGTATGCAACTACTCTTTAACTCTGAGAACTAATTTGAAGAACAGTGGCCATTTTACTCCATGTTACCATCCACTATATGGGCTCAATCCCAGTTTTACAGCTGCTTGATAGATATTAACAAGCAGAAGAATTCAGTCTTTCTGCAGTCTTCTCTTCTAGATGTGAAGAAGCTTCAACTCTATGGCCTGAAAGCTGCCGTTTCATTAAGTGAACTGGAGAAACTTGCCTGAACAATCTCAGACTAGGAGGAAAATAGAACAGTTGGTGGTAGGTTATGTAAAAATACCTACAGGGCTTACATGATCCTTGTAAAATTTCTCTCTTTTTTTCTCCAGCTGGAGAACATCCATTCTTTCCAGACAAGCATCCATTTTTCCTTTGAAGTATTACCTGTGAATTTAATTGCCCAGAAAACCGTCAACAAAGCTTTCAAGCTATAGACCAGCCCTGAGAGATTCCATGGGAAAGGAGCAAAGAGCCTGTAAGACGTGTTCGCCTTTTACAGCAAAGCTGCTCTACAGGCCTCTGTCCATAAAATTAATTTTGGACTGGACTATGGTCATTAAGGAAAATACAGATGCACGCAAACAGCTAGCAGTTCTCACTGAATCCAGTCTGAAGTTACATCAGAGAAACACTTGAGAATCAGGATTCAGTTTATTCAGATAATTAATGGATCAAGCTACATAAGCACAGCAACTCAAAATATTTCATATTTGAAAACATACTTACACAATTTAAACATCTACATTATTCAGCCTTTACTACACAGTTCTTTTATTTTTGGCAGGTTCTTTAACTGCTTACCATATGTTTCAAGTTGTCAAGACTCAAATGAAGACAACATTAAAAATATAGTGGAGTAGGACCTGACATGGTATGAATAATCTATTCAAATTTTCAAGTTTGGAAACAATTCTACAACAAAAGCACTTACACTAGAATATAGACTTAATCATGCTTGACACATTCCCTTATGAATATTTTAGTGAATACTCTTAAAACTGCAATTCAGAAAAAACAGGATTTAGGAACACTAGAGATGTTTACGGAGATGTTATCACGGTGTTTGAAAATACTGTTATGAAGGGCTAACCTTAACTGTTATTTCACTTTTACTCATAGGTAAGCTTTTTGCAAGCAAACTCATACTTTAAAACAAAACATATTGCTTCAAATATTTTATTTCAGACTCTTCATACAACTTATTATTTCACTGCTTTTCTTATTTCAGTGAGAAGCTTCTCCCACTCCGTACTTTGTAACCTTGGTAGCTACTTAAGCATGTCCTAGCAACACAGCAGCTAGAAAAGCACAGAAAAAAAACAGAGCAGCACATGAGCAGCAGACAGTAAAAGATCTACAAATATGGTGAATAATTTAAGGGAAACAATGAAATTGTCTCCAAATTCTTCATCATTTTTGAAAATAAAGAAAAATATATTTCTGATATTTCTCTGCTCTGCACTGGTGAAACTTGACTTGGAGTAGGGCATCCTGATGTGGAGTCTCCAGTACAGGAGAGATATGGATCTATTGGAGTGCATCCAGAGGGCAGCCACAAAAATTGGTTGAAACAGCTCTCCCACAGGGAGAGGCTGAGATAGCTGGGGCTGTTCAGCCTGAAGAAGATAAGGTTCTGGGGACACCTGAGGATATCTATAAAAGAGTTCTATTAGAAGGAAGAGAACAGACTCTTTAGCATGGTCTGTTGTGACAGGACAAGGGATATGGTTTCAAGCTGCAAGAAGGAAAAATGGGGTTAATATTGGATATAACTAAGAAGTTCTTTCCAATAAGGGTGGTGAGGCACTGGAACAGGTCACCCAGAGAGGTTGTAGAGTCTCCTTCTATGGAGAAATACAAGACCGGTGTGGATGTCTACCTGTGTGACCTACTGTAGGGAACATGCTTTAGCAGGGGAGTTGGACTCAATGATCTCGTGTTCCCTTCCAGCCCCAAAACAGTTCTACGGTTCTGTTTTGGACATCCCACCCCTGGAGACATTCAGATCAGGCTGGGGGCTCTGAGTAACCTGATCTAACTGTAGAAGTTCTTGTTTATTGTAGGGGAATTGTACTAGATGACTTTTAAGGGTCTCTTCCAACTCAAACAATTCTTTGAGGAAAAACCAATTTGATTTACTTAAATATTTATACATTCATATAACCAAGTCTAAACAGGAGCCAAAGATGGCTCAGAAACTGACTCACTTCAGGACTAGGAGAGGCTGGTATCCACTAATAATCATCACATGCATACAGCAGTCACTGATCCAAAGCATGTTTCACAAGCCGACAAAGGCAAGAAGCCCATGCTATGACTATGAAGGATGCAGCGAAGGAAAAGAGGAGAGACACAGTATGAACATGAAGGCCAGGCAATTCCACTGATCCATTGCTGACTGGGTTCCCAACGTTCCACTGGCACGCAGACACTTTAAACTATTTAATATTCACAGAAATTTTGTGGTTCCAAGATCTCTCTCTCATGCATACACCCAGACACGCTCACCGAACACATGCAGTGAAATGTGTTGTTCACAGCAAACAGACTCTATAAGCCCTTGGCAACTATCCCTTCCATGCAGGCATAAAGTTTATTAAGGAGAATATCTGTTGGAGTATGCTTGCATAGAAACCAAAACTATATACATACATTGAGCACATTATCAGTTCTTGCGCATATAAGATCTATGGGTCTACACACCACTCCACAAATCATATCTAATGTAGCATGGTTCCGAAATGGAAGACCCACTCGTATGAGACACAAAACAAGATTCTCAAAGCATAAGTTTTAATACATTCAAAGAAGCATAAATTTTGATTTATTTAATTTTAATGAATAAAAAATCTACTACATATATACTAGAAAAATGTAATGGCTATGGGGTGTTACTGCATTTTGTAATTTAAAAATTAATCCATCACTGACAAGCACCTCTGATTGGTTTCCTTCGCCATCTGCCCTGAGTTGGGTTCTTGCATTACTGTATGCAGCACAATGGGGTAGCAAGAGATAAAAAAATCCACAGATGCCCTGAGCCAGGGTATAAATGAGAGAAAGAAAACTATTCACTGAAAATACTGCACGTTTGAGAGATTGTACATGAAAGGAATCCTTAACAGCAAAGAATGAACTGGAAATCTGGAAACAAAACGTCATCTTTCTATCATAATGAGAGACCAAGGAAAGGCTCACTGTTACTGATCATAGCAGAAATGAATATGAAATAATGTCTGAACAGCTCGCATAAATGATGTACAGTGTCTTGCTGCAAACAGATAACTCTCCAATCTCCCAATTCATAGATTATGCTGATGTTGCTAGGATTATAGTTTTCATTTTGTTTTTTAAATCCTATTTTAGAAAGCAGACTCAGCTATGAGAATGCTATTGAAGCTGAATTAATGGAAGTTTGGTTTGAGTTGCTTGCAGACACACATGTGATTAGTCATCTGGAGGGAAAAAGGCAGTAGGGGAGGAGGTAGACGCACCAAGACTGTTTCTTCGGATGACAAGAAGGAGCAAGATACACTAAAACTGCTTTTTCTCTGAGCCTCCTTGGGCACATGATCGTAAACAGCCCAGACTGAAGAACTGCGAAGAAAACAGCCCTGTCTACAACTGACCTGAGATCATGCACAAGACTCCTCCTCTGAGGACAGTAATTAGGCAGGTCATCAATTCTAGGAGATGCACGTACATCATGTTGGCAGAAGTTCAGGGCATGAGCTTCCATACCAATATTTGGTTACTCAACGTTTCTGTATGTTTTAGAAGGTTCATCCCACCAAGAATGATCTGAAGCTCAGGAAATGTAACACACTGGATCACAATGTAACACAATGGATCCTAGCAATGGACCAATATATTTTTGAGGAGATAGCACAAGAAAACATTGTCCAGGATTTGAAGACTAGCAAAGCCACGATTAAAGCTCATTCAAAGGAGCAATTACTATTACTTTCAGCAGTCAGTGGTCTTCTATCCATTCTGTGCCTTAAAGGAGATTTGGGGGAAGGAATCAAAAGATGGGGGATGTTATTTATAGCCCTGTACTTGTCTTTATTCCTTCTAAGTTAAGCACAGATCAAGATTTGCTATCCCGTTGCAACCCTGCCTTCTTAGAAATAAATTCATACATTCCAGGTAAGAGGCACCTGGGAACATCTACTACCAATTTTGAACACTGATAACACAAATGTTTTGTTTTAGAGATAAACAAAATCAAATAATGCAAAAATGATTCTGGAGCTTTAAAGCTGTTAGATTATGATTTCCTTGAAATAATTAGTGCAAAATTAATACCAACAGTGTTATACTGTACTAGACACTTTAATATTCATAGTTATTTAGACATAATGCACTCCTGTCACAAAAGCCTAGAAAAATATTCAGATAATTAAGGGCGATCTGTATTCCTCTGCAAAAATACATCATCTTTCAACAAAGGCTAAAGCCCTCCAGATATTAAAATGCATAACATTTGCTGCCTTTACTCATTATAATTACATTTTATTAATGCATAAATCTATTCAGATCATCCATTAATATCATCTGCCCATTATGCTTAATAACTCTTCTATAAATTTATAATAAAACAAGAAACTGCATCTTCTTTTACTCTATTATTGCACATAGTGATTAAAAATAGTGACTTAGAAAACAATTTATCCCTTTCGATATTGAACTGTTGTCCTCTGCTCTTTTTATCCCTCTGTAATCCATTCCATTGATCTTTTATCAACTGATTTTGTAAACTCATCTTCTGTGTTGTGGAGCACCATACTATTTTCCTGAAATTTCAATTAATAAAATCCTTTATTTCAGCTTCTTTATTACATCATACCCTTGTAAATATAAACACGGCCTTATGCAATAGCAAACTATTCTATAACAAATTCAGCACTGCCAAGCTTTCCACATGACAGACCCAGGTAAAAAAAAAATTCAGGTTTTTTTTTTTTCTTTTTTTTTTTTTTCCTCCTTTTTTTGTCTTGGTATAACACTGCAGTCTCTTTCAATACTGTGTTTCTTTGCCTATGTCTCATGCTAACATGTTTCTTAAAATATCTATTAAAATTGGACTTTGTACAAATACATGTAATGGTTGCCTAGCAATACCTTAGTGTTTTTATAAACTATCAAGTCAGGGCAGTGCTAAAGCCATTGTGCATTCCCAATATCAATCCCTAAAGTCACAGGGAATTGAAACAGAAGACTGAAAGCAGCATTGCTTTCTGTCTCGCAAACAAAAAGGAAAAGAATGTGGATGAATGTTTTACAAGACTCTAGGCCTCATGAATAAGAGGTCCTGTCAAGTACAAACTTGGTCAAGGCATGGTAACAAAAAGCTTAAGTCTGGATACTTCTTTTTCACCTTAGGCTGCACCAGCAGGTTATAACAATCCCGCCTTTGGATGTGATCATTTTTTGTTAGGCTTAATGTAACTCAGTGAACTTCTAGGTGTGCCTAAACAGATTATAAATTTATCAGCTAGTTTGCCTTACTTTTATTACTGTATTTCAAGTGTAACTCAAATTTTTACCCTTCTCTCCTAGGAAAAAAAATAGCACTCTATCTACTATGAAACCCCTTTGTAGACAAATTCCTCTTTCAGGAATACAGGACAAAGACATTATTCCAGTCTGTAATCAATTGAGCCATACAATATCTACCAGTAAATTAAAAGAAATGCAGTAACTGAGATATGGGTGCCTCTTACACCAACAGCAGAAGTAACATTTTCCTATTAATGCCCCCAGCAAATAAGGTGTGCTTTGAAAAGAGACTGCTGTTCCTATGGAGAAAACAAAACAAAAGCACACACCTATATGCATGCTCACACATTGCATCCTCAATATCTAAACTGGTAGTCCATCAGATTGTTTTTATAACAGATGCTCCTTTTATGTTCTGTATGAAGGTGTTTTGCTCTTTCAGTGTGAAGCTAGGTGTTAAACTATCTAATCCTTACTTTCATATTTCTTGCTTCAGCTGACACCTTTTCTACTAGTCTCTTAAATTTTCACTGTTTGCTCTCACACAAGGTAGTAGTACTAAACTGAACAATCAGCCTTTGCTCAAAATAATTGAGTACATTATATATATATATTTCGCATTTATATATCAAATATAATACATATATATCAGATATATATATATATGAACAGCACAAAGATTCAACTGCAATACAAGGCAGAGTTTCACTCCTGAGTGTCAATCACAGCAAGGGAAGGACAGGGCAAGAACAAGTGCTTATGGATGTCAGAGGGAGCAGTAATGAAAGCACAGCCAGCAGACTGCAGAAAATTATGGTATTGCTCCAGCTGGTAATCGTGAGGTATTTGTCTTGAAAACTATGTCTAGTTTCAGATCCCTGAATAACAAAACACTGAGGAACCACAGAATGGCTTTGGTTGGAAGGGATCCCAACGATCGCCAAGTTCCAACCCCCCCCGCCACAGGCAGGACCACCAATCTCCAGAAAAAGGAGGAGATCTTTGAAGATCAGATGGTATGTATTTGCCAGATAGAATTGCTGGGACAAGTAAAAAAAGCATGCTGTTAATGTATCTGATGTATCCAAGCACCTAAAATTAGATGGAAAATATCCAGGTCTTGATAGCTGTTTGCTGTTTAACAGACAATCCTAGTGGCATGTTACTGAGTGCATATGCATCACTGAGATGCACTCAAATACGTTTTCAAGATCCTTCACTATTTCTCTTGCAGGAAGCTGAGAGCTCTGAGTGCTCTCTAGAGCAAAAACAGAACAAAGACTGGTTTAATATTTCTCGTCCTTTCTATAACTTCAACTTCCCATCCTCATTAAAATCATGTTAAAAATGTTTTTAAGGTTTTATTTATAAGTTCTTTGATTGTTTTCATGATTGCCACAAAAATCAACTCAAACTTGCAATAATGTACATAGTTCCATAATCATGAACAGAAGTTCTTATAAAAAGAAACCTATGCATCAACAACCAAGGTTTATGTATTTTCTTCACATGCTGTCCTATCTTAGCATACAGAAAAAAAAAACAGAAAAAAAAAACTTTACAAGAGAGCTGAAAAAAAAAAAACAGGAGCAGTCAATTTATTCTAACCAATTCATATAAGGAAACTTGAGATAGTAAGGTGAGAAAAGAAAAAAAATAAGGCAAAACCAGTTTATATGAACTTCAATTACCTTAGAAACCATACATATACTCCATTTTGGTCCTTATTTTTTGCATTTGTCAGTGGACCTTTTTATTAATAAGGACAGCAGGTAGGTTATATAAACAGTTCCTATATAAATGATGTTGACAGTAATAATGCTGCTGCCCACATCACATTAAACATTGCCGAGCATGAAAAACTTCAAGTATCCTTTTTTTAATCTTTTTAATATACACCACTGAAAAAAATTATGTTAGAATCCCGCAAGCTGGTCAAATCAAAATTGCCAATATTGTTTCAAATAAGTGTTGAACTGGGGAAGCACCAACCTCACAGAGTGGCTCTGCCAGCAGGACCTGCCATGACTCAGACTGAGGCTGAGCAAACAGACCAGCAAACTGTGTGCTCAGTGGATGACGAGAGAGCAGCAGATGTTGTTTATCCTGGCTTTCATAAGACTTTGACACTACCTCCCATCAGATCCTTATAGGCAAACTGATAAAGGACAGAATAGATAAGAGGACAGGGAGGATGAAAGCTGGGTGCACTGCTGGCCTCAATGGTAGGGATCAGCATGAGGTCCAGCTGGAAGCAAGTCACCACTGCCGTAGCCCCGGGGTTGACACTGGGGCCAGTGCTGTTCAACAATTTCATTAATGTCCAAGATAATGAGGCAAAGTGCACCCTTAACAAGTCTGCTGTTGCTACAGAACCAGTGAGAGTAGCTGAAACACCAACTGCTTGTAATGCCACGCAGGGTCAGTTGCTTCCTGATGCCCAAGACTCTAACCAATATATCAGCTACGTAAATACAGACTAAGACAACGTATTTGTTTCACCAGTCAAATTGCTGTGTTGTCCACTACAGTATCTATCTGTATCAATATATATTCCTCACTTCAATGGATTTTTTTTGCCACTGCTCTAGTCAGTAGTCAAGCAGTAATGTTACCTCATCCATAAGACTCTAGGTGGAAAAAAAAAAAAAAAAAAAAAAAATAATCTTTTTACTTTCCTAATGTCTGTTCTGTTGCAATAAAGTATTGAAAATTTCACTTTACAACTGTTGGAAAAATGAGAGGAACCAAGAAAACATCACAGAGGAAAGCTAGAACATCTCACAAGGAGCATGGACCTGTGCACTGACCCAATTAGACATTCAAACACTTGTCACTCTGGAGCTGGCTGGTTGTCACTCATCCAAGTAGCTCTGAGGGGCCATTGAATGGTGGCATTCCCTGACCCAGGAACTAGAGCTATGGAGGCAATGAGGGCACAGGGATAGGGTGCCAGGATCTTAGGGAGCGAAAGCAGCCAGCAGGAAAGCCAAAAGAACTTTAGAACTTCCTTAACTTGATTATCATCCAAAAAGCCTTTCAGAATCTTCAATGGTTATCTTTTATTCAGAGCAGCCTAGTTTCAAAACCCTACAGTAACAGTCCTCTTTACGCAAAGCAACATTTAACTCCTGAGCGACTAACACAAACCGTTTCACAAGAGATCTCTGAAGCAGAAAATCTTTGTTGGAAAGAAAGGATATACTAATGTTACTTTTAGAAACAAAACCAGCACGCAGTTTCAGCATCTACCCACTTTTCTGTTCTAAACCACGTACTGACGCTGTCAGATGCTGTCAGCTTGAATACACAAATGAGGCTTAAAATACTGCAGCCATCCACGCCTACACACTTGAAGATAAAAGGTCTGTTCCAGTGTATACAATACCATATTCAAGACACAAAATCAGATTTTTTTTATTCAATAAATTCAAATACTAAAACACAGATGACTATTCAGCAGCTACTAGTAACTTCAAGTAAGGCTACCTTTGTTCTCGTGCGGAAAGACTTATGCATTTCAACTACAAGAGCAGGAAGGGGCTAAGATTGAGAAGAAGAAAAAAAAAAAATAAAAAATCAAAGCTTATTTCAGAAACTCCCAAAACTGGCATTTTAATCTTAGGAAAAAACTGCGAGACTGAAGAATTCAGAATATCGCTATCACCAAATATTTATAAATATTTATGACCTATGCTAGAAGGAAAATCTCTTTGGTACAAAAATACTTTAAGTCTCTCTTAAATTCTGTTTATCAGACTGATTTGTTTACTAGATGGCTTGTCACGACACCTGTTCTCTCCAGCAGGGAATAGCAGAGATGATTAAGCCTACCTTCAATTATATGAAGCTGTGAAATAATTTAGCTGTTTTTCCAGTTAATATATTTGATTTGAGCAGTTCAGGTAAAAACTGTGCTGACATTTTAAAGTTTATATTATTTACAACCTGGTAACCCAAACAAACATGGAAAAGCAGCAAAACGCAGAGTGCATTATTTGACAACTCTGACAGTTCTTAAAAGAAACTTTAAACATAGAAACTCAAGGTCAGTAGCTTTTTTCCTCTAAATTTAGAGATTAAAATGTGAAGGAAAAAGTTCTTACCTTATAGAAAAACTTCTAAGCAAGATGATCTGTGTATTTACTTTCCCTTCTCTCTGTTGTATAGCTGGTCTTTTGCCTTACTGCCTTGCCTGCAAAAAATGATGTAGAATCTGAATTATTACACAGGCCAATAATCACATTTGCTGTAAAATATAACAAATACACCAGATATGTCTTCATAAAGGTGCAGTGCTAAATCCTGTATGGTTTATGTGAGCTAAGTGAAATGTTATTTTACTAGCAGCTAAACCTATGTTGGTCTGAATGACAAATGGGAGGCATCAGGAACAAAAAAAGACAACAACTCCATAGCTTTCAAAATTATTTTTCTCATTTAGCTCTACAAAATAACATAGCTAGATCCATCAGCTCAAACGTATCCAATGTTTTCTGTATCTAGGTTTTCTCAGAATCCAGTGAAAAACACCACTGTTCCATAAAGGCTGACCAAACCAGTAGGAAAGCCTAACCATACCCTCGTGAATTTCAGTAATCTAACTTAAGTCATACTGAGTACTCGCTTCAAGATCAAATGCTGCAGTGTTCTTCAGGATACAAATGTTCAAGCATCTAAGACTCGAAGGTCACAGCAGCACCATCACAGAATCACAGATCACAGAATCACAGAATCACCCGGGTTGGAAGGGACCTCAAGGATCATGTAGTTCCAACCCCCCTGCCTAGCAGGGACACCAAACACCAAACATCCACATTTAGACCAGGTTGCCCAGGACCCCGTCCAACCTGGCCTTGAACACGTCCAAGGACGGGGCATCCACAACCTCCCTGGGCAGCCCGTTCCAGGGCCTAACTACTCTCCTTGTAAAGAAAAGCAAGCTTCTACTTCAGGGAAAAGTTTTAGTCACAGCTCTCGCCAGTGATCTGGGCTTACAGTTAATTTGTAAGCTGTTCTTTTGATCTCATGCATTCTAGGAGAATATCACAAGGCTTGGGTTGGAAGGGACCTCAAAGATCAACTAGTTCCAATCCCTCTACCATGTACAAAGATGCACCCACTTGATGAAGGATGAGACAGTAAACCTCCCAGATTAAAAGTTCAACACAAGGAAGGAGAGAGAACACAGCAAGATAAAGCTTATTGTGAATTCAGATACAGTCTTCCTCCTTTATTCATGAGAACTTCACAAGCAGCTCCGATCTTTGTTACTTTAATGCCCCATTTTAGATATATTTGAGCGTTTGTCAAGAAGAAGGTTGCTTATATTTCAGTTGTTAAGTATATATGGAGTAGAACTTTCAAGAGATCAAGGTTCAAAGACTACATTTTGAAAATGAGCCTCAAAAAATGTTGAACTGGGATTTTCCATTGTAGCTCTTTAGCTTAATTTGCAGATAAGCAATGTACTGTAAAGCTATATTTGAAACAAACACAGTCCTGGTTTCAGTGAATTGGTGACAAAATAAAACACCAGAAGAAACAGACAGGTTTGAGTGCAGTGAAGCTACTCAGTATTTTATACAGCACACATTAAAATATAAACTACATCAGTAAAAAAGCTTATTGTTTACTCTCAACAGCAGATCAGCACCATCTTGTACAATGAAATAGGAGAAAAAAGCAAGAATTAGTGATCTGGTAATATTGTTTTCCTGTCAATGTGATAATGCTGTCTAACAATTTCCTTCTGTGTATTTTCAAATCCAGATTATTTTTAAATAATTCTGTAACCCAGTAAAGTTTTAACTGTTGAGCAGACCTCTCTTGTATCTGTTCCTTCCAGTAGAAAAGAGCTCTCTTCTCATACACTGCTTTCTATTCTACTCTTTCTAATCATCTAGTTGTTCTTACATAATAAAGCACTGGGAAGAATACATTGTGTTTGTAACTTTTGAAGTTTGGCATCTATCCTTTATTTCACTGAGGTGAAAAATCACTTCATCGCCTTTATCTTTACTTAGGCACTCAAATCCCTCCCTACTTTACACCCACATTTCCCACAGGGACCAGCTTGTCACATACTAACAGGACCTCAGTTAGCTGAAGTCAGCATTGAAACTGCATTCAGAACTGTGATGTGCAACTCCTAATTGACCAAAACCCTTGAGTATGACTACAATCACACATATTCTTTCTATACAAAGATGATGGACGCATCTGTCCTGCCATTCATACTTCCTCCCAGCTGCTTTGTCTCACCAGATCACCCACATCTAAGGGAACAGTCCATCCTAGGGGCCACATCCGCAGAGCTGAGCTCACACAAGTTTTGGCTTTCCACTACAGACAGTCCCTGCAAGTCAATGCATCCCCAAACACTCCCAGTGCCCCCACAGTGCTGTGCTATAAACTCATGGCTTTGGTGGACTGCCATGCAACTCCCTTGAGATGCTGTGAACTACAACACCAATTGGCTTTATATAAGGGACACAGACACATCATGGTACCCAGATGAAACTCAGATTACATTAGGTGATATATGGCCAGACTGTTTTATAAGAGACTTGCCAATTATCCTATCAGAATGACACGAATTTGTCCCTGGTTGGCTGTTACCACCAGTGAAAACAGCTGTAGACACAAGGATTATGTTTAAAAGTTAAGCATGACAATAGGCTCAGTACTACTTGTGCGTATGACTTCACATACAGAAAATGGATAACTAGGTATCTGGCTTCCAAAGAAAGAGGAGCACTTGTACCATAGCAGAGCAGTCACGAGTAAGACAGCATGAATGAAACAAGAAAGAAAAAAAAAAAAATCAAAGGGTTAAGAACATGGTGTAAAAACATTCTAAACTGTTTATATATATATGTATATAAAGTCTACAGATTGGGTGAAATAAGTTGAAGAAACTAATTTATCACTTATTGGGTGAAAGAAGAAATATAAAATACATCCTTTAATTCTACATATCAAATCAAAATCCTTACCATGTACTTACTCATTTAAAATTTTGTGAAAGAACTAAAATTTATATAGTTTAGATGTTTTTAAAGCAGTAAAACTAATAACCTTGATATATTTTAGGTAAGTACAATTTAGAATGAGAAAGTATGCATTGCAATAAAAAAAATATACAAAAAAAAGTTCAAATTCTGAAGAAATCAAAACATAAAAATCCCATTTTTATTTTATAATCAGATTGGCTGAATCATTTTAGATAAAATGTATTCCATATATTCATCAAAAGGTAGAACATTCTTATCTTCTTAACATAACCTTAAAAAAAAAAACAGTAAAATGGCACAATACACAGTTTTTTCCCCAAAACTAATACTACCTACACACACGTATATAATTCAGCTTTCTTTTATTTGACAACACTGTAGGAAAATATTTAACATAACACATTTTGAGGACCTGGAAAAACATTTGCTTTAAAATATAAAAAAAAATATAAAATATATTTAATGTATTTAAGCACTGGTTTATGCTATTCAGAACTGCAGAGATCTAGTGTTCACCCTCATGTCGTTTCTTCTTTCAGAATTAAGGAGTGATGAGGAGCTCTCGGAAGAGGAGAAACTACCCTGGTGGTTGATGAGGACAGTGATTCATCTTTCTGTCATATCTACCTTATTTCTGGCAGTGTTCAACCCCAGATGATTCTGACAAAGTAATAATGGGAAAACAAAAAACAAACAAGAAACCCCACATCCTGTAAATACACCAAAGATAACTGCTCAATTTTTCATTCTTCATAGATAAATCTATACTAAATACCTATTCTAAAGCAAGTAGTCCAGCCCGGATTATATTAATATTTTTTCCAGCAACGTGTTCATTTTATACAAACTAGTTCAATATATTACAACAGTCAAAACAGAATTTATGTTTGTTCTCATCTTTAATATGTTGCAAAGTTGCAGCCTTCCTCAATGGAAATAAATTATAGAGTATTCATTTCAATTCTTAGACAGCTAATCAAAATTAAAGGTTTAAATAAGTTACACAGAATAGGTCTGTTCTTGCATCAGAAGTTTAAATTCCATTTCCCCACACTCCTGCTACTCAATAAATCTAGCTAACTGCTACCAAGGTACACAGACCTCAACCACATAACAGATCAAGAAGAATCAGAATAGAAAAGGGAAATCAGCCATTACCTTGTGCATATAGCTATACAGACCTCCTCTTAATTTTTTTTTATCTTCTTTCTTTTGTTTTGTTAGTGGGAGATAGGGATTTGTAACACGCTCCCCTCCACATTGTAATCTTGACAAGAGTCTGCTGCTAAGCCCCACAGTCACAGCGCTGTGCAGAAGCACGCACAAAAAGCCCTTTCCAGCAGCCAATGGCTTTGTCCTCGACCTCCCATGCTTCTGTGTGATCAGCACAGGCTTTGTGGCCATACAAAGGGGGTTAAACATTTCCCTGTATTTATTTAAAAGCAGAGCTAAATCTGCTTAGCTGCATGAGCCTTTTAGTAAAATGATTCTCACTGTATCGGGGCATTTTTTCTGTGTAAGAGTAACTGGCCTCTTCTATCTATGAATATAAATGCATTTATATTTATATAAAACTGACAACAATTTTGATCTAGATCATGCCTTATGCAGAATTTCCTCCTAAATAACAGCTTGGGAATTCCCTTATTCCATTTCTCTTGTCCATCCTTTGGACTAGACGGCTTGCCAATAGGCAGTCCACTGCTCTCCACTGATATCAATAAATATACGGTAACAGGTGAAATTCCTTGAGAAAGAAAGCATACACATACCAGGAAACACAGGAAAATGTGTTAGAAGGAGGCCACCAACTTCACACATCACACCAATCTCTGGACCACCTCTGCTTTCCAAGGAACCACCCTGGAGCAATGCTGGTTATAGAACAGTGCCTTTTACCAACTGCTAAAGAAAGAACCTTTTAAAAAGTTTCTAAGTCTAGTTAAAATTTAAAATATTTCTAACTTCAAGAGAGTTGCAGCTTTTCTAGGGAGCAGCCTTGGAATCCTGTCAGCATTTATTAGCACCAGCATTAGCTCCGAACAATAACTTCATCTGCTCCTTTGAAACCTACTCTGATTTCAAGACTTGCTTAGAACAATGCTTTCCTTCACAAAAGCACAATCTCTACAGAAGAATTTACTTCAAAGCAAGTTGCCAGTAAGGTTTGTAACAGCTACAGCCACCTGAACACCTAAACGTAATGAAATAAAATCAGAGTATGTTAATTGAGTTCCCACTTCAGGCACGTCCCATGCTTCTGGAGATATAAAGAACTCTGCTGAGAAGACAAAACCTTGGAAAAACAGGAGTTACAGTTACAGGCAATTTGGTTTTGATGTGAAGGTTTGTCATCAGATAATACAGTGCTCATTAGGCAAGACCATTCAAAGTTGTTTAAGAGTAATTGGCTCCTTTGCCATTTGAAGACATCGCTTTTTAATTGCACATTTACAACTGTATATTCTAATGAAAACAGCTGGCGTGAAACTGTAAATAATAAACTACTTACTACGCCACAAACAAGTTGCAATGTTATTTGCATTTAGTAATATTTAACTGTGGTAAAAGATCACTATTTACATACCTTCAGTCATTCCTCCCAAAAATGAAGCCCCAAATGAAAAAGGCAACTTCTCTTACTGAGTAGCGTAACTGTTGGCTCCCCTCCGCTTTTGACAGCGCACTTCATCAAAAACAGCTAAAATATAACTGACTGAACAGACATTCTCTTTTTAACTGGGTTTTAGCAGAAGTTATTTTCTTAATTTTTAGAGCTGAATGATGAAGGGGCAGGTCTGATTTTGTTGTCTGATTGACCAAGTCTAATCAGAATTATTTCTGCACACTGCTTCACTACAGCTGTAGCCCCATTAAACACTAAATGTTCTGGAGGCCCATTCCCTTTCAGCTTCCCACTGTGATTCGTACTCTTCAGACAGCAGCTACTCAGTGGGCTACTCAAAACACTAACAAAATGGAGATGCTATATTTAATGGTAAGCTCAAAACCCACAGCAAAAATCTGTCACTTGTCTTTGTCAGGATGGCAGCTATGAAAACAGACTCTTTAAGGTGGAGACTTAAAAAGAACCCTATGATCTGGTTTTCTTACCCCACAATACATTTTTATTATGAGAAAGCTTTCAGCCATAACAGCAAGTTTTTTCTTTGACAGAAATTATCGTGTATGCCTCTAAAAATGCTCATTGATTTACATACATTTTTCAGCAATCATAATATTACCCATGGCATCTTGTTTTACATCTTATTACCATTTTAGTCTCAGGAAGCCTTTAAGCTAATATAGCCATTAGGAATGTCTTACTGAACAATTTACATGTTAACAAAGCTACTTTTTAACCTATTGAACTCTTTAAGCTAAAAATACGTGCATATGCAGTGCACAATTCCTTGTTTTGAGACCCACTGTTGAAAAGATAAAAGAAAAAATAGATCCCAGAAAACATTAAGCAACATTAAGATGATGCTGACTTCTCATCTATTTCCCTTTTCATGCATTTTTGGTTCTTCCCTTCCAAATGGCCTTTCAAGACATATGATAATACTAAGGAGAGAAAAAAAAAAAAAAAAACCACAATTTCTTTCTAAGGTTACAGTCATACCAAAGTTTAGCTAGTGTTAATACTCAGCTGAGCTCTTCAAGTAGCTGGGTAGTTAACCTTGTCCCAGCATTTAAAAAAAATGGGGTCTAAAACTCTAGAAAGATAGAATGGTTCAGCAGCACCATGCGTGGGGCGTGTGATCCCAAGATGGTTATCCTAACTGCCAAAGTTAAACAAGGCATGTCTGAAATATTGCAGGAAGAGAAGGAGCAGTAGATTTGAATCATCTAACATCAAACAATCTAAGCCTAAAGATAGAAGAGGCATGCTGACATAACAAAGCTATCCAGCTATGTCAAAACATAGAATGAATGTTAACTGCTATCTGTACACCCAACTTTCCAAAAGGATTCCAAATACTTGGGATGGGAGACGAATTCTGAAGAGTGACTTGTAAGTGTTAAGTGCTAGTATGAAATCAAGATTCCTCAATACACAAAACAGCAAAATGTTTTCACAACGCTCAACATAGACAGACAGCAAAAATTGATTACTTTGTGTCAAAATTAAGTCAATATTAAAAATGTAGTACTGGAAATACATAGGGAATGCAGACACTAAACTAAGACAAAAGGGCTAAAACTATTCTACGACTCTATGACTTCACTGAAGTTGTTGAAGAGAGTTTTCCCACACGTACAGCATTTAAGCTGTTTAGCACACAGAGCTGTTGTCAAGGAGAGCAAGATTTCCCAGCAGTGACTCCAGACTGAGAAGAGTCCTCTTCAAACAACTCAAGGTTCATTCACTTTATTATTTTAGCAGCTATAGCACATACAGCTTGGCATTGTCAGAGACACAAGTGAATGGCCTTCTTTTCCTCCTTTCATATTACATTTGATGAGGCTGTTACACAGTGAGGTTCACAGCATTAAGATTTTCTCCAGCATTAGTCTCTCTTTTTTTTCCATGAGTGAACTGCTTTTCTCTTCCTTTGTGCACAAGAGTATCCCTGACCACTGGATGCCTAAGGCCATTTAAACACAGGGACCACTGAGACACACTACACATATAGACAAACATGCAGCTTGTAAGCCCCAGGACAGGAAAATTTGTCAGCACACAGAAAACCTCTCATAGCATCAGCAACACAATCAATTAGCTGATGGCACGCTGCAATGATGGGAGAAATCACTGAAATACTAAACTAAAACCATCTTAAATTACCAAAAGATTGAATGAAGCCAGAGTGAGAGAATGGAAAGAGAATAAAAAGAGGATGATTACAGCCAAAAGACAATAATTAGAATCTTGGTTCTAGGAAGGAAAAAATACATGCAATGGCTGCTCCAAAAGTATTGCCTCCTCTTTTATTCTGTTGACCCACAATGTCAGAGGTGTATGACAGTAGAGGCTGAACCTTCCCACCAACATTCCATTCCATTTTGTTTCCATGCAGTAGATGGCAGCAGAAAGAAAGTCTGCCTAAAAAGCATCTGACATGGAAGCACATATGAAGCAAAGCCACCATATGTAAGAAATGGTTCCCGCTGCCATTCATATATGTTTGCAGAACATTTATAGAGATCGAGCAGTGGATTTGAGCACAGCGGGTGTTATGTTTCAGCAGTGCTGACGGTGGGTCTACGCTCAAGGGAAAGGAAAGAAAAGGAACATACTAAATCATATTTTGTTGCAAAAATCTTTTCAGGGTGTTTCAACTTTCCGAAGGCTTCTCTTGGTATAAAGGACATTATTTCAACTTCTGCCTGCAACGTATATACATATTAATGCCCAAAGAGGGAGCTGGCTGGAACAGGACCAAATTTCAGTTCCTCTGTCCGATCACATTTGCCACCATACCCAGAAGCAACTAACTCAGTAGTGTCTCTAATTTGACTTGAGGCCCTGGAGCTGTCTTCCCTTCCTGAAACAGTTGGAACAAATTTAGCAGCTCTCTGCTCAAAGCACGACGGCATCTTGACTGGCACCTAGAAACTAAGTTTATCCACCTGAGTCTCCCAAGGACTGCTGTCAATAGGTTCTCACAGAAAATGCCTACCATAGGAAAGGACTAGGCTCTCAGGCACTGACACAGCACAGTTCTCTCTATAACCACAACCGGAGAAAGACTGCACGGCAGCTTTTGTTCCTTTACATAAAGCAGGACTAAACCTTCAGCATTTTCTCCTTGGTGGCATGGCTTCTGCATGGAGACAGAAGATACCATCTTTCCCCTTTCCTCATTTCTATAGAATAATAGATCAAATATGGACACACACAAAAATGAGTTTAAAACAACAACAAAAACATGATAAGTTGTTATCTTCATGGTTTTTCCCAATCTCACACATTTTGTCAAATGATTCCTTCCAGACCAAGGAAAGCCAAAGAGTCTTCATAAGAAAATGATTTCTGCAGAAGTTTGTTTTGCTAGTATCAAAGAAACCAACTGTTAAAAGAAGTCTCAAAAATAAAACTGGAAACTTGCAACAAAATTCATCAGAAGTATTATTTTTCTTTCTATTAAATACATACTCAGAAGATGAAAATAAACTACTTAGAAGTTGTGCTTTAACATCTGCTACGTCATTAAAGTGATGTTCTTTACAGAACAGCAAGTCAAAAAGAGAGTCACTGTCTTCCCACCTCAGAAGGCAATGGGATACTGTGAGGATTTTTTGTTTTCTTCTCTAGAGCTGGACCCCAGGGAGCAAGCAGGAGACACTTCATACCCCTTTCACAGCAGCTTGAGAAGGAAGGAATGATCTTGCCCCTCAGAGGCTCGAGCTGCCAACTGTTCCAGTCAGTTATCTACAATTTGCCTCCCACTCAGCAAAGCTGCTTTGGATCTGGCTCAGCATGACTGCAGAGAGCCGGAGCAGCTGGAAGGGCAGCCCTGCTGCAGCTCTATGCCCCAGCAGGCACAGCTCCTTGGATGTGCTCCTGAAGCAAGGGAGTTGCTCCACAGGAACACAGCCCCCTCCTTTCACTAGGAGAGCATGATGTGAGCTCACAAGTACTATTATTATCGTGGGGGATCCGTAAGTTACTTAGCTTTTCATTTGGAGGAGGAGGAATATCATTTACATATAATTTCTATATTTAAGTACAGCCCATTTTAAGCACTTTTTGACTACCAAATCGTACACCATGTATAGAATTGTAAAATAGCTACCTGACATACAAACTCAGTGTGTTCTCCACATATAGAACGGGTTTTACTTGCACAAGAGAGGCTGCAGCCCTAGCTTCTAAAACCTGGGAATCAATGCATTTCCAGCAGTTTGCGAAGGTAACAAACACAGAATGTTTCTCTTCAAAAGGGCGGATCTCATATGCATGTAACAAATGCAGCCTTAAGGTTCAGAGATTGATGAGCTTATAAAATATACAGTAATCAAATAATACTACACGTGGACTTTGTTTCTTCCCTTTGAGGGGCTTTTAAGGGCACGACTAAAATTGATGCATGATTGATCCAATATATAACATCACTCACTATCATGATATAGAACTGATCTGTGAATGGTCTGTTAAACTTTAACATCCATTGATCATATGCTCCCCTAATTTACTTTCTTACCAGCACTGAACACCTCTTCCCATCAGTAAAACTCCCAGTTCCAATGAGTTATGCTAGCCCTTCTCTCCAATGATCTTCACCTATTTCTCTAACTGGACTGGGAAAGTCAGCCTTTGATGACATCAAATTATTTTAACTCTTTTGGTTTGTATATATAAACGAATGATTCATCTTTCCCTGAAGTCACACCCTGATGGGGATGTTACCTCATCATCAGACCTGGCCACAGCTAGCCTTGTGGCACAGGGCCATGTTTTAACCTACCATTTGAAAACGTGAAGATTTAGCATTGCATTTTACTCAGGGACCATTTTCTTGCCTCCTAAAGTAACAGAAAATCCTTTCCCATCAAAATGGAGGAAAAAATAAGATGTTCTTGAAAATAGGTTTATCCACTTCAGAAACCAGGAAGGTGTTGGCATTGTTAACGAGCCATTGGTAATGGTAATGATTTACCATTTTTGCTGACAGAGGGTTTTCATTTACTTACCTTGTATCAGAAATATGTCCAGATAGAAAAAGCTATTACATATCTTCACAGACCAGATTTCAAACAGACATTAATTAGGTAAAATTACATACTGCAAAGAGAAGGGGGAAATTCACAGAACTACTTAATGTCCACATAAAGAGCTGCTCCCTCACCCCATACTCCCCCCACCTTACAATTATTATTATTTTTTTTGCAACATATTCGAGTTATTTTACTCCATTTTTAGGCAGCACCACCGATCAGTGTCTTTCAGTGAGTAAAACAGAGGACCATAGCAATAAAAGAATACTTCGGTTCAGGAGCTGCGCTGCGCAAAAGTCTATGTTATGGTAACTCCAAAAGTCTGACTGGAATTCTGCCAGTATAGCCTATTCCAAATTATGAATCGGTCTCAAAGAATAGAAAACATTCTGTATTGACATCTGATTATTCAGGTAGGTCATTTTTGACTCAGTGAATAAGCTTGTAGTGAATCTTCTAAATCCAGACTTTCTACAGGTACGTAAGCAAGTATATATTTACTAAGTTTTAAAAATAAAGGTCCACTTCATTCCTACGTTGCAGTGGTACTGTTCTGCAAGTGGAAATCAAATTATTTTTTCACTGTTGTTACAGACTGTCTAGAATAATCCATCAGCACAGCCAGTGTTTGTATGCATTCACAGTTCCTCCTTATCAGGAAAGTAATAATACTTGGGCCACAAGCACCACAGGCAGAAAATCATTTTAAATCGATACTTTCACTCTCAAAATTCTAAAAAAAAAAGCAAGAGATTATGTGCATAGTGTTAACAAAGCCAAATCCAATCCAGGAAATAGCATTCAAACAGTCTCAAGGAAGGAAAAAAAGAAAATAAAATAGTGGCTAGAGGTTACTTGAAAGGACTTTTACACACATATCAATCGAGGTTAACACAGAGAGCTACTACTGCACTTTGAAGTACTGAGCTTTAAAAACACACAGCAAGTTAAAGCTATGGTGTCATTAAATATTTAATGTTATTTTGACTTTAAACACTGACAAGAAGTCTGTTTTCTCAAAATAAAACATTAAAGAGCATTTGAACTTTTTTTGAGATCGAGATTCAAGTTTAAAGCACTCAGTGCAAAACTTTCAACTTCCAGTTTCCTGAAAACATTTAAAAAGTTCTGCTTTCCTGACAGCTCAACACTATAAAGATATCTTCGAGTTTATAAAAACAACAAAAAAGAAAATCACTCAAAATTTAGTTGATTACACAGCTATAGAAAAACTGATGGCTTTTAAGTTGTTTTTCATCATTTAAGACAACTTCTGTTTTATATTTAAAGAACCTCACACTGGGGATAGCTTCATTATAAAGCCACTCAGACTACTTGGCTGTTTTTACAAAGACCCCAAAAGTCTCAATGTAAACAGATCAAAGATGCTGAACTTGGAGTAATTCTGGTGACATTGAACAGAGCAAAAGTGCCAGTCAGTTGTTGGAAAAAAATATATATCGTGCCATCCCACCTGCGTTAGGATAGTTAATTCAGATGTTTACAATAAGATACTATTTGAAGGCCAATTAAATTCATTTATTTGCAAAAGGAAAATTAAAAACTCTCAATAATATAGATTTAAATATAAGATTATTTTACAAAGCTTTTTTATGGGTAGCTTCAATGCATAGTCAAATAGCAGCTCTTATTTTACACAGCATATTGAGAGATGAAATGACTTAGGGCTATGAAGAAGCAGCAGATGATATATTCCAGTATGACAATTACACAAGCTTCAAAAGACAAAAAAAACTCAAGCAATGACAACGTCATGGTAACAGATGCTCATTCCTCTCTCTGTTCTGCATAGTCCTATTAGGCCTATCTGGCTCTGGTTTGGGTCTCCTTTCCAGTACTCAATGCCCTGACCCTGAGCTCCCAGTCTACCATTCAAATCTGGCGCTTATTAATTATCAATGGTGGCCAGAATATAACACATGCTCTTCTATTTATTTATTTTTTTAAATAAAAAAAGCAAACACTGCAATGTATCTGTATTACGAAGCATCTTTTGCTGAACATCTGTCAGTCTAAATTAGTCTCCCTTTCAAGAACTTCTGTTGCATCCACTGAAGTCTTTGCAAAGTACATCCTCTCCCTTATTACTCATCAGAAGCAAGCAACTAATGCATCTGGATGTATGCAGCTAATTTAGGAAACCAGGTATGAAAACTGAGAAAAGAGCCAGGCTGACTGGCTGGTAACAAAACAGACTGCAGCGCTGTCTGTGTAAAATGGAAATAAAATATCTGCATTTGCTTGTGCGTGTATTTTAGCACCAAGTATGTATATTGATAGCATCTGTTAAAGCTACAGGGCATTGAAATAGTTCTCACCTGCGGAGGTGAAGCCTACCCACAGAAGCCACCTGGCTCCTCTAGCAAGAAGCCAAACACCAGATGATGAAGAAACTAAACCCCACATTCCTGTGCCCACAATGCCTGTGGCTTGTTTTTGCCCTAGGAGGAGGAGAGGAACACAAACAAAAACAGACTTTTTTAAGAGTTGATTTTTGGCTACGAGGCCAGAAAACCCAATGAGCTGTTGTGAGGCACTGAGTACCAGGTGCTGTGCCCTCCTACAGGCTGGGCAGTACTAACAGGACCCTGCCATGACACTGTGCCATCACCAGGCCCAGGGTGGGTCTGCAGAGCATGCAGCACTGGGGCTTTCCACCCCATCCCATACTTCAACAAATATGAAAGTTTTAAGTTACTGCAATGCAAAAAAGTCTACCCCAGAATACTCAGAAGCCCACTGGTAGGTATTTGGACACAGAAACCAGGTCTTTCATGCTAGAAACGGCAGGGAAGTCAGGCCTACGATGCCACTGAGTTTTTGCAAACATTTATCAGGAGGTTTTGATACTTAATGCTATGGCTGTGCTTGCCAGCTTCTTGTAAGGGCACTTCCCCCACCACCCAATTCCATGTATATTTCATAAACGGCATATGGCAGAATAAAGTGTTATTCTATATCCATATCAATAATTAAAAATCAAGTTTTCCAGAAGCAATTTTATCCCTGCCCCCTGTGTAAACATGATTTATTACATCAACTTCAGCTAAGACTGAAGCTTGCAAATTTATTCTAATGTTTCTACTGAATTCTTAATTTTGCAAGTTTAGGTCCTTCAGCAAAAACTTCATACTATAATTTCAGAACAAAATTTGAAGATAAAAACTCCCTTTTATGGCATAATTCTAAATAACCACAGCTTTGACACAAGTTGGAAAATTCGAGTCTGCTACAGTTAGCTCAGCATTAATTATCTAAAGGGAAGAAGCCTCAAAAAGCAAATGTCATTTAAAAAAAAAAAAAAAAAAAACGAAACAACTTATGCTTTTGCAGTGGATTATGCATACAGAATTAATTACAACCCTAAAATTTTGGAGTCAGCCTTCAAAGCTATATAAAGTATACCATTCAGAAGCATCTTTCAGTCCAGAGATAGAACACGTACAAAAAGTTGTTCTTCTTGCCCTGCTGCTCCTTAACTAAGGGTCACACTCTCCACAAATCAAGCTTTAGTTTTCCAGTTCTTTGGGGTTTCTTCACCCACATCCTCCTGGCTTTACTCTTATCTGTTTCACTCTTCCTTTCCCTCCTCCAAATCCGTGCACATAAACAAGCTTCCAGCGTTTCAGGCTAACACTTTTCTCCCCATCCCTCAGCTTTACAGTGCTGATCCCTTTGTCAAATCTCACACTGAATACACGTGTAATGCTAGCAGTATAAGCAGGGACTTAATAAAGCCCCAAGCTGCTAGACCACCCAGACTGTTTATTAGCTTACTACATAGCTTTCATAGGTTACCTCAACTAGATTTTTAGAATTATTCTTCACTTGAATGCTGCTTGCATTGGACAGCATTAATAAGACTGCCTTAGTCTGGTTCTCTCAATAGTCCTTTAACACCATCTCAGGCAGCCCCTGTACTCTCAAATACTCTCTCTTTATCCCATACACACAGTATGCCTATCCAAGAACATCCTATGGAGTTGCACCACAGTCTTCACGTTATATCAAATACTTTGAACTAAAACTTCTTTGCCTCTTCACAAAAACATCAATTGATTTACACCACAGGATGACTACATACAGCTCAGAGGAGACCCAGAGTCAGGGCACAAGAGGAGGCAGACTCTAGCAGTGCTTAATCAGTCACTTGATGCAGTTCTGACTTCATCACTTCCACTTTTAAGAACCACAGGAGGAAGAGCTATGTACAGAGCTGGAGCAGCATAGAGTTGGCTCACATAGCTTGGCAATGTCTGGGCTGGTCAGAACGAGCAATACTTAACACTCGTCTCAGTCTCCCACATCCTTTGGAAGCATGCAATTCAGGAATGCAAAAAGAACATCAGGAAAGAGATGATTTTTTACTACAAACATATCCAGCAGCCCCTAAAATGACTGGGATTCTCAGGGCCTGAGCCTCAAAGCCACCGAAGAGCCCCAGCCCCATCTGTCCTTCTCAGAGCCTTGCAGGAAGCCTGGCAGCAAGGAGCAGCCTCCCTCAGCTACAGGGGAACGTAACAGTGTCAGCATGAAGAGCTCTGCATTCAAAAGCAGCACATTGGAAGTAAAATTAGCTCCAAGTGCTAGATCGTGACTTGGCATCTAATCATTACACAACCTACATGATTCACTAAATAGAGAACTCCCAAGTGGCTGACCTTAACAAAAGCAAGCCTCCACCATATACCCATGGTGAGATATTTTTCAGAAAGAACCCTGCCATACACACTCTTCAGCAAAGCCAGATTGTTGCAGGCACTCATTTTATGTTAAATTTAATAGATCATAATTAGACACTGAAGTATATGACTCCTTCAATTCTGTGATAAACTCATTCTTTAAGAAAGACAATTGAATATTTGATGGTGTAAGCCTAGAGAGTATTTAAAATATTTGAATGTCATTGCAGCTTTGGATAAATGGAGGTTTGTATTTTAAATACATGTTGCTATAATTGTTTCCTTTATTTCTGGTTTTGCATAAATTTTAAGAAAAATCAACATAAACATTTTAACTCAGCTGGAGAAATCTGCAGTTTGAGAATTTCCTACTACTTTTAGCTTATCTATGTGAGTTCTAACAACACAATAGGTTAAGAGGCATTTCAACCCAATCAACAGCAATTTTTGTTTTTGTTTTGTTTGAAAATATTAAAACCTAAACAGAACACTGTGTGTTCCTACAGCTTTGAAACTGATATTTCAGCTTTCCTACAGAGCATACAGAAGACTTTTCATAGAAAGACAACCAAAATCTAATATTAAAAAAGTTTTGAGTGGGAGAACAAGACACGCTGACCGCTGATTCAAGTTCTCGTGTTTATATTAGCAAGTTTTAAAAGCTTCACAGCCAATCCCATAGACACTCCACTTGTCTTAGCCTTTCTTTCTCAGTCTTCTGACCATCTTGCCTTTGTTCTCTATGTCCTCTATGCAGCTGCCCACTGATCACTCTTGTCTCCAGGGAGAGGCTGTCTTCCACGTATTCCTGACAGTTTCCTCTGCCAGTCTCCTGCAGAGTACACAGTTGGACTAAGACTACATGATAAGAGCTTGAGTAAGTCATAGAAAGTGAATGATTTGTAAATTGCTGCTGGTACAAATGTATCCATATAATGCACTCTCATAATGAATTGATTATTTAAACAATGTAATAAGCAGACAGGATTAAATATTCTTAATGCTAATTGTTTTAAACATTCCTTTTAAGAAATTTAGTGAGAAACTACAAAACAACTGTTTAAATTTCTGTCATTAAAAGAAAGTAATACAGAAATGTGGCAAATTGACAACAGTAATCTCAATTCCTCTGAAATATGAACTTTTAGAAGTGTATTTTGCATCATGCTCATTTGAGAAAAAGCTCTTCAGATCAGTGTAAAAAGGTAGCTGAGAATGCCCCTCCTTACACCTTGACTAAATTCTGCTTTTCTCTGTGCTCAGAAAATAATTTATGAGTCAGATACTAGAAAGCAACAGAGGTTTAAAGCTCCTTGAAAGCTCATCTGGGGGGAAATGGGGAAATTGACTTAAGTTAATCAAACAACATCTGACAATTGACCAAATATCACTGATTGCTAGAAAGTATAATGAACTAAATTACAATCCTGTTGCCGGCAGAAGTAATTTAATTGAAGATAGGCAGCTAATGAGGCCTTCCAAAGCAATACATGCTAGCACAAGGCATAAACAGATCAAGTCAAATTTAATGGCTATTAAATCAAATGAAAATGAAGTAAGGAAAACAGCTTTTAATACAGTATATTCTCTCAAATCATGATGAATTGGGAATCATCATTTGAAACTGACGCTTTATCACTATTCTCCTTTACACTAAAAATGCTGAAGTCACTACTCAGATATCATGGATGCTTTTCTTCCCTGCATTAAAGAAATAAAATAAAATTACAGCATTTCACAATACATTACTTTTCAAAGACTTAAGCGTAGCACAGCAAGAAATTAAAAGTGCATACTTAAGCTCAAGCAGTGATGCAAGTCAATTGAAATCTTGCCAGTTAAAGACATCAAAACTTTGTGCTCAGGTGCCATTAAAAAGACACTAAGGATCTTCCAAAATCTGTATCTATGACATGGATCATCTCTCTGATGATACACAAAAGTCCTTACAAGGTCTTTCCTGAAGAAACTTATATGAGGTAATGCATTTACCATAAGAAAGAAAAGTGGCAGAGAGTCTCAAGAACTTTCTCAATCTGATTTAACACTTATCTGAAATCTATAGTAACAAAGGCTTGATATATTCTGACAAAAGAGCTTGTATTTGCAGGGGGGAAGAATCTCTACATCCTGGTATTAGACTCAGGAAAGTTTCTCATGCCATCACTCAATTTCAGCACTATATGAACTACCCTGTATGCACACTTGATCTTCACAGCCCACTGCTGTAAAGCAGCATTGCCTGGCAAGCATCAGGATGACAAAGGACGTTCCAACAAATAGAGGTCACCCACTGCTTTCCATAAATCATCTTGGACTTCATTGATTACTTTAACAAAGGTAGTTCACATTTGCCTGCCTTGCACTGAAAAAAAAAAAAAAAAAAAAAAAAAAAAGACAATGACAACTCAGTATTACAGAGAAAGCTAAATAGCTTTGTAGTGATCAGCCTAATAAACAGGAGAGGAAAAAAAATTCAGTTGTTCATGGGTGCTTACTGAAGAAATTAAGATGCCTATCAAACACACAAATTACAGTACCAAATGCTGAGGTTATACAGAAGCATGGAAAGAAACATGAAAGGAAGTCATGAGAATCACTACTGAGCCTTATACCCAAGTTCTGCTTTCCGTTTCTTCTCATACAATAAACAAGAATGTTTTAAATTATTATGAAGCAAAAAAACGCACCCTAAAACACCATATCTTTTTCTAAAGTGTTCTCATGTTCAACCTTCAGTTACAAGTTCATTTCTCAACATTTTCTACTACATTTTTCAGCTACCTTTCTCCATCTAAAATAGATAGTAGAAAATGATTCAGCATCCAAAAACCGGTGGAGACCTCAATAATGTTATGTGTATTAACACCATCATAAAATCTTGTTTCCTTTTTCCTCTGCCCCTGTTCTTTATGAGCTTTTGTTCTTTATAATAACATTTAGGCTGTGCTCAGCACCAACACGCCTCAGATAATAGCATTACCTCACAAAGCACAGACAGCACAGCTACATCTGAAGCAACTCAGGTGCAAGAAACCTCCATCAACACAGAGCCAGGTGCTGATCTCAACTGCAGCAGCAGAGACAAGCTGGCCTCTTCTCAAGCCTGTGCTGATGCTTCCAGCCCCAGGTATGCCCCAGGTCAATTTACAGCAGTGTAAATTTTCATACTGCGCTGCTTTACATACAAACCAGCCTGTCAAATACCAGAGAAGAAAAGCACAACTCTGCTTCCCTATGTTAGTCCCAAAACAGCTAGCTGGGCACAAACATACAGGAAAAAAGAAACAAAACACCCAACTCTTGTTCTTTGTAAGAGCAGTTTGCGATGACCGTACAAATAAACAAAACATATCAAGGTATTGGTATACCAATACCATGTTACCAGTCAATAGTAAACTCTGGACATTCGAGGGTGTTAAGATTTTAGGACTGAATTTTAGGTATAGGTTCCTGCCTTAGCAGAAAAAAAAAAAAAAGGAAAGAAAGAAGAAAGAAAAAAACAGCAATTAGACATCGATGAGGGAATACCCTAAGAACGTATGGTCTAAAAAGCTGATTCTAATGAAAAACTAGTAATCTTGTAAAAAAAAAAAAAAAAAAAAAATCATAGAAGACAGGTTAACTCACCAGGAAAGGAACAGAGAGGGACTTTTTTACTTGACAGTCTCTTGGTAATAACTATCAGATCTACAGCAGGAATAATGGATAATATTTTCCAACTGGAATCTGCATGATTCACTGCCCATCTCAAATTCACAAAGCTTTGCCTCACCAGACCAAGTCCCATCTGAGCCAAATGTTAAGCCAAGAGAATCTATTCCTGCGTGGTTAAAGAACAAGGGAGGCCTTGTGAAGAGTCTTCTTCTCATAAGTTTCCTTCTTCAACAGCAATCCCAACAACTGCTCACAGATGGTAAACTGCTAAAATACATCCTGTCTAACTTAAATAAGTGACACGACACAGGAAACAATCCATTGAGTGTAGGAAAGTGGTCAAGAAGAAATTCCACAGGACTGTTTTGGAACAGAACCAAATGAAACAGTGATTTCCTCCCAATTGAATTTCTACATGTTCAGGAAGGAGAGACTTGTAAGTTCCTTCTAGCCAGAATTCAAAAGCCAGACCCCTCTTATGCACTTGTGTTTTATGAGATAACTGGTATGGTAAATTAATCCCTTTCTACAAATACATTTAGTCAATCAACACAAAAGTTTATCATCACTGCAAGAGTATAAGATTGGCCTTGAAGTTAAACTAAAGATTAAACATTATTTTTATCTGCATTTGAGCTCATAGCTGACTTCAGAAGATGGACGTTATGAATGAGATTTTAAAAAAAAAAGAAAGGTAATTCCGGCTCTAATAAACATAAATCAATTACCAAGAAAATTAAGATATTTAAAATCTTCCAAAACCTGAGATTAAAATAAATGCTTTTGAGAAACGAAGTTTTAGTTAGAACAGATAATTGCTTTCAAACACGAATACAGTTTAAATTATACTTATCAAGTAGTACCTAGGGGTAATACGAATGTAATAGTTCATCTTCTAATCAAGTTTGTCTTATAAGTTTTGTTGCATTTCATTTTAATCATATTTTAATGAGATTTGCAAAATAGCCCAGTAAGATGGAAATAGGTTACTGTGCTGAGAAGAATTGCCTCAGGGAAAGTGGGAAAAGACGTGGGACAGATTCATCTTCAGCAGCTCATCACACTGCCTTGATCTGCCAAGTCTATTTTCTATCATCACGTCTATGATCACAGAGACGGTGCTACAACGGCCTGTTACACATTTAATGAATCCAACCCAGAAAAAGGGTACAGAAGTATTTTCTTGTGTGTTTTTAATTGCTTATCTCTTTGATAAGAAAGGGAAGGAGGAATAAACTTCTCTCAAATCCAGCTATCACCCTAGAGACAATGTGGAATCTTTACATTTCCATTCAAAGTACATAAACACAAACCTGAGGGTAGAAATGCAACGTAGAGTGAAAAAAGACAAAGGAATCAGGAAATAGTAGGCAATTTCAAATTATGTTCATATAAAAAAACATACAATAAACAGTAACTCATCCACGGTAACTCATTTTTTCATACAGGTCAGCTGTAATACATTTTCATAGAAACATCTTGTTGATATTAACCAGAGTAAAAATTAGCCACAGAAAACCAGGAAATTTTAAGAAAATAGAATTCTTTGACTTAGCAGGAGCAATTAATACTTTATAAGTGGTTAATGCTGCTAGAGAACACTGTTCCAGTCAGAGGCCTAAGGTGGTTTTGCCTGCTGGTTGCTTTTTGAAGTCTTCCCCTGTTACTCGATTGGACAACAATGTGAACCACACATATGCACAACCACACAAGTAAACTGGGCTGATGGTGGTGGTGGTGATGGAGATGTCTGTCAGTAATCAAGGCCACTGTTTCCTTTCTAGTTATCCATGGGCATTCAGACCTTTAGCACATCCAGAGCACTGATATCATCAGGAAAGTATTTGCTGCTCTGGTTCATAATAAAATTCTGGTAATAAAGTGTTAAGAATAAACAGGGTATCAGACTTATTTACTGAGATGTGGCATAATGTAAGCAAACAAGAAGGGAAAAAAAAGGAAAGCTGCAACTACAAAAAGTATTTTCAATATCTATACAAAAGCAATATCCCGTCTCAGCTTTATCCTACATCTCCAACACAGTTTCTCAGCAATAAGAATTCTCCCTGCTAACCTGCATAAACCATGTAAGCATACTTCCACAGCCTTTTTTCAGAGGATGACGACAAAGCCATCTTAATTCAAGCTTTGGGCAATACTTAAGCATATTTTCATGTAGTTCAGATGTCTAAATCTACTGTTCCAGATTCTACTGACAATTTCTTATATATATGCTACCCTTAGCCTTTCTAATCTTAACTCCACATACAACAGAACTGAAAAAACCTCCACATATTCCACTTTGATTAGGCTACTGCTTTCTCTCTGTCTGTTTAGATCTATGTCCCTCTATAACAACAAATGAAGGAACTGAAGCTGCCATTTGATCTGAACTTCCTGTAGGGAAGAAATTTGCACATTCAAAAGTCAACTCAAACGAACAGAAATACATACAGAAATAAGCACAACATATTTTGTTCTAAAGGTTGACTTCAAATCCCATGACCAATTATGCAAATGTCTATGTAAGCATATAAATGCATTGAGAAGTTGCACTACAAAGGTTACTTTCTTGTTCTTATTTCAAATTTTCTCCTTACAACAATCCGGTTCCCTTTTCCCCCCAACCCCCCCATGACTTTCTAATCTGCAGTTCCTTCTCTCAACACAGCTGAAAATACTTCTCACTCTCTACTTCTTCCCCACAACTCTTTTAAAGAAATCTTTTGTTATCTGGTCACTACCAGTTACTTATCCTGTGAGAGCTCTGAGGTTTCATTTTCTGCTCCTCCAACAGTCCGTTTTTTCTCACTGTCCTGTCCAGTGAAACCCTTATACTTACAGAGACTAAGGGAAGGAGGGGGAAATAAAGAACAAAGATGACTATTTACAACTTACTGGAAACTTGAATCATAAGAGAAAAAAAGAAAAAGTACAGAACCAAAAGATTACACTATAGCAGAATTACTGCCAGTTCAACCAGTGACACATTGCAAAAACAGAAGAACCTCTACACATGCAACTATTTAAACAGAAGTCTGAATCAGTCTGCTTTCTCAGCATGAGTGCATAGAAGGACAATGTAGTCACACTGTCCTGAAGTTACAGCCATTTTGATAAAAGGTCAGAAATGTATTCAAAAGTCAAGCATGCTTATTGAAAACACTGAATGAAACCATCCTCTCTTTCTCCTTTGGGAAGCTCTCCTCATATCCATGCCACTGCTTGCCCCATCTCCACACCCAGGTTTCTGGATTCTGGGAGCTGCTCACACACCCACAATGACACGCCATCACTCCACACAGATACCCTGGCCCTGCTATTTCACAAGTTTGAGACATGTTAGTTTTTCTGCTCTTTCAGTGCAAAGCCAAGTAACATCCAAAAAAAGAATGACAATTATCTTCAAGTATTAACATACATCTAACCACTGAAATGCGACAAACATCTGTATTAAAGGTTATTTAACGGTAGGCACATTCTCTGATATACAGAAGTCACATGCTTTCAAAATATGAATTTATGCAATCAGTAGTTAAAATAATTGATATTAATCACTGTAAGTGCTAGTCTGGACGTGTCCTTCCAAGTTATAAAAGGGTTGCTTTAAAGTATGAATTAAGCATTAGAGATGCTGTACCATCAAAATATATGAAAGAAATCAGCTGTCAGACTTCCAAATACTTTACACTAAAATAAAATAAAATAAAAATTGAAAAAATCCTACTATATAGTATTAGTTCTTGGGGAAGAAAAAAAAAAAATACTGATTTATAAGCTGCTACATGAAGATTTTGTTCATGTAACTTCCTGTACATTCTCTTCTCCATTCGCTGTTCCAAGTTTCAGTAGCTTAGAGCAAGTGGTGTGTAACTACTCTGCTCTGTGTTTTAAGACACAAAATCACAAAAAGGTTGAAACAGTAGCAATGAGAACACAGCAAACGTCCACTAGCATTTATTGCTATTGAACACTAGTTCCTAAGTACAGACTACGCATCAAATAAGGAAGATGAACAAGTACTAGGTTGGAGTTTTCATTACTGATTCTACTTTTAATATGAAGGGTAGCTTTAAAATTCTTACTGGGTACTACTGCCATACAAGGGAAGGAACCTGTCCAGAATCCTGTAGGGATTTGTGCTCAGGCTTATGCTTCTCAATCTATTAAAAAATGATCTGGAGAAAGACCAAACTGTGAGGCAGCTCGTGTTCCTAAAGCACTGTGACAGTAAAGACAAGAACTGACCTCAATTAATAGTGGAAGGAATTGTAGTATTAAGCCATAAACAATAAAATAGCAGAAGTAATTCAGGCAAAGATTCAGAATTAATTTCTAAAAATTCAAGAATGATATACTAGGTTTATAACTATTATTTCTAAGAAAGATGAGCACCGCCCTCATCACTAAGTGAAGAAAAAAAGCAAATTGAGAATTAGGGAAAAAAAGAGAAACATAACATGCTTACACAGCATAAATCCATGATACATCTATATTTTCTGTGTTGTATTTGCCATCCCTCAAAACCCACTTCCTCAACTTGCAGTCACATCAGAAGAGATTAATCAAAGATGATCGAAACTACAAGATGACTCGTCTACAACACTACGGAGTCCTCAGGGGACACTGGTGCAAAATTAACAGATAGCAAGCATAGAAAAGAAAAGAAGGCGTTTTCCTCATCTAGCATGTAGTTAAATTGAAATCTCCTGTAATCTGACATAGCAGATTTCACAACATTTAAAGAGCAGGTATTTCCAGTTAATCCTTTAACTGTTTGTAAAATATGTGTAAGTATTGAAGTGTGCTGACAGATGCACTTACAGTCGGGAAAGAAAAAAAAAAGAACAACTTGAAAGATATTCATGAAAATTATCACTGTAGGATTGTCCTTTAAAAACAAAGCAAGAAAGACTTTTAAATATTTAAGATAAAATAATGTGACAGGAATTATTAAGCCTCAGAATAGGATCTTTTTACTAAATGTTCCAGAGTGATAACACAATTTGCTGGACCACTGCAGTGTAAAATTCATGGAATTAGAAGCTGCAATACTTATTTTTAAATAAAAATTTGAAAGCTAAAGCAATAGTCAGAAACACGCAAAGCAGTATTTTGATTTTGTCATGTGAGAGATGCTAATAGAATGTCCCAGCCTTTTCATCTTGCAGGGCAATTAAAGCACGTGCTTATTGCAATCAAAGCTCTCCTAAAGGGATGGCACCAGCTGTGAGCCAGATGAGGCAACAGCCTTTATCCAACCTTGCCTTCTTTCTCATCTTCCCTTTCACATACATTAATCAGCAAGCAGAATTGCCTAAAATTGAGGAGAAAGAAGGCTAAAATAATCACAGTTTATATTTCTATTAGGTATATTTGGCTTTATCTCACATATTTATGAGCGTAGCTTCACTCACCAACAGTTTATCAAAATTGACTGCACTAATAAGTTTATGCTTGAGTTTATAAACTGTCTTACTACTCCTTTTAAACTACGTATTCACATAATTTAAAAATAATTCAGTAAGGCTACATTAGTACTGAACAAAAATACTTTATTTAGAAATCAGTATTTTTGAAAATTATCTTCCAGTCTTGTAGTTTTCCCTCATATACTGTTATATGAAATCTGTTATTTCTCTTATCAGAAGTAACACAGTATAAACTTAATAGATACCTCCTGGTACAGACAGAGGTCTGAAAATCTGAGTTTAATACACAGTTACTTTATCAGTAACAATGAACTGGTGAAAAATCAACCTCTGCTTTCTTAAAATGATTATGGAAGAGATCATACTAAAGACACTGCCTGCCACCAAAAAAAAAAACATTTTGGGTTTGTTTTTGGCTAAACATTCTTTCTCCTGCAATACATTTAGCACTTGTATTATAGTGAGATATAGTTTTTTCCTCATATTTCTGATAGAGGGTCTGGAGTAAGCAGTGATCTGCAAAAGTATTTATAATACCTTATTACTGACCATTAGCATGCCTGACAGCTAAACCTTCGTTTGTAGAAACTTTCCATACGCAGGAGCAAGCGACATCAGCTAGATGATCACCTCGCATTTCAGCCTGACTGCAGCAATGCTCTGGTAATCACACTGCTGAAAGGACATGCAGACTGTCAGAAGCAGTAACAAAGACCCGTGGCTACAGGGGAATAGCTCTGGGCTCATTGGGAGGATGCAGCGTTTGCATTATTCAAAGCAAAACAGCTCTTGTCAGGAGGTTTTTCACTACCCAGTCCCTATCGTTTCATGGTGGAATTAGGTGATATTATCTATAGCTAACTGTCTGAGTACTTAGAATGGGCTGAGTAAGCAGTAGTTTGGGTCACACTGGTTTTAAATAGCTTCAGGAAACAAGGCCAGAGTATTGACATATCCACAGCATAAAGCAAACCCATGACCATTTCAGCCTCTTCAAACAAAGATTAAATCCATCCAGGAGCTGACTTACCACTGGTTCTTCCTGAAAAGGAGGCATTCAACCTCCTTGCACTCAAATGAGCTGATGGGGGTAAGGACATGGTGGAAAGCAACAGGTGTCGCTTCACAGTTATCTATTATGTTTATCCCCTCTCTGTATCAGCCTGAAGAAAGGGAAAGAATTTCTGACTTGAGGAAGTCAAGCCTCCTCCTTGCATCTGTGCTTCATACTAGGCATGCCTGTGGCACAGGCACTCTGCAGATCACTCAGAGGGACCAAGAGACAGCACACAGGACTATAAGGAGTCACACAAAGTAATGAGACAGAAGCCAACATATGTAGCTTTGTGAGTCCATAGGCGATAGAGGACAGGACGACTTCATTCACTGGCAGTATCCCTTAGGAAGCACTCACCACTCTTTTTCTCCTGTTCCATCTTGGTGACATTTCACACATATTCCCTGGCACACATTTCAGGGTACGTACTGGAAAGGTCAAGAACTAGCAGTAACAGCCAATGGCTACATCACCTCCAAACCCTGGTTTCATCACCGTGATTTCACTTGTAGGCAAGACAGGCAGACGTACTTAGTTTTGGAGAACATGGCACCCATGAGAAGCTTCAGGCTGTGTTAGGCCAATAGATCTTTTATTTTAGATCAAGAGAGTCTTATTCATTCTTCAGGATTAATCAGTAACCAAAATCAACAAGTCTTTAAAAAAACATTTTTAATAAGTTATTTTTAACTGGGGAGGAGAGACAGAGCAAGCAGGAAGAGGGTGGAAATCAGTCCTAAAACTAAATTATTTCATTAATAAATACCAAATTTGACAGGGATGAAAGCATTCAAAACCAAGAAATGTCAAGCCACATGTGGAGATTAAATATATCTGTATTTATCATCTATTGTGATCATTGCTATAAGGACTAGGAAATCTTGTAATCAAAGACTTCATAATTCCAAATGTCACAGAAAAAAAAAAAAGTATGCATCCATGATTGATAGAAAAAAGAAAACTGAGTTATAATTGGTTCATTATGAAGGAGGTTGTAATCCCATGAGAATTCTTGCATCAAATTACAGAATGGATGAATTCAGAATCAACGTAAATTGTAGTTTTAGCTATCCTTCTAGTAAGGCCTAGAGTAACAACAGACATGACAAAGTACATTTTCTGATTTAAAAAACTAATGTTGGACTTAGATTTTACTTCAACTGCAGTAAAAATTCTGTTTCTGGGAGGATGTACACACAAGAGCAATATTCAGACTTCACTCTGAAAATAAAGAACACCAAGAAAATATTACAGAAAAATTTAACTTAACGTTCTAGACACAAGTCACCGCAAGACATAACTTCTGTAGAAAATGAAAAACCAGCTTTCCAAGCAAATGTTTTATTCCTCTTCACCTAATTAACTACAGGATTTCTCCATTCCAAGGATTCTGCAAATAAATCTTCCAGAACAAAAAGAAGCCAACAAAGAAAACTTGCCATGTAATTATATATGTAAAAATACATGTAGATTTTCAATAATTTCCTACTATTGAAGGCCTGGGTAGTTACCTAAGTTCTGTATGTGTTCAGCACCTATTATTTCACCTTTTAGTAATTCAGTAGGCTCAGCACAGAAAACATTTGGCAGTGGTCTGCACAGATCTCTTCACAGAGGTAGTCTCTCTTTCTATCCTTCCCATTCAGAACAGCTGAGGATGTAGCAGGAAGAGAGTAATAATACAGAGAAGAGCTTGCCATTGCGTGCATTTCTCCTATTTCACCATATTCCATGGATTATTTACCACAGGAAGCAGCTTTATTGATCAAGTTTAACAAGCGCACTAATGATAAACCATCAGAGGAGACATTAGTGTTCATATCATACAGCTGTTACTATTCTCTCCCACTTTCAATTTATTTTTTAATATTTTATAAAGCTTGCTTAAGCACCTTATTTCTGAACCATGCAGATTAAGAAGAAACAAACAGTGTGGTCTCATCGAGAACTCATGATCCATAGGTATAGCACAACAAACAAGAACAGACACAAAGCTTGGTTAGTCTGTATTGTGTGTATTTTTGAGATATCTCAAAGCTGACACCTCAAAATACAACTTTATGTACTTACTTTAATAACTTTTGTCACATAACCTACTGAGAAATTTTGTTTGCTCAAATTCCATCAGAAGAGAACACAGAAAACGTCTGGGGTTAGTGTGCGAGCATAGAAGAAAACTATAAAAAAAAAATCTCATTTGAGGATAGACTTACTGAAATACACTCAGCCACCACTGTGAACAATCCCATTTCAATGGAAATACCCACATTTCATTTTAAACTAAAAGAAATGACTGGACTACTGCCCGGAGCAAGCTGACAAAGGATTTCATAGAGATTTCATTCTCCCCTCCCAAATACTATCCCTCTTCTCCTTTTCAGCACTTGAGGACCACAAGAGACCATAAAGACAACAAGAGAATGTCACTCCCACTAGTCTCATATATTCAAAGAGAGATGTGAAAGTCATACAAATCACAGCTGTGTCCTTGATCAGATTGTCATTTAATAACTCAGTGCACAATGTCTCCAGGACTAATTCCTGTCTACTTAAAACTGAGGGGTAGAGAGAGAGCTGAGCTTAGCAGGAAGCCATGGGCTTTCTCAGCTGCTTCCTTGGTATTTAAAGAACATCGACCTTCAAACTCCATTGTATTTTTATCTCTTTGAGGTATAACTTGAATGTAATCACGCAAAAGAACTTTTCCTAAGATGTCCCTCCAGCCAATTTTTTTTTTTTTTACAGAAATTATCACCACCACAAAAATCCTCAAAGTCAGCACCCTGCTTCTCAAATCTCTCAGAAACAAGGATCATCCCCTCTGGAACACATCAGCAAATGCTGCCCAGAGAAGGCAAATTGAAAATGCTACAAGAATTCATCTTCTAAGAACGTAGACTGATTATCTACATAACATTCAAACTTCTTATCACCTGCAACATGTGGAAGCCATGTTTCAGTACTCCTAGAACAGAGCTCTGCAGAAATGAAAACTAAGCCAATGGGAAAAGTGCCTCACTGTAATGAGAGATAAAAAAAAGTCACAACACAAGAACACAGATAAAGTGAGGGAATTTCAAAAGATCTTCCTAAAATGCTAATTATAACTATTTTTTGTTTGTATAAGTGCAACAATAACTTTTCACCACTACTTAAATCCCTTCCTCCTTTTCCTTCATGTACACCAAATATATCTTGCCATTCAGAAAATACTACCAAATCTTTCCTTAGTGGGAAAATGCCTGTGTAAGAGAAGCTTTGGAAGAAACCTCAGTGCTCAAACTAGAAGATGTGAATATATTTGAATGAAACTGAGTATAAATCATGGGGAAATGGAAAAATTGAAAGTTTTTTTGGGGGGGTTTGTTTGTTTTTTGTTTTGTTTGTTTCTTTTGAGGAGGGGTTGGTTTTTTATTTGTTTTAAACTCAATCTGTTTGTAGGTTAGTAGTGAACAGAGGCCATTTCTGAATACTTCAAAGATTTCAGCTTTCCAAAAGGAAACACTACCTTTGTAAAAAGACTTTCTTCTGCCCATCCAAGAGGGAGTGGCACATTTCAGGCATTCAGAGAATAAAGCAATGACAACAATGTAGAGTCACATGAAGCTATTCTGTGCCAGCTATGTAAGCTTCCTGAAATTTCATTCACTAAAAGGTCAAGAACTTGCAGCACTGCGTGCACGAAGCCTTTTATAAATTATTTGGGATTCAACAGCTAGTATGGTTTTCCTTGTAGTTCAGTACAAAAAAAAAAAAAGTCAACATTTCACTGATCTGATGTGCAATGACATTTTGTCCACATATTTACTGATGTACAGGAAATACATAAGGTCTTAATGTTGGTTTTGGAATAAAGTGGCTCTCTGCAGGAAAAGAAGTTATGGTTCAATGAAGAGAAGCAAACTTACCCTTGAAAAATCAGGTTGTTTTTAAATGATCCTGATCAAAGAAGCTATCCATATTGGAAACGACTGAAGAAAACAAATCATTATTCAGACTTTAAGTTCATAACTTTAAACTAAAAGATGAAGTAATTTAACTTGAAAATAGTATCCTGCTAAACCTAATCCTAACGTGCTTGGTTATAAACAAACATATAACTGAGCAAAACATAGCCTCTGGCCTAAAAACAACCCTATATTAAAGCCACAGGTAATCTGTCTTACATAATGCTATTTGTATTTTGTAATCCTGTTAAAAAAAAACTTGTGACACCAAATCAATGTCTTCTATTCACAAATACAACATCCAAAGCAGGAATGGCACTCAAGCACTGAAAACTGCTTTTAGCTTTTTCTTTAATTTATGAATAGACCTTCTGTATCATTAGAGATCCATATAACAGTACAGCGATATGAACCTAGGTTTAATCTTTTAGTATATAGAGAACCATCACTTGTTCCATGAAATTAAAACAGAGTCTGATTTTGCATTTTGGTGAATTACTGACATATGTGCGGGATGGCTTAGTAACACAAATGTTTGCCATCAATAAAGCCAACTGTAACTTCAAGTTTGAAAGTTTAATATTAAACTTTATGCTATCACACCTCTTGAATTCTGACCAGTGGTTCATTTCGTAGCATCCAATACCTCTCAAACATCTACTCATAGAAAACGCTAGACCTGCTCCAAAATGAACTGATATCACCCCAAAGCAATAACATACCTCTACTGGAAGTCACCTAGATTATACTGCTGCCTTCCTCTCTGCTGATCACCAGATCAAATTCCAAATGAGATTCAAGGTCCTTAACGCTTCTAATTTAAGACAAACACTTCATTGGATTGGTCTTCAGAGAGTACCTATTCTCACTTAGAATCAAAATGCTTGTAACAAAGTTGTGTTCAGGTGGCTGGCTCACTGCCCAACAGGAATTCACCTTGAGCATACATATGTGCACACACTCTGTGCTTAGTTTACAGATGTGTTCTATTATTACACTAACTTTTCTCAAAAAGTATTCCAGAGTTCAGTAGCTTTCCAAAACATTAGCTTGTTAAAGTCTATAATTTGCAAGTACAAGTGCCATGTGTCCTACCAAGCCTGGCATTCACTTTGCATAACCACAAAGGTCCATCCAGCCCCAGGTCTCATCTCTGACAGCAGCTAAAAGCAGATGCCTAAGGCAGAAGGATAGGTTTATGGCAGCTCTCTCCCAGAGACTTCATCAACTGAAAGCACAGAGGCTTACTGCATATTCTGCTACTTAAATTTACTGTTGTACTGTCCTGATAAAATAAAAACATTTTTTAAACCATTGTTGCCATCAGAAAAAGGACCTCAAATTTCACTGTCTGTATTAATTCTCTGTTTGAAATATTACATGCTGTAAGTGGCAATGGCTGTAAAGTTAGTAATAAACATCAGTATAAAAACTACTCTTTAGACATACTGTTACTAATTTAAATAAATAAATATTTTTCAGAAGTTTTTTTGTTTTGTTTTGTTTTTCCCATACGTATGCATCAGATCCTTTATTTCACTTCTATACTAAAGTCCCAGGTATCAGGCCTGCATTGGTGTGCAGATGCAGCACACTAACTCAGCACTGCAGTGGGTCATGTCTCCCAGAGCAGCCCATGGATCAATCTGGGCGCACAGGTGGCTGATGGCCTTCCCAACTGCCTTCACGGCCAGGACCCAGGCTAATGGTTATGCAACTTCTAATGGGAACTGTAGTGACCCCTGAAGTTTGCCCAGGCAGCTCATCTTCTCAACTGAGAAGAGTTAATCACGTGCTTAAATGCATTACTAGAACCCTAGGTTGAGAATCCAACACTCCCGGAGACATCCCAAGGCAGCCTAAACTGTTCCTGGTTAGGCAGCATTCTTCTCTATTGGTGCAAGACAGCTGGGAAGTATTTTGAACGTAAGGTCTTCGTAACCAACAGAAGCAGATCACATAAATGACAGCAAACTTTTTGGGGAATCTTATCTAATCCAGCTGAAGACTTCTATTGCCATCCGGCAAAGAATTGAGAGATTAGATACTCCACATGAGCATTACTCTATGGAACAGAACCCAACAACTTACTTTAACTTCAATTTTAAACAAACAGCTGTTTGACAATGCAACAATATTAAAAAAGTTATTTGGAGACAAAGGATGACGTTGCCTTTCTCAAGGAAAATGCTAGTCATTTCCCAAAATTGGAAGTCATATTAAGCCTACTTCATCTGCACTTGTATTGCCTCCCTAATGGTTTCCAGATTAAATATTCTGCCATAATACTTTTTTTTTTTTTTTTTAACCAAACCTTCACTGAACTAAAGGACAAAGTGGTCAAAAGCCCAATCCAAGGTTCAGATTAATCCTCGAGGCACTACTCCCAGTTTATGTAAGGGCTTTTTCTTTAAGTAATGACACCAGATGGAGGGAGAAGAAAAAAAAGAACAAAAAGAGAACTGTGTGGTGACTTGTTTTTTTATTTCTTTTTTCTCCCCCAAAAATACTTGAAGTAAGGTCACTGCATCACAACACCAACAACTATTTTAAAGCACTACCCAGACAGGATTTCTTGAGTGAAGGCTACATCTACCACTTAAAAGTTTTCAGATTAGACCATCTAACCTGTTTCATCACTCCTATGGCATCTCAAACCACCCAAGCTGGCTTTTTATTTTTGTTCTTTTAAATACATGGTTATGTGATCACAACAGCAATCCTGAGATATGACCTTCATACTGGCTGTCTTGAATTGATAGTGATGGATAGCAGTACCTCCTGCATAGAAGCTGCACCCTAGGAGCCACTGGGAACCAAAACTGATGTGCCATATTGTCATTATTTGTGAAGTGTCATTCACACTTTCATTTGCCCAACCTTAAACAGCATAGTTTACAGCAACCCAGGGGTCAGATAATATGGAGCAAAAAAGAGATCAGTTATAATGTTGAATACATTTGCCTGCTCGTAGCCAATAAAACTGACTTGAAAAATCAGACAATATTGCTTTCTGGCTTAAACTTGCTCACAAGAAAGCCAATTTGAGCATTTCCATATTCATAGTACAGTTAATATATAACCAGAAAAAATGGTTATATTCCCCAATCCAGATAAACTAACAGCAACCATATCATAGAATCATAGAATGGCCTGGGTTGAAAACGACCACGATGATTATCTAGTTTTAACCCCCCTGCTATGTGCAGGGTTGCCAAGCACTAGAGACCAGTCTGCCCAGAGCCACATCCAGCCTGGCCTTGAATGCCTCCAGGGATGGGGCATCCACAGCCTCCTTGGGCAACCTGTTCAGTGCGTCACCACCCTCTGAGTGAAAAACTTCCTCCTAACATCTAACCTAAACCTCCCCTGTCTCAGTTTAAAACCATTCCCCCTTGTCCTATTACTATCCACCCTCATAAACAGCCGTTTCCTCTCCTGTTTATAAGCTCCCTTCAAGGATTGGAAGGCTGCAATGAGGTCTCCCCAGAGCCTTCTCTTCTCCGAGCTAAACAAGCCCAGTTCCCTCAATCTTTCCTCATAGGAGAGGTGCTCCAGCCCTCTGATCATCTCAGTGCCCTCCTCTGGACTTGTTCCAAGAGCTCCACATCTTTCTTGTGCTGGGAGACCCAGGCCTGAACATATGTTGGAAAATAAGCAGAAATAAATACAACTGATAGCTTTAAATAAAAAGCTACTGCATGGTGCTACTTCTAACATTACAAATTGCCAGTGTAACATCAAAGCCACTGACAATTTTCAGGACAGTTGACAGTTGCAGTACAAGAAGCCTTCCCCCATCCCACCTCTCTTGAAAATATAACAAAGTCAAAACTCATTTTTCTGCCATCAGATATTGATTTATCAATCTAATTAATAATTTGAGTATAGGCAGAATATCATTCATTCACACATAGGATGAAGCCAGTGTGGACAATCTGGCCATTATGGCTCTCCAAGCCGTACAATGCTGCCATCTTGCTAAACCATCCATGAAGGATATTTTCTTTACAACATAGTTATTTGCTTTCCAGTAACGAGCTCTATTCAGAATTAAAAGTAGCTGGGTATAAATAGAAGCCTTCCATGTCACATCCCCAATAAGATTAAAAAAACTGAAATCTAGCTTCTTCAATGCAAAGAACACTTTTAACAAGCTAGATTTGTTACATGAAATGTTTCTGAACGTGAAATACAAAAAGCAGACATTCCTTCAGAGTATTTTTAAACTCTGGTGTAGAACAGTAGAACAAAAACATGTTAACATATTTAATGGAGCTAGCTTTAATGTTGTTTTTTTGTTTTGGTTTGGTTTGTTATTTTTTTTTTTTGGTTTTTTTTTTGTTTTTTTTTTTAACATAAGTGCTATAAAACTCCCTTGTACTCATTAACTGTGTCTTTGAACAGCAATCATCAATTACCATTTGATTGTGCCTAGTAGCATGCTAGACAACCACAGCCTCAATCAACATACAGAAACTAGCAGAATATTTTATAAGAAAACTCTGGAGTCATTATACAGCAAAGTGCTTAAAATATTTACTTCAAAGTCTGGTTGTCTAATTATATTTAAGACTGTAAGTCTTCTTAAAAGGAACCTTGAAGTTCTGTTTTATAGCTCTATGCTTACTATTACACAACTGCATTCAAAGTAAGATTTACACACTATTAATTACTATTAAATACTCACCTGTGCCTGAATAGCAGGTAAAAATAAGATGGTATAAACAGGTATAAAGAAGACAGGAAATCCCAGTGATGGTCTTCTGGATGCTACTTAGGAATTGCAAGTGTTTCCTTCCGGATACTGCACAAGTCTTTGGTTGAGGATTAACGTTCAGAAACTTAATTTCATTACAAAAGTTGAGTTTCTGTTCTCTCAAAAAAGTGATGGGGATATTTTTCCAGTGATATTTAGTGTTGAAAAAACTATCAGTTTATATATTTTAGTAATAATACTGAACAACAATATATCTTAAAATATGTAAGTTTTAATTTCTAAGTCATACTCAAGATGAACACAATCAAAATTAGTCCCTTTTAATCAAACAAAATTAATATTGAAATTGGAGAAAAATGCCTTCAGAAACAGATATCTCGCTCCATCCTTTACCATTCAGGATAAGTAAAGCACACAACATCAGGGAGCAACATTATTCTGCATCTTTTGAGAAACAGGTTCTTTTGTTAAGATGCAGTCCACTCCAGCTTTGCTACTATTAAGACCTTAAACATATATTATACCGAGTTTACAAGAGAGACCCTTGTTAAGAGTTTTTACACTGTATAGCAAAGGTGATTTTTCTCTTAGCAACCAATATTGGTTTTGTGACCTATTTAAGTATTCTCACATAATTAAACAGCAGGATTTCATTTCAAGCTGATCATCTTCTGTAGTTTGAATGCTGAAAGACAAGGCTTGTGATTTCACCCCTTGAAGTGGGGTAACTCAGTATTTCCTCCTAATCTCCTTTAGTCTCAAAACATGCATGACTCCAGGTATTCCCTCGGCTTGAGCTGCATTTATCCTACACAGCCTTTTTCCAGTATTACCTGAGAAAAGATGACAGCAGTCCAGATGCTAGAGAAATGGGCCCCTCCCCTTTACAGCACAGCTTTCTTCAACTTCTTTCTTCTCAAATTATAATGTTGAGGCAGCATTCTGCCCCTTCCCAACTTACTTATTTTACTGTACAGATCTTGGCTTTACTGCATAAAGTCAATTGTATGATACTGATATAATTCACCTTGGTATATTATATACTGCTGCCTATATATCTGCACGGTGCTAGAACACAGTCGGCTTGGGAGACCAAAACACGAGTTACAGCCCCAAATGCCCAACTTGCTGCTGACATTCCCTACCTTCCTAATTTTCAAAACCTCCTGTAAGGCAGCTCCATGGCCTCCTGGGCCTCTACAGTTACTGAGCTGAAGATGTGGCACCTGTGCACCCAGGAACTACCCACTTCAGTCAGCCTTACTTGAGGTGACTCTCCAACTTCTACTACACAAACTGCCAAGAGCCCAAGTAGTCCTGCCACAGAAGACACACACCCAGGCCACAAGCTGTAGACTAAGAGCTCAGAGAGTCCCAATGCTTTCTGGTGACACACAAGGTCAATGTGGAGTCCTTATACAACACAGTATCAACTGAAGAAAAGTAGACCCTTCTGTCCCCCCTGCACTCCCAACCATAGTCAGAAAATACACAATTCATACACGAGTTTGTACATTCTAAAGCGTATGTAAGAGCAGAATGCAACTGCATCTGCTCACAGCTCTTTTTGCTTTGACAGACTAAGGAATGATATCCCTAACTTTAATACCATGAAGCTGAAAAAACAAACAAACAAACAAACAAAAAAAAAAAAAACACATGCCTTAACTTCACTGAATAAGAAGTTACTTGCTCAATACTCGTACCTTATCTGACCTATATGCATGCAACTAAAGAATTCCATGATCTTGTATTTGGGACAAAAATCACTCTAGAAAATACACTGTAATATTAGGAATTTCTCTGAAATATCACAATCTTTATGAGAACAGTCTTCCAACATATTATTTCTTGTAGTATTTAATTTACTAGCTTAATTATTTGCCAGTCCATACTGGCAAACTACTTCACAGTTACAAGCTTCATTCATTAAAACAGTAACCTGATATTTTGTTTTAGTAAACAAGCAATCATAGCTCCATTCTATTAACTGCTTTTTGCAAGTAGTTCAAGAGACCTATTAGCTTTTATCTCCTCTCACTCAGCTATTTTCAAAACCATCTTCAGGTTTCAGGACTTTCTTATCCTTGTCTCCTTCATTCTAGTTCATGTCTTTTTGTTAGCAGTCAAGCTGGGAAGTTGCATAGCAGTTTTTCATTTGACACTTCCCCATCTAAAATAATAATAGGGCAGGTGTTATTTACTTCAGCTTACCATATGAAACTGTTTTTCACAGCAACAGCTAATATCTGTTGGTGTGTGTTTCAAAGCAAGGGGGAAAAGAAACAAATCCTTTACTCTTAGGACAGCGTCTCAACTTCACAGAAGAGAAAAGAAACAAATGTAAGCATCTATATTATGTATTAAACTACTAATCTACTAATACTAATGTTTGGATTAATCCTGGCAACCATTTCCAGCTACAGATCATGTTCTCAGCAGTAGTGTTCCTGTCATTGTATTTAAGCAGCAGAATTCAGCCCCTGTGAAGCTGAAGTCTCGTAACTTCAACAATGCATTGAAAAGCCAAGTGCAAAAGTAGACCAATTATTCAGAGCAACGTGGGTTTACTTTTGGATGCTGCTCAGCTTCTAGTTAGAAAAAAAAAAAAAAAAAAAAAAAGCAGCTAGGACACATTAGCCAACTGAGCTATGAAGATGCAAATCTTAATAAATCATGAATTCCAGTGATACTCTTGAGTATTTGATGCTGCCAATTCTGCCAGGGCATCTTCCTTAATGCTATGAAAAACCAACTTCCATATTTCAATGCCAAATGGAGGAGAAGATTGTGAAGTAATACATAGTACATAAGATCTTAAAACTAACTGGGAGAAAAATTCATCCAGTTAAAGTTTTGAGAATGATATCTGTAAACAGCCATAGAAATAGCTTCTCCAGAAATCCTGCTGTTAAGAGAAATGTGCCTGCTGGAAGCAACAGCAGGGAAATTAGAAATCTAGGGCAGCATTTAAGATTATCTTGACAATGCTTCACTCCCAAAAAAAGCAGAATCAAGACCTCAGAGAACAAGGAAAACTCTTAAGATTTGCTTCTAAAGAATAATAAATCCTGTGAGTTTGAAAGCACAGGATAAAGAATATTGTTGTTTTTCTTAATAAAGCAGCTTAGAAGAAAATAATTCCAAGAAAGGTGACCATCACTGTAACTTGAGAAGGCGCAAGACACAGTAAAGGCAAACACACAACATGCTTTAACCAGGATCCTGCATTTGTAGCAGGAAAGCTACTTAAAATGACTGAACATCACCTTTCATTACAAACTACAGTTCAAAACTCCTGAAAAAGGCTACTTAGGCCTATAATGTTAAATATTTTCCATATTATATTTTCTAAGAAGCAAAATTACATGTTCTAAAGGATCTAAGTGTAGCTAATAACAAAAAGCAGTAGAAGAACATGCAGATGTTGGGAGATCTTTGCAATAACAGAAGACAGAATTAAATTAATCTTTAACTGCAAGAGAAAAACTATTGAGAAACGGGTATACTTGTCATTTTCAAATGATGATGGACATGAAAATGTACTTTAATTAAAATTATTGGGTTCAGTGATATAATGAACTGTTTTTCTGGCTTCCTTTGTATGAATGCACAACCACAGACCAGTTATAAGCAGATATATTTACTTTCATCTTATACTAACAAAAAATAATAGCATTTATGTAATACTTCAGACGTTCTATGCATTTACACTTTGTTATTCATTCACTTTCTATTTCCTTGTATTTTCACAGGCATAGACAACCTCCTTCCTAAGGATTTATTTTGTGCTCCATAAACAATATGCCCGCCCTCTGCTGGTCACCTTCACTGTTTCCCAGATTTTTTTTTTTCTCCAAGTTACAAATGCATTTTATAGAATTGCCACATGTTAGCTTCCAGCCACCTTGAGCTTCTTGCTGGATGTTTAAAAGAGGATGAGCACATCAAGGTTTCGGATTTACACTACTACCGAAATTTCTATGATGCATCTTTGCATATCGATCATGCAAGATCGATGCAGACAAAAATATTCAATTAGCAAGGATAATTCATTGTCTTTTACTCAGTTATTAACGCTGCTTTTCTAACAGATATGTTATTTCACATAACAGAGGGACAGTCATTCAAATTCCTTATTTCCATGGTATTATACAACCAGGAAGAATCTAGAGAAAATTGTTTTCCCATCTCTAAACATTCATCTTCAGAGAAACAGTAGGTGGTGATCCCTCTCCTTCATTATTTGATGTTTTTAAAGGCATTAGATATGCCAAAAGCCACACAATCTTCAAAATGATTCAAAACACATTTGGCATGTGAACACAAACCACTGAAATTAGTTTTGTTTATTGTAATAAGCACGTAACCAAAACCTACACAAGAACAGAGAAAAGCATGTCAAACAAAGTACAACCAGTTTTGATAAGAAGAGAGAGTTCTTTCACAAACACACAAGGACACCCCTGTAGCATTACTTGGACTGGGTCATCATGAGCAGTAACTGTCCTCATCAACCCCTACAAATATAACCAAACCTATGCTCAGGCAAGAGTAACATGGCATTTGCATCAGAAAGAGTTCAGATAACCATGAATTATGTGTGACAGCCCCAACCAAGGACATATCCTTCCCTTCCACCTTCATTGCAGGTATTCCTTGCCTTTTGGAGTCTCTGAACTTTAGCATAGACCAATCACAAATACTGTGGTCAATAGAAGTTGGAATCTTTTCATCAGATGGACAACTCCATGTCCAGTCCAACTTGTCAGGTGACAAGGCCCTGGTCATCACGACTTACACATAAGACCACTGCAATGCTAGAATGATTCCCACTGCACCTTAGATAAAGCCACAAATCACTCAGAACATGACAACCACAAGACCGTGTGGCACATTATGGTATGGACTCTGGCATTACAGTTTCCTGCTCTGGATTTTCATGTTGTTCAAAAATGAATTCACAACCTGTCACTCTAAAGTAATGGAGGATACACCTAATTACACAGGAGCCATTGAATTGTTGGCAAATTAAAAAGGTTCACAGTCCATAGCAAACAGAGCTCTTCAGAACAGCTGGACCCAGAACACAAAGCTTACTGCTCCAAGACACAAGGATAACAATAGGCCTCTATTTCTATTATTTTCTCTCCCCTGTTGTAAACTCACTCAAGTCCCATACAATTTGAAAGAAATGAATGGAAAAGGAATGCAGCTCCCTTTTCTGAGCTACAATAAAAACTATATATATATATATCTACAGTCATAATAAATTAAAAAACAGTAAAATAGCTAGCACAGTCTATTACCATCTCATCTCACCCAAGCAAGAATCAGATTTTGATAGCATGTAACAATGACAACAAAGTTACCAATTCACTAAGGAAGGAGAGAAAATACCTTCAGCTTTCAAGAGAGAAGCAAGAACTCAATAGGCTGACGCTTCCTGTTGTATTTAGTTTGCCTACAGACTCCTGTATTATTCCATAAGTGGAGTGGGCTGAGGGCAGGAACTTACAGTCTCCAGCTTATCCAAAGCAGCAGTAACCTACTCACTAGACCTCGTTATCCCACCCAAAGAATAGCAACGACATGTTTGCCTTGCTCCTATTTCACAGAGATCAGAACGAGGAAGGCATCCATACCTCCTGTATTTTGATTAACCTAGAGATGTGAACAGCAGCAGGATAGGGAACTCCACTTTTTAGTCCTACTAGACACAATCTCTCAGAGCAGGGAAGAGGACTGCCTACCCTACCACCAAGGGTAACAGGTAGTGTGTTAGACTACTGGTAAAATGAAACTAAACCATCTGGCATTTTAAAATACTCTTGAAAATCCCTTTTAATAAGTGCACAAGTTGCACGTATGTTCCCTTACTATTCTACTGTTGCCTTTCATCTAAGTCTTCCAGTGATATTTTTTCCCCAATTCCCTCCTTCCTATCACTTTTTTTTTTTTTTTTTCCTAATGAAAAACTCTGTAACATTTTTTCTTCATCCTTTTACTCAAATAGTGGTCCTCCTTGTGGATTTTGTTTCTAATTCATCACCTCAGTCAGCCTCTCTGTTAGCATTTCATCTATTTCTACTACTTCACCTACGCTGTGGGACAACGTTCAGCTGGAAGGCTCCCCTTGACCAATACCTATACACATGCAGTTAAATCCATGGCATTCTTCTCCAGCTGCAGAAGCACTCTGTAACCCCACTTCCTGCACAACAGCTGTTTTTTGCACTAGTTGACCATACACAATGCCTACATACACATATACAGACCTCCACAGGTTTGTGACACTGAAAAGGCAACTCCTTCACATAAGCTCTCAAAGTCAAGTTGGACAAATGCAACACTGAACACAGATACGAGGAACTTGGAAGTGAAAGTTATAGTTCAGTAAGATACACACACACAAATATCCTTATTAATGAATAAGCACTGTCAGACCCACATTTCAGTAATAGTCTGTAAAGGGACGTGGTATGTTAATGCTTTGGACTGACCAGGGGAGCCTATTATGCAGCCAAAGACAGATTCAAAATTTCCTGGTTATGCAAGCTAACTTTTGTTTTCCTCAAACAAGATGTTAAACAGTAAGAATTATACGCTTCAAACCAGAGGAAATTAAAAGGTCACGTACACCTAATAGTGAAGACCAAGTATGAGAACACCTGCATTCCCACTAGACCTCATCCAAATTCAGCAGCCTTACACAAGGATTTACAGACACCACATCAGTGCTAATTTTGTTCGCACTAATTGACCATCTAGACAGCTAGATCCTTTCTAATGTGTCTGTTTTTTAAAGTTATCACGTCCTTATAAATTGAACTGGCCTTTTTTTCCTCCCTTGGCTATTTTTGTGCGTCTGAGATGCTCTGCATGAAATGCTGCTTTTTCTATAAAGTTTAGTGGCTTAAAGTAGAATGGGGGTACTGTGAGCTCTTACAGAAACATTTTATAATTCAAGCTGATATGCTTCCATACTAAAAAGTTAACAAGGGGAAAGCTGTAATCACATTATGAATCGAGCCATTTCAAAACCAAAACAGTGTAGGAAAACAGCGCATTCACAAAGTGAATAGTAAGATACATTTATCCTGATTCATACAGCAAAACAAAACAAAGCTGAAAGCCTCTTATAACAGTTAATAGAAGATCCAGATGAACGTTTCTGTACTTATTCAACACTTAGGAGAAGGGAGAAGCTACAGAGCAATCCAGAGAGGTATTTGCAATGCAATTAGGCTAGACAAGCAAGCCTGAATGTGTGCCAGCTGCAGGGGCTTGCCCTTAACTCGCACAATCAAGTGTCTAGTGTTGCACACTGTCTAGCATCACTATCTCCGGTATTAATCGTCTCATCAGATATGTACTTGTTTACTGAGCGTCTTAATCAGGGCCTGAGCGCACATCTAGCTGCACCTTGCAGCAGTCAATACAACAGTCCATCACCAGCTGTCAGTTACAGCTCCCACAGATAAAAAAACTCCAACTCAAACAAGCGCGTTCAGCTCTCAAACTAAGCTATCGTTCACATTTCAATATGAGACTTGAATTCCTTTTCAGTGTTCTTCAACTCTGACCCAGCTCTACCCCCTTCTTCACTGAAAAGGGCAAAGACAACAGCCCAGCAAGTGGGACAGGCAAAACAGACCTCCTTTGTTCACTTTTTCCCTTCCAGTTTTCTATGGAGGTAAATAACTGAAAGCCCAGCCAGCCCTCAGTAGCTCGGAAGAAAGCAATGCAGGCAGCTTGCAACTATATTTTTCTGCTATACAAGCAATAGGGCAAAACTCAAGGCAAATCAGGCTACCCTTATTATTAACAATTAACTCTTTCCAAATTTCTTTAATATTATAAAAAAAAAAACAAAAAAAAAAAACAAGCAAACCCAAACAATACAATATTCATAAACCCATTAAATTACAGTACCTTTAATACTAAAGCAAATAGGCAATAAACATACTCACTAATTTAAAATGCAGCAAATTATCACTGCAGAGAAAGTATAAGAGAATTTTTTGAATACTATCAGCCCACTCAGGAGGGCAAAATCAGATTCACTGCATATTGCCCAGCAGACAGCCTCCCACGTTATTCCCTCGGCTTACATTACTGGCATGTACTGTCTCTGTACAGCTTCCCATTTTACAAACTCTTTTCATACAGAATGACAAATTTAAACTGCACTACTTGTTTTTCATTGGATGTTTGTTGCACACTTCAGATATATTGGAAGGTAAATAATTACAGTGCAAGGTGATTTGGGATAACCAAATAAAACAAAAGAGAACAGCAGCTCCACAGCTGCAAACAGCAGATTTGGGTTTCAGGCTGACTGAGCCATCTGAGCTCTACCAACAAATCCCCAATCCTTAATACACACAGTACATTTTATATCCAGGTACTACGGAGATGCACTTCACCATAGCAAGAACAGGGAGACTTGCATTACCTTTTCCTGGCTCAAAATCGGAATCCTCAAACCAATAAGGACTGTCAGTTAGACAGATGCCTCATTAACTCCAGGAAAATGCAATTCGGTTATTAACGCTTCTGCCATTGCCCTTCTGAGTGCCAGAGAGAAAGACCAAAGCACATGGAGCTATTAGGAGATATGAGTAAGTACCACTGGATCTGTTACCTCATTTCATGCCTGACAATAAAGATCATTTTAGGAAGTCAGATTTCCACTCTAAAATCATTTTTTGCAAACCAGCTCTGCAGTGAATGTGATAAACATTACCCTTTCTGCGAGAAGATTAGGAACGATAACTAAAGATCAGATTCTGGTGATCTCCCTCACCTTAAGCATGATCACTTTTGAATATTTTTACTGTAACCAGTGAGACTAATTACAGAACAAAGTACTAATGCGAGGATGATTAATTGTGGCTTTAGTCTGAGTTATGAAGAGGGCTTTAGCCTCATCATTAGCACCAGCTGGTACACACAGCCACATCATCTGATGCTGACACACAGCTGTACAGCTTTCCTTTAGCTAAATCTCCTTTTCACAATCCAGAATACAAATTCATTCAACGGATCCTGGGTTCTCTCACCACTAAGCCATTTCCTGTTCGGGTTTGCTTGGTTTGCTTTTAAATTCAGTATTCGCAAAACACGCTTCGCTAACCGTATTGATACAGTTTCAACAACTGTTTTTAAACACCCAAGAGAATATCAATTCTAAATTCAAATAAATAATTTCCACAGACTTTGGTTCTTTAGCAACTCTGATCTCTTGCTTTGCAGTTCATATTCTAAAGTAAGGACAGACATCAACTAAAGAAACCTACCATAACCTGTAGGGAACCTGCTTTAGTAGGGGTTGGACTAGATATTCTCCAGAGGTCCCTTCCAAACCCTATGATTCTGTGAAACACATGAAGCGCACGCACACACAAATTATCAGATTAGGCAAAAATCAGAGTGTCAGCTTTCTGACTTGTGTGTGCTTTGAGGTAGTATGTCACACTATGGTCTCTCTGACAGCTGATACTGTTTGCCAGAAAAACCACCTGCAGATGAATCTCTTGGTACCTACGCCACTTTCCAACTCAACATGAAGTCCAGATGCCTTCTGGTGTTGCACACAGACCTACTGCACACACAGTCCCATACAATTACGACCCATAAGCAACCACAGTGATCATGCCAAATAATGGAAGTAGCTGAAACAATTAATATTGCACCTGTTAGATTCAGTGAAGTTCTTTTCAGTTTCATCCACCTTTTCTAAGCATACAACAGCACAGGAACAGAAAGCCAGACAGTTGGCTTCTAGGCTCAACAGAAGGGTGGTTTAAAGAAAGAATGAAGAAGAGGATATTTACAAACAGAAGGACCACAGTCTGCAGATCTCACCACAGAGCAACACATCCTATTCTCCATTATTTAATCTCCCCACTCAGCCAGCTAAGGAACAACACTGCTCTCACACTGCATTTGTTGGTGTGGAACAGCCCTACTGACCGGGCTGGAATACCGCGAGCTTCAATATTTAAACAGCTCGCCCTCATTAATCAGACAGCGCTTAAACCCAGGCTCCCGAGACGGAACGTAAACGCATTTCAGACTTCAGAACTAACAGCACCGTGCCGGAAAGTTGAGCAGAACGCTCACTTAATGATGACTTTATAACCGGGGAGCAGGTGCACTGCTGCTCACGCTCCCGTTGCCATTTTCTATGCCACCAGACGCCAGGACAACGCGCACCCCGACCCCCCTCAGGCTCCCTTCACCCCTTACCCCGCCAGCAGCAGCGGGAGGCGGCACGGAGAGCCGTGCGGGGGCGGTTCCTGCCGGGAGCGCAGCGGGGCTCACCTGGGGCTGCCGCCGGCGGAGTGGCGCGGCGACCGCTGCCGGCACTTCAGCACAGACAGCTCCCGGCCGCCGCCGAGCGCGAAATGGCGACCTCCGGGCACCGGGCGGGGGCCGCGCAGGGTGGAATCGCCGCCACGAGCCGAGCCGGGCCGCTCTGCAGCCGCACAGCCGGGCCCGCCGCGCCCCTCCTCGCCAGCAGCGGCCACCTACGGCGCCCGCCTCCCGCACCTGCGGCCCGAGCTGCCGCCGCCTCCCCGCCAGGTGCTTCGAGCCGGGCACCTGCCGCCGGGCTCCGCTCCGCGCCCGACCCAGGGCGCAGCTCCTGCTTAGCAACCCGCCGTCGGGGCCGGGTGAGGGGGACGGCCCGGTACTCACGGGAAACTGTGGCCCCTCTGCCACAGAGACGGTCGATGGAGACCCGCGGCCGCGCGCCTCCTACTGCCGCACGCCAGGCAGCCCGGCGAGAAGAGCGGCGGCGGGCGCGCTCCCGCGCCTATCACCTCCCCGCCGCCCCCGCCCCGCCGTACCGGGGCGCGCGCTCCCGCGGGGGGCGGGGAAGGAGCGCGCCTGCGCTAGCGCGCGCAGCGAACGAAAGAAGGAGCGGGGTCGGCGCTGCGTCCGCCGCGCGGGTCCGTCGCACCTGAGGCGAAGGGGCGGCAGCCTCCATCTTGGGCAGCGCCCCTCTCCCTTTAGTACTGGGGAGAGCGGGGCGTGAAACCGGCCTGGCTGCGGGCCATCGGGAGGTCGGGAGGATCCCCGGAGCGGACCGTAGCGGTCTCCCTGGGTGTCTGCCCGTCCCCCCGTCCTCGTCTGGGTGGGGAACCCGGACCGCCGCGGGGCAATCCTCCCTCCCTCCCCCCCCACCCACACCGTGCGGGCCCGGGCGATGCCGTCGTTTTAAATAGAGGCATTATTTTAGCCCGGCAGTGCCCCTCTAAATAGAAGGTCTCAGCAAGTTCCCAAACGGGAGACAAGGGTATTATTTTACGCTCCAGAATAGTCCCATTGAGCTCGGCAGCGCTGCTCCCATGCGTGCAGTTAAACACGGGTGTTTGCAGGACTTCAGCCAGGAACTCCGGCCACCCCGGGTACGACAGGACAGTAACGAGGCTGGCAGTGGAGGACGGAGGCCCGGATTGGCGCTGTCGCACGGACAGGGCCGCGGCACGACCGCGTCCGAGCGCGGCTTCGGGATGCCGGGCGCTGAGGGAGCGGCTGTGGGTCAGAGCCGCTGGAGGAAAGTCTCAACTGAGTGCTATTTCGTAAGAAAAGATCGCTAAGACCATCTGGTCCAACCCACCACCGTGCCCACTAACCCTGTCTTTCAGTGTCTCCACGTTTTGTGAATGCTTTCAGGGACGGTGATTCCACCACCTCCTTTGCAGCTTGTTCCCCATATTGCAGCTTGTTCTGGTTCCTATTTCACACAGACTGCTCTGTTGAAGGCACATCTCAGTCAAGGCGTGCTCGCAGTGCACACCTGCACTTCCCTTTCACAATCCTGCAGCTCATTTAATAGCGGTCAGAAAGCGTTACAATACTGTTTTGAGAATCCTGTAGGCTGTGCTCAATATTGCTCAAAATTAATCCAAGACTGTGTTTAACACATGATAAACATGATTATCTGCCACTGCTGAGTGTGCTACCAGCCATTTTAGGAGCACCCTTTTGTGGTCTGCCAGGTGGACACTTTCATAGTGGTTAACTCTTCGTTATGTGCTTCGGGAAACGGCTCTCAAGGTGAACTCCGTGGTGATAACTTACTTAACAGTGCAAAACACAATGCCCAAGGTAAACAAAAAGCTCTCATCCCGTATCTCTGCAGAGAGCCAATTATGACGCTGTCAAGTTAAATCTGAACAGCTGACCTATTGAAAAACAGCACTCTGGATGAATAGCAGATGCTATAAATGATATAGCACATGCATAAAAATATCCAAGGGATAAATAATAAGTCAGACACTACTGCTTCAGACTGGAGATATTCAGGCTCCTATCAATCTGATGCCAGAGTATTAATGTTTGAGAGCTGAATATGTAAAGAAGATTAGAAGGATGTGAAGAAAATCCTTTTTATAGAGTGAGGGAAGTAAGTGCTTGAATTTTCTCTGTAGCCTTGTATGTTCTTTATCTTCATTTGTTTGTATTTATTCTTAGCATAGAATTCCCTTTACCAATTTATTTAATGTAAAAACACTATGGCTAAGTAGAAATCATGCAGTGTGTAAACAGAGTGCCTGAAATGTTAGGATATTGACTAATATGCTTCCAAGAAGCTGTTTCATAGGGAGAATATGTATCCAGTTCTGGCTTCAAGAAAACGTGGGCATAAAATGCTGAGAGAAGCATGATTTCTCAGCTGTCTTTTTGCATCCTTGCCAAATTTCTGGAGAACATGGTGAGCCAAAGCTTCAGGAGGTGGACTGAGGAACTTAGCACACTTCAAAGGAGAAAGACTTGAAATTGTTTTATTTGGTTTATTTTAAAGTGTACAAATGGAGATCTGGTTTGTATTTGGATGGTATGATGAATTTTGTAAAAGACGAATCAGTTGGGCTATGGCAAACCCCCTGGTGTGTGTTAGACTGTAGAAACCAAATAAAGAATTTTCAAACATTGCATGAAGGGTGTAACAGACAGTTCTACCTTGATGTATGATTAAGCTGAAATGTTGCAATTGCTATGGTTACATGATTCCCTGTAGAATTGAAATTCCATTTTTTATTATTACCGAGATAAACAAATGCATACATTCAACAGCATAAAGCATAACTTTCCAAATGGTGGCATATATATGTGTATCATTATTATTATTTAATATTACATTAAAAAACAAATTAGTATTTATGCAGCAGATAGCAGAGCTAGGAGCTACTCCTGCTGGTGATGGCGTCTACTGCTGTGGAACAGGACCATCATCACTGGCAGTTAGGATGGTGGCATCAAGCAAAAATAAATAGGTGGGTTTGTTGGCAGAAGCATGTGAGCAGAAGTTGTGTGACTGAAGGTTCATTACCTTTTAGAGTAATTCACTGCTGCCTTGCATCATCTCTGGAATCATAATTCCATAATTTTTTTTAGCATTTCTCCTCACTTTGCCTGCTGCAGTTAGATCCATGAATGGGCGTTTCCAGAATAAGTGTTTTAGTATTCATGAAGCATTAACAGCAACCTTTATTCATTTACTTTTCTATCACCAACTTCCGTATTTGGAAAGATCTGTTGAGTATTTAATAGTCTTTGTTTAGGGAAGCAATGGTCACGTGCAGTGATACAGCCAGTTAATGGATACACAGAATTGATACACGTGGTCGCAGTATTGTGAAACAGGAAAAGCTATCAAAAACTTGTCTGTGATAGCTGTCAGTAATTATCTGGGCATTTGCATACTGTTTTCAGGAAGAATTTACCCACAAAACATTCAGAAGTTTGATAAAGTAAAAGATACTCACTTTAGCTGAAAAGGAATTATTTAGTATTTTGTTCCTAGACCAGTACTTTTTTAGGGACACAGAAAGACATCTTGGTTTGTTCATCTCACCTAACTTTAGACGTCTACTATGCCAACGTCTGCATCTGAGCTAGTCACTCTCACCAGAGCATAAAGGGAACCAGAAATAGACACTTCTAGCATATGATTCATCTAACCTATTTTAGATGTCTACATTAGGATGAGCTGAGTTGCATCCTAGAAATGCCTGTTTCTCTCCATTGACTGTAACAGGACCAGCAGGTGTCTCGCTCAGCTGCAAATGTCTGTATTTTAATAGTCTACATTTACTTAGCTGAATATCACTTGTGATTTTTATGCGAGTTATGCCACTGTTTCACTTGGTCTGAGGTTTTATGGTGGTGAGTGGAGTACAGTGTAGCACAAAGTAAGAAATTCCTGAATCAATAGTAAAATCAGTACAAGTTAAGCTAATCTTACTTGGTAGATTGTGAGGCTTTCCCAATCATAAGGTAAACATCTTTTGAAATTAATCTAATTTATCTACTGGTATGTCAGATCTTCTTGTACCGTAATGGTAAAGTAAATACACTAACTGCTGGACAAATACTTTACTTTTTTGATGCTAGTATTTCTTTATTATAGTAGCATAACATGTAAGTATTTCTAAGCAGAAAAGAGAACAAAGTCAGTATCAAAAGCTTCAGTGATAATGTCTAATATTAGAAGTTGCACTGCTTGATATACAGTAACAAAAACAAAATGGGAAGTTTAGGTTAGATATTAGGAGGAAGTTTTTCACACAGAGGGTGGTGACGCACTGGAACAGGTTGCCCAAGGAGGCTGTGGATGCCCCATCCCTGGAGGCATTCAAGGCCAGGCTGGATGTGGCTCTGGGCAGCCTGGTCTGGTGGTTGGCGACCTGCACATAGCAGGGGGGTTGAAAATAGATGATCTTTAAGGTGACTATGACTCTATGATTCAATAAAAATTGGCCTTCACAGGATTTATTTCAATATAAAATATGCTGAGAACTAGGCCAGCAAGAGAATCATACAGAAATGTTGTCAAAAACTGAAAAATAATGCTCAGTTTTAGGCCTCAGAACTATTTTCTCAGAAGACAATTCATGACTAAGCTTTGTACATGTTGTACTGCCATCACAGGGCTGAAACTTCCTTCAGGACTTAGACGGTTGGATGCAAGGAGTGGGTCCTGATTTTCAAGGAGTGAATGGAGAGAATGAGCTACAAGTGCTATCACCTGCCCTGTCTTCCACTGACTTGGTCCAGAGAATGTAAAGGAATGAAGTAGAGTGAATCTTAATGAATTTTAATCTCTCAGGGCAGAAACCTTAGTACAGCATCGAGGAGAATCTGAGGATGAGATGGTTTTAATCCACTCTACTGATGCTCTTCCACCTTGTGCAGACTAGTTAAATACTGAGAGAAAGTATAAAGTCTCTCACAAAAACACGTAGAAACTCTGTAATTAATGTATTTGCCTATTTATGAAGAAATAGGTTTTAACCCTACACCTACACCAGATACTTCAATGCAGTTTTATCTTTTCGTCTTTCTTCTTTTTTTTTTTTTTCTTCTCCAATTGAAGTGATATTTGGATCCTTTCTGCCCAGCAGCTTGACAATTTGACTAATGATCAGAGCATTCTCTGAAAGTGAAATGCCTTTGGAAGGAGAGATGACAGCAGTCTTTTAATTTGGAATACTTGTTTTTGTAGCAGCTAGATAGCAAAGGCTGAAAAAGGAGTTAAAAATATTTCTCAAACACTCTGGACAATGGTGATTACAGGAATATGTTGGTTTTGTGTGCTCTAAAAATGCTTTAGAGAGCAATTTTGAGAGGTAAAAGGGGGAGATGAATTTTTAAACACACAAAGATGCCAAAGTATACAGAGGACAGTACTTCTGGCCATTCTCAGAAGGTGATCTCAAGGGTCGTGAAAGACCTTTGTAACTTTTCAGGAACTTGAGAGAGAAGGGATTATATGAAATAAATATTTAATGTGATCTGTAGCATACTATGGAAACTACAGTCATTTTTGACAGCTGTATTCAACATGATGAAATGACTCAAGCTGATGGAAATTGGATATTGATTTCACCAGGATCCATGTTTTATCTGGTATATAAACAAAGGAAGGAAGCCCTTCGCACAGCAGATTAAACTTTCTGCAGATACCAAACTTGATTTGCTTGATTAGTATTCTTATTTTTCCATTTGAAAGGATAGGCTGAGCCTGTTAAAAGTCTCTTACAAGCCTAATTCATTGTTCACAATTCTTGAAACACTGCTTCTGCAAAGATCAAAAGTCTGCAGACACCAGGCATCTTATTCCAAGGGACTTCTGAAGTGCTGGATGCTAAGTAGGACCATGTTGAAAGTCAGGAGCTTAAGGTTAAACCCAACCTTATGATTTAATCTGTCCCATCTTTTTGCTAAATGTCTGACAAGTTAAGGGAGACTTCCACTATAAAAATGACCAAGGAATCATTCCAAGATTCTGAAAAACAGCAAATAACTACTATTGTTATTATTGCTCTAATGGACTCTGAATTCCAATCCACCAAATGTTCATGCATTTTACTGACATATGTATAATGTGAAAAAAACCTTAGTGATAGACACACGCACACACACACACACACACGCACACACACACGTATTCAAGCCTTTTCAGATGACAGTGAAAAAGAGTAAAGTTGGTGAAAGAGTAAGGTCTGCCCCCTTTCCCAACACGTGAATATGAGTTTTGATCACATGTAGGCTTGGAATGAGTGACTGAAAAGAAAAAGACGTAGAGGTTGGTGAAAAATTACATGTTAAGTCTTTTTGAAGTTATCCTTTAGTCTTGAACTAGAAAAAAAGCCCACATGGCTTTTCTAGTCTGCTTGCTTAAGATACACCTTGTTCTCTAAGTCTTTTGGATCTTCTGAGGATGAGATTGCTTTTAAATTGCAAACACACCATTGCCCTAAAGGGTTGGATTCCTTAGAGCTCTTAAAGTGAGAAAATATCTGGATAAATTAGCTGGCTATACTAAACTCCCAGAGGAGAGACATCAATGATTTGCTGTTCATGGTCCTTGTAGCTTTCTGAAAACAGATGCCAGTGAACAGTCAGCATTGTTTCTAATAACCAAACATATTCGTAAGATTCTGTTGTATCTCTTGGTCATCACATCAGGACAACTGCATTTTGAGAGGTCCAGAAAAACTATGATTACTTTGTGTAATTTTTCTCACTTTGTATTTGTGTTTGTTAGTCCAAAATGCAAAAGGAAAAAAAAATCTGACCCTGAAAATGTCAGGCAAAGCACCTAGGATAGGAAGAAAAGCAACAGCGCATCACCTCAGTACTAATCTAGGCTATAACTGTCAGCTTTAATTGGGAATAAAGTTAGTTAATAGTTCAAAGGCTTTGTCATAGTCCTCCCAGCACCAAATAGTGCTTGTAAGATGCAGTGATCACTGGAATCATGAGCTCCTTGGAGAGCATAGAGTCATAGAATCATAGAATAGCCTGGGTTGAAAAGGACGATAACAATCATCCAGATAAACTGATTTCTTAGAATGTTTTAGTGCAGATTTCTTGTATGGACCTCTGGGTATGTGTTGGGAATTTAGAAGAGTTCAAGGAATCTATCTAAGACAAATAAAATACTTCAAAGTACTCAGAAAGAAACATACTCAAAATATTTAACATGGAACACAACAAATGAATTAAAAACAATGCAATCAAACATCACAAGAGATATCACATGACACTTTTTCCTTCCACATTTAAGGAAGGAAAATGTTTTCAAAATGAAACACTAAGATGTTCAGAATGCCCACAGTTGTCGTGTTGGAAGTGACTCTACCCATGCTTTAGAGATTAAACCAATGTTCAGCAAGGTTGCAAAGTCCTGCTGTATGTGCAGGTGGGAACATCAGCAAAAGTAGGTACCTTTCTTTCGTCCTCTTCTGCTTCTTCTCCCCTAAACCCCTGCCTTTCGCAGCATAGCCATTGAGCTTCATCATTTTCCACTCTTTTCCAGGAAAAGCGTGTTTTCCTTTCGCAAACTGAAGGAATGTGACACAGTTTATGAGAAGAATATTGGAAATGTCTTCTCTGTCTCACCCTTTGTTTATACTTTACTAGAAGAGCCAATGTCATGTACAGCAATTATTGTTTAGTTCGGGTATCTCCCAGCTGTGTGATGCATCTCACTAAAATAAATGAAAAAATTTAGTTAGTGACTAATGATTGCTCGTGTTCATGCCTTCCTCACACTGGAAATAAGTCTTCTTCCAATGTATGTTCCTAAAGTTGTCAGTCTTTCAATCCTGAACTACCTGCTCCTTCCTAATTTTAAAGGGCAGTCGTTCACCTCCTGCTGGCTGTGATGCCGACTGCTCACAGAGTCCATCGCTTTCAGTACAGGAGTTCCCATGAATACTTTGAAAACATGCCAAACGTATTAGTATAGTTACCAGCTAAATGTTCTTAAATCAGGTGGTTGAAGTGACAGAGCACAAACTGTGCAGTATTTGTTTTATTAGCAGTTTTCTTGTTTTACACCAACTCTCTAATATCAACTGGATTTTTCACTCTTAATAATAAAGATATAGTGGAAGCAAGCCTGAAAAAGTAAAGAATGCACTTCTGTTGCTCGTTGGTGCTGTAAACCCCGCCTGCTAACAAGTGATATGGTGCAGGCTTTCACCTGTCTGGCAGAAGGCAGAACTGGAGGCCAGGTGGGTCAGCCAGCTTTAGGACAGGCAAAGGAAACGTCTGGATCCACGGGACTGACTCCTTGACTTCTTAATCAAATGTAGTGCGAAAAATGGAGCCAGAAGAATGACTGTACTCATCATATGAAACTTTAACTGTATGGAGTGCATACTATTTTTTTCCTGTACGTGTGCACACACCAGTTCACTCTTTCCACTGCAGTGGATGAAAGAAACAGATTTGAGTTTCCTCACTTGCTTAGATATGTTAAATAACTATTTTCTCTAGCACTTCAAAAATAATTTCCGTACCTGATATACAAATATCTGCAATCAATACACAAGTTGTGGTTCACTATTTCAGTGTATGCTTTCAAGGCAAATACATTCTTCTGCCATCTCGAATTGTCTCAAAAAATTACTATGTATATTGCATGTGACATTAAACTTTATGGGTTTTTTTCCTGCTTTTCTGAAGTTCAATCCAATCCAAACCCCAAACCAATCCCTTGGCACTATCTACGATCTTCTCTTGTTTTAGCAGTGTAATGGTGATTTTCTCACTTCTCCTGTCATCTGTTGTTCTGAGAAACATCTGAGCTCAGCTCAAAGTTTGAGCAATTCTGTAACACTGACATTTTTGAGCAGGAGAGACGAGGCTAATGCTTTTTGCTTTTGTTGTTGCTGTAACATTTTTATCATGTTTCGTTCTATGGCACAAAGTCAAGAAGTAACACAAAAAGGAGCTATCTTAGGAAAGTATGCTTTTGTCCAGAAAGCAATGGAGAAATAGATGAGCACAAAGACTGTTCTATAAGCCATTTAACTACTGTCTATAACAGCAACATTAGCCACGTGGTCATTAATGAAAGTACTTTAAAATACACAGCACTGGATGTACAGGGGAATCAGAGGTTCAAACCAGATATAGAGCCCTACAGGACAAAGGTTAAAAAAAAATAAATCAGAATTCTTCAGAATGAGAACAATGACACAGAAAGAAAAAAAAAGAAAGAAAGATATTTTCTGGGAAAGCAAAGTGGAAGATCTGGAGGCAGTACCCGTTGGAACTTGTACAGAAATGCTATTCTGCTTTATGCCCCTTGGGAATTAACCTACACCTCGAATCATGACAACTGTTCTAGACAAGGCAAGATGACTTTTCTGAGCAATTCTGTGAGATCCTAGACATCTTCAGAGCTCAGGAACAGATGTGAGAGTGCACAGCTGAGTGCTTGCCACCATCTACCACGACGTCATGTTTCAGTAATGATAGAGACATATGCATGGAGATTAGATGCCCAGCTCTGACGTGCATACCTGAATAAAAACCCAAAGATGTCGGATACTCACAGGGGACCTTCACAGTGTGTGACTGCAGACAAAGGGGTAACACTAAGGCATGGGCTGGACTGGTGTTTAATTCAAGCCAGATGAAGGCTGCAGTGCTCTATCTCTACAAAGCTACTTGAGCATATCTGCATCAGATTAAAAAAAAAACCAGTATTCAGTTATTTTGTAATCTGATGTTAACCGTTCTGGAGATAAGATTTATGATCTGCAATGTTTGTTCCTACAAATACAATCTGACAAGGTGACTTACCTTCCGAAGAAAGTCTTTATTCTTGTTTCTTTTTGGGTGACTGGGAAGCGAATCTGTCCAGGAACTGTCATGATAAAGGAAGTAAATCTAAGCTGTTCTTTTTTTTTCAGAAAGCTTTAAGAGCACCTAATTAGAAGTTCTGTTTGTTGTTGTATGTGGGCACTGGGTCTGCTCTGCAGTTTCAGATTCCTTCACTGCCAAGAGAAGCAGAAATCATCTTCCCTTAGCATACCCCTGGCAGCACACATAAGGAGCCATGCATATGTCTAAAGAATGCTTGAGGGTTCTGGACAGTGACCCTGCTGATGTTCTGGGACTATTTTCCTCACGGCACAAGACTTTTATGCTACCATTTTGGGACCAGTTTGGGACTACTTATGTTTTTCCATCTCTGTGAGGAGAGTGCTCTCTCGTGCACAAGTTGACTTGACTATGACTGGAATAACAGCCCACCTATCCCCATGTCATCCTGTGATGACAACAGTAAGTCATATAAGGGACTTGTAGGTTTAGCAGAGCAGCACCCATGCTTCTTTTTTTGTTTGCTCAGGAAACAGTCTCCATAGTACATGTGAAAACCTGCTTTAACATCCCTCAGCCCAACATTGAATCCAGCTTGGGAGCTTTATTGCCTTGCTGTAGAGCATACTTCTCCAGAGGAGAGGGTTGGCATGGGAGTCTTCTGCTCTGCAGATGAATAGCTCTATGCATCAGCTGGCTATTTGATGCCAGAGGTGAGTGTTCATCAGGAGGGTTCCTGGTAGAATAAGGTTACCAGAACAAGGTATGGGCAGTCAGCTGGAGCTTTATTTGTTCTGGAGTCTCGGCACCTCTGAAGTGTTTTTGCAACGGAGAACTCACCGTGAGGATGTTCTGCAGAGATGGTCAGTACTTCCAGTCTTTCCCATTGCCTTTAGTGTTTGGCAGTCTAAGCTCCATTGGAAATCAGACATTTCAAACTATTTTGTGAACCTGAGAAAGTGTCCTTTCTGGTACTTGTAGTGACTTTTAGCTGACTGCAGGTTATTGTGACCATAGGTTATTTTAACTATGGAGTATTGTTTTCTGAGGCTTGGATACACAAGCTGCTTCTTTCTAAGTAGCTATTGTGTGTGAGGAAAACAGAGGCATTGTGTCCTGGATTGTAATGATCTCTGTCTTCTTCCTCATCATCTCCAGGAGGAAAGAGAGGCATCTTTTTCTGTACAGCTTCCTTTTTGAAAGCTCGGACTACTGATATGAAGTACACTGTAACGTGAAGGAAGAGAGTGGCTGCTGACTAATTGACTGCTCCCTGAGTACAGAGTGACTGCATGAAGCAGTGTTGCTTTCTGGGTCAACAAGTCACACCAGTTGCTGACAAAAGACAGTAGCAGTCCTTGATTTTAATCTAGCATGCTGGGTTTATAAGGCTCTGGAAACTATTCTGTATTTTAATAACATTTGTTTGAAGTTGAATTATGATTAGGCTGCCGTATAGGTTTGAAAAGAGCTGACATTTACCTGAGAGGCTGCAGCAAGCTGAGTACTGTATAATAGATGAGAAAAATCTTTCCTTTCCTTAGACAGTTTGAAGCATGCAGGCTATACATAAAGTGCACGGGAACAGCATCACACTGGAAATATTTCATCTTGCTTTTTTTCTTTATCTAACACATATGTATACATATGTGTTTGTGTGTGCTTATAGATGAGCGCACACAATAGACAGCTACTCAGAGCATGCTTTTCCTGCTAATCTCATCTAAGCTTTCCTTGCTGATCTGTAGCCCTTCCCAAGGATTTGTGACATATCTAGTGCAAATTCGTGAAAACCCAGTCTAAAAAAGTGTTATTTATTGTCTTTCTCACTGTATTTGTAAGCAGATCTTTTCAAAGCTTTGTTCACATTGTTTGGTGAGGGCTTTAATATACAATAAGAAATGAAGCAGCTACACAGTCCTCAAGCTTTGAGGTTATGGCATGTATATATCTTCACAAACTTTGCAAAGCAATCCTTTAAGGTCAGGTTTAGTTGTGCCCATGTTTTCATCCTGTGACTCTACACTTAAGCAGCACATGATATATTTGCTTTTCCTTGTAGGAAGACAGCAGTACTCCATACCTGGCTTTTCAGCTCTCTACGCTTCTGATTTTTTCCCTCTGCAATACCTGTCCTCTTGTTTTGTTATTAAGAGCATTCCTTGACTGCCTGGCTACCAGCTTGGAAATGCATTCAGGTGAGATTATGTACAGAAGGACAGGATGGGTTTCTAATTTCTACAGAGCAGACAGTGGGGAAGCAAGGAGCAATAGCAGTTTTTCTGAGATTATGACTGAAAGTGGACACTGGTCAAGTTTTTAAGAAAGTTCTTGCTATCAACATTTTAGGCACTCTGTCGTGGATGACAGGTTGGCCATGAGCCAGCAGTGTGCCCTTGTGGCCAAGAGGGCCAATGGCATCCTGGGATGCATTAAAAAGAGAGTGGCCAGCAGGTCGAGGGGGGTGATCCTCCCCCTCTGCTCTGCCCTGGTAAGGCCTCATCTGCAGTACTGTGTCCAGTTCTGGGCTCATTGTTAAAATCATGAGTTTCTTGAGCTCTGGCATTGCATTTTAATGATCTCAGTAATATGTTCCATTTGTCTGTGTGCCCATGAAGATACTGTATTACAACCTCTTCCTGAAAAGTAAAAAAATTGGAGCACTGGCATGTATTTTTTATGTTACTATGCAGTGACATAGCCATATGTGACAGTCTTACAAGAAAGCAATAAATTAAATGAAATCATAAATAAAAAGCAAAGTTGCATTGCTACTAAAAATTAAACATGCATTTCCAGTACTGGATTGTTTCAGTACTTACTTCGTTTTTATACTGTTGTGCTGAAAATCACTAATGATATCTAATATACGATACCTGCAAACTTTATTAAATAACATTATAGAACTGTCCTCAAAAAAACCAGGCAAGGGGGCATACAGAAATTGAACAGTACCAGGAGAAATCCAACTGCAGGCATGGTAATGAGGAGGCTGAGCCATGAACAAGGGCAGCAATGGGACATACCACAAGGATGTGGCCATTGGTGGGGCTGGGGTGAGGTCCTGCTCAACCTGCATCTGCAGCACTTGAGGAGGAGGGTCTTGGCATGCTTCCTTTCCTTAGTATATGGACGGCAAGCTGGAAATGAGTCAGCAGTGTGCCCTCAAAGCCAACCATATCCTGGGCCACATCGAAAGAAGCGTGGCCAGCAGGGCAAGGGATGTGATTCTGCCCCTCTGCTCGGTGCTGGTGGGGCCTCACCTGGAGTACTGTGTCCAGATGTAGAGTTCTCAGTACAGGAGAGACATGGACCTGTTGGAGCGCATCCAGATGAGGGCCACAAAATGATCCAAGGGATGGAACACCTCTCCTAAGAGTACAGCCTGAGAGAGCTGGGGATGTTCAGCCTGGAGAAGTAAAGACTGAGAGGTGATCTGATAGCGGCCTTTCAATGTCTAAAGTACAGAAACAAGAAGAAAGGGGACAGATTCTTTGGAAGGGTCTGTAGAGAGGATATTTAGTTTGGATATAAGGAAAAATGATTTTACAGTGAGGGCGGTTAGGCACTGGAACAGGTTGCCCAGAGATGCGGTCGATGTCCCGTCCCTGGAGACTTCCAAGGCAAGGCTGGGTCAGGCCCTGCGCAGCCTGATCTGGCTGTAGTATCCCTGTTCATCGCAGGGTAGTCAGACTAGATGGCCTTCAGAGGTCCCTTGCAATTCTAAGGATTCTATGGTTGTAGTGCAGAACAACTGCTGGAAGGCACTAAAGGAAGTGTTGATGTCTCCCATCATCTTTGTTGCCACCATCGTTTAAGTGTAGCTATAGGATCCAGAAGATGGGTGCTCAATGGAGCCAAAGGAAAATGATTCCTTCTTTTTCTTCTGAGGACTGCAGAATAGTGTACATAATACATTTCCCTCTCACATATGTGTTCATAAACCTGTTGTATATAAGGGGCTAATGAGTGATTAATAAGGGGTCCATGTGCCTGTTGCATATAAGGGCTTAATGAGCTCTTCTTAGGGCACAGGTTAAGGATTCTGCTGGCCTTGAAACCTGCAGCCTTGTAATATTGCACTACAGAACCCTATTCAGGAATTATTTTAAAACTTACAGCAAGAGAGTTTCTTTCTTCCCATTAGCTCTCTGCATAGCTCTGCTATATTCTGTAACGTCACTGCTTTGGGGATTGGAACCTTCTCGTTTTCTTCCTCAGTTTGATAGTGGTCAGTTTAACTGTCCTTGATTTTATGGAAGTGTTGTCCCTTATCTTATTACGTTTTCCTTCTTGAAGGAACAACAGCATATACCTTCCTTCCAGCCCTTGTCTTCTAAGCTGGAATGTGAAACAAAGCACGCTCTCTTAACATTCCCCTTGGCAGCCTTTCTTTGCATCTGTTTTACTCTGAGTGTCTCTAGCAGCAGTGTCACAGCTGTAATTACATTCAACTCTTGCTGCCCGTGCCCTCTGCAAAGAATCAGTATCTTCATGTTGGTACTGAATTGCCACCGACAGGAAATATCCTAAAATCAATTCCTCGCATTACACCATGTAAAAGTTTTATTTTCTTTCCTTTAGTAATGATTCATCTCTCAATTAGTATCTCCGGCTGCATAGGTAATTAGAAACTAAGACACGTCCAAGAGGCATTTTCTCATTCTGACATTGCATTAACAGACATTATTTTACATCTTCACCTTCTCATTTCCTTGTCTAGATGCCTTCTTCCTGCTCCTCACAATCAGAGCAAGGATACTATGTCAATTTTACAAAGATTTGGCATTATCACATTCTAAACTATAGCACGCAAACTTGGCATATTCAAATGCGATCGGACACTTGGGTGGAAGAACTTTGTTTTCTGCTCTCACACCAAGCAACCTGGTTATCCAGTATATTCTCGTGGCTCAATGTTCGAAATTCACACTGATATCTCATATTCCACTGTGCTTCCTATCTGTCTGTCCATGGCATCCCCTGCGGTGCACTGACACACACCTGGTTTTGTAGCTGTGAATTTGCTGACTCAGTTTCTGTTAGTCAACCGGATAAATGCACATCATTCCTCAGGGTACTTCATAGCAGGATTCCTTTAACTCGATTTTCTGCATTACAGTAATCTTCCTTCCACTGTTGATCTTACACCAGTGTTCTTCAAAGGCACTGCTTTCATTCTAACCTATTTCCTCCTTAGATTCATGCTGCACTAAATTACTCTTGTTTAAAATATTAAGGACCCTCCTGGATTCACCTGTTGTTGTGTTCTTCATTCCATCCACGTGCTTGGTTAAAATATGCTGGTATGTGATCCACATCTAGACCATCTGCTGCCTACCTGTTAACCCCTTGAATTTAAAATTCCTTTTCCATATGTAGCCAGTTCTGATTCCTCCACAGCTTTCCCTATTTCGTTTTCATCTATCAAAGCATCATTTGGGATTCCTCATCCAATGACTCAATAAACTTCCTGTTGTACTCTGTGATGTAGAAGCAGGATGAGTAGGAATCCTTGGAAACTGCTAATAGCTGTAAGTAACAAAAAACTAATTACAGCCAGATACATCTCTCATGCCTGCACCTTTTAAAATGGTTTAGAAAGGAGTGCAAACTCCTAATTAGTGCCTGATAGACAGTGCAGCACTGCAGTGCCAAGGATCAAAGAATGTAGTTTGAAAGGATTTGATACACACATCCTGTGAATTTATACACATAGTGGCCTAGAACAGTCTGAATTAATTACTCTGTAGCTCAGCTCTATCTTATGTGTACTTAAAAAACAAACAAACAAACAAAAAACCCCTAAGAAAATATAATTACACCAAGAACAAATAAAGGAAAAGGAAGCTGCCGAGTGCAATCACAAATCCAGACCTGAAATAACTCCTTCTGCCCCCACAAGACAGTGCTATATGAAAAAAGTAGCAATGGGTTTAAACTGTACAAGAAATCTTTCACAGAACAAACCTGCTTTAAGCAGACATTTCTTGCTCTTTCTATGTAGCCTTGGCCTCGTAAGTTTAAGAGCTGTGATTGTTTTAGTCTAGTCCCAAGAGTGAACCATTTCTTCAGATGAGATTTACGTTCTGTTGCTGCTATTACATATCTTTATGCTCCTGTCCTTCATCTCAAATATGTAACCCATAATCCAACCTCCTTTACTGCACACCAGAGGAGAACATCAAGCTCTGCAGAGGTTTAGGATGAGGCCATGTACTTCACGTGCCATCGCTTGTGGGCTGACACTTGGATTTTGCAAAGGGGAAGCAAACAGTTGCAGGTGCCATTTTGCCTGCACTCCTGAGCACTGATTAAATGCATTTATGCATATCCCCTTGACAAGGACACTTCTAACATGCAGGCAAGGTTGATGCCTTAGCAAATACATTGTAATTTCTTAAATATGGGATCTCAGAAGTCAGACAAACTGCTCTCATCAACCTAGAATACGTTTAATGCATTCTTATGAAAGGCTTAAAGGCCAAGGCTCTATATCAATTTTTATTTTTTTTTAACAGATTTGTAGTGAACACTTAAAGAAGCAGAAATAATGCAATGCTTAAGTGAAGCTAATATGAAATCTTCTGCTCTCATTCAAAAAAACCAGTACTTTTCCAAGTTTCGCTCTTTAATCAACTTCTAGTATAAAGAACAGAGTACTGAGCACTTCCAAATGAAGAAAAAATCCTGCATTACAGAAAACAGAAATGATATTCCACCTGCAAAGTTATTTCATATTAATAGAGTTGATCAGCACATACACTTACCCGAGTGGCCAACACCAGCGCCTCAGTTTTAATTCTTGTAAAAATTAAATGGAGATTTTATCACCTTGTCCTCTGTTGGTGCTTTCATAAATAAATGACAATGCCAAAAATCTATGACAGGAAATTTATGAATTCCTAATACTATCTTTAGAATCCTTATGGATAAAGGCTTGACTTTGCCCTTTTTCCAGAGGAGTAATTGTATTGAATGTTGTTTCATGAGAATATCCAACATTGTCTGTTGTAATTCTGGATGCCGGCAACCCAGCACAATGCTATGCAAAGCATCTTGATCAAAATGATGTGTTCAAGGCCAGCTTGGATGGGCAGCCTGGTCTAGTATTAAATGGGGAGGCTGACGGCCCTGCATGCAGTATAGGGGTTGGAGGTTGATGATCACTGAGGATTCTTCCAACCCAAGCCTTTCTATGATTCTATAAATGTTAACATTGCTTTTTATATGCTTAAATTTACACAAATTGGAAAGACTTGATCTTGTTTTCTATCAGTCAGTTCTTAGTAACTGGAATGCAGAAGGGAAGTTGCATAAAGCATAGTTGTATCAAGATCATACAACTTTTTATTGCCCTATTCAAGGAACTATTTTTGTTCACAGTAATAAAGGAGCAACCAGAACCACCACCACACAAACACAAAAAGGAAGAAAAACAAACACCAAACCCTGATCAATAAAAAACACACACTTTCTTTCACTTCTTATCTTTAAATCAGTGTAGCTTTAGAACTTTTCTTTCTCTCCGTTTCTCCTCTTTTTCCTTCCTCACATGCTGAATAATAAACGCTTCTTTAATCCTTGTGCACCTAGAATTTGTCTGCATGGGGAAGCGTTAAACAAAAAATTGAAGGCTTCAGCTTGTTTTGTGCTAATGGCACCTACTGGCTTCACCGACCAAACAAGTCCGAGAACTGAGGGAACACTAGAAAACAGTGGGTATTTGAGTAAAGAAAAAACAAAACACTCAGACATTGAAAAATAAAAACCAGCCCAAATCAAATACTTTCCCACAGTCACAAAATGCTGTGGCAGCTCCTGAGGATCTCCATTGTCCTCTTCCACGTCCCTTTCTTAAAAAGTAATCTACTAACATTTGATTGAAGAAGACAAGTAGAGAAGGTGACTGTCAAGGTAAGCATTATATTTAGAAAACAATGCAATGGCAGCTTATAACCCCTGAAAGGCAAATGGACAAATGCTGCTTTTTGGTGAAATTGGACATGTTACACAGTAAGCAGTTCCATGTAGCTGTCTACTGAGATGTAAAAAGTCGCCCAGAGAAGAGTGCTTGACTTGTCCTGGTGCCCAACGCACGACAGCAGCTGACTCACATTTCATTGCACTTATAGAGTTTCTAATAGCATTGTTGAAAATGTTTCATTAACATCCCGTATCGGCAGTGCTTACCACACCACCCCGCTTAACATAAGCAAGAGGTTGCAATGGAATGAGTAGTAAGATCACAGTAAGCTGTAAATAAAACTTCACAACTCTAACACAACTTCAAGAGAGTGCATGTATGACAGTTGAAAGACGATGCATAATTTATTATTTCAGGTACCAACTGCTAATTTTTTCTTGACACCTAAAGTTTGACATCAAAAACTGAAGCTTCTATAACAAGCTTCTCACTTGCCTAACTAGTTCTAAACTGTTCTAAAGCTTTATTTCCTTTACCTTCTGATAAGAACAGCAGCTCAAATGAAGTTGGAGGGCTTGGGATTATTTCCAAATAATGAACAAACCAATCTGAAGTCGAAAAAAAAAAAGGCAGCAAGTCTTAAAAATATCAGTTAATCTTCATAATTTAATATGCCATTTATAGTCATCCAAACATCTTACTGAATAGTTATGTACAAAAACCATTGAAAAGAAAAAGAATTTAGATGTTATCTTTGAAATTCAAAAGTACAATTAACACAAGCAACGTTTCTCTTTGTTTTTGGTTTCATTTCTATTAAATTCACTGGCTATGTAAGAGCCTAACAAGTATGCTGCCTACCGTAAGGTGAATGAGGATTTTATTTGTCATTAATTTGTTTATTTTCAATGAGCCTGGCGGCTGACCGAGTCTTGCTCCAACGATAAATATGGTACATTGAAAAATGCATTGTTTTCATAATTTTCAGTTTTACTGACTTCAACAAATTGAATAAGAACAACAGTAAGATCCCTAAAGTTCTAAAATAATAATTAACACCGTAAAACTTGATATCAAGGTAAGCGTGCACAAGACAGCCATCCTTGCACCAGAGCTCTATGGACAGCTTCCAAAGATGTTGTTCACTCACAACAGACACTGTTCCTCTACAGTACTGAATGAGTTTTCTGAAATAAGATTTACATTTACAGAGTTTCATGCATTAGGTATTCACAATTTGGAAAGAAAAGGAAACCCTTCATACATATCAGCCTTTAATTTTATCCAATCGTGAAATTTCTGTAAAGTTGATTTTTCTTGTGTTAGTATTTTTGCAGCTTTTTTCAGCTTTTCTTCATTTCGTTCTAAATAGCGAATTCCATCTGTCTGCAACTGACTGAGTTTCTCTTTCCGGCTTTCATCCAGAGGTATGTCTTCATTCATCAGAGGATTAAATCTGAAATAAGTATCTGGTGGTAACAGCGCATCCAGCATGGTGTGAACTTCTGCATCGAAAACAAACGTAGCAAACGGTAACATTTACATGAGAGGCAAACAGTCCTACAGCCTGAACAACGAGTGCTCTGGAGTGACATGACCCAGGAAGTGTAAATATGTGCTGCTTTACTAAGGACATTTTTTTCCTACTATTGCCTTATACAAAGAAATACAACTCATTTTGCAAGCAACCCCATAGCTCTGCTTTTGCTGAAAAGCTTCACCTTTTATTCTATGACTGCATTCATGATAATCAAGAAGACTTTGTGAGCTATCCAGATACATGTATGTTCATTCCTTGATGAATAAGAACACATTCTGAACAGCAGTAATGTAACTTACATATCCCCACTCATGATTTGTTACACTCAATACTTAGTGGAGAAGGTATTATGAAACAGAGCTATATATTCAACTCTCATCTCAAAGTCTGCAGTAAAAAAAACTACGTAGTTTTGAAGCTTTCTTTAAACTGCAACCATTATGTATTATGAACACACGTTTTGGTTTTGAAATGTTCATGAATTGTAAAATGTTTGAATTCTGAAAAATAACCAGTGCAGAAATAAACTGACTATGTAATAGATTTATTTGTTCCTCTCTTTGCTTCTTCTTTTCTTCTCCTTCCATAGCCTCAATTCTCCCTCCTTTAAGATCTCTCCTCTTATATCTCCTTTAAACTTCCGTTTCCATGACTACTTCCAGCTTTCATCTCTTATTTCCTTCTTTGCATTCTTACCACTCCCTCTCTCCATATCCCTTTGTACAAATCCTGCTGGATTACTAGTGGAATTCTCAGTTTTCAGGTACCTGCAGTTTACCTACGTCATCAGCCAAGACCTCATAAGCTAAAACAGCTCCGCAATGGCACAGTGATGAAGACTCATGGAGGTAACACTGAGAAATGCACTCATGTTCTCATCTCCAGAAGACCTGTAATACTAGTATTAAAACACTAACTACATGTAATAAGTTAAGAAGAGACATGCTTTACTGAGTGTGTTCTTGCTATAATTTGAATCACAGAATCATAGAATTGTTTGAGTTGGAAAGAACCCTCAAAGGTCATTTAGTCCAACTCCCCTGCAATGAACAGGGACACCCACAGTTAGGTCAGGTTGCTCAGAGTCCAGTCCAGCCTGAGCTTGAATGTTCCCCCCAAGGACATGGAATCCACCACTTCTCTGAACAACCCGTTCCAAACACTTGCTGGGTGAAAACAGCTTCCTGAAAGCAACCACTTAAAACTCTCTATTTGTCTGCTTTTGATTTTGACACCAATGAAGTCAAACAAACATGATCTTCCTATAGGTTATATGGCTTAGGCAGAAGTTTCAGCAGGTCAGACAGAGAGAAAGGGAAAAACAAAATGTTGCAAATTGCTCTCTGAACTGAAATTATAAGAATAATCAAAAAGCTGAAAAGAGCCAGAGAACAAAGACAAATTAAGACACTAACCTTCTGTGTCAGTTGCACTGCTGATAACGTTTGTGAGTTTGGCTTTCAAACTGGTGTATGTGACATTTGTCTTCCCTGCACTTTCGTATCGGCCAGTACCCAGCGACACCAGACACTGCAGTGGAACATCTGGCCAAAGGCACTTGCACTCATGAACTGCCAGTGCAGAAGGATTATTTAGAAGCAAGCCTCCATCCTGTAAATCAAAAATAAATGTAAAGGTTAATACTATATATGATGTGAATAAAACAAAATTGCAATTACAAAATGAACTGGATAGCACTTTTGTATTAAAACAGGCAGTAATTTTCATCTTTCGTGCAAGTGCTCTGTTTGTGCTTTGCAGCTGCCACATAGCTAAGTTTCCTGGGCTTATGGACACTGTCAGATCATCTCTTGAATCTCTGGTGAGTTCTGCTGGTGGGAGCGAATAGTTCAGAGTAGGAAGGACCGACTGAGGTCATGTAGTCCAAACCCCCTCCTTGCAGAGGATCAGCTGAAGTGTGCTGCCAAGGGCTACAACCAGTTCAGTTCTGAGTATCTCCACACATGGAGACTCCAAAACCTTTCTAGGCAATCTCTTTCAGTGTTTGACCACCCTCAAAATTTTCTTTTTTGATTTGTGTTGTTACTTCTCATCTTTTCTAAGGGCATTCCCTCTTCTACATTCTCTCCAAACCTTTATTTATTCACATTGATAAGATACCCTTCCCCTACAAGTCTTCTCTTCTCTAGGCTGAGCAGCCTCTGCTCTTTGTTTCCCCTCATTTGAAATGCTTCCTTCATCATCTTTGTGGCCCTGCATTGAACTCGCTCACTTAATTGGTAATCTCTGCTACTTCAGTATGTACTTCTGTCTTCTAGGCTTCTAAGACAGCCAACTTCAGAAAAGCATACTAAATGCAAGCAATAGAATATATGAACATAAGAGAGACTTTTGTTTTCAAGATTTCTGTAGTTAAGAATATATGAACATAAGAGAGACTTTTGTTTTCAAGATTTCTGTAGTTAAGAACAGTAATTAATCATAGCAGAGGCCAAGATTTTTATAGCCATTCAAAAAACCATATAAAATATAGAAGAGACAGAATATGGATGAATATTTGCAAAAGCACTATGCAAAAGCTCCCTGAACTACCTATATCCTGTACCTGTCCATCACATTACAAGAATAACAAAGAAACCAATGACATTCAAACAGAGCTTAGAATGAAAGACATTATGGAATTGCTGCACACTTTACAGGAACTTTTATTAACTACAGCTGTGCTAGACAAGTAGTAATGGGATTGCTGAGATGTGGAGTTTTGTCTTTTTTTGTTTATCAAGCTTCTATTTTAACCTACAAAAAGATCTTTGAGCTGCTTCTGGACTACTGTCTACTTTGCTCAGAACAGTGCTAAAATGAATAGTCTTTTCAGTGCCTATTATCCTCGCTTACGTATAAATTTAATTCTACACAGAAAACAAAATACAAGGATGTCTTTGTCCTTGATACAATTCCCCATGAATCTTAATACAAAATCTTAATACTTATCTTCATGGTGCTTACTTATTTCTTTATAACAGTGATTAAAAAATGCTTACCAAATAATTTCCACTGATCTTGCCAATATAATTTAATTAAACATGATTTTTTTCCACCATGGGAAAGCTTAGTGTTATCAAAATATAGTGTGTAGTTAATAACAGAATAGCACTCTATTTTTTTATCAAACAGACAAATAAGACACCAGTGATAAATAACACAGAATCATAGAATCCTTAGAGTTGGGAGGGACCTTTAAAGGCCATCTAGTCCAGCTCCCCTGCAGTGAACAGGGACAGCACAGCTAGATCAGGTTGCCCAGGCCTTGATCCAGCCTCACCTTGAAAGTCTTCAGGAACAGAGTATCAACCACATCATTGGGCAACCTGTTCTAGTGCTTCACTATCTGTGTCGGAAAAACCTCTGATCTCCATTTCCCCTATTTTAGGGTGAAACCACTTCCCTTGTCCTAACACCACAGACCCTGGCTATGCGGTCCGTCCCCTCCTTTCTTATAATCTCCTTTCAGATACTGAAAGGACTCCATCAGGTCTCCCTGGACCCTTCTCTTCTCAGGCTGAACATCCCCAGCTCTCTCAGCCTGTCCTCAGAGGAGAGGTGTTTCATCCCTTGATCATTTTTGTGGCCATCCTCTGCACGTGCTCCAACAGGTCCATGTCTCTCCTGTATTGAGGACTCCACATCAGGACACAGTACTCCAGGCGATGCCTCATCAGCACAGAGCAGAGGGGTAGAATCACCTCCCTCATCCAGCTGCCCACACATCTTTTGATGCAGCGTACACACACCAAAGCTGTGCCACAAAAATACCGACAGCTTTCTGCAGCTATTTTCATATTTGAACAGTTTTCAATTCAGGTCTACTGGAATGACAGTAATTATTCATTAAGACACCTTTATATAATTTCTAGAATCAATATAGCTATATGCTATTCTTGGAAAGTCAGAAGTAATACTCAATAACAAGGGTAACTAATTTATTTTCTTCACCTTCAGATTATTATTGATAATGATCCAATCAATATTGTGTTTCAAATCAGCTTACTCTGACAAAGATCTTCATGATATTGCTCTTCTGCTTTCAGTGATCAACTACTGAATCAGTAGATAACGTTATTAGTTAAACTGAGCTTTAGAAGACTTAATGAAGAAAGCAGTGCAATAATTTAACTCATGTTTTGCAGCTCCAGAAACATTACTACACATTAATTCAAAGAATGAAATTCTCACATTAAAAATATTGCTTAGAACTGCATGAGCAAGGAATCTTCACCAAAGAGATTTCATTGGAGCGTATGCCTAAAGAAGTGCACTTCTGTTTTAAATAAATTGATCTGGTAGTCAGAGCACAAGGGAGCCTTCTCTGCTTTGTAACTGTCAAAACACTTGGAGAAAATATTAACTACAGCGCTAGCATAGCTAACTAACTGGGCCCTAAAAGAATGGTTATGCTTCCACTGAGGAGTTCTAGAAAAATCTGTATTGGGAAGAGGAATATTTCATAAAGCACACTTGGGAATCACTTGATAAAATGTTAAGCTCAGTATAACAACTGAATGTTTGCCACTTGGAAAGTCTTTGGCAAAAAACTGAAAGCAAAGTCCGAGTGCTTGACTTCAGTGCTTCGCTGTGACAACGAAGCTTGTTCATACATGTATTAAGCTCCATTTTAAAATTTGTTTGATTACCTCCATTATTTTTATTATTTTTATCTATTTATTTTTATCCATTATTTTTTATTTTTATCAGATTATTATTATTATTTTTTAAGTTTTCTTCCCTATTGTTAACCTGCTGACATGATGTCACTAGGGAAGTGGCATACCCCTCGTCAGCACTTGCTTGCACTAATGTTCTACTCTTGCACTTTGTGCTCAGTGTGCTGTCTGCAAATTAAGATGACTGAAGTGTGACGCAGTTTTGCAAAGTTTAGAGTATGAAGGAGTGTGTAAGAGCTGCCAGTGCACTGATTATAGCAGCCCAGGGAAGGGGTAACTATGTATGCTCGGGAAGTGGAAAGTTTGCAGTTACATTGAGAACTAACTGAATGAGAGGAGATGGTGAAATGTGGTCAAGGACAATCTAAGAATGGGAGGACAAAGCAAATGAGTCACTGGTCTACTCTGGCTGGTTGCCTGGCACATAGTCAGACAATTGCATGTTTTTGTGGATGCTGATCAGCAATTTTTGTCATTTAAAGAGTTACTGTAAGTCAGTCCTTCAGCTCATTTCCAAGGTATGTGCTGTGTGTGAAAAATGCATATTTGAGGGTTTTTTTGTTTTGTTTTGTTTTTTAAAGACTCCAGACTATACTGGTGTAGTTCTGTATTTTGTAAGAAAGGCTTTTAAAAGTTTGTTTTACAGCTAAAATAACTTACATCATAACATGATTCATGTTCTGTTTCTTTAAAGAGTGTAGAACTTTAGGAAAATGAAAGAGAATGAGACCTCAGGAGGTTGTCTGGTCCAGCCTCCTGCTCAAAGCAGGACAAACTTCAAAGCTGGGTCAGGTTCCCAGGGCCTCACCAGGCTGAAGTTTGAAAACATCCAAGAACAGAGATTCTACAGCTTTCACTGTCTGCACTTTGTTCTGTGCTTTTTAAAAAGTCCAGCTAGAGATTCTCCCCCTTAGACAGAAGGCTGCGTTCTGCCTCCTCTTTGACCTTCTCTTTTTTCAGGCTAAATAAATCCAGTTCTGTGCATCATCTGCCATGTCATTTTCTTCAGTTCTAGAACTCCTCAGTGGAAGCATAACCATTCTTTTAGGGCCCTGTTAGTTAGCTATGCTAGAGCTGTAGTTAATATTTTCTCCAAGTGTTTTGACAGTTACAAAGCAGAGAAGGCTCCCTTGTGCTCTGACTACCAGATCAATATTTAAATAAAAACAGAAGTGCACTTTTTTAGGTATATGCTCCAATGAAATCTCTTTGGTGAAGACTCCTTGCTCATACAGTTCTAGGTATTAAGGTAGGCATGCTTAAATATTGTCAAATGTTTCCCGTTTACTTCATAATCCAAAGGAAAATACACAGAGACCTCAAATAAAAGAAGTGCTCCAGACCACTCAGGAGCCTGGAAGCACAGAACCTTCTTGAATTCTTGTTTTATGTAAATAATTAAGGTGAACATGCATGAAATCACCACTCAATTATTCAAACCAGAAATTATAAAACAGTTCTTCAACTGAAGATGTTATAAAAAAGCAGTTTAAATCACACATTACTATGGATGTTTTTGTTTTTCTTCTTAAAACGAAGTTCAGAACACATTGTTTACCCATAAGCTGTCACTTCATTTCTTAATTTTGTCAATTTCACACTGCACCTTCTGATTGCTGCGTGCAGCATCCTGAAGTTTCACTTAAGTGATGTTAAGCTTTGTGAAGAAAATAATCTAGCACTGGGTGAAGGATATGACTTAAGAAAGCCAAGTCTGACCTTTGGAAGCTGAGTTTGCAGGCTCCATAGTAACCATTTCACCTCACTGCTTATGCAGACATGCTTTGCATTTTAGCTCACTTCTACAGACTTGCTCTGCTGTTTACTTTCATTGTAAATACAGAAGGACTGGAAAAAGTACTAGAACAAAGCTGTCAAAGGCTAAAACAAGACAGGCTAAGATTCTGAAGAGACTTTGAAAAGTACTTTTCAAATTCTGTGTTTAAAGTCAACATAGAAATAATTAACAGCTGCAGATTAAGAACAACGTTCACTGTTTTTCGAATGAGGACTTGAAGACTCTCTGCACTACGGTAAGAGATTAGTGCTCTGAAAAATTAAAACACTCCAAAAACATTAAGCCTGGTTTCCTTAAATAAAAAGTAGGCTTTGCCAAATCATTCTGCAAAATCATCTCAGAATGTTCATCTGAGCAGCAGTGAATATTCTCAGTATAGAAGATGGGAGTGAGAATATGAATGCATTCCTCCTGTACACCAAAGTTCTAAGAATTTCAGAATGAGATTCTGAATGAAATTCAGATGCTCCTTTAATATTCCTCAAATGTCTTCTGCTCATCATTTCATAAAGGCTTTTTTTTTAAAAAAAAAAAAAACCTAGAAAAACAGATACTGGAACTGTGAAAACAACTGCTCCAGTTTAGAGCAGAAAACTGGTTCCATTTGAATGGGCTAACAGAAAAACTCTTTAGAAAGTACTTGTGCAGAAAATGTAATTAAATGAATTTGTATTTGCATTATTAAATGACACTGATATTAATATTTCCATGATTTCTGACTTTGATTAGTAAAAAATTGGAACATTTTAAAAGCTACATTTGTACTTCTACTACATCAACTGAAAAAAGAACACCCTATATTAAGATCACATTACATGAACTATAGGAAGTATCCAATAAGGATTGAAAGTTTACTAAGTTTAATTTTCAGTATAGCTGTTCTCCTATACAGTACTTATTTTTCTAAAAATTAACAGTGCCACTCTGTGTTGTTTATATACATACAAATCTCATGCTAAATGCTTCTGAGAGCTACCAATTGCTATTGCTAAATATTTAATAATATATTTTACATTTTCTTCTACATTAGCCATGTTTGCTCTTGACATTTCTTTAGAATGAATGGTTGGCAGAGGTATAATGCTAGGTGATTATCTTAAATTATTAACTCATCCCAGCAGGTCATTAATTCACAGAAAACGACCAGCTGCTCTGAAGACATTACTGAATTAATTTTTATGTCAGACACAGAAAATGTACTTACATTGTATTGGTGAAGATTTGCTAGAAAGAATTATTGGGCAATGAAATGTATAGTCGGATATTCCATTAAAGGCATAAACTGTGTACCACATTTAATCACATTAATTAAGTAACGAACAACAGAATTTAAAACAACCAACAAGAAAGGATCACAGTGTGCAGTGTAAATACAAAAAGCTGGGTTGTGGTTAAGTCTACAGTGACGCCAAACACACATCCCAACTTCTGCTCTCCCTGTTATGTTTGTAAAGCACAGGCAGTGCTAAAGAGGAGTTTTACTTTTCATACTTTGAAGTCAAATGAAATTAGTCTATTAATTTTTTTAAACAAAACTATTCAAACTATTTCCATTATTTAATAGTTCCACTCTTTGTGATGTAAAGGTTAGATTTTATTACACTGAAACTGAACAAAACAGGTTCATAATTACAGGATTTGATCTTAAAATGAACAAAATTTAAGAAAAAGCAAGTTAATTACTGGAGGTAATTAACATGGAGTCAGCATTTTGATATAAACAATCTAGTATTTGTATTGTCAGTGAGAGAGGGGGTGTAAATACAAGTAAAAGAAGAGTTAGTTAAACGAGAGAACAGAACAGATACAAGCAGAACTCATATCCACTATGAACAGCTACGAATAAACAAAATCAGAACTCTTCTGGCCATCAAAAGATGAAGAAATATCCTTCTCAAAATAACCTTCTACAAGGGTAGCAACAGCAGAGACAGCTTTACATGTTTATGAATTACAGTCTATAATGCAACTGGCAACGATGACAGAGACTGGATTTTACCCAAGGCAAACTGTTTTGATCTGTACTCTCTTTTTTTTCCCCCTAAGGAAATGCCAGCTGAAATAATTCTCAAACATGAGACAAAAATATATAAAAAAGTACACTGCTACTAAAGACATAGTTGGACACATAACTCAGTAGAACAAAAACTGCAACATAAAGAATCAAAGAGATCAGCCTGTTTGGAATTTGCAAAATTAGCACTATAGATTAATCCACGCACTAAAAGAGAAGCTCAGCACAGGAAACAGGGCTTAGGCACTGTATCCCATTCAACTAATGCGAATGTACTTGGTGCTAACCAACCAACTTCATGCACGTTTTCTATGCATGGTGAAAAGTATCATCACTGTGGTGCTAAGACCTGCATCCACGACAAAAAGAGGGCAGTTTCCTAAACTAAACTACAATGCAGAAGGCAAATCAGAGTGGATGGCATGTGACAAAGCATGAAGTAATTACTTGCAACATCCAACAGACCACCATGTATCATAAACAAGGTAACTGTATCAAAAGTAACAGCACTCTGGTAGGCTTTCCTCCCCATTGGCCATCACAAGGCAACTGACAGAAAATATTCCTTTATGATCTCCTAAGAAACAATGACCAGTGGCGTCAGCACTTCAGAGGAGCAACCTAGACTGACTGGACACACTACTGCATTGCCTCAGCTCTCAATTCTTTTTTATTCCAGTCAGTTCTAATTTTACGATATTTAGTTATAGCAAATACTAGCTGGTAAATGGTGTTAGTAAGGACACATGGATTGACAAAGTAAAGAAAAAAATAATGCAACCTAATACAGCTCCTTTGGGAATGATTTTTTTTTTTTCTTTTTCATATAAGTACACTGAAATATTACATTTACAGTAACAAATCACTCTGGACATCGTAGTGCTTCCAAATTAAATGCCTAAACAAAACACACTCTCTATTTCCTTTCATTAAACAAATCTTCCAAAACCAAGTCATTTAGCAAATCTCTGCTGGGAATCCTAAAAGCAGTCTTGTCTGCAAAGAAACACTGCTGCAGTAAACACAGCATTTTCGTGAAGGCTGCTAACCTGCCCTTTGGCCATTCACCCTATGAGCTGCTAACCAAATCCATAGAATCCACAGGAGAAAACAAACTGCATGTATCCAAGTAGTGAACAAAATGCGTATGGCAACAAGTAGACAGAGAAACAAAGAAATATTTGTTTCTATCATTGTGAGAACAAGATACACCTATTAAAGCACAGTCTGCATAAGCTCTGGTGCATGCTGATCACCGTGGCATATCCTAAGAATGAAAAGAACTCCAATGTGACCTATATTCTATGTCTTCTTAGAGCCTGGGAAGTACCCTTGAATCTAATTTTAAAAGCTACCATGTAAAACCAATTAGGGTAGGATCTATTAAGCGAATCACTTTTGAAGGCCTCTCTCATAACAAGCTACAAACATGAAATGGCGCTTGCAAATTTACCCTCGACTAAAAGGAAAGAAGTCTAAAGAATATGAAGAAAATGTGTGGGTTTTTTTCCCCTCCAATGAGAGGAAACTTGAAATTTCAGTTACATATTATATTACTGTATATATATATATATGTATATATATATATTATTTCTAGTTCATGTTCTCACCATATGCATTGTTTCTCCTGGATTATTAATGCTCAACTAACAAATTAGCTGCCGATTTCTCAACCACTTCAGTATTTGATCTTGCTCAAAGGTGGTCTGGGAAATATTATTATTTAGCATTACTGTAAGTCAACACTAGATTTTTATTAAATGAATTGTAACAAAGCAGTGAAATCATGGGAACATGCTTAAGAAAAAGTTGTGTCAAACAGTGCATATTTTATTTTGAGAAAGATGTATGGCTTTGTTAAATGCCTTCCCATCCTCCCCACGCCCTAATTAATCAGGTTTAGTTTTTACCGTAAAATCAAGTAAGTGAAGTGTGCATAATGATTGTTAAATCTCAAATTGCTCTATTAATTAATTGGCAATTTGCTCAGCATACTGCACTGTCTACTGAAGTGACACTGTTGAACAGCTAAAAAAGAAATGCTTTTTACACTACAGAATAGCAATTAAAAAAAAAATATGACGCCCCTCCGTGAGAAGTAGGGGGAAAAAAAATCCCCGGTTGTAGCAGGCCTGCAGAGAGCTTAAGAGACACTCAGTGCTTCTTAAATAGATTTTAATATCAAAAAGCTGATGTGTGGCAATACAGCTTGTACACTGTGACATCATGACTCTGTCTCTCTTGACTTGCACGGTTCCTGGAGAAGCATGTTACAGGGATTAAATCCCTTTGAATGCTAATGTCTTCCTCTTTTGAACCACAAAGAATATTAATCCTCCTCCCCTCATCTACCAACAGCTGCGCTGTTTTTCCTTCTTGACAGAGTGGAACAAGATAGCATGGCACAGTTGACCTGAATGTAAATATTGCTATTTGTTTTCTTTTTTTTTTTTTTTTGAACTGCTTATTTTTTTTTTTAATGGAAGTTTAACAAACCTGTCATCAAGTTATCAACTGCACAAATAAAAACAAAGCATTTGGGCACCTGGAAATATCTTTTAGCAGTTCTATCAGAAGAATTATAGAAATAATTTATTAACTTATTAATAAATTAACACACTGCAATCCTCTCAAACATTTACAGAGGCTAATACAGGAAGTGAGACTGGAATGTTCCCAGAGAAAGGGCATGACTGTGTGTACACAAATACACATGCATGTATAAATATATATGGATGGATGGAAATGTGAGTGTCAAAGTGAACAGGCACAGTTCAGCTCAGGCATGACTGCAGCAAATACAGCTAGCGTTACACAGAGCATCTTTAAGAACTAATCTCAACCTTACACACAGCTCTCATCCAACTCTTTCATGCACTCTGAGAAGGACAAAGGCCAGATAAAATAAAAAGAGAATATGCAGACTGACTATAAAAAAAAAATCCACTATGTTTCCATTGTGAAAGTAAGTATTTTTATACATTTGAAGTCAAATCAAATGACAGAGTGTCTTTCATTTGGATTTCAACATACAATTGAGTGATAAACCAACACAAAGCCTGGCATCTATGTAAAATCCTTTAGAGTCCCAAATGACAGTGCTGAGAAACAAATCTCACTGTATTTACCATTCTGAGTTTTTCAAGGCTTTTTACAAGTATTTTCACATTTTGGCCTTCTCTATTTTTTTGAATCATGTAGAAACATGAGCAGCAATGCAGAGGTAGATTATATATAAGTTAAACTAGAAATGATTACGTTGATAAATTAATACAAGTTTCCAATCCATTAAAAACAAAAATCCACAGAAAACCATCATATTTCCTACACTGTACTACAATACTGAATCTTCTGGCATACAATGAATGCATATTATATTGATGAATTAAAAAAAAAAAAACATGGTACTACTGCCTAACAATGGCATACTTCATTTGCATCTGTAGTTCAAAAGCAGTGCAATCTGTTAGTGTGCAGGCTGATAAATAGAAAAGAATAAGCATTTCCATGTAAGCTATGATAGCATCGTATACGATCCATCACGTTAACATTCTTGGCCAGTTACAGTGAACTTCTACAGTAATGATGCTTGACCAAATCTAATAATACTTACAAGAACTATATTAACCTATTGAAAAAAAAAATCCTGAAGCTGAAATATTAGTAACAAAGCTTTTTTAACCAGAAATATTACTGAATTTCATATTGCATTTGGAAAAATTTACACGTATGTATTGTGTTCAATCTTGGATGCTTACTAGAAATAAAACTCCTTGATCATCTTACATTTTCCACTGAGGTACCATTACATTCAAAAACATACACGTCACAGTTTGCTCAACACAAGAAGGTTCTTCCCTCAGGATCAAAACATGGTAATTCAAGGTAGTTTGAATGTGCACTGATGCAAATTAAATGATATGCAGATCTGCATGCAAATAGTTACGTAGCATTTGCCATATAGAACCATGCTAGCCTGCTGTCTATTAAAAAAAAAGCACATCCCACGTGTTAAGAAAAATATAATCTGGGGGGAAAAAAAAAAAAAAAAAAAATCAGCTAGGTTTGAAAGACAAAAGACAACAAGCCCAAAAATTTTAAAGAGTTCAAGATATTAACATAACATGCTTGGAAAGAACATAGATTTTTCAGATGATATGGAAGAATAACTAGAAAATCTAGCATCTATTTCTACTACAATAAACTGTTTAAATACTGAAAACATATGTAATTCTGCAGTGTTTACCATGGTGTACTCCCTGCAAAGAGAATACAAAATCTACAGCCTTAGGAATTTTGTAGAATTAAGCAAGCCACATCCTAATCTCTTGCTCTTCAGCAATCCAAATACACCAGATAGAGTGCTTTAAGAAAGAACTGTGAGTTTGTGAGGCAATGCTGACTCTATCACAGCGAAGAGCTTTGTCAAAAGAACTCTAAGTAAGGAAAATGAACTAGATGTCATCCTAACTCTATATATCTGAGAATATTGGACCTGATCTCTAATAACACTAATCATAATTTTACGTTCTCTAGTCTGCTAAATAGGATTTAAAGTGAATATAGGCGTTATTACTATCCACTTTAATACATTTCACCAAAGTCTGGCAGTTTAGTACTTCGTAGAAGTTTAAAATCATACTATAGAGCTATTCTTCATACGGATGCACAGACTGACTTTGATGTGCTCTCAATTCAAGGAAAGAGGGAGTAGGATGGCGAGAAGAGGAAGAAAAGTGCCTTGCATAGCTTAACCCTGACCGATCAAGTAGTTAAGGAGCAGCTTGGAGCAGCTCCAAAGACTAAACCAGCTCTCTTTCCAGTTCTGCTTTGACAGGTGGAAGACCACAGTGTTTCAAGATTTCAAAAAGAATATCTGATGTGCCACTCCCTTTCTAGCTTCACAGAAAAATAAAATAACTTATTTGCTTACTTTGGGTGGCATCTGATTAAAATGCTTTGGGGAAAACCAGACACATACAAAAGAAAAAAAAGAAAAACAAAAAAGTCCGAAACAGAAAGGAGAAACAGCTATGAAGAAAATAAAAGTACTCTCAATCTGGTTGAGGGCTTTCCTGCCCTTCATGAAAACATTATCCCCCAACTTGCATACTTTTTAATATATTTGAATGCAACTATGCCAGCTCCTTATAAATGCTTTTTCAAAATACAGCTTACCTTTTCAAATCGCCATTTTCAATCATTACATTTAATGAGTATTTGATGTCTTTGCAACACACACAAAATTCCCAATAAGAACTCTCCATTAATTAATGTTTAAAATTAGGTGAATTCATTTAATATGAATGAGTTAAGTACATTACACATTAAAAAGTTATCTTACACTAGAAGAAGTGGATAAGGTCTACAATAAACTTTCTCATTATGCTTTCCAGAAACCTCAGCAAATGCAACTGTGTACATTACAGAAAGAGAAACTGAGCACTGGAAAAAGAAATCTATATGAAATGTTAGATACCCTCAAATCCTAGTATGTTGCATACAGACTGCCCTGTGAGTCTACAAGCCATGGCCTACAGTTTCCTCAAGTATTTTTACCCTCTCCTAATATCATTAATAAAGCAGGAGAGCTCAATTAGGCAGAAAATGTGCACAGACTTGCTTTCAGTTTCTTCACAGGACTGTTAGAGACAAGTTTCTGCACTTTCCTCCTATGCTGGTTTTTCAAATTAACTTCTACCTGTTTTGCCTTTCTATCATTTCTTCCGTTTACTGACTCTTAGCACATTATTTGTTAGTCTTTAAACTTCAGTATTACTTAACGCATGACAATGCTAATGAGATTCTATAGTATTTTAATAAATACCATAAGAAATTCTGGATGTGGTCCAGGTACATTCATGCTTAATTATGGTACACATCACACAAATATGCCATTGCTGCTTTCCATTAGTTAAGACTAATGCCACCATGTGAACTAACACGATGGAAATATAATAGATGCTTTCTTTAGAAAGACTGCAATCCTATACTGTCTTTGCTGAAGGCCTCAGATTCAGTCATCCTACAGCCCTTTCTGCAAGAGATCTGTAATGTATCTTTCCCAAAATAAGCACCGCTACTTTTAAATAAATACAATAAAAAGGATTCTTTCAAATTCAGAGTTATAGAACAAACAGTCAACAAGTACTGAAGGACAATAACAGAAGTTAAAAAAAAGGTGTACTACATAAAATTAATTTCCTCTTGTCTTTACCACTCGCAGTCACCAAAAGAAGCTGTAATACAATAAAACAGCATTCACTGTTGTATGAGAACTGCTGAGTCACGGGCTGAACCTTTAATTGATCACCTGAGGCAAGCAATGAGTCAGCCAGAGGAGCACAGGTGAAGGCAATTCACCTGTGGAGCCAGGCTCCACCCCTCCTAGACCTATTGAAGAGCTGACTACCAACGGCTAAGGAGCTCTTCTGGAGATTGGCTCTGCTGGAGTTTTGTGAGTGAGCCCAGGATAGGAGTAAGCCTTCTATTTATTCTCTTTTGTTATCATAGTCTGCTTTGCCTAACTCTCTTGTTTATCTCATAATTATAGCATCTTAATATTCATTGATTATACAACTGTTAATAGGATATACCACTTCACACTCAAAGTGAATTTCTTTTGAAGCTGTCTTCTGAATTTATTCTTACTACCATAGCATCTCTTATTCTTTTTGCTTTTCAACTTGGAATCAGTGTAGAACTTAATAAGCTATCAGTAAAAAGAAGTAAAATGTAACAAACAGAAATGATTCATTAATAAAATGGAGCACTGAAACATGCAACTTGAAATTTTCACACTTTGCAGTACTGTTAGATGGAAAGCCATACCATCCATCCAGTGAAATAACGCCCAATGAAATACCAGATGTAAGCAGGAAGTCAAAGGCCATTTACAACTCATATAAGGTTCCCTCCCAGGCAGAGAAGAAAGGAACAGCAGAAAAACTTCAGTTCATATTAGGAAGCCTGCAATTTTTAAGCCAGTGCCGTTCTCTGGTTCTATAAAGGCTATACACGTGAAAAGTTTTCTTCCTTGCTCCTACCTGCCATAGATTTTCTTACTGCTATAGAAGTATTTGATTAATTCTGATTTTCCAGCATTATACCTGGCAAAATACTTACTCAAGGCTAAGATCTCAGCTTACCTGATGAAGATCATTGCCCAAAACATATTCCTGGAAGTACCCTGGTGCAGCTGACGATGCTCTAATGGCCTGCCACAGTTTATACTGACAGCCTCCGATATAATGAGACTTAACCCCAGGGAAGTGATTGTAGTTTCTAAAAACAAATGCTTTCAGTGGTGTTCCTCTGTTTACAATGGTGCTTACTGCAGCTACCTAGAAAATTGAAAGGAATAAAAATCAAGTAATAAAAGATAAGGACAAACTCCCAAACTTATAAAAACTCAATTTATACATTAAATGCCTCTCAGGAACTCTGCTCAGTGTGTATTTACTAACTTATAAAATAATGCCTATGTAAATTTTAAATGATAAAGAAAAAAAACAACAAAACAACACAACCTCCCTAAAGATAAGGCTTTTTTAACCTCTCACTGTTTCTATTTTGTTTCTTTGAGAAGTGCACAAGAACCAAGAACAATTCTCAAGTATCCAACAATATAACAATGGTGTGAAATACATATATTTAACACAATCCATTTCTCCTGGAAAACAATTACTTAACATTGCAACTTCAATGAAAGGACTGCAGAAAGGATCTCTTCCAAAAAGAAAAAAAGTCTTTGAAAGATTTTCTTGCAAGGATTTTTGTAAGGACACTAAGACATCTTTAAGTCACATACATTTATGTGAAAAGTCAAAGCTATATTTCCATTAAAAAATGTACAATTACAAAATTCAGCATATTTTCCAGATATAATGACATGAAGTGGGTGTACCTATAATTATAGATAAGCATTAGAATATGCAAGACCTTTTAGCAATGACGCAGCCAGTCTGTCTGACACTGTTTAGAACAATACAGCAGACAAGTGGGTGTTCAATTCTATTTTGTGTATTGTTTATTACAGAGCAGGTTTTTTTCTGTGAAACACTGCTCAGCACCAGCATCACAAGCAGCTGATGCTGTGATACCACTGGATTCATTTCCATTCTTCAGCTAAGTCAGTCACCTAATTTACAGTAAGCTTACCTTTGAAAAGAAAAAGAAAACAAGTATTACCACTACATGGGGGAAAAAAAAAAAAAAAAAAAGACAAAAAAAAAAACAGAAGGAAAATGTATGCATGATTGTATGCTGTCATTTGCCAGAGGAAAACTTTTCTGTTTTGTCCAAAGGAAGGCCTGGTTCCAAGCACTGCTAGAAGCATTAAGGAAAAGAATACTTTGAAAAATTTAATTAAAAAACCTATCAAATTGATGCTTGAGCTTTTATTTTTTTTTTTCTTCCCTCCCACTATTCATATTTTACTTCTTGAAGTGAAGTGCAACTTGAAAAATACTGAGCACATTTTGGAAAACTCCATCTCTTTTCAGAAATTTAACAGTTTACCCAACTGTGCATTTTATTTTGATTTTACTGGCCTTGTAAAGAGTGCAAGCACTACAGAGTGATTACTACCAACAACTAGTTTCAATTCTATTTATATTCACATTTTATTACTGAAGAACATGGAATGAGGCCAAATATCCCAGTTCAAAGATAACTTTCAAGTCAGTGTAAGCTAGCTTCTCTCTCAGAAAGTAACATACCACTCCATCCTTTTCATGTCCTTGTTTTAGACATGCATGAGGAACGCAGTCAAGCGCATGTTTCTATGTTTAGAAAAATGTGAGTGTCTTCCATTTAACAGTAAAGCATTGAATATAGTGCTATGACACCAAAACACCTGTTAATTACAGACTGTTCTGAAATATATGCTATTATATTTCTCTTCTTTCTTCACACCCTGTTGTTCACCAAAAATAAAATACCCATGCTTTCTCATCTTTCATGCTGTTTCTGTATATAACGTCTCTCCAATTAATTGGTGCCCTTCACCTACAGGAAGTATCTCAGGGTCAACAAACAAGACTGAGGAAAACCTGGTTATCCAGATAAAGTGAAGAGACTCCTTTCTCTTACTGCACAGTAAGAGATATCACATTTGACATGATGAGCCACAAGGCAACAGGCAGAGTTGCTGACCACTAGATTAAGCACTAGATTGAGCTGTCTGGGGACCCATCCAGCCTAGCCTTGAACACCTTCAGGGACACGGCCTCCACATCTCTGGGCAACATGCTCCAGCATCTCACCTCAGTCAAAAACTTCCCCTGACATCTAATCTAAACCTCTCCTCCGTTAGTTTGAAACCATTCCCATTGCCTTCACGTAAAAATTTTCCTCATGTTTACAATCTCCCTTTAAATACTGGAAGGCCATTTTCCAGACTCAACAAGCCTAGTTCCCTCAGCCTGTCTTCATACAAGAGGTGCTCCAGCCCTCTAATCATCCTCTTGGAGAGGGTTCAGAGGATGGCCACCAGTGCCACATATTTCTTTACCCCAGACCTGAAGAAAATACTTCAAATGGGGCCTCAAGAAGGCAGAGCAGAGAGAGACAATCGCTCCTTCACCCTGCTGACCACTCCTTTTTAATGCAGCCCAGCATACTGTTAGCCTTCCAGGCTGCAAGTGCACACTGCTGGTTCATGCTGTTTTTCATTGACCAGGACCCCCAGGTCCTTCTGGATAAGGCTACTCTCAATGAGCTCTTCTCCCAGTCTGCACATATCTGAGATTGCTCCGACTCACGTGCAACACTCTGCACCTAGTTTTGTTGAACCTCATCAGTTTTACATAGGCCCACCTTTCCAGTTAGTCAAGGTCCCTTTGGACAGCATCTCCTCCTTCCATCACATAAACTGCAGTACTCAACTTGGCATCATCTCCGAACCTGCAGAGGGTGCACTCAACCCCATCATCTATGTTACTGATAAAGATGTTAAAGAGTACTGATCCCAAGATGGACCAGACCCCTGGGAGCCATCTCTCCTTATCAGCTTAAACCTGGACATAGAACTATTTACCATTTCTTTGCTTACAAACCTAAAACATCTTCTAACTCACAGTATTAATAAAAACATGAGGAACTGCTATTGAAATCTAAGCTTCTATTCTTTAGAAGCACAGGTTATCTTATACAGATGCTTGTAGAGCTTATCAGTGCTCACATTTTTTTTCTTATAAAATATTCTTCCCCTGAGCATACAGTTAGTATTTATATTAGAACACTGTACTTACCTTTGGACATTTAGAATTTCGTGCAGTTTCAATCATTAGATTTGAGCCCATTTTTTCTCTACAAATAAATGTAGAAAAATGAAAATGGTCTGTGAGTTTTACCATGAACAAAAGACGTACGTTTTTATAAGCCCTTATAAGTATTCTGCATTTAGAAGAAACAATGCTTGGATTTCACTTTAATAATCAGGTTTTTGCAGTATTTGAATGGACCAATGCTTCATGCTTTCTAGGCTGTTGGAAATGAGTTTGAAGAGTGAGTTCTTGATTCAGTTACTCACTTCATCACATAACCAAAAACTCATCATGATTACTTCAACTGCTTCACGAGAGCAAAACAAAGTACTTTGCTGCATTTCAGAATAATAAAAAAAAACCAACAATCTCATCAAGAAGCTTTATAGGAACAAAAGCAAACGTTTTCCATTATGAGAACAAAAGCCAAGAAAATAAATGCACCATCCTGCATGATTTAGAAGAACATTTTCCATACCAATAATTCAGTATGCATTTAGCATTCTTTTTATAGGTGGAATGTTTTCCATATCTTGTATTCTAATCACTAATGAGAACGTAACTTTCCAGGTACAGGACATAGGCTGCTATAATTATACTAGCTAATAACCTCTTAGCAGCTTTGACTTGTATTTCCTTACAGTAAAGGTATAAAAGTCTATACAGTGAGTGCTCAAACATAAGAATTCCAAGTTCATGTAAACAACCAAAAGAAAACTGAAAAGCTAGAACAATATGCCAGGTTCTCCATGCAAATGTGATTCAGCATTGCATTATACAAATCAACATACAGTAAGCACAATTTTCTTCACAAAGTATTGAATATAAATTATTAAAAATCACTCTTCAAATTGTAACATAAGGAATCATAAGTTAAACACATATGTAAGACAAAATTGATACCCATCAACACCCTGGATAAGAATTTAAGCAAAACCAGCTGTTATTTCCATAAATTGAACTTATAATATGCCTCACCAACGAATGCAACATTAGTTGATTATTTTCAGCAACGTTACTTCCTGGAAATAATTCCATCAAATGCTAAGTGTGTATTGCATGCCTATATTTGGTAAATTTGTACACTATTTCAAGCAAACTCAACTACCATCTAAACCAAAAATTCGCTCAGCACAGCTATGATTTAAATTTAAAATAAAATACAAAGCAGTTTTGTCATGCAGTTACTGAAAGTAAGCTCCAACCTTCTTGCTTCCATGAAGAGATGCTATATGACCTTTTAGTTTCTTTCTCAGTACCAGGCTGCATGGAAGCCTGCATGAATCTATACTGTTTCAATGAAGTGATGTATAGGCATAGCAGCTCCCTTCAACACTGCAAAACTGGGTTAACAAAGACTCATTTGTTGATATGACTTCTCATAGGAAGAAGTCCTTAGAGACAAAAGGAGGGGAACAAAGTTGGCTACTCTTAACAATGCCTTTCTGGGAGTACAGGAGCTCTCCATCCATCATAACAAGAAAGCAGGCAGTGGAAGCAGGAAGCTAGTATGGCTTGGCAAGGACCTGCTGGTCAAACTGAGGAAAAAGAAGGGCAATACAGACAGTGGAAGCAAGGACATGTCACCTGGGAAGAGTACAGAAATGCTGTCTGGACTTGCAAAGAGAAGATTAGGAAAGCCAAAGCATAGATGGAACTGAATATGGCAAGGGATGTTAAAAACAACAAGGAGGGGTTTAACACGTACATAGGTCAAAAGAGGCAGGCCAAAGAGAGTATATCTCCCCTGCTAAATGAGAAAGGAGAACTGACTACAACAGATACAGAGAAAGCTGAGGTAATCAATGAGTTCTTTGCCTCAGTCTTCACTGGCAGCCAAGATTTCCTGAACCTGAGCCTCTGGGCAGGAACTGTGGGAGCAGTCTCCTCGCTGTAAGGGTGGAGCAAGTCCAAGACTGACTCATGACACTGAAAGTCTACAAGTCCATGGAGCCAAACAACATGCATCCCAGGGTCCTAAGGGAGCAGCTGAGGTAGTCACCAAGCTGCTCTCCACTATATTGAAAAGTCATAGTTGTCAGGCAATTTCCCCAGGAAAAAAAGAAACATTACCCTTCTTTACAAGAAAAGGAGGACGGAGGACCTGGGGAACTACAGGCCAGTGAGCCTCAAATCTGTGCCCAGGAAGATCTTGGAACAGATCCTCCTGGAAGACACTTTAAGGCACAAGGCATGAGTGGATGATCTGAGACAGCCAGCATGGCTTCACTAAAGGAAGGTCAGGCCTGATCCACCTATTTGCCTCCTATGGTAGAGTGAGCATGGGTACACAAAGGGAAGACAACTGATATACTCTAACATTTTTATTGAGATGACAGGATTAAGTGCATCCTCAGCAAGTTCACTTATGACACCAAACTGAGCAGAGTGGTTGATACAACAGAAGGAAGGGATGCCATCCAGAGGGACCCTGATAAAAATCAATAGGTGGGCACTTCTAAAGCTACTGAGGTTCAACAAAGCATAGGGCAAGGTTTTGCACTTGGATCGAGGTAATCTCAGACATGTATATGAAGTGGGACAAGAACTCCTTGAGAGTAGCTCTGTTGAGAAAGACTTAGGGGTCACGGTTAATGAAAAACTGAAGGTGAGCCAGTAGTGATTGCTTGCAACCTGGAAGACTGTATCCTAGGGTCCATGAAAAGAGGGGTGGCCAGCAGGGGCAGGGAAGTCCCTCTGTTCTGCCCTTAGGGAGCCCCAGTTGGAGTACTGCGTCCAAATCTGGGGCCCCTAACGCAGGAAGGATGCAGAGTTTTCAGAGAGGGTCCAGAGGAGGGTCAAAAAGATGATCCAAGGGCTGCAGCACCTCTCCTATGAAGATAGGCTGAAGGAGTGGGCTTGTTCAAACCCGGGAAAAGAGAAGGCTGTGGGGAGATCTCACTGCAGCCTTCCAATGTTTAAAGTAATTTCATAAACAGGAGGGAAATCAACATTTTACACAAGAAGATAGAGACAGACTAGTTTAAAACCATTCCCCTCCTCTGCCTAAATCACCCTTCCTTTAGCTAGGAGGAAGTTTAGTTTTAGGGGGAAGTTTTTAACTGAGAGGGTAGTGAGGAGCTGGAACAGGTTGCTGATGTCCTGTCCCAGAGGTTTTTAAAGCCAGGCTGGATGGGGCCACAGACAATCTGATTTAGTACTTATCTAGCAGCTAGCAAGCCTGCCTGTGGCACAGGGTCTGGAATGTGACAAAACTCGAGGTCCCTCCCAAGGTTCAAGCTATGATTAAAAATTAAATGCACTGATCATGGAATCTAATCTATGAATCACATAATTGCCTTGCTTTTGTGTACTGTACATGAGTAGTGTGCTTTACTTCCCTTGTGTTATATGCAGCTGCAAAGAATTTTTAATTTTAAAGGCATACAAAATACTGTCATGAGCTAATTTTTCTAATTTTACCATTTTCTGGGCAATTTTTCTCAGACGAAAAATACGATACTGATTTCATCAACAATTTTTTTCCTAAAAATATGCAAAAGCACAAAAAAAATGCTTGGAAGCTTTTCTTCACTTCAGCAAAGCAGTGAGATGCTTACCACTTGGGAAGCACAGGCCATTGTAAGAAACTTGTTACTTATCCAAAGAAGCTTTTGGCCATTTTACATCCGCTCTCATGTTAAGTCATTTCTGTTCTTTCAGTTGCAGTGCCAGCTAACACTGTGCATTTTCAAGAACTCAACTATCAATATGAATACAGATGAATGAAAATAACAGAACACATAATAATTATTTCTTTTTCTTGGGGAAAAAAAAAAAAAAAAAAGATTTTTTCCCAAGTACTTGTTAATGCATTTATATACTTAAAACATTTACATACTTTTACATTGTTAACTTCAACACAGTGAATATTTCTTCCATTGCAATTTGCAATTCTAACAGATTTTTTCTTCCTATTTTATAGGAATGGGAAATTGTTAAAATCCCTCAGTACAGCAGCTAACATCTAATATCCCTATTACAACTTATTATTTCAGTTCTTACTGTATCTCCTTACAAAGAAAAAAAAAAAAGCACAGCAGGTGGCTAGTAAAATTTAATGCAGATCTGTAATGAGTCAGATCAAGTAGCTGGCAAGCATTCAAAAATATAATCAGAAATCATTGCACTAAAAGCTTACTCTGCTCCTGAAAAAAAAAATACACTAAAGGATTCCAGTGTTCTGTTAAATATTAAAACAACTATTTTCAAAGAATTAGACTATACACTAATCATTTTCTTTTTTTAAAAAACTTGCTTACCAAAGAGACACTGACAAAAATGAAGGCTATTAGATTTGTAATAGTAAATTATATTTAACTTTTTTCTTTAAAAAAACAAACAAACAAACACTTACTTGAGCATTTTTTCCCAGATATCACTGTCATAAAAGGCATGGCTCCAACCCATCTTAACTGTTCCAAGAATAACATTCTGCTTAAAAACATCGGATCCCAACTTGTGATATAATTCTTCGCAATCATCCAGAGGTATATGGAACAACCCCAACATAAAAGCTAATATAGCTCCTGAAAAGAAATATTTTGAAATGTTAAGTATAGTACATAATGAGATTATAATGATGGATTATTAATTACTATAATATTCATAGGTTAAGAAAATGTCTCTTTTGAAAAGGGTGATCAACTGACATTTCTAACACCAAATTCCTGTTCAAAAATAATAAACAATGTTTTAAGGACAATTAGAAGTTAGGAAGAGTTTATTTTCAAAAACAAATTATTTTAGACATTGACAAATGCTATTCTTTTGTTTTGCACACATCATCCCTGCCAAAATATATACGGCAGAAAGCAGGTTAAATCCACTGCGTTATTTGGAAAGAGAAACGTGTAGGAGTAGTCTGTGCTGTAGCATTTAAAAAATATTTGGAGCATTACTTGCTATCTTACAAACTCCTTTATTCTTTAAAGAAAACTTCTAGCAAATTCTGTAATGGAAGCTTTTTTTGTTTTGGAATATATTTGGTTGCAATCATTTATAATTAATCATCGATGGAGGCCTTGCAGAGATCTAGACAGAACAGAGCATTGGATGATCATCAGCAGCCACGAAGTTCAACAAAGTAAAATGGCAGTTTCTGTACTTGGAATGAACTAACACCAGACACAGCCTGGGAGACCAGTGGCTTGAGAGCAGCTCAGCAGCAAGGGACCTGAGTGTGCTGGTGACAGCAGGCTCTGAATAAGCTATCAATGCACCCTGGCAACCAAGAAGGCAAACTGCATTTTGGGGGTGCTTTAAATACTGCAGAGCCAGCCAGTCAGCCGAGACAATTCTCCCACTACGTTTAGCACTGATACAGCTTCACCAGTGTGTGTGCAGTTCTGGACTTCACAGTATAAAAAAAAATACCAAAGTCCTTGAAAGCTTCCAGAGGAGGGTTAACAGAACTGGTAAAAGTGTGGCAAGGTATGTCTTATGAGGAGAGGCAGAGAACACCTGGTATATCTAGCCTGAAGAAGAAGAGGCCGATAGTGATCTCACTGCTCTTTGCAGTTCCCTGAGGAAGGGAAATACAGAGGAAGATGTCAGTTTCTTCTCCTTGGAACCAATGTCATACAGGATTAGCACAAAGCTGTGTAAGAGAAGGTTCACATTGGACGTTATGAAAAACGTATTTACTGTGTGAGTGGTTTAACACTGGAACAGCTTCCTAAAGAGGCAATGATGCCCTAAGCTTGCCAGTGTTGAAGAGGCATTTGTGTTGCACTTATGCTCTAACATTCAGTTAACCCTACTGAATGGGTTATACTACTAAGTGGACAGGCTTGATCAGTTAGACTTGATAATCTTTTACGGTCTGTTCCAACTGAACTATTCTATTCATACACACTGCCATCTAGTGTGTGCATAAAACAAGAATGACTTACCCTTGTAGGAAAAAACAGTTTTCAAAAAACACAGTTGCAGAATACAAATGCAAAAACATTTTCCCCATTACCACCTGAGAAACAGCACCAAAACCCACAGTCTGTTAGCACATAGACAGCAACAGTTATTATCAGTCAAGTTACCCATTAAAGGGCTTTGCTGAAATCTGTTGGATGGTAACAAGACACTCCCAGGAGAGAAAAGCTACAATCAAAGGTGATAACCTGATCACTCAGTGAAAACACGTCTAATGCTTCCTCCACTTTCTGGCCTGTTATCACAGACTTCTACACTCCAGCAACCATCTCAGCCTTGGCTACCAACATTTCAGAGAACAAAACAAAACAAAAAAACCAACAAATTACTAAATAAAACTTGAGAGGCTAAGGAGTGTATCTTGAAGAACATGGGTACACAGCAGGCCAATAAGACATAAGATAGGCAAGAACCTAAGCTGAAGGATGAAAGCATTCCTTCCTTACTCAACTCAGCATCAGCAAGATGTCAGCTGAAGCTCTGCATGTGGTCCTAATGGAAGCCAACTGAAAAAAATACATATATATATATATATATATATATTTTCACAAAAAACCACCATGTGTCAAAGTAATCAATCTCTAAGGAAAGACCAAATAAAATGAAAGCCTTTAAATGCACAGCAGACTGCTTCAAAGAGAAAGAAAATAATGCCATCCACAGCTCTAGGAGTTAGGACATGGAGAAACACATTTAAACTGCAAAAGGATGACTGACATTACCTTTTGGAAATGCTGTTGTCTAATGATAACAGAGCACTAGAACAAGGTTTCTGAAGACATCTGTTATGATGCAAAATCTGACAACTGTCACCAGTGAAACAGACATAGCTTATTCATCTTTTGGGAAATGAGAAAGGTTTCTAAGATCAATTCCAGCTTTGTAATATCAACTTGACATATTTATGAGTTGTCTTGAAAAATATATTTCTTCAATCAGGAAAGTGTTCAAAAAGCATTTCAAAACTAGAAAGAAAACATGAGGGAAAAACCACACCAAAACCATTAATAAAAATGCCATTTTAGTTTCAGGAGGCTCCTGAACTACAAATCCACAAAGGCTGGGAGAACACATAGGAGAACAAACCCTGTATTGTTCTTAACTTCAGAGGATTTTTGGAGAAGATCCTTAGGATCTTATGCAGATTTCCTATATACTCAAAACTGGTGACCAAAGAGATCACTACAGTCCAGATGACTCTGTAGTGGGAATGTGGGACTAAGTGGGAATGTATAAACAGGAGGGGGAAAGACGGCTTACAAAGGTGGATAGTGATAGGACAAGGGGAGTGGTTTTAAACTGAGACAAGGGAGATTTAGGTTAGATATTAGGAGGAAGTTTTTCCACACAGAGGGTGGTGATGCACTGGAACAGGTTGCCCAAGGAGGCTGTGGATGCCCCATCCCTGGAGGCATTCAAGGCCAGGCTGGATGTGGCTCTGGGCAGCCTGGTCTGGTGGTTGGCAACCCTGCAAGTGGCAGGAGGTTGAAACTTGATGATCGTTGCCCTTTTCAACCCAGGCCATTCTATGTTTTATGAGTGGTTCTCTAAGCATACTGCTTTTGAGTGCATCAGAGCATGTCAGTGATCCAATCCAACATACAATACTTGAGAATGGCACTAATTATTACAAAGGTTACTAATTATATGAAGATTTAGGAAGAAGTCCTATAGAATTCTTGGAGAAGATCCATACATGGAAAACAGGGCAGTATGCACTTGGCCTGATCACATATTCTCGATGTTATAAACTTCTCCATGTGATTGAACTGTAAGCACACCACTATTGAGAAGTATCTCTGATGATGCATTTGGGGACAGGAAGTGAAAATGCAAGCACATGTGCAGGTCCTTGAAAGCTTAAGTGTTGTGTCCATTTGTGAAAGCATACCACACTCCAGAGCTCTGTGATAAACACAAGGAACTCCCAGTAGCTCGGTTCATGGAGTAACGGTACTACTTTCATCTATGGACTTTTGTACAGCACAAACTGAGTACAGAATTTACATTAATTTTGTTCTTCATAAAAAAATAATGTTCAGTGGCCCTTGTTGCATTTCATGGTCTTGAAGATTTTATGGTACCTCTAGGCCCAGGTATTACGCTCAGCAACAGGCAAGTGAGTTAAGTTTGCAGGGCATCATTATAGGGATCTTCCTGCGTGGCTGCCACATTTACAACCCACGATCACTATAGAGAAGTACAGGTTAGCTATCTACAAAGACTGTGATAAGCAAAACCTAACTCTCAAAGGCCACACAGCTAAGGATAATATGAGAGATGAGTAGTACAGCAGAAAAGAAAAAGATCTGTAACATAAGGGGCATCCCTCTTATTCTTTGAAATCACAGGTCAACCAGCTGCAAGCACCTGCAAATTCTACTGGTATAAATACAAGTACCAACAATGTAGATCACAATGGCCAAGTACACAGCTAGCACAAACTGACAAACATTCACAACCTCCCCTAGCCAAGATTGTCATTGTACTTCTAAGTAGCACAGACAAAAACTTGCTAATGGAAGTAAAGCTTAGAAGAATGAAATAAGCATTATTAGCAGTTACAGAGTAGTGGGATTGAACCAAGTAAGAATACTAAGCCTCCCTGTTAGAGATAAAACATAATGATGGAAAATGACAGTTTCACTAACAGAACTTTCCTACATATACCAAAAGAAACAACTTTTTACTACTAAATAACCTTATTAGTAGTCTCTGAAAAAAAATTCGTAAGGTGAAACAGGCAGCCCTAACATGCCTACAAACAAATTCTGACTAGTAGACAAACACCGTTCTCTATTTTGACTCTACAAAGCAGTTTCTGTCTTTGAAAACATGGACAGTGTATTTACCCATAATGATCTGTTTAATATATTTCAGAACTGAATTGTATTGGAGGATAACTATGGGGAAAAAAAAAAAAAAAAAAACGAAAAAAAAACAAAAAAAAAAAAGGAGAACTTGAGTTTCTAAAGAAACTGAACTATTGAATGCATCTCTCATGTTATAAAACAGAAATGCACTGTGATTAGTTTACCATAACATCCTGAAGCAATGATGATCTATCTTTCTAAAAGAAGATTATCTTTACAGTTGCCTCCTAGGGAGAGGCAACGTAATGAGTCACAGAGTAATAACTGAGGATAGGAGGACTCTCGAGAGGTCATTTAGTCCAACCTCCTGGTGAAAATGATTCAACTAGAACATGTTGGTCAGGATCTGTCATGCATGGATATATCAGTCTGACCAGACAACTCATTCTACTGTCCCACCATCTTTGCAAGAAAAAAGGTGCTTCCTTATCTTAATCATAATTTTCCATATTCCAGTTTCTCTGTTAACTTTTCTCCTATCACTGCATACCTTCACGAAGAGACTTGCTTCATATTCTCTCTACTTTCATAATAGTTCAAAGAGCAATCAGGTCTCACAGAACCACAGTCTTCTCTTCTGAAGGCTGAGTTAAGAAGTATATCATGAATTACCCTAAGTTTTCAATGTACTAAAAAAGCCTTTAGAAGTCAAACCCGTACTTTCCCCAGCTTACAATCAAAATCAGAAATCTGGCAAATTTTGCAAAATCTACATCTAAGTCCACATGTTCTTACTATATTCATAACAAAATTCCAACTTGTAGAACAACGATTACCTGTGCTTACACCACAAATGTAGTCAAAAAGATGATGAACTGGCTTTCCAGTAAGTTCTTCTAGCTTCCGTAGTGTTTGAAGTGCAACTAAACCCCTGAAATACACAAAAAACCCAACGCATTCATTCATACACAATGGTAGTTTTATCTTATGTTGGTTTAATTAAACCTACCTTTGCTTAATTATAACTGATATCTACAATGTTAAGAATCAAGAATATTTCAGGGAATGAAAGCATATTGGTATCAATCCTTTCCAGTCCAATGCTAAAAAACTGCATAAGGCATTAGAAGCACTGAAGCAAAGCACTATCTTGGCAACACATTGTGCTGAGAACAGCCCCTGTCATGTGCTACCTCTAACCCTGTCCTGGCTGGTGTTGAAGGGCACTATTCAGCCCTGCACAAAGATCAGCTGAACACTATCAATTAAGATGCAGAACAGACAGTAGTCAGTGATCAGGCTGACTCTCTGGACTTGTTTCATTTTCATAGCATAGATATAATTACTCATTTCTCAAAATAAGGTGCTTTAATGGAACCATTAAGAAACTCCAAATCAGTAGCAAGTTCTTGAAAGTCTTACCCTGTAAAACATATCACACACAAAAAAAGAAACTTCCTCAATTCACAAGGAGATACATACAAAACTCTTTTCTTCCTATTCATTTTATTAATAAATTTATATTAATTTCATGGTACTGTGTGTACAACCAAGCCGTATTCCTGTTTAATAGGAACAAAACAATACCTTCACAGTCAAAGCTACAGACTACTTCCCACTAAACAAGTTTAAGCTTATAAGTACTTAAGAAAAAATATACAATTTAGACATACTGATAGTAACTATACATTATATTTACTCAGCAGCCCCATATTTTTAAAATACTACTATCTAGTGCAGACATCAGGTTTGCACCACACTCTTACTACTTACTGAATGCTACTGATTTTGGTGCACATAAATAAATACTATCAGGAAACAAAGTTGGTGAAACTATTTATGACATGGACTTTATACTTTGTTCTCTAACAATAAAGATTAATCAATTAGTAAATATTTGCTAAAAACGTTTCTTCAAACTTGCCTCAAAACACAGCTGTCAGTAAACAAGATTTTAAACTTAATGCACATGATTTTGCTCTCTACAAATTCTGGTAGGTGTACAAATTAACACAAAGTTAGAGCACAGGCAACTAAGGACTTGTGGTATTAATGGAAGTTAACACACAAACACATGCAAAAGTAAGTACCTATGACTTGAACAGTCAAACGCTACTGAATTGTAAATCAGAAAGTTCCACGTTTAGGCACAAAAATATTAAAGAGAAACTGCAATTCTATTCCCAGATACACTACGAAAAGAAACCTATAAGTATATAAAAGTTTCACCTTGTTCCTCCTCCATCAATAGCAAGGACTCGAATTCCCCAGCCTTTCACTGGATCTGTATATCCAATTATTGCCAAAGTCTCCCTGACAGCAGCCTGAAGACTTTCATCATTTGCTTGTCTCAATCGCAGTAGGCATGGGATTATCTTTTCCTGCAGTCAGAAGGAAATAACTTCGTATTTGTCAAGATGCTTAACTGAAAGAATTCATACTCAAATTTACTAGTTTTGCATTTTAGAGTAATAGCCTTATATTAGTTGAAGGAAAACTTCTTTAAAGCCATCTCTATATCTAACATGAGGAAAAAAAATGTCTGCAATATTATGTTGTATTCTCCTTATTGTTAAAATAGCCAGCTATCAAAACTTCAACAATCAAGCTGAAATTTAAATCCTTCTAATATATTTACCAGTACTTCAGTTGCTGTTGCATTTTACCAATTTAGTTTTATTGCCATTGTCACATTTGCAAAATAGGAATTTAAAGTACTGAGCATATTAAAGTATAGCTAAAAGTAAAGATTTGGCTGGACAGATACCGCTCTACTGCAAAGCAGGAAGTGCATCTGAAGTAGTACAATAATATCAAAAGAAACAAAAGTTAAAATTCTTCCTCATATTGACTAATCTTTACATTTGGAATTATTATCATAATCTTTACATTTGGAATTATTATCACAACGATACACAGGATTATAATCAAGGTAGGAGTAGCAAGCATACTCTCTCATAATAAAATAAATCATAACTATTCATGAGCATGCTTGACCTGTGCCCAGCCAGGGTAATTCATCTGGCTGGAATTTCACTGCACCAGTTTTACAGTTCACGTCAGCCACATGTCAAATCTGCTGGGAAAAGACACGGGACTGAAGCACTGTGATTTGGTCAGCAGTGCTGGAATAGTCTACCACCTAACTTCTGTCCTCTCACTGCATGCAGGAAAGAAAACAAGCAGAACTAGATTACACAATCTTATTACTTGATGGCTATGCTCCAGTTCTGTCCTCTCTTTGAAGGGAACACGTAAAGAAGCATCACAACTGTTGTACAGAGATCAACTGTACCGTACATTCATTTCTGGCCAATTACAAAACAGAACACAGTGTACAACCATCACCTACCATTAGAATTACCTATATTATCTATCCACGTGGCAGTGCTGTATGCTTCTAAATAAACATAACAATCCTAAGAGTCTTAAGCTAAATTACTGATAGCGTGCAGATAGATCTGCTGAACCAGCCAAACAAATAGCTATAAAAAACCACATTCCTCACAATTAGAAAATATGTCTAGCCCACAAAAGCACTGAAGAAAATTTTACTTTATAAGACTTTCTCTAATAGATATTTACAGCTTGTTTAAGCATAATTGTTTGCACCTTAATTGCAACTCCTCTGCTCTCTGGAAATTCCAGAAGATGGTAAGTCAGTTCTTCAACCCTGCTGATACAGACTCTTCGATTTGAGGATCTTCGCAGGGCTTGAACTAATGCTCGAGTCCTGTTATCGATACTCACTCTTGCTATGATCTAAAACAGATAAAAGTTATACAAAGAACACAGGTCTACACTAAGACACGTATGCAAACTGTCAAGACTAACTGCAAAAGGTTATTTTAAGATTTCACAGAAGTGCTGGACAGCACTTGCTGTACTAAGAGGTCTGCTACAGAACACAAATAAGGTTTTCTTAGATATAAACAGACTTTGTTTACCAGAAAATAAGTAAAGAATGCTCACAGTAACACCATACCGAATAAACTGCTGTCAGTATTTCTAATGGGGTGTTTTTTCAGGACAACTTCACAATTACAGCAGGTAGATCATGAAAAAGCATAACGTTACTTTGACTACTACAAAAATAAATAGCTACATCTACCTATAATGCATATAGATATGATCTATATACACAGAGTATACGAACACATGAACACATACATGGCTATAAAACATACGCAGAAACAATAGATGTGTAAAAATAACACTAAAGACTTGCCTTTTCTCTCTGAAGGGACAGATGTTTTTCCCTCTCTTCTGCAATGTTAGTCTCTTTGATTTCATCCTCCTCATCCTTCTCAGACCCTTCTTGCTCTAGCTGTTTACTCTTTTCCTGTGCAGCAACTTTTGTATCCGATCTTAACTTGGGAACCAATCCACCAATGTAACTGTCTACAAAAGCCTGTACACTGTTACTGGGATATGAAAGAAAGTTCGCAATACTTTTTTTAGTGGAAACTGGAAGAGTGGCATTTGACTTCTCAGCACCCTGAGTCTCAGTTTCAGGAGCTAAAGGAGCTGCCGAATTCACTGCTTCTTCACTAATTACAGTACTCTCTGATGAATCAAGCTTCGCTTCACTTTTAGAGCCTTTTAACAAAGCATTCCTCTTCTTCTCTTGATCCATAACAGAAAGATTACTGAAGTACCAGTTGATATGATCAGCAACAAAGTTATAAGTCTCTCCAAAACTTGTAGAAAGGTAGCTTATATGAAAAAGGTGGTTTTTAGCAGATGTTGAATCTTCTGGAATATCTTGATTAGCGCCACTCGTACTGTTTAACACAAACTCCAAGTTTTCCTTTGTGTTACTGGATTGCTTGGCAGCTAGGCCTGTGTTGCAATCCTCCTGAGTTCTGGCACCTGAGACTTGTTTACCACTTTCCAGATTCACGTTGAGGTTATTTTCATCTGCATTACTTTTAGTATCCTTTCCTAGAGTACCTGAGTGTGACTTTAAACGAGCTATTCGGGAAACCAGTTCACTGTGAGTGCCAGACACTGCCTTTGAAACAGATTCTATAGTATTCCTAATTCGTGACATGCGATTGTTCACTTTTGCAAGTCCTTTGGAAGAAGAAGTCAAAAGTTTAGAAACTCTGTAATACAAAAAGTCACGACTGAAAATGTGTTTGCTATACCACAATGTTCTGCTTTTGGCCCATTTATACTGAGGCTCACCGGTGTGAAAAAATCTAAGATGAATGGCATGATTTATCCTCCAGCAGATTTTAGGTCTATACAAACACAGGTACTTGTTTCTTTGCTTCCACCAAAGACTTTTTGGGTTAATCACAAAGAGCAAATATGCATCTAGAGACAAATGAATTGTCATTACTTATAAATTATACCCTATGTTGTTTGTCTACTTCATCCTGGAAAATATATTTCAATGAATAAGCCTCAAATTGTGGTGTTACCTGGAAAAAAAAAACAAAAAATAATGGAAACACCAAATCAATAATAAGACTAAAAGCTCAGAGTTGTTTAAAGCTGATGCAGCTTATTTACTGCTCCAGTAAAGGCAGATAAATAACCTCACAGTGGTGATATCTAGTGCTCAGGACACTTGGCAGTAAAGTCCCAACAACTACAAGGCCTAATGGTCATAGAATCACAGAATGGCCACGGTTGGAAGGGACCTCAAGGATCACAAATCTCCAACCCCCCTGTCACATGCAGGGCCACCAACCTCCCCATTTAATACTAGGCCAGGCTGCCCAGGGCCCCATCCAATCTGGACTTGAACACCTCCAAGGACGGGGGCATCCACAACTTCTCTGGGCAGCTGTTCCAGCACCTCACCACCCTCACTATAAAGAACTTCCCTCTGACATCCAACCTAAATCTTCTCTCCCTCAACTTAAAACCATCTCCTCTTGTCCTGCAGTTATCTACTCTTTCAGAGTGTTGATTCCCCTCCCTTCTGTAGGCTCCCTTTAGGTACTGAAAGGCTGCAATGAGGTCACCCCACAGCCTTCTTTTCTCCATGCTGAACAAGCCCAGCTCCCTCAGCCTGTCTTTGTAGGGGAGGTGCTCCAGTCCCCTGATCATCGCTGGCCCTCCTCTGGACCCTCTCCAACAGCTGCCTGTCTTTCTTGTACTGGAGGTTCCAGACCTGGACACAGTACTCCAGATGGGGCCTTACAAGAGCAGAGTAGAGGGGGGCATTCATCTCCCTGTCTCTGCTGGCCACCTCTCTTCTGATGAAGCCCAGGATACCATTTGCTTTCCAAACTGTACATCAAAAGTCAATGTTCACTTTGAGCAACATGCAACCCTCACCAAAAACAGTTAGTGACACACAGACAAGTGTCTGCTAGTCCTTCCCAATGGCAGAAATTTGCATCTTTGTCAGCAGGTGGTTTTGTGCAATGAGACAAAGTCCCAAATGAAAATGATACAGTACTGGTGCCTCTTGCAGGAATTCCTCTCAGGGCAGAAAGAGCACCAACGCTTTGGTCAAATCTGTGTAACACTGAACTAAGTTCAATGAAGAGATCCCACCCTCAAGCCAGTACACTATATAATTCCTATTCCACAAGCAAATCACGGTCTTTCCTAGTGTGGCTCGGAGCTTTGCACAGTATTCACCCATCCGCGCAGACACGCGGACTCAAACCCATCATTTACCTCACCGGTAAACGGCCACTCCCCGCCTAACTGCCGCCAAGCGCCACAGCCACGGTGAAGCCGAGGAAGAACCGGCCGCAAACAAACGGCTGCTACTCGCGATCTCCCCAGGCCGCGTCCGTTCCCACCCGTCCAGCGCTACCACAGCCACAGGCCAGGGGCTGATATAGGCGGGGAGGCGCTGGGGGAAGGGGCGGAGGGCGCGCTTTGTTTGTACCTTCACCGCTTCGCGGAAACGACTTCGCGAGCGCCGCGTCAGAGGGCGGCGAGGCCCGCCCACCCCCGGCTCGCCCCACGCCCACCCCCGAATGCCCGCCACGCGCTGACGCCCCCTCCTCCGCCCGGCGGCCGTGGGTACCTGCCAGGCCGTGGGTACCTGCCAGGCGGCGGCTCCCGCCGCCCTCACGAACGAGGCGGCCGCGGCTCACCGCACGCCCACCGGCTGAGTAGGGCGGCGGTGACAACAACAGCCGATAGCGGGGGAGCGGCCAGAGTGCGCGTGCGCCGCTCCCAGCGCGCCGGAAACAGCTGAGACTGACATCCCCAAGCGGTGGGGGAGGAAAAGGGAGGGGGTGAGCGCGGGTGGTGTGACGTGATTCTGGCGCGGCGTCTGGGGGAGGAGCCGGGGGGGAAAGGTCGCTGCTGGGGTGGTGGTGGCTACGCATGCGCGTGAGCCGCGCTGGGTGCGCGATGTGTGGAGCGGCGCGGCTGGGGTGGCACAGCGGGAAGCAGCTGAGTCTGCCCGCAGGCAGGCAGGCAGGCAGGCAGGCAGGCAAGCAAGCATGCATGCATGCAAGCAAGCAAGCAAGCAAGCAAGCAAGCAAGCAAGCAAGCAAGCAAGCAAGCAAGCAAGCAAGCAAGCAAGCAGAGGGAGGTGATGGTCCAGCCTGTTCCTCGCCCTTTCCTTAGGCGGCTTGTGGAGGTGTTGGGAGTGAGGGGCCGCGAGGTGCAGGGGTGGAGTCCAGCCTTTCCACCTGCCTTACGTGCAATTCTCCAGGAGTTGCCTAAGTGTGCGGCGTTGGGTGCAGGAGGAGTGAAGTCACCGTGGGGTGGTGAGCTCCTCACCCTGTCCTGAAATAAAGGCAGTGTTTTGTTTGTGGGTGCGGTTCTGTCACCTACTTCTATCTTTCTTACTAATTAAAAAGCAAAATTAATTTCCTTACCTGATGTTTTCTTTGCCGTAGGAATATTTAAGTCTGTTGCACACTGTAATTAGTATCAGAACCAAGCAGATTCAGCTACCTACAGGACATCTGCCGACTCAAATATCTGATGAATCAGAGTATCCTGAGTTGGAAGGGACCCACAAGGATCACTGAGCTCCGCGCAGGACCACCCTGCATTCATGCCCTGTGTCTGAGAGCACTGTCCAAACGCTCCTTGAACTCTGGCGGCTTGGTACTATGACCTCTGCCCTGCGGTGAAGAGCCTTAGTTCCTAACACCCAACCTGACCTCTCCACTTACCCTCAGCAGCCTTTTCCAATGCTTCACCAACCTCTTCCTAATTCTTCCTAATGTCCAGTGTAAGCCTCATCTGGTGCAGCTTGAGAACATTACCTCATGTTCTGTCACTTGCTATCTGAGAAATGAGACAAACACCCTTTTTGCTGCAGCCTCATTTCAGGTAGTTGTAAGGAGCTAATAAGGGCCCCCTTCAGCCTCCTCATCTACATAATAAACAGCCTCACTTCCATCAGTTTTCTAGTCCTTTTTCCAACTTCACTGCTTTTCTCTGCACATGCTCAAGCAACTCAATACCCTCCTTGTAAAGAGAGGCCGCAAACTGAACACAGTATGTGAGGTGCAGTCTTACCAGTGCCCCATATAGTGGGAGCATCGCTTCCCTAGTTCTGCTGGTGACACTATTTCTGATGCAGGTGACAAAGTCATGGCCTCTGCCCTAAGTGCCAGATATAGCTATGCAGGCAGTGCGTTGTTTTATGAGTTTCTAATTCATAACTTACTGTTACATTACAAGAACATCACAGTCCTGATAGATTTTAGGCTGTGGTACAGGAGTAGGTTCTCTGCTAGCAGTGTAAGTCAAAGCAACCTCCCCAGCTGTGTCTGCCCTGGTGCACACCCTAGAACTCCTTGTTTGTTTGCCTGGTGCTGAATGGAGGTGGATTTCATAAGAAGCAGTTGCCCTTCTGAAGTGACAGTCTGGCTTTAAGTAGGATAAATTGCATTCTTATAGCAACAAAGGATTAGATGAAAGAAGACCAACAACTTCAGTAAGAAGAAGGTTCTGCCCCCTTAAGCCTTATACTGCTAGTGCATATCCTGCTTTACTTTGCCGGATAATACCATGAAAGTTGCAACAGATCCCTTCTATCTGTACATAGCTCTTTCCTGAACAATCTCAAGTTCTCCCATGAGCCCTTCTGTGCCAGCTCAGGCATTCATTTTACCACTGGGATGTGTATATACCACCTCTTCTACAGAAAAGATTCTTCAAAGGGATTTCATATTTCGGGTTTGATCGCAAGCACAAACATTCTTACAGGTCTCCCTGAGCTTGACTGAACCTGTTGATCTAAGTGTGTTCAGAGACCCATGATTCATCAGCTTTGCAGAACAACCATGCAACTCAGAAAAAAAAGAAAAGAAAAAAAAGAGAAAGAAACAGTGGACAAAAAGGGATAAATTCCCAGGGATAAGGGACAAAGGGATAATTCCCAGGCACAAATTGTGCACCCACATCTTCTCAAATGTTTCACCAATTTAGCCCTGTCTTTCATAGAATCATAGAATCACAGAATCATTATCCTTTGAAAAGACCATTTAGATAATCTAGTCCAGCCATCAACCCATCACCACCGTACCCACTAAACCATGTCATTTAGTGCCACAACTATCTTTTTTTTTTAACACCTCCAAGAATGGTGACTCCTCCACCTCCCTAAGCAGCCTGTACCAATGCCTTACCACTGTTTCTGGATAGAAATTTTTCCTACTGTCCAACCTGGACCTACCCCAGTGCAACTTAAAGTTATACCCTCTAGTCCTATTGCTGTTACCTGGGAGAAGATTCTGACCCCCACCTTGCTCATCCTCCTTTCAAGCAGTTGAAGAGAGAGATAAGGTCTCCCTTGAGCCTCTTCTCCAGACTGCTGGTCACGCTATTTCTGATGCAGGTGACAAAGTCATGCCCTCTGCCCTAAGTGCCAGAATTAGCTATGCAGGTAGCCCATTGTTTTATGAATTTCTAATTCATAAACAAGCCCAGTTCCACCAACTGCTCCTCATAAGACTTGTGCTCCAGACCCTTCACAGCTTTGTTGCCCCTCTCTGGATACACTACAGGGCTTCAGTGTCTTTCTTGTAGTGAGAGGCCCAAAACTGAACACAATACTTGAGGTGCAGCCTCACTAGTGCAAGTACAGAGGGACGTACTTCCTTGTCCTGCTGACTACACTATTTCTGATACAAGCTGGGATGCCATTGGCCTTCTTGGCCACCTGGGCACACTGCTGGCTCATATTCAGTCAACTGTGAACACGTACATGTTATCTATGAAGTAGTGATTCAACAAAGCTTGCATGACTTAACAAGATTTGTGATGGCAAGGTCACTTGATTATATGCTGAACAGAGAACAGAGTTGCACAAAACTGTCAGGGAGACTCTCCTGATGAGTCACGAGGTTTAGAGTGGACCCTCTGGCCAATGGTTTATGTGTGCAATAATCGCTTATGTGTGCAATCAGTCCTTCATAGCAAGTACCACATAGCAAGTTAGCAAGTTATTAGCAGATAAGTAATCTCTTAATCTTGAAAGAAGTGAAGTTCCGAGAAGCTAACTATTAGTCTCTTACCAAGTATCTACTGCAAGTAAGGAATCCCTTGACCTTGAAGAATAGCCTTGAGCTGAGTTTCTGCTCATGAGCAAGGTCCTGGCACACAACCCCCTGCCATGCAAGGAGAGCTTCATAGGCTCTGGGTTGTCCCCTATTTACAGAGTAAGACAACTGACTGATAGTCATACTTGCATAACAGTCATATATGGTGTCTGCAAGCTATCTCCCACAAACTCACTTTGACCCTAGTTCTGCTAACATCACAAGACAAATCCATCACTGCAGCCACTGATGGTAGATGTTAGCCTCACAGAGTGGTATGGTCACTCCTTGCCTGTGTTCCATTAATAGTATACTGGTAATTTATGCACTTACAGATCCATAGTAAGTTGACAGTGAAGTATTGCTATTTGTTTTGTACTACTTTGTATGTTTTAGGTGGTTGAAGTTGGGTTATTTGGTTTATCATGTACCAAACCTTTACATACAATATGGTTATGACAACACACACACTAATTAGTAATTAGTAAAATCATAACTGGATGAAGTAGATGATTAAAAATCCGTGTTGGTGTGAGTGACCACCCAAGAAGGTTTCCCACCAATCGCACTCTCCATCTTTTCACACTCTTTCCAAGCATGGTACATCTCCACCGCACTGTGATAAATGGTGCTTAGGCTTTTAGTCCATTGTTTCAGGCACACTCTAGTAGCTAACACTGGGCATTTCATCGCAGCAGTCTCTTCACCAGTATAAGATTCATTCCAAGAGAATCAGGCAACAAATCCAGACTCATTATATAATCAGATTGTAATAACAGATAAAATATAACAGGAGTTGAATAATTAAGGTTGCATGCCATGATTTCAGTAAGGCTAAAAGCAAAAATATTTATAAAATCACAATGGGTTCTTATACAAGCACATAATTTTCAAGATATACGTTTTCAGGGTGTTCATTGGGATATACTTCAAAATAACATTCTAATCAGTGTCAAGACAAATGTCTCAGGCTTTGGTGTTATGACTCATATCTCCTCATTCCCATGCACACTTTAACATCACAAGTTTGCCATTTGTTTCTGACTCGTTGGGCCCACACTTTCGTGTTTTAATGAATAGAGTTTAGTCTCATTGTGACTTAATATTAGTGCAATGGTTGGATATATGATATATATATAACCATATTGTGAAGACAAAACTGATGACTTTATTGTATGATGGGATCATAAGTAAAATTAAGTAAATGCCACCAGGACTGGAATTCTTTTTCAAATTTAGTTGCATTGTTCCAAATCATCTTTCAAATTCCAGTGGATAAGGTGTCTTCTTTGCTTTCTCTTATAATTGCTGCTGCCATAGATTGCATTCACAGTGGAATTTGGTTACAACTGAGAGTTAATGTTTCTCTATCAATTAAATCTACAGTAAGCTGGTGGTCCTTTCCATTGATTTTTGTACACAGAAATCTGACGTCTTTCTATGGGTAAGCTCGCTGATTATCCATCATCCTATTTTAATTTCTCGGCCAATTGCACCTTGGAATTGATGTTAATAACATCTCAACTCTATTCATTTTCTAAGTATACTTTGGTTCCATGCTTGACCATGACATACGTATTCAAATCTCCCGTACTAAAGTGCATTCCCATATTCTTAATAGGGACATTGATAAGAAATGTTATCCATTTATCTGAAAGATAGGCACCTCCACCAAGCTAATTTTCTGGATTCTCTTAATATTCAAAGGAGAGCTGATTCACCCCATCTGACTAAGCGCCTGATTTTTAGATAAGGGAGATAAATCTGCTCAAGATATTCAGAAGGTGACAAACTCCAATTAAAGTACTTTTCATATATGAAAATCATCCCATTTTTTCACATCTTGAGGTATATTTTATTTTTAATAGAATGTACATTTACTATTTTAAAATTACGTTTACTTCAATACTTCCTTTGTAAAGCTTCAAGCAAGAATTTTTCTGTGATTATCAATGTTTTGTTGCTCATGTCTATTAGATTGAATGCCTAGCAACTCAAACTGTCACACTGGTCCCTTAAAAAGTGGCAGTTTCCAGTTTCAGATAATACTGAATGTAGTTTCATTTTAATGGTTATTATGCCTGTAACAATTTTAAAAATCAAAGGCTTTCTTACTCTCCCTCTGCCTCTCTCTATGACTCTGTGCCACGCTTCTCTCTTTTTTATTTTAAGTAGATTGAAACTTCACTGGACCATCGAATTGACTCCTAACTTTCGAACTGACTCCTAAACTCTGTGACACTCCACACCCTGTGATGTGGACCAGCTTTGAAGCAAGACTGTCCATCACTTTTGTCCCCTTTCTGTGCCTGCTTCCTTGGGTAATCCATTTCTTCTGCGATCAGTTTTCTTATTTAGAACTTCTGAGGTTGGTAAGAGAAGGACACCTTTTCTTGGACTGGTTTGGTCATTTGGAACTGATGGTTTTATGCATATATATATATATACACATTCATAAGTGACTCAGGGAATGCCTCCTTTTAATTTCCGTGAAACTTACAATAGATACAAAAGAGTACAATCATGCTGTTTAATAGAGCAAATTCTCAGTTAAAAACCACTATTTTTCAACATAGTCACCACCATTCACTTTGCATTTTTGCTAGCAATGAACAAAAGCCTATATGCTGCACTCATAAAAATCTGTACCATTGGAGTCAACCCACTGATTCACAGCTCCTATGGCAGCATCATTAGTAGGAAAATGTTGCCCATGCAGTCCATCTGCCATTAGCCCAAAAAAGATGGAAGTCAGAAGGCACCAAATTCAGACTATATGGTAGGTGTGGTAGGATGGTCCAGCCAAGATGGGCAAAGTGCTCCATGGTCTTCTAATTTGTGTGGGTTCTGGTGTCATGTTGCAAGAGAAAGGCTGTCTTCTTCTCTGGCCTGACTTGGCAAGTTTGAGTCTTCATCTTAGTCACCGTTGTGATGTAGTGGTCAGAGCTGCTGATTTGTCCAAGTTCTGGGAAATCCAGAAGGATCACTCCCTTCCTATCGCAAAGGAATACATATCTCTTTGTCAGCTGATGGCTCCATCTTGATGTTTTTCTTTGATGGGGAATTCACACGGTGTCACTATGACGCTAGGTCATAGTGGTGGCACCATGTCTTGTCATGGGTAATAATGCGATCCAGGAAACTGCCACCTTCAGCCTTGTATTGAGTATCCAGTAGGTCATGAAAAACTTGCATATGGCATCCTTTCTGTTCCTGTGCAAGAACTTGAGAGACCCACCTTCTGCAAACTGTGATTTCAGCATTGCCACTGCTGTTTCCAGTGTATTAAAGCTGATATTCTTTGCTTATAATCCACCAAATCACATGATAACTGATGGAGACACTCCTCAATTCACACTGTGACAGCTGTGTGTGGCTGTTGAAAACACGGATTTTCTTTTATGTTGCTGTGGCCAGTGCTGAAACACACCACTCACTGCCTTCTGTGCTCACATCCACTGTCTGTTCTCTGTAACTATTCACCAAGCATCAATGAATGTCAATGGGTGCATTTTTTTTTCCATGGGAAGGAATTTAGTGCATGACAACAAAATGGGATGGAATATTGGCAGGAACCAATATTCGGCCTTTACTTCCAGTACCACCAATACCTGCCTTTGACATCGTGAGCCAAGATAATAAAATAGGAGGCACTACTTTCAGAGCAGCCTTCCTATCTAATTGGTCATAAGTATAGTCTTGCTAAGCACAGCCTATCATATTTGCTGTTACAGCTTTGCTGAGTTGGTAATCCTATGGAAGTATATTCACTGCAATAGTATTACTGATAAATTTGTTGAACCTATAATGCTAATCTCTATTTGCTGCTATATTAATGATTTTTCTACATCTAATTGCCTTTCTACTGTCCTTAATTATTGCTTCTGTTTAGTTATTAGCGTTATGCTCTTATTTTCTACTGTGTATATGTTTGCTTCCTGTAACATCTGTAATAGCTTGTTTTTCATCTATAGATATTCACCTCACTAATCATAGTATACTTGCTAGTGGTGATTTGTTGTGATCTGTGATAAACAGAAATTTTTAGAAGATAAAGCCTTTGTGTCTTTTTGTATTATGGAATCCTACAAACCACAGTTGCAATCTCCATACACCTACAGGCCAAGTAATCCTTTAGGCAGTGACACTATTTCAGTTGCAGAGACCACTGACTTCAACTTAGATTAATTAAACCTGATCAACTTCCAAACTGTTATTTCTGAAAAAATATATTTTCATATGCTTTTACTATATGCATTATATGAAGATGTTATAAGTATGTATATCTTTTGAGCATTTGTAGATGTGTTTTTTTTTGTTTTTTACTCACCCATTTGATTATGAATAGTGCCCTGGAAACAGAGCAATCAAGACACACTAACCGGGGAACAAACATGAGTATTTCAAATCTCTAGGGCAAATTAGCATGAACTGGAGGACCAGTATTCTGCTAATAATGGTATCTGAGATAATTGCTTTAATATAGCATCTTCAATTAAGTCCTAGGGAAAATGCTGTTTTCCATTTTCATCAATGCAGGGCAGCAGACAGAAGCTGCATAGTGTTCCTGAAGTTTTTAAGCTGTCTAAATGCAAAACACAGGTATTCTGCCTTCTAACACTAGATGGCAGACAAAAATGGGAAAATGTTTCCTTGTTCTTGAAGATACGACATTGAAAAACTAATTTGCAACTTGAATAAACATACACTGTTCTCAAACTAATAAAATGAAGACTATTGTCACATACTTCTAACAGCTTGGATACCTCCTTCAGCCTTTCATTTGGATGTGTGGCTTTTTGGTGCAAATAGTGCAAGTAATCAAATGAATTTTTTTTAATATTAATTTCTGATTGCTTTATTTATCTCAGTTGCTTTCCTTCAGTATTTTTTTCTTGTCAAAGAAAGACTGAAATTCTCTAAACCCTAAACAAATCAAATTGAAGAAAATCATTCAGACAGCTATCCTTGCCTAGTAGTCTCGTGGTTGTGCAGATCAGTAAGTTGAAAAGGCAGGCAATATACAACTTACATTGCAACTACTTGATATCTTGATCTTACATCAATAATTAGACAGCTTTGCTCCTTGTTGTTACTGAATTTCAGAAAGTAATGGAGAATTGACATTTATTAAGGAGGCAGCTCAATTTCAGAGAACTTGTAGTACTAAACATGAGTTATATAATAATAATCTATCGGCCAGTAATATTCTGGGCTATTACCCAATTCCTTTCCCAGTTGCATGTTGCAAAAGGAGTGTTTGACACTTCATTTATTAGGAGGATCAGAGTCCCTGAGGGTACATCTGCTCTGAATCATCCATCCAAATGTGAATCCATCCACCTGCAGCAATGTGCTAGCATGCCTGTTGCAGGCTCTGGGATACTGTCTGCACCATGGATGCAACATTTATTCTCTGTGCGCGTGCGAGTTTCTGTTAGCTAACAAAACAGTCTTGAACTGCTGTGCTTTGCATTGCTTATTATGCATAGGTGTGTGGTACATTTATAGAACTGGTAGCCAGCACATACTTGGTCGCTATTAAACGTCGATGTGCATATACAACACTAGAAATATAAGAGGTCACACCCAATCAAACCTGGTGTTTCCCTCATTGTGCTGCTACTGTGGCTGCACAGATTCTGTACCAACCTGGCTCCCTTCAGTGATACATTGTGCCTTGCAGACAGCCTTATTAACAATAACCAGAAAACATGCAAATTATTCTCATTAAATCTTTCCTATTGAGGTTTTTCAAATTGCAGAAGTAAAAAATACTAATACAGAAGGTAAGTTTGAAATTAGGTATGACTTTTCTGTCTCATGGTTAGGAAGACACAAAGATGTCCTTAGCTTCTGATATTAGTTCTTCAGATTCTTCTCAGTTTGCAGTAGTTTTTGATATGAAAAGGACATACAGGACCAAACACCATAGTGTGGCCTATTCATGGGAGTGCTTTAGCCACAAGGATGTAGAACTATGTCCCTTTTTCAGACAATCATGGAATGTTTGGAGTTGGAAGGGAACTTTAAAAATCACCTATGGTTTCCATGTTTTTTTCTTGGTTCCATGAATCTTTTTTTCTGAGTAGACACCAAGTTTCAACATGAGAAGAAGAAAGTATTTTATGCTTTGCATTGCAGATACATCAAGGAGCAATAATTTTTCTTAGGAATCAGAAATATGTATTTAAACTTCCTGAGGCTGAAAATTGCACTGAACTGTTTTCTTACATCCCCTAGTCAAATATTCTGTTCAAAATAGTTTTATACTATATATTGTCAATGACCTTATTCCTTTTTTTCTTTCTTCCTTTTCCTGCTGCTTTTCCTGTTTCCTTTTCCTTCCTGTTTTCCTTTTCCTGTTTTTCCTCTCCCTACCCAGTGACCTCCATTTTCTTATCCCATTTATAAGATGAGAATGATGAATAAAAGATGAGTTCCAGTGTGTTCCCTGAAGGAATGATTTTAAGACTCCTTTAGAATGGCTCTACATTTTCAGTGGATGAAGGTACCAGACCTTAGCTGGCAGTTAAGACTCAATCAGAATCTGGATCTGGAATTTCCACTGTGTCTCTTTCTATTCATTTATATGCTCCACTACTTCCAAACAGCCTCCTGCTTACCACGAAGGAACTTTGATCCCTAAATCGGGGTTTTGGATTCTGTTGCTACTAAATATTCCTTATAGTTAGCCTTGATTTCCTGCTCCCCCACAGCCCATAGTCAGTGGTCTCTGGCCTTGATCAGGGCCCTTGTGCATTCTAGAAACTTGGCTGCTAAAAATAAGAATGTATTAATCAAATAATTACACAGTAATTATGAATAATGCAGTAGATTACTTAGAGTTTGTAATTCAGACTCATGCGAGAGGTCATATTACAATTCCTTTTCAGCCCTCTGTGATTACTATAACAGTTGCTCTGTTATCTTTCAGCATGAAAGAACTGGTAGATGTGAATTTCATTATTGCAGCATCTGGCTGAGGATATAATTGTGTACGTGTCAGACAAAATTCTTGGCAAGAATGGAAGAGGTCAAAACACACAGTTCTTTTAGGTACTCTGGAATTAATTCTCTGTCCTTATTGTTTGCTATTACTTGTTCAGTGTTGTCTGAGGAACTGACTCATGGCTGTTTATTTTGTCTTTATTTTAAGCATTGAGGTAAGTCTGGCCCCTGCACCGGGTCTTGAGGTATTGTGCCAGGTTCCCTCTTAGCATTTGTCCCCATGTTCAAAATCTCTATTTGTAGCTTCACATCTGTTGAAGGAGCACTTTGTCATTATTCTTCAAAACCTTTTAATCTCTAAGCCAGAACTCCTTCTCCTAAGCTACACATTGTTTCACTGCTTATGTTAGCTCTGTCCAGAGCCTCACTGAGGCTCCTGTGGGTATCCTTCTCTATCAGCCATATTCCACAGTGCTGGTGGCAGATGAACTGGTATGCCATTCACTATCCTAATGGACTGCCTGGAATGCTGCAAATTAAAAAGACAAGTTTTGGAAGAAGCTTACATACCTAAATTATAAAGATCTATTTATGCCTCAATATGAAATAGCCTGATGAGAGTTATAGAAATACCAGCAAAAGCTCCGTTTTGTGCAGTTAAGCACGGTTTATTAAAGTTGCACAATTTTTTACTGTGGCAATGGGAATAAGGTATTATTTAGACAATGATCTATAGTCTGTGAAAAATAGTTCTATCACCATAATTCAATTAAGTGAGTCTAGCAAACTTAGTCCTCAGGCCAAGTGGGACTCTCACTCCCTGCTGTCAGTAACAGCTCTGAAATCAGAAACATGCACAAAGGATGAGATCAGCGCTGGTGAATAATAAAGTTTGGAGTTTACTGGAAAAGGTTAAAAAGTTATGCTCTTGGACATAACATCCTTAGGGATTAAAAAGAATCACGTAGTAATTTACGTAGATGGCTTTACTGTTCTGTGATGAGTACCTGTAATAATCTAGTTACGAGCCAGAGGGGGCCAATACCTATTGTTTTTCTCCAGCTTTAATGCCTGGGGCTAATTCCTGCTGCACTTAGTTTATGAGAGTCTTGGTCCAAAATGTTGCCTAAGAGCAATTTATAGTAATTTGATACATCGCAGTCCAGCATTTTGAGTATATTAAGCTGGATTTGTTATGTAGCTCTTAATCTTACTAAAGTAACTCCCCCTTCAAATACACAGTTAGCATACTACTCTGAACATAATTTCACGGAAGATGAAAGGCATCTAAGCTGTGTTTAGGGAGAGCAGCTTTTGCACACACATAGATCTGCGCTTGCGTGCACACACGTATACATACAAAACACACATGTGCGTACCACTAAGAGCTTGATCCACTTTGAAGGGTTTAATTTCCACTTTCCATTATTTACATGTTTAGCAGGACAGAAATTTACCCCATGTTTATTATAAAGTTAATTTGAAAATTAAGGTAGTTTAAAGGTCTGGATGAGAATTTGAATTGTTCAGACGTACTTTCTAATAGTCTTTTGTGTTTCCCAAGAGTTCTGCTTCTTACTTAAAAGTTCTCTTGTCCAAATCAAAGTTCAGTTCCTTCTGAAGAATGGAGTTATTGGCGCCATTCGTCATTTTGGGTCTTATTGTTTTGTGACAACAGCATTAGTAGCTGTCTTTATTGGATGACTGTACATGTGCTGCCTGCAATACTATTTCCAATATGCTTTTTATGTGTCTTTAGTTGGCACTTTGGGTTTAATTGTTGCATTTGATGCTGCTTTATTTCCATAGATCCTCTCTAATAATTTCCTTACTATAGTTTCAGAGTAAGTCTTTATTCCTTGTCTGAAAAACTATGTTCATTAATATAAATACTGAATTAGTGGCGATTTTTTTTAAGAAACCAGAACTGTAGAAAGTTGTACCAATACAGCAGCAAAATGGTGGTCATAATTTTAGTCCAGTAAAAATGGCTTATAACAAAGTTGTTTATATCCTGTATCTGGAAATAAACTGTGTTTTAATACTGAAAAATATGAATCTGCCTTACTGTAAATGCATACATATTACAGCCTAAATCCTGACAGAGGACTTGTGTAACTTTCACTAAGTGAAATAATCCATCTGCTGGCAATTATATTACTCCAAAAATGAGTTACATTTTCACTATTCCTATGTAATTATGTTACCTAATGCATCTCATAATATGTATTCTCTACCATGACAGCGATTTCAGTACACTGTGTTAATTTTTTTTGTCTCCTCTAGAACATATTACTAACAAAGTATTTTATACAAAAACATTTCAAGTAAGAAGTCAATGTTTATACCATGTTCTTGATAATTTAATCTGCACACTTCTCTTTTTCAGTCCTACAGATTAAGATTTTAAAACAAATAGGATGACATCACCACTAAGGAAATAATTTTTTATTTCTTCAAAATCCTTTAGAGGTTTAGCCAACTATGTAAAAATTTGCTTTTCTTAATTAATTGGTTTTTATGACTTGATGAATTCAGTAGCAATTATCTACTAGCTCTTCAGATCTACAAAATCTCACAGGTAAAGAGACAGACTCAGGTTTCTTAAGTCAAAAGCAGATAGAGTGTTTTCCCCTTGATCTTTGCGTAAATAGTAAGGTTTTAGAATTTATTTATGCATCCCAAAATAAAAGAATGGAAATGTATTGTCTTCACAGGTTGTATTTAATAGCAAGTCATATCTTGTGCATATCATGAGATGAAACAACTGATGATTTTTAGAAGTCTTTTTTTGTTATTGTCAGTGGCTGGGTAGATATCAGTGATGAATGGTATCTGTCAGAGATCTCTACTGGGATTGATGTTCCTTAATACCTTCATCCATGACAATAACAGTGAGGTCAAGTGCACTCTCAGCAAGTTTGCGGATGACTCCAAGATGTGAGGTGTGGTCAATATGCCCACGAGGTGGGATGCCATCCAGAGACACCCAAATAGGTTCAAGCAGTGGGCTTAGGAAAACCTGATGAGGTTCAACAAACCAAAATGCAAGGCCCAGTCCTGCACCTGGATCATGGCAGCCCCACTATTGAAACAAGCTGGGGGATGAAAGGATGTTAAACAGACCAGCTGAAAAGTATTTGTGAGTACTGGTAGATGATAAGCTGAACATGAGCCAGCAATATGCTTTCTCAGCCATAAGCTGAACATGAGCCAGCAATATGCTTTCTCAGGCCCAGAATGCCAGTTGTATCCTGAGTTGAATCAAAAGAAGTGTGGCCAGCAGGGCAAGGGATGTGATTCTGCCCCTTTGCTCTGTGCTGGTCTGGAGTACTGTGTCCAGATGTGGAGTCCTCTGTACAGGAGAGACATGGACTTGTTGGAGTGCATCCAGAGGATGGCCACAAAAATGATCCAAGAGATGAAACACTTCCCCTATGAGGACAGGCTGAAAGAGCTGCGGCTGTTCAGTCTGGAGAAGAGAAGACACTGAGGTGACCTGATAGAGGCCTTTCAGTATCTAAAGGGGAGCTACAGGAAGGAAGGGAACAGATTCTTTAGCAAGATCTGTTGTGATAGGAAAAGGGAAAATGGTTTCATTTTATATATATGGAAAAAAAAGTTATAGTAAGGGTAGTAAGGTGATGGATGTCCCATTCCTGGAGGCATTCAAGGTAAGGTTGGACAAGTGTCTGAACAGCCTGATCTAGCTGTACATGCCCCTGTTTATTGCCGGAAAGTTGGACTAGATGACCTCTAATAGTCTCTTCCAACGCAGATGATTCTATGATTCCAAATAAATCGATGGCAATGTCACTATGGCAACTTAAACAATACTCAATACCAATGTTTAACAACTGAATTGAAGGCTTGATTTCTATGTATTTATTTATTTTGCATGTTATGAGAATTGAGATACATAACTCAGATGTAATCTATAGGTCAGGAAAATTGTTATTCCCCTTTACTCAGCATTCTTTACGCTGTGTCTGGAGCACTGCCACCAGTTTTGGAGTCCCCGTATAGGAATACATTGATGAGCTTAAGGGAGCTTGGCATAGGGCCATTTAGGTGTTCTGAGAAGATAAAAAAAAATCTATAGCAAATCAGGTCTGAGTAAATCAGGTCTAATCAGATTCTGGAGAACCACTTTTGTAGAGCACTGGAGAGATCTTCCCCTAGCATGCTGCGTGCATCCTGTCTATTAAGAGGTTCCTCCTTCCTTCCATGTCATGGAGCCTCTTCTTTTGTATAGCAATCATATATCTTCTCACAGGCTAGAATGCCATCTGCATAATAACACAAAGCAAAGGATTTAAGTGTAAGGCCCAGCAGAGTAGAGATGGCCTAGTCAAGATCCCTAACTCCTTGAATATAATGTCTTCTGCAATGTGTTCAGCCTGGGGGAGAGAAGGCTTTCAGAAAGCCTAGTACTGTCCTTCCAGTACCTATAGGAAGGCACAGTGTGAGGCTGGAGCCAGCTTCTTCACTGAGATGATGGAAGAAACATGAGAGACACGGGTCAGAAGCAGGGGAGGTTCTGGTGGCACAGAAGGAAAGCTTTTCTACTACGACAATTAGTAAGTATTTTGAACAGATTATCCAGGAGTGTTGTGGGATCTCAGTTTTTGGAGGTTTTCAAGGTGTGACCCAACAACTGCTAAGTAAACTGATCTGAATTCAGTGTTGACTCTGGTTTGAGCAGGAGGTTGGAAAAGAAGCCCTCCAGGCTGAACGACCATGTGATTCTGAAATTCTAAGCAAACACCTAAATTTAAGTGTCTTAATTTGTGAGCTGAATCCCTCCCTACCAGCTACCTCACAAACATTAGATGAGAGTCCACACTGAGAAATTCAACAGAAGTTAATTACAATGCACATTCCCACTCTACTGAAAGTAAATAATTTAGGGAAAGAATTTAACTTGGACAGATAGGATTGGGAATGATACAAAGCTGGGCAAGAGGAAGAAGAACAATCACAGTAAAAGAACAGCTAAGTCTGCTTAAACATTTTCATCTGTTATTCTGTTTTTCTTTTTACAGACAGTTATATTCGCAGAGTGGAATCAATTTCAGTATAGCATTATCCTAAATGTCAGCTCGTGTGGATGAAAAGACTGGAAAGAGCGCAATTATAAACTTGTGAAACCATTAACATACATTGAACTAATTTTAGGCAAAATGAAGTGGAGTCTTACCTCACTAGGACAATTTGTACAAGAAGGGCCCCTCCCTTTTTATAAACATGACAAAAGTTATGCGTTGCAGTGTGCTTGCCCTTCAGCCTGTGTCCACGTGCTGAGTCTGGCACCTATTACAGCATGTGTGCTGCCCAGGCTCTGTGTGTTCCCAGGGTTCTTGCTGTCCTAGGTGTAGGTGAAAAAGCATGTTTTCTCAAAATATATCTATTCATACATGATGCATTGTGAAAATTGTACAAATATTATTGTGGTACTATATTCTGGTTAGTCTTCCAATACTATCCCACAAATAACTTGTGTTTCATATTCTAGTATTTTTAGACATAATTCCTTGATCATCTTTCAGATCATGAAGTGTAAATTTATCTTCTTTACCTACCCCGGTCTTTGTTTTCTATTCAGCATGTTCATGTTTCAATTCACTTAGTTCTAACACTGCCTACATGTAGGTGTTTATTCAGCCTGCTGGAATAACAAAGAACATGCCTGGTTTTTTGTTAATTCGTACAGTGAGGTTGTCAGGGTAAATGATTCTGGAGCACACACCTGAAATTTTGTCTTCACCTGAAGGTAGAACTGAAGATCCCAGTCTGTGCTGCAGCAGAGTGCTTGCAACCAGAAGAATTGCCTGACATTCTCAGTCTGTGGTCAACTGAGTTATTCTCCTGAAAGTTACTGAGCGAAGGATGAAGGGAAAATCATTTGTTCCCTTGTAGTCTTGCTGTGCTGCATCCCACTACTTGGTATGTATTATAGGCTGGGTGGAAAATAAATAAAATAATGGAATCTGAGTTTGTTACAGACAGCCTTCCAATTAGGAAAAAATTATCAGGTATAGTAGATTAAGTGGTTATGATTCATAGTCTTTGCAACATGATCATAGACAGAAGCTGTTAGAGACTCAGGCAGCTGCAGTAGTGTTCAGACAAATCTGGTCTAAGGATACTAATAGCTGCTGTCAGTGGCAAAATTTATGGACACTGTTCTGCTTTTTCTTTTGTCTGCTTTCATAAGCTTAGCCTTGCCTGAGGTATTAATGTCAGTCCCATAGTGAGATGGAAGGGGAAAAAAGATGGAGAGAGAAAAGAAATGTCACTGTGTGTACAAACCTTTGGAGTCTCTCAGCATCCTATTTATGCATTTTGCCCTACCCCTGTCTGTTGATGAAAACATTCAGTGCCAAGGAAATGTAAATCTGTTCATGTGACTCCGCAGCTGCTTTTATAATATAGTCTTGATCACAATGATAAATCAAGATAGATGTAATATACTGTATATGTATACTGTGCTATTCGCGTAGCGTGGACAGAATTATGACCTAATCTGTTACCTCTTCAGAAGAACTTCAAATTACCACTCTTCTGACCTTATCCAAAAGGATATGAGCGCTCTATCTTTAGAAAAGTTTGCATACAAATATGTGTTATCTTTAATGTTAATTCTTTTTATTAAATCCATCTTTTTGTGATTGAGAGGACAGACTGAGGGAGAACAAATGAAATTAAATCAATATTGTTATTCTTATCTGCCACTACCAATATGCAGAAGTTACACTGAAAGAACAATGACACTCTTATGGTTGTGATACACCTCACTGCACAAAAATAAAAAGGATTAGACAGTGAAAAATGATCTCTCAGCCTTTAGCACTGTCGTTGAATAGACACCCTTAAAAAGTATTTTATTGTAATGAACTTTACTCAGTTGATTTTTCCACAGAATTTTCACTTCTTTTCCTATTAAATTCTCAGTAGACTCGTAGTCCTACTAAAGTAATTTATTTTACATGTGTCATTTTTTATTTTACTTAGGAAAAAAAAAATCTGAAGCGCAAGTTCTTCTTGAAAGAAAGGCAGTATTTTTAGGGAAGTAAAAACATTATTTTTCCCCTTCAGAATCAGGTGACTCAAAAAAACAAACAAGCAAACCAAAGCAAACCAAACAAACCACTTTGGAAAAATGTATTTATTTGCCTCTGCTGCATTTAGGATGTGATCTTGCCCCAGTAACCCAGGGGACTGCAGTTATGATGCATCTGAGCTCAGGGGCCTAACTTTCCGTCTACGTACAAACATTCCTTCTGATTAAGCTGAAGCACACATTTCTGCAATGAATAAAAAATATTTGAACGTGCTCCCGAGAGTAATATCATTTAAGCATGATTTTGGCCACAGCTATTTACAAGTTAAGCTTTTGACTGGAGTAATTTAATTATGTAGAGCCTGTGAAGTTCTCCCTTTATTTATGTCTTTCGCCCACTTGTGTGGCTTGTGCTGCTATTGGCTCCGGTGCCGGCAGCCTACTCGATGACTCTGGAGTTACATAAGGCTCCACTCAGAGCGTATATAAAGCCTTTTTGCACTCCAGCAAGAGGCAGAATTTCATTGAGACACAGGTCCACTGCTTTAGTTCACACAAGCAGGAGGAGATTTGTTTGAAGATATCCTGAAACCTGAACCCTTACTGGTTTATTGCTGGCTGGCACTTCAAAGCTTTCATCCTGAGTCGCAAGTAGCAGCTACTGGGAGTAGCTTCTGTGCACTATGAAGAATTTTTCATTTCCTATGCAGGATAGCACACATCAGACTGAAAGTCCTCCTCACAGATTTCTGAGTTTGACAAATAAGTCAGATCCCGTTGGAAGACCGGAAAGAGATGAGCAATTAGCTCAAGTAGAGATTGCTGTACTGGGGATGATATTTCTGACAGCGTCTGTGGGCAATTTTATTCTCATTCTGGTGCTGTGGAGAAGAAGAAAGAAGCTCTCTAGGATGTATGTATTCATGCTGCACCTCAGCATAGCTGACTTAGTGGTAGCTTTTTTTCAAGTGCTGCCTCAACTCATATGGGATATTACAGATGTTTTCATAGGGCCAGATTTCTTGTGCAGAATTATCAAGTATCTGCAATTGCTAGGCATGTTTGCCTCTACTTATATGATAGTGGTCATGACAGTGGACAGATATCAAGCAGTTTGCTACCCTATGGTCACTTTCCAAAAGAGGAGAGCTCTGTGGAATATTCCCATTTGCACCAGCTGGTCTATATCCTTGATTCTTAGCCTACCACAGGTATTTATCTTTTCTAAGACTGAAATATCTCCAGGTATCTTTGAATGTTGGGCTGAATTTATTCAACCGTGGGGTCTAAAGGCGTATGTGACTTGGATTTTTGTAGTCATATTCTTCATTCCCTCCACCATCCTTATCACATGCCAAGTTAAAATTTGCAAAATAATCAAAAGAAATATACATGTGAAAAAACAGAATGAATATGAAGTAACGAATCAGAAGCAAATCCTGCCATCCCGAGCCAGCAGTGTGAACTGTATTTCAAAGGCTATGATCAAGACTGTAAAAATGACAGTGGTAACATTTGTTGCATATGTTCTCTGTTGGTCCCCATTCTTCATTGCACAGCTGTGGTCTGTGTGGTTCCCCAGTGGCATTACTGAAGGTAAGAAATTCTCTGTCCTTTATAATAACTTCATGGCAAACTAATCCGTTGCTACATTGCTTCATATGTGGACTTTGCTTTTGTGTAAAAGTTACGATAGCATTATGATTTGTGAATCATTTAGCTACTATGCTGATTTACATACAGAGAACTTTACATACTATGTGATGAAAACCTTATGAAAGTATGTATTTTGTGTATGTGTTTTGAGTGATGAATGATTCAAAGTTTAGTAAACAGCACAGTGAAAGTAATGCAGCAGGGCTTCAATTCAGACTTTTAGAGGCTTTTGGATATTACAGCAGCAGCATTTGGGGCTCTTGAAGTGAAAATAAATAGTTAACTATTCACAGTAATGAAAAAAGCATTTGTTAGTCTACGGAGCAATGGTGCTATAAGAAATCTGATTTTTAACTTTAATGTTGAAATTATTTTGATGAAATATCTGTGGTACACTGTGAAACGATCAGAAGTTGTGAAACAGCTCTTTTTAAAGCAAAAAAAGAAAAGCAAATGTAGGAAAGACATCAAAGAACAGCAGGCTGAAACAGGATTAATCTTGTCTGACTTGTACTATTGCCTCTTTGTAAAAGGCAGACTCTGTATATGACAATTTAAGTTCACCTATTGAAAACTCAAAGATACATAGATATAAAATAGATACATACATTAAAAAACCCCTGATCTTTGTGAATTCTTTCTAACTATGTGAATTTGAGTATTAGTCTATATATGTTTACATCAATATCTATATCTCTATTCGTTTCTACCTGTATAGCAGGTTTGCAATTGATGTTAAATTTAAAGCAGCTATACCAAGCAAAGAGCTATATGGAAATATTTAACTCTGAAAAGCATACAGTATGCTTCGTAACTTATACAATTACTGCACTGAATGTATGAGGATTTCCCAGTGTTACTGTGAATTTAAGATTTGAATAGGTACATCAGAAAGCATCAGGCAGTGAAAATGTTACTTCCTTATATGAATGTATGATTCTGTGGTTCTTTGGTTCTGTGAATACTTCATTTACTCTGTTACTCCTTTAACTATTTCCTTCCAGGATCAGCATTCACCATTATCATGCTTCTCGGCAATTTAAATAGTTGCACCAACCCGTGGATTTACATGTATTTTTGTGGCCACATTCCATATTGCACAAATAAGCAGCTGGAGAACACATCAGCTCAAGAGGAGTCGGTGGTCACAGGAAGCATTCATCTTGTAGACAGAGACCCTGAGGAAAACAGTACTTGTGCATAAATATTGAATGTTATTTGTATTCTGCTACATTTGCTATGTTCATGAGACTTATCAATATTTTGTAGTACTGAAGCTGGAAAATTGTCTTTTGTTGCTATAAATATGTTCTTCTGTGGTTCTGTAGCATATGCAGAAGTTTCTGTGTTGTACAAGCTTGACCCAATACTTCTATCCTCACTGTGTTAACAAAATGAATTCCTGTATAGATTGATAAAGATACAGAAGGACAACCTGAATATTTTGTGTCTTACACTACTACTGTGATTCTGGATCTCTAAGCACGTTTGTTTTTTTTTTACAACCTGCCCAACAAATTGAGAGAAAGTTGCAGAAGAATCTGACATAATTAGATTTAAATATGTGCTTAAACTGAACTTTAAATTGGTTGTGACTCTAAAGCGATTGGGCATGGTTTGGCAAATCTTGAGAAGGCAGCAGAAAGTCAGAAAAATCAATTGCCATCTGTAAGTAGTACCTGTTATATACATTTATAAAACGCTGAGCAGCTTTATGTCCTCTTATGGAAAATAACTCAGTGTCCTTGTGAGTGTGAACAGCTATTTCGGTTTCAAATGCAGTACAGTGACATTCCAGGTTTGTGGCTTCCTATTACATAGCCATCAATACAGGACGTGATTTTCTCTGCCTTCCGTGTTGGCTGAAACTCTCCACACTTACACACACATATATATGCCTTAAATAGAAACGACTGCCATGGGTGTACACTTCTATTTGGTATTCTGTGTATTTTTGTGCAGGTTGTATTCAGACTCATTTGTTCTGGTATGTGATTTACTGACGGTGGGCTAGGACCTATTCAGGTTCAAATTCAATCATTTCACCTTTTTGGTAAAAATAAATCTGCATCTCTTTCTTTCAGAACTCCATTTGCTTTCTAGTGTGTCAATTTTTTATTCAGGAAGCTATTTCCCTTTCAGTGTCTAAATTTTAATTAGAGCAGTATGGAAGGAATATTAGAAAAGCTCTTTCAGGTGAAAAAAAGAGCTGCCTTTGCAGAGATTCTTGGCAATGCTTGCACATCATTTGCCTACGTTATATCAATGTTTTGTCATTGCTATTCATAATTCATTTTATAAATGCTAGCTATCTCAAATTTCAGTGGAAAAGATATGAGTGTTTTTCAAATAGCCTTTAGGTTGTACTGAAAGTAATTCTGAGTAAATACCGATTGAATAGTTACACTATAAGTTTGTGTGTGCTGATACTGAATATTCTATCATTTCCGTTCCCCATGTAGTTGGAGCATACAAGGGTACTAACCAAATATTGCAGCTCCTCTTAATGGAAGAAGCCAGTGCTCCAGTCCAACTGGCCAGGGTAAGGTTCCAACAAGAAGGAAGAGAAAAAAGTTGGGTGAAGATATGCCAGAGCTAGACAGGAGTGGGATGGCTGTAAAATGGTTCTTCCAACTGCCAATGTTTTGTTTTGGCTTTTATGTTTTTTTCCCCCGTCCCTCTCCTTGATTAACAGTTACTAATTCTCCCCCAAAACATATTCCAAGTTAGGGCAATTATTAACTTAAACAATATCCTTATTTGGAGTATGAAGATCCAAGATGTGATCTGTACTGCCAATAAGATATTTGTTGTATTAAACCGCTCATGTTCCAGAACTTTCTTTCAAACAAGCTCTCAGTTAGGTTCTCCCTTCTGACTTAATCCAGGGATTAAAATTTTTTCTTTTGTCCTTCTGGTTCCTTTGATTACAATGAATTACGTGGTAAAATATGCAGTGTTAAAGGTCAGTGTAAGAAGAAAGGCTTCAGGGAATTACCTATGACCTGGTACTACTGGGTTTGCAGAAAAACACATTGAAAGACTTAGAAAGTATATATATTCATCCGTGGCTATCACTCAACCCTGACAGACACTCTCAGTGAGGAGTTCAATCTTGGATGACAATTTTCTGTAAAAAAATTTCAAATGATGTAAAAAAAAATACTAATAACTATTTTATTTTTCTAGCTCAGTGTTTTTAACAGGACATTTCTTAAAGAAACAGGCATTTAAAAATATAACAGATGTCTTCCCTCTGCAAATTTGGACTTTGGTTTTCTTGATTGTTATAGTCTGAATATCTTGTGCCCTCATTATCCCCTGTATTTTGATTCTTTAGTTGGACTGTATCTTTCCTAATTCACTGTCACTTTGATTTCCAATAGGCGTTAAAGTGTTTCATTAAGAGTGATGATTCTGAGGCATCCTTGTTGTCTGGTCAGGGTGTTTAATCCATACAGGAGAATCAGCAACTTGAACCTGCAAGACCCTGGATGTATTGTGGAAGCACACACAAGTGAAAAAATCCAGTGATCAGATGAAAGCCTTCCTTGTCAGTGCTTAGACCCTGATTTCTCACAGCAATTAATTTCTGAGAAGGAAAATGCAGTTTGCAAGTTCATGCATGAACTGAACAGCTATGTTGTTGATATTGGCAGTGCAGCATAATTTCTGGATATGTGGCTTTGCTTATTTGTTGTTTTTTCTTGTTATGTTTCTTTTTTTTTTTTTTTCCCCTAGGTTTTGTTACCACTTAGAAAAGGCAGAGTTTGGTAGAAAGTATTACATTCTTTCCTAAAAACTACCTTTTTTGTGTGTGTGTGATAGAGGTAGATAAGAATGTAAGATAATGTGATCTGTCAGTTCTGTGTGTATTTATTACAGGGAAAAAACAAACACAGAAACAACAAAGTAGGAGAATGAAAGGAAAATCCAACATGTTTTGCAGTCTTCTCAGCATGTTTTGAAAATTTTGTTATTCAACAGAATCATTTCTGTTTTTTTCATAGCTAGTTTCAGCTCCGATGTTTGTAATGGTGAATACTGAAATCAGAAGTTTGGATGTTAATATTTATCTTTAATCTTTCAGTGAAAAGATATTGGCAAATTTTAAAGATGGTGCCTTACCAATACCCTGCCAATTTCAGTTTGATCACTGACAGTTACTGATTATCAGGTCAAAAAAAGTGCTCCTGTCTCTGTATTAGTGAAGGAAGACTGTCAGCATGAAGTGCAGATCCAAGCTGGAGATGGCAGTCTGTTGTATGAAGCAGATGTGGCATGCAGACATGGCTGTATTGTCTAGCTCCCAAACACACGGCCGGGACAGAAGTATTCTCAAGAGCATGCAGAAGTTCGCAGTTCTTGGCTAAGGAATATCATGTTCAGACAAAGGCAAAGGAAGGTGATCCAGTTGTTCAGTTCTTAAAGAAACATGCAGTTTGGTTTAGATTACTTAGAAGAAAAAAAAAAAAAGACAAAGCCATTTTTTGTTGCCTTCCTAAGTTGGGGATTTGGCCATGCATAGTCTGGGCCATGGACAGGAAGCATGCGTGATTGTAAACTCGATGATTTACATATGGGACAAAACAGTATTGCAAATGAAAAGAGCTTCAAATGGCTATTGTGTGGCAGTAAGGTGATCATGAATCATTTATTTACTACTGTACTGGCCAATCTGTATAGAACTGAACTGAAGACGAACTTTTAAGAAAATTGAAAGTAAAACCTCATATAATTTCTGATCTCACATCAAAACTGATGCTGCCATCCTAAAACCCACCTCCCCTGTCCAACAGACTCCTCTCTGCCCTTAAAGTGCTAAGCAGAGCCTCATGATCCACAGTACTGTGAACGAACTTTGCCCACCCTCATCTCTTGTGAAGGTGCCCCACGTTGTCCACACTTGACCTCTCTGAAATAAAAGTATAACAGCTGTGCCTTATTCCTGGGCTTATAGAAGTCTCCTGCTATTGCCATTTGAGGAATTTTTGGGGGTCATCTCACTAAGAAAGCAAATTCTGGGTATCTGTACAATCCCTCTGTAAAATCTATATTCATTTGCATTTTCACAGGAACAAAAAAACAATGGGTTTTGAGTGAAACTAAGAAAGTCATACCCATAGCCTTCTGATTCCTTTTATTGCCAGCAGACAGACCAAAGCAGATGCCTTCTAACATTAAATAATAGTAACCAACTTCATTAACCTATGTTATTTTCCGGTCCATAGTGTACTTTGGAGCTGCTGAAACTCTAACCAAAGTGTCCACCCAGATGTTGCCCTAGTTATGCAGTGCAAGCACATCTATGTGATGTGATAGTTATAAAATGCTTTTTATATCATGGCTGGCATTCTGAAAGTTCTTCAGAATTAGGGAATTATTTTTCTTCGCTCCTTTTACTACACTCACCAAAACTTAAGATTAGTTTTTGAAGTTGTACATTCCAGCAGCAAATCTGAATTTGCATCAACATCAGGAATCAGTAAAACCTTGTGGAGGAAGCACTTCAACGCAGTTTGGGAAATAAATTTTGGAAAAATCATTTGACCCTGAAGATCTATGGAAATTATGTCTGTGCAATTGGATGCAATTAGTGAGAAGATATATTCCTTTACACCCCGGTAACAACTTGTCAAGGGAATTCATGTGGTAACAGAAATGAAAAAGTTATGAGAAAAGTCTGATGTTATTGTTGTTGTTTTCATCATCACTGTCTTATCATTGTAATCATCGTCATAGTTATCATCATCACCACTATTATTTAAATAAAATCAACATATAACCTACGTTAACTTTTAAGTAAATTACAAATTTGGCAGAGTATAACATACAGAGAGTACTTCTGGAGCTGAATTAACATAAAAAGCATGATTTCAATCACAAATGCCACTTTTATTTCTGATGTTGCTTGTGTTGCTAATTTAGTTAGATAACAAACAGATATATTTAATTTCGTTCTGAAATTAACATTCTAGCCAATGAATTCCATGAAGTGACCCAAAGAAAAATGTTGTCACAAAACCCTAAAAATGAATTTGCTTTTTATATACTTCATCATGTATACATTAAAGCAAATTGTTACTGGTCTTGTATTCCTGGTTTATTCTTGAGTTCAGTTACTATTTATATCCTTAACTTTGAAGAGAGACTAGGAATACAGTCACAGTAGCAATCACAGTATGCTGAAATTGTGTGCCCATGTCTCTAAATGTGTAAATGGATGTCTGGCTTCAAGTAGTATAATGCTGAGTGGCTCCAGCTTTTGACTTACTGTTGGGAAAAATTGTAGTTCATCACTGAGAATGCAAGCTTTCTGGCAAGCAGTCATGATGTGAAAACACTGCTTATTGATACATTTAATACAAATTCCACTCTGTTGGTAATATGATTCATATTCTCAATCCTCTGTTGAACAAGACTGATGAAATCGCGTGTTCTGAGATGTCACATGTTCAGCTGTAACTGTTCACAAAAAATGTTAGCAAAACCTCAGGAAAGAAATCTTCATTTTCTTCTCAGCACCTGGGTATCTTGGCGTTTAATGCATCTGCTGTAAAAAGAAGAGATTAAAAACTCCTTCATAGCATCTGGGCTTGATGTGTTTTTCCATTCCCACAGAGCAGGAATACTGGGTTGTATGACACATGCACAGAGACTGTATTAAAGGAATGAGATGATGGAAAGTCAAACACTTAGATCTCCAGAAGTGCCTGAATGTCAGTATACATGGCTTTATACACCCCTTAATCACATGGAGCTGCCTTTGGGCAGCCTGGCTGCTTCTACAAGTCACAGATAGAGCATGCACCGCAAGAAAAACTTCCCTGACATTTCTGTCCAGTGAAGATTTGTGGGGACCAAATAGGAGTAAGATGTAATATAAAAGTCCCCTCAGCATGCAATAAAACTGTATGTGCACTAAGGTACACACTGGGTAGTTCAAGGATGTTATTTTTATTTAGACTGCCAACAGTGATAAAAATAGATGACTGAAAATAGACCACATGTTATTAACTAGGCTGTCTGCCTGCAGACATGCACACACGGTTTCAGGTAATGCCTGCACTGAAAACACCAGCAGAAGCATATGTGATTGGGCACAAATACAACAAAGCAAATGGCGGTCATACTGAAAGTTGATCCCATTTTTTAGCACATAGGGATATCCTACAAAGGTGTGCTTTTTCACTTTTTCACCTCTCCGCCATTCTGTGGGACTGAGGGAGAAAATGGCACAGCCATGCATCTCTGATGCTGGATTTGTTAGATTATGAATTTCCAAGTATTTCCAGGGAGTGACTGACAGAGGCTTTTTTTGTCTTCATTTTGCCAACACATCATAAAGAAAGCACATCTAAGCACAAAAACATCAGTGCAGAAAATTTGTAGAGGAAGTCAGTCTTGTGCTTTGCATTTAGAAAATCTAAATGCACACAAATGATAAGTAACAGGAATGCAGTACAAATACCTCTCTGGTATATACTCAAAATATTTTTTCAACTGTCACAGTCTTTTTCTTTTGACTCACTTTTGCCACAATCCCACCTTTATCTGATACTTTTAGTAGAAGCTCCCTAATGATTCTGCGATATCTATCAATTTTCTTCTGTGTGATGGATTTTGTTCTGCTGGGAATGAGACAGTTAAGCTCATTTTACTCACAATTTAAGTAAAGACTGTCTCTAAGACACAAGTGTTGAATTTTGTTTTAATTACCCCGGGACTTCATAAAAAATACGTTTTAAGTCCCTGAAATGCAGGAATCAGGTTGAAAATCCGACTTATGTATTAGTTCAGTAGATTCAAATTTTCCTTTAATAAAGATTCTTTTATATAAATCAAAGCAGATGAGAGGAATATCATAAATGTAACATGAGGGCAGTCCGACTGAATTTTAAACTGTGTCAGGGCTCAAAGAATAAATTTATTAATACAAAACAAAGAGTTAACACGAGATTTTGATCAAAAGAAATACAGTATTTTATGTTCATTATGTATAAATTGTACAGAGGCATAAAAGGATTGTCCCTTGAATGCTATTGAATAGGGATGTATATTTGTAACGTAAGTCCATCAGTCTGTAATTTAAAAAATCAATGTAAAAATAGGTGTCTTTACATGTTAAAATGCACAAGTTGTAACACTGCTTTTTTTCTGTACTAATCTCCAGAGCTAAAATGTCGCCTCAGTCCTCAGGTTAAGAAATCAACTGATTACAAGCTCATATTTATATTTGTGTCTTAGACAGAGAGGTGGATTCACACAAAAACTTGAGAATTGAACTGAATTCAAATTGCTCATCAACCTCCCTCATCTGAAAGAGACAGAAATTGTGCAAACATTGTTATTTATCCTAGGAATTTCAGGATTTCTATTAACACTGAACACTATGGAAATTATTATAAATATGCTATGACACTAGCAGGAAGTGTAACAGTATAATAGGGTAGCATAATCATTTTATCAGAAAAATTAATGCCTCAGCACCTTTACATTATTATCAAATGATGGCTTACTTGTAGTAATGACAATGCAAAAATAGAAATACATAAAAAAAAAATGCTTTTAAACTCTGCTACTTTAAATTCTACCTTCACACAATGCCTCAGAACTCCCAAAATTTGTAAGTTAGTTTTATTAATTCAAGTTATTTCAAAATGTCACACTCCTCTGGTGTAAATGGTAATGTAAATGATTCAGATGACTGTAAATGATTCAGATGACTGCTCATTACTGACACCAGCTTTTAAACCTGACTGTGCTCCCCAAGGCATACTGGGCGGTCAGAATTTGAATGATCACCAAGAGATGAAAATGCTTAGTGTGTGATGTGATGGACATGTTAAATCAGAAAACTGGCCTTATTTTAAAAGAAAACCTACAAAACCAGGTAGCTTAATCTGAATCAAAGTCTGAAAATGATTATTTATTTTTTACAGTTTTTGACAAATTCTGCATTTAACAGAAGGGTAAGTTGGAAGACTTTCTTATAAAGCTTCTTCCAGTTCGGTGTTATTTGGGATGAAACTATTTGGTACAAGTTTCAAAAATCCAATATAGCAAAAAAATCATTGTTGCCGAATCATAGGGCATTCCCAACAAGTTTATCATATCATTGTTTTAAGCTGAGGTTTAGCAAAAGGGGATTCATATGAAAACTTGTGGTTTCCTTTGTGATCTGTGAAGAAATGGGAATATTTCTGCTATTATTAATTAGTATTTAAAAGTGTATTTGGAAACACATTAATATGTCCCACATGCAGTCTCAGTACCATTTCCATGCCATGCAGTGTAAGTGCAACTCTCACATACTGCCAGGTTTTTCGTTGCTGTGTAATTGAGTCCCATGTTTGCAGCCTGTCTCGATAGCAAACAAACACATTTACAAAAGCACAGACTTAGAGAACAGTTAGTTAATAAGCATTCTTTCTGCAACATATTTGTGATGGAAAAATGGATTGTAGCAGGCAGATGAAAATATAGGTATGAGGGTCAAATGAATGATGCCAATTTGTGACACAATTGCAGAAGCATTTGTGCTAATTTTTTTTCCTGAGAACAACTACAGCTGTGTAGTAGCTGTGAAAGTTTGCAATTTGTTCATTCTTTAATATATGCACAGTTCAAATTTTAAGCTGCTTATATGATTTAATTTAGGGTTTTTTTACATCTGTGGTTTGAAAACTGATTGTTGTTTGAACAACCTGGCAACTCTTTTGCCCTAAGCCTTGTGGGTTTTTCTCTGAAGTTTGAAAGTATCCTCTTATGATAAAGTTGTAAAGACTGAATTCTGCACTCAAAGCCAATGAATACTTAGTGATAGCAAACTATCACCTTTAGGGTTCTGAATCTTAGGTCTTAGGAAGACATGAGGATTCAGTGTAATGTAATGCTTTGGAAAAACCCATGAGCTGAGCTGAGGGGCAGCCTTCCCCGGCACACTCTGTCTGATATATGGAGGAAGGAGTTATAAGATGCTATAAGATATACATCTTACTCTCCTTTAAGGGTTATGCAGCCATATAACTGGTTTTCTGGTCTTTAGTGATTTGTTCATCCGATAGGAGGAGAGTATTAGATATACCAGTAATCTTCATTGTCATACTGTCATCTATGCTACGAAAAAAGACCTTTAAAGCAGTTCTTTAATGATGATTATACAGAGTGCTATATAAATGTATAGATGAGCACTATTCATTCTATAAAATATTTACTTTCTTTTTTAAGACTAAACACGTTATCGGAATGAAATCTGATAATCAGATAAAAACTGTGAATCACAGAATCACAGGGATTGGAAGGGACCTCTAGAGGTCATCGAGTCCAACTCCTGTGCTAAAGCAGCTTCCCTACCATACGTCACGTAAGTAAGCATCCAGAAGAGTCTTGAACATCTCCAAAGAAGGAGACTGCACCACCTCCCAGGGAAACCTGTTCAGTGCTCCATCACTTTTACTGTACAGAAGTTCTTCTGCATGTTATTATGGAACTTTCTATGTTCAAGTTTCACGCCAGTACTTCTTGGCCTATTGCTATGCACACTGAGAAGAGCTTGGCCTCATCCAGTCGCTCCCCACCTCACTCTAGAAATGTATAAACATTTATCAGACTCCCTCTCAATCTTCTTTTCCCCAGACTGAACAGACTCAGTCAACTCAGCCTTTCCTCATGTGGAAGATGCTCCAGGCCCTTTATCATCTTTGTGGCTCTCAGCTGGACTTCTTCTAGGAGATCCCTGTCTTTTTTGAACTGGGAAGCCCAAAACTGGTGTAGTCTACATGTGACATCATCATGGCAAAGTAGAGGGGGAGGATCACATCCCTAGGCCTGCTGTGCATGCTCTTTTTAATGCTTCCCAGGATCCCATTGGCCTTCTTGGCTACAAGGGTATAATGTTGTCTCATGGCCAATCTGTCCTTCTCTGCAAAATTTCTCTCCAGTGGGCCATCCACAAACCTGTACTGTTGCATATGGTTAAACTCTAAACTTGCTCTTGTTAACCCTCATAAGGTTCCTCCCTGCCCACCTCTCCAGTCTGTCCAGCTCTTGTTAAATGGTAGCACAGCCTTCTGATGTTCCAGCCAGTTCTTCCCTCTAAGTTTCATACCAAGGATGTTTCAAGAGATGGCCTCAAAAGCCTTGCTGAAGTCTAGGTACACAACATCCAGTGCTCTCCCCCCATCTACCCAGCTGGTCATGATATCACAGAAGGCTACCAGGTTGGTCAAGCATGATAGATCCTTAGTGAATCCATGTTGACTACTCCTGATGACCTTCTTCTCTTCCAATTGTTTGGACAGAGCAGCCAGAACAAGTTGTTCTATCAGCTTTCCAGGAACAAAGAAATGATTTTTGTTGCTTAGTAAACTGAAAGTCTGAATATTTTCCAAAGTTTGTTATACTTTTACTGTGAACATCAGCTTTCGAACACAAAGGCTTTCAGGCTGTCTGTCTTTCAGCAGTCTTATCAGAGGTATCAAAACATGTCTCCCAAAGAGTAGCACTGCACTGATAATTAATGCTAGTAGGTAAATGAGAGTGCATCCCTCTCTACATTCATCAGCTACACATAGAACAAATAATGCTTTAAAGGTTTAATTCATAATGCAGCGTGATACACCATGTGTATTCTACATTGTTTGATCTGAAAGTAACGCCTCCTATGTATTTCTGTGAAAATTACAACAGCTACAAAGAAGACAATAAAACTATTTGAAAGAGAAAATTACAACAGCTACATAATAGTATTTTTCAACCAGATACAGATACATTAACTATGCATTTTCACCAGTGGTGAACAAGAGCCTGCGTGCTGTGCTCATCAAAATATGCACCAGTGCAGGTAGCCCACTGTCACTGTCATCACTGCTGAAAAGCACCACCCACCACCTCACTGTGCTCACATACACTGTTTGCTCTCCATAGATGTTCATCACGCTTCAGTGAATGTCAATGAGTGCATTTTTTCCCATGTGGAGAAATTCAGTGACACACCTTTGCTACACGCTGCCATTTTGTCAGACTGCCCCTTTGTTGCTAACTGTCATACTACAACAAAATGTAATGCATAATGATAGGAAATTTCAACCTCTGTTACCATACTACCAACATCTACCTCTGCTGCTTTGGGCCAACGGAATAAAACAGGAGACATTACTTTCAGAGCAGCCCTCATAGATGTCCATGATTGCATGGCTAAAGAAGGAGGTGAAGATAAATGTAATCTCAGTGAAACATAGCCTTTTTAAATGCAAGCTGCTAAAAGAATAATTTATCTACCAAAGAAAGGATTTTAATTATGTGTAATTCTAAATATGAGTCAGATTAAGCCAAAATATCCTAGGCTGCATCAAAAACAAGCATGGCCAGCAGGGTGAGGGAGTTGATCCTGTCCCTCTATTCTGTGCTAGTGAGACCTTGCCTGGAGTACTTTGTCCAGATGTGGAGTCTTCAGTACAGGAAATACATGGACCTGATGGAATGTGTTGAGATGAATGCCACAAAAACGATTCTAGAGATGAAACACCTCCCCTATGAGGACGAGCTGAAAGAGCTGGGGTTATTCAGTCTGGAGAAGAGAAAGCTCTGAGGAGACCTGATAGTGGCCTTTCAGACCTTTGAGGAGAAGCTGTAAGAAGGAAGGGAACAGAGTCTTTAACTGAGTCTGTTGTGATAGGACAAGGGGAAATAGTTTCAAACTACAATAGGGGAGATTTAGATTGGATATATGGAATAAATTTTTCACAATAAGGTTGGTGAGGCACTGGAACAAGTTGCATAGAGAGGTAGTCCACACCCTGTCCATAAAGACATTCAAGGCGAGGCTGAAGAGGGCTCTGAGCAATCTGATCTAGCTGTATGTGTCCCTCTTTATTGCAGGAGAGGTGGGCAGTATGACCTTTAAAGTTCCTTCCATCTCAGATGATTCTATATACTATATTCTCATTCTTAGAAATACTTCTGTTTATCTTGATGAATTTGAAAAAAGCAGGACTCATGTAGGTGGGAAAAGTAAGAAATTAGCTGGAGAAAAGGAGTGAGGGACTTAAAAGTATGTTTTAAATGAATAGAGGAATACAGTGAATACAGAAAATACAGAGAAATGGTGACAAGGATACAAGTGAGTGCACATCCTCAGAAATTTAGCCTAGCTTTAGCTAGCTTCATATATGAACTTTCTTGTAAATCTTGTTATTTTTTGGTATATGTCCATTTGGAAGGGCATTTTCATGAGAAATTTACCTTATAGCAACAAAATTTATTCTATTATAAAGTATTCTTAAATTGGAACTATAGAAAATTATGAACTGTTATGAAAAGTATGAACCACGCATGATGCCTGAGCTCTGATGTTAATATTCTACAGTCAGCCTACATCAAAGTAACTGGGTGTTAATAAGAATGTCAACATATTATCATCCTTTTTTCATTGAGTATGCCATACTTGTTTTATTGAATGTCAATTAAATGAACAGAAGGTCTTCAAACTAATAAGGATCCAATTATCCACTGAGAGCTTATTTCTGATCTTTGTTTGAAAAAAGTGAACTGTGGAAAATAGTTTTATCCATTAATTTGATTGCATATGCACTAGATTAATTTTGTTAACAATGTGGTAGATTGGTTGTGACATTCATTCCAGTGTAACTGCGGAGGAGAGCTCTAAAAAGGAAGAAGAAACAATGGTGAACCAGCTCTGCAGCAGAGCTGAGTATTTGCATGCAATTACTTGAGGAAAATATCTAGGCTTGAGTAAAAGTTCACAAGGCCAGAGTAGATGTCTTCCAATATCCAAATACTGGGTTGTGCCTCAGATTTGGGATAAGAATTGCTTTTGTCTTTCCCTGAGCATTGCTAGAGAAATACACATAAAATATTCCAATTTTTTTTTTAATAGTTTGTTGCTATGATAGTAAAGACTATTATGAGTGTTGCTGGAAATTCCTCATCTCACATGCTAGGGGAAAGTGATTATGGGCAAAGATTTTGGTTGTTGGTTTTGTCTGAGGGAATCAACTCTGACAATTTGGTTCATACTAGGTAAAAGGCTTCAGCTAAACAATTTTAAGAACTGTGAAATGTCAAAATGATCAGGTTTTCAAAAAAATCAACTTATGAAAAAGTACATAGAGATTTATTTCTAAATGCTTTGCTTTCAGTTTTTTGTTTCAGCAAATTTGAAGAATCTCTCTATTTTGAATTTATCTCAATATAATGGTATGAATATCGTACCTTAAAAATTATGTTATTTAAACAGCTCAAGCTCTTGGGGAATAGTTGACCCCATGTGCTACCAAATAGGAAAAGATTGGGCATGCCACAGATTTCAGAAGAATGCTCTGAGATCACTGTCTGGGTAGTTACAGCTCAGCTCTCACACTATTTGTTGAAATGATAGTACAAATGAATGGGTTCTCAGCAAACATGAAGTGTTATAAGCCAACAACAATGTCTGTGTCAATTTTCTATTTCCTTTATTATGTTACATCCAACTGAACTTGTGACGTATATTTCTACTAGATGTAGTTTTCTTCTCATTAACTTAAAATCTCCTTTATGTGGAAAAGAATCCACATAATCCATGTGGAGAAGGGTTAAAACTTCTTGGACTTAAATGCAAATGAACAGGTGGGTAATAACCAAGCAACAAGATCGTTGCATACTAAATCTCTCGTGGAATAATAACATAACAAATTTCAGGGTATAAATTTTATCTTTATAGATGGGAATTTATCATGCCAAATGGCACACTGGCAATGCAAGGTAAGGATTCCAGCAAGATTTATCACACTTGTACTTCACGGTGTAATAAATAAAATGAAATAATATTCTTCCCACAGTAAACACCACCTACAGAAGAGAAGATAGTTCATTTAAAAGGCACCTCACTGAAAGTTAAATCCTACATTGCGATCATTTCTTCTAGAAGCTTGTTTAAGTATTGCATCTGATGCTGTTTCTTTTTGAGGAACACGTTCATCTAAAATCAGGAATTTATACTAACATTCAGTAGGATTAACTTTAAATGAAAAAGGTCTAGGTATTTTATCATAGAATCATAAAACAATTTAGGTTAGAAAGGATTTCTGGAAGAAATGCAATATCCTGCGTGAAACAGGTTTAATTAGTTGAGATTTCTTGGAGACTTGTCCAGCAGCAAAGTATGCTGCATAGATTATAAACTTCATCAGTCCTATTTTTGGCTCAAAGCTCTGCATTTGTAACCAGGCAAGATTACTGGTGGAGAATTTAAGAAAGCTAATTTATTCTATTTTTCCAAGTCAATTTTCTAAGACCATAATATTTGCATATTGTATTTCCCAAGCACACTTGAGTTACGCCAATATACAAATAGCAAAGAACCTGGCTCCCAGACTGGGTTTCTCCATGGACTAATCATTACTTTTGCATCTGAGCTACAGTTATAAGATGTAAATTTTGGGATACTAAAAATTTCTGACAGTGTAATGGAAAACTTTTAATGGATACTTTGAACATATTCATCTTTTTAATTGATGGTTTTATTTTATTACATTAGATTACATTAGATTGCAATTTATGCTTTTTATCGTTCTGTTTTTTTTGGTACTATGGATTTAAACAGGAGGTGAGTATTGGTCTACAAGCATTCTCACATCATGGGTGTTGAACTGCCATTGTCACATTGCCTGAAAGAGATTTGATAATTAAAGCGAAAACTGTCTTTCAACTCTGTGGAATTACTTTTCTTATTGGATTGTCTGAACCTATTCCAGAAACAAATTTGTGGTACCTTGCTTTAGGCAAAATCAATGTATAGGCCACAGCTCTACTCTTAGAGCCTTGAGTTTTCGATTTTGGATTCAATTTTGGATTCAAATGGGAGTCCAACCACAGCCAAAGGCAGCACTGGGAGGAGTGCACAGTATTTTCTTCATCCTTCCTGCCCTCCAGACAGTACGATAGTGCATATAAATTGCAAAGAAAAAAAAAAGGACAATCAAACATGATTTCACTGCCCTCTAATGGTTTCCCAGCCTTTGTAGATTGATGATCACGTCAGTGAGGGTGTACCAGCCCTGTGTCAGAGACAGCACAGGAGCCTTCGCCCAAAAGTTTTGTATATAGCCAGGTGGAAGATAAAGGTTCTTGCAGATGGAAGGTCTCAGAAAGAGCCTATCATCTTCAGTGTCTGGAGATGTCTGCTGAAGAAGATTTTGAAAATTAACCTTCTTTGAAAAGAGATCTTAAATATGTAGAAAATGACAGGAAGGCAGGTGAGCGAACAGCAGACATGACAGCTTGAGGGCCAAAAAAGCTCAAGCTGGGAATTGGCACTGCAGTTGATAAAACACCAAGTTTGAATAGCAGGATCTTCTTTCTTGGTTAAGAGTAAATATTCAAAAGATAAAGAAAGGTCATATGTTAGACAGAACTTTTTTTCTTCTGTAACAAGGGAGAGTCAGAAGCTGGTGGTTTCAGCACTAATTGTCTGACAAGTAGACTAGATTTTTACAGATAGCCATAGAAGTATGGATAAAGTGACTTTCAAGTGATAGATTATTTCTTGTCCTTGTTTCTTTGAGATACATTTGTGAACAAAGGAAGTGTGATAAATATTTTAAACCTTTACTTCATTTAAGCATTAAATATTAATGGTGTTGGTGATTTATGTGTTAAGACCTTATCATTTTGAACCTATTCCTTTTCCTAGCACTTTGAAGAAATGAAAGGAAGAATGTAACTTTAGATAAGAAATACTCAGGAAACTTATGAAACTTCTTATTTTGGTCAGCAATGTATCAAAAATCATTTTGAACTCTCTCCGTTTATTTATATTCTTTCTACTGTACCTGTTGCAAATGCTCCAAAGAGTGATTGTAATTAGGTCAGATAATGAAATAGTTTTCTGCTTTGTTTGAAGTAAACAACTCAATGAACTTGATGGCTGACCTTTGCATATGGTGTAACAATGGGTAAATCAAAAACAGTGGATTTTTTTGCATTTCTTCTTGAGAAAACTGCTGAAAGTAGCTCAGCAGCCATAGCTGGTAGCTCCTTGAGTCCATGTTATAAAATGTTCTGCCAGATATCCTGGGGACAATCACAGTGCCCTGATGTTTGGACTAAGGCTGTGGAGCGTTGTTTTGCCTGCATCTGGGACTCAAGTTCAATGGGAAATATGAAGGGCTTTTCCACAGATTCTATTGCCATCTTTGCAGATGTTTCCCTGCAGTTGATTATGAAGCTTTCATACACTTGTTGGGTATCTTGAAGAGTGGATGCTATGTCATTAGCACTTTCAGAGATGCTCATAAAGCCCACCCCTGGTAGGATGGTCCAAGAAACAACTGCTTTTCCTCAGGAGGCCTCTTCCTCAATCAGCTAAAGCTTCTTTAGAAGAATTAATCTGCTCTGCTTCATGTTTTCTTTTGATCCTTTTACTCACAGTTTCTTTAGATTATTGTCTTAAAGACAACCTAGTTGCAATCTTTCACCTGTTTTTGTATTTGACTGTCTTTTACCATATTCTCATCTTCCTTCTAATCCCCTCTCTGAATTTTTCTGCCAGGCCCAGAAAATCTCCAGAAACCGTTTCTATCATACAGATCTTGTCATCACTCTGTTTTATTCGTCTCTTTTCTCCAAGTATCCTAAGTATAAAGCTAGATTAACTTGTTGGTAGTTCTCCAAATCCTCTTACTTCTTTGTGAAGATGTGTGCAGCATTTGCCTATTTTTTTAATTATCTATCCAGTCATTACCTATCTCAGTTAAAAATTTAGGATTTTTTTTTTTTTTCTTGCTTAACTAAAATGGCCTTCTGCTCTACCTGCCCATTTTCTTACAGACTGGGATGAATTGTTCTTACATATTGTCCTTGAAGATTGTCCTTGGAGATCAGTCAACTCTCCTGAATATTTTTGCCTTAAGAACAACCTCCCAAGAGGATCAGTCAAACAATTTCACTAACGAGCTTTACTCCAATTGCTTAAATTCCATGGCCTTTAGATGGAGATTTTAGAATGACTTCGGTTGGAAAGTTCCTCTGAAGTTCACCTGTTCCAATCCTACTCCCAAAGTGTGTCTGAGAAAAGTCGGGTTGCTCAGGACCACGGACAGAGGTTCCAGACTTTCCTTTGATCTCCTTTGGAGTTTGACAACCTTCAAAAAAATCTACCTACCTAGAATTTGCTTTGCTTTAGTTTGTGGCTTCTGTCTGTCAACATATTACCCAACACCTTCAAAAACAATCTGGATTTAGCTTCCCTGCACCTTTATACGACATTCTCTGCTACTTGCATTCCTTATATACTCAGGATCCACACTGCAGACCCTGCAGTCAAAGCTGCCCTTGACTATCACATTCCAAGCCAGATTTTCCTTGTGCTTGAGTAGCTGATGAACTACTCAAGTGGAAGCTACTGGACTGGAAGGTGAAGCTGTCCCACAGACATTGTATGCGTGAAGTGTTTGATGGATTCTATGAAAAGTCCTCATTGCATAGATGGTGAATAGAGGAAAAAAAATATTTTTAATTAAAATAGAAATTGAATGACTAAATATTGACTAAGTTTATAACTTAGCCATAGTAATAAACAACCTAAAACAACACTATTCATTAGCTGGTGGCAGTGACTTGGACAACACAGACACAAGCAATTTGCCTGCATTTAACAGCAATTTGCAGCTCCATTTATAGCCCAACAATATTTCCTCTTAGATAGATATTTACATGGAGAATGCAAAAGTCTATTTTTGTAATGAACTGACCATGATTACCTCATTAGAAACCATTTTTAATGTATTTCTTGTACCACAGAATCATAGAATTCTTAGAGTTGGAAGGGACCTTTAAAGTCCAGCTCCCGTGCAATGAATAGGGACACCACAGCTAGATCAGGTTGCCCAGGGCCTGATCCAGCCTCACCTTAAAAGTCTCCAGGGACGGGGCATCCTCCACATCTCTGGGCAACCTGTTCCAGTGCCTCACCACCCTCACTGTAAAATATTTTTTTCTTATATCCAACCTAAATCTACCCTCTTTAAACTTGAAACCATTTCCCCTCGTTCTGTCGCCATAGATCCTGCCAAAGTGTCTGTCTCCTTCCATGAGTGAATCTTTCTTGTATCGTGACACATGGTGTCAAAACGGACGATCGTTCTGCATAATCACAGCTTATCTGTATAATCATAATCCAGCAGTCTAATTAAAAATCATTTACTTCATGTGATCTACTGCTTAGTTGGTTGATTAGGACAGGAAATAAGATAAAATATAAAGCTTCTACTCATCATGTAACATGAATATGCACCACTCTACTGTTATCTTGCTTTCTCACCAGTCTTTAGTGAAAACATGTAAGAGACTTAACCATCATTAGAAGTTCTGCAGATAAGCATTGCAGTGAAATACAGATCTCTGGCAGTCTTTCAATTCTTGTGTCTATTTATAATTTTTTCCCAACTAGAGCACAGTGGGAAACACAGGACAGAAGTATATTTGGATATGTTTATCCAGGAGATTTACAACTGTTAGGAAACTCCAAAAAGTACAGAATGTGACTGTGAGTTCCTCAGCAACACAGGATACTCTGGGCACTTCTGAGCCGCATTCAGGTCTTTACAGCCATTTGTCACTGTTGAACTCCAATTTTGTATATCATTACATGTAAAAGTCTAACTCCAGAACACCTGAAAGATCATAAATAAATTAAAAAAAGCTAGAGAGTGAAGACCATCTTTCCCACATTGGATCATATGGCAAGCCCTGTTCCTGAAAAGGTGTGTACTGGATATTTTATATATACTTATTTCTGCATAAGGATAAATACTGCAGAAATTCAACACATATGCACTCGAATCAGACACTGAAAATTAATGGCTACTTCTTGTTCTCCTCATGCCTTAGCTTCATATCTGTAAAATAGGGCAGTAACACTGTCTCACCAGGATTTTCTGAAAATTCATTTATATGTAAGCAATGTTTAGATACTGGAAAGTGAAGTAGCAGAGGTAGAAGTAGCAGAGTAGCAGAGAGCAGAAGTCTGTGAAGGATTCCCCTCTTCAGTGCAAATTTTTATTGGCATGCAACACATCAGTGCACGCCAAATGATTAGTACTAAACTTATCATTAAACAGCAAGACAAATAATTTGAATTCTATTTTCCTATCTACTAAAAGATACAAGTTTCTCAGAAAATGCAACAGCAATCAGTCTTTACATTCATTCCTCTATATAGGCATAAGAAGGATGTGGGCTTCTACACTGTCAAATAAATAGATGTCATATGGTGTTCACTATGATTACCCAGAATAGCATGTGGTTGATTCTAGTCTGCTTAATCATTTGATTTCAAAGTCCAAACATTCTTGTAATCCAAGGTTTTTGCATTTGTATGTATGTGCACAGTGGAGTTAAATGTAGGTCAGTGAATGTGCTTCTGTTTTTCCATATTGCTTCTAGATTATCTTCATCATTAAAGCATAAAAGCATAAAAGCAATCCCTGGACACATGTGGCATGGTCTTCCAGTGACAATGTTCACAGTCTGCTGATTTTCTGCCTTTATTAATGTCTGTATTTTATTTGAGTTTTATGTTTTATTCTATTAGATATGAATCTTTAATTTACCGTTTGTTCAGTTACTGTTGCTTTAGCAAATATTTTCATAGGATATTTCCATCTCACTAGATTAAAAATTTATCAGATCATGGGGTATTGAGATATTACTTGTTGTAGACACTTCTGGAGATATTCTTTGTGATCAAATATGGTCAGTTCTAAGACTCTGACAGTGGAGCTTAAGGGCTTGCCAGTAAAGTGTTCACTGATACCAGGACACACATACCTGAATTTTCTTCTTGTTATTTGAAAATATCCTCTATAGGTAAGGGAAATTAAATGGCTGGAACTGCATCTTAAGGTGACAAATGCTTCTCTGCTTATATTTCATCCTGAACAGACATTTAAATCTTTTCACATTCATACGTGTCAAGAATGGAGCAGTGTTTTTCTGGTTTAATGATATTGCATCTGCAAACATTTAAGATGTTACTTTGCTTCTACCACTGCACCCTTAACGCACTTGTTTACCTATCTGAGTGTTAGTGCTTGGGTAGTATCTACTGGTGACCTTGAAAATGTAGAATTGTACTGTATTTTCCTTTTCAAGTATTTCAGGTGTGACATTTGCAGGGAAATAAATCTAGCCCATCTATCTAAAATTACTGCAATTGCAACCACCATTTCCTATCATTTCTTTGTGGACACAAAAGCGTGATTTTATGACCAGATCTCTTTGTTGTACATTAGTCCTGCATTTGCTTCTGGTTATTCCTAAGATACTTAAGATAGTGTTCACTGTTTTCCAGAAACAAAATAAATGATGTGCTGACCAAGATACTCATTTCAGCCAGACATTAAGATCATATTTGTTTGAAATTTCTCCAAATGAAAGATTATATCACAGCAGCTCATTACTGAAGTAGTTCTTGTCACATCAATCTATTTAATTTGTGTTGTTCTTGACCCTACCTCCAAAAAGAATATGGTTAAAGAAGGGCCCTGTATTGTTCCTTTCAGAAATGTATTATCATATAACTCATCACTGTTGAAGGGGAATAAGAAACTCACACTGACCATCTTGGCATTGTTCTCCCTTTCTGGACCCAAATATGTACAATTGGGGAAGTCAGAACTCTGATATGCTGGGGCATCTACATCTACAGAATAAAATGGGAACTATGGTTCTTTGATAAGGACCTGATTGCCTGAAGCAGACAGTATGAACATAGCATATGTAAATTTGTAAATCAGGAAAATGTCAAACATTATGAAAGCAAATTTCTCTGCCAATGTTCCTAACTTCTTTCCAAGGTGAAAAGGCAATGCATGACTTTTGATTTGTTACCATGACATGTTTAAATAGAAATGAAAGCTTTGTATAGAGGTACTAGCCTTTTACATGGTACTGAATTGCCTATAAATAAAATAGCCCCTAAGACTTCAGTGTTGTATGCATTAGCATGGACACACGCTGCTGCTGCCAGCAAGAGGAAGGGGTCCTTTCTTAAATTTTGTTGTTAGGCTGCTTTTCTCTGTAGCCCTTTAACAAGCTAATTCTAGAACTCTTTTTTTCCACTGCATTTTATGTGGTAAAAGCTGTTAGGCACTTTCAGTTTATAAAGCTTCCACACATAAAGTTTACTTCAAGGGGCATTTTATATATGGGAATATTGCCTCTGCTGTGGAAATGTCATCTGAGCAGTCACTGCCTGTGTCTGTAACAAGAAATAATTTCCTTTCTTTCCTGCAGGAAAGATGAAAAAAAAATTATATTTTTTACTGCCAGAATATATGGACGAAACCATACATTAAACACTAATTTTTTCTTTGAAATCTTAGTCTGTGGACTCATTTTGGCTTTGTTTAGGTGAAATTCTTGATATGTTTTGCTGGACTTGACTAATGATAGCCTGTGTTGATTTCCCAAATCACCAAAATCTATCACATCTCAGTGCAAGTTTGTTTAAGAAAAATATTTTCCCTCTATAAGTGTAAGAATACTGGAACTGTAGAGAAATATACATCACAATAACTTCAGATAACTAACACATTTTGCTTTCATATGCAACTTTGTTATTCTCATAACTCCAAATTGTTTTATTGTGAGTTGGAAATTTCCTGTTGATTCCCCTCATCCTTTGGCAACTGCTGCTGAAATCCTTTATAAATATTAATGATTGCTTTTCAAAGGCACTTTTTAATCTGCATCACCCTACAGATGTATGCCTGCGAGTTTGTTTATTATTACTTTTTTTTTTTTCAGAGAAGAAAAGGTTTGCTTCAGGTCCACTTGCTTTTTTTTTGTATTCCACGGTTGTTTTGAGAGTTTCTCACACAAGAAATTGAGAATTAATAGTGTCTCTGCTAATCCTGTTTTGCTTTGAAGATGGTCAGCATCATGATGCTTGCATACAGTAACTTAGATGCCTTGCTGTCTTAGCCTTAGTAATATCGTCTTCCTCCTGCCATGTTGTAGTTTCTCCAGACTCAATATGGGTGCATTTTCCCCTTGCGTTATTCTGGTGCCTTTGGTCTCATGGGCCTCCAAGCTCAGTGTTATGTGATTTCATGGGAGGTTATGATCATCATTAATTTCATCATAATTTCACATTTCCCCATCCTCCCCCCTCACCCTTTCTTTTATCTTTTCTTTTGATGGTTTTACTTTGTGGAAGAGAAAAACAAAAAGCAATGCACAGCAAAATATATCACAGTCATTCAGATAAAACATTAATATTGACCAACTTGTGCACAGGAACTTAACAACCTGTTGTTGTCCAACCTTTTGGCTTGTCTGTGGCTACATTCAGTGAATAGTTATCTTGGACCACACATAAAATGCATAATAAAGTTAATGCATGTAATTAAGAAAGCTTATTTTTTAATGTATCTTTTATTAAAACATTAAAAAAAAAAAAAAAAAAACAGATCAACAAAACATAATACTAATGGGATGTTTCTTTTTTTCAAACTGATGCATCAGGCTGGTTCAAGGGCAGTGGCTGTGATTCCTAGTGAGTTCTCAAGGTGTAGGTCAAATTTTTGATGAAATATTACCCTTTCTATACTTCACTCCCGGTAATAATTGTTCATAAATGTATATACTGCCAAAAAATGATGACATGAGCAAGACATGACTGTGAATTGAAGGATATTTTTCTCTGGTAAGAGAGACTCATGAAAGTCTGGTAGAGAAACATGACCAAATTTTTCTTTGAGTTGAATGTGATTGCAACTCTATACATTCCATGTGAAGATCTCTGGATAATGTGTTTATGTTACGTTGAATGAAAACAGAATTGCAAATATACAGAAATTTTATGGTTTTTTTTTGAAATCTTGAAACGTATTCTCAAATTCCTGTATCAAAATGGAAAACATGGCTGCACATTTTTCACTGCCACAGGACAGTGTTTTGCTAATGTATCAAAATGCATGAGATTATTTGCCATAACTTCAGTTTGCCGTAATTTAAGTTTAATTTTAAATGCTACTGACTGAAACATATTACAGATATTGTGATTTTCACCTTGCAGATTCATGTTTAACTCATTTAAATGAATGACCAAATCCACCAAAAACACTGTATCTGTAAACCATTTTAAATTTTACATTCTGGCACGAATTTTCTTCTTGATTTCCTAAAGGACTTGATTTCACTTTGTAAATCATAAAGTCTTTTTACCCTGTCTTAGCCACCTCCCTTCAGAAAAGGAAATGGTGTCCCCATAATTGGCATCCATAGTTTTGAGGAAGCCCAGGAATTGGCAATAATTCATTTCAGTGATTTGGAGGGCAGGGGGCACATTGTGGGCTGTGCTGGGTGTCATGTGGCCTGCAGGATGCAGGTTGGACATGCCTGTAATAACCAGTGGATATCCAACATTTAAACTTCATGAGCGTATTCCAACCAGTGCTAACAATGTTGTAGACTGAAACAAGTAACTGGTACTTGGAGCAAATCACAGTGGAATGTATTGAGGAGAAAAGCATGCTGATGTTGGCTTCTCTGCTATTGTTAATAGCTGTGCTGGTGAGAGCTTTTAGATGAGGACTCTGTGGATGCTCTTCCTTTCTGGCTATGGAGGACATCTTGTCTCTCTCTTCCTCTCTATCACTGTCTTCCTCTCCCTCTCCATTCTTTTTCCTCTTTCTCTCTCTTCCTCTCTTCTCCTCCTTTTCTTGTCCTTTTCTTCCAGCTCTGAGCCACTCTAATAAATCTCTGTGCATATGAAACTGTCTTGACATCATTTGTGCAATCATTTTGTGCCGCTCAACAGTACAGTGCTCCAAAAGCATGGATCTCCATTGGTTTTAAAGCCTATTTTGCTGTAAATTCTACTTTACAACAGTAGGAACTTGACTGAACACCTCTCCCTAACTCCAGCTATTTTTAACTGGGACATACCAGGAGAAAGTTTAACTGGGAGTGCTGCTCACTGTATGCACTGCTGAGTGCAGTTCATACTCTCCAAGTGATGTGACATGGCTGTATGGCTGTCAGACTTCACCTGCATCCAATGCTGCAGCTTTTGTCTCCAGGAATAGCTCATTTCACCCAGAAGTATTGCCCAACTAACCCAAGACTTTGACAGAGAGAACATGAACATATCTGATCTATTCCAATGATCTTAAGTCACTGTTGAAAGCAATTCAAACTAACTGCACATTTCAGCAAGTGTGCTGTGATGCAGATCCACACTCTATCCCGGTGCTCTGCTGTAAGACTTGCAATCAGTAGAAAAGGGGCAGAACTGCTAATATGGAGATATCCACTTCTCAGACAAATGTAATTTAATTGAAAGAGCTCTTATGATCCCTCCCATAAATACCTACAAACTGTGGTATTTTCTATGTATTGGATGTTTGATCCAACTGAGTGTAGTATAAAGTCCACTAATACCAGGGCTTTTACACTGCACTGGGAGACTAACTGATTTGAGGAAGCAATTCAGAAAACCAAGCATTGATTTGGCAGCTGTTTCCAACATGCTAATAAAAGTTGGTAAGACACAACGTGAAATGTGAAATATGTAAAATGCTGCAACTTCTGGGAACATTCTTTCCCCCTTCCAAAACTTGTTTAAACTGTCCAGTGAGAAACTCAGTGCTATTTGGAGTAGTATGTCTAAATAGTACTTTTTTTTCCTCTACAAGATCAGTCCCTTTAGATGACTTCTTTTTGGAAACATAGGATATGCACTGAGGGTATGTGCTTAGTTCTTTGACCAAGGCAGTTTTGGGCATTCACACAGGGCTGAACCTCAGACACAGCCATCAAGGGAATGTTCAGGAAAGATCTCAGATTCCTGGTGGATAAAAAACGGAACATGAGCCAGCAATGTGTGCTTGCAGCTTGGAAGGCCAATGGTATCCTGGGCTCCACCAGAAGAGGGATGGCCAGCAAGAACAGGGTGATGATTGTCCCTTTTAACTCTGCCCTCATGAAGTATCCAAGTCCGGGGCCACCAGTACAGGAAAGATGCAGAGCTGTTGGAGAAGGTCTAGAGGAGGGCCACAAATATGTTCAGATGGCTGGACCACAGAAGACAGGGAAGACAGCTGAGGTAGCTGGGCTTGTCCAAACTGGAGAAGAGGAGGTTGCAAGGAGACCTCATTGTAGCCTTCCGCTACTTAAAAGGGGATTATGAAAAGGAGGGAAATCAGTTTTTTATTCAGGTAGATAGTGGTAGGACAAGGGGAAATGGTTTTAAGCTCAAGGTTGGGAGCTTCACAGAGGGATCTGGAACAGGCTGTGCAGAGTGGCTGTGGATATTTCATCCCTAGAGGAGTTCAAGGACAAGTTGGATGGGACCCTGGGCCAGATCTGGAGGCTAGTGGCACTGCCTGTGGCAGGGGGGTGGGAACTTGGTAATATTTAGGGTCCCTTCCAACCCAAGCAATTCTGTAATTCTATGCTTCTGTGCTTCTGTGATCCTATGATCTTATGATAAAGAAATACGTAGATTAAGATGCCAATCACGAAGTGGGATAGTTAAGTACAATTTGAGGGGCACTGAAGAGGTCACTTCTTCAATTTTTGGTGACTTTTCCATGAGAAGAACTGTCTTCTCTGAACAGAAACCTCAGATAGTATTGAACCCTCTCTGTTGTTGATTCCATCCAGCCCCTAATTAAAATTAAAAAAAGAGGCAATAAGTCACTTCAAATCGTTAGTCAACTGTGCAAATCCTCCAATACTTTTTTCTTTTGTGGTAATTTTTTGTTCTCTTTCAGATTTTCTAGTACTACAAAATCTCTCTCTTTCTTTTTTCACTACCTTTTTAGGGTAGGACAGACTTTCTGCCTAGAGCGGGGTAGTGCCATTTTCTTGGTAGTTTGCTTTTTTCCCCTTAATATTTATTTTTAAAGCACCCAGTTTAACATTTTATGTGTTCTGAGGCAGTGAGTGTCATTCTCATTTTGAAAATGTCACATCATTTATTTGTGACATTTTCAAAATAAGATTATTATTTACTTTAGAGCAATAATTTTATTTAACATTGACCTAATTTTGGAGGCCTGCTTGGTCAGGGCATGTGAGCTGCATCTATCATGAAATAAATTCTAATTGACCAAATCTGAAAGGTTTGAGACTTACAGTTTTCTTGAAAGTCAGTAGCTTGACAAAGGAAGCAAATCCTTATGGTGGCCCAATGGGAAGGCAGTAGAATTTACACCTGTGATTACCCTTAAAATCTTAAAGGAGCCAGGCTTCATTGATACCACTACGTGTACAATTCTGGCTTTATTTTCTAGTTTTTTCTGGTTCAGCAGATAGACAAAATACTCACTATTTTCTCAAAATACATTAATCACAGTGACAGTGTTAGAAATGCCTCACCAGCACCCATCACTATCTTCCACATGCTGGGGTTTTGCACAGATCTTCTTTTGAATTAGGCTCTTGGAGTGTTCCTCATCCTTGCTTCAGAGAAAAGCTGCTCTTGTACTCACACAGGACTGTAGGAATGCATCCATTATCTACTTCCATCTTGAGAGACTTGGCCTTCCAGCCCATGATAGTCCAAACATTGACTTTGTGAGGAATTAAGTGTATGCTCACTTGTGCTTAGGAGCAATTTGGGCAAGTGGGTACATAAGGCTGAACATGGCTTCCCAGTACAGCTGCTGAAATAACCTCCCTTGACACCCCATCATATTCATGTCAGATGTCTTATTAGTGCTTCTTTCCATCAGGAAGAAAAGAAGTCAGATACAGAATTCTGAATATATGGAAATTTATTAAAATATTTTCAGCATCTGCATTTATTTATTGGAAATAAACTTTTCTTTGTAGTCAGAAAAAGGCCAGGTACCTAATTTTGCTGCTGACTGCTCTTTTTCAGTCTGTCTGGTTAGGCAACACCCATGAACTGTATTTTGTGAAAATAGTAATGAAATAGAAGTGCAGTAAAGAAGATTTAGGTCGGACACTGGGGAAATACTTTTAGTAGGGATATTTAGGCACGGCATTAGGTTGCCTGGGAAGGTCAAAGAATCTCCATCAGCAGAAACTTTCAAAATCTTTTTTGACAAATATCTGCCAGAAGTTATTTAGTTGTTCCTGCCTTAAAAAGGCTAATAAGTAAGATGACCTTTAAAGTCTGTTCCAGCTCTGCTTCTTACAGTTGCCAAGAAAGGAACAGAATACATAAAATAAGAACACTCGTGCCCCATTGTAGGTTCTGTGGCAGTCTTAACAATGGGGCTGTGCAACAGGGAGTCAAACATTCATCTTTCTGAAGCTCCAAAGTGCTCTGCAATAATCATGTGTGCTTTAGAATACAGAGGAAGTATCATCATTAAATACAGAAGTTACATTTATTTTTAGATGTATAGAAGCGCATGTTTTTAGTAGCCTGGCAACAGACTCGTCATCCAACACTGTAGTGCATTTAGAGGCACACAGATGTGCGTGAATGAATACTTTAAAGATAGAAAATGTAAAAGTAAGCTGGATGCTCTCCTGCTTACTCATCATCAGCATCAGCATCAATTGCAGTAAGTCTCTGTAGGATGTGTTCTCTTCACACCAGGGAGTCTTGCTAATTTCCAGCAGTGCGCTTAGATGGGGCAGGATAATGTCGTCAGTGATGATACCATGAAGTAACTGAAAAACAGACATCTGGTAAATGAGATCCTGAAGTAAAACTCTCAAGGATTTATTTATCTCCTTAATTGAGTAGCGTAGTTTTCCCAAGCGGTCAGCACAAAGCAACCATCATTTTCTGCATTTCTGATAATCTGCTTGTCGACTGCAAAAAAAAGAGGGGAAAAAGAAAAAAAGAAAGAAAAGTAATACCATCTCCTTTAGACACAGTGTTTTGTAATACTATAGAAATCGTTCAAACTCAAAAAATTACATTCTTTCTCTACATTAACCCCTAACTTAATAACTTTTCAAATATATGACTTATTTTCTGTGGTGGATGATATAAAAACTATACATCCCATCCTTCTACCTGCTACAGATCTCTGATCAGAATCACCAATGTAGTCCTCTGCAGTAAAGCCTCCTTAGCAACAATATATTGTATAACGATCCCAAGATGAGAGAACTCTGCATAATGCTGATTTTGAACATCTACTGAAGTTAGTGCTGGAACTGTTTTAATCCAGAGCAGAATTAATGCATTTTATGTTTATCTTGCTCTTGTTTGGTATAGCTATCAGAGACAATTTAATTGCTGTCCTAAGTCGACTGGTATCAAAGAAGTTGATGCCAGAAATCTGGAAAGCCATTCCATGCATAACAGGTGGTTTAAAAGAACTTATAAAATTGGAAAATTGTCCTTCATTTATTATACAGACTGACTAATCTTTGTAGTGAAAGGACAATTACTGGGACAACCATTTGCTGCTTCAGTAGTAGTGCTTTTTGGAGGGAATTTGTGATTGTCTGTATGAAGTTTCAGGGTGTTTTCATAGGGATGAGATGCATGCTTTTTATGGAGGTTGAGTTAATCATACTGGTTTAGGTACAGGCGTAGTCCAAATGGTATACAAAAAATACAATCAAGGATGTATGTCTTTCAACGTAACTAAAGTTATACCAGGACAAAACTGCTCACACAAAAATAGTAAACCGTACTGCAGCTTGATTTTTCTTCCATCTACTTTTCTTCACAGTTTCTGCTGTATTTCTGTGTAAATGACATGACAGAAAAGCCATGTGACAACAATAAAGCTGTTATACTCCATATTTAATCTGTGTCAGGATTATTTATAGAAAATTGTTCATGAGTCCAAGAAGAAAATGCAGGATAGACTGACAACTCTTGCATGCCTTGAAGATAAGATATTGGCTTTCTTGTGGCTTTCCCACAGAGGCCCTTTGAGCAAAATGAGAACAGCAGTTTGGCAGATGCAGGTAACATGGAATTTTCAGTGATGCACATCAGTTTCATAAGGTGCATGCTGTGGAAATGAGGAAGTGAACTGAAACAGTCTCACCTTTAAATCCTGAGCCATTTCAAACATGACACGTTTTATTCCTGAAGTGTATCTTTCTTTCATAATGCAGAACTAAACATAATCTCTGTCCATGCCATATATTTCACTAGAATAGAAATCCTTCTTGTCACCACTAGCATACATTTTGTTAGTTTATAGCATTGTTTACATGAAATCTAACCTGTATAAATCTTCTTTGCTGAAAAATCCCATTATAATCCTTGCAAAAATATTCAGCCCTTCTAGAAAGAATGCAGTGGTATCACTAGATGACACTTTTACGAAACTGGTGGCACGCAAAGATGTAAACTAGCATTTCCCATTGGGATTGTATGATTAGATTCATTAGGGACCGTCAGACTGCTCTTGAAGATAATGCATGCACTCAGCAGCAATCCTTCACAGATGACGTGTTTTCTTGTATTTCAGAAGACAGTGGCATCTGTACATACCACCCTGCAGGTGAGAATGAGAAGGCTCTGATCACTCTCTGATTGGCATAAAATAATTTAAGAAGCAAGGCTGGACTTGGGCACAAACCCAAGCCAACTCTAGAAATGCAGCGGGGGACCTGTCCTATGCTGAAGTGCACCTGAGGAGCAATAATTTTTTTGAATTCATTTTTTTCTCCTGTTGCTCAGGATGAATAAAAAAGATGTGACTTCATTGACAGGTACCAGAAGAGCTAAACTGTGCGATGTACATCATTTTATTTTCACATTTTCTTCAACACTTTGTAAACTTTGGTGCCATTCTGACAACAACAGTCTCATAGTCAGATATTTTAGTGTCCATTAGATGGTAAATGCTCTTATCTAAAAAGGTTTTTGTCATCTAGGCCAGATGGTATAATTCATTTCTGTAATGAATGCTTTTTAACGTAGACAGTATAAAGCAAAGATATGACAAACACACAGAAGGGAGGCTCAGATAGCTCATATATAACTAAATGGTTCCAGAATGATCAGATATGTCATTTCTGCACTTTAGGGAAGCAGAAATTACTGCAATATCATTGTCTGCTTGTCTTTTTATGGGTTTACAAATGCACAAGTGATAGAAAGCTGCATATAAAAAAAGGAGCACTTATTTTAGCAAGTGGAGTTAGGAAGTAAGAGGAAGATCCACTGAGGAACCTCATGGACCTTAGTTTAAGTTAGGTGGCTGGAAGATTCATGGATCCTAGAGCATCAGTTTGAGGTGCTTGTTGTTACTAGTTACCAGTACTATTACCAATACTAGATTTGTTCAGGGAATGAATCGTGAATCATTTTGTTCAAAGCTACAGTAATTTCCCTTTGAGAAAAAAAAAAGAAAAAAAAAAGTAAAGAAGAAGGAATTATTATGAAATTAATGAGCAATTAACACATTAATCTGTTCTAATCACTGTTGTAGGGCAAGAGGAATGAAGCAGCTAGAAGCTAATATGGAGTCTCTCAGATTTACTTTGGGCAAGAATGCCTCCACTCCTGCTGAAGAACTTTGTTCTTTGACATACATTTTGAATATTGTTCTCATTGGTTTCCTGCCTTATGCTTTTACTGAAATAATGTGTTTAATGCAAATATTGATGATAGTATGGCTAAGCCCCAACTTAACCTATTGTAGACCCAGACACTGTTGCTGTATACAGTGCCACAAGGACTACTGTCAAACTACTGAAGTACAAAGGATTTGTTTCTTCTATCTGATTATATGAAGAACAGATAAACTCTTCATTTATTTCTCAGACATTTTTGCTGTCTCTTTTTTTTTCTTTATGAAAGCCTTGAAGCCTTCTTTAAATTTCTTCAGTGTACAATAAAGCTTCACTTTTACAGAGGCTGTTACTATTCTAACCTTCTACTTGGGGAATGATTTTGGTTTTATTTCTGTAATGTCACATGCGTGACACTCCTCATCGTGACAAAGATCGTGACAAAGGGCCAAAGTTCCAGAAGAAGTAAGCTTCATTTGATGCTTTAACTCACTGTAGTATCTTCCATAAGTCTTTGGAAGGTGCTGTAACTTTTTGAAGGTGTCATTTTCATTTAGCAATTTCCATGTAGTTGGCTTACACAAGACTACTAATTTAGTAAGCCATCTTCCAAGTGAGACCAATTTTGTTTATGATTAACGTACTTCTCATAGCCGCTGATGGCATTAAACAATCATTCATTTACTCAAGGCCAAGTTCTTAGCTTGGTAAATTTTAATTACTTCAAGAGAATGCAGTCAAGAGCAATTTTATTTAATTTAGTTTCATATTTGCTAAGACATCTAAGAATTTCTTCTGTTGGTTTGACTGAAGATTTAATTGAGCAGACAGAGCACCTTAAAGGCTCTCAGTTTATTGGAAAATTCCATCTACAAAATGCACTAAAAGTTTTAACTCTTAAAGCAATAGCTTCAATCGTTCCTTCCAGCCTGCACTTCAATTTCTGTTCACCCCTGTTCAAAATCATAGTGGAAGGATTGCCTCTAATGATGTAAACAAATTAGTCTGCATACATTTAGCCTACCAACTTTAAAGGAAAAAATGCTTCACGGATCTTGGGAAAGTTTCACTGAAAGATAAAAATGCCTGATGAAAGAATGAAATCAGATCTCCTGTCCAGTCAGCTTCCTCACTTCTTTCCTTCACCTATTCTCCATATCCTAACCACTGAGACCATTAAGCCTACTCTTGCTATTTTCACACACCCTAACCATGCCCTGACTGAAAATCTTTCAGGATTTTCTGGATAGGTAATGATGAATCAAACATCAGCTTCAATGTTTCCTTCTGGCCCATACTGGGAGCCTGAGGAGGGCACATGCTCTACTTGGGACTTGTAGCTGAGTACAACAGCGATGCACTGCTGAAGTGGGCTTCTTTAGTCTCCTCTTGCAAATGATTTTTGTTGTAAGTTCCGCATGACAGGATCCAGTGGTCCTTCTAAAGTAATGAAGCAAGTTTTTAAGCCAAAATGTTGATGAACAAGTATATATTTGGGACTACAGTTGTTGGGCTTTTTTTTTTTTTTTTTTTTTTTTTTAATTTTTACTGCATGCTTGAGTTACCTTACCATGCTTTTTCGTAAAGCTCTGAGAGCTATAAATTCATGTAAGGCTCTCATGCAATGATTTAAATACAGAAATGTGGTCCTTACTATGTTTTTTATCGTCAGACCTTCAGGAAAGTTGTAGAGACTTGAAGCAATATTTTTGCTGAGGTGTTTATGTGAATGTATGCTAAAGTTAGGGGGAAAAAAAGAATGTCAAAGGAAGGTTAGAAAATTTCACTTCATATACTGAAGTGCAGAGGCTGAAAACCCTGAAATGAATTTTTCAGGGTCAAATATTCTAGCATTCCTCATCTGCTTCCTCACCTCCTCCTCAAATCCTACCATTTCTAATTTGCTTATAAAGGAAACAGTATTCTCCTTGGAAGTATTCTCCCACATTTTTGGATAAGACTAAATAAGTTTTTATTTTTCTGTGTTGGCAGTTTGAATAAAGATGATCCATGTAAGATCCATGTAAGTTACAGCTCTTCTTTTTTTTGAAGAGGTTTAAATCATGCATGTCCAACCTGTGGCCCATGCATTCCATGTGTCCTGGTATAGCTCTCACTGTGGCCAGGTCTCTGCCCCACATCATTATGGTGGTGGCTCGGCCCTGATGAGTGACCCAACCTGAATCCAGGTGTGCACCTATGACTCAGAACCATACAAACAGTGTGCTATTAACACATCTGGGCTGAAATCAGGGCATGCAGACAGAGCAGTACAGCACTAACTCACATTATGGAAAATAAGCTTACGGATTTTGATACGGTGGCAAAGTGCAGTCCTGTGATAACCAAAAAATATGTAGATGTGTTTTCCATTTTGATACAGGAATTTGAGAATAGATTTCAAGATTTCAAAATATCAATGTTTGAGACTCCATTTTCAATCAACTTAAACACATTACCTGAAAGTTTTCAAATGGAATATATAGAGATGCAATCACATATTCAACTTAAAGAAGAATTTGATCATGTCTCTCTACCAGACTTTCATAAGACTCATACCAGAGAAAAATATCCCTCATTTCACAGTAACATCTTGCTCATATCATCACTTTTTGGCTATATATACATTTGTGAACAACTATTATCAAGGATGAAGAGTAATATTTCATCAAAAATCTCTGATGAATGGCAGCCACTGCCCTTGAACCAGCTTGTTGCATTAGTTTCTCAAAAACAAGATAAAGAATCCCACTAGTTTTCTGTTTTTGTGGATCGCTTTTGTTTGTCTTAATGAAAAATAAAAATTAATTTTTTTTTACTTATATACATTAGCTATATAATACATTTTATATGAGTGCTGCTACAAAGGTAATGCCTCCCGTTTTATTCTGTTTGCCCGTTACATCAGAGGTGGATGTTGGTAGAGGCTATAAAGGATGAACCTTACCAGCAATATTCCATTACATTTTGTTGTCGTGCAACAGATGGCAGCAGAGGGGCAGTCTGATACAATGGCATCTGCCATAGAAGTGCAAACAAAGCAAAGGTGTGTCACTGAATTTCTCTGCTCAGAAAAAATGGCATCCACTGACACAGATTAACACTTACTGAGTGTTTCTGGGGACCAAACATTGGATGTGAGTACAGAGAGGCAGTGGGTGGTGCATTTCAGCAGTGGCAACAGTGACAGTGAACCTCTACTGATTCATGTTGTTACAAGTGTTACAAAAGCAGGCAATTGTTCAGGGCTGAAAAAATACACAGCTGATGGTGGTGGTGACTGTTGAAAAATTATGCTCTGTAACAGAGAGAATTTGCTCTATCAAATAATGTTACTATGCTCTTTATATCATATATGTAGTTTATATGGAAATAAGTGAGGCATTACTTTTGGAGCAAACTTCGTAGATGCAGCCCTAGACAGCTCCTCTTTAGTCAATGAAGCCCAGGCAAGCCAAAAAGTTGGACACTCTTGTCTTAAAGCAAGAGGTTTTTGAAAGTAGCTTAATGATCACTATAGAAGATCCACAGACACCAACTGAAGTATCCCTTCCAAACCATAGGAGATCTTATTTAGTTAAATGATAAGGGTAGCTTAATGAACTAATAAATTATTATTACTTTCTCTCTTATCTTTGTCAAAAAATTGCTCTCAGGATAAATACACATAACGGGGCCTGAACTTCCATAACAAGCAGTAACAGCTGTAAGCTAATAGACTGAGTCAATGTTTTTGGTAAAGCTGTTCCTACATATGCATTAGGTATCTATAAATATTTATAACAGGAGTCCAAGTTTAACTAGCTGGAAGAAGTATCATGTAAAAATGAGGGGTGTTATTTCTAATCTATCATTTATATTTGGAAAAAATATCCAGAGCAGCTTTAAAATAGTTGCCTGTGGCTGGAAAGGGTTCCTTATCCAATTAAAACCAATTGGTGAAATTTGGAAGACGATTTTGCTTTTTCTTTTGGGAGCTTCAAGAAACATGGCACTTCTGTGTCACCTATGGAGAAAGTGAATCATGCACTTTTAGAAAAAAAAGTTATGTCTTTATCTATATTCCTCCTTTCTAGATCACATTTCCCCATTTAGCAATGGCTAGATAATGTTCCTTTGTGCATTATCCATCAGTGGTAACAAGGAAGGAGGTAGGTGAATTGCTTCTGTTATGCATTTGTTTGTTGAGTCACACCAGAAGGGCGAAGAAAAGACAATTTATATGGAAAAGTTATTCCTGTCTTCTTACGTAACTCTTGATCCAAATTTTACTAAAACCAATGGAAATGACTGCAGGATGTATATGCAAACATCTGTTGAATAGCTGAGAAAATTGGCCAGGAAGAGAATGGAGAAATCAATTTGCTTTCAGGAACAAGAGCTGGAGTATATTGAAAAGCACCACCACAAAAATATTAATTTTCTGTTATACATCTCTACAAAACTAGTAGGATATGGCAAAGAAATATGTGATACCAGAAGGAAGAAGGACAATAAAGCTTTTAAAAATCAGATTGTTTTAATACACTGTAATCAGAGCTATTCTGGGACAATTGTGTGTGTGTGTGTGTGTGTGTGTGTGTGTGTGAATTAATATTTTTTCTCCTTTTTAACTGTTTAGTATGAAATTTCTAGTTCATAGAAAGCTATTTACAATTATTGATTGGAGTTGTATGCCTAGATTGTGTCCAAATGAATTATGCCTGAGTAATAGCAATGGGAAAATATCTACAAATAGAGAATACGCTGCCAGATTGCACTTGCAAATGTTAATGCACATGAATTGAAGGAATAAGCAAGAAGATAAATTCCCAATGCTTGCAAGACATTTATACTTGATATTTTTCATTAGTTTATTTTAATATGTACTGAATGAGATTTGCTGTCAAGGAAGTTTGTTTTTATCAAAATTTCCTTTAAATTAGCATTTCTCAACATAAAAAAATTTCCAGGGAAGCTTATAGTTCAAAGCACCTGAGCACAAGAGATAAAAAAAAAAAGGCTGAAAATATGCAGCAGCACTACAGGGCTCCTCCTTGGTTATTTGGAAATCCTAATTATGTGAAAAATACATCCACTGGCTCCAGATAATAAGATCCTGATTTCAGGCTGCTGTCTGCCTGCTATGTTGTTCCATGCATCTTCCCTTAAAGAAATCTGATCATGGCAAGTCCTCAAGGCAGGCTGTGGGTCTGAGAGGGCTGATGTGGTCTCCAGAGGTAAGGCAGTGGCTGTATTTAAAGCTCAGCCTCAGTTCAAGCATTCTTACTCCTGTTTTTGCTTGGCAAAAGTACACGCCGTGCCAGGGCCACGGACAGCCCAGCGGGTTGTATGGGATGACCTGCAGGAGCCTCCTCTCTGCCTCCCTTTCCAAACTCACACATCCAGGAAGTTTCACCTCTGCTTGCCGCTGTGCTCTGAAAGCTGCACTAATCCAGAAACATTAAACTGCTGATCTGAATTTCATGAGGCATTTGTCCAAGGCTGAAAGCACTGTATGCTCTGTATGCATTAGGGTATTCACAAGGCTGGGGCTGCGCTATGGTGCATGCTCACCATCTGCTAAAATGTTTGTACAGATTTTGGCTCAGTTCTGGCCTCCATAATCCAGGGCTCTCCAAGCAGTCTTCAGGCTTGGTGTGATGAGCACAAGCTGGAGACCACTTCCAGACAGCCATTTACATGAGCTACTCCAAAAGTAATGCCTCCTATGTTACTACCTTGGCCCACAACGTCAGAGGCGGATGTTGGTGGTATGGCAGCAAAGGCTGAACCTTCCTGATAATATTCCATTGCATTTTGTTGCTTTGTGACAGACAGCAGCGGAGGGGCAGCCTGACACAATAGTGTCTGACATGGAAGTGTGCATAAGGAAAAGGTGTGTCATTGAATTCCTCTATGTGGAAAAAATTGCATCCGCTGACATTCATCAGCTTGTGAATGTTTCTGGAGACCACCCAGTGGATGTGAGCACAGTGAGACGGTGGATGATGCGTTCCAGCGGTGTGTGACAGTGACAGTGGGTCATATCCACTGGCAGAGATATTCATGAGCACAGCATGTAGCTCTTGTTCATTGCTGCCAAAAATACACAGCTGATGGTGGTGACTGTGTTGAAAAAGAATGTTATGTAGCTGAGAATTTGTTCTGTAAAATAATGTTGCTGTGCTCTTTGTACTTATTGTAGTTTTTGTGGAAAAAATAGGATGCATTACTTTCAGCATGTCTTACATATTAATATTGTTATTATCAATATATAATATTGTATGCACTAATAAACATTCAATATGCAAATATTAAAGATTATATTATATAACTATATTTATATTTTATCTCAGTACTAATATATACTATTCTAATACACTGTCTGGGGAGAGCCTGGGCTGTGCCACACTGCTGCTGTCAGGACCGGGCCGTGGCTCCCTCTCTATTTCACTTATCCACAGGGATTTGTTCAGAATGCAAAGAGCGGTGGCTTCTAAACATTAACCTCTAACAACATCTGTCACAAAACAGATTCTGTAACTAGAGATGGCTGTGGTCATTTTATGACAGAAATGTGAACTTTGCTGCTATTTTCCTGTTGCCACCAGCATGACTGGGAGTTACTAGACACCAGAAGATGGATTATTTTCTGTTGCGATGCTTTTTCAGATGGTTTATGTGCTGTTTTTATTTGCTTGTTTGCTTGCTTTTAATGTGTTATCACTAATATTATCACATATTCTTAAGAGTGCAAAGAATAGGCAGCATTTCCAACCACGTAACAGAAGTGTACAGTCACACCAGTAACCAGTGTGTGCAGTACTGCTGGGATCACTCTTGGGTCTGTCTCAGGTTTGTAATCCAGAGGGAAGGCAGGGGCTGGCAACTGGTAAAACAATACTTGTTCTGTCAGCTGGCCTAAAACACGCTAAATCAGTTCTCTTTATCAGACCTATGCAGACCTCATTTGCTGAGAGAAATTAGCTGCAACTAATTTACAAGCAATGAGTAAGAAGCAACTTATCTAGAAGCTTACAACAGTTGCCTGGAAACAAATCTGTTCAAATGTGTTTATATATAAAACGCTTTTAAAATATTTGCAGCAATTTGCCTCAATGACAAATTGTCAAACAGAAAGCCAGGCTGCACAGCACAGTGCCTTCATCTCCTGAAGGACTCCAAGTGCCTTGTGTACACCGCCACTGCCGAATGGGCACAAAGAGAAGCAGTTGGCTGTTGGGCACTGTGCTGAGAGCTCGTGCAGACCCTGAATGCAGAGCTCAATTTGCCTGTGGGGCATCAGAGAGCTGAAAATGGAAAGAGCAGAATGTCATTTGATCAGCTCACTATGCTTATGAGCTGCTATTACTTGGCAAGTCATATCGATGAAGAAAACAATTTAGAAAATAATTAAGACACTGAGATATACTGTTTTAATGAAGGGCATTTATGAGCTGAATGGTTAGCATTGATTGCAAGGATGTTAGAAACTTCTGAGTGGGAAATAAAATTTCACTGAGTGAAATGGATGAATGTATGATCTGGAGAGGTGTTTTGAACCAGCTTTTGTTCTCATTTTGTTGTGTGTTTGCATTGCCAAAATCAGCTTCTGTGCAGATACTTACACATCAAACACTGGAATTCCTAAGGTGAATGCTGAGCTGCATCCACATGTCCAACAGCTGAGTTGTGTCCTAGAAAGCCAAGACTGTTGTGAGAAACAAGGATTTGCTGTTTGCTCAGATTAGACTTACACTCTGATTTTGGTAGAATGTATATTTTGTTATACTGTGACGTACCAGGTTATAAGCTAGAAGATTTGTTCTATATAACAGAAAAAAATGAAAGCAAAATAGAAAATAACAGAGGAAAGTAGCACAGGGACAGCTGTGAAGCTTCTGCTGCATTTTCCCCTCTAATTTGTTCCCTGTATTTTTGAACCTTGTTAAAGAAAGAACAGCAGAGTGTTCTTTAGGAGCCGTGGGACACAGGAGAGCTCTCTTCAGGCAATTTTTGGTGTTTCTCAGGTTCCTTTTCCCTGGCAGCTTCTCACACAGAGAGTGGGCAGGGTGGGTAGAGGAAGTGGCTCCCATGACCTGAAGTCTTCTGCACCTTGCTATATGTAGAGATAATTTATGCCTGGAACAATGAGTTTTTTAATATATTTCTTATGAGTTTCCAACAATCAAGACTTTCCCTACTAAAAACTTTTTCACAGACTTAAAACAAACAAGAAAAAAAATGCATGAGATAAAATAATTTCTACCCACTATATTACATTGCTTCTCTCCATCATTTTTGTCTTCTATTTCCATGGTATACTTTTCCTAGTTTTAAAGGTCCAGATGGTCACAGTATCAAGAGAATCAGTATCAGCCGCTTTGGCCACAGCAGTGCAAAAGTAGAACTAACTGAAACGTAGCCTGAGCATATTTACTTCCAATCCTTTGAATTCTCACTTGAGTTTTTATACCTCAAATTCCTGTTGGTATTTGTGGATGTATGTATACTTTGTCCTGGAGAAAAACAGTGACATTTTTGGGTGTTTTTGAAATATTATCCAAGTGGTCTCCCTTCCGATAAATTGCAGACGTCTTTATATGACTGCTGAAAGCACTGCCACATGGCTCAAGTACTTAGCCAGGCATTCAGGACCTTGCTAGAAAAGGTTTTCCTTGTTAGACAAGTTCTTGAAAGATTCAAGTGTCTCTTTGTCATAACCCTCTTTATCTGCAGAAATGTAGTCAACAGTGCTTTTCCTGCAACACAGAAGTGATGAGCAGCAGGAGGCAGTTTTCTCTTTCAGAAATCGAGGGCTTGTCCCTGCCAATCCTATTGCCTTTCCCTGGGATGGCACCATGTGTCCTCCACTGGCTCTCTGCATCATTTTTTATGTTTCAAGAGTGAATGGAGGCTCCACAACACCTCTTTTTTTTCCCTCTGCAATTTTTCCCTTTGAAATACATTTACCTTCTTGACTCACTTTCTTTTTGACAGCTAAAGCTAGTTTGCTAATCGTTTGAATGGTAGCTGCTCCTATTTAGCTGCAGACCAAAGAGTAACTTCCTATTTTAGTGTGAAGTGGCTGCTGAGCAACCCTTTCAAGGGTGGCAAATCAAAGGCAGCATTTTCTTAGTACCTACCACCATTTTAGAAGATCAAGTAACTGTTCTCTGAATGTACAACGTTCCAATTGTACCTGTAAGGTACAATTTGGTATCCATAATTGAAACAAATCATAGAGTCATGGAATAGCTTGGGTTGGAAGGGATCTTAAAGATTATCTAGTTTTATTCTCCCCGATATGGGCAGGATTGCCAACTACTAAATCAGCCACTGGATCAGGCTGCCTGCAGCTATATCCAGACTGGCCTTCTGAGCGAGGTGGACTATCCACAGCTTTTCTGGGCAGCCTGTTCCTGCACCTCATCACACTGAGTGATGTGTTTCTCAACATCTTTCTTCTTTTAGTTTAAAACCGTTCCTCCTTATCCTTTCACTATCTGTCCATGTAAAATGTCAGTTTCCCTCTTGATTATAAGCTCTTTTAAAATATTGGAAGGCTACAATGAGGTCTCCTCTGAGCCTTCTCTTCTCCAGAATGAACAAGACCAACTCCCTCAGCCTGAATTTGTAGAAGTGCTTCAGTCTTCTGATCATCTTTATGCTCTTCTCTGGACCAGCTCCCACAGCTCCACATCTTCCTTGTACTGGAGGCCCCAGGAGTGCACACAATACTCCAGGTGGTGTCTCATGAGGGTAGAGGAGAGAGTGACAATCACCCCCCTTTCCCTGATGGCCACTTCTCTTTTGATGCACCCCAGGATGCAATTGTCCTTATGGGCTGCAGGCTCGTGCTGGCTCATGTTAATTTTTTTCATCCACTATGACCCCTAAGTCCTTCTTGGCAAGGCTGCTGTCAATGAGTTCTGCTATGAACCTGTCTGGATGTTTTTTAGGTAGAAGATGGCTATAGCATTCCTATGAGGATTAGTTCACTTTCATTATGTCTGTAACTCAAGTCTATTCTCAGTAAAAGATAAATTAGAAAAAGGAATAATCTAAAGCTTTTATTGTAGGGGATTGTAGGGGCTGTCTTCTTCCCCAAGAATTATTAATTTGTTGAGTTTCTTAGCATTTTTGCAGGATTGGGAAGAAATTCCGAGCTTTTGTCATGAGAACTTGAATTTTATAACAGAAATGGTTTTGATTAACTAACAGCCTTTAGTATCTTCCAGTCATGTGACAGAATGTATCATCAAAGTGAAGTAAAACACTACGTGGAATTTAGACGTGACTTTGGGAAACTTCAAATTACATTTTAGGTCACAGAGTTTGTTCCCAGTAAGCAAGATATAAAAGAGGGTACTCTATGTCAGCAAGAAAATCCTAATCCTAGTGCATGTCCTCTGGTTAAAATTACATAGGAAGTGCTGAAGCAGACTACACAGATATGAACCTATTAATGCTCTATTTCACGGCATCATTTTTTTTCCTTTGCCTCTAGCTTGATTCAAGTTTCCAAAGATACCTGTTTTGTCAATTTCAAGAGACATAGACAATAAGATTGTGTCAATTCTGTGCACACCAACATGTTTTCCTATCTTCTAAAGCATACTAGATCTAGAGTGAATTTTGATTTCTATGGAAAATAAATGTATGCTTTATGGTTCCGGTTCCTTAGCAAAATGACTCTGGAATTATTGTTATTACATGATTCTGAGAAATAGGATTTTTTTTTTTCTTATTAAAAAGCATGAAAATCACAGTAACTGCTCAAAGTAGGGGTTTTATCTGCAATTATTTTTTCAGTAGTTGTATGTATTATCACTAATGGTCCCACTGAAGTCATACTTAAAAGTCATTAATGAAGCATTAATATTTCAATGTATGTAAAGTTATTTCAAATGCATTACATTTGAATAACAATTAAAAGTTAACATAATAATTATCATAAATTAGTATCGGAGCATTGGGAAGTTTGGAGCAACTCAGGCCAAAGTTCCACTTAGTTTGGTATTCTGTCTCCAAGAATGGTTGAAAGTACAAGAACAGGGCAAATGTGTCTGACAATTATTTCCTACTCTCCTGGATATAATTTGCTTACTTAGAGAGTCTAGATATAGAAACATGATCAGTGGGCATCTTTCCAATTCACTGTCAGGCTGCTCTTGACCTTGAGTAGACTATTTGCATCCACAGTGTCCTCTGGCTGAGCTTCATGAAACTCCCTGTTTTAAAATTACTCTTCCCACTGCACAAAGCTCTGCCTGCTGTTGGGTACTTCAAATGTTTGTGAGATATGAAAAAGAATGCTTGCTTTATAAAAAAAAAAAATTAATCTCCAGTTTTCATCTTTAGTATGACATATTTGTCATATGTGTAGTTAGTTGTTGTAGCACTGAAGGCATGGCATTTATAAGATTGAAAACTACTGCATGCTGCAGATGTGATGAACAATCCAGCACATACCTCCATGACCAGAATAACACCTGAGCACCTCTTTCCTTTTAGAATGAGAAACAAGCAAGCCAGGTTAAACTCAAGAGCAAGGCTTGACCCAAATGGAAGTACCCCATAATAGTTATTGAAGCACTTGTAGCAGGCCTCCATCAGTGTCTTTGCCCTTCCTCCTGCAGGTGACAAGAGCTGGATCCCTCTCTGGATTCCGCAGGTGGTGTGGACAGCAGTGACAGCCTCTTTGTAGGTAAAAAAAAATACTGGGTGCTGAGATTAACAGACGAAAATTAATCTCTTTCCAGGTGGATAGCACTGCAGATATACAAACTCTCATTTTAGAAACCAGAGAAACTGTTGTTATTTGTTGGCCATGAGATTCAGACCCAAGAGAAAAAAACTTGGTAGCCTGCGGAGATGTACTGGGAAGTTACAAAGAACACAGCAGCCTTCTTGGCTCAACATCTCATTCTGAGGATGGCAGCTGCTGTGGTCTGATTAGCAGCTGGGAAACTGCCTGGGTGTAAGCCATGCTGATAAATAAAGTAACTCTTTCAATACCAAATCTACTTTAAGGTGTTAGAATGAAAATATAACATATTAACTGGCCCACTTTATTTTGTACTCCTACAGTAAGTGTGTCACATCAGACAAGAGTAAGACCCCATAAAGCTGAAACATGTCTGAATTTAATGGATATTTTTAAGACTTCTGAGAAAAATAAGTTAAGTAGTTCAAACTGTGGAATGAGATCAGAATGACATCAGTCCAGTTAGTTAAAAGGGAATTTCACTCCCACTGATCTGAAAAACATTGCTGGTTGTCTGCAGTGTCCAAAACTGCATTAATCTTAGCCTTCCTAGATAAGCTGGGCTGTTGAACAACACGATTGATCCCCAGAGCAAAATTAACGTGATCCTAGCCACAGTGGTTAGCCAGGAGTATCTCGGTTGCCCATAGGAGCTGAGCATGCTGAAGAGAGGCTCCTCCAAGCTGTGACACACAAAGGATTTCATGAAAGGATAACACTGACTTCAAAGATAAGCGAGTTGCTATGAAAATTAAATCCCATTGAGTATGACGACAGCTGGGGAAACCAAATAAGAAGATTAGTAAAAAAATGTAGTAGTCATAAGGTTTAGTAAGTCGGCAACTCCTGTTTGATCCTGGAAAGTATTTTTTTTGATGCTGGAGAAAATAACATCCTCAGGGCATTTCCTAGGTGCCCTGCATTATGAGGCTGACTTACACTTAAATATTAATGGTAAAGAAAAGAAAAAATACACTTGAAAATAAGCGAAAGCTTCTTTTCAATTTAGGGGAAGAAGCGACTGCAAAGCAATTTGTTCTCAGTGTAAATTTACGCCAAAATAGATCATACAATTTACATCCACTGAAACATCAATTCAATGATCTTGCAGATTATCAAAAGCTGCAACCCCATTGCAGATCTCATGGTCTGATAGAGGTGGTCAGCTACTGCCTGCTCCCTCTGCATCCCTGTGCTACTGCGTCCTATCGATGAGCCTGGCACTGCTCACTTGGAAAACACATTGTGCTGGTGGTAGTGGTATCTGAGCAGATCTGCTCGAGTGGAAAGGCTCTTTGAGCAGAATATAAAATCTTCTTGCAGTCTACTGGACTTAGGAGGGGTAGCTCAGTATGTTAAACAACACAGCTTCACTATTACAACATCCATGCTGCTAAAATCATAGGTTTTCTTTCAAATCAACTACTCTAAGTTATTAATATTTGTGGATATAGGATCCAATGAAATAATTGGAATGGCATCTGGGAAATAAGAGGGTTTATCTTTTTCTCTCTCTTTCTATCCATCATTTAAGTTCTCTGGTATGTTTCAGTTATTTCTGAGCAGTATTGTGCTAATTGGTTTCAGTTTCCCTGTGGAAAGGATCTGATGTTTTTTTTTTTCCTTCAAGAACATATTTTCACACTTTTAATAAGAATATGCTGAGACTGCCTCAAGCCAGCTGAGTCTGTCAAAACATACAATAGAGGCTGGAGAGTGGCAGTGGAAGGTTGGCTTTTCTTGTTATACTTCTGATTTTAATTTTTTTTTGGAAACAAACTGCAAATCTGTTCATAAATATACATACACAGATTTATTTACAAATCATCTGTGGAGATTTTGGTGATTGACTTCCGAGGCTGAATTTAGAACAGATGAAGGCAGGGTTTTTAAGCATGTTGCAGCCCTGGAAGATATTGTCAGAAGGAGGAGGTTATAGAGGTTGGCAGCCCTGCCTGCAGCAGCAGGGTTGGAGCTTGATGATCCTTGAGATCCCTTCCAACCCAAGCCATTCTATGATTCTATGAGAAGGAGAAATGGCACTGTTTATCCCACAGAACATCAGCTGATATTCAGGCCACTTTTACTCTCCCATTAATATTTCTCTGACAGGATCAGCAGTGCAACCTGAAAACAAAGTGGGGCTTAGCGTGGGAGGATTATGCTGTTTCACCACTGCTGATTCAAATGGGCAGTTTCTGATACTCTCTTAATCACACAGAGGTGTCCCTAATGCCACCATAGCCTCAGAGCCTGCATATTTTAAGCACTGGCAAACAAGAGGCTCTACTTTCCCCTTGTCATCTGTCCTTTGGTTCTGTTTTCATATATATATATTTTTTTCCTAGCTAAATATAGCAAGGAGAAGATTTGCAAGAGAATCATAAAACAAACAAACAAAAAAACTATAAAGCAGTAAGTACATTTGTTATAGCAAAAATGAACTGCTATTGCTTAAGCATTTGTACTAATTCTGAGAGACTGTGTCAAAGAATAGAGGTAGTGTTTTTTTTCTTTGTGTTTTCCCCTAACTGGAGAAGTTACAAGACAGCATGTGGGCATCTTCCCATTGATACTGCTGTGCTTTGCATCATCGTGGTATTCTGTCCCAGCAAAGTCAGAGCTCTGTATGCCACATGCCATCCTTTTTTCAGCCTTAAAGTGCAATTGCCAGGACATGGCTAGAAGATGTTGCTTTTTCTTCCATGTAATTTTCTTCTTCATTTATGGTGTGTCTTCACTAATAGCAAAATCAGCAGATATTCTGAAAAAGACAATTAAAAGTCTTCAGCCAAACAAAAACATTTCCTTGCTTTATGCATTTGTGAACACAAGCGTGCCTGTGTGCCAATGCTGCATTCAAGGATGATAAACAGAAGGATGTGCCTTTTGTTTCTTGCAGTGCCTGCCCGTAAAGCAAAGAATGTCTCCGTGTGGGACTGCAGGGACTGGGAACTGGGCCTCTTCTCTCCCCGTGGCATAGCTGGGAGCTGCCCTGCTCAGAGCCCCGCAGGCTCAGGGCTCCAGATCCTGTGGGTGGATCTGCCTTAGGAGGAGATTGCATTATGTGTACTCCAGAGATGTGGTAGAATCAACATTTCTAGGATTCTTTGGTTCTGTGATTTGTGGCTAAGATACCAAAGTGGCATTTGGATGCTCTGAGGTCTTTTTCCATCGAAGGGAAGCTCTGTATGGCTCCAGCTCCACAAAATAGAAGTGGCAAAATAATCTTGCTGTTACCTGCTAGTTAATTCTTCTACTGCGTTCATCACTGGGGTATGTTTCCAGAGCCCCTCACCTCTGTGATACACATTCCCCTCATGGCAGTAATGCAAATTACTCCTAAAAGCCAGTGGGCTGTGGTGTTGTGGTTGTGATAGGTCATGGGAGATGGAATTTGGATAAAAGTTAGATATTTTATGTTGCCTTGGCCCCCACTCTCTCTTTAATCACTTTCAAGCTATTTTCATAGCATGTTTTATAGTCCCTTCAGGATCATGAGTTCATTCCTTTTTTTCTTTTGCATTTTTTGTATTAGATTTATGTTTTGTTTCAAGTTTAAAATAAATGTTTTCCATTACAATGCTTTCCAGCAGCTTTAAAAATATTGTTTCTCTTTGCATCAAACATTTAGAACAGAATTGTGTTATACATATGAAATGAAATCATCTGAATATTTATTACTAATATTTACATGTAGAAAGAAAATATTAATCATTTAGGAGTCCAATAAAAAAGATGAAAGACCACAGAAACGTTGAACCTGTGTTCTTGTGGAACTGCTCTAAGGAAGTGTTGGCTATAAATGAGTGATGTGGTTTGAAAATGGTGTGAAGCCGGCAGGTTGACTTCAACAGCATTCTTATTCTAATAGGTCTGTATTTTGCATGAGATATTTCAGAAGTTACTGTTTTCATTTTTCAAATGAATAAAATGTTTTCACTGTGGACAGGAAGGTTTGCATTTCTTCCTTAGGGGCTACTTCCAACAGATGTGACACCAAATTGAACAGAGTGTATACATTTGTCCTTTGCTGGGGTTGCTCTGGAGCCCTTTGGGGCAAGCTCTGATGGCATTTGAATGCAAAATCTTCATTATTTGCCGTGAGAAGAGGAATGAGCACCTTTAAGAGGAATCACAGAATCACGGAATCACAGAATCACAGAATGGCCAGGGTTGGAAGGGACCTCAAGGATCATGAATCTCCAACCCCCCTGCCACATGCAGGGCCACCAACCTCCACGTTTAACGCTACACCAGGCTAAACCAGGAAGCACTGAATATGTGCACAGAATGTGAATTTTTCTGTTCTCTTATTTCAGATCTACATGAGGTCTTCAAGAAAAGTGCAGATGTGGCATTGGGTGACATGGTTAGTGGGCATGGTGGGGATGGACTGATACCCGAATAGATTATCTTAGGGTCTTTTCCAATCTTAATGATCTATTATTTATTAGAATCTTAATGATTCTATTATTCTGTACTACTATTATTCTAGTACTGCTTCTGCTTTCCCTTTGGAGGGTAGGCTGCAGGGGGAGGCAGGTCTGGAATGCAAACAATGTGAAAATCTATATGTTGAGAATTTGGCATTGGCTTCATCTTAGTCTTTGCAAAGGGGCTGAGGAAAGGACAGCATAAATTTGAAGTTCTTATTTTGCATTAAAATCCTTATTTTGCATTTGCAGTCATAGATTTCAGAAAGCCTCCAGTTTGTCGTCCCACAGATTGTGGGGTCTAACACACAGTTGCCTTTCCAAGCTTTACTCATGGAATTTCCTTCATATGAGAAATATGTTTTACTGAAAACAAACAAACATACAAACAGAAATGATCAGTGTAGTAAAAAAAGAATAGTGAGGTTGGTTTAAACTTGAAAAATCTGTGACTCTGCTTCGGCTTACTGTTTTCACTCAGACCCTTTGAAAATCACAGCTCTGGGAAGAAAAACAAAGTGAACAGTCACTTAATGCTGGCAATGTTTCTGCAGTTCTTAAATATTATTGGGTTCTGCTTCTTCTCTAGAGCACTGCAGAGTCCAGGGCTGTAGTGTATGTGCCAGTCTTAATGTAATTTTGGACATTCACAGCTATAGGTATTTGAAAGGTAACTTGTTTCTGTGTCCAAAGCCATCAGTTCTGCTGATTAGAATGCAGTGAAGGACATTTCCCAAAAGGCTGTTGATCCTGCCAAGTTCTGAGGTAACATGAAACAGAGATTGCCAATGCTTCACAGTATTAGAGACAGCTCTGCAAGAAAAGGCAGGACATGTCCTCCTGCCACGTGGTGCTACATTACTGCTTTGCCTTCCGTTGTTAAAGTGGTTCAGAAAGGATAAAATGCAGGCTCAGCATAGATGTTGAGAAATAGGAATACGTTGGTTTTTATGCTTAGAGAGTGATGTTAGTGCAACTAGGATTTTATTTGGCAATGTCATTTCAAAACTTTTTTCTTTTTTTTTGTAGGCAAAAACAGTACTTTGAGTCCTTTGTGGGTGAGAAGGAAAGGCAGGGCACTTTCACTCCATCACTTCACACTTGTTCTCTATTGCATCCACCGTAAGTGCATGACACTCATTTCATCACTTCATATGCAATGAAACTTACACTTTGCACTCAAGTTTTTTAATTGCTCTTAAAGGTATTTATTTAAAACCTAAAGGAAATTTTTTATGGCTACCTGGGATATTATTTGGCAAGCTTAACATATTTCTTGACAGTTAGGCTGTTTTTGTTCCTGCAGTGTGAAACTAGAAAATTAAGCAAAACTGCAGGTGTTTTCAGAACAGACAGTTCTTACAACAGTTTCCAAAATCCTTCCAGCTTTTATGTCCCCTGTGCTGGGAGGGAAACCAATGATTTCCACTGTTACGTTATTCCTACAGCTGTTAATGAAGAGGGGAAAGTATATCAATTTTCAGTCTCTATTCATCAAATAAACAGATCAAATAAAACAAAAACATCTGTAGTTGCGTATTTTATTTTTTTATTTGCATTTTATTCTGCCATTCCTATATATCTGTTGTCAACAGTGAGGGAGTTGCAGGTACAGCCCCCACAGTTGTGGATTTATTATCAGCAAAATCCTTCCAGACATGATGGGTAGTTACTCTTAAATGAAGTAAGTTATAAAGATGCCTTGTTCATTAGAAAGGAAAACATCCAACATATTTACACTAACTGATGGAAAATAATTCACTTTACCAGCCAAAGAGGAGTCAAAGGAAGCTGAGGATTTCAGCTTACTAAGCCTTGAGCATGTGCTTAACCTGATTTTACTGCGAGCTCAGGCTGAGACAAAGGGATGCAGCCTGAAAGCATTGCCTGCTCCAAGCTGCAGGCTCCCAGCCACTTGGCTGGGGATTTTGCGTAGGAAGCTGTGTTCCTGACGTCTTGAAATGAGATTAGTGCAAAAGGTGAACAAAAACAAGATCATGGCTCTGCCTTCTCATAGTAATTGTGCTTTGTAAGTGAAGGTCAGAAAAGGATGCCTGCAGTTCCCCAGTGTGGTCTCTCTGAATGAAGAGTTTGTCTAATTTGTGAGCCTGAAACTTTCTTGTACTGTTAGAAGCCAGGACAATGTTACTCATCAAAAACTGTGGGTAGTGTTGTAATTCTTTTCAGATGCTAAATGCAGAAAAAAGTATACCTGAAGCCTACTGTAGTCTCACACAATGGATCTCTAAAGCAATAAGTTTGTGACTTCAATGTTAAAACTATAAAATACAATTTAATTTGGATTTATGACTGTGATCTCATTATGGTGAACTGTGTGCTTATAAGTTGTGAAATTAGTCAATTCAAGTGCAGCTGTGGTTGAGCTCATGTTTCTGTGGTAACTCTTAGATAAGTGTCAGTTTCTAATATATTCTTTAATTAAAAATATAATTGGGATTTGTTACTGCTTCTAATTAATCCCCATAAGTGAAACATACTTTTGTTCTCATTATCTGCCTGTTTTTCTCTGTGCAGCATTTTCTACCACAGCAGTTCTCAGTAGATTGGCCTACCGGCCTCTCTATTTCTATATAAAGTAAACCAAAGGGATGGGGGAAGGAAGGATAGTTGCCAGCATCCATCTATATTTTGCTTCTTCATAGAGTCTGTGCTGAAGGCTTGACATTGTTCAAAGCTTTGCCCCTAAAGCTAAACCTTGAGTATTTGTCCTTTTGCACCAGCTTGTGGACAGATCTCTATTGGGGTGAGACCCAGCACACAGGGTCACAAAGCAGCATCCTGGTGTGGTCCTGAGCAGCAAACTGCACAGCACGTATTTGGTGCTGATAATTTCACAAGGCATCAGATATGCCATCTGGCATCTGCTCTGCAGACATGGCTCTCACTCAACCCCTGGACTTTCAGAACACTAGAATCAAAGTAGGAATCATTTAATTAAATCTGTTGCTGTTCTAGGTCAGTGAATTTCCCCTTTTCCAACCCAGTAGTGGAGATGGGCCACTGCTTTGCAGGTGAGATGTGCATGACTTTTTGCAGGTATTGGTTGGGGTTCCAGGGAGCAGAACAAATGCCATGCTTCCTCTTACTGGGTGACAGTGGAGTGGCAGACATTTTCTGAGAGTTGGTGGTAAGTCTATTGAGGCCCACCAGTGCAGTGCTGTCACAATGGCTGGTCACCTGGCGGTCAACAGGCAGGAAGGGTATGCAGCTGATGTTCTGTAAATGCCCTGCAGCCAAAGTCATTTCTACACAGTACAGGATTTCTTATCACGTAAGACACTCAATAAAGGGTTTTGATGTACATTTAATAACATCTGCTGACTGGTATGATATCCAAAGGTTTTGATGCATTTTATGTTGCGAAACTACAGCCATCATATTTTTATTATTTCCCATCTCCAAATGGTCACTATTCTGGTCATTGAGGGCTCCCAAGATCCATTCTTATGCAGCCTTATAGTCTATTGACTCAGAGTGAAGGTGAAACTAGTGGTATATATGATCTATAATGTGCTTACCTGAGCAGACATTGCTGAAAAAGACCTTTTCATGGTGCTTGATGCTGCTTTGACTTGAGCCTACAGCAGGCACAAAGTCATTTTCCGTCTCAAGGGGCTATAAGATGTCTGATGACTTTCGATTCATGTTATTCATGAAGCAATGCAGAGCTTTTATGCCTGATATACACCTTGTGAGGACTCAGAACTATGCCTCAGATACACTCTGCCTGAACAAGGTGCCTGTTGAATCAGTTTTCTTACTGATCCAAATTTCCTGCATGGAAAGATTTCTTTCAAACTCACTAGGAAAAAAAGTAAGGAAAAAAAAGAGAAAAAGGAAGAAAGAAAAAAATCAACCTGGAACTACATACATAATGTATCTGAACAGAAGCCCTTCTAGAAACTTTTAAAGACCTTCCTCTTGTCACTGATACACAGGACATTAAGTCACAATTTGGAACAACTGCCTTGTCAAGATCCTTTAAACTAGGATTTACTTCTTCTAACTTACGCCTTTCTAACAACTACTTCTCAAAACACAAGGTGGCTCTCATTTTAGCTAGCTCCAGGTATGAAATATTTTTGTCTAAAACATCCTATGGGCCATAATCAGTAGATAAATGTGTGTTTCCTCCATTCATTTTTTTTTTTTTTTAACAGAGACATTAGATACTGCTTAATGGAGGAGCACCTCATGACGGAGATATCCATAGTCAGGCAAGATGACTCCTTTTGAGAGGCTGTGGTGGAGGCCCATTACTCTGGTTTTAGATTCTGGCTGCATTTGATCAGAGAACAATAGGCTGAACACTACGTTCTGTAAACCCAGAGAATCCGCAACTACCCTTGAGGCAAATTTATGCCTCTAAACATAGAGTATTCCTAGGCACAGCTTTCTTCACCATCTGTTTTTGCCATGGCTGACCTGTAGAACTGTTTCACTCATTCAGAAAATCACACGGCATCATGGCTTTTGTTGGCACTGTGTTAATGCTACCTGGAAGTTTAACCACAGATAAACCACACAGATACTTCTGACCTGTGCTGTAAAACCATGTTGTCTTCTGTATTTTGAAACTAACAGAGGAATAAGCAGGAAAAAGCTTTCTAGAGTATGCAGGACCATGTTTCCCCGATAGCAGCACTGTTCACAGCAGCTGAAATTGTGTGTTCTCAGCACAAAGTCTGTTCCACAAGATCTTAAAAGGGAATGGAGTCATGCATAAAACCACTGTGCATGCAGCTTCCAGTTACAACATGGCCATAGTGCCTGTGTCGCAAAACAGACCTTCTTGATGAAGGCTGTGATTAAACACTCACATAATTACCCTGATTAATATGCAAACAAGCAATGCTAAACTGCTTAAGGGAAGCAAACTTTAATCACTGACCCACTTCAACAAATGAGGAACGCAATCACGCTCCATGGAGACAATGAATAGATCTTTTACCACTCTCTTGAGCAGAAGGCTCTTGAATTTCATCTTTTTTTGCTCAGAATTCAAATGAGTTTCTTCTCTGAAGCTTTACTTCTGTAAAACTGAGGAAAACTAGTCATGCTGTTTTATTCAGATAATAACTTACTTTATTACAGATACATGTGAAGAATAAGGGGGAAAAAAATCCTTGCATAGTTAATCTGTTTGCATGGATTCTGGCAGCAGAATGAAAATGAAATGTTTAGGCGGATTTCTATAGCACAGACCAGTAGCACCACCTGCTGTTTATATGGAACACTGCTTTCTATATACGAGATCAAATAATGTATTCCAGAATAATCTATACAGCATGGCCTCTTAGAATGGATGAGGCTTCTAAATTGGTTTTATGTTTTCAGAGATACTCTTCTAAATGACCTCTGCAGGAAGAGCGTATATTAAAACAGTGCCAGACTTTCAGCAATATGTCCCATAATACTTAATTACTTACTGGAAAAAAAATATTTGCTTAGAATTCTGATTGTTAATGTTTTATTTCTGGAAAAATATTCGGGGAGAAATTCATCTCTTCACAGCAGGAGTAAATGGCTTGGTAAATCTGACAATCATCAAACTCATTTCAGTAAAGGAGAAAATAGAGCGGTGGTATTTTACATGATTTAGTGTGAATAAAATTCTGAAAGTTTCAGCGTGTGTTTGGTCATAAAGTCCCCTGTTAATTCAGCAAAGGAAAATATATTGTGTCCAAGTTTAAGTCTAATTTTAGTTCATAAAAGCATACAATCTCATTTTCTCTTTCCTTTCTCTCCTGCCTTGGTGCTAGTAGCCCATCCCACCCCCCAGGGCATTACTGAGTTTTCCCGGTAGCTTTGAGAAGTTCTTGGTGCGTGGGATACTAAAAAAGAAACTTTTCCCAGGCAGGAACCCTAAATGCCAAAGCCCATTCTTTCCTTTTCATCTCCATGGAATGGCTCCAAGCATCTTTTGCAGAGTTCTGACGTGCAGATGCCACTTTCTCTCCAGCTTTCTGACAGATATGGTGCATGGCTTCTTGCTTTTGGAGTTCACACGGGGAAGTGGCCTGAGTCACTCAGCACAGCCTGCCCCTTGCACCTTCCCTTGAGAGTGGATGTGAACTTCTAGTTCTGCCTGGGAAGACAGAGAATTGTCAAGCTGCTGTTCATAATGTCTTCTGGATTTCCTCTGAAAGCAGGTTGGGTCTTTCCCGGTATCTCTGGGTACTTTTTCCCACAGGAGCAGGCTCTGGATTTCTTTGCCATATTCTATTAGTAAAGTTTGAAACAACTGAGAGTAAAAGATCCGCTCAGAGTCTGGGAATAATGCATCCTGCTACATGAAATCCACTGCTGTCATTGACACAACTGAATAATTATGGCTGTAGGAATCCAAAAATTTCTGCCTGCATGATTGCTCACCTAGCTGTGATGGTGTTTGTCAGTGTTATACTACATCTCTGCAGCATGGAAGGGCAGAGCCCAGCTGTGCCCAGTGCTTTGCTAAGCATTGCAATTAAACAGCATTATCAAGTGAGAGGAAGCATCAAGTTGAACACAAGGCAGTTTGGATCAAAGCATGGCTAGGTAATCAGGCTATTGCAGGAGGCGGGAGATGGACAGAAGTGCAGTTTTTAAAAATGCCATATGTAGCTTCAAGTTTGCTGAAAAGACAGTATCTAGTGAGACAGCATCCAAGTTTTCTAAAATTGGAGCCAGAGTTCAGAGGAGAGGATTCAATTGGGAAGGAAGAATAATTATAATCTTACCAAGGTAAAGGAGAGTAACTGAAGACATCTAATGAGAGGTCTAGTCAGACTCCTAATGAGTGCTCATGAAGCGTGGAAGCGTGCAGTCACTACTGATGCAAGAAATCCCAGATACTCATTAGCCTGCCAGAAAAAAAATAACCCCTGTAACTCTACTGCATTCAGATTGACTTAAATAAAACTTCACAATCCATTTGTAAAGAAAATGAAAAACTAGGAAAAATGGGCATCGGTTGATTCTGCATGGAGATACACTGCTCATCTGTCAGTTTAATAGGACTGGTGGAATTTAAATGAAGGTGTACGAGGAAGCCAAATGCCAAATTCCTGCAGTAGCCAGAAGAAAACAAACACAGCTTAAAAGTTCAAAAGAGATATTAAACAGTTGACATGCTAAAATTGGAAATGTCAAAGTAATTACATCAGTGAAAGCAGGTAGTCAAGATAAAAAACATTGCTGCAAATGTAAAGTTATCAAAAAGATAAGTAAGATGATTTTGATCAAAATAAGTTTGATACATTACAAAAGTTTTAATGATTCAATCTACTAATATGATACCAGTTAAGATCTCAAGGATTAATGTAGCTCCTTTGAGAGTACAAGAAGTTTAGTATAAAAATTTATACAGCTTTATGATTAGGAGACACTGAGAACAAGACATGCATGTAGCATTTAACTAGAGATGTGTGGCTATTCAACATAGCACACGTGGCACTTTTCTTTGCTTATAATGATTAGCTTGAGTAAGTCAGTGTCAGCATACTGCTGAAGCCAAGCCCCTAACTATATCTTCCAAACAAAGTCAGCTATAATACTAAATTTGTTTCAAAATAGACAAAATTCTTTGTCCAAAATAATTTGTCAGAATAAATTTGCAGCAGTGATTTCAGAACAGTCCTGATTCTGGTTTTCCTTCAAGCTGCACACTGTTTTGTGGTGGTTCGGGCTCTTCATCACCATAGGACTGGCCCTGAGAAATGCTGGATATAAAATGATCGTTTTCAATGTCTGTCTGTCTTTGTTTATTGTAAGTTAAATATGCAATGCTGGCTGCTGCTGCAGAAACCACAAACCTAGATGAGATGCACCATGATCTGACACAGAGAAAAGACAAAAAATTCAGGATTAAGAAAACTGGTAAATTTTAACCTAAATATGTAAAGTCTTGCTTGAAAACATAAGGTTAATAGAATGTTACAGTATTTAACATCTATTCTAATGTTAAATAACTTTCAAAAAAAGACCATTGAAAAATAAAGCAAATAATATCCTGCTTTTTAAAAGAGCAGCAGTTACTTTGGGAAGCATTTAGGGTAACAGGTCATTAAGGCCTACATCTAGCTTTTCTCACCTGAACCTATCTGGCATAAAAAGTTGTATGCAGAGGGCCATTTATGTCCACCCAGGTCCCATTGGTTCAAACCACCCTACAAAGAAATTTGTAGGCTTGGTGAGTGCTTCTAAAAATACAGAACCTTTCTGCTATCCCCAATAAACTCCCTAAAAAAAGGAAAATATCTTTTATTTTCCCCCAACTTTAAAGATATCTATGCCAAAAAATAGCATTCTTAGTATTAATACTGGGAATTTTTGTGAAATTTGACTAGTTTTGTCAAGATTTGTAAATCATGCTGCTTGATCCTCACTTACTTAACTAACAAAATTCTCCAGATGCAGAATGCAACTGACAGGGAACGTAGCCAATTGACTGCAGAGGAACACATTAGATCCTACACTGCATTGATGTTGGGTGAGGACATCTGAATATAGGAAAGTATCTAGAAGTTCCTGAAGAACTCTAATCATTGCACATCAAAATTCTAAGTCTTCAGGGTTGGCATGCTGACAGAATAAGCAGTAAGTATTTTAAAAAATTCATTTCCCTCAAAATAGATTATCAGTACATTTCCAACACATTCATGTCCTGTGCACTAGGAACAGTTCATAGTATCAATAAAGTGGACCAAATTTTTAATCTCATAATTAATTTTTCAAAGAATAAGTTATAGAAAAACAGTGCACTCCTACTTTTACAGCAATTTGCTCTGCAAAATGTTGCTTTCTCCAGTGTATTATTAAGGATCTATAAATTTATACATTAGGTTGCATGACCATCAAAGCTGAGTAGATAGCATCACTGAATATTTACAACTTTCCTCTTTAATCATAAAACAGTCACTATCTTAAGATAATTCCTTCCATTTGAGTAGAATATTCCAACATTCCAAAAAGAGGAGAACGATCTGTTCATTCTCATAATGCTATCTTAGGAAAAACAACAACAACAACAACAACAACAACAACAACAAAAAAAAAACTAAACAAAACTAAATGAAATGAAAGGACACAGCATTTATTGAAGAAAAATTTAATAGGGTCAAAGTATACAAAAGCTATCAATGAACACTAGACAGAAAAAGACTAAAGAGTAATGGTGGCTCCACTGGACAATGTATAATACATACCTCTTTACTCATGTGAAAGAGAATCAGGACAATTTTTTCTTTTTTAAACAACTGCTTCATAATTGTCCATTCTACACAGTTATGAAAATCCATTCTAATGCTACTGTCCCAAATGCAAAACCTGTATGTCTCAGGAAAGCCTCACCTGGAAAAGCTTGACTCATTTTTACTGATTCACCTCATACACTTTAACGAGACAGGCTTTGTTTTTCTTTTAAAACTAACTTGCAAGTCACATTTTATGGGCAACTGTCTACCAGCTAAGATTTGCAGAGGTTGATGTAACATTTTAAAGAATATTTGCTTTTCACACAGTTTGCATTGAATACTTAAAATATCATGACTGAAACAAAAGTTAATTTGTACAAAAGGACAGTCAGAGAAGCTAAAAAGATACTTAAGAGCAACCATTCAAAGCCTTCACTGTATCATAGTCACTTCAAGTGTTGTGAAGCAGTTTTCTACGATCTTGAGCTTTTCTTCAGAAAGCAGGTTTTCTTGCTTCAATTGTCCAATAAGAGCTTCCAAGGACCTGAGTCTCCCCAGAGTTTTTACCTCTTGCATTTCAAGTAGAGTTATCTTAGAGTGGAGCTTTGAAATTTTTTGCCAGAGATGCTCTCTGTCTACGTCTT